>NC_090395.1:70754397-72053564 GCF_036365525.1 Heterodontus francisci | reverse complement strand
TCTCATTAAATCAGCACCTTCTCCTGCAGGATAAACAGTCCCATAATCAGTGTGAGTGGACCAAACCAAGTGGAGGAGTATCTGACATAAGAATACTGTTATGATCCTGTAGTTTTTTTTCCAGGAAGAATGCAGTGTCCCTTTAAGGCTGGAAAGGGAGCAGTACTGCTTTAAGGCAACAAGCTTCATAGACTGAGCCAAAGAATGCATTCTCTTTGCCAGAATACAGCCATTCAGAGAACAAGGACACAAGATACGTTGTTGCTGATTGATGTTTGAAACTAGCTGAAAAACTGGCTTTCGAGCGACACAGACAGACAGACAGCTGGACCAGCATATACTAAAGGAAATGAGAGCTCTCTCTCGGTTTATTTAACCTTATTTATTATACTCTCAGAATTCGGATGGCAAGCCAGATTAATTTCTTAAAAGAAAGTAACTAAATTCCTTTAACGACTGAACTGTAATTGTTGAAACTCATCGCTGGAAAAGAACAGCATTAATTCAACTGCTGAATTAGACTGCAGACTGCTCTACTGTTGAAGAACCTTTTTCCCCCCATCGGACAGCTGTGAGGACTTCAAGCAACCTTGGACTATTCCACATTGGAAGATTTCATTTCAGCAGGAGGATAAATATGCAAGGACGCTAATTTTTTCTATTTTAAATGTTGTTTATATCTTAGTAGTGTTTAAGAATTTAGTTTTTCTAATTAAATAGTTAATTTGTTGATCTAAAGACACCTGGTTTGGTTAGCCTCATTCAGGAATTAATAGATGGTACAATTTGTTTGGGTCTTTCTTTAATTTGGAAAGTTTAAAATGATATGTTAGGCAATCTGTGGAGAGATGGGACTGAATCAACAGTGCGTTTCTCCCACCACAATCAGAATTGTATATTTTGATTGGGGGCTTTGACCTGAGCAGTCGGTCGAAACAATAATGATACCAGCAGAGGAGGCTGCAGGGTTGCCTGGATAGCAAGGAGGCCAAGCAATTCAGATGGTGAGGCAGGATCATTAAGGTGTAAGGATGAAGTGTTAAATTTATTGTTGCAGCCATATGTGAACACAGGAGAAATGTGTGTTAACGTGTTGACCTCATGATGTAATGATGCTTAATGTGTCTCTGGTTGTTTTGCACCCGACCAGCTGAGTACCACGAGGAACAAGCCACTGCCTCTGGGGAAGATACCACCAATGCCCCAGAGGGTGCACCGTCACCTGCCTCTTCGCCCACCTCCACCAGTGTAGATACATCCACACAGTCCATGGGAGGGGTTTCAGATTAGAATCAGGGTCACACTCTGGTGGGCATAACACAGACACATCGCAGCAGCTGAAGGAGCATGTACCAGCCAGGCCCCCTGACAATCAGAGGACTGCTGGTGACCAGGCCCCTGCTCAGCCCCACGCTGATGATAATCCGCTGTTTGAGGCTACAGGAAGTCTGCTGGAAGTGCAGAGAAATCAGAAGGAAAATATGTGGCTTTGCGTGTGCCATGGAGGAGTCCATGCAAGCCGTGATGACTGCCGTGTCCCAGGCATAGAAGCATATGGCTTCCTCAGTGGAAAGTTTGGTAAGCTCCCGGTGCCTGGTTGAGCACGTGACCTATACTCTCTCTGACCTGCACTCCGTCGCTGTGGCCATGGGCTCAATGGAGCCGTGGCTCAGCGAGAGGGGGACGAGGAACCTCAACCTTCCACTGGGTGCCCCTTCCTCTCAGGGAGACAGGCAGGTATCATCATGCACCCAGATGGAGGAAGAGCACGTGCCAGCTGCCCCGGGGCCTTCCTGTCAGGACAACCTCAGGGTAAGCGATGTCTCATCTTCAGCAGGCGAGCCCAAGGGGGGTACTCAAGCACCGGTGCTGGAGACCCCCAGTAGGATGGAGTGCTCAAGGCCCCATACCTCCAGAGGACACCCGCCATTGTCATCCAGGGCAACGGGGCAGGGCAATGAGCGGACTGCCTCCCCTCAGCTGCTAATCTCGGAGTAGAACCTGGACATAGTGGCAGAAAAAGGAAAATAAAGGAACTATGAGCACGAAAGTGCTACAGGTGGTTATGATAGAGTAAAAACAAAGTATAATATGAAATACATTTATTTGATTTACTTTTTTGTACATTCTCGTTGATCATTTAAAGTTAGTGATCTGAAGAGGATAATGATTATTGTCGCCTTATGGCTGGCACACATTTATGCTTTGAAAGGATTTTAGAGAATCACTATTGTGTTGCTCTAGTTGATGTTTGTGTCTTCAGTCTTCAACGACAGCTGCTTGCTTCATGAAGATTTTTTGCAGTATTCCTTAGTGACATGCCTTCCACTGCAAGTTCTGTAGCCCCTCTCTTACAATCCCTGTATAGTAGTTGCTGCAGCTCCATTACAACTTGGACTGGTCTTGATGTGCCAATCCAGTCAAAGCGCTGTAACAGTGCAGCATCTTATGTTACAGGGGAAATGCCTGGATGCCAGACACTATTACCATGGAGACGCAGGTAGTTTACAATGAAGTTCATAACAGAACGGGCGTTAAGCTCATCTCCACTTCAGGTGCAACTGTTGATGTTACTCGAGGTATGTTTCTACATTACAGCAATGAAGCAGGTCACGGGACGATGTGAACATTCTGCAAGGTTGAGTTTTCATGTATTTGAACTTTAATTAGGTAAGTGCATCACTCTTTGTGGAACCATCCAAAGATGAGATTCTGTGTGATGTCCCTCGCATGTCTCTCCGTGGCCCTAACGTCCATAAAACACTCCATCACATTATTGTCCTCATCAGGCTCTTCATATTCATCCTCATCGGAGGAGGAGCGCTGCTCCTCCTGTTACTCTGCATGCAAAATATGTCCACGTTGCCTTGCCAATTTGTGCAAGGCACAGCAGACACCAATTATTCATGACACCCTCTGTGGCGTGTATTGAGGAGCCTCTCCAGACTGGTCAAGGCAGCGGAAGCACATTTTCAGCATGCCAATGGTGTGTGAGTTGAGTGGGCAGTGTTGTATCTCTCTTCAGCTGCGCTTTGCGGATGACGCGCTGGTGTCATCGACCGTGTCCAAAGGTGGTAGCCCTTGTCACCCAGGATCCAGATGTCATCTTGGGCTGGTGCTTTAAAAATTCATGGTAGCTGTGAGTTGCTCAAAATGTATAAGTCATGACAACTCCCTGGGAAGCGAGCACAGACCTGCATGGTTTTTTGCACGTGGTTGCAAACCAGTTGTACGCTCAAAGAGTGAAAGCCTTTGCGATGCACAAATGCAGCTGACTGGTACCAGGGAGCTATAATAGCCACATAGGTGCCACATGGCTTGCACTCTAGGGAAACGGGCCGCTGCCTTGGTCAGTCTGGCTGTCCTTGTCTACTGGGAAATAGATTAAATCATTGGCACGACAGAATAGGGCATTGGTAACCTCTTTGATGCACCTGTGAGTAGCAGCCTGTGAGATGCTACATATGTCAGCCGTTGAGCCCTGGAAAGCAGCGCTAGCAAAGAAATTGAGTGCAGCAGTAATCTTGAGGGCAACTGCTATGGATTCCCACCAGAACCACGCAGTTGCAGGTAATGCTGAAGGATTGCACAAATTTCAATGACCAACTCCTCAGGCATCTCTGGCAATGACTCTTGGACACCTGAAGGTAGTTTGTCCTTGTCCTGAGGATGTACTGACGCACCAGCGCCTGTCTTCCCTGGATGGCATCATTCTGAGCAGCCTTCCCTTTAGTGCTGCCTGCTGCTGGCATTGCGGCATTAGCCGCTGAGTTGCAAGAGCCCCCCTCAGTCACATCCTCTGCTCTTCCTCCCGTGGTAGGAGACAAATTTGGTGTATGTGACCAATGTCTTTGCAACTGTTGAAAAGAGACCAGCGTTAAAATTCACCCGCGTTTTTCCAAAGAGCCCTAACATTGAAATAATGAGCAGATTATTTGCAGGTTACCCAACCTGAAATCCACCCAACCAGCATTGATCTCCTCCCGATCGATTTGAAATCCTTGAATGGCCACATAGTTTCCGGTATCATTTGGAAAAATGTGATAATGTGATAATTGAGGTGAGTTTCCACACCTTCCAACCTCCTCCTGCCACCTTCCAGCCTGCGTCCTTGACCCACCCAACGTTACCTTACACCTTCTCTCTGTGACCCTTCAACCTCCCCCCACTACCTTGGACCGCATAACTATAAACTTATACATGCCATCCCTCCCTCCTGTTCCTACACCATGACCATCGAAAAGCCGACTCTAACCCTTGATCCTCCAAAAATCGAACTAGAAATCATTGCCGAGTCCCGTTCCGCTCTCTATGATGATATCAAATACTCAACCCTTAGTCTTGCCCTTCCCCACAACAGAGTCCAATTGCCTCCTGTGACTGTGACCGTATCCTCCATCAGTCAGTACCTGAGTTCATTCCAAGTACCCTGACGTGGACAGCACTAACTCCTCCCTTTAGGCCAGTCATGGCTGTCACTGTACTGTTCTCTGAAAAACAACAACCCCATCCCCAGCCAACTACAGTATCAACAACACCTAGTACACACCAGAGATACAACAACTTTCCCTCCTCTGCACCTCCAGGTACCCGAGAGCCCACCCTGTCTCCTCCCCCCCCCCAGTGCCTTCCCAACCAGCCCCAACCTTGCTGGGCCCGAGACTGGAGCCAAACATCCATTCCAATCTTACCCTTCCTTGTGCCAAAGAGTTCAAGACGGAAAACCACTGACCTCAGACACAGCTGCACAAAGCCGACTGGTGCACGCCACCTTTAAGCAAACATGAACCGGCTGCTCTGAGATTCCCGTTCACTGCTGACTTAATCTGGCAGGGAGGACTTAAAGTGAAAAGCTTGTAGGGTAATAAGTATTCATGCTAAGCCAATGTATGGAAAGCTGTGACCCGCAGTTACGACCCACCACAGTACAAGGTGACTACTGTAAATACTCACTTAAATACAGACCAAAAAACCCGCCGTCGGGAAATTGAAACATCAGCTCACACCTAATTAAATCACCCCGCCTGTCACAAAAGTCACTCTTGCAGGCCCCATAAAATTCCCATCATTCCTGAAACAACTCCATCCTGCCCTAGTCCTACTCAGTATCTCTTCATTTGTACAATTCTCCATCTTTAATGCTGGGCCCAGATATTTGTATTCAGTCACTTTTTCAATTTCTTGGTCTTCAATTTTTGCGGTATCTTATGTCTTAAAGTTTATCATATACTTTGTTTTTCCTTTGTGCATTTTCAGTCCAATATTTTTACTCTCCCCCACCTGCCAAGAATGAGGCACATTAATTTTTCATGAATATTGATTTTAAACTGTTACTGGAGTGAAGAAAGGAATTGTTAAACAGATCAGCTGTGGCTGGAAATATATTTGCATATTAACAGACAGTGTTTGGAAGGACAAAGCAGCCATTCCCTGACACATTCAACCTACAATGGACTTTTGATCACCAGACGTTGAAGGTGGGGGAGTTCGCATTCCAGGTTGACTGCTAAGATGACCGAATACACAAATGGACATGGTCAAACCAGCTAGTCACATGACTAACCTGCTGGGCATCCTGAGTTTTTTCAATTTGTACAAACAGTTTGGGCAGAATGCCTGTTTCCTCCTGGATTGAGAAGATCTCTCTCCTGTCTGCTCCCATCTCTTTCTCACAAGCCTCTGAATCCACTGAAGACACAAGAACCCCAAGAGGAAAAAGTCTTCTACAGCAAACAAGGTTTAAGAAGAATACTGGGCCCCAACAAAAAGCAAGATCTACTTACAATCAAGGACTCTGCAGTGAGTTCGAAAAACCGTAACAACAGCTCTTCAGATATTATCTCAAACCTTTCCACTTTATTTTTCTTTTGCTCTTTTCTGTCTCTATTTGCATGTGTGTATCGCGTATGCATGCTAGCGTGGGCGCGTCGTGTATCCGTAGGTGTTAACTGAATTAGAGTTTAAGTTTAAGAAATTTCAACATTTCTGCTTTAAACCTAAGAAAGCCTGTTTGTGCTGGTTTCTTTGCCTTATAATTGGAAAGCGGTGAACAAGGATTCACCAAGGGGGAGCTAAAAACACAATCTGTTTAAAATTTAAACCCTGTTACGGTAAAACCAGGTGATGGCTGAAAGGGACCCCGAGACACCTTTCTAACCTGGTCGTAACACTTTATTTAAGTTAGTTAAGTATTCATTTGGTAGTACAGAACTTGAGTATTGCTGAAAAGAGAGACATTTTGTCAAAGCTTATCATCTTGCACTCATCAGGACAACTCGCAAGAATACCAATGTCAGGGAAACAGCAAATTTATACTGTATGAGAAGAGAGTGCTGATTGGTTGGCAAGTGGACTCTGATTGGTAGAGGCATTGCCTTGGAGAATGCATCAATTTATGGTGACTGACAGTTAACTGCCAAGCTTTGTTTGAAATCTAAACCAGACAGCTTGATTCTGATTGGTCAAGGCATTGCCCTGAGGAATAAACCAGCGAATGGCTGTCACTTATTTTGTTTCGCTGCAACAGGCACAATGTGTGTACATGTTCTTTCTGTCTGCAAAGCACAGGGCCCTGTGTATTAATATATGTAGTTTCCAGTACGCGCAAATGCGCCACACTGTGAGCCCTACTGACAATTTTTAATTGGTTTTCAGCGTAATTATTAGCACACTGAGGATTATTTAGCAAATGTTGTCCAATCGCAGAATCATATCTAATGTTGGACACTGTGTGTTTTGAGTTTTGCAAGCACGGGCTGGTTGGATACGGCGAACAGCAGAAGGGTCATGTTGTTTGATACGGTCCACCAGACTTCGGGACGTAAGGCCTATATACCTAGCATCACACTGGCATTGAAATTCATATATCACATTACTCATTTGTGTGATAGGCAGGACGTTTTTTTTGGCTCGACGGCAGCATCCTGTTAGTGGCGAACACCACACATGTTGCTACTGCATAGTAGCAGCGAGAAACAGCTAGCTTCTCCTGTTGCTTAAATGTTTAGGATGCATTACCCTTCCAGGGTAATCTGAAATAGACTGGGCTCATTTCAGGGCTGAAAATTACGGTCTTAGGCCCGGTCATAAGTTTGCGCAACAGCACTATATCATGGCAATCTAGACTCGCCACCATTGCGTGAATCGGTATTCATTGACCTTATGAACTCGGCAACTTGCGCAGCTGAGTTCAGTTTTAACACCATGTATGCCCAAATAGATGGTGTTGCTATGAGATCTCCTCTAGGCCCAGGTCTTGTAAACATCTTTTTTGGGTTCCATGAGAAATGTGTCTTCGAGGGAGTGACACCTAACCTCCTACCTCTTACATATTTCCAATATGTAGATGATACGTTTGCTATATTTGAATCCGCAGCTGTAGGCAATAATTTCCTTATACGTCTTAATGGGCTCCATCCTGCGCTCAAATTCACCTTTGAAATGGGGCAGACAAATGAGCTCTCTTTCCTTGATGTACTGGTTGAGAAATCTATTAAGGGGTTCTCTACCACGGTCTACCCAAACCTTGGTCAATACCCACGTTGGGATTGTTACAGTTCCATGTGCTATAAGATTGACCTTATTGGCAACCTCGTAAATAGGGCCCGAGCCATTTTCTCACCATGCAAGCTTGAGGCTGAAATAGGGTAAATTAAAAGCATCCTGCGTGACAATGCCTACCCTGATCAGATCATTTCTCGCTGTATATTACGCAAACTTATGAACGGGCTTAAGACCGTCATTTTTGGCCTTGAAAAGTGCCCAGTCTACCTCAAATTACCCTGCAAGGGTAATGTCTCCCAAAATGAGTGCAAGACGAAAAGCTTCGACAAAATGTCTCTATTTTCAGCAATACTTAAGTTATTTAATTGTACTTACAAGTCGTTAATAGATGAAGTAATTAATGCAACATCATCTGCAAAGTGTAAACCTGTTAGTTTTTTCTATCAATATTTAATCCTCTCTCCTCTCGGGGTATCTTCTTGAATATGCTGTGTGGTGAATATCTTTGATGAGATTGTATTCCCTTGTCTCATTCCTCTTTCAATATTTATCAGCTGTGTTACATCTTTGTCGATGTTTATTCTGGCCATTGCAAATGTGTAAATGTGTTCTATGATCTTCACATATCCCTCATTTATTCCTGTTTTCCTTAAAGCTATAAATGAATCTCGGTGTTCCACTGAACTGAATGCCTTCTCCTAGCCAATATATCCAATGCACAGGTTCAACCAATATTCGTTTGCCTTCTCAATGAATTGGTTCATTGTATGTAGATGGTCTGTTGTTACAAAAATGCAATTGTACAGTGCAGAAGGAGACCATTCTACCCATTGCACCTGTACCCCCTCTCTGAAAGAGCTATCCACTTAGCCCCACTCCCCTCTTCTTTACCTCACAAATCACACTTTCTCCTATCATAAAATATCCCCTTTTAAAAGCTATTCTAGATTACGCTCCCAACAGTGTTACTGCTTGTACATTCCATGTCCTAACATCTGCGTAAGAAAAGTTTCTCCTAAGATCTCCCTTATTCTTTTGGTCACAATCTTAAGTGTATACCCCGCTAATTACTGACCTGCTGACCAGTGGAAACAGTTTTACCAAATTTACCTCATCAAAATTTGGAACACCTCTATCACATCTCTTAACCTCCTCTCTTCAGTGTCTCCTCTCTCTCATCAAACTACATAACATCGAAGTGAAACTCTCCCGTGCCTTAAACAAACTTCCTTAAGTAGGTCCCGCTAAATTGGATCACGATATTCTAACTGCCCTGTTTCTTTTAAAGGAAGTGAAAGTATTTGTGTGGTGGAGTAAATGGATACACCATATTTGCTTTAGGAGTTCATCTGCGGGTCTGCTTACATTGTGTAAAGCGACTGGGAATGACTTGCTCTTGAACTCGATAGCTGGTTAACACAGACAGCCATCAAACATGTCCTCGTGTTCTCTTTCCTAATCCAATTCTCCAGTCCTGTGACACCCGATGCCACGTGCCTGCAATATGTAACAGCAGACTGGAAACTAAGTTTATAGTGTAATTCCCACTTTCCATCTCCAAATGCAATCAGGAGTGAAATCACTTATGTTCCCACTCAACTTTAGAATCAGAGCAGAGTGGTGTAAGATTGCACCCTGTGACAGGAAGCTAACTGGGTCTCTAAATAAGTTCAGGACACATTCAGTCCTGGGATGGGAGGGTTGTTTGTTGAGAAGAGATTGGGTAGAATGGGCCTATATTCCTGGAGTTTAGAAGAATGTGAGGTCGTCTCTGAAACAAATAAAATTCTTAGAAGACTGACAGGGTAGATGATGAGAGGCTGTTAACCCCTGACTGGAGAGTCTAGAACAAGGGAATCATAGTCTCAGAATAAGGGATCGGCCATTTTGGACTGAGATGAAGAGAAATTTCTTCACTTAGAGGGTTGTGAATCTTTGAAATTCACTACCCGAGAGAGCTGTGAATGCTCAGTCATTGAGTATATTCAAGACTGAGATCGATAGCTTTTTGGACACTAAGGGAATCAAGGGATATGGGGATCAGGCGGGAAAGTGGAGTTGAGGCCAAAGACCAGGCATGGTCTTAGTGAATGATGGAGCAAGCTCGAGAAGGCTTGGCCCATTCCTGTTCCTATTTCTTACGTTCTTAAACAAAGTGTTTGATGAAATGTTTTCTTTCTGTCATCAGCCAATATGAGCCATGTGTTGGTGGGAGTGGTGATATTTGCGGTGTTGGGTTTGCTGCTGATTGCTATTGCAATATATTTTATCAAAAAGAAGCAAAAGGTTCTGGGTAAGTGTAACATTATCCTTTGAAGAGTTAACAAAAGAAATGACTTGTATTTATAAAATGCTCTTCACATTCTCAGGACATCTGAAAATGTATTGCAGCCACTGAAGTCACCGCTGATTATCTGGGAATTGCATAAGGTGTTTTGCACACAGCAAAATCCCACAAACAGCAAATGAACAACTGACCAGTTCATCTGTTTTTGACTGGGTGGGGGGGCGGCATTTGCTAGGATACCAAATAAGATCCTTACTTTTCCCGGGATAGTGCCACGAGAGCTTTGGGATCCACCCCAGCAGGCAGACCAGGTCCTCAGCCTAACATCTCATGAAAATATAACACCCCTGATAATGCAGCACTCCCTCAGCACTGCACTGACTGTCGGCTGAGATTCAAGGAATACTTTCACCTTGATAGCACATTCACCATGTCGGGGTGTCCCAAAGCATCTTACTGCCATAGAAGTCTGTTGTGATGTAGGAAAAGTTGGAGCCAATTTGCACACAGCAAGCTCCCACAAACAGCACTGTGATAATGACCAGATAATCTGATTGTTTTTAGTGATGTTGGTTGAGGGATAAATATTGGCCAGGCCACAGAGGAGAACTCCCCTGCTCTTCTTTGAAATAGTCCTGTGGGATCTTTTGCATCCACCTGAGAGGGCAGACAGGGCCTCACTTTAGCATCTCTTCTGAAAGACAGCACCTCTGACAGTGTAGCACTCCCTCAGTACTGCACTGAAGAGTCGGTCCAAATGTTGTGCTTAATCCTCTGTGAAGTGGGGACTTGAATCCCCATGATGCTCTGTCCCAGAGGCGAGATTGCTACCCACTGAGCCACGGCTGACGCAATGTGGAATGTTAACACGGTTACTTTTAACCTAACTTGCTCGGGAATGGGGCAGATTTGAATAGGAAGCTCGTTTTCTATCCCATTCAATTTTTCTCACCCAGGGAAATGGGTGTGGGCTGCAGCAGTGAGTGGCCAAAGCAGTGTACAGGAGTCTCTCTCCTGGGAATTTCAGTCCTTGGATCTCTATCTGCAACCTGATCTCCCTTGGAGCATAGTCCCTATCAGGAAGGCAGAATTATCCCAGACTTTAACATTAAAACTGTATTAATAATCTGAGACTGCTTAGCTACAGGATATGACCAGCAGTGCAAGCTGTGATACGTAAGTGATGGGAAAACATCCCCATACATTAAGGGATGTAATGCTGGTCCCTTCCTCAATGCTGCAGCAACAGTGTCAAACTCTGCTTGCTTCTTTCACAGGTAAGGTCACGTCTGGTTCCCAGGGAGTGAGAACAATGGAGGGGGAAGAGGTAAACGAGAATGACCTATTATATAATTTCTTTCTGTTTGATTGTTTAAAGGAGACGGCATCAAGTAATGAAAAGGTTAAAAGATTTCCCCTTAATTGTATTCTCCCCTCCAAATCCAAAACCTGATCCAGGAACTTAACCCGCTGAGAGACCTGGTTAATGTAAATAAGTTGTTTGAGTTGTTCTGTGAGCACAGATTTGGAGAACTTGAGGTTAAAATGGACAAATCTAACGTGAGACCAGCAATTAAAAAGTTGAGAAGGAAAGGATTAACTCCTTCAAAAGAGAAACTGGGTAAATAATTGCCCACCTCAGCATGGGTAGTGGTTATGTTACTGGACTAATAATTCAGAAAACAAGAGTTTGAATCCCATCATTGGCTGTTTGAGAATTTGAACTCAGCAAAAATATTACTGGTATCAGTAAAAGTGACATGAAGCCGTTGGATTGTCAAAAAATCCCACCTGGTTCACCAATGTCCTTTAGGAAAGGAAACCTGCTGTCCTTACCCAGTCTGGGCCTTTATGTGACTCCAGTCCTGTACCAACATGGTTGACTCATAATTGTCCTCTGAAGAGGCCTAGCGAGCCACTCAGTGTGTCAAACAGCCCAATATCATCACCTTCTCAGGGCAACTAGAGAACATAAGATTGCCCCACAAGAGGAAACATCCTCTCTACGTCTACTTTGTCAATCCCCTTAATCATCTTATCTACCTCAATTAGATCTCCCCTCATTCTTCCAAACTCTAGAGAGTAAAGGCCTAAACTGCTCAATCTCTCTTCATAAGACAAACCCCTCATCCCTGGAATCAATCTAGTGAACCTCCTCTGAACTACCTCCAATGCAACTACATCTCCCTTCAAGTAAGGGGACCAAAACTGTACGCAATACTCCAGGTGTGGTCTCACTAATGCCTTGTACAGTTGCTGCAACACTTCCCTACTTTTATATTCTATTCCTTTAGCAAGAAATGCCATGATTCCATTTGCCTTCCTTATTACCTGCTGTACCTGCACACTAGTTTTCTGCGATTCATGCACGAGGATACCCAGATCCCTCTGCACTGAAGCACTCTCCATTTAGATAATAATTTGCCTTTCTATTCTTCAAATAAAATGGATAACCTCACACTTATCCACATTAAACTCCATCTGCCAAATTTTGGCCCATTCACCTAACCTATCTATATCCATTTGTAAATTTCTTATTTCTTTATTGCAACTGACTATCCCACCTATTTTAGTGTCATCTACAAATTTGGCTATAGTAACTTCTATCCCTGCATCCAAATCATTAATATATATTGTAAATAGTTGGGGCCCGAGGACCGAACCCTGTGGCACCCCACTAGTTACATCTTGCCAACCAGAAAAAGACTCATTTATCCCGATTCTCTGTTTTCTGTTGGTTAGCCAATCCTCCATCCAAGCTAATAAACTGCCCCTAACCCCATGTGATCTTACCTTTTGTGCGGCACCTTATCAAATGCCTTCTGGAAGTCCAGATATACTACATCTACAGGATTCCCATTATCCACTTTGCTTGTTACATCTTCGAAGAACTCTAGCAAATTAGTCAAACACAATTTACCCTTCATAAAACCATGCTGACTCTGATGGATTGCGTTTTGACTTTCTAAATGTCCTGTTATTACTTCCTTTATAATGGATTCTAACAATTTCCCAACGACAGATGTTAAACTAACTAGTCTAGAGTTTCCTACTTTCTGCCTCCCTCCCTTTTTGAATAAGGGCGTTATATTAGCATTTTTCCAATCCACTGGCACCTTTCCCATATCCAGGGAATTTTGGAATATTATAACCAATGGATCCACTATCCCCGCTGCCACTTCCTTTAAGACCCTAGGATGTAGGCCATCAGGCCCTGGGGACTTGTCTGCCTTCAATCCCAATAGTTTGCTCAGTACTTTTTCCCTAGTGATGATGATTTTTCTAAGTTCCTCTCTTTCTATAACCTCTGCATTACCTGTTACTATTGGGATGGTACAAGTGTCCTCCACCATGAAAACTGAGGTAAAATACTGATTTAGTGTCTCCACCATTTCTGTGTTGCCCTCTATTAACTCACCAGTCTCATTCTCCAAGGGACTAACATTCACTTTAGCTACACTATTACCTTTTATATACTTATAGAAGCTTTTGCTATCGGTTTTTATATTTTGCACTAGTTTTCTTTCATAATTTACCCTTGCTCTTTTTATTACTTTTTTAGTAACCCTTTGTTGATCTTTAAAAGTTTCTCAATCTTCCAGCCTGCCACTGGTCTTTACAATATGGTATGCCTTAGTTTTTGGCTTTATGTTATCCTTAACTTCCTTGCTTAGCCATGGATGTTTTTCACCCTCTTAGAATCTTTCTTCCTCTCTGGAATATATTTTAGTTGGGAGGAACTGAATATCTCCTTAAACATCTGCCACTGCTCATCAACTGTCCTACCTTTTAGTCTTCCTGCCCAGTCCACTAAGGCCAAATCTGTCCTCATGCCTATGTAATTACCTTTGTTTAACTCGAGAATGCCAGTGTGGGACTCTAGTTTCTTGCCCTCAAACTGAATTTGAAATTCTAGCATGCTATGATCACTCTTCCCTAGAGGATCCTTAACTATGAGATCATTAATTAATCCCACCTCATTACAATACCAAATCTAGAATAGCCTGCTCCCTTGTTGGTTCCATAATATATTGCTCCAAAAAACAATCTCTAATACATTCAATGAACTCTCCCTCGAGGCTACCTTTGCCAATTTGATTAATCCAGTCTATATGCATATTAAAAGCACCCATGATTATTGCCGTACCTTTCTTACAAGCCCCCAGTATTTCCTGGTTTATACTGTGCTCCACTGTGGAATTACTGTTTGCGGACCTATAGATTGCTCCCACAGGGACTTCTTTCCCTTGCTGTTTCTTATTTCTACCCAGACTGATTCTACGTCTTGATCTCCAGTGCCTGTATCATTTCTCACTACAGCACTGATCTCTTCCTTTACTAACAAAGCTACATCTCCTCCTTTTCCTTCCTGCCTATCCTTCCAAAATAGAGATGGGCAACAAATCCTGGCCTTGCCAGCGATGCCCACAATTGGAGACGAAAGGATAGGTATAGACTGCAATGATTAAAACCCATCAGAAATGATGATTATTGTAGGGGTGGGAAATGGCCTGCGGAGGGTAGGAGATGCGAAGATAGCGAATATTTTGCAGTTTTGCTCTCCAGGTTTGCACTTACTCAGAATATTATTTACATGGAGAGAGACTGCAGAATGCTGCGGTACAGAGGGATCTGGGTGTCCTTGTCCTTGTACATGAATCACTAAATGTTAGCATGCAGGTACAGCAGGTAATTAGGAAAGCAAATGGAATGTTGGCCTTTATTGCAAGGGGGAATGGAGTATAAAAGTTGGGAAGTCTTGTTACAACTCTACAGGGCATTGGTGAGACCACATCTAGAATGCTGTGTATAGTTTTGGTCTACTTTTTTAAGGAGGGATATACTTGCATTCGAAGCAGTTCAGAGAAGGTTCACTAGGCTCATTCGTAGAGTCATAGAGTTATACAGCACAGAAGCAAGCCCTTCGGCCCATCGTGTCCGTGCCGGCCATCAGGCACCTATCTATTCTAATCCCATTTTCCAGCACTTTGCCCGTAGCGTTGTATGCTATGGTATTTCAAGTGCTCATCTAAATACTTCTCAAATGTTGTGAGGGTTCCTGCCTCTACCACCCTTTCAAGCAGTGTGTTCCAGATTCCAACTACCCTTTGGGTGAAAAAATGTTTCCTCAAATCCCCTCTACACCTCCTGCCCCTTTCCTTAAATCTATGCCCCCTGATATCTCCACTAAGGGAAAAAGTTTTTTCCTATCTACCCTATCTCTGCCCCTCATAATTTTGTATACCTCAATCAGGTCCCCCTTCAGCCTTCTCTGCTCTAAGGAAAACAACCCTAGCCTATAAAGTCTCTCTTCATAGCTGAAATGCTCCAGCCCAGGCAACATCCTGGTGAATCTCCTCTGCACCCTCTCCAGTACAATCACATCCTTCCTATAGTGTGGCGACCAGAACTGTACATAGTACTCCAGCTGTGGCCTAACTAGCATTTTATACAGCTCCATCATAACCTCCCTGCTCTTATATTCTATGCCTTGGCTGATAAAGGCAAGTATCCCATATGCCTTCCTAATCACCTTATCTACCTGTGCTGCTGCCTTCAGTGATCTATGGACAAGTACACCAAGATCCCTCTGACCATCTGTACTTCCTAGAGTCCTACCACCCATTGTATATTCCCTTGCCTTGTTAGTCCTCCCAAAATGCATCACCTCACACTTCTCAGGATTAAATTCCATTTGCCACTGCTCTGCCCATCTTACCAGCCCATCTATATTGTCCTGTAATCTAAGGCTTTCCTCCTCACTATTTACAATACCACCAATTTTTTTGTCATCTGCGAACATACTGATCATACCTCCTATATTCACATCTAAATCATTAATGTATACTACAATCAGCAAGGGTCCCAGCACCGATCCCCGCAGTACACCACTGGTCACAGGCTTCCAATCGCAAAAACAACCCTTGACCATCCCCCTCTGCCTCCTGGCACTAAGCCAATTTTGGATCCAATTTGCCAAATTGCCCTGTATCCCACGGGCTCTTACCTTCTTGACCAATCTCCCATGCGGGACCTTATCAAAAGCCTTACTGAAGTCCATCTAGACTACATCAACTGCTTTACCCTTATCTGCGCACCTAGTCACCTCCTCAAAATTCAATCAAATTTGTTAGACATGATCGCCCCCTGACAAAGCCATGCTGACTATCCCTGATTAATCCCTGCCTCTCCAAGTGGAGATTAATCCTGTCCCTCAGAACCTTTTCCAATATTTTACCTACGACTGCTGTTAGACTCACTGGCTTGTAATTACCTGGTTTATCCCTGGGTTGAGGGGTTTGTCTTATGAGGAAAGGTTCAGCAGGTTGGGCCTTTACTCATTGGATTTTAGAAGAATGAGAGGTGATCTTATTGAAACATATAAGATTCTGAAGGGGCTTGACAGGGTAGATGCTGAGAGGAAGTTTCCCCTCGTGGGGGAATCGAACTAGGGGCACAGTTTGAGAATACCGGGTCTCCCATTTAAGACGGAGGAATTTGTTTTCTCAGAGGGTTGTTAATCTTTGGAATTCTGTACCCCAGACAGCAGTGGAGACTGGAGCATTGAATATATTCAAGGCTGTGTTGGACAGATTTTTGAGTCAAGAGTTATGGTGGCAGGCAGGAAAGTGGAATTGCGGGCCCAAACAGAGCAGTCATGATCTTATTAAATGGTGGAGCAGGCTTGAGGGGCCGAATGGCCTACTCCTGCTCCTATTTCTTATGTTCTTACCGAGACTGTCACCTTCGTTACCCTATTTGTCTTTCAGTCCGACGAGTTAACTGAGCAGAGGTGATTTGAAGTGTTATTAACCAGAAGTATTCAACTTTCGCCCAGAGTTATCCCTCTCACTCCCAGTACCTCCCCTCTCCCTTAGCAGAGTCAAGCTGCAAGGGAGTAGTGGGGGTTCTTAAGGCTGCTCCTCTCTCGAAGAGGGAGAGCAGCATTGCTGGCATCGTAGGGGTGTGGTATCGGTTAGAAGCCAAGCATCCTGAAGCCAGAGAAAATTGAGAAATGGGAGGCATTTGATTTGCAGGTTGGACACCCTCCATTTAAGCAAAATGTTGTTCATACTTGAAGAACTTTCATTTATATAGCACCTTTTGCGACCACAGGTCATCCTAAAGTGCTATTGAAGTGTAGTTACTGTTGTAATGTAGGAAATGCAGCAGCCAATTAGCACACAAGCTCCCACAAATAGCAATGTGATACTGACCGGGTAATCTGTTTTTAGTGATGTTGGTTGAGGGATAATGATTGGCCAGGACACCGGGGAGAAATCCCCTGTTATTTGTTTCCTAATGTATCTCTTCCTTAAGGCTCTCCTTAAAGTCCAGATCTTTGACCAAGCTTTTGCTGATTCCTCCTCATATCTCCTCCTTCAGCTCAGTGCCCATTTCTATCTTCCTGTCCCTCCTTGGAATGTTTTATCATGTTAACGGTAATGTAGAAATGCCCGTGGCTGAAACTCCAGATGAGGGTGGTAATTGCTCGAGATTTATCTCCACATAGATGTTGCTACTTTTGTTCTTTACCCTTCCAGTTTGATAAAACTACTCCTCTCTGATCCTGCTACAGG
The DNA here is from genome assembly GCF_036365525.1 of Heterodontus francisci. Lineage (NCBI taxonomy): Eukaryota > Metazoa > Chordata > Chondrichthyes > Heterodontiformes > Heterodontidae > Heterodontus > Heterodontus francisci. Next base: position 72,036,194 of record NC_090395.1, on the reverse strand, counting down.
ACTCTGCAAAATCAGACAATAGTTTTGTCTACGCTAACATCGCAAAACCTTCTGGACTGGTGCCCACATGCTCCAGTCTGGAAAGTCCCATTACAAATGAAGAAAAACCTACCGATGTGGTTTACAGCACAGTGGAGTTCAAGGCCATGAATGGACGTACTTCTATCCAGCCACCAGCACTGGCAGTCGAATATGCCAGCATCGTTCCTAAAGCAAATCAAATTTAATCAGTGACTCTGAGCTAGGGCAAAAAAGATTTGTGTCTTTCCGACGATAGGGTTGCCAACTCTGATTGGATGTAGTTCTGGAGGTTTCATCTCATGACCCGCCCCTGCACTCACGCCATTGGTTGGCCAACACGTCCATTCTCGCAGCACCCCGCCTTCCCACATCCAATTGGAAGGCGAACAAACTCCTCATTACCCGATTGGATGATTCTGGATTGTCAGCTAAACAGCCTTTATTGCCTTACCGCCAATATTTTTATAACTAAAAAAATGAAAGTGTTCAAAGAATGTGCAAATTACATCTTTTTTATTGCTCTCTATGATTTTTCTCCTGGGGTTTTGCCTGTAGCAGTGTGCTGGAGATTAATCTTTAATTCCTTAAGACTCTAGACCTATCCTCAACCGTTGGCAACCTTATTCCTATGTTTGTGAAAATACTGTGGTCCAAATTCGAGAATGTTGCACCTACTTTATGAGATAAAATGGGTGTCATAATAACTAATCTAGTAGGGCAGAGACCCATCTGCTGAGGCCACTGCTGAATCAATTTGTCTTTTTTCCAATACTGTAATGAGGCTCCTCCTCTCATTTCAGACCCCTAAATTTAGTTTAGACTGGTCGGGTCTTGCAATGAACCATCTCTGACACCTACGATGCAAGTCATGAGGGGCCTGGACAGAGTAGAGAGGGAGAATCTGTTCCTGTTGGCGGAAGGATTGAGAACCAGAAGACACCAAAAGAAGCAACAGCGACACGACGACAAGCTTTTTTCATGCTGCAAGTGGTTGGGATCTGGAATGCGCTGCCTGAGAGTGTGGTGGAGGCAGGTTCAGTGAGTGTTTAGGATCTGGAACGCACTGTCTGAGAGTGTGGTGGAGGCAGGTTCAGTGAGTGTTTAGGATCTGGAATGCACTGCCTGAGAGTGTGGTGGAGGCAGGTTCAGTGAGTGTTTAGGATCTGGAATGCACTGCCTGAGAGTGTGGTGGAGGCAGGTTCAGTGAGTGTTTAGGATCTGGAATGCACTGCCTGAGAGTGTGGTGGAGGCAGGTTCAGTGAGTGTTTAGGATCTGGAATGCACTGCCTGAGAGTGTGGTGGAGGCAGGTTCAGTGAGTGTTTAGGATCTGGAATGCACTGCCTGAGAGTGCGGTGGAGGCAGGTTCAGTGAGTGTTTAGGATCTGGAATGCACTGTCTGAGAGTGTGGTGGAGGCAGGTTCAGTGAGTGTTTAGGATCTGGAATGCACTGCCTGAGAGTGTGGTGGAGGCAGGTTCAGTGAGTGTTTAGGATCTGGAATGCACTGTCTGAGAGTGTGGTGGAGGCAGGTTCAGTGAGTGTTTAGGATCTGGAACGCACTGTCTGAGAGTGTGGTGGAGGCAGGTTCAGTGAGTGTTTAGGATCTGGAATGCACTGCCTGAGAGTGTGGTGGAGGCAGGTTCAGTGAGTGTTTAGGATCTGGAATGCACTGCCTGAGAGTGCGGTGGAGGCAGGTTCAGTGAGTGTTTAGGATCTGGAATGCACTGCCTGAGAGTGTGGTGGAGGCAGGTTCAGTGAGTGTTTAGCATCTGGAATGGACTGTCTGAGAGTGTGGTGGAGGCAGGTTCAGTGAGTGTTTAGGATCTGGAATGCACTGTCTGAGAGTGTGGTGGAGGCAGGTTCAGTGAGTGTTTAGGATCTGGAATGCACTGCCTGAGAGTGCGGTGGAGGCAGGTTCAGTGAGTGTTTAGGATCTGGAATGCACTGCCTGAGAGTGTGGTGGAGGCAGGTTCAGTGAGTGTTTAGCATCTGGAATGGACTGTCTGAGAGTGTGGTGGAGGCAGGTTCAGTGAGTGTTTAGGATCTGGAATGCACTGTCTGAGAGTGTGGTGGAGGCAGGTTCAGTGAGTGTTTAGGATCTGGAATGCACTGCCTGAGAGTGCGGTGGAGGCAGGTTCAGTGAGTGGTTAGCATCTGGAATGGACTGTCTGAGAGTGTGGTGGAGGCAGGTTCAGTGAGTGTTTAGGATCTGGAATGCACTGTCTGAGAGTGTGGTGGAGGCAGGTTCAGTGAGTGTTTAGGATCTGGAATGCACTGTCTGAGAGTGTGGTGGAGGCAGGTTCAGTGAGTGTTTAGGATCTGGAATGCACTGTCTGAGAGTGCGGTGGAGGCAGGTTCAGTGAGTGTTTAGGATCTGGAATGCACTGTCTGAGAGTGTGGTGGAGGCAGGTTCAGTGAGTGTTTAGGATCTGGAATGCACTGTCTGAGAGTGTGGTGGAGGCAGGTTCAGTGAGTGTTTAGGATCTGGAATGCACTGCCTGAGAGTGCGGTGGAGGCAGGTTCAGTGAGTGGTTAGCATCTGGAATGGACTGTCTGAGAGTGTGGTGGAGGCAGGTTCAGTGAGTGTTTAGGATCTGGAATGCACTGTCTGAGAGTGTGGTGGAGGCAGGTTCAGTGAGTGTTTAGGATCTGGAATGCACTGTCTGAGAGTGTGGTGGAGGCAGGTTCAGTGAGTGTTTAGCATCTGGAATGGACTGTCTGAGAGTGCGGTGGAGGCAGGTTCAGTGAGTGTTTAGGATCTGGAATGCACTGTCTGAGAGTGTGGTGGAGGCAGGTTCAGTGAGTGTTTAGCATCTGGAATGGACTGTCTGAGAGTGCGGTGGAGGCAGGTTCAGTGAGTGTTTAGGATCTGGAATGCACTGCCTGAGAGTGTGGTGGAGGCAGGTTCAGTGAGTGTTTAGGATCTGGAATGCACTGCCTGAGAGTGTGGTGACGGCAGGTTCAGTGAGTGTTTAGCATCTGGAATGGACTGTCTGAGAGTGTGGTGGAGGCAGGTTCAGTGAGTGTTTAGGATCTGGAATGCACTGTCTGAGAGTGTGGTGGAGGCAGGTTCAGTGAGTGTTTAGGATCTGGAATGCACTGTCTGAGAGTGTGGTGACGGCAGATTCAATCGAGGCCTTCAAAAGAGAATTCGATAATTATCTGAAGAGAAAAAATTTGTAGGAGTCCCCCACCGGAGGAAATAGTTTCTCTCTATATACCCAATCAAATCCATTAATTTTCTATCTTCAGGGGAAAACAAGCCTCGTCTATACAATCTGTCATCATTTAACTCTTTCAGTTCCAGTATCATTCTGGTGAATGTGTTGCACCCACTCCAAGGCCAATATATCCTTATTGAGGTCTACCCGAGGAGCAGTATTAACTGGTCTCTGCACTATTGTGCCATGAAGGGGATTTCTCATTCTGACCTGCAGTTAACCCCAAAATTAGCTCTCAATATCAGATAAGCCATACAAAGAAACAAAGCCTTGCATTTATATAGCACCTTTCACAACTTCAGGATGTTCCAAAGCACTTTACAGCCCATGAAGAACTTTTCAAGTGTAGTTACTGTTAGCATGTAAGAAACGTAGCAGCCAATTTAAGCACAGCAAGCTCCCATAAACAGCAATGATGTAAATGACCTGATCATGTGTGCTTTCGTGATGTTAGCTGAGGGATAAATATCAGTCAGGACATTGGGGAGAACTCACCTGCTCTTCTTCAAAACAGTCATAGAGTCATCAAGAGATACAGCACCGAAACAGTTCCTTCGGCCCACCGAGTCCGTGCCGACCATCAACCACCCATTTATACTAATCCTACATTAATCCCATTTTCCCCCTCACATCCCCACCTTCCCTCAATTCTCCTACCACCTACCTACACTAGGGGCAATTTTTTACACGCATCATGGGATCTTTTACACCCACCTAAGAGGGCAGATGGGGCATCAGTTTAACGTTGCATCTGAAAGATGGCACCTCCAACAGTGCAGCACTCTCTCAGCTCTGCACCAGCAGTGTCCACCTGAATATTTTGGCTCAAGACTCTGGGTTGGGACTTGAACCCATGATCTCTGAGTGCTACCAACTGAGCCATAGCTGACCTTTCAGAGAAGGTCATAATCACTGGCTCAAGAATAACAGGAACACTGGAGACCAAAAGCATAGCCTTTACCTTCTCCACCTGGAGGAAGGCAAAGATAAGAGAAATGGGACACATGCAACTTCACATCCTTGAGAAATCCAATACTCCGAGGCTAGCTTACAGGGTAGTGTCGCCATTAATATCCCAGTTATTAATTTTCCCCTGTTGTGGAAATGTCATAACTCAAATCTAAGATGAATGCTGCTGCCTCAACAACAAACAGAATAACTTATATTTATATAGTGCCCTTAATATAATGAAATGTCACAAGGTGCTTCACAGGAGCATTATAAAATAAAGTATGACAGAGAGCCACAAAAGGAGATATTAAGCCAGATGACCAAAAGCTTGGTCAAAGAGGTAGGTTTTAAGGAGTGTCTTAAAGGAGGAAAGAGAGGTGGAGAGGTTTAGCGAGGGAATTCCAGAGCTTAGGGTCCAGGCAACTGATGGTGCAGCCACCAATGGTGGAGCGATTAAAATTGGGGATCCACAAGAGGCCAGAATTTGAGGAGCGCAGATATCTTGGGGGGTTGTGGGGCTGGAGGAGATTACAAAGATAAAGAGAGGTGAGGCCATGCATGGAAGCGTTTGAATTTTAACATCAAGATATTGCTTGACTGGGAGCCAATGTAGGTCAGCGAGCACAGGGATGATAGGGGAACAGGACTTGGTGCAAGTTAAGACAAGTGCAGCAGGGGTTTGGGCGACTTCAAGTTTATGGAGAGTAGAATGTGGAAGACCAGCCAGGAGTGCATTGGAATAGTCAAGTCTAGAGGTAACAAAGGCATGAATGAGGGTTTCAGCAGCAGATGAGCTGAGATGGGTGAAGTTGGGCAATGTTACGGAGGTGGAAATAGGTGGTCTTGGTGATGGCACGAATATGAGGTACGAAGCTCAACTCTGAGTCAAATGTGACACTGAGGTTGTAAACAGACTGGCTTAATCTCAGACTGTTACCAGGGAGAGGGATGGATTCGGTTTAGTCTAAAATAGCTGCTTAGACACCTTTTTGCATTTTGAATTATTTTGTGCATTTTAGATCATTTTGAGTTTGCGGGGGGGGGGGAATATTTCTGAACTGTTGTTTGCCAGCTGTATCTGCTGAGGTACTAAACCAGTGAAGATGTTCATGGGAATTCCATGGGGAATTCCCAATTTTGTAATCTACGCTCAGGGAAATGATATGAGAATTTGTGCTGTTAACACGTTTGTCCATTCGTTCTGAGGCATATAACATAGATGGCAAAATGTAATACCTCAGCATTCATTTCCGAAGATACAGGTTCAGTTTCTTTGATGTTAACAAGTCCTTCATTCTGACAAAGCTGATCTTGGCTATCCCAATTCTCCTTCAGATCTCAGAATCACATCTCCCATCGTCTGTGACAAGCTGCCCAAAGTATGAAATCCTTTTCACATGTTCTAGGACTTGTCCATTTACTTCAATTTTCACTTCTGGGGTTAAGTCCCTGCTCATCACCATTGTCCTTGTTTTCTTCACATTCATTCTTAATCCATGGTTCACATTTCTTACATTCACTTTGTTTATAATTTCCTGTAGTGCCTCTTCTGACTCTGCAATCAGTGCAGTGTCACCAGTGTATCTCAAGTTGTTAATGTTCAACCCACCAATACTGCAACCCGGTAGATGTTCATTGTCTCTGAAGATAGCTTCAGTGTACAGGTTGAACAGTTTTGGGAACATAACACATCCCTGGCGCATTCCCCTTTTGATTGGGAATCTGTCTGACAAGCCGCTATCACCGCTGATTGTTTTCAATATAGAATCTGAATTATTCTTTTATCATTTCTGTCAATTTCTAGTTTGTTTAAGCACTCCATTATTTTTTGATGGTAGACTATAGACTCTATGAAATGCCTTCTCATACTCTACAAAGCATACAGACACAGGTTTTTGCACTTCTCCGTATCTTTCAATGATTACTCTCAAGTTAAAGATGCTTGCTCTTGTTCCTTTCTTTGGCCTGAATCCTGATTCATTATCATCTATCTCTGCTTCTATAGATTGGTCATTTCTTTCCAAAATGGTTCTTACAGTCATTTTCACCACATGTCTCATGAGGCTTAGTGTCCTGTGCTCTGAACACTCTCAGGCGTTTGGTTTCTTTGGGAGCTTAATGAACACTGACTGCATAAGATCCACAGGATGAATTCTGTTCTGTAAATTTTGTTGCAGAGGTCAGTCAGTTTCCCAATGCTAACATCAATCAGGGCTTTCAGGCATTCTGTTGGTATCTCATCGATTCCAGGTCCTTTCTTTGCTTTCATCTGTTTGATCGCTGCACTCACTCTGCCTCTATTATCTCTGGTCCTTCTCTCTGGGACCAATTCACCTCTGTCTTCATTGCCATACAGCTCACTGATGTACTCCACCCATCATTTCTCTACTCTTTCTTTTTCGAGGAGACATTCACCTTCCTTGCTCCTTATACAGTCATTATTTGTGGTTATTCTTTTCTTAGAACATAGAACATATAACATAGAACAGTACAGCACAGTACAGGCCCTTCAGCCCACGATGTTGTGCCGAACCTTTAACCTACTCTAAGATCAAACTACCTACCTACCCTTCATTCTACTATCATCCATGTACCTATCCAAGAGTCGCTTAAATGCCCCTAATGTATCTGCTTCTACTACCACCGCTGGCAGTGCATTCCACGCACCCACCACTCTCTGTGTAAAGAACCTACCTCTGACATCTCCCCAAAACCTTCCTCCAATCACCTTAAAATTATGCCCCCTGGTGATAGCCCTTTCCACCCTGGGAAAAAGTCTCTGACTATCCACTCTATCTATGCCTCTCATCATCTTGTACCCCTCTATCAAGTCACCTCTCATCCTTCTTCTTGTCTGCCAGTGCTTTAACTGTCTCATGCAATGCTCTCATATTGTACCTTTTCTCCAGTTCTGCTATTTCCTTGCAATGGTCTTCATACCACTTTTCCTTGGCCGCTCTACATCCTTATCTTATCTGCATCAACATTTTATTGCTTAAAAAGATTTGAGGGCATGAGAAAAATGCTTATTTTCATCAGCTTTTGCTGGATTTCTGATAGGATGTTCAAACTAAACAACTCTGTGTGTATTTCACATGAAATTCCCAATCTGACTGTATTTGTACTGTTCTAATAATGTATACCAGGCACTTCTTTTTATGTATATTAATAAATGTGATTCGTTGTTTTAGCCTGTTCCTGATTGCTTAATTGTTCAATTTTCCCCTCAGTCTATTAAGTGAAGACATAGTGGCAATCAATACAGTACAGGTGAGAATAGGACTGTTCCTGGATAACACAGGGATACAGTACAGGTGAGTACATGTCTGTCACTGTATAACATGGGGGACTGTACTGGCACGCTCCCAATGATCTCCTATAGATACTGGCACACTTCCAATGATCCCCTAAAAATACTGACACACTCCTGGGGATCTCCTGAAATTCGTGACACATTCCTGCATGCGGGAGGAGTGCTGCACTGTCTGAGGTGGCATCTGTCACTGTATAACACTGGAGTACAGTGCAATCTGTCACTCTATAATGCTTTGGTATAGTACTGTTGGGTACAGGTCTGTCATAACACATGAAATATTGAACCAAGAACCTGGCTCCTCTCTTAGGTGGGTGAAAGAGATTCGATGACACTATTGTGAAGAAGAGCAGTTTGTTCTTAATAGTGTCCTGGAGGCCAATATTTATCTCGCAAATAAAATCTAAAAACAGACTATCTGGTCATTATCACATTATCTTTTGTGGAATCTTGCTGTGTGCAGCTTGACTACCATATTTCCTACATTACAATAGTGACTGTAATTCCAAAAGCTTACTCCATTGGCTGCAAGGTAGCATCATCATCACTGCCTATTTCTACCTCTGTAACATCATCAAAGACCAGTTCACCCATCACCACCGTGCTTGCTGACCTAAGTTGTCTCCCAGTCTGGCAACGCCTGGATTTTAAACTTCTCATCCTTATTTTCAAAAGACTCCATAACTTAGGCCCTCTGTATCTCTGTAACCTCCTCCAGACCTACATCCCTCCGACATCTCTGCGCCCCTCTAATTCTGATCTCTAGCACATCCCTGATTTTAATCGCTCCACGATTGGTAGCCATGCCTTTAGCTGCCTGCACCCTAAGCTCTAGAATTTCCTTTGTAAACTTCTCCCTCTCTAACTCTCTCTTCTTCTGTCAGACACTCCTTAAAACCTGCCTCTTTAACCAAACTGGTGATCATCTGCCTAAGTAACTCCTTATGTGTCTTGTTGTCAAATTTTAATCTGATAACATCTTCTATATAGCACCTGGGAATGTTTAACTATGTTACAAATACAATAGAAATGTAAGGTATCATATTTGTTGAATTGGGACCTTCTAACCTGTGAGGTTTATCGAGCAGATGGTTTAACAATTGGAATAAATCACAGTCCCCATCTAAAGTATTGATGATTCCCTCCCTTTGCCGCAACTTGCCTTTTTGTTTCTTCAATTCTCAGGTGCAGCTGCAATGAGAAGGTGCCATTACTAAAATGCCTTTCAAGAAAAGTTGGAACTATGCAGTGATACAGCTTGAGAGGTCACCAACAGATGGCAGCATTTCTCCCCATTGCACAGCTGATTCCATTTCCCTGTCTTGAGTCCCATTTTCTTTTTTTTTCTTTGGCCTCCTTGTCTCGAGAGACAATGGGTAAGCGCCTAGAGGTGTTCAGTGGTTTGTGGAGCAGCGCCTGGAGTGGCTATAAAGGCCAATTCTAGAGTGACAGACTCTTCCACAGGCACTGCAGATAAAATTGGTTGTCGGGGCTGTTACACAGTTGGCTCTCTCCTGGCACTTCTGTCTTTTTTCCTGCCAACAGCCATGTCTCTTCGACTCGCCACTCTTTTGTCCCATTATGTCACACCCATTCCCAGATTAGACTGGGGTCTGTTGAACATGTTTCCAACGAGCTAGGTAGATTTGTTATCTATCAAAAAGAAAGGTTATTTTTCTCTCATATTCCATTACAGGCATTAATCTCCAAAGAATATATAATATATACTCAGTTGTTTCAGCTGTGTCTCAGTGGGTAATACTCTTGCCTAGGAACACTCCATAATCTTCAGCTCATCCAAATTTCTGCTGTCCATGTCCTAACTCACACCAAGTCCCGGTCACCCCTGTGCTCGCTCATTAAGCAGTGCCTTGATTTAAAAATTCTCATCTTTTGTTTTCAAATTTCTCCATGGTCTCACCCTTCCCTATCTGTGTAACCTCTTCCATCTCTAATATATCTGAGCTCCTCCAATTCTGGCCTTTTGCGCATTCCCGATTTTAATCGCTCCACCATTTGTGGCCGTACCTTCAGTTGCTGAGACACTAAGCTCATGTGTACGTACGAATTAGGAGCAGAAGTAGGCCATTTGGCCCCTCGAGCCTGCTCCGCCATTCAATAAGATCATGGCTGATCTGTTGACTCTCGAATTCCACACTCCCATCGACTCCCCGATAACCTTTGATTCCTTTGCCTAACAAGAGTCTATCTACTCCTGCCTTAAGAATATTCAATGACCCCGCCTCCACCACCTTCTGAGGCAGAAAGTTCCAAAGTCGCACAACCCTCTGAGAGAAAAATGTTTTCCTCGTCTCTGTCCTAAAAGGGCGATCCCTAATTTTAAAACAGTGCCCCCTAGTTCTGGACTCATCCACAAGAGGAAACATCCTTTCCACATCCACCTTGTCAAGACTGTACAGGATCTTATAAACATCAATCAAGTCTCCCCTCACTCTTCTAAACTCCAGTGAAAACAAGCCCAGACTGTCCAACCTTTCCTCATAAGACAACCTGCTAAGACATCCCTCCCTAAATCTCTCTGCATCTCCATCTCTCTCCTTCTTTAAGACACTCCTTTATACCTACCTCTTTGACCAAGCTTTTGGTCACCTGCCCTAATATCTCCTTATGTGGCTCAGGGTCAAAGTTTGTCTGGTGATGCACCAGTAAAGCACCTTGGGATGTTTTACTGCATTAAAAGTGCTATATAAATGCAAGTTGTTGTTGACTCAGCTAATTGTGGTTGCATGTACCACTCTGGAGACTTGACCACATAATCCAGGTTGACAACCCCGTGCAGTACTGAGGAAGTTCTGCACTGTTGGAGGTATTGTCTTTCAGATGAGACTTTACACCGAGGCCCAATATGTCCTCTCAGGTCGACGTAAAAGATCCCACGCACTATTTTGAAGAAGAGCAGAGGAATTTTCCCTGATGTCCTGGCCAATATCGATTCCACAACTCACACCATTCCTACAATACAACAGTGACTATACTTCAAAAGTACTTTATTGATTGTAAGAACGCAATGCAAAACTTTTCATTCTTTCAGTTCACAGCACAGAACTGCTGCAAACCAGCATTAACAAACCCAAACAAATTGCAAGGCTCCATTGATGGTGCCCAGTAGGTGTGAATGCAGGTCAGAGATTGGGCTACATGATGCAGCCCAGTTTCTGTGTTCTGAGTCTAAAAGGCTCAGGTACAGATCAACCACAATCTGACTGAATGGGGGAACAAGCTCGAGGAGCTGAATGGTCTCAATTTCTGCCTTTAAATCTCTATACGGCTCCAAGTGGTGGGATTTGGTCTACATTGCTCCGGTTTTCCGCATGTGAAACATGAACAAAACCTACCAATTTCAGGTGCAATGTTCCGTGTTGTATTTTCCCCAGAAATGTGCCAAATGCAAAATTGGATCGGCATTAAGGCATCTGGTATGCCCACCTGAAACCAGCATTGGGCTCCTTGCAGGCACTAAACCAGGGGCGTACTGACTGCTGCGGACCCCAATCTGAAATTGGTCAAAAGCTAGGAAGAGCTAGCCTTCATAATTTAACCCTTTCAGCCCTGGTGACTCTGCACTGCACCCCCTCCAAGGCCAATATCTCCCTCCTGAGGTGTGGTGCCCAGAACTCACAGTGAGGTCTGATTAAAGCTTTGTGTAACTGAAGCAGAAATTTCACCCTTTGTTTCATTAGCCTTTTGATCAAAATATCAGCCGGAGTTCAGTCTCCCGAGTCCTACCCAGTAACTCCCACTGGGAAACACATATTCCAGGGTGTTGGACCAGCGTAGGTATGTGATGTCACACGGGTAGAATAGTACCCATGCACACACATGAAATACAGCCGATAGGGCCAAGATACAGGAGGATGAGCTGCGCTTGAGGAACCCACACCCAATGAGGTTTCAACGTCTTCGGGAGAGGAGAGACAGATGATGGAAGGAGGAACTTGCTGCAGAAGAGAATGACAAAAAATTTTCCGCAAAAGTACACAAAAAGCAGAATCGTTCTTTAATTTTACAAAAGAGCTGAGCCGAGGTCAGCAATGAGTCTGCTCCATTATCTCTCTTCCTGTTGCCTGTGTGCCTTTAAGAAACCAAAGCAGGGGTTTGACATCAGCGATCCTTTTCCCCTATCACACTGCAACGTGATAGGTTGTTCAGAGACTCAAAACACCATTGACTACTTCTTAAAGGACCCCTACCCGGCCAAAAAATACTTATTGCTAAACAGAACCTGACGTCTGTAAGAGCAATGCCAGTGTTGGGGCTACGATATGTTTGCAGCTTTGGTCATTGTTTGTCAGTGTGGCTCCGTCTGTATAACTCTCACCTCTGAGACTGCAGGGCATGGATTCAAGTTCCACTCCAGGGGCTTCAGAACATATACTAGGCTGGCAGTTCTGGATTAGTACTGAGGGAGCTCTGCACTGTCGGTGGGTCAGTACTGAGGGAATGCTGCACTGTCAAAGGGTCAGTAGTGAGGGAGCGCTGCACTGTTGGAGGGTCAGTACTGAGGGAGTGCTGCACTGTTGGAGGGTCAGTACTGAGGGAGTGCTGCACTGTTGGAGGGTCAGTAGTGAGGGAGTGCTGCACTGTTGGAGGGTCAGTACTGAGGGTATGCTGCACTGTCAAAAGGGTCAGTATTGAGGGAGCGCTGCATTGTCAGAGGGTCAGTACTGAGGGGGTGCTGCACTGTCACAGGGTCAGTACTGAGGGAGTGCTGCACTGTCTTTGGGGCAGTACAGAGGGAGGGCTGCACTGTTAGAGGGTCAGTAGTGAAAGAGCACTGCCCTGGCGGAGGGGCAATACTGAGGGAGTGCTGCACTGTCATTGGGGCAGTAGCAAGAGAGTGCTGCACTGTTGCAGGAGCTGTCTTTCACATGAGACACTGAGCCAAGTTTGCCTGTTCACATATGAGTAAAAGATCCCATGGTGCTATTCAAAAGGGAGCAGAAGAATTTGCCTGGTGTCTTGGCCAACATTCCTCACTTAACCAGTGCCACCAAAATCCAATTAACTAATCACTCTTGTGTGTGGGATCTTCCTCTGTGTGAATTGATGTCAGTATTTGACTACAGAATAATGAAGACAAATCATAATTAACTTGTTGGCTGTGAAATGCTGTTTTCTGTTTTCTCTTCAAATGCCACTTGATTTCTCTCATCCTCTCTGGTCGAGGGTTAAAGCAGCCTGGCCACAATCACAGGGTCTGTTGTTGGTGACTTTGATCAGGGGTTCTGTCCCATCAGGAGGATGGATGGAGAGTGGAATCCACACTGAATAAATCTGAGCAGGAAACTGCGGGAGAGGAGAGAATAAACCTGGATGATGATAATGGGCTTGAAAGACCTGTGAGAGATTAGCGATGGGATGGAAGTGGGAGAGGATTGGAGGGATTGTGTACTCAGCACATACTGCGGGTGACTCTGAGACACACATAAGCTGGACAGTACCGGATATGTGCAAATGGTTCCCATCCAACCTGAGTTAATTGCATGTACTGGAGCTGACACTGAAGTACATATGAGCTGCACCTTTTTGCCGAATGTGCATTACAGTAACAACAACCTGCATTTATATAGAATTTTTAAGTATTAAGACATCTCAAGGTGCTTCACAGGAGCATTTCCAGGCAGAACCTGACACCGAGTCAAAGGGAATATTAGGACAGGTGACCAAAAGCTTGATCAAAGAGCTAGGTTTAATTTGCGTCTGAAAGAAGAAAAGGTGGAGATGTTTAGGGAGGGAATTCCAGAGCTTAGGACCTAGGCAGCTGGAAGCATGGCCGCCAATGCTGGAGCGATGGAGATCAGGGGATGCTCAAGAGGTCGGATTTGGAGGAATGTGGAGGTCTTGGAGTTAGTAGGGTGAGAGGAAGTTGCAGGTTTGGGGATGGGTGAGGCCATAAAGGGATTTGAAAACAAGGATGACAATTTTAAATTTGAGATGTTACTGGAACGGGGTCAATATAGGCCAGCGAGCACAGGGGTGATGGGTGAACAGGTCTTGGTGTGAGTTCAATAGTTTTGGAGGGAGGCTGGCCAGGAGAGCTTTGGAATAGTCAAGTCTACAAGTGACAAAAGCATGGTTGAGGTTTCAACAAATGGGGTGAGGCAGTGGTGGAGCCCGGCATTATTAGACAGGTGGAAGTCAGCAGTCTTGGTGACGGAGGGAATATAAAGTTGGAGACTCAGCTCAGATTCAAATAGGACACAGAGATTGCGAAAAGTTAGTACGTGTACATGAGACTTTTGGGCCAAAGACAGCATTTCCCCTTTAACTGCTATCAGTGGAGTTTTGATGACATAAACAATTTAACAATGAGCGAGATAGGTGCAATCTCTGTAGATGGCAGCAGGCTCTGTTTTTGCTCACTCGGAGTTGCCCTCTGAAGCTACGCCTTGCAGATAAAACAGCCAGGGAGACAAAGTGGAAATAATCAGCTGAAGGGGAAATACGGTGCCTCTTGCACAACCATTACAAGCAACCGAGTCCTGAGCTGAAATTTCTCACAGTCAAGACCATGAAGTGACCTCAACGTTCACTGAGACAAACTCGGGAGTGTAGAAAAGACAATGGGAGCTGTGGCTTATTGGGTAGAACTCCTGCCTCTGTGTCAGAGTGCCATGAGTTCGGGAAAGTGTTGGAATACTTGAGTCTGAAAGTCTCAAAGACATCCCTGAAAAGAAAAAGAAAGATTTGCATTTATATAGCTCCTTTCATGACCACTGAACATCTCAAAGTGCTTTACAGCCAATAAAGTACTTTCAAGGAGTGGTCCCAACTCGAAAATAGGAATATTAGGGGGTTAACTCCCCTGCTGCTCTTCAAAATAGCCCATGGGAACTTTTACACCCACCTGAGGGGGACAGAGGAGTTCTTGTCCAAAAGACAACACCTCCGGCAGTGCAGCACTCCCTCCATACTGCACTGGAGTTGTCAGCCTTGATTTTTGTGCTGACGCCCTGAAGTGAGAGCGTGAACCCAGAACTACTAGAAGCAAAGGCGAGAATGCTACCCACAAAACTACAACCAACTCTGAGCTTAGAATGATAATTATCCTAGAAGGATATGCAGATAGGGTTAGATGAAGTAGGGCAGGAGGGGATTTGTGTGATGCATAAACACCAGCACAGACCTGCTGGGCCGAATGGCCTGTTTCTGTTTAATTCTACATTTAATGAGTGGAGAGAATCAGAGAAAAGCTCCATTCCTTCTTCATCCTACATGCAAACACAAGATGCCCACTGGAAACCAATCAGGGGAACTCTGTACTACAGAATATGAGGGTTATCTTCTTTAACATTTAGGTTGGTGCTATGGTTGGGTTTTAAAATTGGCAGATTTAGGAGAGGAAGGAATTCCCCAATTTCTAAGCCCTGGAACACAATAAGGGGTGGTAACAGTGCAATGAATCTTAATTTCAATTCCACGAGGGTGTTCTGAAGATAAGAACATAAGCAATAGGAGAAGGAGTAGGCCATTCGGTCCCTCGAGCCTCCTCCACCACTCAATAAGATCATGGCTGATCCTTTACATCAACTCCCACTCTATCTCCATATCTCTTCCTTCCTTTAGTTCCCCAAAATCTTTCAATTTCAGTCTTGAATATATTCAATGACTGAGCATCCACAGCTCTCTGAGAGAATTCCAAAGATTCACAACCCTTTGTGTGAAGAAATTTCTCCTCATTTCAGTCCTTATCTTGAGGCCTTCGTTCAAGAAGATCAACAGTGCATTGGAGGCAGTTCAGCGAAGGTTCCCTAGGTTGATTCCTGGGATAAAGGGTTTGTCTTATGAGGAAAGGTTGAGCAGGTTGGACCTATACCCATTGGAGTTTCGAAGAATGAGGTGATCTTATTGAAACATATAATATTTTGAGGGAGCTTGACAGGGTAGATGATGAGAGGATGATTCCCTTTGTGAGGGAATCTAGTACTGGGGACACAGTTTCAGAAAAAGGGGTCTCCCATTTAAGATGGAGATGAGGAGGAACTTCTTCTCTCAGAGGGTCGTTAATCTTTGGAATTCTTTTCCCCAGAGAGCAGTGGTGGCTGAGTCATTGAATATATTCAAGGCTGAGTTAGATGGATTTCTGATCTACAAGGGAGTCAAGGGTTATGGGGGGGCAGGCAGGAAAGTGGAGTTAAGGCTACAATCAGATCAGCCACGATTTTATTTTATTTTTTTTATTCATTCATGGGATGTGGGCGTCACTGGCCAGGCCAGCATTTATTGCCCATCCCTAATTGCCCTTGAGAAGGTGGTGGTGAGCTGCCTTCTTGAACCGCTGCAGTCCATTTGGGGCAGGTATACCCACAGTGCTGTTAGGAACGGAGCTCCAGGATTTCGACCCAGCGACAGTGAAGGAACGGCGATATAGTTCCAAGTCAGGATGGTGTGTGACTTGGAGGGGAACTTGCAGGTGGTGATGTTCCCATGTATTTGCTGCCCTTGTCCTTCTAGTTGGTAGAGATCGCGGGTTTGGAAGGTGCTGTCTACGGAGCCTTGGTGCATTGCTGCAGTGCATCTTGTAGATGGTACACACTGTGCGTCGGTGGTGGAGGGAGTGAATGTTTGTGGATGGGGTGCCAATCAAGCGGACTGCTTTGTCCTGGATGGTGTCGAGCTTCTTGAGTGTTGTTGGAGCTGCACCCATCCAGGCAAGTGGAGAGTATTCCATCACATGAATGGCAGAGCAGGCTCGAGGGGCTGAATGGCCTACTCCTGCTCCTATTTCTTATGATTTTATGTTCAAAGATGATGGAATTAGACTGTAGTGAGGACGAGTTCGAAGTAGTACTGACTATTGTAGTATCATTAAAATAGAGACATAAAGGTCACACGCAAAGGAAGATTATTTTCCAACATCCCATGAAGAGCGAGAGAGGACCTACAACACTTTAGCCAGATAGGGCAACAGGATTGAACTCTTGGGCAAGCTTAGGGTTTATAGAGCTAAGAGTTCTTAGAATCATAGAATAATACAGCACAGAATGAGGCCATTCGACCCACCGTGCCTGTGTTGGCTCTTTGGTACAGATTTGTCATCCTTGATCCCAATGAACTGCCTAAGGGAAGAGAGCTATCCAATTAATCCCACTCCTCATAGCCTTGTAAATTTTCTCCCTTAATGTACTTATGGAATTGTCTTTTGAAAGACTTGCATTTATATAACACCTTTCATGACCACAGGGCATCTCAAAGTGCTTTACAGCCAATGAGGTACTTTTGAAGTGTAGTCACTGTTATAATGTAAGATACACACAGCAGCTAATTTGTGCACAGCAAGCTCCCACAAATAGCAATGTGACAATTGCCAGATGATCTGTTTTTGTGATGCTGTTTGATGAATGAATATTGGCCAGGACACTGGGGGTAACTCCCCTGCTGTTTTTCAAAATTGCCCATGGGATCATTTACATCCAGCTGAGAGGGCAGACAAGGCCTTGGTTTAATATCACATCTGAAAGACAGCAAGCACTTCTAACAATGCAACACTCTCTCAGTACTGCACTGGAAAATCAGCCTTGACTACTGTAGTTAACGCCTACAGTGGGCTTAAACCCACAACCTTCTGACTCAGAGGCGAGGGCTAACCACTGAGCCACAGCTGACCCGGATTTTTTTTTTACTATTTTGTTACTATTGAATCTACTTCCACCGCCCTTTCAGTCAGTACATTCCAAATCACAACAACTCACTGTGATAAATGTTTCCTCACATCAACTCTGGTTCATTTTCCAATTATCTGAAATCTATATCCTCTCCCAGTGGAAACAGTTTCTCCTTATTTATCAAAACTCTTCATGAGTTTGAACACCTTATTCAACTCCATATTGATAAAGGGACAGTAAATGTTCGGCACAAAAAAAGAACCCAAGCTTGCTTGAGGCATTATTTTGGCAGAGGAGATATGGAAGTTCCAGCTGAGTTCCAGCACTGAGCATCAGGCAGTGAGGGAGAAATACAAACGGACAGTGGCTTTGCAACATGCAAAGTGAATCCGACATTCTACCTCAATGGCTGTCAGACATTGCTGATTGCTTCTAGAGATTTAGATTAGGGATGAGCCTCAACTAAGGACACAAGGTAGCAAGAAAAGGACGGTCTCGATCTGAAATGTCAACCTCCAATTAATTAATTCCCTTCGTCACATCAAAGTGGTACTGAATTGTCAGCTGATGTGAGGCCAGGGACTGGATGGCGACTGTACAATCCTATTTATAGACACTACGTCCGAGGGGCAAAGCATCTCTCCGGGCAACGTGCCCAACCTGACCAGTAGTGTCATTCCTGTGTAGCTTCCTGTTTTCAATTGTATTCTGGACTTTACAGCTCTCCAAGGGGACGGACACACAGAGCTCGTATTATACAAAAGAAAAAGGGAGAGATTCATTCCATTTATTTATCTCAACGTCATCTCTATTTTTGTTTTCAAATGTTATTCCTTTGTTTTCAGTGGTATGACTCATTATTTTTTCATTTGGGTTGGGTGTGTGAGAAATGCTGGCAAGGCCCATCTCTAATATAAACACAAAATACTGCAGACGCTGGAAATCTGAAATAAGAATGAAAAAAGTCTACCTCTAGTTGCTCTTAAATAATTGATTCTTTTAATTCATTCTTGAGATGTGGGTGTCACTGGATCAGAGGAATGCAAGGATGACATTCAGCCCTAGGAGTCTATTCTACCCTTCAATTAGATTATAGCTTAACCATCTACCTACCTTGGTTCCAGAACCTTTAAGGTCCTTGCCTAACAAAAATCTATCAACCTCAGTTTGAATATTTCAATTGACTCCCAGCTTCAACAGCTTTTTGCAGGAGAGAGTTCCAGATTTCCGCTAGCCTTAGTGTGAAGAAGTGTTTCCTGATGTTACCTTTGAATGGTCTACCTCTAATTTTAAGGTTATTCTCCCTTATTCTGAACTTCCCCACCAGAGGAAACAGTTTCTATTGACCTTATCAGCTCCTGTAATCAGCTTGAACACGCTCCCTCACCTTCACTGTAAGAGGTGCGGGGTAGGGCTGGATAGCAGGCGGCCGCTACTTTCAAGTTGGTTATAGCTCTTTTACTACTTGTCCAGAAGGTTCCGGCTCTTTGTGGGTGGGAACCAAAAATAAAAAAATTTGAAAACATTTTTTTAGGGGTGGCGCAGTGGTTAGCACCGCAGCCTCACAGCTCCAGCGACTCGGGTTCGATTCTGGGTACTGCCTGTGCGGAGTTTGCAAGTTCTCCCTGTGTCTGTGGGGGTTTCCGCCGGGTGCTGCGGTTTCCACCCACATGCCAAAGACTTGCAGGTTGATAGGTAAATTGGCCATTGTAAATTGCCCCTAGTGTAGGTAGGTGGGAAGAGAATTGAGGGAAGATGGGGATGTGGTCGGGAATATGGGGTTAATATAGAATTAGTATAAATGGGTGGTTGTTGGTCAGCACAGATTCGGTGGGCCGAAGGGCCTGTTTCAGTGCTGTATCTCTCTATGACTCTATGACTGGCAAAGCTGACTTTTATTGCCAGTCCCTCATTGCATAAAACGTAGTTTGATACAACTGAGAGGCTTTCGAGGTCACTTCAGAGGGAAGTTAAAAGAGTCAAGATCAAAACATAGGTCGAAAATTCCAACAGGGACGTGGACAAAATACGCCCCCAGACTTTTTCCTTCCCATGGTGAGTTGTGCTTCAGTTGATAGCACTTGTCCCTCTGAGTTAGAGGATTGCACACTCCTTTCACCTATCACCCCTGTGCTTACTGACCTAGATTGATTCCCAGTCCGCCAAAACCTTGATCTTAAAATTCTCATCCTTGCTTTCAAATCCATCCATGACCTCACTGTCTCCCTATCTCTGTAATCTCTTCCAGCCCTACAACCTACCGAGATCTCTGCTCTCCTCCAATTCTGGCCTCTTGAACATCCCTGATTTTTTTTATTGCTCCACCATTGGCGGCCGTGCCTTTAGTTGCGTTGGGCCCTAAGCTCTTGAATTCCTTCCTCTCTGCATCTCTCTAAAGATGCACCTTAAAACCCATTGCTTTGGCCAAGCTTATGGTCTCCTCTCCTAATATCTCCTTATGTGGCTCGGTGTTAATTCTTGCTTGATAATGCTGCTATGAAGTGCCTTGGGACATTTTACTACATTCAAGGTGCTATATAAATGCAATTTTTATTATTGTTGTTATGGGTTCAATTCCCAATCCAGAGACC
Source organism: Heterodontus francisci (assembly GCF_036365525.1). Classification (NCBI taxonomy): domain Eukaryota; kingdom Metazoa; phylum Chordata; class Chondrichthyes; order Heterodontiformes; family Heterodontidae; genus Heterodontus; species Heterodontus francisci. Next base: position 72,016,472 of record NC_090395.1, on the reverse strand, counting down.
TGAGCACAAAGGCTACACTGACATTCTGGTGCAGTACTGAGCGAGCGCTGCACTGTTGGAGGTGCCGTCTTTTGGATGAAATGTTAAACTAAGGCCTCTTCTGCCATCTCTGGCACACATAATGACCCAATAGCAATATTTTGAAGAAGAATAAGGAGTTCTCCCCAGTGTCCTGTGCCCAATATTTATCCTTCAATCAACATCACTGATCCAGATTAACTGCTCATTATCACGCTACTCTATGTGGAATCTTGCTGTGTCCAAATAGGCTGACACGTTTCCTACATTACAACAGTGACAACATTGAAAAAAAGTGCTTCAATGGCTGTAAAATGCTTTGGGACATCCTGAAGTCATAAAGGGCGCTATATAAATGCAAGTCTTTCTTTATAACTGACAGCTGATTCGACCTTGCCTGATTTATGCCCCGCCCTAGTTGGAAGTTTCATCCCTCATGACTGCATTTGAGTTTTAAATATCTGTAGGAGGCAGGGAGGACTGAATCACAGAATCACAGAATAGTTACAACGCAGAAGGAGGCCATTCAGCCCATTGCGTCTGCACCAGCTCTCTGAAAGAGAAATTCCCTTAGTTCCATTCCCCTGCCTTCTCCCCATAACCCTGCACAATATTCCTTTTCATATAACTGTCTAATTCCCTTTTGAATGCTTCAATTGAACCTGCCTCCACCACACTCTCAGGCAGCGCATTCCAGATCCTAAACACTCACTGCGTGAAAAAGTTTTTCCTCATGTCACTTTTGCTTCTCTTACCAAATACTTTAAATCTGTGCCCTTTCATTCCCGATCCTTTCGTGAGTGGGAACAGTTTCTCTCTATCTACTCTCTCCAGACCCCTCATGACTTTGAATACCTCTATCAAATCACCTCTCGGCCATCTCTTCTCCAAGGAAAACAGTCCCAACTTCTCCAATCTATCTTCGTAACTGAAATTTCTCATCCCTGGAAGCAGGCTCCTGAATCTTTTCTGTACTGTCTCCAATGCCCTCACGTCTTTCCTCAAGCGCAGCGCCCAGAACTGGACGCAATACTCCAGCTGAGGCCGAACTAGTGTCTTATACAAGTTCAACATAACTTCCTTGCTATAAAAACAAGAAATGCTGGAACCACTCAGCAGGTCTGGCAGCATCTGTGGAAAGAGAAGCAGAGTTAATGTTTCGGGTCAGTGACCCTTCATCGGATGTTCCGATGAAGGGTCACTGACCTGAAACGTTAACTCTGCTTCTCTTTCCACAGATGCTGCCAGACCTGCTGAGTGGTTCCAGCATTTCTTGTTTTTTTTTCAGATTTCCAGCATCCGCAGTATTTTGTTTTTATAACTTCCTTGCTCTTGTACTCTATGCCCCTATTAATAAAGCCCAGGATACTGTATGCTTTATTAACCACGCTCTCTCAACCTGTCCTGCCACCTTTAATGACTTATGCACGTATACACCCAGGTCCCTCTGCTCCTGCATCCCCTTTAGAATTGTACCCTTTATTTTATATTGTCTCTCCATGTTCTTCCTACCAAAATGAATCACTTCACATTTCTCTGCATTGAACTTCATCTGCCACCTGTCTGCCCATTCCACCAACTTGTCTATGTCCTTTTGAAGTTCTACACTGTCCTCCTCACAGTTCACAATGTTTCCAAGTTTTGTATCATCTGCAAACTTTGAAATTGTGCCCTGTACACCAAGGTCTAGGTCATTAATATATATCCGGAAAAACAAGAGTCCCAACACTGAACCCTTCCTCCAGCCCGAAAATCATCCATTAACCGTTACTCCTTGTTTCCTGTCACTGAACCAATTTCGGATTCATGTTGCTACCATCTCTTTTATTCCAGGAGCTACAAGTTTGCTCACAAGTCTGTTGTGTGGCACTATATCGAATGCCTTTTGAAAGTCCATGTACACCACATCAACATAATTGCTCTCATCAACCCTCCCAGTTACCTCCTCAAAAAACTCCAGCAAGTTGGTTAAACATGATTTTCCCTTAAGAAATCTATGCTGGCTTTTCTTAATTATCTTACATTTGTCTATGTGACTATTGATTTTGTCCCAAATTATTTTTTCTAGACGTTTTCCCACCACCGACGTTAGACTGAAGGAGCTGGGGAGCGCGGTGGGGGGTGGGGGGGTCCCACTGTTCTGCCCACTGTTCTGAGGCACCAAGTATGATGAAGCTGGTGATAAATCGCATGGCAGGGAGCAGGATGAGTGTGTGGGACTATGCAGTGCAGTCATAACTTTAGAAGAAACAAGAATGGAGAGTTGATCGGAATGCCAAATGTAGCATTAGTCATAAAGTAGAGAGAGCGATTCAAATACTGTAAAGAGCCCCTTTTAAGGGAAAAAGCATCCAAATGAGATACTTTGACCCAAGTGTTTATCCACAATAATTAGAAGCAGGTCTCTCAGACTGAGAGAACTAATCCAGATGGAAAAGCTGAACAAAACTTGTTAGCATTTCTATAACCCAGAGATTCTCTTTGAAGACTGTAACACATTAACTAAACTAGCATTCGGTCAGCCTGCAAAATGCAGATTTATTTCCAGTTCTATGGCCTGACCTACCAGATGTTGAAAAAAGAAATAGGTTGTTGGTTTCTGACTCGGAATCTTCCTCATGAGCCAATTTGTGATTTAGCCATTTTTTGTTTAAGAAAGGGCACTCAAAGTGTAAGCAAATAATTAAATGCACCTTGACTGACATCACACGAACAGGAGGAGGCCATTTAGCCCCTCGATCCTGTCTTGCCATTCAATTAGATCATGATTGATCTGTACCTCAACTCCATCTAACTGCCTGGATTTCATAACCCTTAATACCCTCATCTAACAAAAATCTATCCATTGCAGTTTTGAAATTTACAATTGACGCCCAGCCCCAACTCTTGGGGGAGAGATTTCCACATTTCCACTACCATTTGTGTGCAGAAATGCTTCCGGATATCATTGCCTGAACAGCCCAGCTCTAAAGGTCCATCACCTAAATAAAGGGTGGAAATAATAATTGCTGCACTGACAACAAACTATATCCAACAAATGACTGTATTAACTTATGGATGCTTTTGGGTAAGGGGTTAATCCATGATTTGAGGGGCAACCATAGAGATATTGTTGGAAGCAGTGCAGGTAACCAAAAGCTTGGTCAAAGAGGTCGGTTTAAAGGAATATCCAAAAGGAGGAGAGGGAGGCAGAGAGATGGAAAGGTTTGGGGAGGAAGCTGAAGGCATGGCCACCAATGGTGGAACCATTAAGATTGGGGATGCTCGAAGGCCAGAATTGAAGGATTAGAGAGATGACAGAAGTTGTAGGGCTAGAATAGGTTACAGAGATAGAGAGGGATGAGGGCATGGAGGAATTTTAAAATCGAAGTGTTTTTGGAGAGGGAGCAAATATAGGTCAGCAAGCACAGGGGTGATGAGTGAAAGAGACTTTGTGCGAGTTAGCATCCGGGCAGCAGAGTTATGGATGAGTTGAAGTTTACAGAGAGTGAAGGATGGGAGGCCAATGGGGAGAAATGGAGTAAATTGGAATAAATGGAGTTTCAAAGTAAAAAAAACACAGATGAGGGTTTCAGCAGGAGGTGGCCTGAGGCAGCGGCAAGCGAGCACACAGGGCCACAGTTTAACGTCTCATCCGAAAAATGGCACCTTCGTCAGTGCAGCACTTCCCTCGATGCTGTGCCAGCCTGGATTCTGTACTCAGATCTCTGGAGTGGGGCCCATGACCTTGTGCCTCAGAGGTGAGAGTATGAGCCATGGCTGACACCGGATATTATAACACAGCTGAAACTCTCAAAGCCTCCACGCAAGGGGTGCATTTCACAAACTCACCCTCCCGGCAGACAGCTTCATTAGACAAGTGCCCATTTTGGAAATTTGCTTGCACAGATTAGCAAGAGCTAACAGCCTGAAAATCCCACGTGGCTGGTTGGCCACTGCTCCCAAATGACGAAAAGCGACCTAGATGCTTGAGATCCTGGTCAAGAACATGAATTCATCACTATGTCAGCCTCTGGATTGGCAGCAATGAGCCCGACCTTCGGGTTAATTAATGCACCATTTCAATAATTGACATTCAGCTCAACAAACTGTAGATTAAGCCCTTGGCCTCTATAAATTACTATATAATATTACCCATTATTTGCTATAGATAGTGGCATCTTCACATAAGGGAGTCAGGAAATTATGGGGCAATTGGTTGACATTTTATGAGTAGAAAAGAAAAAACTTGCATTGATATAGCAACTTTCACAACCTCAGGACATCCCCAAGCACTTTATAATCAATAACGTACTTTTGAAGTGTAGTCACTCTTGTAATGTAGGAAACGTGACAGTCTATTTTTAGTGATGTTGGCTGAGGGATAAATATTCAGCAGGACACCAAACCATTATCTCCTTGCTGTTCGTGGGAGCTTGCTGTGCACGAATTGGCTGCTGCATCTCCCAAGTTATATCAATGACTAGACTTCAAAAAGAACTTCATTGTCTGTAAAGCGCTTTGGGACGTCGTGAGGTTGTGAAAGGCTCTACAGAAATGCAAGTTCCTTCTTCCAGTGTCCTTATTCCTGATAATTATTGAATGAATCACTACTGAGTGTTGAGTGAGGACAGGGCCAGGTTTGAGTGAAGTATCCTACATGATTAAAATAGCCAGGCTAAACTCACAGTTACACTGAGTTACATTGAGTTATACTGAATTTTCAGCATAGAAATAGACTATTCAGCATAAATACTCCCTGCTCCTCTCACAGTATTTCCTCTAACCCTATTAACAAATCCTTCTATTCCTTTCTCCCTCATGTGTATCCCGCTTTCCTTTAAACACATCTATGTTTTCATCACTCTCTGGTTAAACGAGTTGCTGCTGAATTCTCTTATGAATTTATTTGTAGGAATATGGGATTAGTGTAGGGTTAGTATAAATGGGTGGCTGATGGTCGGCACAGACTTGGTGGGCCGAAGGGCCTGTTTCAGTACTTTATCTCTAAATAAATAAATAAATAAATAGTTCCAAGTCAGGATGGTGTGTGGCTTGGAGGGGAACTTGCAGATGATGGTGTTCACATGCACCTGCTTCCCTTCTGCCCTTGTCCTTCTAGGTGGTAGAGTAAAGCCTGGCTACCCAACCCGAACCCAACTAGACCCGACTACATGTGTCGGGCTCGGGTCGGGTTGGGTCGATATTCCGAGTCCAGCATTCGGGCTCGGGTCGGGTTGGGTCGGGCTGGATGGTGCTGCCTCCGGGAAGTCATGGGATCAGGCTTACCCATGATTCCCCACAACTCTAGCTGCAGGAATAACCTGCTGCCGGAACGGATGAACGATATTCATGTTGGGTTGCCTCGGGTCGGGCGCGAAAAAAAAATTAAAGGACTGGGGCCCAGGTCGGGTTTTGATTTTATACCCGAGCAGGCCTTTATGGTAGAGTTCATGGGTTTGGAAGGTGCTGTCGAAGGAGCCTTGGTGATTTGCTGCAGTGCATCCTGTAGATAGTACACACTGCTGTCACTGTATGTCAGTGGTGGAGGGAGTGAATGTTGAAAGTGGTGCTGATTAAGCAGACTGCTTTGTCCTGGATGATGTTGAGCTTCTTGAGTGTTGTTGGGGCTGCACCCATCCAGACAAGTGAAGAGTATTCCATCACACTCCTGACTTGCGCCCTTGTAGATGGTGGACAGGCTTTGAGGAGTCAGGAGGTGAGTTACTCGCTGCAGGATTCCCAGCCTCTGACTTGCTCTTGTAGCAACAGCATTTATGTGGCTGATCTAGTTCAGTTTCTGGTCAATGGTAACCCCCTCCCCCAGGATGTTGATAGTGGGGTTTCAGTGATGGTAATGCCATTGAATGCCAAGGGGAGATGGTTAGACTCTTTCTTGTTTGAGATGGTCATTGCCTGGCACTTGTGTGGTGCGAATGTTACTTGCCACTTGTTAGCCCAAACCTGGATATTGTTCAGGTCTTGCTGCCTATGGACATGGACTGCTTCAGTATCTGAGGAGTCGCGAATGGTGCTGAACATTGTGCGATCATCAGCGAACATCCCCACTTCTAAATTTATGATGGAGGGAAGGTCATTGATGAAACAGCTGAAGATGGTTGGGCCTAGGACACTACCCTGAGGAACTCCTGCAGTGATGCCCGGGGACTTTCCTTTATTCTTTCCTTTATTAGCCGAGGTATAGAATATTAGAGATGGGAGGTTATGCTGGAACTATATAACTCATTGGTTAGGCCAATGTACTGTGTGCAGTTCTGGTCACCTCATTACAGAAAGGATGTAATTGAACCAGAGAGGGTACAGGGGAGATTTACGAGGATGTTGCCAGGACTGGAAAAATGCAGCTATGAGGAAAGATTGGATAAGCTGGGGTTGTTCTCCTTGGAACAGAGAAGGCTGAGGGGAGATCTGATTGAAATGTACAACATTTTGAAGGGCCTGGATAGAGTGGAGGTGAAGGGCCTATTTACCTTAGCAGAGAGGTCAGTGACTAGGAGGCATAGATTTAAAATGGTTGGTAGAAAAATTAGAGGGGAGATGAGGAAATACCTTTTCACCCAGAGGGTGGTGGGAGTCAGGAACTCACTGCCTGAAAGGGTAGTTGAGGCAGAAACCCTCAACATTCAAAAGAAGTCTGGATATGCATCTCAAGTGCCGTAATCTGCAGGGCTACGGACCAAATGCTGGAAGGTGGAATTAGAATAGGTGGATCGTTTTTCAGCCGGCACAGACACAATGGGCCAAGTGGCCTCTTTCTGTGCCTCAAATTTTCTATGATTGAGATGATTGACCTCCAACGACCACAACCATCTTCCTTTGTGCTAGGTATGACTCCAACCAGCAGAGAGTTTTCTCCCTGTTTCCCAATTACTCCAATATTTCTAGGGCTCCTTGTTGCCAAACTCGTTTAAATGCTGCCTTGATGTCAAGGGCAGTCGCTCTTACCTCACCTCTGGAGTTCAGCTCTTTTGTCCATCTTTGGACCAAGGCTGTAATGAGTTCAGGAGCTGAGTAGCCCTGGTGGAACGTCTGTGACAGGTTATTGCTGAGCAAGTGCCGCTTAATAGCACCTGTTAACAACCCCTTCCATCATACCTTACATTTGTACATGTATAGAAAGAATGGATGAGGTAATGCAGGAGGTCCAAGGGGCTGTACTCTAGCACAGGCGGTTTCTTGCATCAGGAGAGAAGTGAGGAAGCTAAAAGTAACAACTGCAGCCACATATTGTCTGCGGGTGGTGAGCAGCCCAATGGACTGATGTGTGTTTAATATTTCAGTGAGTCAGACTGTCCTTTATAACTGATATTCCCACTGCTCCAACCTCCATCTGTTTTTTGGGAAAAGAGCAGCAAGGAGAAGCAGTGTATTAGTCACTGAGGACTGGAGTCTGCCCATGACCCAGCCACCTTGATGTAGACATTTGTGAGCCAACTTGCTCGAATCCAGAAGCTATCACTTCAGAATCTGACCCATCAGAGAACATTCCTTCGCACAATGTCTCAGTTAACCCAGCCAATCAGCACACATGTTTTCATTTTGGAAACATTTTCATAACATGATCAGTACTCACAAACCCAATCCCATCTAGACTAGATGATGAGATAGGGCATCTGTCTCGCAGCTGGTAACAAAATGGACCGCACACAATTTTCTGATCCCACTGTCACTCTCCTTCCACTTAGCCCTGTTGCACAACTCCACAAAAATTACCATTATTTATCTTCTTTCTTCCATGATCTTACTTTCTTCAAAATCCAGGCTGACATTCCCAAAGCAGTTGCTGAGGGAGTGCTGCACTGTCAGAGGTGCCGTCTTTGGGATGAGATGTTAAACTGAAGTCCTGATTGCCTTAAAACTCCCACGGCACTATTTCAAAGAAGAGATGGTGGAGAGTTCTCCCTGGTGTCTTAGCCAATAATTATCCCTGTATCAAGTCATTATTTCATTGTTGTTTGTGGGATCTTGCTGTGTACAAATTGACTGTCACGTTGCCTACATTATAACAGTGACTACATTTCAAATAGTACTTCATTGGCTGTATGTGCTTTAGTTGTGAAAGGTGCTATAGAAATGTAGGTCCTTCCTTCCTCCCTTGCCCTCACTATTGGCCACAGAAGCCTGTGTGTAAGGAGTGCCAAACTTTCATTGACGTGTTCCTTCAGAACTCTCGTGATTCCATTGCACACCCCTGTGAATCACCTGTGGGTGTTTCTTTCACCAAATTAAAGATGCTGTATTACACACAACTTGTGACTGATCTGCTGGCTGCAATCCAAATGAGGCACCTCCCATTCACAGCGGCACAGGTTCAACTGCTCATATTTAAACTGATCACAATATGCTAGGGCTGTTTCCCAGCATTTCTGTACCCAGGAAATGGAACTGACAGAACAGTACTTTCATTCTGAATGAATATACTCTGAATTTCCTCAGTGTGTGAACTGGGTATAATTCAGAGACTGCACTGGAGAAAACAACTGCGAGGTTTTCACAAGTTATACCAACTAGTGACAAGTTCTAATAACTTGTAGCATTCATGACTTCATTCACTTAAGGCCGAGCAGAGTCCTTAATTGTCTTAAACTTTTCTTACCTCCTTCCTTGATGTGCTGACTTTGGAATTCCATGGGAATGCCGTGCTGTAGTTCCTCACCCGTGGGTACTGAGGAGAGCATCGCAGCGGGAAAACTTGGCTGATTGTTTTTCCTCGAAGTCCCTATCCCAGGGGTGTGTGCATCACTAAATGTATCCCAGCTGAGATTGACTAACTCATGACAAGCACATGAGGGAGAGAGGAACAGGAGGATATGTTGATGGAGTTAGATGAAGAAGGGTGGAGGAAGCTCATGTGGAGCATAAACAACAGTATCGGTCAGTTGGGCCAAATAGCCTGTGTCAGTGCTATAAACACTTCATAATACTTTGTAACTCAATGCGGGGATTCATATCTATATGGCTTCATACCAATGTCTTTACACAGCAGGCTATCGGGAGAAGGTTTTGAATTTATTTTGATTCTATTTATCAATATATGTTACATATCAGATAAAAGTATTTGCTATTAAAATGCTCTCTGGTGTTGAAAGAGGAAGTTGCTTCTAGGCCTTTTTTTAAACTGGGTGTCAGTCGCAGGCAAGTTCAGCATTTGTTGCCCATAAGCCTTCTTCGTGAACCACACTGAGTCACATCAGAAGGCGGTTAAGAGTCCACCACATTGCTGTGGATTTGAAGTCAGATATAGGCCCAGGCTGGGTGAGAACAGGAGATTTCCTTCCCTAATGGGACCTTAGTGAATCAGTTGGGCTTTAACAGCATTCTGCCAGCTTCATTATTACAGCTTTTTACTGAAGTTAAATTCTCATGGTGGGATTTGAACTCAGGTTTGCCAGTTTACTAGTCCAGGAGCATAACCACTACGTTGCTGTCCCTCATCTTCCAATCCTGCCCTCCAACAGCTGCTAAAAGTTGCAGAGCAGAGGCTCATGTCGTGAGAATTTTATGGTCCCTTTCTCAGGCAGATTGCTCACACGGGTCAGAACCAGAACGTCCGACAACACAATGGAGAGGCAGCAGTTTTATCTTCTGAGAGATTCTGAAGTGAAGGCTTTGGCCCACAACAGGCCCATGGTAAAGGAGGTTCTATAAGATAGGAGAGAAGATGAGATAAAGCAATCAGGCGATGTTATGCTTAGGTTTTCAGATTAAACACTTCTTACATTTTTATTTATGTCGTATTGTGTCATGCAGAAATTTTGCCGCAGAGTCATAGAATGATACAGCACCAGATGGAGGCCATTCAATCCATCATACCTGAACTAGCACTTTGTGTTTATCAAGGTCATAAATATTGGGGAATGAATAAAATTCCCAACTTAGGCACCTAGTGCCAGCATCAATCAGAGAGGGATGAAGCTGTGATTTTAAGATTTATTCAGGATTTGGGAGTTGGTGGCAAGGCTGTAATTTATTGCTGCTCCCTAGTTGCCCTTGGTAAGGTGGTGGTGAGCCTTCTTCTGCACTGCAGCATTCTGAGAGGTGAAGGTGCCATTAGGGAAGGAGTTCCAGGATTTTTACCCAGCCACAGTGAAGGAACAGCCAATATATTTCCAAGTCAGGATGGTGTGTGACCTGGAGGGGAACTTGCAGATTCTGACGAAAGGTTATTGATCTGAAACGTTAATTCTGTTCCTCTCTCCACGGATGCTGCCAGCACTTCGAAGGTTTGTTCATATCTACCTAAGAACCCTACTGCCTTGAGGTCCAGTAAAAGTGACCTTTCACCAGGAAAACCTGGACTTGAGTCAAACTCAGTCTGAACTGGTAGCAACCAATGAGGAAACAGCATTGAGTCATGTGTTAGCCTATTGAGGAGAGGTGTTATTTTAACAATAAAACACAGGATACAGGTTTATAATTACGAACCGTCAAGCATTAGCTTTTACTGGTTACAGATACAGTCTTGGTCGCTTTGAATGGTGGAGCAAGCTCAAATGGCAGAATGGTCTCACCCTGTTCCTTCCTATGTTCCTGTATTAATGGAACTCTGCCGCTAGACAGTGTCAAAGTTAAGTACCATCAACAGTATGGAATATTAATAATAAGCTCCGACATGGTTAAGCCTTATAAATACTGTCTAATACTGTTGATGGTAAATATAAATGCAATCAAAGTAACTATCAATAAGATCATAATTGGAAAGCACTCTCAATGGTTATGTACAATGTTGGCAAGTACAATAAGTACCATCAAGGTAAGTATGATGAATGATGAGTAGTATCTAAGTAAACAGCAGTGTTTATCATTTCAGGCAGCCCAGACTGCAGCTGGTATCCCAGAGCAACCTAGACAGAAAATAAAAACAAATGCCTGCATTTAGGAGACGTGTTGCTCAATCTCTCACATGGTGCTTTGACCTTTGATGCTAGTTCAGTTTGGATTGCAGCTCCTTTGTCCTTGTTCCTACAGTTACGTTGCTACAACCCTAATCCGCGTGATAAGACAGCAGGCTCACTATTGCACCTGGAAATGTCTCAGACACCCAGCTCATTCGTGTGATGTGCAGTGAGCGTTGTTAAGGAGGCAGGTGCAGCAGCCATTTTGTCCAGGAAGTCCAGTTTTTGATGGGATTGGTCAATGGGATAATGTCGGTTCGCGTCCAACAATAGAAAGATTCCTCTACTGAACTTTATATCAGCCGTGACTCAGTGGGCAGCACTTTCACCTCTGATTCAGAAGATTGTGGCTTTAAATCCCACTCCGGGGACTTAAGCTCAAACTTGAGAGTCCAGGTTGATACTCCAGTGCAATGCTGATGTCTTTCAAATGAGGTGTTAAATCTAGGCCCTGTCTGCTCTCTCAGATGGGTACAAAAGATCCCATGGCACCATTTGAATGAACAGCAGAGGAATTCTCCCTGGTGTCCTGGCCAATATTTATCCCTCAACCAACATCACTAAAACAGATTGGTCATTATTGCAGTGCTGTTTGTGAAATCTTGCTGTGTGCAAATTGGCTGCTTCTTTTCCTACATTACAACAGTGACTATTCTTTAAAAGGGAGATCCTGAGGTCATGAGAGGCATTATATAAACGCAAGTCTTCCATTCTTTGCATATTTTTAAAAATTTGTTTGTGGATTGTGGGTGTCGCTGACTAGGCCAGCATTTGTTGCCCATTCCTAATTGCCCTTGAACTTTTCACATTTCAGAGGGCATTTAAGAGTTAACCACATTGCTGTGGGTCTGGAGTCACATGTAGGCCAGACCAAGTAATGACAGATTATTTCCTTCCTTAAAGGGCGTTAGTGAATCAGATGTTTTTTTTTATAACAATAATGGTTTCATGGTCACCATTAGACTAGCTTTATTTTTAATTCCTGATTTATTAACTGAATTCAAATTTCACCATCGGCTGTGGTGGGATTCGAGCCCATGTTGCCAGCTCATTAGCCTAGGCTCTGGATCAATAGTCCAGTGACGTTACCACTTTGCCACCATCTCCCCATATGAGTTCAAACATATGAACACTTCAGGTATATTTAAGAGAGTACACCTAATTTAAAAATGGTTTGAGCCAAATACTTTCATGGGAGAATTACATTGTTCTTGTAGAAGTAGATAAACAATACAAACAGGTATGTCCTGCACACAAAAAGCAGCACAAATCCAACCCGGCCAGTTACTGGCCCATCAATCTACTCCCAATCATCAGCAAAGTGATGGAAGGGGTCGTCGACAGTGCTATCAAGTAGCACTTGCTCAGTAATAACCCGCTCACTGACCCTCAGTTTGGGTTCCGCCAGGGCCACTTAGCTCCTGACCTTATCACAGCCTTGGTTCAAACATGGACAAAAGAGCTGAACTCAAGAGGGGAAGTGAGAGTGACTGCCCTTGACATCAAGGCAGCATTTGGCCAAGTATGGCATCAAGGAGCCCGAGCAAAACTGGAGTCATTGGAGGAAAACTCTCCGCTGGTTGGAGTCATACCTAGCACAAAGGAAGATGGTTGTGGTTGTTGGTGGTCAATCATCTCAGTCCCAGAACATCACTGCAGGAGTTCCTCAGGGTAGTGTCCTAGGCCCAAACATCTTCAGCTGCTTCATCAATGACCTTCCCACCATCATAAGGTCAGAAGTTCACTGATGATTGCACAATGTTCAGCAGCATTCAAGACTCCTCAGATACTGAAGCAGTCCGTGTTAGAAATGCAGAAAGACCTGGACAATATCCAAGCTTGGACTGGTAAGAGGCAAGTAACATTCGCGCCACACAAGTGCCAGGCAATGACCATCTCAAACAAGAGAACGTCTAACCATCTCCCCTTGGTGTTCAATGGCATTACCATTGCTGAATCCACCCCTATCAACATCCTGGGGGAGGTTACCGTTGACCAGAAACTGAAATGGACCAGCCACATAAATGCTGTGGTTACAAGAGCAGGTCAGAGGCTGGGAATTCTCTGGCGAATAACTCACCTCCTGACTCCTCAATGCCTGTCCAGCATCTACATGTCATTAACTATAAGTTAGGAGTGTGATGGAATACTCTCCACTTGTCTGGATGGGTGCAGCTCCAACAACACTCAAAGCTCAACACCATCCAGGACAAAGCAGCCCACTTGATTGGCACCCCATCCACAAACATTCACTCCCTCCACCACCGATGCATCGTGGCAGCAGTGTGTACCATGGGAACACCACCATCTGCAAGTTCTCCTCCAAGTCACACAGCATCCTGACTTGGAATTATATCACCGTTCCTTTGCTGTCCGAGGGTCAAAATCCTGAAACTCCCTTCCTAACAGCACTGTTGGTCTACCTACAACCCAAGGACTGCAGCGGTTCAAGAAGGGAGCTCACCACCTCCTTCTCATGGGCAATTAGGGATGGGCAATAAGTGCTGGCCTAATCGGCGATGCCCACAACCCATGAATGAATTTTTAAAAATCAGGAGTGTAGGATATGTGAAGGATTGATGGAATCAGCAAATAGAAGCTCACCTCATTGATATTGTGAAATGGATTGACAAAATCTGATTCTATTTAAATTTGTCAAATTCCAGACATTGCATGTAAACAATGAGGAAGTTAGGAGCAAGAGGGAATTATTTTAAAAAAACAAATTAGCATGACCATTGCAGTGGAGACGGATTGACAGCCATCAGATGTGTTTCTGAGGCAAGAAGGGTTTGAGGGGTTTGTTGAGAAGTTGGGTAGTTGGGGTTCAGACCAATCTAAAAGGGATAGGGTTTGGAGGCCTAACCCAAATTCTCTGACCTTTTCATTCCTAATAAAACTTTCAGTTCTTACTATATCTTCCCATCCATAAGGAAATTGTAAGTAAAAATAAAAGAAAATTCAGGGGCAGCTTTAGGGGAAATGTACTATTCCTGTAATGTTTGAACTCATCAAGTACATTTGCAGAACAATGCATGCCGGAGATATAAAAAGCTTTAATGCTGTCGGCAGCTTTTCTGGAAATCTTAATCTCTTCCTCTTTGCATTATTTCCCTAAAAGTTTCTCTCTGCTTTTCTGAAACATTCTACTTCTGTTCTTAGATTTGACAGAATTTGTTACATCGAGTTCTTTGTGTGACTTAGAATTACATAGAATTTACTGCACAGAAACAGGCCATTCGGCCCAACTGGTTTATGCTGGTATTTATGCTCCACATGAGTCTCCTTCCACCTCTCTTCATCTCATCCTATCAGCATTAGCCTTCTATTCCTTTATTTCTCATGTATTTATCTAGCCTCCCCTTAAATGCATTTATACTATTCACCTCAACCATAACTTGTATTTATATAGCTCTTTTAACATCGTAACATGTATCAAGGTGCTTCACAGAAAGGATATATTTGCCGCGGAGGGAGTGCAGCACAGATTTACCAGGATGATACCTGGACTCCAAGGATTTGATTACGAGGAGAGATTACACAAACTCGGGTTTTAGCCAGACCTTTCAGGAATGCAATTAGGAAACACTTCTTCACGCAAAGGGTGGTAGGTGTTTGGAACTCTCTTCCGCAAATAACAATTGATGCTCGATCAATTGTTAATTTTAAAATTGAGATTGATAGATTTTTGACAACTAAAGATATGAGGGGATATGGGGGCAAAGGCAGGTATATGGAGTTAGTTCACAGATCAGCCATAATCTCACTGAATGATAGAATAGGCTGGAGGGGTTGAATGGCCTCCTCCTGTTCCTATGTTCTTTTGCAGGAGCATTATCAAACAAAATCTGACACAGCCACTTAAGGAGAGATTAGGACAGGTGAAGCTTGGTCAAAGAATTTGGTTTTAACGAGCATCTAAAAGAAGGCGAGAGAGAGGGTTAGAGAGGCAGAAAGGTTGAGGGAGGGAATTCTGGAGTTTAGGATCTGGGCAGCTGAAGGTAAAGCCACTAATAGTGGTGTGATTAAAATCAGGGACACTCACGAGGCCAGAATTCGAGGACACAGAGATCTCGGAGGGTTGTAATGTTGGACGTGGTTACAGTGATAGGGAGGAGTGATACCAAGGAGGGATTTGGAAACAAGGATGAGAATTCTTAAACTGAGGCATTGATCAACTGGGAGCCAATGTATGTCAGTGAGGGGTGATGTGTGAATGGAACTTGGTGGATATTCGCAACAGAGTGCTAACGAGTTCCAAATGTTAACCCCATGAAAGGCACAGCTGTGTTGCAGGTTGCTTATCAGACTGCTTACCCGACGTCCAGTACTGGAAGAGCACAAATTTCCATCAATTAAATATTGGGAAGACTGAAGCCATTGTTTTCAGTCCCCGCTCCAAACTCCATTCCCTAGCTACTGACACCATCCCTCTCCCTGGCAACAGTCTGAGATTAAACCAGTCTGTTCACAACCTGGGTGTCACATTTCACCCCGAGATGAGCTTTCAGCCACATATCCGTGCCATCACTAAGGTTTCCACCCCTGTAACATTGTTCGACTTCACCCCTGTCCCAGCTCATCCGCTGCTGAAACCCTCATTCATGCCTTTGTTAGATGAAGATTTGACTATTCCAATGTACTCCCGGCTTGTCTCCCACATTCCACCCTCTGTAAACTTGAGGTCATCCAAGTCTCTGCTGCCCGTGACTTAAATTGCATCAAGTCCCATTCACCTATCACTCCTATGCTCGCGGACCTACATTGGCTTCTGATCAAACAATGTCTTAATTTTAAAATTCTCCTCCTTGTTTCTAAATGGCCTCACTCCTCCCTATCTCTGTAATCTCCTCCAGCCCCACAACCCTCCGAGATATCTACGTTCCTCTAATTCTGGCTTCTTGAGCATCCCTGATTTTAATCGCTCCACCTCCCACAAGCCAAAAGACTTGCAGGTTGATAGGTAAATTGGCCATTATAAATTGTCACTAGTATAGGTAGGTGGTAGGGAAATATAGGGACAGGTGGGGATGTTTGGTAGGAATATGGGATTAGTGTAGGATTAGTATAAAATGGGTGGTTGATGTTCGGCACAGACTCGGTGGGCCGAAGGGCCTGTTTCAGTGCTGTATCTCTAATCTAAACCTTGGTGGTCGCACCTTCAGTTGCCTGGGCCCCAGCCTCTGGAATACCCTCCCTACATCTCTCCATCTCTCTCTACCTCACTTTTCTCCTTTAAGACGCTACTTAAAGGTTTTACCTCTTTGACCAAGCTTTTGGTCACCTGACCTAATATCTCCTTATGTGTCTTGGTGTCATACAATGTTTGATAAAGCTCCTGTGAAGCACCATGGGGTATTTTATTATGTTAAATAAATTATATGAAGATAGTTTTTTTTGTTCTAAATTTCCAAAGCACTGGATCATGGAAATATTATGAGCCTTGTTCCCTGCTCATTGAGCTCTTGATTTTGGAGCATCAGAAAAGGGTCAATGGGGGTAAACATGCATCTTTTGGCTCCCAGCACAGGGCTTCAGGCACCAGGAATGGATATCCAGAAATTTGGGGATATGAATCTGAATGTCTGATATGCAGTTGCTACACCAGGAGCAGTAAAAGGTAAACATTCACCCCAGTGAAGCTCCAATGATTCTGCCAGCTGTTACGCCGTGGGTAGCACTCCGACCTGAGTCAATAGGTTATGTGTTCAAGTCCCACTCGAGACATTTGAGCACACAATCCAGCCTGACGCACCAGTGCAGTGCCGAGGGAGTGCTGCACTGTCGGAGATGCCGTCTTTGAAAATGAGTAATTTAAATCAAAGTCCCACCTGCCCTCTCAGGTGAACATAAAAGATCCTTTGGCGCTATTTCAAAGAGGTGCAGGGAGGTTATCCTGGCCAATGTTTACCCATCAACCGACATCACAGAAACACAGTCAATCTTGTTATTATCATATTGCTGCTTGTGGGAGCTTGCTGTGCACAAATTGGCTGTTACAGTTCCTACACTACAATAGTGATTGCATTTTAATAAGACGCCATTGGCTACAAAGCATTTTGAAATGTCCTGAAAGGATTGGGTACAGTGCGTATTTGTGTGAAAGGGTGCAATTAAATGCAAGTCTTTCTGTTTTCCTTTCACTCCTGATCCTAACAGCATCATCTACCGCAGGTGAGCTTGAGTAAACAGTGTCCGGAGGGACACGATGTTCAAATCTCTGGACAAGGGCGGGAAAAATGTACCCAACGTAGCCCTCATCCTGATGACCACCTTCGTGTGCGGCTGCATCGAGCTGTGTGTGGAGCTCCAGTACGCAAACTCCAAGTGTCACTACGTGCTGAGGTTCTATCTGTCCCCGGTTTTGCGAAGGATGGGCCTGGTCACATTGCCGCGGAACGCTCCATGCAGTTGGGCGGTGCCGTACCACCTATCCTTCGTGGAGCAGTTTCTGCGGGAAAACACCTTTGACCACCGGTCCATCAGGCAGTGGTCTGCACGGAATGTCCTCAAGGCCCTACGGGAAAAGGAAACGGTGGATCATGTTGGATGGTTCCCCGAGCAGACCGTCAAAGTCATTTGGCGGAATGCCTCATCACCAGAACTTTCAAACAAGCACCAAGACGTAGCTTGGCTGGTGGTGAGAAGGGCCCTCCCCGTCAGATCCTTCATGCACACCCGAAGTCTCGCCCCCTCCGCACAGTGCCCCCGCGTTGGCTGTGGTGGGGAAGAGACGGTCGCCCACCTCCTCCTGGAATGTGCCTTTGCAAAGCAGGTGTGGAAAGAGTTGCAGTGGTTTTTGTCAAGGTTCATCCCAAGCAGCTCTGTAACACAGGAGTCTGTGCTCTACGGGCTGTTCCCAGGGACGCACACCGAGACAAACATCAACTGCTGCTGGAGGACTATCAATTCGGGGAAAGACGCCCTTTGGTCTGCCCGAAACTTGCTGGTCTTCCAGCGCAAAGAGTTGTCCACCACCGAATGTTGCAGACTGGCACATTCCAAGGTCCAGGACTACGTGCTGAGGGACGCACTAAAGCTTGGGGCAGCCGCAGCAAAGGCTCAATGGGGAAAGACCACAGTGTAAGGTTCCCCCCACCAAGCTGGACTGAGGGGCTGGATCAATGGGAAACCCCTCGAACTGTATCGTTAATATTCTCAATTGCTGTAAATGTAAAACTGTAATTGACATGACAATTGTGAAACGGAAGGGTTGGGAAGAAACTCATGACAGTATTGAAGGAAACTGATCTCCCTTGCAATGTTTGTATTTTTTGGTGCTGTTTGGAAACTGTTTGGCAATGTAATTTTTACAGATTTTTATGAATAAAGTATATTTTGGAAATAAAAAAAAAACAGTGAGAGAACAGTGTTCTGATCACATACAGAGAACAGACACGCTAAATAACATACTCTGTAACTTCTGAGTTGTCCTGCACTGGTCACATGATTGTGAATACACAACAAAGAAACCCTGAAATAGACATTGGGGGAGGGAAGAACAAAAAAAAAATGACCCCATTTATAGTCCCTGCAGAACGCTAGATGTCAGAGTTGAAGCTATGGGGGGAGGGGAAATGCAGAGAATGATTTGGCTGTTCCATCATCTCCTGAGGATTCTTTTCCTGTCCCCACCCTGACTAAGGGGGTTCAGCCAGAGAACTAGCTAGCTGGCTTCTTGAACTAATCCCTAAACAATAAGAACTAAGCATTACTGAGGCCAAACAGCAACCGATAAAAGGGATATATGTAACTGGGATCCTAGTTAAAGACGCAGTCTCTCAGTATGATGGCAGATTTGAAAGAGGGGACCCTGGCAACTAAAACCTTTCACAAGAGGAAGTTTTACAACTGGGACTCCTTTTCTAAGAGAGGGAAATTGGCCTTTGCTGATTGCGCAAAATGGACAATAGAGAAATGGCAAATCATTAAAATAACCACATGACTTCCTTTTCCATCATATATCGGTGAAATGAAATTGCACCATTTCTCTCACTTTCAGGATCCCTTTAAAAGATGAACCTTCAAGACCCCTATTATAGAGGTGGTTTGTTTCCATCGGGGTCCCTTTTAAAGTGGGAGTCACGCTATCACGATCCCGCTTAAAGAGAGTCTCACCATCATGACTCATTTTAAAGTGGGAATCTCGCCAATGAGACCCCCCCCCCACCCCATGTTCAAGAGGAGGCCTCATGGAGCCATTTCATGTTGCATTGCCAGCATAAAGCAGAGCAAACATTGGGGATGGCCTGGTACCAGGGAATGGCTGCAAGTCCGAGCACGGTTCCAGGAGACGAGGGAATTGAGGGACAAAAGAGACAATCAGAAGAACGGGCCAGGAAAACATGGGGAGGAACATCTCCCCACACGGACTGAGTTAGTAATAGCCGGGATGGTTGCCTGGCATGTTACCAATGGTTTCAGCACTCCCTGAGCTAAGAAGTGGAACAATCACCCATGGGTCGAATTCCAAGCAGGAAGGATGGGATCTGCGATGCCGGCCAAGGTTGAATAGTCTGTTGGCATCCATCATTAAGGCTCAACGGCATCTTGGGTAAGGTCCTGGGACATGACTTCCCTCTTTTGAACGGCACCACAGCAAGAACAAGTGCCTGGGGGAAGGAGGGAGAATATTCTGAACACAATGGGGGAAATAATAAATACAAGGACATGATGTTAATAGGTGTATATTATCTGAATCTCTTGTCCATTTCCTACTTATTGGCCTCTTCAGGCGTTGCTCTGTATTTATATTTTTGTCGAGCGTACAATAGCATTGTGGTTATGTTACCGCACAAGCAATCAGAGATCTGGGTTAATGGTCAACATGGGGCCAAATCCCAACATGGCAGCTAGGGGAATTAGATTCAATTAAATAAATCTGGGATAAAAAGCTAGCCTCAGTAACGGTAACCATGAAACTACTGGATTGCCATAGAAACCCATCTGGCTCACTAATGTCCTTTAGGGAAGGGAAATCCGCCCTCCTTACCCAGCCTGGCCTACATGTGACTCCAGACCCACAGCAATGTGGTTGACTCTTAACTGCCCTCTGAAATGGCCTAGCAAGCCACTCAGTTGTATTCAGCCATTACAGAAAACACTGTGGGTGTACCTACCCCACATGGACTGCAGCGGTTCAAAACGGCGGCTCACCGCCACCTTCTCAAGGGCAGATAGGGATGGGCAACAAATGCTGGTCTTAGCAGCGGCGCCCACATCCTGTGAATGAATAAAAAAAAGCTTCCTATCTGCAAATGGTTAAAATCTTAAAACGCTGGCTACCCTTGTGCAGAAAAAAAAAGAAACAAATTATCTGGGGATAAAGATATACAAATGCCAAGGAATGTGGGAATTTCAGTAAAAGAATGCTGACTGTGAAGGAGGTGGAAACAAGCAGGAAGTGATGCTTTAGCCGGACGGCTCTGCCAAAGAGACAAAAGGGCAAACAGTGTAAGGATTGAACACTGTGATACTCTTCCTGCAGTTACTCCCTCCATGTGTGTAAGGCCACACTGCCAATCCTATACTCGTTGACCTACATTGCCTCCTGGTCCGGCAACACTTTGATTTTAAAATGCTTTTCCCTGTTTTCAAATCCCTCCATGGTCTTGTTCCCTCCCTATCTCTGTAACCTCCTCCAGGCCCTACAAACCTCTGTGATCTCTACACACCTCCAATTCTGGCCACTTGCTCATCCTCCATTTTAATCGTTCCACCATTGGTGGCTGTGCCTTCAGCTGCCTGGTCCCTAAGCTCTGGAATTCCCTCCCTAAACCTTTCCGCCTCTCCACCTCTTTCGCGTCTCTTAAGATATTCCTTAAAACTAACCTCTTTGATCAAACATTTGGTCACCTGTCCTACCACATCTTTATGTGGCTTGTGTCAAAACTTTGTTTAATAATGGACCTATGAAACACCTTGGGACTGTTCACTATGTTAAAGGTGCTATATAAGTGTCAGTTGTTGTTGTTTGAAATGTGTATTTAGGAAGAGCAGGAGTGATTTGGCAATCTGGTGCTTCCAGATGCATGATTACATGGGAACACAGGAACATAGGAAGCCATTTATCCCTTGAGCTGGTTCAGAATCAGAATCACAGAATTGTTACAGCACAGATCAAGGCCATTCGGCCCACCATGTATGCGCTGGTTGTCCGAAAGAGCAGTTTACCTAGTGTCACTTCCCTAACCGCTCCCCACAGCCCTGCACACTCTTCCTTTTCAGATAACAATCCAATTCCCTCCTGAATGCCTCGGTTGAATCTGCCTCTACCACACTTGCAGGCAGTGCATTCCAGATCCTAATCACTCGTTGCGTGAAAAAGTTTTTCCACGTCGCTGTTGCTTCTTTTGCCAATTGCCTTAAATCTGTGCCCTCTCGTTCCCAATCCTTCTGCCAATGGGATCAATTTCTCTCTATCTACTCTGTCCAGACCCCTCATGATTTTGAATACCTCTATCAAATCATCTCTCAGCCTTCTCTTCTCCAAGGAAAACAGTCCTAACTTCTCCAATCTATCCACATGACTGAAGTTCCTCATCCCTGAAACCATTCTCCTGATCCTTTGCTGCACTTTCTCCAATGCCTTCACATCTTTCCGAAAGTGTGGGGTTCAGAACCGGACTCAGTACTACCATTAAATCTGATCATGGCTGATTTGTAAGCTAACATCATATAATTATGCTGTATTATATATCATATTACATTACTACAGGAGGTGCTCCCTGTAGGGGCTCTCCTCTCGAGAATGACAGATAAAGGAAGCTGGATTCAAGAGCAAGTGGGGGAAAATTTCAGTTTTGATTGTTGGAGTTGCCAACTCCAACGGGACAAATTCCTGCAGGTTTTGTCACATGACCTCCACCCCACCAACCATCCCACCCAAACAAACAGCCTTTTTCCCATCTCCAATATTTTTATCACTAATAAATGAAGGTTTTTCAAGAAAATGAAAACACAAACCTTTTTTTAATGCTCCTATGATTTTTCTCCCTGGGTTCTTTCATTCCTGGATAACCCAGGGCAAATGGAATATTGGCCTTTATTGCAAGGGGGATGGAATATAAAAATAGGGAAGTCTTGCTGCAACTGTACAGGGCATTGGTGAGACTACACCTGGAGTACTATATACAGTTTTGGTCTTATTTAAGGAGGGATATACTTGCATTGGAAGCAGTTCTGAGAAGGTTCACTAGGCTGATTCCTGGGATGAAGCGGTTGTCTTATGAGGAAAGGCTGAGCAGTTGGGCCTCTACTCATTGGAGTTTAGAAGAATCAGAGGTGACCTTATTGAAACATATAAGATTCTGAGGACGCTTGACAGGGTAAATGCTCCCCTCCTGGGAGAATGAAGGGCATAGCTTCTGAATAAGGCATTGCCCATTTAAGACGGAGATGAGTAGGAATCTCTTCTCCCAGTGGGTCATGAATCTTTGGAATTCTCCACCCTAGGGAGCAGTGGAGGCAAGGTCATTGAATATATTCAAGGCTGAGATAGACAGATTTTTGAACTACAGGGGAGTGAAGCTTTAGGGGAACAGGCAAGAAAGCAGAGTTGAGGCCAAGATCAGATCAGCCGTGATCTTGTTGAATGGCGGAGCAGGCTTGAAGGGTCAAATAGCCTACTCCTGCTTCTATTTCTTATGTCCTTATGTTCTTATCCTGGGGTTTGGCAACCTCATCGGCGATTTAGTTTCTGAACACTTGGCAAAGTGTGATGTGCATTCTCCAACCATTTCTCCTTGAAAGTTATAATCAGGATGTTTCAACAGGAGCAGGAACCTAATGGTGCATAGCTAATCTGGAAATTAAAGGCTTAATCAGAACAAGGGGCGGTAGGTGGTAGAAAATAGGTTTATGTTCCTCATTTAACTTCCTTTCATTAACAAACTGTAGTCATTGAACAATCCAATTTCCACCTTAGATGAGACCACCTGGCTGAGGGAAATCTCTTCCCACTCCAGGTACAATTATCTTTAAAGAGGAGGTTCTTAAAGGGGCCATAGTCTTACTCGGGAATACAGCCCTCATCAACCTGAGGCTGACAATCTCAGTCAATCTGCTGCACTTGCAATCGCAACCATGTCGCCAGTAGCAATCAGGAGAGTCACCCTGAGTCATTCCACGTTCTTCATGGCAACCACTTTGGGAGCGACCATGGAGGAGGTCTGGAGGAAGGAATCTCAACCATCCTCTTCGTCGGACCTGGCAAGAAATAAAAGAGGGAAGTGGGAGTCTCACCTAATGACAAGAAACTGTCTGTTTGTTCAACATACTGTCCTTCTGTTGATCTTCTTCTTTGGCCTCCTTGTCTCGGGAGACAATGGGTAAGCACCTGGAGGTGGTCAGTGGTTTGTGAAGCAGCACCTGGAGTGGCCATAAAGGTCAATTCTAGAGTGACAGACTCTTCCACAGGTGCTGCAGATAAAATTGGTTGTCGGGGATGTTACACAGTTGGCTCTCCCCTTGCGCTTCTGCCTTTTTTCCTGCCGACTACTAAGTCTCTTCGACTCGCCACACTTTAGCCCCGCCTTTATGGCTGCCCGCCAGTTCTGGCGATCGCTGGCAACTGACTCCCACGACTTGTGATCAATGTCACAGGACTTCATGTCACGTTTGCAGACGTCTTTAAAGCGGATAGTGTTGATAGTGAGAGGGATATAAGAGAGGCAGGGATCTAGGGCTGGTGACAGCCATTTCCTTTGCTAATTCTCCTTATTCTGGTGGGAAAATCTAGGCTGACACTTACAGTGCAGCACTGAGGGAGTGCTGTCTTTACAAACTTACAACCTCGTTCACAAACAAACTTATACCCAGTATTGAGGGAATGCTGCACTGTCAGAAGTGCCATCTTTTGGATGCAAATTTAAACTGAGACCTTCTCAGGTGGACATAAAAGATTCCATAGAATTATTTGGAAGAAGAACAGTGGGTTCTCCCCAGTTTCCTGTCCAATCTTTATCTCTCAACTAACATCACTGAAAATAGATTTATCTAGATTAGTTATGGAGAAGGACAAGCAGCAATCTATCATAAAAATACTAAATTGAAGGAGTGTTAATTTTAGTGAATTCAGGAGAGAGCTGGTTCAGGTAAATTGGAGTCAAAGACTGGCTGGTAGAAATGAAATGGAGCAATGGGCGGTCTTTAAGGAGGAGATGGCTCGGGTACAGGCAAGGCACTTGCCCACAAGGGGGAAAGGAAGGGTAACAAAAGCCAGAGCTCCCTGGATGACGAAAGAGATGGAGAGTAAGATGAAGCAGAAAAAGGGGGCGTATGACAGATGTTAGCTTAATAAAACAAAGGTGAATCCGGCTGAATATACAAGTACAGAGAAGTGAAAAAGAAAATTAGAAGGGCAAAGAGAGTGTATGAGAATAGATTGGTGACTAATGGTAAAGGGAATCAAAAGGTCTTCGATAGGCATATTAACAGTAAAGGGGTTGCCAGAGGAACAGTGGGGCTGATGATGCAGGATGCTGCCGTCAATTAAAAGACGTCCTGCCTATCACACAAATGAGTAATGTGATATTTAAATTTCAATGCCAGTGTGATGCAAGATATATAGGCAAGGTATACATATATATATGGTGGACCGTATCAAACAACATGCCCCTTCTGCTGTTCGCCGTATCCAACCAGCCCGTGCTTGCAAAACTCAAAGCACAGTGTCCAACATTAGATGTGATTCTGCGATTGGATAACATTTGATAAATAATCCTCAGTGTGCTAATAATTACGCTGAAAACCAATTTAAAATTGTCAGTAGGGCTCGCAGTGTGGCGCATTTGCGCGTACTGGAAGCTACATATATTAATACACAGGGTCCTGTTCTTTGCAGACGGAAAGAACATGTACAAACATTGCGCCTGTTTCAGCTAAACAAAATAAGTGACAACCATTCACTCGTTCATTCCTCAAGGCAATGCCTTGACCAATCAGAGTCAAGCTGCCTGGTTTAGATTTCAAACAAAGCTTGGCAGTTAACTGAAACACAGACAAGAAACAAATAAAGGCCTGCTACCGGACCTGAACCCGACGGGACCCGACGACTTGTGTCAGGTTTGGGTTGAGTCGGGCCCTTCTTCCGGGTCCGGCTTTCAGGCTCGGGTCGGGCCGGACACACACGGTAAGTGCTCTGCCGGTAAGTATTAAAAATAAAAACTTACCTGAGCCGGGAGTCCGGGACGAAATTGAGTCTGTGCAGAGAGCAAGTGACGTCACTATGACGTCATCATGCATGCGCTGCAGCTTCCTGGAGGTTCGGTGTCAAGAAGGGAAGTATAAAGATGGTCGGGTCGGGCTCGTGTCGGGTCGAGTGGGGTCGGGCTCGGGTCGGGTCCGGCTCGGGGCGAAATTGGAGGGACTTGGGCCGGGTCAGGCTCGGGTCCGCTGTGGATCGGTTGGGTTCGGGTCGGGTTCTTTTTCCCGACCTGAGCAGGCCTTTAGCTGGAAATACTCAGCAGGTCTGGCAGCATCAGTGGAGAGAGAAGCAGAGTTAAGGTTTCAGGTCAGTGACCCTTCATCAAAACTGGCAGATATTGGAAATATGAAAGGTTTTAAGGAAGTAAACTGGAGGTTGGGCAAGAGATAACAAAAGAGAAGGTGTTGACAGGACAAGGTCACAGAGAATAACTGACAATAAGGTCATGGAGCAAAGGCAAACGGTATGTTAATGGTGTGGTGAAAGACAAAGCGTTAGTACAGAGAGGGTGTTACTGGACAGAAAACTGAGCAACCTGGTTTGCTCAAGCACAAACATGAAAAAAACAGTGGGTAGGCACAGTAGAAACAAACTAAAATAAAATAAACAAAAAATAAGAAAAAAGAAAAAATAACCAAAAATAAAAATAGAAAGGGGGGAGCTGTCATGCTCTGAAATTATTGAACTCAATGCTTTGAACTCTGAACTCATTTGGACGCTCTTCACTATTCGAACATTTCTTGCTCTTTATCAGAGTCTGGAAGTAATCTTGAAACATTACAGCATTCTCTGCCTCAACTGAGCTGTCCAAGTTGTTTCAGGTTCCATTCCCTAACCACTGACTCCATCCCTCTCCCGAGCAACGGTCTGAGGCTGAACCAGACCGTTTGCAACCTTGGTGTTGTATTTGAGCCCGAGATGAGCTTCTGACCAAATATCAGCTCCATCACTAAGACCATCTATTTGCACCTCTGTAACATCACCCAACTCCACCCTGCCTCAGCTCATCTGATGCTGAAACCCTTATCCATGCCTTTGTTACCTCCAGACTCAACTATTTCTATGCTCCTCGCTTCTCTCCCACATTTCACCCTCCCTAAACTTGAAGTCATCCAAAACTCTGCTGGCCATGTCCTAACTCGCACCAAGTCTCGTTCACCTATCACCTCTGCCCTTGCTGACCTACACTGGCTCCTGGTTCGGCAATGCCTTGATTTTAAAATTTTCATCCTTGTTTTCAAATCTCTCCATGGTCTCGCCCCCTCCCTATCTCTATAACCTCCTCCATCCCCACAACCCTCTGATATATTTGTGCTCCTCCAATTCTCACCTCTCTAGCATCGTTGATTTTAATCCCTCCACCATTGGTAGCCATGCCTGTTACTATCCAGAAAGCCTGGTAATGAAGGATAAAACAGGAGCCAATCTTTGCATACTTTTATAAGCATTTATTAACAGCTTTTAGAACTAAAATCTGACAAGTCCCCAGGTCCTGATGGACTTCATCCTAGGGTCCTAAAAGAAGTGGTTGTTGAGATAGTAGATGCATTGTTTTTAATTTTCCAAAATTCCCTAGTTTCTGGAAAGGTCCCATCAGATTGGAAAATAGTGAATGTGACTCCTCTATTCAAGAAAGGAGTGAGACAGAAAGCAGGAAACTACAGGCCAGTTAGCTTAACATCTGTCATAGGAAAATGCTGGGATCTATTATTAAGGAGGTTATAGTGGGGCATGTAGAAAATCTCAATGTAGGCAGAGTTAACATGGTTTTATGAAAGGGAAATCATGTTTGACTAATTTATTGGAGTTCTTTGAGGAAATAACAAAGAGTGTGGATAAAGGGGAACCTATGGATGTGCTATACTTGGATTTCTAGAAGGCATTTGACAAGGTGCCACATCAAAGGTTACTAAGCAAATTAAGAGCTCATAGTGTTGGGGGTAACATATTAGCATGATAGAGGATTGGTTAGCTAACAGGGAACAGAGAGTAGGTATAAATGGGTCATTTTTGTGTTGACAAAATTTGACAAGTGGAGTGCCACAGGGATCAGTGTTGAGACCTCAACTATTTACAATTCATATCAATGACTTGGATGAAGGGACCGAATGTATGGTTGCTAAATTTGCTGATGAAACAAAGATAGTTAGGAGAGTAAGTTGTGAAGAGGACATAAGGAATCTGCAAGGGGATATAGATAGGTTAAGTGAGTGGGCAAAGATTTGGCAAATGGAGTATAATGTGTGAAAATGTGAACTTATCCACTTTGGCAGGAAGAATAGTAAAGCAGCATATTATTTAAATAGTGAGAGATTGCAGAACTCTGAGGTACAGAGGGATCTGTGTGTCCTGGTCCATGAATCACAAAAAGTTGTAATGCAGATACAGCAAGTGATTAGGAAGGCAAATGGAATGTTGTCGTTTATTGCAAGGGGAATAGAATATAAAAGTAGGGATAAAAGCAAAATACTGCGGATGCTGGAAATCTGAAACAAAAACAAGAAATGCTGGATTCACTCAGCAGGTCTGGCAGCATCTGTGGAAAGAGAAGCAGAGTTAACGTTTCGGGTCAGTGACCCTTCTTCGGAACTGACAAATATTAGAAAAGTCACAGATTATAAACAAGTGAGGTGGGGGTTGGGCAAGAGATAACAAAGGAGAAGGTGCAGATTGGACAAGGCCACATAGCTGACCAAAAGGTCACGGAGCAAAGGCAAACAATATGTTAATGGTGTGTTGAAAGACAAAGCATTAGTACCGGTTAGGTGTGAATATACTGAATATTGAACATCAGCAAGTGCAAACCTGAAGAAAAACAACCTGAAAAAAACAGTGGGTAAGCAAACTGAACAAACTAAGATGAAATGAAATAAATGCAAAAAAAGATTGTAAAAAATGTAAAAAGGAATGCAAAAAAAAAAGGAAGAAAAAATAACTAAAAATGAAAGTAAAGTGGGGGGCTGTCATGCTCTGAAATTATTGAACTCAATGTTCAGTCCGGCAGGCTGTAGTGTGCCTAATCGGTAGATGAGATGCTGTTCCTCGAGCTAGCGTTGATGTTCACTGGAACACTACAGCAATCCCAGGACAGAGATGTGAGCATGAGAGCAGGGGGGAGTGTTGAAATGGCAAGCAACCGGAAGCTCAGGGTCCTGCTTGCGGACTGAGCGGAGATGTTCCGCAAAGCGGTCACCCAGTCTGCGCTTGGTCTCCCCAATGTAGAGGAGACCACACTGTGAGCAGCGAATACAGTATACTACATTGAAAGAAGTACAAGTAAATCGCTGCTTTACCTGAAAGGAGTGTTTGGGGCCTGGGATAGTGAGGAGAGAGGAGGTAAATGGGCAGGTATTACACCTCCTGCGATTGCAAGGGAAGGTGCCCTGGGACGGGGACGAGGTGGTGGGGGTAATGGAGGAGTGGACCAGGGTGTCGCGGAGGGAACGATCCCTTCGGAATGCTGACAGGGGAAGGGAGGGGAAGATGCGACTGGTAGTGGCATCACGCTGGAGGTGGCGAAAATGGCGGAGGATGATCCTTTGGATATGGAGGCTGGTGGGATGAAAAGTGAGGACAAGGGGAACCCTGTCACGGTTCTGGGAGGGAGGGGAAGGGGTGAGGGTAGAGGTGCGGGGAATGGGTCGGACACGGTTGAGGGCCCTGTCAACCACAGTGGGGGGAAATCCTCGGTTGAGGAAAAAGGAGGTCATATCAGAAGCACCGTCATGGAAGGTAGCATCATCAGAGCAGATGCGTCGGAGACGGAGAAACTGGGAGAATGGAATGGAGTCCTTACAGGAGGTAGGGTGTGAAGAAGTGTAGTCGAGGTAGCTGTGGGAGTCAGTGGGCTTATAATGGATATTGGTAGACAACCTATCCCCAGAGATGGAGACAGAGAAGTCGAGGAAGGGAAGGGAAGTGTCAGAGATGGACCATGTAAAGGTGAGAGAAGGGTGGAAATTGGAAGCAAAGTTGATAACATTTTCTAGTTCGGGGCGGGAGCAGGAAACGGCACCGATACAGTCATCAATGTACCGGAAAAAGAGTTGGGGGAGGGGGCCTGAGTAGGACTGGAACAAAGAATGCTCGACATATCCCACAAAAAGACAGGCATAACTAGGACCCATGCGGGTACCCATAGCGACACCTTTTACTTGAAGGAAATGCATGGAGTTGAAGGAGAAGTTGTTCAATGTGAGAACAAGTTCAGCCAGGCGGAGGAGGGTGTTGGTGGATGGGGACTGGTTGGGCCTCTGTTCCAGGAAGAAGCGGAGAGCCCTCAAACCATCCTGGTGGGGGATGGAGGTGTCGAGAGATTGGACGTCCATCGTGAAGAGGAGGCGGTTGGGACCAGGAAACTGGAAATTGTCAAAATGACGTAGGGCGTCAGAAGAGTCACGGATGTAGGTGGGAAGAGACTGGACCAGCGGAGAAAAGATAGAGTCTAGATAGGAAGAAATAAGTTCAGTTGGGCAGGAGCAGGCTGACACAATGGGTCTGCCGGGACAGTCCCGTTTGTGGATTTTGGGAAGGAGGTAGAAGCGGGCTGTCCGGGGTTGCGGGACTATGAGGTTGGAAGCTGTAGAGGGAAGATCTCCAGAGGAGATGAGGTCAGTGACAGCCCTTTGGACGGTGGCTTGATGTTCGGTGGTGGGGTCATGGTCCAGAGGGAGGTAGGAAGAGGTGTCTGTGAGTTGGCGCTGAGCTTCTGCAAGGTAGAGGTCGGTACGCCATACAACAACAGCACCACCCTTGTCTGCAGGTTTGATGACCATGTCGGGGTTAGACCTGAGAGAACGGAGTGCCTCAAGTTCAGAGGGGGACAGGTTAGAGTGAGTGAGGGGGGCAGAGAAATTGAGACGACCAATGTCTCGCCGACAGTTTTCAATGAAGAGATCAAGAGCGGGTAAGAGGCCAGGGTGAGGGGTCCAGGTAGAGGGAGAATGCTGGAGGCGGGTGAATGGGTCTGCTGGTCGGGGGGAGGACTCCTGGTCGAAGAAGTGAGCCCGGAGGCGGAGGCGACGGAAGAAGAGCTCAACGTCATGCCGAGCGCGAAATTCATTGAGGTGGGGGCGTAAGGGGATAAAACTGAGACCTTTGCTGAGTACAGAACGCTCAGCATCAGAGAGGGGGAGGTCAGAGGGTATAGTGAATACACGTTCCCTCCGCGACACCCTGGTCCACTCCTCCATTACCCCCACCACCTCGTCCCCGTCCCAGGGCACCTTCCCTTGCAATCGCAGCAGGTGTAATACCTGCCCATTTACCTCCTCTCTCCTCACTATCCCAGGCCCCAAACACTCCTTTCAGGTGAAGCAGCGATTTACTTGTACTTCTTTCAATGTAGTATACTGTATTCGCTGCTCACAGTGTGGTCTCCTCTACATTGGAGAGACCAAGCGCAGACTGGGTGACCGCTTTGCGGAACATCTCCGCTCAGTCCGCAAGCAGGACCCTGAGCTTCCGGTTGCTTGCCATTTCAACACTCCCCCCTGCTCTCATGCTCACATCTCTGTCCTGGGATTGCTGCAGTGTTCCAGTGAACATCAACGCAAGCTCGAGGAACAGCATCTCATCTACCGATTAGGCACACTACAGCCTGCCGGACTGAACATTGAGTTCAATAATTTCAGAGCATGACAGCCCCCCACTTTACTTTCATTTTTAGTTATTTTTTCTTCCTTTTTTTTTTGCATTCCTTTTTACATTTTTTACAATCTTTTTTTGCATTTATTTCATTTCATCTTAGTTTGTTCAGTTTGCTTACCCACTGTTTTTTTCAGGTTGTTTTTCTTCAGGTTTGCACTTGCTGATGTTCAATATTCAGTATATTCACACCTAATCGGTACTAATGCTTTGTCTTTCAACGCACCATTAACATATTGTTTGCCTTTGCTCCGTGACCTTTTGGTCAGCTATGTGGCCTGGTCCAATCTGCACCTTCTCCTTTGTTATCTCTTGCCCAACCCCCACCTCACTTGTTTATAATCTGTGACTTTTCTAATATTTGTCAGTTCCGAAGAAGGGTCACTGACCCGAAACGTTAACTCTGCTTCTCTTTCCACAGATGCTGCCAGACCTATAAAAGTAGGGATGTTTTGCTCCAATTGTATAGGGTATTGGTGAGACCACATTTGGAGTACTGTGTACAGTTTTGGCCTCCTTACTTAAGAAAGGATATAAATGCAATAGAGGCAGTTCAGAGAAGGTTCACTCGATTGTTATCTTGGGGGTTATCTTATGAAGAAGATTAGAGAGATTGGGTCTATATTCATTGGTGTTTAGAAGAATGAGAGGTGATCTTATTGAAACATATAAGATCCTGAGGGGACTTGACAGGGTGGATGCTGAAAGGATGTTTCCCCTTGTGGGAGAGACTAGAACTAGGGGTCACAGTTTAAAAATAAGGGGTCTCCCATTTAAGATGGAGATGAGGACAATTTTGTTTCTCTCA
This sequence comes from Heterodontus francisci, assembly GCF_036365525.1. Lineage (NCBI taxonomy): Eukaryota > Metazoa > Chordata > Chondrichthyes > Heterodontiformes > Heterodontidae > Heterodontus > Heterodontus francisci. Next base: position 71,984,899 of record NC_090395.1, on the reverse strand, counting down.
GAGGGTTGTGGGTCTTTGGAACTCTCTTCCCCAGAGAGCAGTGGAGGCAGAGTCATTGAATATATTTAAAGCAGAGGTAGATAAATTCTTGACTAACAAGGGAGTCCGAGGGTATCGGGGATAACGGGAAAAAGTGGAGTTGAGGCCATAATCAGATCAGCCCTGATCTTATTAAATGGCGAATCAGGCTCAAAGAGGCCGAATGGCCTACTCCTACTCCTACTCCTAATTTGTATGTTCATACGGGATACACATTACAAACATACACCTCCTCAAGTCCCACCCAAGCTCCAGTCTGTTGCTATTTATAGGAATCCAAGTGAATCCCTAGTTAATGCCCACCACCTGCATTCAATTATACACAATTAATATACAACTAACAATGCCTTTAGCTGCCTGGGCCGTAAGCTCTGGAATTCCCTCCCTAACCCTCTCCACCTCATCATCTCTCTCAACTCCTTTAAGACGCTCCTTAAAACCTACCTCTGACCAAGTTTTTGGTCAGCTGTCCTAATATTTGCTTATGTAGCTCACTGTCAAGTTTTGTTTGATAACACTCCTGTGAAGCATCTTGGAATGTTTTACAACATTAATGGTGCTATATGAATGCCAGTTGTTGTTAGTGTGGCAGGTCATTAGACCATGCAATGGAGACAGTGGGAGATGGGACAACTTGTAGAAAGATCTCCTGCTTCAATATAGAACATCTGCTCAGAATATCAATGCCACGTGGACTGGAACAGAAAATAATTGTTAAAGCATCTGCATCCTTTCGTCAGTGAGCATCTGTTTCCTGTTTTCTGATGACATGAGCTACATATGTCTACTTCGATGCATCATTGCTCTTAAGTGAAATATTGAACAAGCTCTAAATCTAATTAATAACAATGGAATCCCCTCCTCTCACAATCGTAACTTTGCATTGCTCAGGGTTTTCAAACTTTTCACCCTGTACTACTTTTACCAATTCCAAAACCGGATGCAGAGCATCATATTGTATCTTGCAGGCCACATCTAAGATACTTAATCATAGAAACATACAGCACAGAAGGAGTCCATTTACTCCAGCAGGTCAGAGGCTGGGAATTCTGTGGTGAGTAACTCACCTCTTGACCCCCCAAAGTCTGTCCACCATTTACAAGGCACAAGTTAGGAGTGTGATGTAATACTCTCCACTTGTCTGGATGGGTGCAGCTCCAACAACACTCAAGAAGCTCGACACCATCCAGGACAAAGCAGCCCGGTTGATCGACACCCCATCCACAAACATTCATTCCCTCCACCACCGGCACATAGTGGCAGCAGTGTGTATCATCTACAAGATGCATTGCAGCAACTGGACAAGGCTCCTTAGACAGCACCTTCCAAACCCGCAACATCTACCACCTAGAAGGACAAGGGAAGCAGATGCATGGGAACACCACCACCTGCAAGTTCCCCTCCAGGCCGCACACCATCCTGAGTTGGAACTATATCGCTGTTCCTTCATTGTAGTGGGGTCAAAATTCTGGAACTCTCTTCCTAACAGTACTGTGGATGTACCTATACCCCTAGGACTGCAGCAGTTCAAGAAGGCAGCTCACCACCACCTTCTCATGGGCAATTCGCGATGGGCAATAAATGCTGGCATAGCCAGTGACACCCAGATCCCATGAACATATAAAAAAAAGTCATGCCTGTGCCGGCTCCTTCAAAGATCTATCTAATTAGTCTCACTTCCCCTGCTCTTTCCCCATAGCTCTGCAATTTTTCTCCTTCCAGTATTTATCCGATTCCCCTTTGAATGTTATTATTGAATCTCCTTCTACCGCTCCTTCAAGCAACGCTTTCCAGACTGTGACAACTCACTGAGTGAAAAGCCTTTCTCTTCATCTCCTCTGTGTCTTTTATTCCAATTAAGTTAAATCTGTGTCCTCCAGTTACTGGCCTTATTGTCAATGAAAATGGTTTCTTCCTTATCTACTCTATCAAAACCCTTCATGATTTTCAGCACCTACAGTAAATCTCCGCTTAACCTTCTCTGCTCTAAGGAGAACAATCCCAGCTTCTCTACTCTTAATACCGATCTTAGAGCACTCTTGATTATATTACAAGCAGGTAATTTTTCTCAGTCTGTAGAACTTATGAGCTCCCACACAAAGATCTATGATAGTTGAGTCTGAGTGTCAGATGTGAGATGGCATTATTCCAACTCACGGTGCTATCCAGTTCTTTATCACAGAGATGAGATCTTCACCCATCTGCTTGAGTTGGATTCAGACCAGAGGTGGAAAAGTCAATGTTGTATTAGGCTGCACCACCCACTCCCCTGTCAGCCGGCCTCTTTATATCGCATTGAACAATCCAGAGAGATACAAGTTCATAGGGCACATCAGAGCTCCATCAGGGAGAATCTTTCATCCTATCACACTGGGCTCAGAGGTAACAGATCACTGACCCAGCACCAGACCACCCAGCCGTTCACAGTTCACTTGGCTTCAGTAGAAATAATGTTTCTACTTAAATGTTTAAGAGCAGAGCAGCTGAACCGTTTTCATAGCACTTTCCAACTGTGAAAGCAACTGTGGAGCATAAGAATACAAAGATCTTTAGGAACAAGAAAAGATTGGAACTTGCTCCCAAAGGAGTGGTTGAGGCAAATAGCATAGATGAATTGGCCTACTCCTGCTCCTAATTCATATGTTCATATGTATTTGAGGGGAAGCTAGGTAAACATATGAGGGAGAAGGGAATAGAGGGTTATGCTGTTAAATTTGGATGAGGGATGACGAGAGGAGACTCGAGTGGAACATGGACTGATAGGGCGAAATGGCCTGCTTCTATGCTGTATATCCTATTTAATCCTATGTAATCTTATGATTATGGGTCACAAGTAGCCTGGCCCTTGTTGATAGATCTCAACCCCACCTACTCATCTCTTATATTATCCCTCAATCTTTTCTCTCTCGAGAGAGAAATGTCTTATTGCTGCTTCTGGCTCACAAGCAGCAATGGGAAGGCACTTATCTTCTCTCTGTATCTGCCTTGCTTCACTTCAGCTGCTGGGTTTTCGAAGGCCTGGGAAACCCAGCCACCTACAAAGCTGCTTACATTAGAGGCTGCCAGACTCATTAATATGTTTAAGTTACCAACCCACACAGATCAGCCATGATCTCATTGAATGACAGAGCAGGCTTGAGGGGATATATAGCCTCCTCCTGTTCCTTTGTTCCAATAATATCCAGGGTGTACTATTTCCTATAGTATATACAGATGTTGTGTTACAGATGCTGACATATCTGCTGTGGATTTCTAGAAGTTGATTTTTCTTTGTGTTTTTTTGATGGTCAGTGCTGAGTTGGCTGAACTCAAGTGTGGGGAAAGAGGTGCAGTCGGATGGCTACAGTCAGAGACTCATAGAGTTCTAGAGCTATTATGGCAGAGAAGGAGGCTATTCGGCCCATCGAATCCATGCCGGCTCTCTGTAGAGTAATCCAGTCAGTCCCATTACCCCACTCTATCCCTGTAGCCCTGCAAGTTTATTTCCTCAAGTGCCCATCCAATTTCATTTTAAAATCATTGATTGTCTCCTCTTCCACCACCCTCGTAGGCAGCGAGTTCCAGGTCATTACCACTCGCTGCATCAAAAAGTTCTTCCTCACATCCCTCTTGTATCTCTTGCCTAAAACTTTAAATCTGTGTATCTATCAAACCTGCCCCCAATCTCCTTTGCTCCAAGGAGAACAACCCCAGCTTCTCCAACCTAACTTTGTAACTAAAATCTCTCATCCCTGGAACCATTCTGGTAAATCTCCTCTGCACCCTCTCAAGAACCTTGACATCCTTCTGAAAGAGTGGCGACCAGAAATGGATGTAATACTATAGTTGTGGTCTAACCAGAGCTTTATACAGCACCCCTGGGCTAGGGAGCAGAAACATCAGCAGGAGTCCTGCTTCTCATTGCTATCCAGTGACCTCAGCTATTCATGTGAAGGTCAGACTGGGCTAAGACTCAGCTCAACTCTGATTTTGGCCCAGATTCCCCTCTCCCTCCCCTACACTACCCTACCAGTGATCAAATAACCTCCTAACATTCAAAGTCTATGAGAAATGTACAACTGACCTAAGGTCAAAGGACACTGGAGGAACCCCAGCCTAGCCAGAAGCCGGGGCCTCAGGATAGGAGGGGGAATATCCAGTGTGAAAATAAAATATTAATTCTTCAGGAATTGTACTCATTTGATTCACAGACCTGATATTTCATTTTGCTTTAACTGGAGGTGAATGCAGGGAAGAGGCTGTAATGTAGGTTATTGTTATCTGGAGCACAGTATATAGGGATCTAAATATAGGCCACTGCCAGTAGAAGGGTTAATGCTGCTTCTCTTAACTTAGTGGAACCTGTGGCGTTACAGAATAATAAAGCAGTTCACAAATACCAATGTACACAGAGGGAGGTGTGATCTCACTCGAGTTTTGGCCAAGTTAATCATTTTTGTGAGTTGTCTTTGGAAAAAAGAGCATTTAAAAGCCACCAGTTGCATGTGTAAAGAGCAACTCATGAAAATTTCTGCTAGATGTCCAAACCCCTCCACACACAAGGATCAGACATGTTCAGCCATATAGAGTTGACCAGTCAACAAGGCTATCTAACCAGACTCAAGCACAGCTGAGTCTACTCCACCTTCTGTGTTGTTGGTACATTGGCAGAGTCAGCTATTAGTCGTATTTCGGTAGTTGGGAACGTAGGAACAGCCTCTTGCACCTGTTCCCCCATTCAGTTAGATCATGTCTGATCTATATCTAAACTCCATCTACCTGCCTTGGTTCCATAACTCTTCATCTCCTTACCCACCAAAAATCTATCAATCTCAGTTTTGAAATTTTCAGTTGACCTCCAAGCTTAAATAACTTTTCAGGGCATGAGTTCCAGATTTCGACTACCCTTTGTGTGCAGAAGTGTATTGTTAATGGTGCTGTATACATGCAGATTACTGTTGGGCATAAACCTGTGCACCATTTCCATATTTTCATCCATCAACTCCCCCAACCTCTTCAGTCTGTCCCTTTGTGTTGGTTTCTGTTTTGTTTTAACTGGAGGTACAAAGCAATGCTGGTGAAGGGTTAGAGTTGGTGGAAGGTCATCTGGGAAATTCTGGGATTTGAAGCCTAGGTTGGAGGAAACATGACCCAATGAAAAAATAAACTTTGAGTAAACTTTTCCCCCTCATGCCCACCCCATCCAAAGGTTCTGGCTATGCTGCCTTGCCTATGCTAAGCACAGAATGAGCTGAGAAAAACAAGAGAGAAATTGCAATTCATATGCACTCATCCCCTGCTGAAACATGCTGTGATGAAATATATTCACAAAACCATGTAAATAAGTTAAAGAAATAGCAGATTATAAACAAAGACTGATTAAACCGGCAACACCCAATAACTCAACAAGGCACCAATGAATCTCATCAGTCTGCTGCCTGAGGGCCCTTTGTGACTGGGCTGGGACATGTTGACCTACTCTCCTACCTTGTGCAATAAGTGAAAACCTTCTAAATATCTAAATCTTTAGTCAACTAGGTATTTGGGCTCTCTGCCTTCACCTTTGAGTCTCAAAGACAGGTAGACAAAGGCATTATTTACAAAAGAGCAGGGGGGCTTGGCCCAGTGCCCTGAGCCAATATTTAGCCCTCAATCAACATTACTAAAGAGATTATCTGGTCATTATCACATTGTTGTTTGTGGGAGCTTGCTGTGTGTAAATTGGCTGCTGCGTTTCCTACATTACAACAGTGACTACACTTCCAAAGTACTTCATTGGCTGTAAAGCACTTTGGGATGTCCTGAGATCGTGAAAGGTGGTATAGAAATGGAAACCTTTCATTTATTTTTCTTTCTTTCTTGGAGCAGGTCTTTCTGCTTTCTGTGCCAGAGGCTGTTCTTCACCATGGAGGAGACTGAAGAGAAAGCGTTCACATTTCATGCTGCTGAAGCAGAGGTTCGTGCGCCATGAGTGTGTAACGGAAACTGCAATTTCCCGGCAATTTTCTGATAAGGCGTCAGCTGAGGAACAAGTGGTAACACTCTCACCTCTGTGTCAGAAGGATAAAGGTTCAAGTCCCATGCCAGAGCCTTGTGCAGTTTGGCACTGAGGGAGTGCTGCACTGTCATTGGTTCTGTGTTTCAAATGAGACATTAAGCCATGTGCCCAGCTGCGCTCTCAGGTGGATGTAAAAATAATCCATGGCACTTTTCAAAGAAGAGCAGGACATTTTCCCTCAAACAACATCACGAAAACAAAATATTTGGTCATTATCTTATCGCTGTTTGTGGGACTTTGCTGTGTGCAAGATGTTTATTACTGCATTGGCTTAAATTACAACAGTCCAAAAATACTAGATAGGCTGTAAAGCACTTTGGGACATCCTCAGGTTATGAAAGGCACAATCTAAATGTGAGTATTTTGTTGCCACTAGATCCATTCCAGGTGGAACAAACGTAAAATCTACCCTTTTTTAAGCATTAAACATTAGAAATTATGGTATTGCATCATTCAATATTAAAACACCTCATGTAACTGAACGTAAGAATAAAAGGATCATATCCCTTCGATTGTGTTTGTACGAGATGATGGGTGCCCTTCTTCAGAACTATTTACTTTCAGCCGTACCAGCGTGACTGACAACCAATTTACACATCTCATAGATCAAGTAGAAGTGAAATCATGATGCCGTGGTCAGGTTGAGAAACCGCACAGCCTTTCCACGTCCATAAGGTAGTACTAGATGATCCTTAAATTATCATCAGGTTTCCTCAGAGGACACAGTAGTGCAGTGATTACATTAGTGGGTTAATAATCCAAAGCAAATGAGTTTAAATCCCCACATAGCAGATTCAGACTCTGAATTCAGTTTAGAAATCTGGAAATTAACAACAGTGGTCTTCGTAAAAGTGGCCATAAAATTGTCAGATTGTCCAAAAACCAGATTGGTTCATTAATAGCCTTTAGTAAAGGAAACCTGTTGTCCTGACCTACCTAAGACTGCAGTCTCATAATGAGATGGTTGACTGCTCATTGTCCTCTGAATTCACCTGCTAAACCTCTCAGTTGTCAAACAACATTGGAGGAGCACCTTTATCACATGGACTGTAACAATTCAAGAGGGCTGCCCACTGCTACCTTTGATGGGCAATAAGTGTGGGCCTTGCCAACAATGCCCACATCACAAGAATTAATTTACAAAAACTTACTGATAATTTAATTTTGGATTGAATGACCAAAGTGGCACATGTCAGGAGTGTGATGGAATGCTCTCCACTTGCCTGGATGAGTACAGCTCCAATAACACTCAAGAAACTCAACCTCATCCAGGACAAAGCAGCCCGCTTGATTGGCATCCCATTCACAAACATTCATTCCCTCCATCACTGACGCACAGTAGCAGCAGTGTGTACCATCTACAAGATGCACTGCAGCAACGCACCAAGGCTCCTTAGACAGCACCTTCCAAACCCGCGACCTCTACCAACTAGAAGGACAAGGGCAGCAAATACATGGGAACACCACCACATGCAAGTTCCTCTCCAAGCCACACACCATCCTGACTTGGAACTAGATCGCCGTTCCTTCACTGTCGCTGGGTCAAAATCCTGGAACTCCCTCCCTAACAGCACTGTGGGTATACCTACCCCACATGGACTGCAGTGGTTCAAGAAGGCAGCTCACCACCACCTTCTCATGGGCAATTAGGGATGGGCAATAAGTGCTGGCCTGGTCAGTAGTGCCCGCATCCCCATAAACAAATTTTTAAAAATGTGAATGTCACTTACAAACTAATCAATTAAGTCTCAGGACTAATTAAGAACATGAGTGGTGACACAGAAGACCTGAAAATGACTTATGAATGTGATCGTTCAGGATCCTTCTTATTTCTTTCCGTACAAAGGATTTGCTCGTACTGGGATGCAGCTCCAAAGGCACTGATAGATAAGTGGGCAATCTCATTGCATGAGGCATGGGCTGAATCTCCAGTTGTTGGTGAGTTAGTAGCAGGGTAGGGCTTCCAACTACTACCCCAATCCCATCATAATTTTAACAACAGTTTCAACAACAACTTGCATTTATATTGTGTCTTTACTGCAATAAAATGTCCCAAGGTGCTTCACAGGAACTTTAACAAAATTTGACACTAAACCACATAAGGAGACATTAAGACAGTGACCAAAAACTTGGTCAAAGAGGTCAATTTGAAGGAACATCTTAAAAGAGGAAAGAGAGGCAGAAAGGTAGAGAGGTTTAGGGAGGAATTCCAGAGTTTAGGACCCAGGCAGCTGAAGACTTGGCCACCTGGTGGAACAATTAAAATTAGGGATGTGCAAGGGGCCAGAATTGGAGGAGTGCAGAGATCTCAAAGGTTTGTAGGGGGTACAGAGATAGGGAGGGATGAGGCCTTGGAGATAGAGGTCTGCTTTAGGTCGGGAAAAAGAACCCAACCCGAACCCAACCGAACCACAACGGGCCTGAGCCCGACCCTGCCCGAGTCTCTCCGATTTTGCCCCGAGCCCGACCTGACCCGAACCCGCCACTACTCGGCCCAACCCGACCATCCCTTAACTTACCTTCCTGACATTGAACCTGCAAGAAGCTTCAGCGCATGCGCGAGACATCATAGCGACGTCACTCGCTCACTGCGCAGACTCAGCTTCGCCCCGGACTCCCAGCTCAGGTAAGTTTTTTTATTTTTAACACTTACCGGCAGAGCACTTACCGTGTGTGTCTGGTCTGACCCAACCCGACGATCTGGACTCGGCCCAACCCGACCCGAGCCTGAAAGCCGGCCCCGGAAGATGGGCCCAACCCAACCCGAAGCCGACACGTGTCGTCGGGTTCTGTCGGGTAGCAGGCCTCTACTTGGAGGGATTTAAAAACAGGGATGAGAATTTTAAAATAGAAGTATTGTTGGACTGAGAGCCAATGTAGGTCAGCGAGCACAGGAGTGGGTGAACAGGATTTGATGTGATTTAGCAATCCTTGGTTGGGGTTTATTTAGTATGCAGAGCTTGCTCCTGGCAGGATTCCCACTGTAAAGACAAGAAAACTTTGATAATGTTCCACCTGAAGACTTAAAGGGAGTGGATGAAACCTGGAAATTAGAATTTCAATTTTATTAATCCCTGAAGGAATCGAGATGTAAGTTCGGATGGAGAGTAAGGAATGGAGATGGCCACAGGAAGTCTCAAAGGGACATGGACAGATTAAGTGAGTGGGTAAAAACTATGGCAAATGGAGTTCAATGTGAAGAAGTGTGCGATCACCCACTTTTAACCCAAGAAAGATAAGTCAGAGTATTTTCTAAATAGTGAGAAATTAGGAAGTGTAGAAGAGCAAAAGATCCAAGTAAACAAATCATCAAAAGCCCATAGACAACGAGGAAAAGCAATCAAAAAGGCTAATGCTATGTTGTCCTTTATCTCAAGGGGATTGGAATACAAAGGGAGGAAAGTGATACAAAGCCTTGGTCAGACCCCATCTGAAGCAACTGCATTCAGTTCTATGCAGCACAGCTCAGAGAGAATATATTGGCCTTGGAGAGGGTGCAGTGCAGAGTCACCAGAATGATACCAGAGCTTAGGGGCTTAAATTATGAGGACAGGTCATATAAACATGGCTTCTATTCCATTGTATATAGAAGATTGAATGATGATCTGATTTAGGTGCATGATTGACTGTGTGTCAGCTGTGGCTCAGTTAGTATCATTGGTACCTCTGTGGCTCAAAGGTCTGGGTTCAAGGCCCACACCAGGCCTTGAACAAACAAATCAAGCCTGACACCTCAGTGTGGTACTGAGGGAGTGCTGTACTATTTGGGTGGATGTATAAGAGCCCATGGCACTATTTTGAAGAAGAGCAGGGGAGTTCTCCCTGGTGTCCCGGCCAATATTTATCCCTCAATCAAAAACAGATTATCTGGTCGTTATCTCATTTCTGTTTGTGGGATCTTGCTGTGTGCTAATTGGATTCTGTGTTCCCTACATTATAACAGTGACTACACTTCAAAAGTGCTTAATTGGCTGTAAAGTGCTTTGAGACATCTGGTGGTCGTGAAAAGTGCCATATAAATGCAAGTCTTTCTTGGTTTTTTAGGATCTGATAGCGTAGATACAGAGAAATAAATTCCTCTAATGAGCAAGTAAAGAACAAGGGGACATAATTTTAAAGTTCGAGCTAAGCCATTCAGAAGAGAAATCAGGAAGCACTTTTTCACAAAAAAGGGATGGTGGTAATCTGGAACTCTCTTCCCTAAAAGGCTGTGGTTGCTCGGAAACAGATGTGGTTTTCAAGACTGAGATCGATAGATTTTTATTAGCTAAGAGTATCGAGGGTTATGGAGCAAAGGAAGGTAAATGGAGTTGAGGTGCAGAACAGTTTCGAGGGGCTGAATGGCCTCCTCCTGTATCTAATGATCCGATGTAGAAAGAGACGATTGAGGGCTGTGGTGAGGATGTGGCAAGATCACCCAAAAAAAAATGTTGTTTTTTCCTGTAGGCTATTTCCTCTTTTGAAAATTCCCTATATCCTTATTTTCACTGTTCCTGGATAGTTTCTTTGATGATGAACCCAGTGTTTTTCTATTCAATCAGCTCAGTTATAGCAGCATTTGCAGCTCTTGGTATCCACCTGCCTGACAACATTTTAGTTTCAGTACTTCCATCACCAAGGATACAGCGTTTCATGTTAAACAAGAAGTCACAGCCAAAGTAAACAGGAAGCAATGCAGAATGGTTGGTCAAGTGCTGCCATTGGGGAGCACCTGGCTCAGTATAAATCTTTTAGTCATCTGGGTTTGTTGGCCCAGATTATTTGATAGCAAAATGTTCAGCCAGGTGATTGAACACAATCCAGCATCTCAGAGGATCGAGAGCTGTTTAAAATGAATGGCTCTGAATTCTGCTGTGGCAGGGCATCTAACAACTTCTGTCTACGTAAAATTGTGCTCGTCCAGAGCTCTGCTGCTCAAATCTTAACTCGCTCCAAATCACATTCACCCATTACCCCTGTACTTTCTAACCTTCACTGGATTCCCGTCCGACAATGCCTCAATATTAAAATCCACATCCTTCCTTTCAAATCCCCCCATGGCCGCCACCCCACCCCTTCCCTATCTCTGTAACCTCCTTCAGCCCAGAAGCTTTCAAGATCTCCGTGCTCCTCCAATTCTGGCCGCCTGCGCTCCCCCGATTTGAATTGCTCCATCACTGGTGGTCATGTTTTCAGCTGCCTAGGCCCTAAGCTCTGGAGCTCTGTCCCTAAATCAGGAATTCAAGAAAGAGTTAGGGCGAAAGGGATCAAGGGATATGGGGAGAAAGCGGGAACAGGGTACTGAGTTTGGATGATCAGCCATGATCGTATTGAATGGCGGTGCAGGCTCGAAGGGCCGAATGGCCTACTCCTGCTCCTATTTTCTATGTTTCTATGTAAATGTCTCCACCTGTCTATCTCTCTTCTCTTTTAAGATGCTCCTGAAAATCTATCTCTTTGATCAAGCTTTTGACCATCTTTCCTGATTTCTCCTTCTATAGCTTGGTATCAAAATGTGTCAAAATGTTTTTTCCATTGATATCGCTCTTGTTAATCACCTTGGGACATCTCACTATATTCAGTGGACTATATAAATGTAAGTTGTTGTTGTTATAGTAGTTAGACTTTCCCTTGCATGTTTCGCGTCATTAAAAAGATTTTACTTGGCAAGTTACTGAAAGTGTGAGTTGATATCAGCACAGTGAAGGAAACAAGACACCTGGGACCTGAACAGACAAGCGACAGGGTATCATCTCCTTAACCAATCAGACTGAAGGATAGGGAAATTAACAGCACAAGGACTGAACATTTGAAGGAGTGGATTCAATGTCAAATCAGGTACAGAAAAAGAAATAAAGGGGAAGAAAGATTGGATTGAGAGAAAGAGAAAAAAGAGTCAAATGGAAAGGATTCAATATTTTTAAAATCTCCAACAACAATTAAAATCTGAAGAAATGAGATATCACACTTGTAATAGTTAATTTTCAGTGCCAGGGAGCTTGACTGACAGTAACTAATGCTTATTGTGTCATTCAAGAGTACTCAGATTCAAAATGTCGAGACTTATCTCTCTGTTGCCAGTTTAGTTTGTATCTACCGTGTAAATACAACAACGTCACGACAGTTAATTTACATCAATGGTGAGGTTAGCCACAAAATGTTGTTTTCGCGAAGCTATCAGTGGAGCATTGCAAATTGGACAGCAATGTTTGGATATCCACGTCTAAACATACATCTACCCCTTGCCTGAAGTTCACACTCAGATGGGTGGATGCTGCGATTCACTATCGCCTTGTTTTGTGCCACAGCTCAAAATGGAATTTCTACCCCAGAAGACAAAAATTCTAACCAGTGCTTCTGTCACACAAGAGCTTAGTATCCTGGTACTGTACTCCTCCCTGTGCTATTTTAACACAAGTGTTAACTCACCTGTGTTAAAAGCATAGAAACAAGTGCTTAAATTGACAAAAGAATGAGAGGGGAGATAAGGAGAATTTTGGCACAAGTTGTTATGATCTGGAATGCACCAGCTGAAAGGATGGTGGAAGCAGATTGAATAGTGTCATGCAGGCCCCCACCTGCCAAGAATGAGGCATATTAATTTTGTCATATGAACATTGATTTTTAAACTTGCTGGGAAGAAGAGAAGGCCTGTTACAAGGGCTGCCAGACACTTAGCTGAAAAACATTTGCATACTAACAGACAGTGCTTGTGGAGACAAAAGGACCATTCCCTGATATATTCAACCCACAATAGATTTTTATCACCAGACAATGAAGGTTTAAAGAAGAGCATTCCAGAGACTAAGGTGATACAATCTACAAAAGCCAGGACTGGTTAAACCAGTTAAACATGACTAACTGGCTGGTCCAGGGTTTTTTGAACTAGTCACAGTTGTTGAAAAAAAAAAGACTGTTTTCCCCTGGAGTGAGAAGACCTCTCCTGTCTGCACCCATCTCTTTCTCACAAGCCTCTGGACCCACTGAGGACATGTGAACTTCAAGAGACAAAAGTCTCCTACATCGAACAAGGTTTAAGAAGAATACTGGGCCCCAACGAAAAGCAAGACCTACCTACAATCAAGGGCTCTACAGCAAACTCGAAGAACAGTAACCAAAACCATTTTCAGATATTGCCTCAAATTTTTCCACTTTATTTCTTCTGCTCTTTTCTGTCTCTATCTGCATGTGTGTATCGCGTATGCATGCTAGCATGGGCGCATTGCTTTTCCGTAGGCGTTAACCGAATTAGAGTTTAAATTTAATAAACTTCAACCTTTTTTCTTTAAACCTAAGAAAACCTGTTTGGCTAGTTTCTTTACCTCATAGTTGGAAGTTAGTGATCAAAGGATTCACTAAGGGGGAGCTAAAAAAATGATGTGTTTAAAATAAAACCCTGTTACAGTAAGACCAGGTGAAGGCTAAGAGGGAACCCTAGACCCCTTTCTTACCTGCTCGTACCAATAGTAACGTGCAAAAGGGAATTGGATAAATGAAGAGGAAAAGATCTGAAAAGGAAAAAGTTGCAGGGCTCCAGGGAAGATCAGGGAGGTGGGATTATTGGAAAGCTCTACCAAAGAGCCTGCACATGCACAATGGGCCAAATGACCTCCTTCTGTGCTGTATGATTCTATGAGTATGGAAGCAGTATTGATTGCATTTATCCTTTGTTTGTAAATTCGAACCATTCAAAATTTAGACAGTAATATTTTGACAAATGAACATTAAGGAAATATGGCGAAGCAGAGGAGAATTTTGACCCTTTCTGAGAAAAATAAAAGAAAAATCTTTTCAAGTTTATGTTATTCAGTACGATTCTCTCAAAGAATTAAGTTAGGACTTCCTGGTCAGCCTTTTCATTTTAGTGAAATCCAGTAATCGACATGGTTTCAACGAAACTGAAGGAAATTTTTAGATTAACCATTAACACCGAGACCAAACAAAAGGATTTCCCCATTTGTCCTCGGCCAGAAATAATGACACCAATGATCTGTGAGACTGGCTCATTATTGTGGCTGGTTTGATTGTGCTTGCAAAGTCTTCGTATCTTCTCGTATCATGTAGGGGATTGGAAAAATCCATTCAACGCCCCTGAGAAATTTAAGAGTTAATTTACATAGAATTTACAGTACAGAAACAGGCCATTCAGCCCAACTGGCTTATGCTGGTGTTTATGTTCCAGATGAATCTCCTCCTGCTCCTCTTCATCTCACCCTATCGGCATATCCTAATATTCCTTTCTGCTCATGTGTTTATCCAGTTTCCCCTTAAATATATCGATACTATTTGCCTCAACTACTCCCTGTGGTAATAAGTTCCATATTCTCACCACTCTCTGGGTAAAGAAGTTTCTCCTGAATTCCCTGATGGATTTATTAGTGACTATTTTATATTTATGGCCTTTAGTTTTTGTCTCCCGCAACAAATGAAAACATCTTCTCCAAATCTACCATATTGAACCCTTTCATAATCTTAAACTCCTCTATCGGGTCACCCTCTCAGACTTCCCTTTTCTGGAGAAAAGAGCACTCGTCTGTTCAATCTTTCCTGATAGCTATAACCACTCAGTTCCTGCATCATCCTTGTAGACCTTTTTGCAACTTCTCCGATATCTGTATATCCTTTCTTCCGACCCCCACAAACCTCCCGGCCTCCTCCCTCGCAGGCCTGCAATAATTACGATGTAGCTTACATCCTCTAGGTGAATGTTAAAAACTTTACAGCCCCTTTATAAAGAGAGAGGGGGCATTCCTGTAGACTTTGCATATGAGTTTGTCCCTGTCGGCAAAAATTTAGAAATGCTAGGAAAAGACCTGCCCAAACTTTTATTGAATTTGAAAGAGTGAAACACATGCCTGTTGATCGCTGGATCCGATCTTTCAAGTTATCCTCTCAACAGGGAGGCGGTGGCGTACTGGTATTGTCACTGGACTAGTAACCCAGAGACCCAGGGTATTGCTCTGGGGACATGGGTTCGAATCCCACCACAGCAGAAGGTGGAATTTGAATTCAATTAATAAATCTGGAATTTGAAGCTAGTCTAATGATGGCCATGAAACCATTGTCGATTGTTGTAAAAACCCATCTGGTTCACTAATGTTCTTTAGGGAAGGAAATCTGCTGTCCTTACCTGGTCTGGCCTACATGTGACTCCAGATCCACAGCAATGTGGTTGACTCTTACATGCCCTCGAAATGGCCTAGCAAGCCACTCAGTTCAAGGGCAATTAGGGATGGGCAATAAATGCTGGCCTGGCCTGCGACGCCCACATCCCATCAATGAATAGAAAAAAAAACACAAGAAATAGGAGCAGCAGTAGACCATATGGCCCATCAAACCTCTTCCACCATTCAAAATGATCATGGCTGATCTTAGGATTCAACTTCACTTTCCCACCCTCTTGCCATATCCTTTGATTCCCTGAGAGACTAAAACTCTGTCTATCCTAGCCTTAATATGAAAATTTGAGAGAAGTGATTTTACTACAAGAATTTAAAAATAGTATCCCCCTTAACATAAAGATTCATATTGAGGAGCAAAGAATTACAAGGGTAAGGGAAAACACTTCCATAGTAATCCCCAGGGGTCCAGGAAGGACAGAAAGTGGGATAATGATAAAAGATGCGAGTGAAAAGGAAACCAAAAGTGAGAATGCAAGAAGCCATCCACCAATAAGGAAAGTGCAGTGGGTTGATGCAGTCTTGCTTGTACGCTCTGCCCCCGAGAATGGACCAAATCTTAAGTACCCAGCCTAAGGGCTGTGACTACCTCTACAAAGTGTCCAGGTAACTTTGCCCCTCCCTGATCCATTGCAGTATCTGAGTCTTGGATTCCAGCTCATCAACTTTGAGCCAAAGTTCCTCGAGCTGCGGACACTTAATACAGTTGTGATTGCTGTGATTATCCTATATTCATGGCCTCTAGTTTTGGTCTCCTCCAAAAATGAAAATATCTTCTGTAAGTCTACCTTGTCAAATCCTATCATAAACTTAAAAACCTCTATCAGGTCAGTCCTCAGTTTTCCCATTTCTAGAGAAAAGTGCCTCGGCTTGGTCAGTCTTTCCTAGTAGTTAAAACCTCTCAGTTCCGGCATCACTCTGGTAAATCTTTTTTTGAACCTTCTTCAGTGCTTCTATATCCTTTTAATACTTGGCAACTCATGTGAAAAGTCTTGTTCACCGGGCTGTAAGGTAACATTAGGTGCAGGAGGAGGCCATTCAGCCCTTTGACCCTGTTTCAACATTCAATTAGATCAAGATTGATCTGTATCTCAATTCCATTTTCCCAGCTTTGCTCCTTATCCTTTGACACCTTTACTGAGCAAAAATCTCAAGTCTTCAAAGCTCCAATTGTCCCAGTATCCACAGGGTTGGGGGGTGGGTGGTGCTGCTGGGGGAGGGGTTGATTCCAAATTTCTACTACCCTGTGTGTGAAAAAGTGCTTCTTGATTTCATTCTTAAACGGCCAGCTCTAATTTTAAGGTTGTGTCCCAATGTTCCTGATTTTCCCCACCAGAGGCAATAGTTTCTCTTTTCTACCCTGCTAAATCCCATTAACATTTTAAACACTTCGATCAGATCATCTCTTAATCTCCGCTACTGAATGGAATAAAAGCCAAGGTTATGCAACCGGTTGTCATAATTTAACCAATTTAGCCCCGGTATCGTCCTGGTGAATCTGGGCTACAGCAGAATGATACTGGGACTTAGAGGGTTAAATTGGTATGTTGTGTGCTATGCTGTTGATGGTACCTCGGAGAGCCAGCGCAGACACGATGGGCCGAATGACCTCATTCTGTGCTGTAACGATTCTGTGATTCCTTCCAGATGGAATGTTAAACCAACGTCTGCCCTCTCAGGTGGTCATAAAAGATCCTATTTCAAAGAAGAGCAGGGGGAGTCCTCGCTGGTGTCCGAGGTCAATATTTATCCTTAAACCAACATCACTAAAAACAGATTATCTCGTGGTTCCAGGGATGAGGGATTTTCATTAAGAAGGTTATGTTGGAGAAGCTGGGGTTGTTGGAGATTAAGGGAAGATTTGATAGAGGTGTACAAGAGTATGACAGGTTTAGAGAAGGTAGACAAAGAAAAACTGTTCCCATTAGCTGATAGTACAAGGACTAGGGGACACAGATTTAAGGTTTTTGGGCAAGAGGTGCAGGTGGTATGTGAGGAAGATCTTTTGTAACACAGCGAGTAGTAATGATGTGAAACTTGCTGCCTACAAGGGTGGTGGAAGCAAAGACGATGAATGATTTCAAAAGGAAATTAAATGGGGATTTGATAGAAATAAACTTGCAAGGCTTTAGGGATAGAGTGGGGGAATGGGACTGACTGGATTGCTCTGCAGAGAGCCAGCATGGACTCAATGGGCCGAATGGCCTCCTTCTGCACGGAGGTGATCAGATCATTTCATAATGATCACACTATTTCCCAATGCATCATTGACCTCTGAATCCTTACAGTTTTAGCATCAAGTTAATTGGAAGAATTGAATTATTAATTCATCAAGTTGCATCATGAAAGGCATGGAAAATAAGTTAATCATAGGTCAAGCTTCCAATCAATTTGCTTCTGCTGTAATGACTCAATGGGCTGTATTTTGTAGAGGAGGTGGGGCTCTCTGTACCAGGCTATAAAGGCTGGTGGATCCCCGTCTCGGCCCTTTTGTGTCCCCCCAGAGCGATCCTCTGTCGTTTTGATGCCTCAGTGTCCCGCACCGGGATCCCCGTCCCTTTAAAGATGGGGATCACGCCTCCAAGAGCTGCTGGCCAATCACTGGGCCCACAGCGCGTATCAGCAGTGCCACCGCTAGCAGTGGCCACTGCCGGTGTTGCAGAGGCCTTGGACCCAAGCCCAGCGCTGGAACCCTGGACCTCAAATAAGTGAGGCGGGATTGCTGGGGCCAGCAAGAGGGGGCTTGGGGGGTGGGGAGGGGGGGGTCAACGTGATCCAGGGTGAGGGGGAATCCTTGGTGGTGGAGGGTTTGCCAGCCAGGACCCTCCGTGGCTTACAGATTGCTCACGAAAGATGATACTCTTCCATGCCAGCCAGTCAACAATCTTATGCTGAGCCATCAGGAGTCCGCTATACTTTCACAGAAAGACTATTCCAAGAGAACAACAAACTGAGTTGAGGTGATCACACTATTTCCCAATGCGTTATTGATCTCTGAATCCTTTCAGTTTCAGTATCAAGTTAATTGGAAGAATTGAATTATTAATTGATCGGGTTGCAATGTGAAAGGCACGGAGGATAAATTAATCCCAGGTCAACCTTCATATCAATTTGTTTTTGCTGTGTCTAATTCACTCAACTAAGGCAAGGGATTATTCCATTCACAAAATTAATTGTGGATTTGTTTTCACTTTCATTCCCATAACCTTCTTCTTCTTCTTCTTTGGCCTCCTTGTCTCGAGAGACAATGGGTAAGCACCTGGAGGTGGTCAGTGGTTTGTGGAGCAGCTGGAGTGGCTATAAAGGCCAATTCTAAAGTGACAGACTCTTCCACAGGTGCTGCAGATAAAATTGGTTGTCGGGGCTGTTGGCTCTCCAACATAGTTGGCTCTCCCCTTGCGCTTCTGTCTTTTTTCCTGCCAACTGCTAAGTCTCTTCGACTCGCCACACTTTATTTTTTATTTTTTTATTTAGAGATACAGCACTGAAACAGGCCCTTTGGCCCACCGAGTTTGTGCCGACTATCAACCACCCATTTATACTAATCCTACACTAATCCCATATTCCTACCACATCCCCACCTGTCCCTATATTCTCCTACCACCTACCTATACTACGGGCAATTTATAATGGCCAATTTACCTATCAACCTGCAAGTCTTTTGGTGGTGGGAGGAAACCGGAGCACCCGGCGAAAACCCATGCAGACACAGGGAGAACTTGCAAACTCCACACAGGCAGTACCCAGAACTGAACCCGGGTCGCTGGAGCTGTGAGTCTGCGGTGCTAACCACTGCGCCACTGTGCCGCCCGCCTTTATGGCTGCCCGCCAGCTCTGGCGATCGCTGGCAACTGACTGCCACGACTTGTGATCAATGTCACAGGACTTCATGTCGCGTTTGCAGACGTCTTTAAAGCGGAGACATGGACAGCCGGTGGGCCTGATACCAGTGACGAGCCCGCTGTACAATATGTCCTTGGGGATCCTGCCATCTTCCATGCGGCTCACATGGCCAAGCCATCTCAAGCGCTGCTGGCTCAGTAGGGTGTATATGCTGGGGATGTTGGCCGCCTCAAGGACTTCTGTGTTGGAGATACGGTCCTGCCACCTGATGCCAAGGATTCTCCAGAGGCAGCGAAGATGGAATGAATTGAGACGTCACTCTTGGCTGACGTACGTTGTCCAGGCCTCGCTGCCGTAGAACAAGGTACTGAGGACACAGGCTTGATACACTTGGACTTTTGTGTTCCATGTCAGTGCACTATTTGCCCACAGTCTCTTGGCCAGTCTGGACATAGCAGTGGAAGCCTGTCCCATGCACTTGTTGATTTCTGCATCGAGAGACAGGTTACTGGTGATAGTTGAGCCTAGGTAGGTGAACTCTTGAACCACTTCCAGAGCGTGGTCGCCAATATTGATGGATGGAGCCTTTCTGACATCCTGTCCCATGATGTTCGTTTTCTTGAGGCTGATGGTTAGGCCAAATTCATTGCAGGCAGCCGCAAAGCTGTCGATGAGTCTCTGCAGACTGTTTGGAATCTTCTTCTCCCTGCTGCTTTCACATGTGTTCAAGTCTTCAGAAGAAGGAATTTTCCTCCACACAAGGTCAGGTGGCAGGTTGTTCAACCTTGCCCGTCTTAGAGCGAAGACCAAAGTACGGAAAGTCCTCATCAGGGGACTCCTCTTTGTTGACGATGCTGCATTAACATCTCACACTGAAGAGTGTCTGCAGAGATTCCCATAATATTTTTATTCTTATCAACAACTTACATTTCACAGGAGCATTACGAAACAAAATTTGACACTGAGCCACATAAGAGATAATAGGACAAGACAGCAAGAGCTCTGTCAAAAAGGTAGGTTTGAAGGAGCGTTTTAAAGAAGGAGAGCGAGGTGGAGAGGTTTAGGGAGGGAATTCCAGAGCTTAGAGCCCAGACAGCTGAAGGCAGTGCCATCAATGGTGGAGTGATGAAAATTGGGGATGCGCAAGAGGCCAGAATTGGAGGAGAGCAGATATCTCAGAGGGTTGTAAGGAGGCTACAAAGTTGCCAATTTTTATGTGCCAACCTACACAGTGGGTGTTAGCAGGCTGTTCCACCATGAAGGATATTGGAGCCTAGCCTGATCCTATTCTCACTGTGACTGCATGCACACAGGGTGAGAGAAGGGATACAGAGGAAGCTTATCTCAGCTCATCCATCCATCCAGTCTAACTGTTTCTGGAATGCTTCCAGAGTATTTTACTCCACTCCTCTGAGCCAGGAGTTTTTAGCATGGAATTCCAGAGCTTAAATTCCCCTTCAGTATTCTGTTGATGTTCCAGCAGGGTTAATGATCACTGGAGAATGAACAGCAATCGATGTCCCACCTAATTATTATTCCTCACGTAATCCAAGGGCAACTGAAGCAAATTTGACCTTATTCTTTCTCCTGATTTTTTAATCCTTTTTGAAAGGGGTGAAAGCAATAATGAACAAAAACTCTGTCAGCAACCTTAAGTCTGATCCATAACTAAATCAAAACATGGACATGAGATGGTGAATTTTGCCAGGGCTCATGCCACCTGTGCCCCTGGGGAAGTTGTAGGGGGGTCTTTTTATGTAGCAAAATTTTAGACTGTGGTTTACCTCCATGGGTAGCAGTTTCATCTCTTAGGTTAGATGGTTGTGGGTTCACATCTCAGTCCAGGGACTTCAGTTAATAATCTAGGTTATTACAATGCAGCACTGTGCCAGATTTTGGATGAGGCTTTAGCCACCACCATTGTGCTGAATTTACGGTGAAATGTTGAACTAAGGCCCTGTCTGCCCTCTCAGGTGGCTATAAAAGATCTCATTGCATGATTTCAAAGAGCTGCAGGGGAGTTCTTCCTGGTGTCCTGGCCAATATTTATCCGTCACTACATCACTAAAACCTGGTCATTAACTCATTGCTGTTTGTGGGAGCTTGCTGTGTGCAAATTGGCTTCTGCCTCTTATACATCATTACAGTGATTACAGTTCTAAAGTATTTCATTTGCGTAAAGCCCTTTGGGACACCATGAGGCCATGAAAGACGCTATATAAATGCAAACCTTTCTTTCATTCTTTTCATAATGGATAGAAGAATGAAAGAACTTGCATTTAGATAGCTCCTTGCATATGTTCAAGACATTTCAAAGTACTTCACAGAAAATAAGGTACCTTTGAAATGTAGTCCCTGCTTTCATGTAGAGAACTAATTTATAAACAGCAAAATCCAACAAACAGCAATGAGATCATTTTGCTTTAGTGATGTTAGTTGAGGGATAAATATTGGACAAGACACTTCCCCGTGATCTTTAAATAGTTCGGTAGCATCTTTTACTTCCACCTCAGAGGGCAGATCGGGCCTTGGTTTAACATCACATCTAAAATTCAGTGCAATGGTGGGATAGTCAGCCTTCATCAAGTAGACAGCTCTTGGGAGGGGGGTCTTGAGTCCAAGACCTGCGTGACTCAGAGGTGACAGTGCGATCACTGAGCTGCAGCTGACATTTTAAAGGAGCTGAGAGTTTCAGAAACTTGATATCCACTCTGAACCTGCCCACTTGTTATACTCGAAGGCCCTCCCACCATAGTACGCCATAGCGGCTGGATTCTGTGTAAAGCCCCTTGGGCTGTATGTTTAATATAAAATGCATATTGTAAGTGTAGTGAGGTACCTCAGGGTGCCGCAGACTGTATTGAAAGAAATTAAACTGCATTGCACTAGATGTAATGTCAAATTTGAAACGTTATGTAATGTATTTCTACAAGTTTTATAAATAAAGTATATTTTTGGAAAAAAGACTTATACGCACACAAACCCAGCCACCCCCACCCTGTGGAGCAGACACATGTGACCTCCCCCCCCCCCCCCCACCACCCCGCCCCCCCAGCTCATTTTCTCCTGAACGTGTGCTTTTGAACGATGTTTAATATTCACATTGCCAATGGGTTCTGCAGACAGACATTTAATTTAAGGCAGGCAATGAGATGCACTGCTTTTAGAACATTAAGACTCCTGATTGGAATATGGAAATTAGCTCCCATTCATGCACCTGAATAAAGTATTTAAATAACTTGAATTTAGAAGCAAGCTACTCATCAGTAAGCACCCACACAAGAGCTGTATAAAACATTGCCACATCTGGTAATGAACCTATAATCCCTACGAATGAAGCATCTCTGAAGCAGTGATAAGTATACCTACTGATCATAGTCATTTCTCAGTGTCAGTGCCTTTCTCATTGAACTTTAGCAGATGGATATTTAAAAGCTGTTTCAATTCAAATTGTATCTCTGTCACTGACTTTATGCAAATTACCCTTCATAGTCGCCACTCAATTTGCTTAATCCCCCAATAAAAAGTTCTGCAAATGTTTCACCCTGAATCCAAATCAAAAGAGACTTGCAGGTTTACTTTGTGCGATCTGAATCAATTATTTTCCCCAGGTGATATTTCTGTGGTTCCTACAGCCACAGGAATTACTCGGTCCCATTTGATCATCTCTTTTTTTTAAATTAGCTTTTGGACCTTTAATCTCATTCCAAATCTAAGCTGTTTTCACAAGGAAGTATATTTCCCACCAATTTTCTTTCTTTCTCTTCTTCGCACATCAGCATAAGGGCATGAAAAATTGTTACGGGGTAGGCCATTCAGCCCATCGAGCCTGCTTCACCTGTTCAATCAGATCATGGCTGATCTTCTAGCTCAATTTCACTTTCCCACCCTATCTCCATATCTCTTGATTCCCACAGCAGCCAAAAATCCATCAGTATTGAATATGCTCAACCGGTGAGCATCCAGACCTGCAAAAATTCACAACTGTCTGAGCGAAGCAATTTCTCCTCATCTCAGTCCTAAATGGCCGAGCCCTTATCCTGAGACTGTGCCCCCCAGTTCTAGACTCTCCGGTCAGGGGAAACAATTTCAGCATCTACCCTGTCAAGCCCTCCAACACTCGCTGGAATGCAGTTCCACAGTCACTGGCAGCCTTATGCAAATATTCTTCCTGCATCTGTGAATTTAGAGAGTGAGGTCAGTTATTATGTTTGACTGCTTTTCTGGATGAGATCAAATAACTCAGCATCAACTCAGATAATGAAACAGTCTGTGCCTGCATGCAGCAAGACCTGGACAACATCCATGCTTGAGCTGATAAGTGGAAAGTAACATTCATGTCACACAATTGCCAGGTAATGACCATCTCCAACAAGAGAGAGTCTAACCACTTCCTCCTGACATTAAATGGCATTATCATTGCTGGATTCCCCCACCATAATGTCCGGAGAGTCTCCATTGACTAGAAACACAACGGCTGTTACAAGAGCAGGTCAGAGACTGGGAATTCTGCAGCAAGTAACTCACCTCCTGACTCCATAAAGATTCTCCCACAAGAACAAGGCACAAGTCAGGAGTGTGATGGAATAATCTCCACTTGCCTGGATGAGTTCAGCTCCAACAACATTCAAGAAGCATTACTATCTAGGACAAAGTAAACAACGTGATTGGCACCCATGCACTACATTTTTTAAAATTCATTCACGGGATGTGGGCGTCGCTGGCCAAGCCAGCATTTATTGCCGATCCCTAATTGCCCTTGAGAAGGTGGTGGTGAGCTGCCTTCTTGAACCGCTGCAGTCCATGTGGGGTAGGTACACCCACAGTGCTGTTAGGAAGGGAGTTCCAGGATTTTGACCCAGCGACAGTGAAGGAACAGCGATATAGTTCCAAGTCAGGATGGTGTGTGACTTGGAGGGGAACTTGCAGAAGGTGGTGTTCCCATGTATTTGCTGCCCTTGTCCTTCTAGTTGGTAGAGGTCGCGGGTTTGGAAGGTGCTGTCTAAGGAACCTTGGTGCATTGCATCTTGTAGATGGTACACACTGCTGCCACTGTGCGTTGGTGGTGGAGGGAGTGAATGTTTGGAGATGGGGTGCCAATCAAGCGGGCTGCTTTGTCCTGGATGGTGTCGAGCTTCTTGAGTGTTGTTGGAGCTGCACCCATCCAGGCAAGTGGAGAGTATTCCATCACACTCCTGACTTGTGCCTTGTAGATTGTGGACAGGCTTTGGGGAGTCAGGTGGTGAGTTACTCGCCTCAGGATTCCTAGCCTCTGACCTGCTCTTGTAGCCACGGTATTTATATGGCTACTCCAGTTCATTTTTCGGTCAATGGTAGACCCTAGGATGTTGATAGTGGGGGATTCAGCGATGGTAATGCTGTTGAATGTCATGGGGAGATGGTTAGATTCTCTCTTGTTGGAGATGGTCATTGCCTGGCACTTGAGTGGCGCGAATGTTACTTGCCACTTATCAGCACAAGCCTGGATATTGTCCAGGTCTTGCTGCATTTCTACACAGACTGCTTCAGTATCTGAGGAGTCGTGAATGGTGCTGAACATTATGCAATCATCAGTGAACATCCCGACTTCTGACCTTATGATTGAAGGAAGGTCATTGATGAAGCAGCTGAAGATGGTTGGGCCTAGGACACTACCCTGAGGTACTCCTGCAGCGATGTCCTGGAGCTCAGATGATTGACCTCCAACAACCACAACCATCTTCCTTTGCACTAGGTATGACTCCAGCCAGCGGAGGGTTTCCCCCCTGATTCCCATTGACCTCAGTTTTGCTAGGGCTCCTTGATGCCATACTCAGTCAACTGCTGCCTTGACGTCAAGGGCAGTCACTCTCACTTCACCTCTTGAGTTCAGCTCTTTTGTCCATGTTTGAACCAAGGCTGTAATGAGGTCAGGAGCTGAGTGGCCCTGGCGGAACCCAAACTGAGCATCACTGAGCAGGTTGTTGCTAAGCAAGTGCCGCTTACTTAAACAGTCACCCCCTCCACCATCAGCGCACAGTGGCAGCAGTGTGCACCATCTTTAAGATGCACTGCAGCAACTCGCCAAAGTTCCTTCAACAGCATGTTTCCAACTGGCGTGGGAGGGTGGGGGGTTCATCAGGATGGATGTGTCAGCCGACCAATGGTGACAGCGTGATGGGGCAGGGACAGTTGGAGGCAGGAGATCATGTGATGAACCCTGTAGAAATACATCCAAATAGAGTTGGCAACCCCGACACTTGACCTTAAAGGCCGGCTCGGGTCTGCAAATGAAACCCGATCTGAGCCCAACAGAACCACATCCGACCCGAGCCCAACCCGGCCCGAGTCCTTTCATTTTTTCCTGCACCCGACCCGACCCGATCCGACCCGACCACCGGAATATAATCAACTTTATTGAAGAGGTTGTGCTCTACCTTGGATGGGATTGCTTACTGCAGATTAGTGCGGAATGTTTCCCGCCTTGACGTCCCGGCTGTCACTATGTCCGACCCAGCCCAACCCGACCCAAGCCCGAATGCCAGACCTGGAAGAGTGACCCGACCCGACCTGAACCCGACACGTGCCATCGGCTCTAGTCGATTTCGGGTCGGGTAGTCATGCTCTACTCAACCTGCAGTGACTGAGGGTGGGTTGGGGGGAGGGGTTAAAATCTGCACCCTGGTCTCCACAGCTCATTCAGGTCAGTTTGTCTTACTTGGAAACAACTTTTGCCCTCAAGGAGGTTGTGTGTACAAACCTCGTGCTAAAGCTCATACACGTCCTAAGTTCACAGTCCAACACAAGTTGTCATTCGTCCTTTGATATCGAAGAAGGGCAGCTGGAATATCCTCCTATTTTTCTGCAATGAGTTCTTTGGTGGCTGTTCAGATTTATTTTGGCTGGGGACAAGCATTCAGAAGTGAAACAGTGGATTTTGCATACACCACTCGGTGCAGGCAAGGGGACCTAGCATGAGTCGATGGGCTGAATGAGCTCCTTTTGTGCTGTACGGTTCTATGAGGCCCAGCCTGCTGAGAATTGAACCTGATTGAGGCCAAAACGAAAATCAGGCACTTACTCTACATCAAGCGTGTGCTGTTTCTTAGCTAGGAGTGCATAATATTGACAGTACGAAGCCGATTTTAATCCATCCTGCCCGCTGGGAACGAGGCAGCGCCTGTGGTTAAAATGGCAGACACACGCTACCTGACTCATTACCATCTGGATTGTGCCTCAAGTTAAAACTGGGGCTCACCTGCCTGAAATGAAAAAGGGTTCCCTTCCCTAATACTAACATCTGTGCACCTGCCTGAACCCAATAGTTCACACAAACAATTTAAATTATATTTTGTTCAACTGAAGACAAGTATTTGAACAACACAATCTGAATTTGTTTGAGGGAACCAGCTGTTAGGTTTCTGAGGAGGGAAATTCCATAATTTGCACTTACTGTAACATTCGCCAAATATGTTAGTCAGCCCTGTGATGTGATCAATATCTCCATTTTCTCACTCATCCTGTCACTGTTGGCTATGGAGATATTGATCACAACCCCCCACTAACTGTGACCTATGCTGTATCACCACATCCCTATGTAGGTGTCAGCCTTGGCTCAGTGGTGGCACTCTCCTCTCTGAATGAGAAGATCAAGGCTTCAGAAGCTGCGTCAGTCACTTGAACGTACAGTCCAAAAAGTATATTTTATTCATAAAATTTGTAAGAGTACATTACATAACAGTTCAAATTGTAACGCGCAATATAGTTCAATTCCTTTCATTACAGTATGTGGCACTCTGTAAGTATAGTGAGGCATCTCAATTACAGGTTACATTTACAATGTATGTTTTCTGTCAAGCATACAGCTTGAGGGGTTTTCCACAGCCTCCAGCTCCTCGGTGTACTATGGCGGGATAGTTGCAGACTGTGGTCTTTCCCCAGTGAGACTTCGCAGTGGTTGCCCCAAGCTTTAGTGCATCCCTCAGCCCATCGTGTCAGTGCCGGCTCTCTGTCAGAGCATAGCAGCTAGTCCCACTCCCCATGTGCCCACAATACAAAACAGAAAGATAGCAGTTTTTAATACTTGTATTAGGTAGCCAACTGTGCAACAGCCCCAACAAACAAATTTCTCTGCAGCACCTGTGGAAGAGCCTGTCACTCCAGAATTGGGCTTTATAGCCACTCCAGGCGCTGCTTCACAAACCACTGACCACCTCCAGGCGCATATCCATTGTCTCTCGAGATAAGGAGGCCCAAAAGAAAATTAGGTAGTCCTGGACCTTGCAATGTGCCAGTCTGCAACACTCGATCGTGGACAGCTCTTTGCACTGGAAGACCAACAAGTTTCAGGCAGACCAAACTGTGTCCTTGATAGTCCTCCAGCAGCAGTTGATGTTTGTCTCGGTGTGCATCCCTGGGAAGAACCAGTAGAGCACAGAATCCTGTGTTACGGAGCTGCTTGGGATGAGCCTCAACAAAAACCACTGCACCTCTTTCCAGACCTTCTTTGCAAAGGCACATTCCAGAAGGAAGTGGGAGGTGGTCTTTTCCCCCCCACCACAGCCACCTCGAGGACAGCGTGCAATGGTGCTGAGACCCCAGGCTTGCATGAAGGATCTGACGGGAAAGGCCTTTCAATACAAACATACCAAACAATCTGAGGCTGAACGGTGAGTTGAATGTAGTGTTCTTTATTACAAAATAACAGACTGACAGGAAAGCTCTAAGATACATACTCTGTCTGTCGACTAACACTACTCCAACTATTATATCACAAGTTGGCTTACATCACTTCCTGTGATGTGTATACTAAACTATTTACATATGCAACAGTAAGTTGACTAATACTCAAGCAATTAAAGCAATAGCACTGCATTCACCACCAGCCAAGCTATGTCTTGGTGTTTGTTCCAGTCTAAACTGATTTTTTTTTTATTTCCAAAATATACTTTATTCATAAAAATCTGTAAAAATTACATTGCCAAACAGTTTCCAAACAACACCAAAAAATACAAACATTGCAAGGGAGATCAGTTTCCTTCAATACTGTCATGTGTTTCTTCCCAACCCTTCCGTTTCACAATTGTCATGTCAATTTCAGTTTTACATTTATAGCAATTGAGAATATTAACGATACAGTTCGAGGGGTTTCCCATGGATCCAGCCCCTCAGTCCAGCTTGGTGGGGGAACCTTACACTGTGGTCTTTCCCCATTGAGCCTTTGCTGCGGCTGCCCCAAGCTTTAGTGCGTCCCTCAGCACGTAGTCCTGGACCTTGGAATGTGCCAGTCTGCAACATTCGGCGGTGGACAACTCTTTGCGCTGGAAGACCAGCAAGTTTCGGGCAGACCAAAGGGCGTCTTTCACCGAATTGATAGCCCTCCAGCAGCAGTTGATGTTTGTCTCGGTGTGCGTCCCTGGGAACAGCCCGTAGAGCACAGACTCCTGTGTTACAGAGCTGCTTGGGATGAACCTTGACAAAAACCACTGCATCTCTTTCCACACCTGCTTTGCAAAGGCACATTCCAGGAGGAGGTGGGCGACCGTCTCTTCCCCACCACAGCCAACGCGGGGGCACTGTGCGGAGGGGGCGAGACTTCGGGTGTGCATGAAGGATCTGACGGGGAGGGCCCTTCTCACCACCAGCCAAGCTACATCTTGGTGCTTGTTTGAAAGTTCTGGTGATGAGGCATTCCGCCAAATGACTTTGACGGTCTGCTCGGGGAACCATCCGACAGGATCCACCGTTTCCTTTTCCCGCAGGGCCTTGAGGACATTCCGTGCAGACCACTGCCTGATGGACCGGTGGTCAAAGGTGTTTTTCCGCAGAAACTGCTCCACGAAGGATAGGTGGTACGGCGCCGCCCAACTGCATGGTGCGTTCCGCGGCAATGTGACCAGACCCATCCTTCGCAACACCGGGGACAGATAGAACCTCTAAACTGATCTAAACTGATACTTCAGTGCAGTACTGAAGGAGCGCTCTGTCAATAGAGATGCTGCTTTTCAGATTAAACTTTAAACCGAGGCTCAATATGCCCCTTTAGGTGGTTGTAAAGAATCCCAAGAGCACTATCTAAAGAACAGCATGCAAATTCTCTTGCTGTCCCAGCCAATATTATCTTTCAAACCAACATCACAAAAACAAATGATTGGGTCATTATCAGATTGCTGTTTGTGGGAGCTTACTGTGTGCAAATTGGCTGCCTTGTTTCCTACATTACAATAGCGACTACTCTTCAGAAGTATTTTATTGGCTGTAAAGTGCTTTGGGATGTCCTGAGGTTGTGAAAAACACTCTCTTCTTTCTCAGCAGGATGGTCTTCACTGCAACAACCTAGCGATGGGGATTTATGGGTGTTTAATCATGTGATTTCCTGCACCACTCTGCCACAAAGATATTTAGGACGCACCATTAAATAATCTGGGTTAAATACTCCATGAGTATTAAGCATTGCTATCTTTTCATTTTGTATTGTGGGCACATGGGGAGTGGGACCAGCTGACATGCTCTTGCAGAGAGCTGGCACAGACACGATGAGAAATCGCCTCCCTTTGTGCTGTCACCAGTTTCTGATTTTGTGAATAACAGAAGTTAATCCAAAGAAATTAATCCCAAGGAAACTCAGCTGGATTGTAATGGCCATTCCATCTTGCCTGATGTAATGCATTTTCTTACTTGCTTTTATAAACCTTTAACAGCTCCTTTGAGTCAGACAAGGTTCTACTGCAAGTCTTGCGTCAGTTCTCAGATGGGTGTTCAGTTTTAGGTAAGTGATTTATGTTCTCTCTCCCTCCCACAATTTCATTCTTTCTGGTTAGATTTACAAGGGCAGTATCACTGTGAAGTGGTTTTACCTTGCCCGGACGCTATAGTTACGGGACGGGAGTGATGTTATGTGAGCCTAATGCTACTGCCAGGTCATCTTTGCAAAGCAGGTGTGGAAAGAGATGCAGTGGTTTTTGTCGAGGTTCGTCCCGAGTAGCTCTGTAACACAGGAGTCTGTGCTCTACGGGCTGTTCCCAGGGACGCACACCAAGATAAGCATCAACTGCTGCTGGAGGACCATTAATTCAGTGAAAGAGCACTTTGGTCTGCCCAAAACTTGCTGGTCTTCCAGCGAAAAGTGTTGTCCACATCAGAGTGTTGCAGACTGGCACATTCCAAGGTCCCGGACTATGTGCTAAGGGACGCACGAAAGCTTGGGGCAGACACCGCAAAGACTCAATGGGGAAAGACCATTGTGTAAGGTCCTCCCGTCATAGTGAACTGAGGGGCTGGATCCATGGGGAACCCCTCGGGCTGTATACATCAAATATGGGTTTGCAGTAAAATGTACATGGCATGTAAAATGGAATGGAAGAGTTGTGAGGCAACTCACGTTCTGTATTGAAGAAAACTGATTTCCTTTGCACTTTCTGGAATGCCAACTTGAAACTGTTTTGAATTGTTTTGTGATGTATTTTTTACAGGTTTTTATGAATAAGTATATTTTTGAAAAAAAAGCGTATACTCAGCGTATTGGAAAGCTGCCGATGATTTACCATCCATTGAATTTACCCTGTAGTATATGTGACACTGAGTCTAAGCAGAATGAGACTTTCTGGAGTAGAGAGCAACACTCTGCTTCACTTCAGATTTAATGCAGGCAATAAGGACAGAAAGAAGTGTCAGCCTTGGCTCAGTGGATAGCACTCTGGCCTCTAAGTCTAACAGTTACTACTTCAATTCCCACTTGAGCACAAAGTTTAGCCTGATATTTAATGAGGGAGTGCTGCACAGTTGAAGGAGGTGCTGCCTTTTGGATGAGATTTAAGCTGAGGCCTCATCTGCCTTCTCAGTGCATGTTAAAGATCCCGTGGCACTATTTCTAAGAAGAGCAGGGGAGTCCTTCTCGGTATCCTGGCTAATACCTATCTCTCAATCAACATCACAGAAAAAACAAATCATCTGGTCATTGTGTTTTCTTCTCCTTGTGTCAGTGTTGACGATGCACAAGTACCAAGTGTGCATAAGGGATCAGTTAACACATAACATAGGTTCTTTATTGATGACTATTCTGCATGTGTACAACTAGGAGTAGTCTTAAATAAAAACAAGAAATGCTGGAAATACTCAACAGGTCTGGCAGCATCTGTGGAGAAAGAAGCAGAATTAATGTTTCAGGTCAGTGACCTTTCATTAGAACTGGCAAAGGTTAGAAATGTAATAGGTTTTAAGCAAATAAAGCGGGGTTGGTGCAAGAGATAATAAAAGGGAAGGTGTTGATGGGACAGGGTCACAGAGAATAACTAACCAGAAGGTCAAGAAGCAAAGACATACAGTATGTTAATGGTGTGCTGAAAGACAAAGCGTTAGTGCAGAGAGGGTGTTAATTGACAAAAAAATGAACAACCCTGGCCCAAAGCACAAACCTGAAAAAAACAGTGGTTAAAAAATAATGAATGAAGAAACAAGCTAAAATAAAGTAAACAAATTTTAAAAAAACTAAAAATAAAAATAAAAAGGGGGGCCCGTCATGCTCTGAAATTATTGAACTCAATGTTCAGTCCGGCAGGCAGTAGCATGCCTAATCGATAAATAAGATGCTGTTCCTCGAGCTTGCGTTGATGTTCGCTGGAACACTGCAGCAATCCCAGGACAGAGATTTGGGCAGAAGAGCAGGGGTTGTGTTGAAATGGCCAGCAACCGAAAGCTCGGGGTCAAGCTTTCGGACTAAGCGGAGGTGTTCCGCAAAGAGGTCACCCAACCTGCGTTTGGTCTCCCCACAGGTCTGGTATGGACAACTACTCTCTACAGACTCACACACAGAGTAGAAGTCACGTGGTACATTACATAATTTCCCTTACTCTGTTGTACATTGAAAACATAATCACACCTTCTTAAAGGTGTACTACAACAGTCATTATTATGTTGCTATTTGTGGGATTTTGCTATGTGCAAATTGGCTGTGGCATTTCCTACATTACAACAGTGTCTACACTTCATAAACATTTCATTAGTTGGAAAGTGTTTTGAGGTTGTGAAAGGTGACAAAGAGATGCAATCTTTTCTCTTACTGTCTACATGCTATCTCCTGGTGACATCATTTGGAGACATAAGACTTGCATTTCTTTAACGCCTTTCACAACCTCAGGATGTCTCAAAGTGCTTTACAACCAGTGTAATGTTGGAAACACAGTAGCCAATTTGCACACACCAAGCTTCCATAAACAACAACATGATAATGACCAAATCATTGGTGTTCTTTTTCAGTGTTGGTTGAGAGACAAATGTCAGGCAGGAGAATTTTTCTGCTCTTCTGCAAATAGTGGCCACAGGAACTTTTGCTCCCCAGATGGAGCTTTGGGTTAACATTTCATCCAAAAGTCAGCACCTGCAACAGCGAGAGCTAGATAATACACTCAAGTCTCAGAAGTGCAGCTTGAACCTATAATCTCCTGGACTCAGAAGAGAGTGTGTTACCCACTGAGCCACAACTGACAGTGGCACTTGGATGTTTAGACAACACAAGGGTGCACAGCTGTAGCAACAGTGCCACAGGACAAATACAGCAAGTGAGATTGGAGGCCACTGAAATGAGAACTCTGTGTGTGTGTCTGTGTGTGTGTCTGTCTGTGTGTGTGTCTGTGTGTATGTGTGTCTGTGTGTCTGTGTGTATGTGCCTGTGTGTCTGTGTGTCTGTCTGTGTGTGTGTCTGTCTGTGTGTGTGTCTGTGTGTATGTGTGTCTGTGTGTCTGTGTGTGTGTCTGTGTATGTGCCTGTGTGTCTGTGTGTGTGTCTGTGTGTGTATACACTGGACAGGGAGAGCTCTATTGTCTAACCATTTAAACCAGGTAGGTTTAAAGACTTTCAGGGCGACCCAACGGATCACCCTGGACAAGTAGTAGTGAGGTCGACATTGCTCTGGGTTTACCCTGCTCCAAAGGCCTACATTTACTCCTCTCCAGTGTCAACTCCAGCCCTGTCTGCAAATTTAGTCCATACCTTTAGTATTGATGAGGACTGTGGTCTCCTTTGGTCTGAGATTGAAGTTCACAGAATGACAGTTCAAATTCTTTTTGGAGACTTGTTTCCTAGTCTCACTGTCACTTTTAATTGGTTTGCAAATAAAGATATTAGCAATATTTTCCAAATCAATGGAAAATAGAAACTGGCACGGTGAAAAAATCGGCTGGCGATTTGCTAAGAGTCAGTTTTGTGCTGTTGGCATTGACCAATTTCAGGCTTTTGAGAGCACCCGACTTTGGCACCAAATTGACAATCTCAACTCAAGCATCAAGGTCACAGAATGGCTGTTGAGGGAAGTAAGAGTTGGACTAATGTGACAGGACATGCTGTTCACTGATTAGGCTCGATGATTCTGCTCTCTTGTACTCACTCACACAGTTCCTACTGCAGTGGCCTTCAGTCCCACTTTCCCTGTTGTCCCATGGCTACTGTTGCTACAGCTGCACTCCCATCGCAGGACGGAAGGCTGTGTTATTCTTAGCATAGGCCAACACCTCAACACATTGCCAGAAATAGTATATCAACATAAAACCCTCTCGGCACAGCTACCCTTTTCCTTTGGGTCAGCCATTATCTGAAACATTTCCAGATTCGGGTGCTCCCTTCGGATATTTCACTTTCTGAGTTTTTGCCAACTAAAAGAAAAGAGTAGTAACATACACAGAATGAATTAACCTTACAGGTCATCACTGCTATCTGAGTAGTAGGCAATATGAACCCAGCACTAGGAGGTAGTAAGGAGGTTTAAAACTGGAAGAGCCATCTCTCCAGTCCTTGGGGTATTTCCCAAGTCTCCACTGAGTTTCACAAAGGGTGTGTTATTTTCATTGTTGTGTTCAGACACTTTTAGGGAATGTACAGCTTTAGATTGCAATGTGTTGATCGTTGTATTTAATTTACTTCAACAGTTTCCTTGAAATTTTATGCAATTATTCACAGTTTCTGTCAATGTGAAGCAGTTTCAGTATCAGGTTGATGCAGACTGTGATGTGGGTGCGAAATACTGAATACTGAATTACCTTTTGCAAAATTTACTCCTCTCCTGGCATTGCAAAGGCATCAACTCCCTCACGGCCTGTTGCCTAAATAGCAATTCTATGTATGGGAGCTTTGACAGTGAGTGACGGCAAGCTATTCGACTGTGGAGTGAATTGCAGAAGAGCCTGTTCCTGGCCCCGGTATCTGTACACACTCACTCCAAGTATGAGGTCGATGTATAATGATCAGGATGAAGAACCTGAGCTGATCTTTCTCCTCCCTAGTTCAGGACAGTGTGGGCGACTGTAATATCCCTAACACTATTTCACCTGGGATCAGCTCATTCCAAGTTTGTACGAGGAACAGTAACTGATCAGCCTGGCAGTGCTGCATATTTTTAATACATTCTCAGAATGTGGGCATCACTGGAAAGGCCATCATTCATTGCC
Organism: Heterodontus francisci; assembly: GCF_036365525.1. Lineage (NCBI taxonomy): Eukaryota > Metazoa > Chordata > Chondrichthyes > Heterodontiformes > Heterodontidae > Heterodontus > Heterodontus francisci. The sequence continues at coordinate 71,950,406 of NC_090395.1, read as the reverse complement.
TGTCCCTAATGAAAGAGATGGTAGCAGGCCTTCGCTTGAACTGCTGCAGTCAATGTGGTGAGGATGCTCCCGGAGTGCTGTTAGGGCGGGAGTTCCAGAATTTTGATACAGCGACGATGAAGGAATGGGCAATATATAGGAAAGTCGGGGTGGTGCGTGACTTGGAGGGAATCTGGAGTTGATAATGTTCTCATGCACCTGCTGCCCTTGTTGTTGCAGGTTTAGGAAGTACTGCCGAAAAACCTTGGCGAATGCTACACTGGATCCTATGGTTTCAGCTGGGCTCTGTCAGGATAGCACATGGGGAACTGAAATTGGCCTCAGTACTTGAGGCAAGAGATCGATGCTAGTGATTGCTATCCTGTCGTAAAGTGCACACATGCTCAGTTTTCAACTGAAGTTCAATTTAGTTTGGGTCTGTTGCCTCCACAGTTGAATTGCCCAATAATTCTCACTGCCTAGGTCACACACGAATACCATACAGTTGAGCAAAATACTGGAGGGCAGCTGAAATCCATGGTATCATACCCCAATAACGGCACCTCAGGAAATGAGGGGACAACATTGGGAAATAAAAGTGTCGAGAAAACAGGATGACTTCTTCAAAAGGGGTCCTGTTGTACAGTTTTTACAGGATGCAAAGGTTTCCGTTTTCTACTCTGCAAATACAGATACAGTCAGTTCCAGCTGTGAGTGAAGTCTGAGTGCAGAACACCGAGTTCCTTATGTTGTGAATTTGTTTTGTACTCATTGAATTGAGGATAGTTTGTGCTGGGGAATAGAGCACCTTACATTTTAGACACCCCCATGTTAACATCAAGCACTTCCAGGGTAGGTACACCACGGATTAGATACAGAGTAAAGCTCCCTCTACACTGTCCCCATGAAACACTCCCATGGTAGGTACAACTTGGGTTAGATTTAGAGTAAAGCTCCCTCTACACTGTCCTCATCAAACACTACCTTTAGATTGGGCAAACCAAATTAGCAATAATACTGTAGAGGAGGAATTCCTGGAGTGCATATGTGATGGTTTGTTGGACCAATACGTTGAGGAACCAACTAGAGAACAGGCCATCCTAGACTGGGTATTGTGTAATGAGAAAGGATTAGTTAACAATCTTGTTGTACGGGGTCCCTTGGGGAAGAGCGACCATAACATGATAGAATTCTTCATTAAGATGGAGAGTGAGAGAGTTGATTCTGAGACGAGGGTCCTGAATCTAATAAAGGAAACTACGAAGGTATGAGGCACGAGTTGGCTATGATAGATTGTGGAACGTTACTTAAAGGATTGACAGTGGATAGGCAATGGCTGGCATTTAAAGAGCACATGGATGAATTACAACAATTGTTCGTTCCTGTCTGGTGCAAAAATAAAACAGGAATGGTGGCTCAACCGTGGCTTATAAAAGAAATTAGGGATAGTATTCGATCCAAGGATGAAAAATATAAAATGGCCAGAATAAGCAGCAAACCTGAGGATTGGGAGCAGTTTAGAATTCAGCAAAGGAGGACAAAGGGATTGATTAAGAAGGGGAAAATAGACTATGAGAGTAAGTTTGCAGAGAACATAAAAACTGACTGTAAAAGCTTCTATAGATATGTGAAGAGAAAAAGATTAGTGAAGACAAATGTGGGTCCCTTCCAGTCAGAAACGGGGGAATTTCTAATGGAGAACAAAGAAATGGCAGACCAATTAAATACATACTTTGGTTCTGTCTTCACAAAGGAGGACACAAATTACCTCCCAGAAATGTTAGGGAACATAGGGTCTAGTGAGAAGGAGGAACTGTATGAAATCAGTATTAGTAGGGAAATGGTGTTAGGGAAATTGATGGGATTGAAGGTCAATAAATTCCCTGGGCCTGATAATCTAGACCCCAGAGTACTTAAGGAAGTGGCTTTAGAAATAGATGCATTGTTGGTCATTTTTCAAAATTCTATAGACTCTGGAACAGTTCCAATGGATTGGAGGGTAGCTAATATCACCCCACTATTTAAAAAAGGAGGTAAAGAGAAAACAGGGAATTATAGACCGGTTAGCCTGACATCAGTAGTGGGGAAAATGCTAGAGTCCATTATAAAAGATGTAATAGCAGAGCACTTGGAAAACAATGACAGGATCGGACAAAGTCAACATGGATTTACGAAAGGGAAATCATGCTTGACAAATCTACTGGAATTTTTTGAGGATGAAACTAGTGGATGTGGTGTATTTGGACTTTTAGAAGGCTTTCGATAAGGTCCCGCATAAGAGATTAGCATGCAAAATTAAAGCACATGGAATTGGGGGTAAGGTACTGACATGGATAGAGAACTGGTTGGCAGACAGGAAACAAAGAGTAGGAATAAACGGGTCTTTTTCTGAGTGGCAGGCAGTCACTAGTGGGGCACCACAGGGATCAGTGCTAGGACCCCAGCTATTCACAATATATATTAATGATATAGATGAGGGAATTAAATGTAATATATCCAAGTTTGCAAATGGCACAAAGCTGGGTGGGGGTGTAAGCTGTGAGGAGAATGCTGAGAAGCTCCAGTGCGATTTGGACAGGTTGAGTGAGTGGGCAAATACATGGCAGATGCAGTATAATGTGGATAAATGTGAGGTTATCCACTTTGGTGGCAAAAACAGAAAGGCAGGTTATTATCTGAACGGTGATAGATTGGGAAAGGGGGAGGTGCAACGAGACTTGGGTGTCCTTGTGCACCAGTCGCTGAAAGTAAGCATGCAGGTGCAGCAGGCAGTTAAGAAGGCAAATAGTGTGTAGGCCTTCATAGCGAGAGGATTTGAGTACAGGAGCAAGGATGTCTTGCTACAATTATACAAGGCCTTGGTGCGACCACATCTGGAGTATTGTGTGCAGTTTTGGTCTCTTTATCTGAGGAAGGATGTTCTTGCTATGGAGGGAGTGCAGCGAAGGTTCACCAGACTGATTCCTGGGATGGCAGGACTGACTTATGAAGAGAGATTAGGTCAATTAAGCTTGTATTCATTAGAGTTTAGAAGAATGAGAGGGGATCTCATAGAAACCTACAAAATTCTAACAGGACTGAACAGACAAGATGCAGGAAGGATGTTCCTGATGGCGGGGGAGTCCAGGACCAGGGGTCGCAGTCTAAAGATAAGGGGTAAGCCATTTAGGACTGAGATGAGGAGGGATTTCTTCACCCAAAGAGTGGTGAACCTGTGGAATTCTCTACCACAGAAAGCAGTTAAGGCCAAATCATTAAATATATTCAAGAAAGAGTTAGATATAGTTCTTAGGGCTAAAGGGATCAAGGGATATGGGGAGAAAGCGGGAACAGGGTACTGAGTTTGAATGATCAGCCATGATCGTATTGAATGGTGGTGCAGGCTCAAAGGGCCGAATGGCCTACTCCTGCTCTTATTTTTCTATGTTTCTATGTTTCTACTCCCAGGATGGGTACAACATGGGTTAGATACAGAGTAAACCTCCCTGCCAACCTTGTTTTTTGCAGGAACGACAGTGAAATGTTGGTAAGAATACCTTACAGCTTTTTAACCACATTAGAAGGGTTCCAATGATTTTTCTTTGGTTCCATTTTCATTTTAATTTGATGAAATATGTTACACTCAAAGGTTTTAACAATCCCGTGGTGGGTCCTTCCTGGCACAATAAGCGAGATGCATCCACATGGGTCCTCTGGAATGACCCCATTAAAGGTGGCATAGTCGGTTCCTTGATTTGCTTGGCAGTGGCACCAAAGGGGTGCATTTTGGGCATTTCTCCATTATAGATGCCCAGCAGAAGGTGAGAAGGCAATTCCCCACCCATACCCCCCAGAAATATTTGTGCATTGCTCATTGGAAGATTTAAAAACAGGCAGACCCTCAAATAGAATAACATCAAAAAAAAACAATGACTTGCATTTATATAGCATCTTTAATGTAGTAAAACATCCCAAGGTGCTTCACAGAAACAAAAATTGACTCTGAGCCAAAGAAGGAGACATTAGGACAGGTGACCAAAAGCTTATTTAAAGACATAGGTTTTAAGAAGCATCTTAAAGGAAGGGAGAGAGTTGAAGAGACGGAGAGCTTTAGGCAGGGAATTCTGGAACTGACGGCTTAGAAGGCTGAAGGTATTGCCGCCAATGGTGGAATGAAGAAAGTGAAGGACATGCAAGAGGCCAGAAATGGAGAAATGCAGAGTTCTTGGAGGATTGCAGGGCTGGAGGAGGTTACAGAGGTAGAGTGAATCCCACACTTCTGTTGTGGTCCGGCCATATGCCAGCTCTCACCAGGCGTAACTCTGCTGATACTATTCTAACTCTGTGTGAAAGCAGAACAACATGATGTTGGGCGTTCCCAGACTAATGCCCCTAAAATCCACCCTCCCAAAAGGCCTACCAGAAACAAGAGTGAATCTGGACCTTCGGGGCTCAAGTGTTGTATATAGTGCAGATTATAAAGATTACAAATTACTTCATGTGGGAAACTGTAAATCTAACAAGTCTGCATGGTCACAATTCTCCGTTGAAGAGTAGATGCAATTGGTAAATGAAACTAGAAAATGTTGTAAATGTGCAATAGATCAATAAAGATCATAAACATGAGGATATGTTGTAACCAATGACCTCAAGTATTATACAATCTCCCTCTCCCCTTTGCCACCTCCATCAATATTTCATTTCTCTGAACTCTGTTTTCATTTTGTCCTAAGCTAAAAATATATTATCCTATGTATTAATCCTCCTCCTTGCATCTCACCATGTTGATTCACCACACTGCTTCCTGATATAACTCATTTTACAGGAACCCGAAAACTGTCAACTCAGTTGTGCCTTATAACCAAGATCTACGATATAACCGCTACTTCCTCTTTTCGTCTTATCCTTTTCAATTCTCTGGTGCCCATTCAGACCCAAGATGTCTCAGCTTCACAATGGGCGTAGATAGGAAGTGACATAAACCGTCACTTATTGCAGTCTTGAGTATGTAAGGTACAACCAAACATTTGTTTGCCGACTGGAGAAAGGAACCACTTGGTGAGTTACGCAACCACATATAGCAGAGGGTAAATATGACTAGATAATATAGACTGTGACAAGCTCTAACATTAGATTTAACTTGTAGGGGGCATGATTAAGAAGTTTGCAGATGAACAAAAATTGGCCATGTGGTTGATAATGAGGAAAAAAGCTGTAGATTGCAGGACAATATCAATGGACAGGCCAGGTGGATTAAAAAGTGGCAAAAGGAATTCAATCCCAGAAGATAATGCATTTGGGGAGGGCAAACAAGGCAAGGGAATATAGAGGGAATGGTAGGATTCTGATAATCTCACCGCCTCCACATGCTACCCTTGAGGTGGCTGCGGTGGGGAAGAGATGGTTGCCCACCTCTTTCTGGAATGTGCCTTTACAAAGCAAGTGTGGAAAGAGATGAAACGGTTTTTGTTGAGGTTCATCCCAAGCATCTCTGTAACACAGGAGTCTGTGCTCTACGGTTTGTTCCCAGGGATGCACACCGAGATAAACATTAACTGTTGCTGGGGGACCATCAACTCGGTGAAAGACGCTCTTTGGTCTGCCCGAAACTTGCTGGTCTTCCAGTGCAAAGAGTTGTCCACGACCGAGTGTTGCAGACTGGCACATTCCAAGGTCCAGGACTACGTGCTGAGGGACCCACTAAAGCTTGGGGCAGCAGCTGCAAAGGTTCAATGGGAAAAGGCCACTGTGCAAGGCCTTCCCGCCATAGTGAACCGAGGGGCTGGAAAGTATGTAAAACCCCTCGGCCATATGCACCAAAATATGGTTTTGCTGTGTAATGCAAATGTACGTTGCATGTAAAATGGAATGGAAGGGTTGTGAGGAAACTCATGTTCTGTATTGAAGAAAACTGATTTCCTTTGCATTTTCTGGAATGTCAACTAGGAACTGTTTTGAACTGTTTTGTAATGTATTTTTTACAGATATTATGAATAAAGTATATTTTGGGGAAAAAAGGATTCTAATAAGTGTACAGGAACAGAGGGAGCTTGGAGTGCATGTCCACAGATCCCTGAAGGTGGCTGGACAGGTAGGTAAAGTGGCTAAGAAGGCATATGGGATACTTCGCTTTATTAACTGAGGCATAGAATATAAAAGCAGGGAGGTTATGCTAGAACTGCATAAAACACTTGTTAGGGCACAGCTACAGTACTGCCCTGGTCACATTACAGGAAGGATGTGATCGCGCTGGAGAGGGTACAGAGGGGATTTATGAGGATGTTGCCAGGAATGGAAAATTTTACCTATGAGGAAAGATTGGATAGGCTGGCGTTGCTTTCTTTGGAGCAATGGAGGCTGAGGGGAGATTTAATTGAGGTGTATAAAATTATGACAGACCTAGAAAGAGTGGATAGGAAGGATCTGTTTCCCTTAGCAGAGAAGCTAATAACCAGGGGCATAGATTTAAAGTAATTGGTAGAAGGATTAGAAGGGAGTTGAGGAAGGGTGTTGAGAATTTGGAACTCACTGCCTGAAAGGTGGTAGAGGCAAAAACCCTCATCAAATTTTTAAAAACCACTTGGATATGCATTGGAAGTGCTGTAACCGCAGGGCTACGGACCAAGACCTGGAAAGTGGAATTAGGCTGGATAGCTCTTTTTAGCCTGGCACAGACACAATGGGCTGAATGGCCTCCTTCTGTGCAATAAATTTTTATATTTCTCCTTGGTCAGGGCAATAGAACCAAAGGATACAGCCTGACTGGAAGGGGGTAAATTCAAAACTAATCTGTGGTAGCAATATTTCAGTGAGCAAGTGGTCAATCGGGCTCTCTAGGGACATGGAGGAAGCAGTTGGTAATGATTCATTCAAATGCAAATTAGATTTCTTGCATAAAATAAGATTTTGGGTTGCAGTATGTGAGTAATTCAAGACAGGACGTGTGGTGAGTAGAGCATGCTCGAGAGGAAAAGGTGAGTTTGGGCCTATGGTTCCTAATGCTCTCCACCACTGGGGGTTTTCCCCACCTCATATCTGGGTCTGTTCTAGACTCATTGAAAGAGACTGATTGTTGTGATTGGTCAATAATTCCGTTATCATTGTATCATGGGACTACCAGGATGGTGGAAGGTGAACTAGATGGACTCTGGTCTTTTATCATCTAGCAATTCTTACGTCCCTAAGGTTCATCTCAGCTAAGGTAACAGGACACTACAATTGACCTCACATTTTGGGATAAGAAGGAAAAAATTGAACCCGGATTCCCACTCCTGATTATTATCCATTGACCTGCCTGGAAAGTGCAAGTGAGCGGAGACCTGATGAAAGCAGAACTGGGCGGTTTTATAACCTCAGGAAGATGGGCAATGTTGGCAGGTCACATTGCACTGCCCATCCCTCTTGTCCCAAAGTAACAATTGTGCAAATTAATTAGGCCATTTCAGAGGACCTTAAGAGTCAACCAAAAGTTGTGGGACTGGAGTAACATGTAGGCCAGACTGAGTGTTACGACCAGGTGAGAAAGAGGTCTAGGGTTCCCTTTCAGCCTTCACCTGGTCTTACTGGAACTGAGTTTAATTTTAAATACACCGTGTTTTCAGTTCTCCCTTGGTGAATCCCTTTTCATTGCTTTCCAATTATAAGGCAAAGAAAACAGCACAAACAGGCTTTCTTAGGTTGAAAGAAGAAAAGTTGAAATTTAAACTTAAACTTGAATTCGGTTAACGCCTACGGATACATGCCGCGCCCCACGCTAGCATGCATACGCGATACACAGATGCAAATAGAGACAGAAAAGAGTAGAAGAAAAATAAAGTGGAAAGTTTGAGGCAATATCTGAAGAGTTTTTGTTACGGTTGTTCAAGATCACTGTAGAGTCCTTGATTGCAGGCAGATCTTGCTTTTCGTTGGGGCCTAGTATTCTTCTTAAACCTTGTTCGCTATAGGAGACTTTTCTCTCTTGGGGTTCATGCATCTTCAGTGGATTCAGTGGCTTGTGAGAAAGAGATGGGAGCAGACAGGAGAGATCTTCTCAGTCCAGGAGCAAACAGCTTTTTGCCCAAACTGTTTTCACAAATTCAAAAAACTCAGGTTGCTCAGCAAATAAATCATGTGACTAGCTGGTTTGACCATGTCCGTTTGTGTATTCGGCCATCTTAGCAGCCAACCTGGAATGCGAGCTCCCCCACCTTCAACGTCTGGCGATCAAAAGCCCACTGTGGGTTGAATGTCAAGGAATGGCTGCTTTGTCCTTCCAAACACCATCTGCCAATAAACAGGTGTTTCTTCCAGCCACAGCTGAGCTGCTTCAACACTCCAGTAACAGTTTAAAATCAATGTTCATGACAAAATTAATGTGCCTCATTCTTGGCAGGTGGGGACTAGCATGACACTGAGTAAGAGTGAAACCATTGGAATTTCACCTCAGTTGGGCAAATTTCCCAGTACAAACCCACAAATCACCAGAATTATTGACGTGAACTTCACAATTTTCCATGGTGGGATTCAAACTCACAACCTTTGAGTTACTAGTCCAATACAATTACTACTAGGTGGCTGTAATGTGGTCTCATCATTGTCTCTGCTCACAATGTAAGAAGGGGCATTTTGGACTGATACCTGGTAACACCTGCTATCGATGGATTTGTACAAGTGTCCTCAGACAAAGAAGGGAAGGAAAAATAGAAAAGAAAAAAGAGGTAGAGGAATGTTTAACCCACTAAATTGAACTTTAAAGGGTTAACAAATCACACATCCCACGGACCTGAGCTGACTCAAGCAGGAAGGTTAGTAACCCAGTTCTAATGAAAGGTCACTGACCTGAAATGTTAACTCTCCACAGATGCTGCCAGACCTGCTGAGTATTTCCAGCATTTTTTGTTTTTATTTCAGATTTCCAGCATTTACAGTATTTTGCTTTTATTTTAAGGTTAATACCTTGACTGTTTCAACAAGATGTTTCCCCGTTTGGCAACAGAGGGGTTGTATGGTCACTAAGCAACAGGAGATGTGAGGTTATGTCCATCTAATCACTAATCCTTCCAAGACACTCACTGTACATGTTAGTTTATAGAATAACATCCAATTGGATTACCTCAGTCTTCATCAGCTCAGAACCCCAGGCAGTGGGAATGGCTGCCTCTGTGGAAAACGCCTACAGACACAGCTTTCACGTAACTCTAGTTGATTCAGTGAATCTAGGAACACGTAATACAGGGTCCTTGATACACTGGTAAGTCTGAAGGAACAATTCTAAGTGTGTTCACTTCTAATATGTAGCTGCAGCCTCTCCATTCAATAGACCCCTGAGTTAATGAGCAGCATTACAGAATTTAATTGTATTTTAATACTGCCTCCAATGATCTCCTCACCTCTCAACAACTTGCATTTTTATAGCACCTTTAATGTAGTAAAACCTCCCAAGGCACTTCACAGGACCGTTATCAGACAAAAATTTGACACTGAGACACATAAGGAGATATTAAGACATGTGATCAAATGTTTGGTCAAAAAGTCAAGTTTCAAGGAGAGACCACAAGGAGGAAAGAGAACCGGGGAGGTCTAGGGAAGGAATTCCAGAGCTTAGGGCCTAGGCAGCTGAAGGCACGGCCACCAATGTTGCTGTGAAGTAACTGGGAGATGCACAAGAGGTCGGAGATGGAGCAGCACAGAGACCTTGGAAGACTGTAAGACTGAAGGAGTTTACTGAGGTAGGGAGGGATGAGGCCATGGAGGGATCTGAACACAAGAATGAGAATTTTAAATTCAAGGTGTTGCTGGAGCGGGAGCCAATGTAGGTCAGCAAGCACAAGGTGATGGGTGAACGGGAAGTGGTGCGAGTTAGGATCGGGGCGACAGAGTTTTGGATGTCACTCTCCTGAAGTGTCGGGATACTGGTGGCCCTCCAGCGCCTTGCCCAAATGGTCAGCCTTCACATTTAGCAAGCTACGAGCAAGCTACTCAGCCAGGGAGGGCATCGGAGCTGAAATTGATCCCAACCTCAGCCAACATCCATACATATTCCAGCTGATTAGCAAACGGGGTGGGCATCCCTGACTCTTTGCCCCTCTCTCTGGCCCTGAGTCACTGAGGTCAACTGGATCACCTTCAGCAGCACCCCCACCCACCCAAAAGAGATTTATAAAAGACGGTGAAAAGTTCGTTTTTCAGAACAGCTCGATTTCCAGTGAGTTGATGGACTGAAATTTGTTTGTCTCATTCCTCTGAGTAAATTCATATGGGTGGACTCCTAGCTATAGCCAACCATCCTTTCCATGGGGAATGCTTGAAGCATCTAGACAGCAAGCAAAAGGTGGAGATCACATCTGCCTCACTCAGTGTTCACCCCCCAACCTCAGCTAGATCCTCACACTTCTCCCCATTACTATTGACTCCCTTTGCTTGGCTGGTGAAGTAACAATGCTCCCAGTCAGCTGAGGAACTTTCAAACATCCCAGGCACTTTTCTTCTAGCTACCGGAGGAGGCCATCCAGCCTCTTTGAGCCTGTTCTGCCATTCAATTAGATCATGGTTGATCTGTTTCTGAACTCCATCGACCCACCTTGGTTCCATAATCCTTAATATCTTTGCCAGACAAAAATCTATCAATTCTTAAGTTTTGAAATTTTCAATTGACCCCCAGCGTTAACAGCAGAGATGAATTGTGGCCCATTTCTGATCTCAACATGCATCATGAAACCTAACACAGATCAACCATGATCTCATTGAATGGCAGGACAGGCACGAGGGGCTAAATGGTCTCATGTTCCTATGGAATATGTGATGAGGAGATTGTAGGTGCTTTCTAAGTGGATGTGCTATCATGGACCAAATGGCCTTTCTCATCCATATTTAATTTGTGCTCTTGTAACCATCATCTGATTTCTATTCTGAAGATTCGTGGGATATCATTTGTATTCTACTCTTGGTATTGTCCAGAAGTCAGGCTTGAATTTCTCATGGATGTGCTTCTGGCATCCTAAAAGTGTCCTCTGTGCTGATTAAATTCAGAGAGCACTTTGCCAGACAATACTGAATCACACTCGGATTGGCTCTTGTTTGGTTTTCAATTATTATAGGATATGTTCTGCTTTGATATTGAAATTGCAGTTTTTTGTCCTTTGCTTTGATAGCTTTCATTCAATTTAGAAGATTTTCTGATTATATCGGAGAAGTGACAGACAACTCTTGTTAAAAGAAATGTGTTGATTGCTCAACCACTCAACTGGGCTAAGTAGCCTACTCCATGTTCCTACCGAATGGGAAGTGTGTCCATGTGTAGCTGTCAGTTATGGGCAGAGGATAAGTCTTTATTTGGAAGCAAAATCCAAAGCACTCACATGGATATTTGCATTTTGATGGGGGAAGGAGAAGGGGAAAATATGAAGAAGATTTCTACAAGTTTTATCATCAAGTTGGAATCTGAGCAGGAATCAAAGGAGATTCACCCCTCCCAAATATCATAACTTTGTGAGGAAATGAGGCTGCCAGCCTACACCCCACTCGAGAATGCTCCTCCTCCAATGTGGATTTCTATATCTTTTTTGTGAAGTCTGCACTCGGGTTCATTTTGGTTTCAGTTAGCACTGAGTGCTCCCAGGGCAGTTCTAGCTCAGTTTGATGAAAACTAAAGCTTCCTCTACAATGCATTCAGCCTGAAGCTCAGGGGAACACCCACTACTGTATCAGCATGTCATTTTTCCACTCACCCAACCTCCTCAGTATCTTGTGGTTTCCCTTAGTGAAGTTATGATGAATCAAAGATAGTTATGTGCTTGGGGATGGGTCATGGTTATCACAAAATAGATTGAGGTCCCAAACTCATTTGATGAAGAACCTTATGGCCAGAAGATAAAAAGAGTCTTAACCTATTAATCCAGTCTGTTTTCAAAGCCAGGTCCTAGAGGTGAACTGCCAGCATCTGCCACATTGCATCATCCAGCCTGATTCCCCCCACCCCCCAAGTGAATTTTGAATTCACTTTTGAAATGGTTCCTCTGCATGACTGAAACTGCAATATCTGCTCTGTCAGGATGTGCTGTGTGGTTATTGTGTCCTTCTCTTAAATTGATTACTGCTGATGACTTCTACTAACTTCCTCCCTTTCCCTTCCTTCCAGAACATCTGTTTGATTTGATATAAATATGGAAAGAAAGATTAAATTTTGCATATTTGAAAGGGGATGTTTGTCACTTGACATTTCAGCTACATGTTGTTGTCCAGAGATCACTGCCCCCTAGCCATCTTCAGTCTGACAGATGTCACTCACCATTTAACTTCCAACTTTCTCCCCTTATTTTCTAAAGGCGATGACTTGGGTTTGGCTCTAGTTTCACAAATAACCATCAATCCCCAAACCCGTTGCTATTGTGAGTCTAGAGAGTGAATGCTGGCAGGTTATTTACCATAGGGAACATCACAAATGAGACTTTAGATTCTTGCTTGGCAAGGGAATCAAAGGTTATCGGGGGTAGATGGGAGTGTGGAATTCGAAACACAAACAGATCAGCCATGATCTTATTGAATGGCAGAGCAGGCTAGAGGGGCCGAATGGCCTACTTCTGCTCTTAATTCGTATGTTCGTATGTATCCATTGTCTTTATTTGATTTGTACACATAAAGAAATTTCTATAGCATCTTTCACGACCACAGGACTTCAGTGCCAATGAAGTATTTTGAAGTGTAGTCACTGTTGTTGTGTAGGAAACACAGCAGCCAATTTATATACGGAAAATTCCTACAAACAGCAATATGATAATATGATTGTTAGATAGTGGAGTTAGTTGAGGGATAAATATTGGCTAGAACACCAAGGATAACTCCTCTGCTGTTCTTCAAAATAGTGCCCATGGGATCTTTCACATCCACCAGAGAGGACAGACAGGGACCTTGGTTTAACACCTCATTCAAAAGACAGGATGTTCAACACTGCACTGGAGTATCAGCTTTGGTTGTGGTACTTAAGTCCTGGAGTGGGACTTGAACCAAAGCCTGCTAGCTTAGAGAAAAGAGGGCAACCCACTGAGCTACAAGTGACACCTAATCATATAATCTATTAGATAGAAATATAGGAAGTAGGCCATTCATCCCCTCAAGACTATTACCTACATGAAAAGCTATTAAAATGAGAAACAGGAAAAGACCTACTGGACCATCTTGCCTGCCTTTAGGTGATCAAAATTAGTCTAGGAGATGCCTCACAGCATCAGCCTTGAACCTTTAGGGAGTGCTGCACTGTAACACCCAGATCTCTTTCACCATTGGCTTCAATTCTGTTCCCTGTATAGTGTGTATCTTGGCTGAGTTGCCAGACTAGGAACTAATGTAGGCCAGAAAGCACAGGGATGATGGACAAATGAGACCTGGAGCAATTTGGGATCTGGGCAGTAGAGTTTCAAGTTTAGAAAGGGTGCAAGAGTAAAACTGTAGCATCTCGGAGCAAAATGTTATGCACAAAGTAAAGGGAAAGACATGACATGAGATTAGGAGCATGGTAGTTGTGACAGATTCTATAATTAGGGGGATAAACAGTCTATTTTTGCAGCTGAGACTGGCAGTCCCAAATGATTTATTGCCTCCCACATGCCAGGTTAAAGGGACATAATGGAACAGACAGAAAACCTAAGGTGGAAATGATGGTTCACACAGCAATCAATGACAGGGACGAGCAAGAAGGAGCTCTTGCAAAGAACACTTGAGGAGTTATGTTCTAGACTAAAGGACGAGACCTCGAGGGTAGTAACCTCAGGATAAACTTCTGATGCCACAGGTTCTACAAATTAGGAAGAAGCGAATTAGAAATACCAATGTGTGGCTAGAAAGGTTCTTCGGACACTGGGATATGTTTTGGGGCAGTGGGTGTTCTACAGGTGGGATGGGCTTCATCTGAACTGGATCTGATACCAACGTCTGAGATTGGGAAATGTTGGTAAATGTTGGGTAGCCTTGTACATGAATCAGAAAAAGTTAATATGCAGATACAGCAAGCAATTAGGAAGGCAAATGGTATAAAAGGTAAAGGCAAAAGATTAAAGGCAAATGGTATAAAACAGAAAATGCTGGAAATACTCAGCAAGTCAGGCAGCATCTGCGGGAAGAGAAATGGCAAATGGCATGCTAGCTTTTGTTACAAATGGATTGGAGTATTAGAGTAAAGCAGTCTTGGTACAATTATACAGGTGATTGGTGATGCCACACCTGGAGTACTGTGTGGAATTTTGGTCTCTTTATCAAAAGAAAGACATACTTTCTCCAGAGGAAGTACAATGAAGTTTTGCTAGACTGATTCCTGGGATGAGGGGATTGTTCGAGGAGGAGAGATTCAGTAGACTAGGCCTATATTCATTGGCGTTTAGAAGCATGAGAGGTGATCTTTAGATGCCTCCAAGCCACATGTCCTTTTTTTTCCTCCAAGATGTTGAGATTACCATGGCTAGCAATGGGAAGTGGAATGCTTTCCATTTTGAGCACCAATTGCTGGTATCCACTTTGGTCAGGCCAAGTACAGTAACAGGAGGATGCCATTTAGCCTGTTACACCATTCAATTAGATCATGGCTGATCTAATGGTATAGGATAGTTGGTTGCAGAATAAACATACCCTTGCACCAACAATATGCCTGAGTGCCTGACTCAGAAGAAGCCTTAGGTTTTCAAGATTCTGGGTGGTCCACTGGCCATCAGAATTATGTATTTCTTCCTCTATTTGTTGTCTTAACAGTATAATTATATATGTTTATTTATTGATACAGCACTGAAACAGGCCCTTCGGCCCACCGAGTCTGTGCCGACCATCAACCACCCATTTATACTAATCCTACATTAATCCCATATTCCTACCACATCCCCACCTTCCCTCAGAAAGGGGATTCTCCCTGGTGCCCTGGCCAATATTAATTGCACAACCAACGTCACTAAAACAGATTAATCAGTCATTTAACTCATTGCTGTTTGTAGAACCTTGCTGTGTGCCTTGTCTATGTAATGGTGATTACAATCCAAAAATAATTCATTGTCTGTACAGCACTTTAGGACGTTCTAAGGATGTGAAAGTCACTATATAAATGCAAGTTCTTTTGATTGCTGGTTATGGGGCCTTGCTGTGTGCAAAATGGCCACCATGTTTCTCTACAGCATCAATCACTGCATTTTAAAGTAACTAATTGTATGTGAAGTATTGAGAAATGTGTTAAGGTGCTCCATAAATGTAGGTGTTTCTTTGGGAAGCTGGGATTACCAGGTTAGAAATGGGGTTCTCAAGAATGTTTCAATGTTTCAACACTGTAGCACTTTCATACAACCCTCACCAACTATCTTATGGCTCTCTGAATCAGCTTGCTAACTTCGTGTCAATTAGGGGTAGTTTTATTCTGTTAATCCATTACGAACTGGACTGGGACTACCCAAACCTCTTTCATCTTATTGTCCTGGGTGGGGCAAGGGAGATTTCTGTCACACTAGTCCAGGCAGAATTTGAACCCTGGTCCTAAGAAAGAAAGAATTTCTCTTTATTCAGCATCATTCGTGACCTCAGAGTAGTCACTGTGGTAAATATAGAAAATGCAGCAATCAATTACACACAGGCAAGCTCCCACAAACTGGAAACGAGATAAATAACCATATCATCTGTTTTTAGGTGTTGTTTCAGGGCCATGACACCAGGGATAACCCCCACCGCCCCCCCCCCCCCCCCCCACTCTCTGCGAATAGTGCCATGCAGTCTTACATCCACCTGAGAGAATAGACGAGGGCTCAGTAGTCTAGATATGAAAGGCCCATGTACTAATGTATTGAACCACTCAGTCCCTCCACCTTCAATCCCTTTTCTGGCAGATTATCTGCCAGTCACCATATAAACTGGTATTGAAATGGGGAGCCTGATCAATTGTGCAGGTGTGAGCATGCTGTGCCACACTGAAGACTGTGATTGTGCAAGGTATTGGCTCAATGACATCTCGCATGTATGCGTCAGCGTGCAGGTGCACTGAATCCGATCAGTGCGTTTACTGAGGACCAAACTTGAAAGCTCTAGGAACTTGTGGCACATTGGGTGGAGCGACGGATATTTTTGAAAAAGTATGTTTCTCTTCATTGTGTTGTCCAGCTGAGTGAGCCCATGCATTGGAGGGCAGTAGCACTGCTGGTTGCGTGCGTGTGAGTTTGTGTTTGCGTGCATGTGTGATCTTAAATGTGAGCTTGTGTGTATGAGTTTGGGTGTGTGTGGGAGAGAGTTTGGATGTGCGTATATTAGTTTGGGGATGTGTGAGCTTGAGTGTGCGTGTATGAGTATGTGTGTTTGGGTGAGGGTTAGTGTTTGCGTGTGTGTGTGTGTGTTTGGTTGCATTTGAGTGTTTGGCTGAGTGTGAGAGTTTGAGTGAGTGTGAGTATTTCGGTGGCTCTGAGAGAGGGAGGTAAAAGGGGTGGAGGAGTTGCATTACTGGTCAAAGAGGATATCACAGCTGTGCTGAAGGAAGGCACTATGGAGGACTCGAGCTGTGAGGCAATATGGGCAGAACTCAGAAATAGGAAGGGTGCGGTAACAATGTTGGGGCTGTACTACAGGCCTCCCAACAGCGAGCGTGAGATAGAGGTACAAATATGTAAACAGATTATGGAAAGCTGTAGGAGCAACAGGGTGGTGGTGATAGGAGATTTTAATTTTCCCAACATTGACTGGGATTCACTTAGTGTTAGAGGTCTAGATGGAGCAGAATTTGTAAGGAGCATCCAGGAGGGTTTTCTAGAGCAGTATGTAAATAGTCCAACTCGGGAAGGGGCCATACTGGACCTGGTGTTGGGAAATGAGCCGGGCCAGGTGGTTGACGTTTCAGTAGGGGACTACTTTGGGAATAGTGATCACAATTCCGTAAGTTTTAGAATACTCATGGACAAAGACGAGAGTGGTCCTAAAGGAAGAGTGCTAAATTGGGGGAAGGCCAACTATACCAAAATTCGGCAGGAGCTGGGGAATGTAGATTGGGAGCAGCTGTTTGAAGGTAAATCCACATTTGATATGTGGGAGGCTTTTAAAGAGAGGTTGATTGGCGTTCAGGAGAGACATGTTCCTGTGAAAATGAGGGGTAGAAATGGCAAGATTAGGGAACCATGGATGACAGGTGAAATTGTGAGACTAGCTAAGAGGAAAAAGGAAGCACACATAAGGTCTAGGCGGCTGAAGAAAGACGAAGCTTTGAAAGAATATCGGGATTGTAGGCGCAATCTGAAACGAGGAATTAAGAGGGCTAAAAGGGGTCATGAAATATCTTTAGCAGACAGGGTTAAGGAAAATCCCAAAGCCTTTTATTCATATATAAGGAGCAAGAGGGTAACTAGAGAAAGGATTGGCCCACTCAAGGACAAAGGAGGAAAGTTATGCGTGGAGTCAGAGAAAATGGGTGAGATTCTAAACGAGTACTTTGCATCGGTATTCACCGAGGAGAGGGACATGACGGATGTTGAGGTTAGGGACAGATGTTTGATTACTCTAGGTCAAGTCGGCATAAGGAGGGAGGAAGTGTTGGGTATTCTAAAAGGCATTAAAGTGGACAAGTCCCCAGGTCCGGATGGGATCTATCCCAGGTTACTGAGGGAAGCGAGAGAGGAAATAGTTGGGGCCTTAACAGATATCTTTGCAACATCCTTAAACACGGGTGAGGTCCCGGAGGACTGGAGAATTGCTAATGCTGTCCCCTTGCTTAAGAAGGGTAGCAGGGAAAATCCAGGTAATTATAGACCGGTGAGCCTGATGTCAGTGGTAGGGAAGCTGCTGGAGAAGATACTGAGGGATAGGATCTATTCCCATCTGGAAGAAAATGGGCTTATCAGTGATAGGCAACATGGTTTTGTGCAGGGAAGGTCATGTCTTACCAACTTAATAGAATTCTTTGAGGAAGTGACAAAGTTGATTGATGAGGGAAGGGCTGTAGATGTCATATACATGGACTTCAGTAAGGCGTTTGATAAGGTTCCCCATGGTAGGCTGATGGAGAAAGTGAAGGCGCATGGGGTCCAAGGTGTACTAGCTAGATGGATAAAGAACTGGCTGGGCAACAGGCGACAGAGAGTAGCAGTGGAAGGGAGTTTCTCAAAATGGAGACGTGTGACCAGTGGTGTTCCACAGGGATCCGTGCTGGGACCACTGTTGTGTGTGATATACATAAATGATTTGGAGGAAAGTATAGGTGGTCTGATTAGCAAGTTTGCAGACGACACTAAGATTGGTGGAGTGGCAGATAGTGAAGGGGACTGTCAGAGAATACAGCAGAATATAGATAGACTAGAGAGTTGGGCAGAGAAATGGCAGATGGAGTTCAATCAGGGAAAATGCGCGGTGATGCATTTTGGAAGATCCAATTCAAGAGTGAACTATACAGTAAATGGAAAAGTCCTGGGGAAAATTGATGTACAGAGAGATTTGGGTGTTCAGGTCCATTGTTCCCTGAAGGTGGCAACGCAGGTCAATAGAGTGGTCAAGAAGGCATACGGCATGCTTTCCTTCATCGGACGGGGTATTGAGTACAAGAGTTGGCAGGTCATGTTACAGTTGTATAGGACTTTGGTTCGGCCACATTTGGAATACTGCGTGCAGTTCTGGTTGCCACATTACCAAAAGGATGTGGATGCTTTGGAGAGGGTGCAGAGGAGGTTCACCAGGATGTTGCCTGGTATGGAGGGCGCTAGCTATGAAGAGAGGTTGAGTAGATTAGGATTATTTTCATTAGAAAGACGGAGGTTGAGGGGGGACCTGATTGAGGTGTACAAAATCATGAGAGGTATAGACAGGGTGGATAGCAAGAAGCTTTTTCCCAGAGTGGGGGATTCAATTACAAGGGGACACGAGTTCAAAGTGAAAGGGGAAAAGTTTAGGGGGGATATGCGTGGAAAGTTCTTTACGCAGAGGGTGGTGGGTGCATGGAACGCATTACCAGCGGAGGTGGTAGACGCAGGCACGATGGCGTCTTTTAAGATGTATCTAGACAGATACATGAATGAGCAGGAAGTAAAGAGATACAGACCCTTAGAAAATAGGCGACAGGTTTAGATAGAGGATTTGGATCGGCATAGGCTTGGAGGGCCGAAGGGCCTGTTCCTGTGCTATAATTTTCTTTGTTCTTTGTTCTTTGTTTGGGTGAGTTTGATTTGTGTGTGAAAGTTTGGGATGTATGAGTGAGTTTGGGCTGTGTGTGAGTGTGATGTGTGTGTGGGGGTGTGAGTGGGGTATGTGTGGGAGGTATGTGGATGTGTGTGTGGGGTATGTGGGGTGTGAGTGTGGTCTATGTGGAGGTGTGTGTCTGGGCTATGTGGGGGTGTGTTTATGTGTGTGGTGTGTGTGGGGGTGTGTCTGGGGAATGTGGGGGTGTGTTTATGTGTGGGGGGTGTGTGGGGTATGTGGAGGTGTGTGTCTGGGCTATGTGGGGGTGTGTTTATGTGTGGTGTGTGTGTGGGGGTGTGTCTGGGCTATGTGGGGGTGTGTTTATGTGTGGGGGGTGTGTGGGGGTGTGTCTGGGCTATGTGGGGGTGTGTTTATGTGTGGGGGGTGTGTGGGGGTGTGTCTGGGCTATGTGGGGGTGTGTTTATGTGTGGGGGGTGTGTGGGGTATGTGGAGGTGTGTGTCTGGGCTATGTGGGGGTGTGTTTATGTGTGGTGTGTGTGTGGGGGTGTGTCTGGGCTATGTGGGGGTGTGTTTATGTGTGGGGGGTGTGTGGGGTATGTGGAGGTGTGTGTCTGGGCTATGTGGGGGTGTGTTTATGTGTGGGGGGTGTGTGGGGTATGTGGAGGTGTGTGTCTGGGCTATGTGGGGGTGGGGTGTGTGTGGGGGTGTGTTCTGGTGGGGCCGCTGCTGCTTTCAGAGCTGTTTCCCTTTTAAGGCGCCAGAGCGAGGCTGCCAGTGACGTTTTCGAGAGCTCGAGCGGGTGCAGCCGGACCGACAGAGGGAGCGGAGCCTGAGGTACCGGGGCCGGTGGGGGTGGGGGGAGCCTGAGGTACCGGGGCCGGTGGGGGTGGGGGGAGCCTGAGGTACCGGGGCCGGTGGGGGTGGGGGGAGCCTGAGGTACCGGGGCCGGTGGGGGTGGGGGGAGCCTGAGGTACCGGGGCCGGTGGGGGTGGGGGGAGCCTGAGGTACCGGGGCCGGTGGGGGTGGGGGGAGCCTGAGGTACCGGGGCCGGTGGGGGTGGGGGGAGCCTGAGGTACCGGGGCCGGTGGGGGTGGGGGGAGCCTGAGGTACCGGGGCCGGTGGGGGTGGGGGGAGCCTGAGGTACCGGGGCCGGTGGGGGTTGGAGAGCCTGAGGTACCGGGGCCGGTGGGGGTTGGGGAGAGCCTGAGGTACCGGGGGAGGCCGCCGGGGCGAGCCCATCGGGCGCTATTGGAGCCACCGCCTTCCTCACACCCGTAGCCGGCACCGCTCCCGACAGGGCCCGGGCCCGTCTCCCAGCGCAGGCCTGGAGGCTCTGAGCGGGGTGGAGAAGAGTAGGGATTGGGATGGGGAGGAAAGTGTCTCCTCCAGCTGGCGTGAGGGTTTGGCCGAGACCTCGACTTAACTTGGGCCCAGGGAAGGAGGCTCTGGGTCTCAGTGACCGGGATGGGGGTGGGTAGGGAAGGGTGTGGGGGTATCTGAAGCGAAAGAGAGGGAGGAGAAGTTTGCCTTATTTCTCTATCTCGCCTGAGGCTGGAGTGAGCTGTACCCCCCCACCCCACCCCACCCCCGAATAGAGCATCCTACCCTGGCAATGTTGGGGAGCGGGTCTCCTATCCAGTGTAATCCTCGTGTGGTTGTAGTTGCTTGAGTGTGGGCTGTGCTCAGACAGGAGCAATTTCAGTAAAAATGCCTGTGTGAAAACTCCTGTAAAGCTTCAATATGAAGGAATGAGTAAATATGCAAGCTGAATAATCAGCCTAAAGAGGTGATGAACCTCTGCAACTTTCTCACTGTGCTCCCTTGAACTGAAAACACTTCTCATGGAAAGCTGTACAGTGCCTGGGTGGAGTAGCATCGGGCGCAGGTCTGACAGTGGTGGTGGGTGTTGAATTCAAGTTGCTTTTATGCTGGCATGTGTTTGGTTGGGTTCACTGAAAAAGGCCTCCTGGTATTTATACCAAATCCAGCTCCCATAACTGGCTGGCAGACTTGTCGATCCAGTTTTCGTTTCCCTTGTGGATGTATGATTTTGGGAGTGGCATAAGCAATTCTTGCATGCCAGTCTCTGGGAATCCAACCTGCACAGGTACAGATGTGATCTTGCATGAGTTGCCATGGCTTGCAGATCTATTTATTTGTAATTTTTTTTGAATGGGACTGTAATGCTTATTAAGCTTGGTGATTGACAGCAAATGGTGGAAATATGCCAGACTATTGAGAGAGGAAGATTATTAATGTTTTAGGTGGCCCCGTTCACCAGATTCCTGTCAATTTTTAGTATAAATATATCATTCCCATGATCCAGTTCTGGACTCTGCTTTTCAAATGTTTGGTGTGAAGTATATCAACCTCTGATTTAAAGTAACTTTATGGTACTTTTAAGGATCCTGTTTTTCAAATCATCTGAAGCACTTGAATAGTTTGCTTTAATTACCTACTCAGACTTGCTGTATCTGATGGACTTTTCGAACGCAAAGGACCATCATTCTTGCAGAAATGAATCCAGATACATTGTATGGATCTACACTAAATTTGTGTGGTTATTTATATGAAGGGAGAGATGGACCCTGAGTAAGTGAAGTCTATATCATCAATCTCTTAACTTCCAGTGAATGTGAAGGGAGGTTTTTGATTCGATTTTTCTTGGCGATAGATAGGAAAGAAAAATTACTGAAAATCTGAGACTGGAAACTACAATTCAAGCAAAATACTGGAATCTTGCGGGAGTGAAATCAGGATCTGCAAACACTTGCTTGACCTGTGCGCTTCTAGCCCTTATTTAAGTTCTGAAAATGGTTGCATTTGCTACATGTTTTTTATAACTGATTTTTCTGGCTGTTATTTCCCACCACATTTTTAATGCAAACTCAGCAGTACAGATTGATGCAGACCAAGGTCCTTCTTTAAAAGGTGTGGTGTATTGTAAGTAGTTTGTTTCCACCTGCACTAGTTTGGTGTGCTGATTGGCTCCTGACTCTCCTTCCTTATTCTGTAATGTTTATTTAAGGATCCCCTTGTGATTCGGGCTTTGTAAGTCATTGCTCCCACCCTGAGGTGAAACAGTCGAATTTTGAACTTTGAAACATGGCTGGTTTCTTCACTTAAATATTTTCACTTTCAGTTGTGATGTTCAGTGTTGTAGGATTTCAGTAAGCATGATGGTGAGTGTGAAATGATTATACCATGTGTTCCTGATTTTCGACAATAGCTGGCTGTGCAGTTATAGGTTTTTGTCTTCGAGTTGTGTTTGGAGAGCATTTAATGCCGTACAACATTGTAAGTTTGTTGGCATAGTGATTTTTGAAAAAAAAAATGTTTCTACCATGGTAATAGCAGTACATTTCACCTTGCAACAGTACTGTAACTAGTGATAATGATCCCTTTTAATGTTACAAAGTCAAACAAAATTTAACCAGTTCCATCTCTGTGCTTGTAATGTGAACTGAGCATGCCTGTTTAAAAGGAATCTGCACAGGACGTTGGATTTGGTTGTGTTGGAGAGTTCAAAATGTCTGTACAGTGCAGCTTAAGCATCGACTTTGAAAGTCTCCTTGTTACAATAGTTTTTTGTGATATTAGTGCTTAGTGCAATTTTATCTAACATGAAGGCATCATCAAACATGGTTTGGAGTTGATATGCTTTAAACATTTTAATATGTTGTCCAAACCTGGGCTGGTTTTGTCGAAGCTTCACTGACCTCTACAATTAACTGTGTACTATGAAGAGCGATGACTTCTGGTTCAATTATTGAGAGGAAATGTCGGTAAATATGATGTCACTGCAAAAAAGAAGGTTGCTTTTGGACAAATTGAAGTGTGCTGTTGCCACACTGGAGGAACAGCACAGAGAAATGTCTACATAATCTGAAAGTTTCAAAAACTAGTTAAACCTTCAACTACCCTGTGGGATTGTGTAGGGTTGGATGGTATTTCATCACAGCAGTTTTAAACAGAGTGAATAACATTGGTTTTAGTCAACTTCTTTCTTTACCAGAAGAGTAGTTGCACAAGATGAACTTTAGCATCTTTTGATAGCATTATAATGTACAGTTCATGCCCCTTTCTACTGTAGTTGTTATCTGAGCACAGAATATGCTGGTTGGCAGTTACTGGGATCTGAGAACTGACACTGTTGCACACAATCCTAACCTGAGAGCGATGCTTAATGCAGCGTGTTTCGTCTTGAAACTGTACAGACTACAAGCTTCCTGTGTTTGTGTTAACAGTGTGTATGTGTGGGAATGAAACCTTCAAGCCTTAAAATGGGAAGAGGTGCCCTGCTGTATGTGATCTCTGTCTTGTGCACTTCCTGTTTTAGAATAACGCCTTTATTGTGTATGTATAATGTGGAACTTGAGTTGTGCTACAATTTTAACAAAACTTAAGACAGAATAATTGTGGGGTACAGGGTGCAGTACAAGCCTAGGCATTTCTGCTGACGCCTTTGCAGTG
The DNA here is from genome assembly GCF_036365525.1 of Heterodontus francisci. Lineage (NCBI taxonomy): Eukaryota > Metazoa > Chordata > Chondrichthyes > Heterodontiformes > Heterodontidae > Heterodontus > Heterodontus francisci. Next base: position 71,926,865 of record NC_090395.1, on the reverse strand, counting down.
GTGCCAGCTTCCACCCTTGTCTTCCTCCATCCCTTTCCATTGTTATTGAAACCCTATTTCATGCCTCTGATACTGGTGGACTTTTTCTGCTGTGCTTTCTTCCTGAGCTGAACATTACATACACTTCAACTTGTCCAAAGCTGCCTAATTCCTATCTGAGAGGTCCCACTTTCCCATTATCTCTGTCCTCAATGACCCCGACTGATCGTTGAATTAAAAATCCTTGCCCTTGTTTACAAATCCCTCTAAGATTTGCCCGAGTCTACCTCTGTAACATTCTTCAATCCTGTGTTGCAACCCCGTGACTTTTGTCTACCAACCCTGGCCTCCTGTGCATTCACCATCCCACTATTGATGGTAGAGCCATAAGCTGTCAGTTTTACTGTATTGAAATCCCTTTTAAATTGTCTGCATTGTTACTTCACCTGTCTTTTAAAAAGGTTCTTCCAAACTATCTCCGGTATTCCCTACTTCTCAGAGTAATGCTTGGGAGATTTTGCACAGTGAAAGTGCCATGAAAGTTCTAGTACCTGTCATGGTAACTATTAGATGATTTTGTAGTGACTGTTTTTTGTTTAGAAGATGGTGGAGTAGTGGAGAAGGTGGCATAGTGGTACTGTCACTGGACTAGTAATCTGGAGACCCAGGCTAATACTGTGGGGACATGGGTTCAATCCCACCACAGCAGCTGGTGGCATTTATATTCAATTAGTCTGGAATTGAAAGCTGTTCTCAGTAATAGTGAACATGAAACTACCATCGATTATCGTAAAAAAAAAAAACAATCTGGTTCACTAATGTCCATTAGGGAAGAAAATCTGCCATCCTTACCTGGTCTGGCCTACATGTGACTCCAGATCCACAGAAATGTGGTTGACTCTTAACTGCCCTCTGCAATGGTCAAGCAAGCCATAAAACTGCTACACAAAGGACTGCAGCAGTTTAAGAAGGCAGCTCACCACCACCTTCTCAAGGGCAATTAGGCAGCAAATGCTGGCATGGCCAGTGATGCCCACATCCCATGAAAAAGAATTTAAAGAAATTTAGAAACGTTTTGACTGTTTTTGTAGAGAACGCTAAAAGATCCTAATGGCTCACTGGAAGAATACACTGAGTACGGGGTCTACAAACCAACCATTGAACCTCGATCAATTTCATCTTAAAATCCCAAGATTTTTAGCGTGGGATGGGCGTGGCTGGGCTTGCAGAAGTGACTGCATTTGTAGCAGTGTTGCATTTTTGTATAATTTGTTCCTACATGTGAAATATATTTGTTTAATGCTACATTTGGCAGAATTCCATTTCCTGTCGCTGTTCCTGATGTCAGTAAGGGCATTCCACATCCTTTAGACATGTTAAAAATAATCAGAAGCCCCCCAGGTTTAATTCATGGTCTGTGTTGAGTTAGCTATCTTCGGCTGGAGTGGCAGTAGGATATTAGAGATCCTGGGGTAGCGATTGTGGACAAAAAGGGGGTGGAAATTGACCAGAATTGCTACCTTTTTTATTTAAAAAAAAAACTGATTCCTTCCTCTCCACCTTTTTTTTTTGCTGAAAATGTTTGTACTTAAAGTTGGAAAGAGAGAATTGATGGTGTGAGTTCTTTTCTCCTGCTCTCCTGCCAAAGTTACATAGCCTGGAGGTTACGCTTATGGAAATGAAAACTTGTCTGTGAATGGCTACTTGGCGCTGGGATTGGGTGCGGTTTCAGAAGGCTGCCCTGTGCTTATGGAATGAAGTCACCATCTTTATAAAAGTTGTAGGGCAAGAGGGGAAAGTTTGAGGCAGGGTCCTTTTGTGCCTTAATTTGATATCGGCCACTGGACTATTGAGATTACTTTTCATGAGGATTATTCAGTTGCAGTGCATATTTTTATCATTTCCTAATCCACCCCCTTATTCAGTCTAAATCTTCCAGCGGAGAGCATATCAAGCATGTCCCTTTATTTTAAAAAAGGTATTAAATCTACAAATATTTGAACATATCCCTCAAGGAAGATGCCTTGCAGACTAGTTGTATATGCGATATAAAAGCAGGAATTCTGATCCTTGTTTTGAGGAATATGCCCCAAAAGAACATTCGAGACATAAGTGTGAAACCACATCATCTGTGCACAGGACTGGCATCATGCAGGTGTGTAAATACATTTCTGTTCGCTAGTACCATGATTGAATTTGGGACTGTAGTCTTCCCATTTTAATTCAGACTCTCTCTAGTTGTTTCAAGGCATAACTTGTTAAGCTTGTGCTCAGAATAACCTGAACTGTTTGGGAACTTATTTTTATAAAGGATAGCTGCAATATTACCAGCAGTGATGTGTGCTTATATTTGGAATATGCATCTTTAAATGAGAAGTCTTCTGTGTTCACGTGGTTTTGCTTGAAATCCAATGAAATGTTGTTTGCTGTCAGTATAGCTGAAAGCATTAGGTCAACACTTTTTTCAGTTGAGCTGCGTGTATAAAATTGCTCCACCCCTATTTCAAAATAGTGCCTTTCCTGTACAAAATATTTATACTCACCATATGTAAGGCCCTTATAATGTTGGCCTTCAAATTATGAGAAAATTCTTTGTTTTCTTTCCAAAGAGTGAAATTTAATTTTTTTTAAAAAATGCTTTGACCCTTGGCACACCTAATAAAATTGATAAAAACAATGCTTCACAATATGGTAGGAACTTTCCCACCTCTGATTTTTCTCCAATATTAAACAAGTCAACTAAGTAAAAATGCTACTAACCAAGTTTTTAACTGAGGTTATGGATTCAAGGCAGGATATGAGCATATAATCCAGGAATACTTTTGTGTGCCTTACTGAGGGAGCATTGCTTAAGGTGCGCAATGCTCAACTGAGGATCTGTATGTTTCCATAATTTAGGTGATCTTTCAAGATCTTGTGGTGCTATTTGAAGGTGACATGTTCTCTCTGACCAACGTTCTTTTCTCAATTTGGTTGGTTGGCACCCTTCTATCTACAAAAGATGATAGATGTGCAGCAGACAGTCCATTTAGATGGAGTGTCTTCTCTTGATGCACCAATCCTTGAGAGGCAGATTCTGCTACAAGTGCTGCACGTGAAACTGCCAAGTGACAAGAGTTGTTTTTGACATTGGTGCCTGTTGCCAAGCTGCTGTAGCAACTGGTCAGTGTGGTAGGTCACACCAGTCCACGTGATGTGTTGCCATTTCCCTTTTTCGCCAGCTAGTGACTCCCAAGTACAATAGTTGACATTTAGGGCCTTCATGTCATGCTTGCAAGCATCCTCAACGTGGAGCTTTGATCGCCCCAGTGGTCATCTGGCCCTGACTACCTCACCATACAGAAGGTCCTTGGGTATGCGACTGTCTTCCATCCTGCGGATGTGTCTGATCCACCAAAGCCACCTCTGTTTGATTAGTGCCAACACACTTGGGAGCTCTGCCTTTGACAGGACTGCCGCATTTGTAATTTTGTCCTGCCAGGGTAGAATCATAAAGTTTAAGGCACAGAAAGAGGCCATTTGGTCCATTGTGTCTGCGCTGGCCGAAAAACGATCCACCTATTCTAATCCCATCTTCCAGCATTTGGTCTGTAGCCCTGCAGATTATGGCACTTGTGGTGCATCTCCAGACTCCTTTTGAATGAGTTGAGGGTCTCTGCCTCAACTACCCCTTCAGGCAGTGAGTTCCAGACTCCCACCACCCTCTGGGTGAAAAGGTTTTTCCTCATCTCCCCTCTAATTCTTCTACCAATCACTTTTGTAAATCTATGCCCCCTCGTCACTGACCTCTCTGCTAATGTGAATAGACCCTTCACCTCCACTCTATCCAGGCCCCTCAAAATTTTGTACATTTCAATCAGACCTCCCCTCAGCCTTCTCTGTTCCAAGGAGAATAACCCCAGACTATCCAATCTTTCCTCATAGCTGCATTTTTCCAGTCCTGGCAACATCCTCGTAAATCTCCTCTGTAACGTCTCTAATGCAATTACATCCTTTCTGTAATGAGGTGACCAGAACTACACGCAGTACTCAAGCTGTGGCCTAACCAATGTGTTCGACAGTTCTGGCATAACCTCCCTGCTTTTGTATTCTATACCTCGGCTAATAAAGGAAAGTATTTCATATGCCTTGACATTCACTCCAAGGTCCCTCACTTCCTCTACATTTCAGTATTTTCCCATTAATCATGTATTCTTTTGCCTTGTTTAACCTCCCCAAGTGCATCACTTCACACTTCTCCAAGTTGATTTCCATTTGCCACTTTTCTGCCCATCTGACCAGGCCATCAATATCTTCCTGCACCCTACAACTATCCTCCTCGCTGTCTACCACACAGCCAATCTTTGTGTCGTCTGCAAACTTCTTGATCATGCCCTCTACATTTGCATCCAAATCGTTAATACACACCACAAAAAAGCGGGATCCAGTACTGAGCCCTGCGGAACGCTGCTGGAAACAGCCCACCAGTTGCTAAAACAGTCGTCAACAATTACCCTTTGTTTCCTGCCTCTGAGCCAATTCTGTATCCACCTTGCTGCATTTCCAGTCTGCCATGTGGGACCTTGTCAAAAGCCTTGCTAAAATCCATGTGGACCACATCAACTGCACTACTCTCATCTATCTTCCTTGTTACTGCTTCAAAAAATTTGATCAAGTTGGTCAAACAAGATCTTCCCTTAAATCCGTGCTGACTTATCCTTGATTAACTCCTCCACTTTCTATACTTCTCGGCTGTCTGTAATATTGAGTTCTCTTTGGCATAAGCTTTCCTTTTCTGCCTAATGTTACCCTGTAGGCTCCTTGATATCCATGGGGCTCTAGATTTGGCTGTCTCACCCTTTTTCTTTGGAGGGACATGTTTACTCTGAACCCCTTGAATCTCCCCTTTGAATGCCTCCCACAGTTCTGACACTGATTTACCATCAAGTAGCTGTTTCCAGTCCACTTTCACTAAATCACTCCTCAGTTTAGTAAAATTGGCCTTGCCCCAATTGAGAACTCTAACTCCTGTTCTATCTTTCTCCTTTTCCATAATTATGTTAAAACTGACTGAATTATGATCGCTACCACCAAAATGCTGTCCCACTGCCACTCCTTCCACCTGCCCAGCTTCATTTCCAAAAACTAAGTCTAAAACTGTGCTCTCTCATTGGACTTGCTACATACTGGGCAAAAAAGTGGACCTCAAGAATTCTCCCTCATTCCTTTTGCACTAAAACTATCCCATTTAATATTGGGTTAGTTAAAATCCCCTACTATTACTACCCTTATGGATATACCCATAATGCGCCGCATACAGCAAAGATGGAAATTATTGAGCTTTTTTTCCTGGTAGCTGTAAGTCACCCGTGTTTCACAGCCATACAGCAAGGTGCTGAGAACACAGGCCTTATAAACCATCAGTTTGGTGTTAACCCATGCATGTTTCGCAAGTCTGCCAAAGGTGGTAGCTGCTTTCCCTATGCGTGTATCGAGCTCTGCATCAAGGAGCAGGTTATCTGTCGCCATGGACCCAAGGTAGCTGAATTTGCTAATCACTTCCAGTGGGGTATTATTTAGTGTGATCGGGGGGAGATGCAAGACCTTGTCCCTTGACCACGGTTTTCTTGACACTTACTGTCAAGGAGAACAAGTTACAGGCATGGGAGAGAGAGTCCATGGGCTTTTAGCTGAGTTTCTGTGTGAGTGACTAGCGCAGCATCATCAGTGTAGAGGAGGTCTCTGATCAGGGTGTGATGTGTTTTGTCTTTGCATTCAGCCTTGATAGATTGTAGAGCTTGCTGTCTGACCTAGCGTGCAAGTGGACTCCTTTCATACCTGAAGGAGCACGGAGAAGAAGATGCCAAACAGAGTAGGGGCGAGGACACAACCCTGTTTCACTCCATTCTTCCCTCTGAAACTGTCAGAAGTGGAGCCATCAAACTGCACAGTGCAATGAATGTTGTCATGGAAGGAGCGAATGAGCCTGAAGAACTTCGGTGGACAGCCAATTTTTCTCAACCAACACCACCACTTAACTGGTCATTCATCTGTTTGTGGGACTTTCTGGGTGCAACATGGCTATTGTGTTGCAGCATAATTGTATGCAGAATGTTTGGGACATTGCTGAATGATGTGGGGATGTGCTGTATAATTGCAAGTTGTTGACGATACATTTCTGGGGCTTTACACTAACATCGTAAACTGTTAACAGGAGCATAAGTCTTTGCTCGAGTCGCTCTGAACAGGCTCCAGAAGCTGGCCGAGCGCGTCTACCCTGAGGCACAGTGTGGCTTTCGTGCAGAGAGATCGACCGTTGACATGCTGTTCTCCCTTCGTCAGATACAGGAGAAATGCCGTGAACAACAGATGCCCCTCTACATTGCTTTCATTGATCTCACCAAAGCCTTTGACCTCGTCAGCAGACGTGGTCTCTTCAGACTACTAGAAAAGATCGGATGCCCACCAAAGCTACTAAGTATCATCACCTCATTCCATGACAATATGAAAGGCACAATTCAACATGGTGGCTCCTCATCAGAACCCTTTCCTATCCTGAGTGGTGTGAAACAGGGCTGTGTTCTCGCACCCACACTTTTTGGGATTTTCTTCTCCCTGCTGCTTTCACATGCGTTCAAGTCCTCTGAAGAAGGAATTTTCCTCCACACAAGATCAGGGGGCAGGTTGTTCAACTTTGCCCGTCTAAGAGCGAAGTCCAAAGTACGGAAAGTCCTCATCAGGGAACTCCTCTTTGCTGACGATGCTGCTTTAACATCTCACACTGAAGAGTGCCTGCAGAGTCTCATCGACAGGTTTGCGGCTGCCTGCAATGAATTTGGCCTAACCATCAGCCTCAAGAAAACGAACATCATGGGGCAGGACGTCAGAAATGCTCCATCCATCAATATTGGCGACCGCGCTCTGGAAGTGGTTCAAGAGTTCACCTACCTAGGCTCAACTATCACCAGTAACCTGTCTCTAGATGCAGAAATCAACAAGCGCATGGGAAAGGCTGTCGCTGCTATGTCCAGACTGGCCAAGAGAGTGTGGGAAAATGGCGCACTGACACGGAACACAAAAGTCCGAGTGTATCAAGCCTGTGTCCTCAGTACCTTGCTCTATGGCAGCGAGGCCTGGACAATGTATGTCAGCCAAGAGCGACGTCTCAATTCATTCCATCTTCGCTGCCTCCAGAGAATACTTGGCATCAGGTGACAGGACCATATCTCCAACACAGAAGTCCTCGAGGCGGCCAACATCCCCAGCTTGTACACACTACTGAGTCAGCGGCGCTTGAGATGGCTTGGCCATGTGAGCCGCATGGATGATGGCAGGATCCCCAAAGACACATTGTACAGCGAGCTCGCCACTGGTATCAGACCCACCGGCCGTCCATGTCTCCGCTTTAACGACGTCTGCAAACGCCACATGAAATCCAGTGAAACTGATCACAAGTCGTGGGAGTCAGTTGCCAGCATTCGCCAGAGCTGGCGGGCAGCCATAACGACAGGGCTAAAATGTGGCGAGTCGAAGAGACTTAGTAGTTGGCAGGAAAAAAGACAGAGGCGCAAGGGGAGAGCCAACTGTGCAACAGCCCCAACAAACACATTTCTCTGCAGCACCTGTGGAAGAGCCTGTCGCTCTAGAATTGGCCTTTATCGCCACTCGAGGCGCTGCTTCACAAACCACTGACGACCACCAGGCGCGTATCCATTGTCTCTCGAGATAAGGAGGCCCAAAAGATGGTTAGGTTTAGCTATAACCTTCTTACATGGGGAAGTATTTGGTCTCTGATGTATAATGTTGGCATGGAGTCAGAGTATTGGCATACCTGCCCTGTATGATTACATCAATGTTATCATTTGAATAAGATCCCTTTTTCTCAATTGTGGGCCAACCCAATTATCTTGCACGAGCAGGACTTGAAATGAGCTGAACAAATCTTTAACAGTTCTTGTGTTTTTTTGGTAGCAGTTTTATTTTCAATGAAATGGCATCAGCAGAATGATGTGTGAATTAACTTCCTGAATGGGACTGATTGGGTTGCAGTCTTCATGGTTCAGCAAATAACTTGAGTTAGGATTCTGGCAATTTTTTGGTGTAATGAGGAAGAGCAACTTTACTTTTCATCTGTTCTTAGACTGGAAATGTTGGCTGCGTGGTAACGTTGGAAAAGTTCCCTGATTTCCAATGCTGTTTTTCAAAAAAGAGTGCGTGTTCGTCCGCTCTGTCACTTAAGGAGTCAAAATATTGCTTTCTGTGATGCAAGTAGATTGGCCACTTGCCATCTTGTGGCACTGCAACCTTCATTTTGAGCAATGCAGGAGAATGCGACACCTACTATTCATTCATTCTCCCTCTCCTCCCTCGCCAAAGGCCTCCTTGGTGAAACTGATGTGCTGGGACTTCCATCCTGTTTGCCGCAGAAACGCTACAGGGCCTTGAGTCAGAACTAGTTCTACTTCATGGCATCTGATTTATTAAAAATTCCCAGAAGTTTCTAGTTAATTTGTAATGCTTTTGCTGTTGCCAGGGACATGTGGGTAAGTGGATTCAAATTCAAAGATCTGTCATTACGTCCATCTGTGCCGCTTTTTTATTCGACTGTGTGGGGCTAAGTTCTTAAACTCCTTGGGACACGGGAAAAAGATTACTCTTCAATACATGGGCATGAGTTACATCTGCAAACTGGAATAGATACAAGAAGTTCGTATTTTTTTAAATATCAAAACTAGATTTGCAATGGTCATTGAGTAACTAACTGAGAATCTTTATCTTACCCCATGGAGAAGTAAGTACATAGTACAGAGTGAGTCTGTATTGAACTTGCTTTGTAGTTAAATAAAAGCAAAATACTGTAGATGCTGGAAATCTGAAATAAAAAGAAATGCTGGAAATACTCAGGTCCAGCAGCATCTGTGGAGAGAGAGAAGCAGAGTTGACGTTTCAGGTCAGTGACCCATCTTCAGAACTGATAAATATTAGAAATGTAAAAGTTTTAAGCAAGAACTGTCACTGATCTCATCTCCTCTGCAGATCTTCCCACTACAGCTTCCAACCTTGTAGTCCCACAACCCCGGACAGCCCGCTTCTACCTCCTGCCCAAAATCCACAAACAGGACTGAGCCGGTAGACCCATTGTTTCAGCTTGTTCCTGCCCCACTGAGCTTAGTTCTTCCTATCTTGACTCTATCTTTTCTCCCTTTGTCCAGCCTCTTCCCAACTACATTCGTGACTCTTCTGACTCCTTACGCCATTTTGACAATTTCCAGTTTCCTATCCCTAACTTCCGCCTCTTCACTACGGACGTCCAATCTCTCTACACCTCCATCCCCCACCAGGACGGTTTGAAGGTTCTCCGCTTATTCCTCTAACAGAGGCTCAACCAGTCCCTATCCACCACCACCACCCTCCGTCTGGCAGAACTGTTCTCGCATTGAACAACTTCTCCTTCAACTCCACTGACTCCCTTCAAGTAGAAGTTGTTGCTATGGGTACCTGCATGGGTCCTAGTTATGCCTGCCTTTTTGTGGGATAGGTTGGACATTCCTTGTTCCAGTCCTACTCAGGCCCCCTCCCCCAACATTGATGACTATTGGTGCTGTTTCCTGCTCCTGCCCGGAACTAGAAAACGTTATCAAATTTGTTTCTAATTTCCACCCTTCTCTCACCTTCACGTGGTCCATCTCCGACACTTCCCTTCCCTTCCTCGACTTCTCTGTTTCCATCTCTGGGGACAGGCTGTTTACTAGTATTCATTATAAGCCCACTGACTCCCACACCTACACCTCTTCACACCCTGCCTCCTGTAAAGACTCCATTCCATTCTGCTCTGATGCTACCTTCCACGACCGTGCTTCTGATATGTCTTCCTTTTTCCTCAACCGAGGATTCTTTTCCCCCCCTCCCTCTCTTTTTTTCCCCCCCCCCCCCCCCCCTCAACTGTGTCTGGCCCATTTCCTGCACCTCTACCCTCATCCCTTCCTCTCCCTCCCAGAACCATGACAGGGTTCCCCTTGTCCTCACTTTCCACCCCACCAGCCTCCAGATCCAAAGGATCATCCTCCGCCACTTCCGGCGTGATGCCACTACCAAACGCATTTTCCTCCTCCCTTTCTCCTGTCAGCATTCCAAAGGGATCATTCCCTGCACGACACCCTCGTCCACTCCTCCATTACTCCCATCACCTCGTCCCCTTCCCACGGCACCTTCCCGTTCAATTGCAGGAGGCGTAATGCCTCCCCATTTACCTCCCCTCTCCTCATTATCCAAGTCCCTAAACACTCATTTCAGGTGAAGCAGTGATTTACTTGTACTGCTTTCAATTTAGTATACTGTATTTGCTGCTCACAATGTGGTCTCCTCTACATTGGGGAGACCAAACGCAGATTGGATGTCCAGTTTGCGGAACACCTCCACTCAGTCTGTAAGCGTGACCCCGAGCTTCCGGTTGCTGGCCATTCCAACACGCCACCCCCCCCCCCCCCCCCCAAGCTCTCATGCTCCCAGCTCTCTCCTGGGATTGCTGCAGTGTTCCAGTGAACATCAATGCATGCTCGAGGAACAGCATCTCATTTACCAGTTATGTATGCTACAGCCTGCCGGACTGAACGTTGAATTCAATAATTTCAGAGCATGATGGGGCCCCCCCCCCCCCCACTTTTTATGTTTCGTTTTTCCTTTTTTTTTTCTTATTTAGTTATTTTTTAGTTTGGTTAGTTTGTTTCTACTGTGCTGCGGTTTAAATTTTTTTTAAATGTTTGTGCTTGGAGTGCTTTGTGCTTTACAGTCAATTCACACCCTCTCTGTACTAACGCTTTGTCTTTCAGCACACTTAACATACCGTTTGCTTTTGTTCCATGACCTTCTGGTCAGTTATTCTGTGACCTTGTCCTATCAACACCTTCTCTTCTGTTCTCTCTTGCCGCACCCCCCCGCTTTACTTGCTTAAAACCTTTCACATTTCTAATATTTATAGTTCTGAGTAAGGGTCACTGACCTGAAACGTTAACTCTGCTTCTCTCTCCACAGATGCTGCCAGACCTGCTGAGTTTTTTCAGCACTTTTTTTTTGCTTTGTATTTAACAGGTTTACGTGATTATGCTCAGACAGGTTGGTCTTTCGTTGAGTGTTAACACCACAAAACTGCCTATATTCCAGCATTAATTGAATAGAAGACTCCTTTCCAATTAATGCAAAAGATTGTTTGTGTTGAGTAATGCAGTAACAAGGAATTTTCCTCCCTGCACTAAAGGCCTGCTCAAATCACAAAAAGACTCGACCACCGCAATGTTCCCTTCACTTACCTTCCAACTTCCAATCTTCAGGAAGCTGCAGCATGAGCGTAATGACGTCTGAGACGCTCACTGTACTCAGTTTCCCTGCTTGACGTCCCGGACTCGCAGCTCAGGCAGTTTTTTAAAAAAACTTTTAACACTTACCTTGATGTGTTTGTTGGACCCGACCAGACCCTGACGCATGTCGTCGGGTCCCATCTGGTTCGGGTCGGGTAGCAGGACTTTGCCCTGCACTAGACCTCAGATTTGGCACTGTTGACAGCGGAGGAGGGGCGAGGAAATTACCTTTCATAAATGGTTATCTGCTTCACAATGAGATGGTAGATAATGTTCTTGACAAAAAGTAGCATTTTGGATTTTATGAGCTGGGATGCAAGAGTATAGATAACTGAAACATTTGTTAGGCTGTAGTTGTGCAGTCTGGTGGTGGGGGTCCCCAGTTGGAAAGGACTCAGTGTACACTGTAGATTCACTGGGATGATGCCAGGATGGGAAACTATGAAATAAAAACAAGAAATGCTGGAAACGCTCTGGTCTGGCAGCACCTGTGGAGAGAGAAGCAGAGTTAACGTTTCAGGTCAGTGACCCTTCAGAACTATATGAAGGTAGGGTTGTGATACTGGGACAGTTTCCACTGGAGCCAAGTGGAGATTTAAGTGTTTTTAGTTTTCTAAATTTCTAGGGTTTTGATAGGAAATAACTTCTGTTTGTTGGGGAGTCTGTGAGAATTTATCAATGTAAAATTTAGACCAAGATTGGATGGAAGTTTTTGTTTGCCATCAGGTTACTGAAGCATGGGATGCTTTACTACAGGGAGTGGTTGAGGCAGACTTTCAAGGGACATTTGAATAAATATTCGAATCAGAGGAAAATACAGGACTAAGAGCAGTGTAGCAGAATTAGTTTTGGATTTCTGTAGCACAGTTAGCACATACTCAATGGACTTGAATGACCTTCTGTGTTACAAACTCCTGTGATGCTTCAGAAGAGTACATATATTGTACAGAAGCATTTATGATATACATAGTTGGTTATGTATTTAAACCAAATTTATATTGGCAATGGATTCATGAAAATATTTAAGTATTTAAATGACTTTTATATCTTTTGGGTTAATTAAGGAAAGCCAGCATGGATTTCTTAAGGGCAAATCATGTTTAACTAATGTGCTTGAGTTTTTTGATGAGGTTTTGATGAAGGAAATCCTGTTGATGTGTACATGGACTTCCAAAAGGCATTTGTTAAAGTGACACATAACAGGCTTGTTGGCAGAGTTAGAGCCCATGGAATAAATGGGACAATAGCAACATGGCTACAAAATTGGCTGAGTAACAGGAAGCAGTAGTGGTGAAAAGTTGTTTTTCCAGACTGGATGAAGGTTTATAGTGGGGTTTTCCGTAGGTAGAGTTAGGATCTCTGCTCTTCCTGATATGTACTAATGACCTAGACCTTGGTGTACAGGCCACAATTTCAAAATTCGCAGATGATACAAAACTGAAAAGGAAGAATGCACAGGCCCATGGGGAAAAGGTGGGGGAGTGACACCAGGTGAATTGATCCTTCAGAGAGCCAGCACAGACACGGCAGCCAGAAGGCCTCCATCTGTGCTGTAACCATTCTATGATTGTGATTCTATGAAAAACCCGATTCTGGCCTCCACACTTTAGCAAGGATGTGAAGGCGTTGGGGAGGGTGTAGTAAAGATTTATGAGAATAGTCCAGGGGTGTGAGACTTCAGTTACTTGGATAGATTGGCAAAGCTGGTGTTCAGAGGAGATTTGATAGAGGTGTTCAAAATTGAGTGGTCTGGAAGGAGTAGCTAGGGAGAAACTGTTCCCAATGGCAGAAGGATCGAGACACAGAGGACACCGATGTAAGGTGATTGGAAATTTTCTCTCTTCAGATAATTATCCAGGGCTACAGGAAAAAGGTGGCTGAGTGGAACTAGCTGAACTGCTCTTAGAGAGTTGGCATGGGCACGACAGGCCAGATGGCCGCCTCCTGTGCTATAACCATTCTATGATTCTGAGAGAAGCAGATGATTCCAGCCCCTAATAGTTGGAGAGCTTGGCTTCATTGACTGAGGAGCATTAGAGAATGAGTTACTTGTCCTTTCCTCAGTGACAATTCATATACCAGTCTTCTCTCTTTTAAAAAATAAGTACATCAGTGCAAAAAGGAAGGAAAGTTTCTTACAATTTTAATGTTGTAAATATAAAATGGGTAAGACAAATGAAGAGAACCAAAAAGTCTGAACTAGCTAAGCACAAATGCTATTTACAGAGCTGAAAACAAAAAAGCTTGCATTTATATAACATCTTTTGCAACCTCAGGATGTCCTAAACTGTTTCACAGCCGGTGAAGTATTTTTGAAGTGTAGTAATTGTTGCAGTGTAGGAAAGGCAGAAGCCAATTTGCACACCGCAAGGTTCCACAAACAGCAATGTGGGGAATGACTGGATAATTTTATTTCTGATGTTATTTGAAGCATAAATGTTTTTCAGGACCCTGAAAAATTCCTCTTTTCTAAAAAAAAAAAAAAAATCCCATAGCACTGTTCATCCACCTCAGAGGGTTTGGGTTGAATGTCTCATCTGAAAGGCTGCAGCACTCTCTCGGTACTGCACTGGAATGACATTTTGCATTATGTGGGCAAGGTCTTTGGAATGAGACTTGAATCTACAGCCCTTTGACAGACAAGAGTGCTACAGGTGAGCTAAGGTTGACACAAACGTAAATCTGAATTGGTAGGGTGGGTGGTAAGTGAGATTCTTGTTTACCACAACTTGCAATGACATTTGTCATCCATCTGACCTTTGAAGGGCAGTTTTGAGAAAAGCATAATGAAAACTGGCCTCCGGTAAGGACTAATTTCTGTGTCTTGGTTAATTTATTTACAAGACTGAAAAGCCTCTTGGAATAGGGTTGTTTTCCAATAAAGGGTTTCTCAAAAGGTCTTGCTCCATCTCTGTACCTTTTGGGGTAGAAGTAAATGTATAGTATAAAAGTTTTGTAAGCTGTAAGATCTCCCAGTTTGTTTTTGCTAGCTTCTAGTCTACGCTAACAAATGCACACCAGATACAGAATTTAATCTGGTGGAAGAGATTGCAATTAATATAGGCAATTTGAAAAAAAAATACTGGCATCTAAAACCAGCTTTATCCATTAGGGGCAGATGAGGGAATTATTAATGCCATCATGCAGCGAAATAGACTTTCACGAACTGAAAATATTGGCGGAACTCATTTGTGTTTTTGTGTGACCTGCTTGAGAGAGCTGGCTTTATTCATGCCAGCCTATAACTCCAGCTTTATCGGCAGGCATTACACTAGACATTACAGGATACTTCTATAAAAGGAGAGCTATAGTCTTTATATTAAAAAAAAAACCTATAAAACAAATTCAGTTTTGCCATATGCTTCTGGAGTTATGTCTACCTCGCTACAATTTGATTTTTCTTGAATTTTTTTTTAAATCAGCATGCACACCACATTCCTGAGAGGAACTTTTTTTTCCCCTGTTGTGCAGCAGCATGTTCAGGGCTTGCAGTTTAAAAATCAAGGGTACTTGCAACATGCCCATCTCTTTAGATGGACCATGTTATAGCTACTACTGATTTTTAATTGGGGATGGATTTTGTTATGATTCATTAAATGTTCACTTTTATTAGATATCATTCTTTGCAACTGTACAGGTGATATATTTTCTATTATGTTATGGGTGGGATATTCAAGAGTTTAGAATATCAGTTGCTTAAGGAAGAAAGTTGAATATGGTCTTGAGTTTATTACAAACTGTATGAAGAAATCACTAAAGCAGGCATGTGCCTTTTAATAAGAATTGTTTATCTGGGTGGGAGGCACCATAATGGACAGTTATGACCTTTTATCTAATGATTACAGTCGGATGTTGCTTGTGTAATTGTCTTATTTTTGAAGCCCTAAACAGCAGAGAAATTGGGTTTTGTTCTGTGAACTCTATCAAATTGACAGGAACCACATTGTAAATGGCCAAAGCATCAGTAGTATTGGAGTTATCTGTGGCAGTAAAGTTTATCCTCCATAAATGCAGTGAAAATATACACTAATCAGACCTAAATGTCTTGAAAAAAACAGGAAATGCAGTGCGAGTGGCATATTGCTGATAACTGAATTATCTGCCCTCTGGTAAGATATTGCAGGAAAATGTATACTACAAAATTGATACAACTTTAAAAAGCTTTATCTGTTACTTCTGTAAGTAATTGTTCTAAAATTCCCATAAATCAAGATAGGAACCAGCAACTGAGATCAGCAAATATTTACAGATTTCCATTTCTGACTTCAGAACTGTTATAGTTTATTTCATAAGTAAAGGCGAGATACAATAACTTTTCTAATGCCCTAACCTTTAGCATACATAAGAGAAATGCAGGTAAGTAGTACGAGATGGATAGCACTGAGTTACATGGCAGTAATTTAATAATTGTTTGGATGATGTCCAAAACCATTCATTGATGTAGAAACCTTTTTTGGAACTTTAAGCCTTAAATTGCCAGACATCCAAGTTTTATAATCCATTTTTGAAATGTGACAACTCCTAAGGTTGGGAGTGCAGTAGAGGTAACTTGACATTCTTAAAGTGTAGCAGTAGAACATGTATGGAATTAAGTGATTCTTACCAGTGCAAGAAAATGAAATATGTAAAAAGGGTTATTGGTAGAATTTCTGACTTGTATGGTTATTGTACCACATCATCTCTTCCCTTTCCCCTCCTACCCCAGTTTTTGGTTATCTTTGTCTCCCACCATCTTCTACTCGTTGAGATAATCAGTTTTATTTCCATAGAAGCAAAGCTTATCCATGTTGGTCAGTGAAAGTGCCCCATATCTTGCGGTAATTATCGGGCGGTTTCAGTCTGAGGACAGGTAACGACATGTCTCACTTAAGTATTAGACTACGTGTGATGTTGATTGCTATGTTAGATCCAGTGTACTGAATAAAGCTCTATCTTAACTTAAAAGTTAGCTTTCTCTGATGTTTCCTATCTTCCTGACTTCCTTGATTCATTTGATCTCCAGCTTGGAAGGTGTGGGTGAAAGGTTTTATGATTCCTTTCTAATCAATAGTGAGATGTGCATTAGAGGTTGTTCCTTTTTATGTTGTTTGGTCTGAATCTTTTCCTTGCACATCTACACAGATTTACTTTTTTGAATAGCAACCCACTCGTGATCTAGGCAAGTATTTCATTAGCCTTTTTGATTTACCTTTTGCAATTGTCTTCAAATTTGGATATATAACTCGCTCTTTCATCCAGATTATTTAACATATATGGTGAAAATCTGAGGCCCTTGGCAGCATCACCTTCCCACCAATCAGAATGATCTCTTCACCACCTCCCCCACCCCCAACCCTTCAATTACTTACTGACTTACTGACCCATGTCACAAAGTTACCTCCAATTCTGTGCGCATTGATATTTGCCAGTCTCTTGCGTGGAACCTTTATAATACCTCTGGAAGTCCATCTAAGACCACGTTCTCCCTATCCATCATGCTAGTGACCACCTCAAAAAAAATTCATTCACACATCAGTGATTACGTGCTTTGATCTGATGCTTGTCCAAGTCCTCAGTCACTCTGTCTGAGATTCCAGTAATTTCCTAGCAATTGGTAATAATATGTTTGTAGGTACCTTGTTTTGCCCTCCCTCCCTCCCTTCTGAAAGAATGGAGTGACATTTACAAGTTTCCAATCCAGAGGCACAATTTGTACATCTAGAGAGCTTTGAAAAATTGTACATGCCTTTAAGTTTATGACCTCACACTTTTAATATCCTGGGTTGGAAACGATCCGGTCCCAGACATTGGCCTATTTTAAGTTCCATTATGTTCTCCATTACTGTTTTTCTTCTAATCCACTAACTTCTTCGTCTTGACTTATTTTTAGGAATTCCCTTGTGCTGCTAATTTTTGTCCTCTGTCCATTGTGAAAATGGAGCCAAGTCTACAATTTCCTTATCCATCGGAGGCTTGCATATGTTTCCATACTTTTTAAATAGGCCAACACTCACATTTATGAAAACGTTTTACTTACGAGATAGCCCACCTGTCAATTTAAGTTCTAATAGTGACGCAGCCAAAAATTCAATATTTATCAACACTGCAATAGGTGGCAGCAGAAATACACTAAAACATCAATATCTCTGAGACGTACTTAAGCTTTTATATAATGCTCATTCTTTTATTGTGCTGTATTATGAACACTGATTTCTAGGTGATGCCAACAGTGTGCAAATGTGACAGTGACTAGAACAGCAATGTAGTTTTTTTTTGGAAAGCTTGCTTATAGGAGCTTACCCTGGGAGCTCTGCTGCATCTCCAGTTTCTTCCTATTTTATCCCCAGAAAATGCAGCCAATCATTCAATCTGCATCTGTAGGCATAATCTAATGTTGAAGGATTTGTTATAAGAGTAGTTTGTAATTTCTATTGACAGAATAAATTATTATACCAAATTCATTGCTTGCGAAATAGAAGCAAAAGGCATTCCTTTTTTTGGCGTGGGAGGTTTGGTGGGGTGCTAGAGAATTTAGTGGAAGCATGAATTTGTTTGCTAGTTTGAGCTGCAGTAGACTGAATATAGCTAGAAAAAGGAACTTGCATTTATTTAATGCCATTCACATCCTCAGAGCTTCACAGCTAGAAAATGGCTTTCAAAATAAACTTTCTGTAGTAACTGCAAGTTAGCAAATGCATAAGCTTTATTGCATGATTGCTCTTATAAAATTAGTTCCAGCTGGAAGAGATGACTGAAATTATTTGTATAAAGTAGGACTCCTACAGATCTAGGAAAGTGTGTTGGTATATGATTATCTTGTAGCTCTTGTATTAGCATAATGTTTTGTACACTTGCAGGCAACAGTTATGAAAGAGTAAATTGAAGTACAGTATCTTGTCTAATACCATTGATCTAAATTCACAGTGTCCCATGATATTGTGATTATCATGACTCCCTAGAAAATTTTAGCAAACTCGTCAAGCTGTTGTAAGTAGAGTTTAACAGTGTTGTGGGAAAAGATGATTTTTGCTTGGACATTCAGCAAGCTTTTGCAAATATGGGAGCGTTGCCAAGCAATATAGACAAGGGACTTCAGGTTGTTCAAGTACAGCCAACAGTACTCACTTTCTCTCTCAATATTAGCTGCATCTGGAACTATAAAAGCACCAACTTGTTTTAGCTGTATCAGAGCCATATTTGTTGTAGGTTTTTCTGAAAGCTGCTGAATATATTCGCTCTGGTTCTACCCAGGATCTGAGAATGGCACCATGTGAGAAATTGACCAATGGTGATTGAGCTGAAGGATGTTTTTGATTGAGTTGCTGTTGTACTGTAGGCCAGGTCTCTGGAAAGGGACTGAATGTACTGCATTCTTTTTCTAGGGTGGCGCAGTGGTTAGCACTGCAGCCTCACAGCTCCAGCAACCCAGGTTCAGTTCTGGATACTGCCTGCGTGGAGTTCTCCCTGTGACCGCGTGGGTTTCTGCCGGGTGCTCCGGTTTCCTCCCACAGCCAAAGACTTGCAGGTTGATGGGTAAATTGGCTATTGTAACTTGCTCCTAGTGTAGGTAGGTGGTAGGAGAATGGTGGGGATGTGGTAGGGAATATGGGGTTAATATAGAATTAGTATAAATGGGTGGTTGTTGGTCAGCACAGATTCGGTGGGCCGAAGGGCCTGTTTCAGTGCTGTATCTCTTTAAAAAAAAACGTAACAGGCTGCAAAGTGAATCCCAGTATCTTGCGTATGTACAGATTGGCTGTGAGTTTGGATTGTGTGTATGTGCAAAGTACTGACGGAATAACTTCGAGAGAGATTGTGCTGCAGCCAGATCAATGCATTTGTTGGGCTCAGAAATCTGGGGGCAGTCCGAACAATAAAAAAAAGGCCCTTTTGGCTGCCAATATTTAAAAAAGCCAGGCTTATTTGACTTGCTGCTTGGGACCCACTCATTGGTAGCTAATAGCCGGAGAACTCTCTAAGTATGCTATATGCAATTTTTCAACTAGATAGTTTAATTCCTGTTGTGTCGTTTAGTGCGAAAACACTGGCAATCTCCCCCAATCGTTTCAGTGGGAACCATTGGTTTTAGAACAAATTTTATGCTTGGGCCTCTTGGCCTTGAGCTTGGAGTTTATAGGTGCCATGTTGAACACTCTTATTGTACATTGTTGACTTGAACTTTTAAACCTGAGGGAGCAAGGTGAAGGATTAATGTTCATAATGTACTAAGCTTGAAATGTATAAAAGAGATGACGTTAATCAGGAAGTAGTGATTCAGTAATGCCAAGTAAATAACACCAGAGAATTTCTTGGGTGAACAAATTGGAACTTTAAGTGACAAACTCAGTTTTGGTAGTAAGGTAATGATCGTCGTGCTTTTAGACTAGCCTTTTTTGTTGTATTCAACATAATCAGCCACTTCAATGAATGGTCCTCATTTACCCTACTATCTGGAGTGTACCCTTTATCTAGGTAAATGATGAGTATTTGGAATTGCAGTTTAGATTCCTTGCAATGTAAACCAAATAACTGAATTGTAACATGCTATCTATACCTATCAAGGCAGAGATTTAGACTCTTAATATCATTACATTTATTCATTTTTATTTAAATAAACAGTGTGAAGCAAAAAGCACTGTTGTAGATAAAACTTTAGAGACCCCACTGACCTTTTGTATATAGACGTTAACAGAAGCCCAATTCTTAACACTATGAAGCATGCTGTAATTTGGAAACTAGTCTAGCCTGGCCGGAAAACTGGAAATTGACTTGGATAAGCCAATTTCCCACCAAAATACAATAAAATCTTGTGAAGCCTAACTCAGCTAGTCTGTTTGGTCCTGAACTTGTGATTTGCCCCCCACCCCCTGCCTTTGTGAGAGATTCTGAGACACATTTGGATTTTCAATACCCCTAGCAAAGAATCCAATTTGAAAACTGAGTATTAACAAAAGTTTTTTTGGCCACTGGTTCAGGTGGAGATGATGGCGTAGTGGTTATGTCACAACTAGTAATCCAGAGGCCCAGGCTAATACCCTGGGGACATGTATTCAAATTCCACCATGGCAGCTGCTTGCCCACTGCACCTACTCCCCCCATCCCCCCCCCCCCCCCCCCCCCACCCACCACCCGGCTGATTGCTCCCTGCCGTGCCGCTCAGAAGTGAGCGGTCGAGAGGTGACGGGACGATGCGGGGAGGGAGTTGCCGCGAGGGGGAAGCAGCGTAGCAGGGAGTGAGCCGGCTTCGGGAGGCGGTTGGGGAAAGTGGGGAGTGAACAGATGGGCGCAGGAGGGAGCGGGATACTATTGGGGTTGGAATTGAGGCGGCGATTGCAGCCATTGAGGAGGCTTGGGTTTAATTTGTTTTCTGTGACAAATTGAACAGCGCCATTCTTTATTGGCGGCTCCCTGGATGTCGTAGACAGTGACGTTTCAGTCGATGAGGCTGCATTTGAGCATGTGCCAGTACTGGGCCACCTAGTGGTTGTGTTGTGAGCAAACAGTCATAAATTTATTGTTAGGACCTAGATGGGTGGAGTGCACTGTTTATTCTAGAGCCACTTTTCCGCAGGTCACAACATATATTTAAATTTTCCCACCTACCGATAGTCAATCATGTACTCTATTTTTCCCAGAATAAAACACACCGACCAGGTTTCTTTAAACAGCAAAATTATCAGTTTGTTATAAACCAAGTCCTAACCAATAATGAAGTAAACCATACACACACATTGAAATATTAAAGCCCCTTATTTATCCTAGCCCCCTCATATGCACGCACGCACATATACATACACCAGGAAAAAGGATTTTTTGTTTACAGCTGTTACAAAGAAATAGAAGGAATAAAAAAAAACACAAGCTGCGAAGAAGGTAGGGAAGATGTCCTTTGCTTTGGTTAGGCATCCCAAATACTTGTCGATGGCTATTAATGGGATCTTCCTAGAACAATTCTTTCCAGGCGGTGCTGATCAGTTTGGGTAGGCTTTCCAAGAGATGAAGCTACAGAGGCTCCAAATAGGTCTTGCAGCAGGAGTGCAGCAACAAAGGTTTCAGTTCCCACATATTTGATGCAAAAGTTCCTTCAAACATGCAGGATTTTTTCAAATACAGGAGGAAAAGGCTTTTAGTGCAAAAAGCTTAAAGGGGGCGGAATTCTTAAAATGCATACAGGAGAGCTTTTTGAGCCAGTACGTAGAAAGTCCTACAAGAGAAGGGGCAGTACTGGACCTAATCCTAGTGAATGAAGCTTGATAAGTGGTAGAAGTGTCAGTGGGGGAAGCATTTCAGGGATAGTGGCCATAACTCTGTAAGATTTAAGGTAGTTATGGAAAAGGACAAAGACGAGCCAGAAATAAAGGTACTGAATTGGGGGAAGGCCGATTTCAGTATGATAAGACAGGATCTGGCCAAAGTGGACTGGGAGCAGCTACTTGTAGGAAAGCCTCCATCAGACCAGTGGGAGTCATTCAAAGAGGAAATAGTGAGGGTTCAGAGCCAACATGTACCCGTTAAGGTGAAGGGTAGGACCAACAAGTCCAGGGAACCCTGGATGTCGAGGGATATAGAGGATTGGATCAGGAAAAAAAAAGGAGGCTTATGGCAGATTCAGAGTGCTGAAAACATCAGAGGCCCTAGAGGAGTATAGAAAGTGTAGAGGGGTACTTAAAGTAATTAGGAGTGCGAAGAGGGGACATGAAAAAACACTGGCGGGCAAGATAAAGGAAAATCCTAAGGCATTTTATAAGTATATTAAGGGCAAGAGGATAAGTTGGGAAAGAGTAGGGCCCATTAGGGACCAAAGTGGCAATCTGTGTGTGGAGCCAGAGGATCTAGGTGAGGTTTTAAATGATTACTTTTCATCTGTGTTCACTAGGGGTAAGGACGAAGTAGGTGTAGAGATCAGGGAGGGGGATTGCGATATACTTGAACATATTAGTATTGAGAGGGAGGAAATATTAGCTGTTTTAGCAGCCTTAAAAGTGGATAAATCTCCAGGCCCGGATGAGATGTGTCCCAGGCTGTTTTATGAGGCAAAGGAGGAGATCGGGGCTCTGACACAAATTTTCAAATACTCTCTGGCCGCAGGAGAAGTACCAGAGGGGTGGAGGACAGCGAATGTGGTACCATTGTTCAAGAAGGGTAGCAAGGATAAATCAGGTAATTACAGGCCGGTGAGTCTAACATCAGTGGTTGGAAAGCTATTGGAAAACAATTCTGAGGGACAGGATTAATCCCCACTTGGAGAGGCAGGGAATAATCAGGGTTAGTCAGCATGGCTTTGTCAGGGGGAGATAGTGTCTAACTTGAACATTTCGAGGAGGTGACTAGATGTGTAGATGAGGGTAAAGCAGTTGATGTAGTCTACATGGACTTCAGTAAGGTCCCGCATGGGAGATTAGTTAAGAAAGTAAAAGCCCATGGGATCCGGCAGTTTGGCAAATTAGATCCAAAATTGGCTTAATGGCAGGAGGCAGAGGGTGATGGTTGAGGGTTGTTTCTGCGTGTGGAAGCCTGTGACCACAGGCTGTGGTGTACCGCAGGGATCGGTGCTGGGACTCTTGCTGTTCGTAGCGTAAATTCATGATTTAAACGTGAATATAGGAGGTATGATCAGTAAGTTCGCAGATGACACGAAAATTGGTTTTGTAAATAGTGAGGAGGAAAGCCTTAGATTACAGGACAATATAGATGGGCTGGTAAGATGGGCGGAGCAGTGACAAATGGAATTTAATCCTGAGAAGTGTGAAGTGATGCATTTTGGGAGGACTAACAAGGCAAGGGAATATACAATGGATGGTAGGACCCTAGGAAGTACAGAAGGTCAGAGAGACCTTGGTGTACTTGTCCACAGATCACTGAAGGCAGCAGCACAGGTAGATAAGGTGGTTAGGAAGGCATATGGGATACTTGCCTTTATTAGCCGAGGCATAAAATATAAGAGCAGGGAGGTTATGATGGAGCTGTATAAAATGCTAATTAGGCCACAGCTGGAGTACTTTGTACAGTGCTGGGCACCACACTATAGGAAGGATGTGATTGCACTGGAGAGGGTGCAGAGGAAATTCGCCAGGATGTTGTCTGGCTGGACTGTTTCAGCTATG
The DNA here is from genome assembly GCF_036365525.1 of Heterodontus francisci. Lineage (NCBI taxonomy): Eukaryota > Metazoa > Chordata > Chondrichthyes > Heterodontiformes > Heterodontidae > Heterodontus > Heterodontus francisci. Next base: position 71,903,470 of record NC_090395.1, on the reverse strand, counting down.
AAGAGAGGCTAGGGTTGTTTTCCTTTAGAGCAGAGAAGGCTGAGGGGGGACGTGATTGAGGTAGACAAAATTATGAGGGACATTGATAGATTAGATAGAAAGAAACTTTTTCCCTTAGAGGGGTCAATAACCAGGGGGCATAGATTTAAGTTAAGGGGCAGGAGGTTTAGAGGGGATTTGAGGCAATATTTTTTTTCACCCAGAGGGTGGTTGGAATCTGGAACGCACTGCCTTTATATTGGGAGGAACCATCACAACATTTAAGAAGTATTTAGATGAGCACTGGAAATGTCATAGCATACATATGGGCCAAATGCTCGAAAATGGGATTAGAATTGGTAGGTGCTTGATGGCTGGTACAGGCACGATAGGCCGAAGGGCCTGTTTCTGTGCTGTATGACTCTAAATAGGGAACTGCCATACTTTATGCAGGGTTTGTTTTCAAGAGAGAATTGAGTGGTTCTTTTGCAGGCAAAACGCCAACTGTCTTTTTTAACCATTCTAATTGAAACCAAAACTTTCCAGAAGTCAAGTCTGACATCTATAAATCTTGGCTTGTCACTTCTTTGTAAACATCTCTCTAAGTCAAAAACAGCCCTGATGGATTTTTATTTGAAAATGGGAGCCTTCCAGTAACGGTTTACAGTTCTAACCCAGTCCAAACCTTCTGGTGACCTCCCCTTTTTTAAAAATAAAAAGAGCACCCAAAGTTCCAGCATCTATGGAATCCTTTTTTCAGTTTTAAAACACCAATTCTAAATTTAACAAAAAAATGAAAGCACTTGTAACATTGCCATTTATATAGAATGTTTGTTCTTAAATAGCTGGATATAGTTTCAAGTTTTGTAGCATTTAACATTATGCATGTTACCTTTTATGTTAACAGCTAGTTAACTGTTGTAACCATTTTAACAGTTCTGTAGAATCTGCTTGTAACAGTGTTCTTTCAATTTTTATTCAATTGGACAAATTAGTATCTTGCAAGTAGCCTCCAGGTTCTTTGCTACAGTGAATTAATCAGCTCAGTAAATAACTTGTTAAATAGTTTCATGGTCAGACTGCAATGAATGTTTACAGTGGCAATCTATAGTAGGAATTTAGCAGCATATCACTCTGAAAATGGCTCTGGTTGGGTGGAGGAAGCAAATATTTTTCACTCGTCTATAGTCATGAAAAGTGATTTTTGGCTACCTTGACAGTATGTTGCTCGTCCAACGAGAAAGGAGGCACTGCTAGACCTGATTCTTGGGAATGAGGTGGGTCAAGTGGATCAAGTATCGGTAGGAGAGCATTTAGGGGATAGTGATCGTTGTATCAAGGTTTAGGCTGACTATGGAAAAGGACAAAGAGCAATACAGGATAAGAATTACTAACTGGCGGAAGGCCAACTTCAGTGGGATAAGATTGAAGTTGGGGCAAATAAATTGGAGTCAAATGCTGGCAGGAAAACTAGTAGATGAACAATGAGCTACCTTCAAAGCAGGGATTGTTTGGGCACAGTCAAGGTATGTTACCTCGAAGGGGAAAAGTAGGGCAAACAAATCCAGAGCTCCCTGGATGACAAAAGAGGTAGAGATTAAGATAAAGAAGAAAAAGTGTGCTTATGACAGATGCCAGGTAGAAAATACTATTGAGAACCAAGCTGAATATAGAAGGTTCAGAAGGAAAGTGAAAAAACAAATAAGAGAAGTAAAGAGAGAGCATGAAAAGAGACTGGCAGCTAGCATTAAAGGAAATCCCAGAGTAGGCACATAAATGGTAAAAGGAGGAGTGGGGCCGATTAGGGACCAGAAAGGGGATTTACACCTGGAGGCAGAGGGCATAGCTGAGGTATTAAATGAATACTCTGCATTTGTCTTTCCCAAGGAAGAAGATTCAACTCAGGCAATGTTGAAAGACGAGGTAAGTCAGTCATTAGAGGGGTTTAAAATTGATAAAGAAGTATTAGATAGGCTGTCTGTACTTAAAGTGGATAAAGCACCAGGACCGGATGAGATGCATCCAAGGATACTGAGGGAAGTGAGGGTGGAAATTGCAGAGGCACTGGCCCTAATTTTTCAGTCTTCCTTAGACTCTGGGGTGATGCCAGAGGACTGGAGAATTGCAAACGTTACACCCTTGTTCAAAAAAGGATGTAAAGATAAGCCCAGCAACTACAGGCCAGTCAATATAACTTCGGTGGTGGGAAAACTTCCAGAAAAAATAATTCGGGACAAAGTCAATAGTCGCATGGAAAAATCAGAGTTAATTAAGGAAAGCCAGAAATGGATTTTTTAAGGGCAAATCATGTTAGTTAAACAAACTTGCTGGAGTTTTTTGAGGAGGTAATAGAGGGTTGATGCGGGCAATGCAGTTGATGTGTACATGGACTTTCAAAAGTCATTTGATACAGTGCCACACAACAGACTTGTGAGCAAACATGTAGCTCATGGAATAAAAGGGACGGTAGCAACATGGATCTGAAATTGGCTGAGTGACAGGAAACAAAGAGTAGTGGTTAATGGATGTTTTTCGGACTGGAAGAAGGTTCTTCTAATATTTGTCAGTTCCGAAGAAGGGTCACTGACCCGAAACGTTAACTCTGCTTCTCTTTCCACAGATGCTGCCAGACCTGCTGAGTGAATCCAGCATTTCTTGTTTTTGTTTCAGATTTCCAACATCCGCAGTATTTTGCTTTTATTCTTCTAGTGGAGTTCCCCAGGGATCAGTGTTGGGACCCTTGCTTTTCCTGATGTATATTAATGACCTAGACCTTGGTGTACAGGGCACAATTTCAAAGCTTGCAGATGATACAAAACTTGGAAGCATTGTGAACTGTGAAGAGGATAGTGTAGAACTTCAAAAGGACATAGACAGGTTGGTGGAATGGGCAGACAGGTGGCAGATGAAGTTCAATGCAGAGAAATGTGAAGTGATTCATTTTGGTAGGAAGAACATGGAGAGACAATATAAAATAAAGGGTACAATTCTAAAGGGGGTGCAGGAGCAGAGGGGCCTCGGCATTTATGTGCATAAGTCATTGAAGGTAGCAGGACAGGTTGAGAGCGCGGTTAATAAAACGCAGTATCCTGGACTTTATTAATTGGGGCATAGAGTACAAGAGCAAGGAAGTTATGTTGAACTTGTATAAGACACTAGTTCGGCCTCAGTTGGAGCATTGGAGAGAGTACAGAAAAGATTCAAGAGAATGGTTCCAGGGATGAGGAATTTCAATTACGAAGATAGATTGGAGAAGTTGGGACTCTTTTTTTTTTCCTTGGAGAAGAGATGGCTGAGAGGTGATTTGATCGAGGTATTCAAAACCATGAGGGGTCTGGACAGAATAGATGGGGAGAAACTGTTTCCATTCATGAGAGGATCGAGAACAAGAGGGCACAGATTTGAAGTATTTGGTGAGAAGCAAAAGTGACGAGGAAAAACTTTTTCACGCAGCAAGTGGTTAAGGTCTGGAATGTGCTGTCTGAATCTGGCAGGTTCAATTGAATCATTCAAAAGGGAATTCCTTGTATGAAAAGCAAGAATGTGCAGGGTTATGGGGAGAAGGCAGGGGAATGGAACTGAGGGAATTGCTCTTTCAGAGAGGCAGTGTGGACACGATGGGCCGAATGGTGGCCTCCTGCACTAATGATTCTGTGGCTTATTTGATAAAGCCATTCTGGAACAGAGTCATACAGATCAAGTCCCCAGGTTTAATAATGCATGCAGAATGGCCATTTGGAGCAGGTACTGGAGGGATCCTGTGGCAGTATTAATTTCTGATCTTTGCGTAGGGGGTAAATGGGTACAATTTTTAACGTTTATTTTGTTTGATACATTGCAAGCTTAACATACAAAATTTCAGCGCATTCCACCTTGCAACAGTTAGTGATCTAATATTGCTGATCGGCAGGGATACTGACTTAGCCAGTATCACTATCAAAATATGCCAGAGATGTTGAATGATGGGCAGGCTTGTACCTCTTGGTTTGAAGTGAGCTTTTTATTTCAGTAAAGCCAGCACACTGAATTTTGGCACAATTTTGTCTGGTTCTACAAGAATTTGGCAAAGCTGTCTATGGACCTCTTCTCTGAAGCAGTTCAGTTGTCTTGTACTGGGTCAATTTAACGGATAGTTTTAAGGAGGATTTCGGCTCTTCAATTTTGATCCTTGGTGGGGGGGAGGGGAAGCGTCCTGGCAGCAATTAAATGATAAATCCGAGTCTTTTAGTGGCTGTTTTTTTGAGTCCTGGCAATTTAACACCTGTAGCTGGCTGTGCAAAACCTCCTGTTGGGAACAATGACACTAGGGTTGGTCTCTGTGTCGAAGCAACTATAGAGTTTGAATATACATGTGCACCACATTACAGGAAGGACATGATTACTCTGGATAGAGTACGGAGGAGAATTACAAGAATGTTGCCAGGGCTTGAAAGTTGCTGTATGAGGAAAGATTGGATCGGCTAGGGTGGTTTTCCTTCGAACAGAGGAGGCTGAGGGGTGACTTAATTGAGGGGCTTAGATAGAGTAGACAGGAAGGATCTGTTTCCCCTAGCAGAGAGGTTGATTATCAGGGGGCACAGATTTAAGGTGATTGGTAGAAGGATTAGAGGGGACATGAAGAAAAACTTTTTCACCCAGAGAGCGGTGGGTGTCTGGAATTCACTGCCTGGATTTGTGGTGGAGGCAGAAACCCTCAACTCATTTAAAAGGTACCTGGACCTGCACCTGAAGTGCTGTAACCTGTAAGGCGACGGACCAGGTGCTGGAAGGTGGGGTTAGATTGGGCGGCTAGTTTTCTTTTCAGCCGGCGCATCTATGATGGGTTGAATGGCCTCCTTCTGTGCCACAACTTTTCTATGGTTCTGTGGTTCTAATTTGACCTTGGATACATATGGATCTAGCTCTCATTTAGGACTTTTCTACTAATAAGGCAACAGTGCTAAGAATAGTTTTTTTTTAAGAAGTTTTCAAGCTGTCAAACTGGATAAACCGGTGCATAGGAAATATAAAGACAATCTGTTAATTAGGCCTTCTGGGTGGATATGGCCCATAGGCTGTATTTTGGACATCCCACTTTTACAGCATAATGTCTTTTTGCTTCCTTTTGGCATAGGTGATAGAATTCTCCAAGGAAACCCTTTTGTGGGGAGGAAGAGGGAGAAGGTAAATTGCTCAGTTCCAGACCTCCCCATTGTACAGTGTGTCCACCTACTTTTACAAAATAACTGCACTGCAACTTTCAAAATAGCAAGACATACTTAGTATGTTGGTACTAATACTCAACAGTTTAAAAAAAAAAGTCAAGTCAACAAATTCCAAATATGGTGCTATACACTGAATTCACCCCCTGCTGTCCTGGATCTTTAACCATCAGTACTTTCGTCTGCTATTATGTAAAGCAGAACACTTTTTCAGATCCAACATTTGGAGAGGATAAATGCATTTGCAGTTTGAGATGTTTGTATCTGGAAGATTTTGCATATGGAATATTGGAGGTAGAAAGGACCCCTTGAAGCTCTGGATTATTACATGCGTATACAGTATTCAAATTGCCCTCCTAAAAGGTTCAATTCCAGATTGCTTCCTTGTATTAAAAAGATATAGATTGAATTGTCAATTGCAGCCTCTGACATGTGCTACTTTTAGAGCTAGACACAGTACTTAGGTACTCTTACCACTTTGGAAATGCTTACTTAACAAAACCTGTCTTTCCTGGCACAAAGCTGTATCAAATGGTCGAGGGTGGTGCTTAGTTTGCACAAGTTTGGTTTGGGGGCTTTTTTTTTACTAGGCAAATTTATTGCAGGTGCATGGGTTGCTCAGTACTAACAACAACGATATGTATTTTTGTATTCGTTTGCTGCTTTTATCAGGCTACCTAGCATTATTTCTCAAGAATTGCACCGCAGCCTCACAGCTCCATCGACCTGGGTTCAATTCTGGGTACTGCCTGTGCGGAGTTTGCAAGTTCTCCCTGTGACCGCTTGGGTTTTCGCCAGGTGCTCCGGTTTCCTCCCACAGCCAAAGACTTGCAGGTTGATAGGTAAATTAGCCATTATAAATTGCCCCTAGTATAGGTAGTTGGTTGGGGAATATAGGGAAGGTGGGGATGTGGCAGGAATATGGGATTAGTGTAGGATTAGTATAAATGGGTGGTTGGTGGTTGGCACAGACTCGGTGGGCCGAAGGGCCTGTTTCAGTGCTGTATCTCTAAATAAATTTAAAAAATAATAAAATTAGCGATCAACACTTCCTGCTTGCGATCTAGTACAAATTTATGTCTGCAGATGGTTGCAGCGTGGTTTCCTCTTGTGCTGTTTGCAGTATTCAACACAACTCTCGAACCAGGGGTCACTGTTTAAAAATAAGGGGTTGCGCATTAAGACAGACGAAAAAAATTTTCCCTGAGGGTCATGAGTCTTTGGAATTCTCTTCTCAAAAGGCAGTGGAAGCAGAGTCTTTGAATATTTTTAAGGCAGAGGTAGTTAGATTCTTGATAAGCAAGGGGAGGTGGAAATGTGGAGTAATCAGTTCAGCAATTAACTTATTGAATGGTGGAGCAGGCTCGCGGGGTTGAGTGGCCTACTCTTAATTCGTATGTTCGTATGTAACAGTGTGACTCGTGTATAATAGTTACAAAATATTTCCTTTAATCTTCCTTCTGCCTGTGAATGGGGCTGATCAGTGGGATGGACCTTGGAGTGTGTGTGTATATACACACAAGTAACTTATTAATTTGTAACTTAAATGCTCATCTGTGCTGCCATTCAGTATTATTGAAAGGCTAATAGTAGACCTGTGAAATTATTATACGATGTGAAGCATGTGGAAAACGCCCAGCATTGCAGTTAGCCCACAGCTTTTCTTCTGAATCCAAGTTGGATCTGAAAGTTTTCTGCTCTACATAATAGCAAACTAAAGTACTAATGGTCAGATATCTATGACCGGGTGAATCCAGTGTATAGCACTGCATTTGGACTTTTTTTTTACTGTTGAGTATTAGTACCAATATACTAAATATGCCTTGCTATTTCTGAAGTTGCAGTGCAGTTATTTTGTAAATTTTTATTGGTCTCATGCAGGAAGTGTTGAATATGTTAATGATATGCTAAGTATTATCCCTCTCCCTGGCGACTGTCTGAGGCTGAACCACACCATTTGCAGCCTTGCGAGCTTCCGACCACATCTGCTCCATCACCTAAGACAGCCTGCTTTCACCTTCGTATCATTGCGACTTCATCCTTGCCTCAGCCACTGAAACTCTTATCCATGCTTTTGTTGCTTCTAGGCTCGACTCTCTCTCTCAATGCTCGTCTCTGCGGCCTCCCACCTTCCACCCTCCATAAACATCCAAAACTCTGCCAGCATCTTAGCTCACACCGAATCCCATTCATCCATCGTCCCTGTGCTTGCTGACCTTTTGGCTCCAGGTCAGGTAATGCCTCACTTTTTAAAATTCTAAACTTTGTTTTGAAATCCCTCCATGGTCTATGTTCAGTACCATTTGCAACTCAAGATAATGAAGCAGTCTATGCTTGCATGTAGCAAGACCTGGCCAGCATTCAGGCTTGGGCTGATAAGTGGCAGGTAGCGTTAGTGCCTAAAGAGAATCTAACCATCTTCCTTTGACGTTCAACAGCATTGCCATCACTGAATCCCCCACCATCAACATCCTAGGCGTTACCGTTGACCAGAAACTTAATTGTACCAGCCACATAAATACTGTGGCTATAAGAGCACGTCAAAGGCTGGGAAATTTGTGCCGATTAACTCACCTTTTGACTCCCCAAAACCTGTCCTCCGTCTAAAGGCACGAGTCAGGAGTTTGATGCCATATTCTCTGCTTGCCTGGATGAGTGCAGCTCCAACAACACTCGAAGCTCAACATCATCCAGGACAAAGCAGCCCACTTGATCGTCACCCCAACAAACAAAAACAACAACTTAAACATTCATTCCCTCCACCACCAGCACAGTGGTAACAGTGTTTTACCATCTACAAGATGTTCTGCAGGAACTTACCAAGGCTCCTTTGACAGCACTTTTAAAACCCGTGAGCTCTACCACCTAGAAGGACAGTGGCAGCAGATGTATGGGAACACCACCTGCAAGTTCCCCTGCAAGTTATTTCTTATCCAGACTTAGAACTATATCATCATTCCTTCATTGCTAGATCAAAATCCTGGAACCTCCTCCCTAATAGTATTGCGGGTGTACCTTTACCACACGGACTGCAGTGGTTCAAGAAGGTGGCTCACCATCACCTTTTCGAGGGCAATTAAAGATGGGCAATAAATGCTGACCTTGCCAGCGATGCTCGCATCCCAAGAATGGATAATAAAAAATCTCTAACCTTCTCCAGCCCTACAACCCTAGGATTTCTGTGCTCCTCCAATTCCAGCCTCTTGCACATCCTTGATTTCTATCACTTCCACTGGTGGCAATGCCTTCTGCTGTCTAGACCATAAGCGTGCTCCTAAATCTCTCTACCTCTCCACCACCCTGCCCCTTTTTATGTTGCTTCTTTTAAAACCTACCTCTTTGACCAAGCTTTTTGTCAGCCTTTCTAGTATCTTATGTGACTGTGCTGAATTTTGTTTGCTGCTGTGAAGCATCTGGAGAACTAGTTTTTTGCCTTTGGGGAGACATGCTTGGTCATGTATATTGCAATAGTTTACATTGCATTAATTTAGATTTATTACTTTTAACAGGTGGCTTAGTACAGCTAGAGTTTGTTACAGGATTCCATTAGTAATGGTCAATAAGGTGCCAATTGTAACATACCAGTTAAAATGTAATGTTTATATTCTCTACTGTGGAGAAACTTTGCACCTCTTCATACTGCCTTATGGCAGCTAGAAGAGGCTTGTGGTTGTAATTCCACAAACGCATCTTTTCATTTCCACTGTTTTTTGGGGCTCCCTTGTAGTCAATTTGGAATAAAAATAGATCTCTTCATTCAATGACCGTCATTGTACTGTGGTAAGGAAGTCAAGGGCAAATCACAAGCTTTGTAACACATGCAAGGACACTTCTGTTAAGCATGTGCCAAATATACACAATGTACCATGAAAATTGTGGCTCTTCAGATTATTTGGTCCATTATTAGAAAAAGGAAACATTTTGCTAACCAAGGAAAGTATAGGGAGAGGAGAATAGTACTGTAAAGTGCGCAAGCCTTCCTGACTAGTAAATGAAGTGCCTAATTTCCATCAAGTGAAAGGGATTTTTGAGGTTATTTCTAATCTTGTATATTATACCACTGTTCATAGTAGATGCCTGAACCTTTGTTTATAGATCTTTCAAATGCAAAGGAAAACTACATTAAAACATCTAAAATAATCTTTAAATATACTTGTTTAGATGCTTTTTCTGTTAAGCCTCTGGCTTGATTCCAGAAGTTGAGGCTTTATTTGTTAGAGGAATTGTCATTCCTGTCATGTGATGCAGGTAGGGCAATATTTTGAACTTCAAATGGATCATTTTGTTCTCTAGAAGGTCAGATTTGTCCCTGGGGTGGCTTTCTTTTAAAGTAGCCTGTGTTTTCATTGGGTGGAGAGAAAGAGATTTTCAATATAAAGTGGCCCTTCTCCCCTGCCAAATTTACAGTGCTACAAAAAAATTAGGTGTGTCTCACTGGTGAACTGTTCTGCTGATAGATTCATTTGGGAGAAATTCCATAGAGAATTGTGTAAGTTTTGACACGAGCCTCAACGTGGTTACCAAAATGGGAAAAGACAACATTGACTTGGACATAACTAATTTATATAGTCCCTCCAACATAGTAAAACATCCCAAGGCACTTTGAGTGTTATCGAGCATAATTTGACACCAAGCCACACGGGGAGACACTGGAACAGATGACCAAAAGCTTGATCAATAAGTTGCAAGGAGCATCTAAAAGAGGGTAGAGAGCCCGAGAGACTTGGGAGGAAATTAGAGATTGGGACCCAGGCAGCTGATAAGTGAGTATTTGTGTATACTCTTGGTTCAAACACTTTCCACATCGGCTGGTCCCAGATATTGAATTGAGATTTCAGTGGAACCACTGGGATTTCAGTGGAGTTCAGTGGTGGATGTTTGGAGATTTGGTATCGTGTACACTTAAACTCTGAAATATCTGTCGATATAGACTTGTCTTTTTGCAACTTGGTTTGTGGTTGGAGAGAGCAGTTTTTTGTACGATACAACACTGGGGAGGAGTACTGGCGGTGGAAATAATTCTAAGTAATCAGTTAAGAGTATCGCAAGAAATGTATTGCAAACACTAAAGTTTATTCTAAATGTGTACATTAAAATTACACTAATGACAATATTATAACTGCCTTTAGTATGAAGGGAGCTCTGAAATGGTTGGCTTTATCGAGTTATACAGCACAGAAACAGGCCCTTCGGCCCATCATGTCTCTGCCAGCCATCAAGCACCTAACTATTCGAATCCCATTTTCCAGCACTTGGCCCGTAGCCTTGTATGCGATGGCATTTCAAGTGCTCATCTAAATACTACTTAAATGTCTCTGCCACCTCTTCAGGCAGTATGTTTCAGATTCCAACCACCCTTTTTTCCTCAAATCCCCTCTAAACCTCCTGCCCCTTAATTAAGTCTATGCCCCTGGTTATTGACCCCTCCGATAAGGGAAAAGGTTTCTTCCGATCTAACCTATCAATGCCCCCTCATAATTTTGTATACCTCAATTGTGTCCCCCCCCCTCAGTCTTCTCTGCTCTAATGTGGGTGTTTTAATGTAGCTGAAATTCATGCACCTCGCTGTACCAATATTGAAACATTGCAGAGGTGGAGTTTTCTTTTCCCTCCTTCCACCACCCCACCCCCCCAAAGTTTTATTAATTTTTTCTTTTCTGAAAATGGCCCAAATAAGCTGTAAAAGCATTAATTTTAGTGCCACATTTGAGCTTCAGTGCACTCTTCCACAAAGAAACAACAATGTGGGTTTGCACTCAATTATCCAGAGTCTGCAGTATCGTCTCAGCGCCCACAAAGGAATACTGAATGGTGCAGTCAACCTAGACAGTACTCTCTCAATGATTAGTTATAGAGCAGCCTTTTATCACTTGTGTGCCATATCATGCCAGATTAACAGTTACAAATGAGGGAATATCTTTCAATATGGCGTATGACATTTAACATGATCCCTATAGCTGGTAACCATTACATTATATCTGACAGTTTCTGGTTTTGGAGAGCAAAGTTTGAGCTTGAGTGGCCTAATGATTACAGCACTGAGGCCTGCTCCACTTTTCACAGGACACAGGCACCAAAACTCTACCAATGGGACAGACTCCACCTGAACCAGAATGGGACCAGTATCCTAGCGGATAGGGTAAATAGGGAAGTGGCAAAGGCTGTAACCTAGTAAGATCGGGGGAGGGATCTATAAGAAATGAAAGGAGAATGAATGAAATAGGAAAAGAGAGCATGGGATTGACTGGTTAGAGAATAGGAGTTAGAAAGATGGCTAAAGATAAAGTGGAAGGAACTGCTATTGGAGTTGATCTGTCTGTACAGCAATGCACACAGTGTCCATAACAAAACAGGGGAACTGAAGGCATTAATACATTGAGCCAGATAGTCAAGATTATTAAAACATGGCTACAGAAAATATAGGAGTGGGGATTGAATGTTGCAGGGTATAACATTTTGAAAAGCTAGTGGGAGATAAAGGTGTCATGGCGTAGCTATACTCAGTGATAATAGCAATAGCAGTAGAAATAAGTAACACAGCCATCAGTAAGATGGAAGCAGCGCCCATATGAAGAGAGATATGCAGCACAGTGGCGCAGTGGTTAGCACCGCAGCCTCACAGCTCCAGCGACCCGGGTTCAATTCTGGGTACTGCCTGTGTGGAGTTTGCAAGTTCTCCCTGTGTCTGCGTGGGTTTCCTCCGGGTGCTCCGGTTTCCTCCCACAGCCAAAAGACTTGCAGGTTGTTAGGTAAATTGGCCATTATAAATTGCTCCTAGTATAGGTAGGTGGTAGGGGAATATAGGGACAGGTGAGGATGTGGTAGGAATATGGGATTAGTGTAGGATTAGTATAAATGGGTGGTTAATGGTCGGCACAGACTTGGTGGGCCGAAGGGCCTGTTTCAGTGCTGTATCTCTAAATCTAAAAAAAAATCTAATAAAGGATCTATCACACTTGTCTACAGAGCACCTAATAGAAGGGAGGTGGAGGAAAAAATATCTGAAAAAATTAGGGAAATGAGAAACATATGTAATCGGGGATTTCAACTGCCCCAAAATTAATTGGCCAGAAGACGAATGCAAAGTGGTTCCTAAAATGTGTACAGAATTCCTTTCTAATCCAGTATGTAAGAAACAGGAGAGTTTGCTGCTAGATCTGGTAATGGGGAATGCACCAAAGCAGATAAGAGAAGTAAATGTAGGGGATCATCGAGGCAATAGTCACCATTATATAATATGGTTTCGGGTAATAATTGCAAAGGACATAAGTATGAGGAAGGCTAGAGTAACAGATTGAACAAGAGCTAATTTTTCAGGAGCTGAAAATAGAACTTGGGGAAATAAAATGGAAAATAATATTGGTAAACAATGATTCAGAACTGTAATGGGAAATATTTGTGTTTAGCAGAGACCAAGAAAAATGTATTCTGCTTTTAAAAAAACAAACTAGGCATTCAAGACACCATGGGTGAATGAAGATGCAAGGGAAACAAGGTAAAGAAAGGGGCATAAATTAAGTACATGGACAGAAAGGAAGAGCATGACGAGGGAGATTATGAAGAGATTAGGGGAGAAATTTAAAAAAAAAAAAAAATTAGGAAAGCAAAGTGGAACTTTTAAGCTAGTTATAAAGGACTTGAGACAAAATAGTGAAATATTCTACAGGCGCAAATTTTAAAAAATGGAGTCAGGATGGGAATAGGGCCACCAGGGGACAGGTAGTGATAGTAAAATGGCAGAAATAATAAATTATTTTGCTCAAGTATTTACCAGAGACAGACAGATCATGTGGACATGAAACTGAAAGGTATTATAAATGTGAGAAACTCCTTTAAAATTGAGAAATAATAAATAAAAAAGAAACTTCTTTGTCCAGAGTGGTGAGAATGTGTAACTTGCGACCACAGGGAGTAGTTGGGGCGAATAGTGTAAATGATATTTAAGAGGAGGCTGGATAAGCAAATGAGCGGCGAAGAGAATAAAAGGTTATGCTGATAGTTCGATGGATGGGAGGCGGCTTGGGTGGAGCATAAATATGGCATGGGCTTGTTAGGTTGAATGGCCTGGTTTTGTGCTTTATATTCTATGCAAATAGTCACACTTTGGGCGAAAGGAAGTAGCAACCACTGCTTCGTCATAGACTCTGGCGTCTCATTCTTGAGCAAGATTTTTTGGGCTTTTACATTTATAAGGTGACATGCATGCCAATTCTGTTGGGTTGACTGTTGAAATGAGTAAAGCTGTCTGTGGTCAGACATTTGACAGTTCATCAAGTACAAAGTCACAAAACTGCAAATTTGGTGAATTACATGATCTCAAAAACGGTGAATTTCCATAATAGGTGAGTTACTGTCTGTGGTATCGGCGATATCCAACATCTTTTTTGATACTCCTCCCTATGTTTTTTCTCTTGTTAATTGCTGGAAGCTTACTTGTCCTGCCTGTCGTCATGAGAATTCCTGGAACAAACTAGATGTGTGTGGTAATTGTATATTTCATACTTGTAGATGTACATTTCATCTAATTATTGACAAAGGAATCCTTTTTTTTTAAACAATGAGGGATACAGTTCAGAGTTATGTTTGAAAGTTATCTAAGAAGGTATGTTATAGTTTTAAAAAATTCTTTATGGTTTGGGCACATTGTAACTAACATTTCAACATGTTCAGCACCATTCGCAACACCTCATACTGAAGCAGTCCGGGTAGAAATGCAGCAAGACCTGGACAATATCCAGGCTTGGGCTGATAAGTGGCAAGTAACATTCGCGCCACAAGTGCCAGGCAATGGCCATCTCCCCGTGACATTCAATGGCATTACCATCGCTTAATCCCCCACTATCAACATCCTAGGGGCGACCATTGACCAGGAACTGAACTGGAGTAGCCATATAAATACCATGGCTACAAGAGCAGGTCGGAGGCTAGGAATCCTGCGGTGAGTAACTCGCCACCTGACTCCCCAGAGCCTGTCCACCATCTGCAAGGCACAAGTCAGGAGTGTGGTGGAATACTCTGCACTTGCCTGGATAGATGCAACCCCAACAACACTCGAAGCTCGACACCATCCAGGACAAAGCAACCTGCTTGATTGGAGCCCCATCTACAAACATTCACTCCCTCCACCACCAACGCACAGTAGCAGCAGTGTGTACCATCTACAAGATGCATTGCAGCAACGCGTCGAGGCTCCTTAGACAGCACCTTCCAAACCCGCGACCTCTACCAACTAGAAGGGCAATGGCAGCAAATGCATGGGAACACCACCGCCTGCAAGTTCCCCTCCAAGCCACAGACCATCCTGACTTGGAACTATATCGCCGTTCCTTCACTGCTGCGTCAAAATCCTGGAACTCCCTTCCTAACAGCACTGTGGGTGTACCTACCTCACATGGACTGCAGCGGTTCGAGAAGGCAGCTCACCACCACCTTCTCAAGGGCAATTAGGGATGGGCAATAAATGCTGGCATAGCCAGCGACGTCCACATCCCATGAATGAATAAGAAAAATTGGCAAAGCAGCTCTGTATGTACAGTTTACTGATGAAACAAAGATTAATACATTTTTTGCCCAAGGAATCATGTCAAACGGAACCCTGATCAGTCAGAATATTTTGGGACCCATTGGAAATGATTGGTGTGACAGTGTAATGGCTGCCAGAAGTACTGGATGAACATGCTTGAGGATAGGTTCCTCTCATTTACCTTTGTTAACCCTGGCCGCCTCATATTCAATGTGACTGCCCTCGAGGTGGCTCTGGTGGGAGGACGCAGTCACCCACCTCTTTCTGGAATGTGCCTTTGCAAAGCAAATCTAGAAAGAGATGCAGTCCACCTATCCTTCGTGGAGCAGTTTCTGCGGAAAAACACCTTTGACCACCGGTCCATCAGGCAGTGGTCTGCACGGAATGTCCTCAAGGCCCTACGGGAAAAGGAAACGGTGGATCCTGTCGGATGGTTCCCCGAGCAGACCGTCAAAGTCATTTGGCGGAATGCCTCATCACCAGAACTTTCAAACAAGCACCAAGACGTAGCTTGGCTGGTGGTGAGAAGGGCCCTCCCCGTCAGATCCTTCATGCACACCCGAAGTCTCGCCCCCTCCGCACAGTGCCCCCGCGTTGGCTGTGGTGGGGAAGAGACGGTCGCCCACCTCCTCCTGGAATGTGCCTTTGCAAAGCAGGTGTGGAAAGAGATGCAGTGGGTTTTGTCAAGGTTCATCCCAAGCAGCTCTGTAACACAGGAGTCTGTGCTCTACGGGCTGTTCCCAGGGACGCACACCGAGACAAACATCAACTGCTGCTGGAGGGCTATCAATTCGGTGAAAGACGCCCTTTGGTCTGCCCGAAACTTGCTGGTCTTCCAGCGCAAAGAGTTGTCCACCACCGAATGTTGCAGACTGGCACATTCCAAGGTCCAGGACTACGTGCTGAGGGACGCACTAAAGCTTGGGGCAGCCGCAGCAAAGGCTCAATGGGGAAAGACCACAGTGTAAGGTTCCCCCACCAAGCTGGACTGAGGGGCTGGAACCATGGGAAACCCCTCGAACTGTATCGTTAATATTCTCAATTGCTGTAAATGTAAAACTGTAATTGACATGACAATTGTGAAACGGAAGGGTTGGGAAGAAACTCATGACATTATTGAAAGAAACTGATCTCTTTTGCAATGTTTGTATTTTTTCGTGCTGTTTGGAAACTGTTTGGCAATGTAATTTTTACAGATTTTTATGAATAAAGTATATTTTGGAAATAAAAAAAAAAGAGAGATGCAGTGGTTTTGTGCAGGTCTATCCTGAGCAGCTCTGTAATGCAGGGCTCAGTTCCCAGAGACCCATGCTGATAAACATCAATTGCTGCTGGAGGGCCATCAACTCTGAAAGATGCACTTTGGTCTGCCCAAAACCTGCTGGTCTCCCAGCGCAAAGAGCTATCCACAACTGAGTGTTGTAGACTGGCACATTCCAAGGTTCAGGACTGTGCCGAAAGACTCAGTAAAGCTTGGGGCAGCTATTGCAAAGGTTCAATGGAAGGACCTCCTGCCATAGTGTACCAAGGGGCTGCAAACGGTGTAAAACCCCCTCGGGCTGTATGCACCAGAGAATGTTTTGACATGTAATGTAAATGTACATTGTAAATATAACCTGAAATGGCAAGTGTATTGAGGGACTTCACGTACTGTATTGAAAGAAACTGACCTGTATTCCACTTTATGTAATGTCCAATTTGAATTGTAATGTATTTTTACAAATTTTATTAATATTGAGGAAAAATTTGTGACCGACTAGTAGTTTACTTCTACTCTAACGAAAGGTGTGCTAGATTAATACTGGATAAGTTGTGCTTTTCCTTGCCTTCCCTTTTACAGCTTGTGTAATGCTACACTGCTTTTCTAATGGATTTAGCAATTTTGTTCAATTCTAAATAAAGTCTGAAATGGTAAGAGGCGTTGAGCTGGAAATTGTACATTGTGCAGCTGAATAATTAAAGTAAATTTATATTTCTGTTAACACAAATGGGTAGAGGGAGGTGTGAAAGGAAGAGAGATTTTATGTTATAAACTTAAATATGTGTCATCACTGGAAGCAAAGCACACTTTAACATGACTTTTTAAACGAACTGCTGAATGCCTCCCACTTAAAGGCCTGCTCGGGAATAAAATTGAATCCTGACCCGACCACATCCAACTTGAACCCGACCTGGGCCCAAGTTCTTTAATTTTTTTCCCTTTCCTGACCCGACTACCATAATAATTATATTAAACAGGTTATTGTTCTCTACCTTGTCCAAATGTTGTGACCCAGTTCATCCGTTCCGGCAGCAGGCTATTCCTGCAGAATCGTGCAGATAGAGTTGTGAATCTGAGCTTGATCTCGTCACCAGGAACCAATTGCATGCAGCCCCCCCCCCCCCCCACCAAACTTTCTCTCTCGAGCATCCATAGTGTAGAATCACTTTTGGATGCATGGAAGCTACAGCATGAGTGCGATGACGTCATAGAGACACTCGCTCACTGCAGTGTGGGGAGAACGGGCTGCACGTTTCCTGCCTTGACCTGAATGTTCAATTGAAGATTACTTCTCGGATGAAGGCAGCACTGTCCACATCCAGTCTGACCCGAGCCTGAATGCTATACTCTGAAGAGAGACCCAACCCGAACCCGACACATGTTGTCGGGTTCGCGTCGGGTAGCCACACGTTACTCCTACTCAATTTTTTTTTTTGTTGACTTTGAATCTTCTAGATTGCACAGTCTGTGGTCCAGGTAGTAAGAGCAAAAGGCTGGATGTTATAATGTATCTTAATACAAAAATAATTGTCCAATGAAACTTCAATTGTTACAGTAGATTTGTTTGACAGCGTGTGATCGAAGCTTAAGTTGAGGTAACTTCAGAAAAGCAATATCTATGTTAAGACTGAATAACACATGGGAAGAGCGGTTCAACAAAGCATCAATTACTACATTTTCCAAGTGGGCATATTGGAGATCCAGAAGGATAAAATCCAGTGTATCCTGAAGCTTAAACTGGCCTTGAGATCTGGATACTGTTAACATTTAGTTCTCCATATTCGTGCGCAGTAGACCCAAGAATATGGATGTTTGTAAAAGTGGGGTGTGACGGGGAGGGGCGAAGAAAAGGTTTAATTGCTGGTAGATCATTGGAATGTACATTTATTTGCCCTCTTGCTCTTTACAGGGAACATTCAGAAAGCTGGGAACACTGAGCAAAATTAGAAATTCTTTCTTTTACACAGTTAAATTATCCCATGTACTTTTTTTTTATAAGATGGGTGTAGCTAGTTATAAGGGAATATACCATTTCACACCCCTTTTCTGAAACATTGCTTTTTATCAAAAGTTTTCATCTTAACACACTACTGCATTAAATCACTAATTTTAAGTCAGTTGGCTGTAGTTGCTGGAGTGAATGTTTGCACCCATCATAACCACGGGCTTATGATCATGACTATTTCATTAGAAGGAAGCTGGCAGGGGTGTGCAATGATGTGATCATTTCCTGCAAAGGAGGGCAGTTGGTCAGTTTCAGGCATGCTAGCATGCCCTTGTGAGACTGAACTAAGCAGCTTTGGCATAAGGTTTTAGATTTTGCAGGACTGGGGTGCAGTGGGAGTAGTTGAAAACGTTTTTAAAACAAAAACAGTAAAAATGCACTTTTCCTACTTTATAAACTATGACTACATTTTTTACAAAAAAATTACTTCATGGGCCATGAAGTGCTTTTGGGATGTCCTGAGATTATGAAGAGCACCATATAAAATCCTAAGTTAATTCTCTCAAACTCCTGTAAAAATTGCATTTATGCACTGGAATACCACTCCCTGTTCCTTCCAGTAGTTTGGAGCTGTCACATTTGTATGTTCGAATGAAATGGTATGACACTTGTGCTGACAAGTTCAGAAGTAGGTTGTATAAAGATTTTCTGATGAGATTTCCATAGCAGTGGGTTTTACTGAATTGGTGGCTGCACTATTTAATGCGTATATCTCCTTATTCTTTATCTCTGAACCCTGAAATATTACAATTACTTATTGCTCACTGAAATGATTTAAAATAACCAATTGTTCTGGAGTGTGTGATCTAACTGTTTTGGCTGCTGCTTCATTTGCACATTTCCACAGGTTGATGCACGAGTTCCTTTTCTTTAATGCATATAATGTACTAACAAATACAAAGTGCTCCTGTAATCTCTCATAACTGTCTTAATTGACTCTCAAAGCCAGCATGAAAGATGAAATGTAGTTAAAAGCATTGTGCATCTTTTTTTCACCTGTCTTGCAACCAGTTATGGGTGATGAATGTAATAAAAACAAAGTGCTGGAAATACTCAGCAGGTCAGGCAGCATCTGTGGCGAGAGAAAGAGTTAAGATTTCAGGTCTGTGTCCTTTCATTCTGATCGTCAGAATGAAAGGTCACAGACGTGAAACATTAACTCTGCTTCTCTCTCCACAGATGCTGCCAGACCTGCTGAGTATTTCCAGCACTGTTTTTATTTCAGATTTCCAACATCTGCAGTATTTTGCTTTTATATGGGTGATGAATGTACTAGGTTACGTTCTAATTATACATTTTGAGAATTTTAAGCTTTACACATTAATTTTTTGGATGATAAAGCAAGGATAGAGCAAGAGTTCGTCCATGGCACAAAACCTAACACAGCTTCTCACTTTAGCAACACTATAGTCAATTATAGAAGGGTCACTGACCCGAAACGTTAACTCTGCTTCTCTCTCTCTCTCTCTCTCCACAGATGCTGCCAGACCTGCTGAGTGTTTCCAGCATTTCTTGTTTTTATTTCAGATTTCCAGCATCTGCAGTATTTTGCTTTTACTGTAGTCAATTGTTTGATTTTCTTGGGATGAGAAGGTTGTCCTCCGGAGAGACTGAGTAGAATAGGCCTTTATTCTCTGGGATTCAGAAGATAGGAGGTGTAAGATTCTTCAAGGTTTGACAGGCTAGATAGGCTGTTTCCACTGCTTGGAGAGTCTAGAACTAGAGAATCATAGTCTTACATAAGTGGTCAGCCATTTAGGACTCCGGTGAGGAGGAATTGCCTCACTTAGAGGGCTGTGACTCATTGGAATTCTTGACCCCAGAGAGTTGTGGATGCTGAAATTGATAGATTTTCAGCCTCTAAAGGAATTGAGGATATCTGGATAGGACGGGAGAGTGGAGTTGATGTAGAAGTTCAGCTATGATTTTATTGAATTGTGGAGCAGGGTCAAGCGGCCATAAGGCCTATTTATGCTCTGTTTCTTTGAAATGCATGGAACCAATTTGTGACCGTCTTCAGAGTCTCTTGTAGATCTTGTCATAATACCACAGAGAATTCTCTTTTCCCATATAGTTTAATATACAGTGTCAATTTCTTTATTGAACTATAGGAAAAGGGAGTTTCTTAACCTTTTTGCAGTAAAACAGAACGATGGGTGTGTGCATGGTACTATGATCTATTGAACTGAGGGGGAAGAAAATCCCCGAATGTACAATTATGGGTCATGTTTAGAGCTATTAAAATGAACTGCATTGCACTAAGGTGAAATACTTGTGGCTACAAAAATTTCTGGTGATGGTGGTAGCCATTTGAAGTGATGAAATAAGTTC
Organism: Heterodontus francisci; assembly: GCF_036365525.1. Classification (NCBI taxonomy): domain Eukaryota; kingdom Metazoa; phylum Chordata; class Chondrichthyes; order Heterodontiformes; family Heterodontidae; genus Heterodontus; species Heterodontus francisci. The sequence goes on along the minus strand of NC_090395.1, from coordinate 71,883,170 downwards.
ATCAGTCAAAGTGTATGCACATTAAAATGCAACGGTTTATTGTGTAGCACTCAACTGTCCTCCCTGCTCCCCCAAAGAATAGTGATAGCAATACACTACGCTTAGTGACCTCACTGAATACTGTAAGACTGCAACTGTCTTTGGCTCCTATCAAATTTTTCCTACCCTTCCTCCTTTTGAAATTAAATGGTGCACAACCTCCTTCCTCAACTGCAGTTGCCAAGGTACAACAGGGCACCCTCAGTACCTTTAAAAGTTTTATTCTTGATCCTTTTTCCTTGTTTGCATATTTTTGCCTTAATGACATTGCACTCAGTGATGCTTCTGGATAATTTGGCAGCTGTATTTGCCTAGATAACAAGGCACTGCACTTCAAAGTAATCCATTGATGAATAGCTTGCAGACTAAAGCCTGGCTCGGGTATAAAATTAAAACCCGACCTGGGCCACACCCGACCAGAGCCGACCCAAGCCTGAGCCCTTTCATTTTTTTTCGCACCCGACCCAAATATCCTTCATCTGTTCCGGCAGCAGACTATTCCTGCAGCTAGAGTTGTGGGGAATCATGATCCTGTGACTTCCCAGAAGCAGTGTCCAGCCCGATCCGATCCGAGGCCGAATGCTGGACTTGGAATTTAAACCCGATATGTAGTCGGGTCTAGTCGGGTTCGGGTCGGGTAGCCAGGCTTTATCGCAGATATGCTGAGGATTTGATGAGAGTGTTTGTTTATTTCTGTGCATTGGCAGGTTGCTCATCTGAAGTCATGGCATGGGTGAGCCTGAACTTTGCTCAGCTGACAATTCGGAGACCATTCCATTCAATCCTCTGTACCCTTGTTGACTCCATCCCTCCCTGGCTACATGTTCAGGGTGAGTTAGATGGTGCTTAAACTCTGCCATGTTTGCTCTGAGCTGAACTTCAAACCACGTATCCCATCACCAAGACTGCTTACTTCCACCACTGCCACTGAACCATGTTTATTTTTGCTTCTAGGCTTTCTTGCATCCTCCAAACATAGCTCCTAATTTAATCAAAATTCTGATACCTACCTCTTGTCCTGCTCATCCGTCACATCTCCCCTCAGTAACCTTTCTTAGGCTGCTTGTTCTCCATGGTCTGGCCTCGTGTGACCTGTACAACTTTCTGCAGCTGTGTCCTTTGAGACTCTTGTACAGTTTCCCCCAACCCCCCAACTTCTTTGGTGACAGGAGTTCATCAGTTTTAGGCCTACTCTGAAACTTCCTCTTAAATTCCTTCACCTTGCTACTTCTCCCATCCCTTTAATAGCCACCTTTTTAAAAATCTGCTGGCAGCCTTTCTTGAGATTGTCTCTCCCAACTTGCTGCTTTTTAAACTTCATTTTCTGTTACGTTCGCTCATTGGAACATTTACTCCAATGCAAGTTGTCATCTGAAGTGAATTTTTAAGAGGTCTACTTGTGTACTTAATGTTGCCCAAATGAACAATTGGTTTTGATAATTGGGATAATTTGGTTAAAATAAGCCTGATCTCTCCTCCTTACTGACCTGTCCTAACTTAATATTTGTATGTAAATTGATGGACTAACAGTGTGCATTAGTAGTTACTGAAAATAAGCCACTTCTTTCTCTGTTTCTCTTTCCCTCTCCCCACCAGAGAGCCCTATTGAAACATATCTTGTTGAAATATATTTGAAGGCTATGAAAGTCGTAGCTTTCAGTTGACCTTTAAGTCTGCTACAATTGTCAGTCATGATTTTGAACCTTTTTGCAACTTCTGCTTACCATGTGATTGTAATAGGTGGCCTCGCTTTCACCAGGCTGGTGGACATCTTCAGATTATGAATATGCATGGCACTGACAATGCCAGGAGGCCTGTGTAATAGTGTAGAAAGGGACACTATAGCTACTCTAGTAAGCCTGAAGCTAGACAATAAAGAAACTTGCTGCTCCTGGCTACATGCATTGTCTGAAGGTGCAGGGTTCGTTTGGTGTGTTCATTTCTGTGCTGTTTTGATTTAATGGTTCATGCAGCAAGCAACGAAATTGGCAAGTACTAACCTTCAACTTGCCCGCCCGTTTGGATGTATGAGTCATGAAGGTCGTACTTGGCTTTTAATACACTGAGGTTTATAGTAAAACAAAAGCATTCCTGGAGCCCTTGGTTACCTTTCCAGAATGTGCTGTCACTATGGTTCCGAGACTGATACTGCAAGGTTACAGAAACTACTGTTCTGCAGTTAGACTGTAATGTGACTCTCTTGCCCCTCTGAACTGTTCATCTCCCCTTCTCCCCAACACCCATAACAACCTTCAATGACGAATTTATTCCAATGTTACTTCAGTTATGGAGTTAATTGATTATTGAATAAGTAGGGTCATTTGGGTTCTATTAATCTTTAATGGGTATTTGTACAAATACCCATTAAAGCATTTATGTTTCCATGCAAAGAAATTCTTCTGATTAGTGGGTGTTTTGTTGTCATGTCTGAGGTACTTTGTCAGGGTAACTTGGTTGTGGTGCTCTAACGCATGGGCTTATGGAGCACCTTTGCCCGGCAGGTCCTGCCCGCGCGCCCCCCCCCCCCCCCCAAAGCCAAATTTGGATCCTTGCCGGGATCACCATGAACATTGCACGACGTGGATGCAAGTGCACTGAGCGTAACTAACCATTCTTCCCCCTTCCTGTGCTCAGATTCCAACTGCTACCTGCTGGTTGCGTTAAGTGTAGTGCATGGCAGGCAGTGGCTGGAATCTGAGCAGTGGGGGCAGGGTAGTTAGAGGGTTTGTCCCTATTTTGTGTTTGGTATGTGAACCCAGCAGCTGTGCAGGAAGATGCAGTGCAGGAGCTTCTGGAACCCTTTGCAGTTCTTTGCAAATTTGGCTACTTAATCGGTAGGAATAGACTGTTAATATATGGGGCTACAGGGAGGGGAGGGCCTTGAATGTTCTTGGATGCTCAAGGCCCTGAGGATTCTTTAATGAAGCCCTGGATCTGTGAATTAGTCCAGTTATATGATGTGGTCAATTTGATGGTAAATCACAGACAGAGACTCACTATGCTTGATCTTTCTCTCTAAAGTTCAATAAGTCGTCTTATCCAGTAATTTTGGCATACCTTTACTACTTTGATTATAGAACTCTGCCCTTTGAAATAAGTGAAACTTTTTTTTAAGGAGTTTTGACATCTGAACTCCCAATTCTTTGAAACTAAAAAGGTAGTTGAAAACAAAAGGCAAGTAAAGATTTTACTGACCCTCCTTTGTTAATGCCCATTGTTGGTTAGTTGTAATGTTCAGGTTTGCACAGACTGTGCATGGTTCTGTTTGACCTCTTAATTGGTCACTGATACAAACACTATAGGTTTCCTCCTATGCTAAGATTTCCATGTTCAGATTCGCAACCTGTGCAGTTGTTAGTGAGACCGGTATCAAAAGTGTTACACAGCAGCTTCTTTCATTCAGTGCTCATTGTAGTGCTCAAGTCCCATTTTTGGGTCTGCAGGGAACATAATCAAGCTCTGATATTAGAATAATTTGCCTCGCCCGATTAGGTCTGGACACTTGATTAGCCGTGGATTCATTGAAACCAGCAGAAGTGGGACAGCATAAAATTGCAGTCTGGCTGCTGTTCCATGTACAGCATGATGTACTAATCTTGTCTGAATTTTTGGAACATTTCTCAGATATGCCTTGCAGGAATCTCATTTTGGGATTCTTTCATCATGGCATTCACCAATTTAAATTTCTTGCTTTGAGGATTACTCATGGAGCAAATGCTTTAAGTAGGATTACGCCCAGAACAACTGTGTTTTATCCAAACCTGTATTACTAAGCCTGAACAAAAAGTTTATCATTTGGATCAGTTGCCATAGTAAAATTGGGACCTTCAGTATTGATTTTAAGTGGTGATTTTGTGCTGGTACAATAAATTAGCTGTTAAATATTTTTTGTACTTCGTTGTATCTGCAGTTCAAGATCATGTGACATACTGGTAACCAACATTCCCTCATTTTTTATTTTGGAATATGCAGCCCCTTTAAATTTCTTGAAGTTACCACGCGTGGGTGGCCACGCAAAGGGGCAGACTTGTACGTGGCCTGCTAGGGGGCTTTTGGGTTGTGTGACTGCGGTTTAGAGGGAATATTGCTGGAAACCTGGGCAGTGGTGTGATTTTGGAATTTCTCACTTTGGTTTATTACCCTTCTAACCTGGTGAAATTTTTCACATTCTCTGTACTTGGTAGACATCAACAAATGTTCTTGATGGATTTTTTCAGGTGGTGCAGCTGCATAGAATTTTAAACATTTTGGGAAAATTGCTCGAACTTTGCATCAGAACAGTATATTCCTTTGCTTCTCCTTTTGATGGTATGCAACCCTCTGTTAGATCCTTTTTGGAGGAATACTCATTTGTGCAGAATGTAGGTCTGCCTTAAATCATAGGCTTTTGTATAAATCTAGAACCTACTAAAAATGTTAGCTGTTGCTTATCACTAGAACTGACTAGATTGCTCTGCAGCGAGCCAGCATGGACTTGATGGGCCGAATGGTCTCCGGTGCCATAAATGATTCTATGATGCTAACTGATATTGGACCTTTCAAGCAAAGTCACAAACTATTTTAATGTGCATGGCATGCCTGTGACTGAGGCTCATGCAGGTAGAGAAGTAAGTATCATTTGTGATTTATTTTAAATTCATTTATGGGATGTGGGTGCCACTGGCTAGGCCGGAATTTATTGCCCATCCCTAATTGCCCTTGAGACGGTGGTGGTGAGCTGCCTTCTTGAATAGCTGCTGTCCATGTGGGGTAGGTACACCCACAATGCTGTTGGGGAGGAGGTTCCAGCATTTGGACCCAGCGACAGTGAAGGAACGGCGATATAGTTCCAAGTCAGGACGGTGTGTGGCATAGAGGGGAACTTGAAGATGGTGGTGTTCCCATACATTTTCTACCCTTGTCCTTCTAGGTGGTAGAGGTCGCAGATTTGGAAGGTGCTGCTTAAGGAGCCTTGGTGCGTTGCTGCAGTGCATCTTGTAGATAGCACACATTGCTGCTTTTGTGTGTCGGTGGTGAAGGGAGTGAATGTTGGTAGATGGGGCTCCAATCAAGTGGGCTGTTTTGTTCTGTATGGTGTTGAACTTCTTGAGTGGTGTTGGGGTTGCACCCATCCAGGCAAGTGGGGAGTATTCCATCACACTCCTGTCTTGTGCCTTGTAAATGGTGGACAGGCTTTGGGGAGTCAGGTGGTGAGTTACTTGCCTCAGGATTCCTAGCCTCTGACCTGCTCTTGTAGCCACGGTATTTATATGGCTACTCCAGTTCAGTTTCTGGTCAACGATAGTGGGGGATTCAGTGATGGTAATGCCATTGAATGTCAAGGGGAGATGGTTAGATTCTCTCTTGTTGGAGATGGTCATTTCCTGGCACTTGTGGCGCGAATGTTACTTGCCACTTATCAGCCCAAGCCTGGATATTGTCCAGGTTTTGCTGCATTTCTACACAGACTGCTTCAGTATTTGAGGAGTCGCGAATGGTGCTGAACATTGTGCAATCATCAGCGAACATCGCCACTTCTGACCTTATGATTGAAGGAAGGTCATTGATGAAGCAGCTGAAGATGGTTGGGCCTAGGACACTACCGTGAGGAACTCCTGCAGTGATCTCCTGGAGCTCAGATGATTGACCTCCAACAACCACAACCATCTTCCTTTGTGCTAGGTATGACTCCAGCCAGCAGAGGGTTTTCCCCCTAATTCCCATTGACCTCAGTTTTGCTAGGGCTCCTTGATGCCATGCTCGGTTAAATGCTGCCTTGATGTCAAGGGCAGTCACTCTCATCTCACCTCTTGAGCTCAGCTCTTTTGTTCATGTTAGAACTAACGCTGTAATGAGGTCAGGAGATGAGTGGCTACAGAACTCAAACTGAGCATCACTGAGCAGGTTATTGCTAAGCAAGTGCAGCTTGATAGCACTGTCGACAACACCTTCCATCACTTTACTGATCATGTGTAGACTAATGGGGTGGTAATTGGCCGGGTTGGACTTGTCCTGCTTTTTGTGTACAGGACGTACCTGGGCAGTTTTCCACATTGCCGGAAAGATACCATTGTTGTAGCTTTACTAGAATGGCTTTTGTACTTAAAAGTATTTTGCCAATGTGGAATTTGTTATATAGTCAGTTTTAAATATACATTAGGAAGTGATTTTGCTGTGGAGGTGAAAGAGTTAAAGAAAAGGCTAATATATTCAGATATTGGTTTCTGATCTGTGTTTCAGTCTTGACCAGTGTTCAAGATGCATGTATTCTCTCAAGTGCTTCTTGGCCTTGCTTCTATCTCTACTTCACTACCCTGCTAGCCTTCCCTCTGCAGGTTTGGACCATTGGACTGATTCACCTCAGCCTACTAGTGCCTAGAACTCATTCCAGTTGTCCCAGCCAGTATCCTTTCCTTTTCCTCTCCCTGGATTTGTTGAATGATGTGGAGACCATGTCAACATTTAAGAATATGCAGTTGTAGAAAGAAATAAAAGGGCTACTTTGCATCTGTCTTTACCAAGGAAGAAGATGCAACCCAGGCAATGTTGAAAGAGGAGGTAAGTCAGACACTAGAGGGGTTTAAAATTGATGAAGTATTAAATAGGCTGTCTGTACTTAAAGTGGATAAAGCAACAGGGCCGGATGAGATGCATACCAGGATACTGAGGGAAGTGAGGGTGGAAATCGCAGTGGCACTGGACATAAGTTTACAGTCTTCCTTAGACTTGGGGATAGTGCCAGAAGACTGCAGAATTGTGAACATTACACCCTTGTTCAAAAAGGGTGTAAAGATAAGCCCAGCAACTGCAGGCCAGTCAGATTAACTTCAGTAGTGGGTAACCTTCTAGAAAAAAATAATTCGGGGCAAAGTCAATAGTCACATGGACAAATGCGTGTTAATACAGGAAAGCCACTATGGGTTTTTTAAGGGGAAATAATGTTTAACGAACTTGTTGGAGGTTTTTGAGGAGGTAACAGAGGGTTGATGAGGGCAAAGCTGTTGATGTGGTGTACATGGACTTTCAAAAGGCATTTGATGCAGTGCCACACAACAGACTCGTGAGCAAACATGTAGCTCATGGAATAAAAGGGACGGTAGCAACATAGATACAAAATTGGCTGAGTGACAGGAAACGAAGCGTAGTGGTTAATGGCTGTTTTTCGGGCTGGAGGAAGGTTTGTAGTGGAGTTCCCCAGGGATCAGTGTTGGGACCCTTGCTTTTTCTGATGTATATTAATGACCTCGACGTTGGTGTACAGGGCACAATTTCAAAGTTTGCAGATGATGCGCAACTTGGAAGCATTGTGAACTGTGAAGAGGACAGTGTAGAACTTCAAAAGGACATAGACATAGTTGGTGGAATGGGCAGACAGGTGGCAGATGAAGTTCAATGCAGAGAAATGTGAAGTGGTTCATTTTGGTAGGAAGAACATGGAGAGACAATATAAAATAAAGGGTACAATTCTGAAGGGGTTACAGGAGCAGAGGGACCTGAGTCTATATGTGCATAAGTCATTGAAGGTGGCAGGACAGGTTGAGAGCGCGATTAACCAAGCATACAGTATCCTGGACTTTATTAATGGGCATAGAGTACAAGAGCAAGGAAGTTATGTTGAACTTGTATAAGACACTGGAGTATTGCATCCAATTCTGGGCACTGCGCTTGAGGAAAGATGTGAGGGCGTTGGAGAGAGTACAGAAAAGATTCACCAGAATGGTTCCAGGGATGAGGAATTCCAGTTATGAAGATAGATTGGAGAAGTTAGGATTGTTTTCCTTGGAGAAAAGGCTGAGAAGTGATTTGATGGAGGTATTCAAAATCATGAGGGGTCTGGACAGATTAGATAGTGAGAAACTGTTCCCACTTGTGAAAAGATCGAGAACGAGAGGGCACAGATTTAACGTATTTGGTAAAAGAAACAAAAATGAATGAAAAACTTCTTCACGCAGCGAGTCGTTAAGGTCTGGAATGTGCTGCCTGAGAACATAGTGGAGACAGGTTCAATTGAAGCATTCAAAAGGGAATTAGGCAGTTATATGAAAAGGATGTGCAGGGTTATGGGGTGAAGGCAGGGGAATAGAACTAAGGGATTTGCTCTTTCAGAGAGCGGTTACGAATGCGACGGGCTGAATGACGGCCTCCTGCGCTGTAATAATTGTGACTTGGGAGCAGGGCGTGTATGTAATGGGACTGTGGCTTATGCAGAGGATAAACACAACTGAGTCAAATGGCCTGTTTCCATGTTATAATTTGTCTAATTTATTCCATGTGATTTTTCATGGTTTGCAGTGCTTATTTAATGTCCAGTGCCATCTTAAAAGTTAAAGCGTGTTGCTTATTTTAACTGAAGGAAACAGTGGCCTTATCGTAAATATTCATAAGTGTTCACACAAATAAAGAAGTCAGGGTCACATTCCATCCCATAACCTCATTTAAAAAAAAATCTAGTTGTTGGTTTGAACTTGCAACAAACCTGAAAAGGCATAACGGCAACATACCATGATATCTTTAACAGTTACAACTTTATTTCCGAATTCTCCTGTTCTGACAGTCTTATTTCCATATGGTTCCATGGACCAGCTTTTCAACACTTTGATGAAATGGCCATTCTTGGTGTGAGCCAAGGCAAGTGAGTGCTGACAAATATGACTGTTGTGACAGCTGATCTTTGAATTGTTGTCACCATTCCTTGGAACCATTTTATTTTGCTCCAGAGGATGAGGCCATTCAGCTCATCTTGGCTGTGTTGGATCTTTGCTTTAAAAAGAAAACACATCCTACTGCCCTGCTCTCCATAGTCCATACTAAAATCTTTGTAAATTCATCCAGTTTTCCCTTAAAATGTGCCATAATGTCTGCCTCAACTTTTCCCTGCAGCCAAACAATGCATGTTTTAAAAAAAAAACACTATGAAGAAATTTCTCCACTTTCCTCACCCCCTCACCACCAGTTTTAAATTAGTGACCTCTTGTTGTTGATTTGTGCACCAGAGGAAATGGCCTTTCCTTATTCACTTTTTCTTTCAAAACTCTTAATTTTAAAAATCCTCTTAAATCTTGTGGTCTTCTGTTCTAATTTAAAAAAGCCTTATTATCTTGATTATCTTCAGAATTATAGTTTCCCATTCTTGGCATTGTCTTGATTAATCTATGCTATTCACTGGCTTTATCTTTTTGTAATAGGGTGTCTGGAACTGTGCACACTAATCCTGTGACCTCAAGTTTTGTACATATTTATCATTACCTCTTTACTGTTACACTCTATGCCCGCATTATAAGAACCACTCCCCCAAGATTTTGTTGGCCTCTTTATGGTTTTATCTACTGTACTCCCCCTTGCAGGGAATTAGAGATTTAATCCCCACTAGGTCGTCTCTTTGTTCATCCATGTCCTTGAGTGTCTTTCCATTGCCATGCATACTCCTACTACACAAGAACCCAAGAAATAGGAGCAGACCATATGGCCCATCGAGCCTGCTCCACCATTCAAAATGATCATGGCTGATCTGAGGATTCAATTCCCCTTTCCTGCCCGTTCGCTATATCCCTTAATTCCCTGACAGACCAAAACCCTGTCCACCCCAGCCTTCAATGTATTCAACGATGGAGCATCCATAACACTCGGGGGTGGAGAATTCCAAAGATTCACAACCCTTTGAGTGAAGTGGGAATAGCAGGAATAGTGAATACAGAAACTTCAGCCTAGAATTGCAGAGGCCAATTATGTTCAGACTTTGTCCTGGCTGCTGTTGACTAACACGTAATTAGCATTACAACTGATGTACTGAATCCAAAATCTTTGCCCATATCCAAACCGCCCCCCTTCTGCAATGCCCGTTTGATTCCAAGTACAAATAATCCCTCTGTTATGTCCTGGAAACAACTACTTCAGGTTTCCATGTAGAGGAATGTGCAGTGATATTACATTTGCTGTGGTTATCCAAAAGAAATACAGGCTGTCAGTGCTGCTCTAGTCAGGATTGTAATGACCGTGTTGGCTACCTTCCCCATTTCCTTTTGGATAACCAGTGAGCTGGTTGGTTCAGCAACAATACATAAATGTACTCTTTCAGATGTAATACAGCTTGCTTTTTAAGGGATGTTAGGTGTCATTGATTTTCAGCAACATTTTTTTTCAAACCAATCTTGTGTTCAGCTCGGCGCTCATGTCCAGAGTGACCTGAGTAAGTCGGATCCCATTTTCAGTAAATTTAGGGATTTATTCCCTCAACAAAAATTGTAAATCAGTGACCTTGCTGATTTCAATTTCCTTTACTTCAATTTTCAGGATAAGAAACTTGACACTTTGGGTACATTTCAGTTTCAAAGTAGCTTCTGTGAACATTATGTGCATTTCTGTTTAGGGAAATAAATTGACTAAATAGGTCCAATCCATGTTAATGTAACAGATTGGTGGATGTTAAATAGTATAATTGATATATATATATATATTCAAGTCTGTATGAAGATGTTAAAACTCTTGAAATATGGTTCTGTTGCAGAATTGGCAAATTCAGTCTGCTACATTCTTGGATTACAGTTGCCTAGCAAACTTCCCTCCTTTTTCAAAGGGTCAGTGCATAGTCAGTACTTGATGCCTCTTCAGTTATATAACTGGTCATATAACCAAGATCGTTAAACTCTTACTGGAGACTAGCAGCAAATATTCCTGCTTCCACTTTGACACTGCTCGCTGTTTATAAAAAAAAAAGCAAAGCAGTGGTGAATGAAGTATACTTTTGCATGCCCATTTTTGGGTACCTTACTTGAGGTTGTCAAGGCTGTCGAGTTAGTGAATGTCTTCTGCACTATAATAGGCTTTAGTTTTGGTAAAAGACTAAATAAACAAGTGCTTTCAAACAACGAAGGTCAAAAGGGAATGCGATTGGATGTTGAAAATTTTGAAGCATTTTGCAAGGTGAATAGGGGGAAAATAGTTTGATTAGTTGAGTTGGCAGTGAGGGAGTATGAATTTACATAGCACTATTAGATAAAATACAGTGCAGAAATAGGCTGTTTGGTCCAACCAATCCATGCTGGTATTTCTGCTCCACTTGGGCCTCTTGCCATCCTTCCTCATCAGCATCCTCTTCCTCATTTATGTAGCTTCCCCTTAACTATGAAGTTGTAACCTGAAAATATTTGAGTATTTTATCAGTCCTTTAATTTAAATACATGTATTAAGCTAGACCAATTTTCTCCACTATCAAATACTTAGTTCAAGCATAGAATACTAGAGGTTGTGCTGCATATATGTGCAGCAGAAACTTTTAACAACTTTTTCCCTATTAAGACTTACAAAAAGGGGAAGTTTGGGTTTTTTATACAGTGAGCTGTTCATGGAATGCCCCACAACCCTTAATTGGTGAAGTAAATTTCATAACTTTTAAAAGGGGAGTGGATTAATATTTGAACTAAAAAAAAAGGTAATTGTGACATTTTCCATGGTCAGTTACTGAGTGAAGTTTATTATACAAGATGGCGACAAAGTTGGGAGAAAGCCTTAAACTCCCTCAACAGTATCACCTGTCAAAAGCTTGTAATTGTTTTTCCAGGTAACTTGTACATGTAGGATTTCCAGTCTAAGTATGTACATTTTGACATTGTCAGCATTAAAGTTTGACCAAAAAATTGTGATGGGGAATCAAACAGGAAGTGTGCATATTTTTTAATATGTATATTCATACATACACAAGTGCTTTAATCGTAGCCCCATTCCCCAGATGGGACTAAATGGACAGCTCTTCTGGAATCAGAACTAGCATTGTCGGCTAATTGGCCATTCTCTGTGCTGTATCATTGAGTTGCCTTGGGCCTGATTTTAATAATACAAATGGATATAATTCCCTGAAATTTATGCATTTTGGAAGAGTATATTTATATGTTCCTATCATGTAATTGTACAGCAATTATTACATTTAAGTATATGCAACAGTAACGCCAAGGTTGACCTAAATTATTTCTTCAAAAACAGAAAAGTAGGACTAAGGATCCTAAATAGATTACTGAAAAGTAAATTTAGGCCAGAAATAAAGGACCAGGACAGGAAATAAAACTGCCTTCACTTGAATGAGCCCAACAGGCAGGGTGGTTGCAGAAAACTGATTGCATGTAACTATTTTGAATATTCCCAATGATAGAATAGTTAGAATATTGGGGTGGGGAGGTGAGATTTGGTGGGCTGAATCTACGTGCTTTTTCTTTGGAACATAAAGCAAAGGATTATAATAAAGTCGGTAACAATTCGTATTAGAGGATATGCAAAAGTAAAAACTTTTGAAGAGGAACAATTGTTGCATGATACAATTAACTAATCTCGTTATTTGTATTGAGTAGGAAACTGGTGCAGTTCCCTTTTCTTCCTGAAACTGTCAACAGTAGAAACAAATTTGATAGCTATCTTGTTGAATGAGTTGTGACTTAGCCGTGGACTATACAAATCCAGAATAACTATCTGGAGGGTGTTCTGTGAGTTGATGTTCCAACATTTGGGTAGGAGTTGTGATTTTATTTAACCTGGGCCAGATTTGTAGAATATGTTCTGTAGGCTGAAATCTGCTTCTTGAGTCTGCATTTCGTATTGTTTAAAATGGCAGACTCATTTTGATCTGATTCAAAGTTCTTGCTTTGCTTAAAAATAAATGATTAGTTTAACATGTGACCAGTGAATAGCTTCAAAACTGACCTTGTACTTTTGCCATGCACAGAGCTACTCTGCTGCAGTAACATCAGCCATAGCCCCTAATATTACCAGTATACCCATAACATTGTAACCTGGCTGCAGTTAGGAAGACCATCTGTTTGGCATTATAAGCTAGTTCTACCTTTTAAACAATGTTAAGATGTGCATGGCTGACGTGTGACTGCCCAGAACCATGTCTGTCTGTTGTAACACTAATGAGCACTTTTTGTTGCCAGTTTTCATAACATAAAACGAGAGTAGGCCAAGTGGCCCCTTGATCCTGCTCCACCAGTCAATAGGATCATGGCTAATCTTTGTCCTCAATTCCACTTTCCCACCTGACCACCATATCCCTAGATTCCCTTAGTGTACAAAAATCTATCTCTGCCTTGAATGTACTCAACGACTGAGTATCCACAGCCCTCTGGGGTAGAGAATTCCAAGATTCAGAACCCGAGTGAAGGAATTTTTCCTCACCTCAGTCTGAAATCGCCGATCCTTTATGCTGAGACTATGTTCTGGACTCTCCAGCCAGGGGAAACAGCCTCTTGGCATCTGTCCTGTCACTTCTCTCAAAATCTTGTATGCTTCAACGAAATTGTTTCTTATCTAAGCTCTAGAGAGTATAGGTCATTTCGACTCAACCTCTCTTCATAGGCCATCCCCTTATCCCAGGAATCAATCTAGTGAGCTTTCATTGCACCCCCTCTAAGGCAAGTATATCCTTCCTTGGGTACAGAGATCAAAACTGCAGAGTACTCCAGGTGTAATCTCACCAAAGCCCTATACAATTGAAGGAAAGCTTCCTTACTCTGTATTCCAACCTGCTTTCAATAAAAGCCAGCATACAATTTTCCTCAATTGCTGTTACCTGCATGTTAACTGCATTTCTTGCACAAGGACATTCAGATCCCTCTGGGCACCAATATTTAATGGCTTCTCACAATTTAAATATTCTATTTTTTTTTCTATTCTTCCTACTGAAATGAGTAACCTTACAGCATACATTATCCCCACATTATATTCCATTTGCCACTTTATTGCCCCTCACTTAACTTGTCTCTATTCTCTTGCAGACTCCTTGTGTCCGCCTCGCAGCTTAATTTCCCACCCACCTTACAGCAAACTTGGAGACATTACACTGTTGCTTCATTTTAAGTCATTCACTTGTAAATAACTGAGGCCCAATAGTGGTCTTTGCCACACCCCAGTAATAACAGTCTGCCAACGTGAAAATAACACATTTATTCGTACTTTGTTTCCTGTCCTTTAAGCAATTCTCTATCCATGCTAATATATTACGCCAACCCCATGAGTCCTTTATCTTGTGTAACAACTTTTCATGCGGTAGCTTATCCAAATATACTACTTCCACTGGTTTCCCCTTTATCTACCCTGCTAGTTACACACTCAAAATAAAAAAGCATGGTAGATTTGCCAAGCACTCTTTCTCTTTAAATGATGTTGACTCTGCTTAATCATATGATTTTCTAAGTGCCCTGTTACCACTTCCTTATTCAGATTCCAGCATTTCCTTGATTGTCAGACTAGCTGGCCTTTAGTCCCCTGTTTTCTCTCTCCCTCCTTATTTTGAATAACGCTGTTACATTTGATATCTTGCAGTCCACTGGGACAGTTCCAGAATCTAAGGCATTCTGGAAAACCACAACCAAAGTAACCAATATCTCTGCAGGCACCTCTTTTTAGAACCTTAGGATGTAGGTTCTCGGATCTGGGGATTTGTTGGCTTTTAGACCCATTAGTTTCTCCAGTACTTTTTCTCTTTGCTAATTACTTTTAAGTTCCTCACTCTCCTTAGACCCTTGGTCCCCACTATTTCTGGTATTTTTTATTGTCTTCTGTGAAGACAGATACAAAATATTTGTTTATGTCTGTCATTTCCTTATTATAGAATTATTGGTTGCAGCACAGAGACCCTTCGGCCCATGGCGTCCATGGCCACACTCTCCAAGTCCCACTCCCTTGCTCTTTTCCTGTAGCTCTGCAAATTTTTTCTCCTCGGATGCTTATCCAATTCCTTTTTGAAAGCCACGATGAAACTGCCTCCATCACATTCTCAGGCATGCAATTCAGATCCTAACTTGGTGTGTAAAAAGAAAAAAGTTTTTCCTTATGCTGCCATTAGTTCTTTTGACATTTAACTTTATCTGTGTCCTCTGGTTCCCGACCCTTCTACCAATGGAAACTGTTTCCTCCCTATCTACTCTGTTTAGATCCTTCATGATTTTTGCTTACCTCTATCAAATCGCTCAACCTTCTCTAAGGCGAACAACCTTCGCTTCTCCAATTTCTTCACGCAACTGAAGTCCCTCATCCCTAGAACCATTCTGATTTGCAGATGAGGCAAAATTTGGTATTGTGAACTGTGAGGATGATCGTGAAAGAATTCAAGAGGGCTTAGGCTGGTGGAATCAGTGGACACATGGCAGATGAAATTTAATGCAGGGAAGTATGAAAGATACATTTGGTAGGAAGAATGAAGAGACTATATAAAATAGAGGGTACAATTCAAAGGGGTGCAGCAGCAGTGAAACCTGGGGGTATATGTGGGCAAATTATTGAAGGTGGTAAGGCACGTCAAGAAAGCGGTTAAAAATGCATACGGGATCATGGGCTTTAAGTACAGGCATAGAGTGAGGAAGTTATGGTGAACATACGAATTAGGAGCAGGTCACTTGGCCCCTCGAGCCTGCTCCGCCATTCACTAAGTTCATGGCTGAACTGATTACTCCACATTTCCACCTACCCCCGGTAACCTTCCACCCCCTTGCTGATCAAGAATCTGTCTACCTCTGCCTTAAAAATATTCAAAGATTCTGCTTCCACTACCTTTTGAGGAAGAGAATTCCAAAGACTCACGACCCTCAGAGAAAAAAATTCTCCTCAATTCGGTCTTAAATGGATGACCCCTTATTTTTAAACAGTGACCCCTAGTTCTGGATTCTTCCACAAGGGGAAACATCCTTTCCACCCTGTCAAGACCCCTCAGGGTCTTGTATGTTTCAATCAAGTCGCCTCTTGCTCTTCTAAATTCCAGCGGATACAAGTGTAGCCTGTCCGATCTTTACTTGTAAGACAGCCTGCCCATTCCAGGTATTAGTCTATTAAACCTTCTCTGAACTGCCTCCAACACATTTACATCCTTCCTTGAATCAGGAGACCAGTACTGTACACAGTACTCCAGATGTGATCTCACCAATGCCCTGTATAACTGAAGCATAACCTCCCTGCTTTTGTATTCCATTCCCCTCGCGATAAATGATAACATTCTATTCGCTTTCCTAATTACGTGCTGTACCTGCATAGTAACCTTTTGCGATTCATGCACTAGGACACCCAGATCCCTCTACATTTCAGAGCTCTGCAATCTCTCACCATTTAGATAATGAGCTTTTTTATTCTTTCTGCCAAAGTGGACAGTTTCCCACTTTCCCACATTATACTCCATTTGCCAGGTCTTTGCCCACTCACTTAACCTATCTATATCCCTTTGTAGCCCCCTTATGTCCCCTTCACAAGTTACTTTACTACTTATCTTTGTGCCATCAGCAAATTTAGCAACCATACCTTCGGTCCCTTCATCTAAGTCATTTACTTAAACTGGAAAAAGGTTGAGGCCCTAGCACAGATCCCTGTGGCACACCACTCGTTACATCTTGCCAACCAGAAAGTGACCCATTGATGCCTACTCTGTTTCCTGTTGGCTAGCCAATCTTCTATCCATGCCAATATGTTACCCTCTGCACCATGAGCTTTTATTTTCTGCAATAACCTTTGATGTGGCACCTTATCAAATGTCTTCTGGAAGTCCAAGTACTACGATTCCCCTTTATCCACAGCACACGTAATTCCCTCAAAGAGCTCCAATAAATTGGTTAAACATGATTTCACTTTCACAAAACCATGTTGACTCTGCCTGATTACCTTGAATTTTTCTAAATGCCCTACAATAACGTCTATAATAGCTTCTAACATTTTCCCTAAGATAGATGTTAAGCTAACTGGCCTGTAGTTTCCTGCTTTTTGTCTCCCTTCCTTTTTGAATAAAAGAGTTACATTCGCTATTTTCCAGTCCAGCGGAACCTTCCCCGAATCTAGGGAATTTTGGAAAATTAAAACTAACGCACAAACTATCTCACTAAACACTTCTTTTAACACCCTAGGATGAAGTCCATCAGGACCCGGGAACTTGTCATCCCGCAGCTCAAAAATTTGTTCAGTACCCCTTCCCTGGTGATTGTAATTTTCTTGAGTTCCTCCCTTCCTTCCATTTTCTGACTCACAGCTAATACTGGGATGTTACTTGTATCCTCAATAGTGGACTGATGCAAAATATCTGTTCAATTCATCTGCCATCTCCTCATTATCCAGTATTAATTCCCCAGACTCACTTTCTATAGGACCAATGCTCACTTTGTTAACTTTTTTCTTTTTTTTTACATGTTTATAGAAACTCTTACTATCTGTCTTTATATTTCTAGCTAGCTTTCTCTTGTACTCTAATTTTACCTTCCTTATCAATCTTTTAGTCACTCTTTGCTGTTTTTTATATTCCGTCCAATCTTCTGACCTGCCTTCCATCTTTGCACAATTATAGGCTTTTTCTTTAAGTTTTGATACTATCTTTAACTGTTTCAGTTAACCACCGATGGCGGGTCCCACCCTTGGAATTTTTCTTTCTCGTTGAAATGTATCTATTCTGTGTATTTTGAACTATCCCCTTAAATGTCTGCCACTGCATCTCTATTGACCTATCCCTTAACCTGATTTGCCAGTTCAATTTAGCTCTGCTTTCATGCCCTCATAATTGCCCTTATTTAAGTTTAAAATACTAGTCTTGGACCCATTCTTCTCTCCCTCAAACTGAATGTAAAAGTCAATCATATTATGATGGCTGCTACCTAGGGGTGCCTTAACTATGTGGTCACTAATTATTCCTATCTCTATGCATAATACCAGGTCTAGTATAGTCTGCTCTCTGGCTCCAGAGCGTATCGTTCCAAGAAATTATCCTGAAAATATTCTATGTACTCCTCATCTAGTCTACCTCTGCCCATCTGATTTTTTCCAGTCTGTGTAGGTTAAAATCCCCCATAATTATTGCTGTATCTTTCTTACGAGCTGCCATTATTTCTTCCTTTATACCCTGTCCTACAGTGTGGTTAATATTAGGTGGCCTGTACACCACTCCCACAAGTACACACTCCTTCATCTGATCAAGGGTCACTGACCTGAAACGTTAGCTCTGCTTCTCTCCACAGAAGCTGCCAGTCCTGCTGAGTATTTCCAACATTGCTTGTTTTTATTGCTTCTACATCCTGGTCTCCTGAACTTGGGTCATCCCTCTCTATTGCGCTAATACGATCATTAATTAACAGAACTAATTCTCCACCTTTGCCTAGCTTCCTGTCCTACCTAAATGCCATATACCCTTCAATATTCAGGTCCCAATCTATGTCGTCTTGCAGCCAAGTCTCTGTAATAGCTATCAGATCGTACTTATTTATTTCTATGTGTGCTCTCAGTTTGTCTGTTTTGTTTCGAATGCTATGTGCATTCAGATACAGAGCCTTTAGTTTTGTCCCATTTGTGTAACCTCTAGCCTTATCTGTTGATTTACTCTTAGGTTTGTACACTCTGTTCCTTCCTGTCACAGTCTACCATTTCCCATATTAATACCTTTCTCTCTTGCCTTGTCTCTACTCCTTGATTTACCATATCTTACCAAATTTGATCCCTTGCCCCCACTATTCAGTTTTAAACCCTCTCTACTTCCCTAGTTATGCGGCTCGCTAGAACACCGACCCCAGCACGGTTCAGGTGTGAACCATCCCAACGGTACAGCCACAACTTTCCCCAGTACTGGTGCTGGTGCCCCACGAACCGGAACCCACTTCTATCAGTCTTTGAGCCACTCATTAATTTCTCTAATCTTATTTGACCTATGCCAATTTGCATGTGACTCAGGTAATAATCCAGAGATTATTGCCTTTTGAGGTTCTGCTTAATTTGGTGCCTCATTCCTCAACTGACTGTACAGAACCTCTTTCCTTGTCCTGCCTATGTTGTTGGTACCATGACAATTGGTCCTCCCCCTCTCACTGTAAGTTCCTCTCCAGCCCTGAGCAGATGTCCTGAACCCTGGCACCAGGCTGGCAACACAGTCTTCTGGACTCTCTCTTTGCTGCAGAGAACTGTCAACCCCCCTAACTATACTGTCCCCTACTACCACTACATTCCTTTTTTTCTCCCTCCACTTGAATGGCTTCTGGTGCCATGGTCAAGTTGCTCATCCACCCTGCAGCCCCCACTTATCCAAACAAGCTGAAAGAACCTCAAACCTGTCGGACAATCGCAAAGGCTGAGGCTCCTGCACTCCTGGTCTCTGGGTCCCTTTACCTGCCTCAGCTGCAGCCACACTCTCCTGTCCCTGACCACTGACCAGATCAGAAGACCGTATTCCAAGGGGTGTGACCGCCTCCTGGTACAAAATGTCCAAATGCCCCTCCCTGATGTGTCGCAGTGTCTGCAGCTCAGATTCCATTTCAATGACTCTGAGCCAAAGCTCTTGGAGCCACAAGCACTTACTGCAGTAATATAAAAGCAAAATACTGCGGATGTTGGAAATCTGAAATAAAAACAAGAAATGCTGGAAATACTCAACAGATCTGACAGCATTTGTGGAGAGAGAAGCAGAGTTAACGTTTCAGGTCAGTGACCCTTCTTCAGAACACTTACTGCAGACCTGTGTTTGCCCTGGATCACACTGGCATCCAGGAGCTCCCACCTGCTGCAGCAGTCATGACACATCACCTGTCCTGCCATCCTTAATGGGTTTTAATTAACTAAATTATTTTCAATTATTTTATCTTCCTTTTTTTAATATATATTTTATTGAGCTTACCACTAGTTCCCTTACTATTTGAAACGTTATGATTAGAATGGATCTTAATCACTCACCAGATACTCACCAAACTGATAGTTTCTTTCCATACCAATCACCTACCTGCTTGCCTGTGATGTTTGGTGCTATGTTTGATTTAAATTAAATTAAAAGCTTACTTGTATACTCACCCCGGCGGTTCTGTTTCTCTGCTCTCTGTTGATTGTGATGTCACTCTGATGTCACTTCGTTTTTCTTCCACTGCTCTGCTCCTGCCATGCTCCTCTTTCTCACTGTCTCTGATCTCCGACTCTGGGCTTTTGGCACGCATTTTAAACCTCTGCTCCCGCCTTGCTCCCCCCTTGCTTTATATCGGGTCTCGGGTCTCCTGCTGCGCTTTTTAAACCTCCGCTCCTGCCGTGCCCCCTCCCCCCTTCCTCCCCCACCCCCCAGTCATTTTTTATAAAACACTGGTTTGCCCTCACCTGGAGTATTGTGTCCAATTCTGGAAATCACTCTTTAGGAAGGATGTGAAAGCTTCAGAGAGGGTGGTCTTTAAGTGCCAGACTCCCCTTTATCCCTTGCTCCACCCTTGCCATCAGTGGGTGCTCATTCAACTCCTACACTCTGAAATTTTCCAACCAGCTTTTCTTGCCTTCCTCTCTGCTTAAAAACCTTCCTCTTCAAATGTGCTTTTAGTTCACTCATATTAGCCTCATCGTTGCCCTCCCCTCTTTCCTGAGCTCCACATCCATTACATCTTCTCCCTGGCCATTAGAAAATATTTTGAAACTCCTGCAAGTGAGGCGTGCTTTTTAAATGTGTTTTTGGTGTTGCTGCTTCTGCCTTCATGAGCCTTTGGGAAAGCAAATGGAGCAGCTTTTAAATAGTCTTAATTTTAAGTTACCTTTGTCATCTGATAAGGAAAGTAGTGCCCATTACAGTGTATTTTTGTGTGGTCATCCATGTGGGAAATAAGCACCTTTTTGAGCTAACTTTAGTCAGAGGGTTTTTAACATTTAAGGGGCTATAAATCATCATTCCTGTCTCATCCTCAAGCTATATGGAGTGTACTTGCCAAATAGGCTGTTGTGCGCTCCACATTAAAGGCCTGCTCGGGTCTGCAAATGAGACCCCACCTGAACCCGACAGAACCCCATCCGCACCCGACCCGATCATCAGTTAACTTGCCTTCCGTTTTTCACTTTGTTCCTTACCTACACAAGCTTAAAATAACTAACAAAACCACCTTTAAAGTCCAAAAAGTAAATTAACATTCAAGTCACTTACCTGAGGGGTGATGGAGTGTGTCCGATCCAGCCCGATCGACCCAAGCCCAAATGCTGGACCCGGAAGTGCGACCTGACCCGACTCGAACCCGACACATGTCGTTGGGCTCGGGTCGGGTAGCAGGCTTTTACTCCACTTATACTACCCACTTGCCCCCATGCCCCCCCCGTGCACACATGCCCTCTTTCCTAGTGTGTCAGGAATGGGTATAAAACTAACACTAAACTCCAGAAATTGAACTTTATAAGGAGCTAAAGGCCATTTATTTAAACTATGAAAGTAACGTGATGAAATTAGGCTTATGCACTTTTATAATTAATACTAACGAGAATCAAATCACTAAATGTGTTGAATTGAGACTTGTTGAATTAAGTATTGAAGCGGGGGTGTAGTAGTAGTTCATCTGCTGAAGGCAGCAGTGTGTACCATCTACAAGATGCACTGCAGCAACTTACCAAGGCTCCTTCAACAGCACCTTGCATACCCATGGCTTCTACCACGTAGAGGAACAAGGGCAACACATGCCTGGGAACACCACCACCTGCAAGTTCTCCTCCAAGTTGCACTTTGGGACTTTTTATTACATTGAAGGCATTATATGTTTAGTTATCTCCTTTTGCAGCCCACTCCACTAATATGGCAAACCAGTTCCACAACTTTTCATTAACTTGGAGTGTGAAATTGACAGCTTGGCATCTAGCAATATATCTTGCTTCAACTGGAGCAGTAGAGAAAGACTTAATATTTTATATAGTGCTGTCCATGACCTCAGGATGTCCCAAAGCACTTTACAGTCAATAAGTACTTTTCTGAAGTTTAGTCACTTTTGTAATGCTGGAAGTGCATTAGTAAGGTCCCACAAACAGCAATATGATAATGACCAGATGATTAGTTTTAATAGTTTAGGGATAATATTGGTTAGGACACTAGGGAGAGCTCTCTGCTCTAAGTAGCAAAGTATTTGACTTAACAAGACATGCTGAACTAATTATGCAACTGATGGCTGGAATTTCCAGCCCTGCCCACTGGGCGAAAAGTTGATGGCCAGCCTGGGGAGCTAGACTGGAATTTTTTGCTCCCTAGGCCTTTATTTGGTCTTGGGTGGACTTCCAACTCCTTGAGGCAGGAAGTCCCGCCTAATGAAGCTGCCGGCTAGTCAGCGAGCTGGTAGCTTAGTCCCAGCAGCGCCACCAGGAGTGGTGGCCACAGCTGGGACTACACCAGCCATTGGAAGTAACAGGAAGGATGGCCACGGAAAAAAGGTGTTTCCAGTGAGGCCCTAAAAAATTAGTTGGGCCCCGGCGAGGCAAGGGGAGTCGGTTGCACACTGGGGGCGGTTGGGGCTTCAGGGGCGGTCCTCCATGGGGTGCAGGGTGCCCAATCAGGAGGGCCCCCCCATCAGCCCTCAAGAAGGCTGCCTGGTTTCACCAGTTGGCTTTTTGATGCCTCAGCCACCTGCCAGCCAAGGGTAAAATACCTGTGGCAGTAGGCGGATGCCCTTAAGTGCCAGTTAACTGGCCACTTAAAGGCCTTGATTGGCCTAGGGTGGGCAGGCCATTTCTCGCTGCTGTCCCATGTAAATTTGCAACAGGGGCGGGAGTGAGTCAGGAACGGCCCCCCTCTTCCCACTCAATTTTACGCCCACCCCCACCAGCCCGCTTGTTTGGGGGGCATAAAATTGTGGCCAATGTTTCTGAACTTGTAGAAATGTCAGTGAAGTTATTCTGAAATGGCCAGGGCTTTAACCACCTGTCCATCAATTATCTTTTTCCTTAACAATATTGCTTGGATTTTGTTTGAGGGAAATCCTCTCTCGACCTCTAATGACCTCTGCTGATCTGCATAGCATTTGTGTGATTTTTGATTAATTCAGTTGGCATATCGGCAGTCAATTGTAAGTTGTATAACAAGATATAGAGAGCAGCAGTGTCGCACCTTACAGATCCTAAAAACAAGCCTGTCGTCTAGAAATAAATCACAATTTGAAGTGAGATGGATGTAATTTCTGATATAATTTCCCTCTTGTCCCTCCACAGGAAATTCTACTACGTAGTTATTTTCAGTAATGAAACGTGTATCTGTACAGTATTTGTCCTGCATTCTTCCTTTTCGGATATCTCCAAACCGATTCCTACTAGTTTGCCAGCAGGAGAATTTCATAAAACAGTCAGTGGAGTAGTCACTTCTTAAATTATCCTTTTCCTTCCAACTGCTGTTCTTTACCTGCCCTTTCCAATTCACGCAGCATCTCAGTGGATTGTTCTGGTTCGGCATATTGCTGTTCAGTTGAAACTGGTGAGTATCTTCCATTTGTTGGCTGCTGTCCCTGAAACCAAACAATGTGTCCATTGTTAGACACAGATCTGAAGTCTAAGATCGTGTGCTGAGAGATTGACTGTTTGCCCTATAATGGGAGCCTGAAGTTGCAGAGGTCTGTAGGATATTAAATATTCAAGTGTTCACTTTATGCAGCAGCCTGCTGATCTTCCATTCAGGATGCTAGAAACTTTTGAACAGCCTAATCTCCCACCCTTTTCCCTATCAGTCAACTGTTCCCCTTGTAGAGTTGGCAAGTACAGTACTTTGGCATTTGCTGTATTGAAAACAGTATGTTCAGGAATATTCATGTGCTTTTGTTTCTTTCCTCAATAGTATTTCTTTTGAAGGCTGTATTCTTTCTGTTGACCTATATGTTTCATCCCTGATTCTCTTTCATGTGCCAGATTAACACTAGTCTCTAATTAGATATCCTAGTGGAAAGAGATTTATTGTAGCCCAATTAAATTATTTTTACAGCATTTAATTTCATAAATTTGGCTTTGAAAGTGAGTGGAATTAATTGCATAGTTCTTTCAAGCAGCCAGCATAGACTCAGTGGGCTGAATGGCCTCCTCCTCTGCAGTATGTTTGGCTGAATTTTTGAAATGTGTATAAGCAAAATACACTCATCTCCAAGGAAAACCACTATCCCAGCTGTCTTGAGTCCTTTGTTTTTACCTTGTAAAATGTTAAAATAAGCATGTTTTCTTTCTATTGGATACTGCAATTGTTATAGAGCTGCTCATAGATGAGCAGTTGGCTAACTTGTTGGATGATTGAGATATGTAATAAAATTTAAGAAAAAAGTCAATGTTTGAGATAAAAATGACATGTAAATTCAACTTCAAATGAGCGCGAGAAGACCGTAGCAATTGTGAAGCAGCCAAGGAGTGGTTCAGTGTCCTGTACTGAAAATAAAAAATGATACCTTGGTAGTGATAAAATGTCCAAAGATGCAGTTACCTTGCTTAGGAGAACTTGGTTTTATTGCTGCCAAATTATGTATAAAACTTTGCAGACTTGAGCACAATCAAAATAATGACAGAAGCTGCATAATTTACTTAATGTTGCTACGGGTTTGCTTTTCCATATTAAATATTTTTTAAGCAGACCAGATTGATAGGCCTATGGGTAAGAGAATTTTGCACATTGAGTGCGTTGCATTAGCTATAACATGGGTTTTGTAGTTCTGTATACCAACCTAACCTATTATGAATATCTGAAAAGCTTTCTTGAAATTTTGTAACTCCAAAAGACACTCTCTTAAATCTGTAGCAGCTATAAATGGGTTCTCTTTTTTTTTTTCCTTATTGGTTGTGAGATTTGAGAGCACTTGACATTTACTGACATTTTGCCAGAAGCCATCGCTGGGAATGCTGTAACACTTTACACCACTGCTGAACTATGGACCAGTTCTGGCAATCCCCATGCAGCAAGCCCCTGATTTCTAGGATGCAGCTGCAGGCATTGTCTCCTGTAAGTTAAAATAAACAGGATCAGTAATTTCTTTGTGTTGAAACTGGAATAGCCCAGCCTCTTCATAGCATATTCTCCTTGCCAACTTATAATGGGGAGCTAGAAAATGATTCAGTACCAAATTCTAGTTCAGCCAGCATCCCACTGTCAGGAATGAATGGAGATCCAGAGATATGTGTACCGACAATCTGCCAGAGGCTGCAGGATGAGGGAGAGGCATCTCTTTTTAAAAACAAAAAAAATCTCTCAAGGCATTATGATTAGTACTAATATCAAATTATTAGGCTCATTAATACTAAAAAGTGCAAACTTAAATTTTAAGCACAGTTAATTCCTTTTAAACAGTGTTACTGTGGACTCTCCTGCAGTAGTACAGATTCATGCCCTGCTGAATTAAGTACTGACATTCCTACTTTGAGTAGCATCAGCTAAGGAAGCTGATTTTGGCCATAGAATCATAGAAATTTATAGCGGTGAAAGGCCATTCAGCCACCCAGCTGAATCCCACTTTCCAGCTCTTGCTCCATAGCCTTGTAAGTTACAGCACTTCAAGTGCATATCCAAGTACTTTTCAAATGTTATGAGAGTTTCTGCCTCTACCACCCTTTTCAGGCAGTGCATTCCAGATCCCCACCACCCCCTCAGTGAAGAATTTCCCCTTGAATCCCCTCTCAATCCTTATTCCTCCTCAGAATAAGAGGTAGGCCATTTAGGACTGAGGTGAGGTGGAATTTCTTAACTCACAGGGTGGTGAATCTTTGGAATTCTGTATTCCAGAAGGCTGTGGAGGCTCAGTTATTGAGTATATTCAAGGCAGAGATTGATCGATTTCTAAATATTAAAGATATCGAGATATGGGGATAGTGTGAGAAAATGGCGTTAAGGTAGATGATCAGCCATGATCTAGTTGAATGGTGGAGCAGGCTCAAAGGGCCGAATGGCCTACTCCTGCTGTTATTTCCTATATTCCTAAACCACCTACCTCGTACCCTAAATCTATGCCCTTGGTTATGGGCTCCTTAACCAAGGGGAATAGGGCCTTCCTACCACTCTATCTAGACCCCATATAATTTCTATATACCTCAATTAGATCTCCCCTCACTGCCTCTGTTCCAAAGAAAACAACCCTAGCCTATCGAATCTTATAACTAAAATTCTCCAGTCCAAGGAACATCCTAGTATATCTCCTGTGTACCCTCTCTCTAGTGCAACCACTTCTTTCCTATAGTGCGGTGACTTCATTTGATCCTTCTACCATATCATCTGTCCTCACAGCTATAGTTGTTTAATATTGAGTTCTCTTTTATTCTCCCCTCATGAAAACCCTGTAATCAGGAATGTTGAGCTGCCATTCCTGCCCTCCTTTCAGCCATGACTCGGTAATAGCTGCAATATCTCACTCCCACAGGTCAATCTGTGCTCTCAGTTCATCTGCCTTATTCCCTAGACTTCTTGCATTGAAGTATATGCCACTTAGCACTGCCAATCTCCCTTGTTTTCTATTTTCTAACCTTTGTTTCCCCTGTCTTCCCAACATGCTTACTAATTTTCTGCCTTCTCTTTCCAACTTTCCTTCTCTCTTAGTCTACTCCAAATTCCCATTCCTCTGCCAAGCTCATTTAAACCCTTCCCATCAATGCTCGCAAAACCCCCCGCAAGGATATTAGTCCCAGCCCTGTTGAGGTGCAAACTGGCTTTTACAGGTCCCGTTGCCTCAGGAATCTAAAAGCCTTCTTTCCTGCACCATCTCTCCAGCCACGTATTCATCAGCTTATATCTTCCTGTTTCTGTACTCACTAACACGTGGCACTGGGAGTAACCAGAGGTCACTACCTTATAAGATCCTGCTTTTCAAACTCACTTAGCTCCCAAAACTCTGCCTTCAGGACCTCAGCCTTCTTTCTGTCCATGTTGGTGTCAATATGGACCACGACTGCTGGCTGTTCACCCTCGCTGCTCAGAATGTCCTGCAGCTGCTCAGTGCCATCTTTGACCCTGGTGCCAGGGAGGCCGCATACCGTCCTGGAGGTACATTTTCAGCCACAGAAGCCTTTCTGTTCCCCTCACTATTGAATACCTTACCACTGTTGCTCTTCTGCTCTTCCTCCCATGCCACGTTCCTGTCCCCCCAACCCACTATGTAGCTGAACTATCCATGGTGCTGTGGACTTGGCTGTGCCTGCGTTGCCCTGAGGAACCATCATTCTCACCAGTATTCAGAACTGAATAACTGTTGGAGAGCGAGAGGCATTCATGGGATCCCTACCCTGCCTGCCTGGTCCTTCTGGCAGTTACCCATTCCCCCTCTGCCTGCACATTTTTAAGCTGTGGGGTTGCCACCTTCAGAAACATGTCATCAGACTGCTTTAACTGGTAAATTTTAGTCAGCTGTAATACTGAGAGTTCATGGATTACTAGCTGCTGGCAAGTGCCGGCTTGTCTCAGTGGTAACACTGTCACTTCTGAGTTTAAAACTTTGAGTTCAATTCCAGCTTCAGGGTTTGAGCGCACAAATCTAGTCTGCAGTGCCGAGGGAAGTGCTGCTTTGTCAGGGGTGCAGTATTTCAGTTGAGACATGAAACTGAGGCTGTCTGTCTGTTTAGGTGGGCTTTAAAATCTCCCATTGAAGAGTGGGGGAGTTCTCCCTGTGTCCAGGCCAACACTTATCCCTGAGCCTACATCACTAAAACAACTGGTCATTTATTTTATTATTGCTATTTGTGGGACCACTCTACACCGATTGAAAGCCACACTTGCCTACATAACAATAGTGACTACACTTGAAAGTTTTCATTCTTTGACCATTGAGCTTGTGAAAGGCTCTATTGAAGTAAAAGTGTGTTTCCACATGGTAAGCTGCAGAAACCTATAGCTGCAATTAGAATGTCAGCAGCAATAAACACTGTTGATGGACTTGTTGCCAGTTTATTTGGAGAATTTGATGACTCATCACTGAATATTCAAGATTAAAACATTGCATTTAGGTTTGTCTGAATATTAATGTCACAAATGTAAATATTGTCAACTAATTCAAACTTTTAGTGCAAAAAAAAAAGTGCAAAAAATGTAATCTAGTATTTTGAATTGTTTTTGTTGAGTACAAAGAACAGTACAAAGAACAGCACAGCACAGGAACAGGCCATTCGGCCCTCCAAACCTGTGCCGATCTTGATGCCTGCCTAAACTAAAACCTTCTGCACTTCCGGGGTCCGTATCCCTCTATTCCCATCCTATTCATGTATTTGTCAAGATGCCTCTTAAACATCGCTATCGTACCTTCTTGCACCACCTCCCCTGGCAACAAGTTCCAGACACACTCACCACCCTCTGTGTAAAGAACTTGCCTCGCACATCCCCTCTAAACTTTGCCCCCCTCACCTTAAACCTATGTCCCCTAGTAACTGACTCTTCCACCCTGGGAAAAAGCTTCTGACTATCCACTTTGTCCATGCTGCTTATAACTTTGTAAACCTCTATCATGTCGCCCCTCCACCTCCGTCGTTCCAGTGAAAACAATCCAAGTTTATCCAACCTCTCCTCATAGCTAATGCCCTCCAGACCAGGCAACATTCTGGTAAACCTCTTCTGTACCCTCTCCAAAGCCTTCACATCCTTCTGGTAGCGTGGCGACCAGAATTGCACGCAATATTCTAACTGTGGCCTAACTAAAGTTCTGTACAGCTGCAGCATGTCTTGCCAATTTTTATACTCTATGCCCCGACCGATGAAGGCAAGCATGCCGTATGCCTTCTTGACTAACTTATCCACCTGCGTTGCCACTTTCAGTGACCTGTGGACCTGTACGCCTAGATCTCTCTGCCTGTCAATACTCCTGAGGGTTCTGCCATTTACTGTATACTTCCCACCTGCATTAAACCTTCCAAAATGCATTGCCTCACATTTGTCCGGATTAAACTCCATCTGCCATTTCTCCGCCCAAGTCTCCAACCGATCTATATCCTGCTGTATCCTCTGACGATCCTCATCACTGTCCGCAACTCCACCAACCTTTGTGTTTGTGCAGTAAGCCATTGCGCAGCTTGCTTTATAGTACAGTTACAGGAGAACATTACGCTTGTAAGCTAATGATTGGGCAGTTGGAACTGATGAAGAATAATAGGAACGGAGATGCAAATTGCAATGGACGTCTTCTGGGCAAAACAGTGAGCCATTTTGTTTTGATGCTAATCTTTTTTGCTTGATGTACAGTTTTGTAATTTAACAGCTATTGCAGAAAATGGCAATTGATTGTAGATCAGTTTTATTGCCACTGTTGCATACTATATTCTGATGTGACCAATATCTGATGTTTTCAGTTGTGGTTATAATGAAGCTTTATATGTAGTATATTGGCATCACCCATTTACTGCATTATCATCCTGGCCACCTGTGCCAGTGTTGACCAATACTTTAGCCTCCAGCCACATGTGGCTCGTTGGGAATCCAAATGTGGCTAATTGCATTTCTGATTAGTAAATAAAACACTAACAGACAATGTCATCAGGTAGGTGATTAGAATGCACAAATTTGCACGGCGCATGCCTGTTCAACCTTTTTAAAAACATAACAAATGAGAGCAGGAGTAAGCTATTTGGTGCTGGAGTCTGCTCAACCATTCATAAGATCATGAGTGATCTGTTCTCTGGGGTAGAGAATTCCAAAGATTAACTACCTGTTGAGAGAAGCAATTCCTCATCTGTCTTAAGTGGGAGATCCCTTATTCTGAAACTGTGTCCCCTAGTTCTAAATTCCCCCACGAGGGGAAACCTTTCAGCATTTACCTTATCCAGCCCCCTCAGAATCTTGTGTTTCCATAAAATCACCTCTCTTTCTTCCAAACTTCAATGAGTAAAGGCTCAACCTTCCCCTCATAAGACCTCAACCCAGGAATCAGCCTAATGAGCCTTCTCTGAACTGCTTGCAAGGAGACCAAAACTGTACACAGTACTCTAAGTGCAGTCTCATTGCTCTGTACAGTTGTACCAAGACTTCCCTACTTTTATACTCCATCCCCTTTGCAATAATAGCCAACATTCCCTTCCCCTTCCTAATTAGTTTCTGTAGCTGTATGCTAACTTTGTGAATCATGTACGAAGCCACCCAGATCCCTCTGTACTGCAACATTCTGCAATCTCTCTCCATTTAAATCTTTTCTATTCTTTCCACCAAAGTGGACAACCTCACATTTTCCCACATTATACTCCATCTGCCAATTTTTGTCCACTCACTTGGTTATATATTTGCAGACTGTGTCCTCCTCACGATTTGTTTTGCTACCTATCTTTGTATTGTACATTTCTTGGCAAAATGGCAAGATGAAAAGTTGAGTGGTCAAATATTTTTGCTCATTGCTTTATTTCTGTGGTTATTGAAATCTTTGTCATTCTCTGGGTGTCACTGGTATTTATTGCCCATCCCTAGGTGACCTTGATTGAATTTTTCAAGGTGACTAGATGTGTCGATGAGGGTAAAGCAGTTGATGTAGTCTACATGGACTTCAGTAAGGCTTTTGATCAGGTCCCGCATGGGAGATTGATCAAGAAAGTAAGAGTCCATGGATCCAAGGCAATTTGGCAAATTGGATCCAAAATTGGCTTAGTGGTAGGAAACAGAGGGTAATGGTCGAGGTTTGTTTTTGCGAGTGGCAGCTTGTGACCAGTGGTGTACCACAGGGATCGGTGCTGGGACCCTTGCTATTTGTAGTGTACCTTAATGATTTAGACGTGAATATAGGAGGTATGATGAGTAAGTTCGCAGATGACACGAAAATTGGTGTCGTAAATAGTGAAGAGGAAAGCCTTCGATTACAGGATGATCTAGATGGGCAGAGCAGTGACAAATGGATTTTAATCCTGAGAAGTATGAGGTGATGCAGTTTGGGAGGACTAATAAGGCAAGGGAATACACAAAGGATGGTAGGACCCTAGGAAGTACAGAAAGTCAGAGGGACCTTGGTGTACTTGGCCATAGATCGCTGAAGGCAGCAGAATAGGTGGTTAGGAAGGCATATGGGATACTTGCCTTTATTAGCCGAGGCATAGAATATAAGAGCAGGGAGGTTATGATGGAGCTGTATAAAATGCTAGTTAGGCCACAGCTTGGAGTACTGTGTACAGTTCTGGGCACCACCCTAAAGGAAGGATGTGATTGCACTGGAGAGGGTGCAGAGGAGATTCACCAGGATGTTGCCTGGGCTGGAACATTTCAGCTGTGACGAGAGACTGAAAAGGCTAGGGTGGTTTTCCTTAGAGCAGAGAAGGCTGAGGGGGACATGATTTGAGGTATACAAAATTATGAGGGGCATTGATAGGTTTGATAGGAAGAAACTTTTTCCCTTAGCGGAGGTGTCAATAACCAGGGGGCATAGATTTAAGGTAAGTGGAAGGAGGTTTAGAGGGGATTTGAGGAAAAGTTTTTTTTCATCCAGAGGGTGGTTGGAATCTGGAACACACTGCCTGAAGGGGTGGTAGAGGCAGGAACCCTCAACATTTAAGTATTTAGATGAGCACTAGAAACTTCATAGCATACAAGGCTACGGGCCAAGTGCTGGAAAATGGGATTAGAATAGATAGGTGCTTGATGGCCAGGATGGGCCGAAGGGCCTGTTTCTGTGTTGTAAACTCTGATTCTATGGCCTTGAACACTGCAGTCCATGTGAAAGTACTAAGACAGTGGTGTTGGGTAGAAGGTTCCACAATTGTGACCTAGTGACAATGAAGGAACAATATGTGGCCAAGTCAGGATGATTTGAGAATTTGGAAGTATTGGTGTTCCCATGTGCTTGTTCTTCAGAAGGTGGTCAAGAGTTTGGGAAGAGCTGCAGAAGCAGCTTTGGCGAGTTGCTGTAGTGCCTCCTGTAGAAATGCCTGCTGTTGGCATGGTGCACTGATGCATGAGGGGTTGATGATTAAACTAGTGGGTGGGGTGTTGATCGTCACTGCTTTATCCTAAAGGCCTGCTACGGGACCCGACGACATGTCGGATTGGGTCGCACTTCAGGGTCCGGCATTTGGGCTCGGTTCGGGCCAGATTAGAAACGCTGTATCACCACCTCAGTTAAGTGACTAATGTTTTGGACTTTAAAGGTGGTTTTTCTACAGTTATTTTAAGCTTGTGCAGTTAAGGAACAAAGTGAAAAACTGAAGTTAAGTTAACTGGTCGGCACGGGAAAAAATGGAAGGACTGTGGTCGGGCTCGGGGTCAGATGGGGTTCTGTCGGGCTCGGGTCAGGTCTCATTTGCAGACCCGAGCAGACCTTGATTTTGTCCTGGATGGTATTGAACTTGCACCCATCCAACAAATGTGAAGTATTCTACCTCACTTTTGATTTGTGCCCTGATGGTAGAGAGGCTTTGGGGAATCGGAAAATGAGCCACTCATTGAATAGTACATGTTTAAATATGCACATGCGACCTATATTTGTGTGATGCGTGTATGGCATTTTCTAGTAAAAATTGCTCCATTAGACAAACGATAGTACCATAGACGCACCTGTAGCTAGTCAGCAATTTCTATTAAACAACACTGTTCTACAGAACCTTGGTTTCCTGCACTGTGGGTCTTGGGGTTCTCACAAAGGGATGAGTTTTGCCTTTAATTTATACAGAGGTGAACATAAAGAGCTCTAAATAACTAGTTGCTTATCCCTAGGACAAAAAACATGAGGGAATCGTTGAGTATGATGTACTATGATCAGACTCGTGCAGTATCGAGTCTTTTGAATTGAATATTTCAACAGATAAAGCCATATTAAGTGTGGCTATTGCAAGTAGCCAATTTTAAATGTTTTCCATTCTATCAGCTCAAAGTGTGCTTGGAGAAATCCATTGGAGAAAGAAAAGGAAATGCTGGTGTCGCATTTTAGCATTCAATGTTCCATTACCATTGAATTTATTATTTTGGGGGACCTTTACTACTCCTGAATAATGACTGCCGGTTCCTTTTCCGTGCACTGGCTTGTTTACAGTTGTTTCTGTAATTAAAGTAGTGTTTAATAAATTAGTGGGTTGCATCCTACACTTTAGCCATGCGGCCACAGAACAACCAATAGCCACACATCATATCCATAAGCTAATCAAATTTGTTTTAGCCAAGCAGCGTGTTTCCAATGCAATTTTTTCATAACCAATTTGCTGAACTTCAATTGAAATGCTGATTTGCTAAGAAACCTATAGCCGCTGAGTGCAATTGTAATAGTGTGAGCAATTTGGCAGGAAATCACAATTGTGAGCACCCTGATTAAATGTGTTTTCTTGCTGTCGGCCATTTAGTGACAGGCTGGTGCATTGTGTTTGGAAGGGGAATAGAGAGAAAAAGGCAGGTTTAATGAAAGGCAAGCCTTGCATGTTCATTTTATTAAAATCTGGCAGATTGTTTCATTCGAGCTCTACCCTCCATTAAGGAATTGCACCAAAATTATATTTATCCCATTTTGGCCTGGTTAAGTATTTCAATCAAAAGGCACTCCTTATTATGCATTGTGCTTTTTAATCTTTTCATCACCACCCTGTTGTCTTTGGAAATTTGTGCATGTTTGCCTTCACTCTGAAGGATTATTTTCGCCCCTTCAACCTTATCGCCGAAGTGTTCTTGCATTGGTACTTTCCAAAGTTATGGAATCTACTGTTGACCGTCAATTGATCTTTCACCTCGGAAGTTCAGGCCTATTCCATGATTTTAAAACTTTTGTTACCACTGTTCCAGTGGTAATCATTGTGCATCTTCGAGTTCTGCTGTTTTAAATACTTTTGAACATCTGACGTTATCTTGAACATCTTCAAACCCTGTGACTGTGTCTGCCATCGTGCAAAGTGCTATTTGTGCATTATCTACTGTCCTTCAAAATCTTACCAAAATCTGTAGTTGATGGCTCATCCTCTGATTCCCCCTCTGTACTCTTGACAGCTTCCCCTTTAGGGTACGCACCCTTTAGGCTTTTTACAGTGATCTCACTCCGACTGTCAATGATTTTATTTGTTTCCCAATTTGTTAATCTATCAGAAACCTAACCAAGAGTTACCACATTGTGGGGTATCACTATTGACCTGAAGCTTACCTGAACCAGCCATATGAAGGTTAGGGCTATCAGAGCAGGGCATCTGTCAACCTCCTAATTCCATGCAAATGTTGTTCGATCCCTCGGTCTTCCCTTCGTATGTTGCAATGCAGTAGTATTCTGGGCAAGAAAAGACCATTGGTCTATTTAATCTCCTATTGGTTTACCTGACTCTAAACTAAGAGCCCTCTGCCTTTTGGAACAGGAATGTAGCCAGTCATTTTTTTGAAAAAAAAAGTTGTCACTTTTTGATAACTGTATTATCCATTTTATATGACAATATGAAAGGCACAATTCAACATGGTGGCTCCTCATCAGACCCCTTTCCTATCCTGAGTGGTGTGAAACAGGGCTGTGTTCTCGCACCCACACTTTTTGGGATTTTCTTCTCCCTGCTGCTTTCACATGCGTTCAAATCCTCTGAAGAAGGAATTTTCCTCCACACAAGATCAGGGGGCAGATTGTTCAACCTTGCCCGTCTAAGAGCGAAGTCCAAAGTACGGAAAGTCCTCATCAGAGAACTCCTCTTTGCTGACGATGCTGCTTTAACATCTCACACTGAAGAGTGCCTGCAGAGTCTCATCGACAGGTTTGCGGCTGCCTGCAATGAATTTGGCCTAACCATCAGCCTCAAGAAAACGAACATCATGGGGCAGGACGTCAGAAATGCTCCATCCATCAATATTGGCGACCACGCTCTGGAAGTGGTTCAAGAGTTCACCTACCTAGGCTCAACTATCACCAGTAACCTGTCTCTAGATGCAGAAATCAACAAGCGCATGGGTAAGGCTTCCACTGCTATGTCCAGACTGGCCAAGAGAGTGTGGGAAAATGGCGCACTGACACTGAACACAAAAGTCCGAGTGTATCAGGCCTGTGTCCTCAGTACCTTGCTCTACGGCAGCGAGGCCTGGTCAACGTAGGCCAGCCAAGAGCAACGTCTCAATTGATTCCATCTTCGCTGCCTTCGGAGAATACTTGGCATCAGGTGGCAGGACTATATCTCCAACACAGAAGTCCTTGAAGCGGCCAACACCCCCAGCTTATACACACTACTGAGTCAGCGGCGCTTGAGATGGCTTGGCCATGTGAGCCGCATGGAAGATGGCAGGATCCCCAAAGACACATTGTACAGCAAGCTCGCCACTGGTATCAGACCCACCGGCCGTCCATGTCTCCGCTATAAAGACGTCTGCAAACGCGACATGAAATCGTGTGACATTGATGACAAGTCGTGGGAGATCAGTTGCCAGCATTCGCCAGAGCTGGCGGGCAGCCATAAAGACGGGGCTAAATTGTGGCGAGTCGAAGAGACTTAGTAGTTGGCAGGAAAAAAGACAGAGGCGCAAGGGGAGAGCCAACTGTGCAACAGCCCCGACAAACAAATTTCTCTGCAGCACCTGTGGAAGAGCCTGTCACTCCAGAATTGGCCTTTACAGCCACTCCAGGCGCTGCTTCACAAACCACTGACCACCTCCAGGCGCGTATCCATTGTCTCTCGAGATAAGGAGGCCCAAAAGAAAAGAAAGAAAGATTATCCATTTTATTAAAGAGAGCCTACATTTCCTGTTTTCCTTTGGCAGTCTTAATTTTAAACTCTGTCCCATTAGTCCTCCAATCCTTTTCCGGAGCAACTTTACTGGATCTAATTTCTCTGTACCTAGATTTTTTGTTTATATAAAAAGTTGGATTTGTACTAAGTCTCAGTTATCTTCATCTCGAGAGTTTAGTTCCAGTTGGGCAATCTGTCAAGTTGACCCCCTAAATTCAGGAATCCACGTTGGACTCTAGGTTCTTTCTGCAATAACAAGACCAAAACTAAACAAGGAAATCCAGGCTTGGTAGTGGCAAGGCCGGGTATAACTTTGTCACTTTTTAAAGGATGCTATTAAATTCCAAGCCTTTCATCACAACCACTGACTCCATTTATTCGTCTCTTTCTGATCTCTTCGGCTTTGTTCTGGCCTTCACCTCATTTCTTAATTTAAAAAAAGATCTGCAATGTGCCTGAAGTTTAAAGAAAACCCTACAAAATATACTACTGTTCTTTAAAAACTTTCTTGTGTTATGAGTAATGTATAAAATTATATTATCCTATTAACGACATTTCTCTGAAGCTCCTTTAGAGGAAAGATCTAAAAGCCACAAGAAAGATGCTGAGTGGACTTGCCAGGATGAGAGGTGGCATTTATGAAAAGTGACAGAAATTGGGCTCTTTTCATTACAACGGAGAAGGTTAAGGAGTAGCTTGACAAGTCACCTTCAATATTAAAATGGCTATGATGCATAAATATTTACAATGGTTAACGAAACTAATAGGGCAAAAATTCGAAATTGAGTTAGAAAATGTCATTTTACAGCAAGTGATTAGAATATAGAATTCACTGTCCAAATTGCAGAGTTGATGAATTCTTTAAAAGGGAATTAAATAATTGCTTGAGAAAGTATGAAAGGATTAGACTGCCTTGTGGAGAAAAACACAATGAAGACTTGACCAGCTGTTACTGTAAGATTTTATGAAAGACTTCCAAATTCTGAATTGTGACCCACAGCTGTTAACCTGAAACTTATCAGTAATATTTTTCTACGCGGGCAGACATCCTCGGGGGTTGCCATTGATCAGAAACTTAACTGGACCTGCCACATGAAATCTATGGCTACAAGAGCACATCAGAGCCTGGGAATTATGGGCGAGTAACTAACCTCCTGACTCTCCAAAGCCTGTCCACCATCTTACAAGGCACATGACAGGAGTGTGATGGAATACTCTCCACTCGCCTGGATGAGTGCAGTTCTAACAACACTCAAGAAGCTCGATACCATCCAAGACAAAGTAGCCTGCTTGACCAACATTCCCATCTTAAGCATTCACTCCCACCACTAATGCACAGTGGCAGCAGTGTGTACCGGATGCACTGCAGCAATACAGCGAGGCTCCTTTGACAACTTTCAAGCCTACGATCGCTACCACCTAGAAGTACAAGGGCAGTAGAAACATGACAACACCATCTGTAAGTTCCTGTCCAAGCCGCACACCATCCTGACTTGAAACTGTATCCCTATTCCTTCGCAGGTTCAGAATCCTGGAATTCCCTTCCGAGCAGTGCTGTGGTTGTACCTACTACATCACATGGACTGAAGCAGTTCAAGAAGATGGCTCTCCATCTTTCAAGGGCAATTGGGGATGGACAGCAAATGCTGGTCTTGCCAGCGACCCAAACATTCCAGGAACGAATTTTTTAAAAAATCCATTTTGCTCGCTTACTGCATCTCTAAATTCTTAAATTTGACCAAACTTAACGGCTTGGTTTGTTCTAATGATGACCATTAAAAATACATTAATTGTTCTGTAGCGTAATGGTGTTTAGCTGCTCTGTTCCAGATGATGTCTCTGAATTGGCGTGCAGTGAACTCATGAGCAGGAATCAGGAAGATGGTGTCAGTCATTTTGACACTAATAATAAATGCAAATTCAGTCGCATAAGCTGAAAGGAGCTTGTTGTAAAGTGCAATCCTGAGTCACTTACGATTTGCATGTGTCAGTGGCTTTCAAAAAAAGCTAAATGTTGAAAATGGATTGCACTAATCTGAACAATTTGAAATTGCTTTTTGAAAATAAGTACACTACAGCATTTCAGGGGTATCCCCATGAACAATTAATGCTAAACTTCGAGCGCTATTTATGAAGTCATGCAGGACTCGCACCATATTACCTGGGTGATAATTTTACGGTGTGAATGACTCCTCCTAGATGCATACTTCTTCTTTGGCCTCTTTGTCTCGAGACAATGGGTAAGCGCCTGGAGGTGGTCAGTGGTTTGTGGAGTAGCGCCTGGAGTGGCTATAAAGGCCAATACTAGAGTGACAGACTCTTCCACAGGTCCTGCAGATAAAATTGGTTGTCGGGGCTGTTACACAGTTGGCTCTCCCCTTGTGCTTCTGTCTTTTTTCCTGCCAACTGCTAAGTCTCTTCGACACGCCACACTTTAGCCCCGCCTTTATGGCTGTCTGCCAGCTCTGGCCATCACTGGCAACTGACTCTCACAACTTTTAATCAATGTCACAGGACTTCATGTCGCGTTTGCAGACATCTTTAAAGCGGAGACATGGACGGCCGGTGGGTCTGATACCAGTGACCAGCTCGCTGTACAATGTGTCCTTGGGGATCCTGCCATCTTCCATGTGGCTCATGTGGCCAAGCCATCTCAAGCGCCGCTGGCTCAGTAGGGTGTATACGCTGGGATGTTGGCCGCCTCAAGGACTTCTGTGTTGGAGATACGGTCCTGCCACCTGCTGCATACTGACCGCAGCATAATCTTTCATTCCTGCAGTTGCGCTCAATCATTTTTAGCAAGCTTTTATTATTTGTTTATTTGCTCATTGTTTTCTTACTGTGCTTTATTTTGAAAACTAGGTTTAATGCGACATAAATGGGGAAACATGTCATAGTTGTTCTTTGCACTTCTTCCAGGAATGCCAACCGAGTATGACTAAAGCAATAATATAATAGGCATTAATTACAACATTGATCACAAGGTGATTCAGCCCAACTGCTGCTGGGTTATCTGTTGCAGCTCGGTGTCAAGTCAGTTGCATCCGTATTTTAATAAACTCCTTAAAACTTTCAAATTGCTGGATAAAATCCAGGATTGGCTGTCTGTAGGCCCTCTATTTTCAGAAAGGAGCTGTTAGAAATTTGTTGGCAAGGCATTTGATCAGTGGTTGAATTTTAAGGCAAGAGAACAATTGCAAAACCGATTAGTCTAGAAATTGGGTTTTTTGTATCATGGTTGTGGAGACAGTGAGAGTTCTTCACTTATTTGACAGTATCCAAGTTTACAAACCATTTTGTGTAGAGGGACAATAATTTTAAAACATCGGTCAATTCCTCTTAACCAAAATTTTCACTTTAGTATTCATAGTTTATGCCACAGAATTGTGAATCTCAAAAAATGATTGAGTGCAGCTGCATGAACAAAAGATTATGCTGTGTGGTCAGTATGCATCTGGGAGGAGTCATTCACACGGTAAAAACATTACCACCCAGCTAATATGGTGCGAGTCCCGCACTACTTGATAAGTAGTGCTCGATGGGTTCAAATAAAATGTAGCATTAATTGTTCATAGGGATGCTACTGAAATGCTGCAGTGTACTTATTTTCAAAGAGCAATTGC
Organism: Heterodontus francisci; assembly: GCF_036365525.1. Taxonomy (NCBI): domain Eukaryota; kingdom Metazoa; phylum Chordata; class Chondrichthyes; order Heterodontiformes; family Heterodontidae; genus Heterodontus; species Heterodontus francisci. The sequence continues at coordinate 71,844,249 of NC_090395.1, read as the reverse complement.
AAATTTTTCAGATTAGTGCAATCTATTTTCTACATTTAACTCCTTTTGAGAGCCACTGACGCATGCAAATCGTAAGTGACTTGGTGTGATCTGGCATAGGATGTGCAGCCAGCAGACTTCTAATCGCACTGTTGGGCATGATTCAAATCCAGATCCTGGGGATGAGGGATATTTGTGTAGATCTGCACTAACCAGTGCTACCAACTTGCAGCGAATTTGAGTGACAATTTTGGTGGATACCTTGGATTTTCATAATGACTGAAAATATGCAACATAATGACTTGCTATATTAGAAATAAAATATTTTCAGAAAGTTGTTCTTAGTCTGGTGATGTGCAAGAATGGAGTTGTGTAATGCAGTTACAGTATTCAGTTGAGTTCTGTTTCAGGATTGAATATACAAAGGCGCTAATCAGCCTTGCCTTTCAGAAGGGAGTCTGGATTCTGATTCTTGGTTTGATTCATTCATAATGCCTTTGGTATTAGTTTGGAATGATCAATTTCCTTTTCACTTGTACATGACCTTCACTGATCCATTCTGAGACATGTCATCTTTCATACCTTGTAAAAAATCTTTATTATTGGCTATTATTTTTATGTAAATATCCACATTGTGATCTGGACTAGTAATATGAGCTAGTACTGTTTCTATACAATCCTGCAGTTTGAAATGTGATAAAGAAATATTTTGGGTTGTCTAATATAAAGGGTTCCCCTCATGTGGGCATGTTATAAAATCCAGCTTTGTAGGTCTGTAATGTGAGGGGGTGGGGAATATTGCATTAGCCTGCTAGAAATGGCTATAGAGGTCTAAAGAAGCATGTAATCAGCTTTTGTTGGGGCTGATGTTCCAGTCCACTGATGGCATAGCCAGTAATAAGTTTTTAACACATTCTATATTCATTGCCATGTAGTAGACCTCAGTCAATAATATACACCCTTACTTTGTCAAAAACTTACGCACGCTCTGGATCCCAGCATTATTCAGTAGTTAAGTCGTTGGTCATCAACTGCTTGGTAAGGAGCAACTTTAGCATAGCCAATAAGGTTAAATTGGCCCATTCCCACGTGAAGACCTACTGCATAATTACATTTTTCATCTTGGAGTATTTCCAATGTTATTAGATTACATTTTTGTATCCTTGAATTTCTACTTAAATTTTTAAATGAGGCTGTCAGGAAATGTACAAGCCAGAGCACATGGTGTTACAGGTTATAACTCAAGGAATTTGAATGATGCACTACTACTCTGAAGATAATGCACTTCAATTCCTTTATGACCTTTTTTAAATAGAATTTTTTTTTTAGTTTGTTTTTTAAATGAAAAAAATCTGTTTCCAAGATTGTTACAAAGCTTACAAGCTGTGCCACATGAGAGATGAATGGTGGCATTCTTGCTTACAATTACTACAGGCATTGTTTGAAATATGCAGTAGATTCCAATGAAATTCTGTATGCTGCATAACAATAAACCATAGTCAATAAGAATCATTTTGGAATTTGATGTACATTTAGTCAGGACTGCAATAGTGTTTGGTTAGCTTTGGAGTACATTATACAATATATTTAAAACAATGAGTTCCAACATGTCATTTCAGTGAAAATTCCTATGTAAGGCAGTCCTTGGCAAAATCTTTTATTTTAAGTGGCTCTGCGATGAGATTAAAGTGCCAGCTAATGTTCTTTCAAAAGAGACACTGTGCCTGAGAAATCCATTCCTTTCCCTCCTCCTCCTTTCTCCCCTCCTCCTCCTTTCCCTCCTGCTTTCTCCTTCCACCCCCCCCCCACTCCTTTCTCCTTTTCCACCCCCCCCCACTCCTTTCTCCTTTTCCACCCCCCCCCCCACTCCTTTCTCCTTTTCCACCCCCCCCCACTCCTTTCTCCTTTTCCACCCCCCCCCCCCCCCCGATGAAGGGAAAATAAGGACAGAATGAGTGCCTTAAATTATGCCGCAAGTGCATCTGCATTTCCTGGTCCAAGTTATCCCCTGCCATCTGCACCTCAAGATTATCCTGGTGATAGTTTGAATGTTTTTATATATCATCTCAAATGGCAAAGCACTTTATCTGCTGAAACAAGGTGGTGAAGCATCGTGTTCTTTTCCTTCTCTTCTCCCTGTTCCTTTTATGCAGTTTTTGTATTTCTTGACCTTACATGGAGAGGAGGATTTGCTAAGAGGCTACTATACAAAAGATAATTGGTGAGTGATGTCATTCTGTCTTTGAGCTGATCTGTTCATCGGGTTAGCCAAGATCCAGCTTGTGGAATATAAACATGCAATTCACTGTGTTTACTCCAAGCTGCATCATCAGCTGAATTGTTTTTTCCAGTGGCTTTCGAACACAGAAATTATCTTGCTCTTACTCCCTGCGGAGGCTTGAAATTGAGTCAGGAGGAGATGCATTTCCATAAAAAGGCATATTTTGAGAAAAAATTGTCTGTAGCATGGGAGGAAATGGTCAGAAGCGGAACTAATAAGTGTTCTGCAATGCAGTGCAGAGAGGGGAAACAACGGCAGACCTGGAATGAAATCCAAATGTTGCAGTGTAAAGCTTAACCAGTTCAGAAATCTTTAAAATATTTCTACAGACTCTGGTTTCTGAGCCAGTTTAGGACAGTTTACCCTAAATTCTCTGACAGCAGCTTTTGGGAGAAATGCCAAAAATGTCGTTTATGTAAAGCTTTTTTTTTTGGTTGACTGAAAAGTAAAATTTGCAATTTTAGATTATAAATGATATGCCATTAGAATTTGCAGTTGGTATTTTTTGTCTCACTGATGAAGTCAAACAAAAGTAGGCTTATGTTCTCCATTTTTTGCAATAACTGCATAGCACAAGTCATCCACTTTCCAGCATCCTACTTACAAATTTAAAGATCTTTTCACCTGTACATTTGTATCAGTAAATAGCCAACAAGATACTCAGTTCTTAATGACTCATTCCGGGATTTTATGATCTTAAATTGTAACTTTTAATGAAAGACAACTAAAATCGTGATAAATTTTAAGCTCCAGATTTAGCATGGAAAATGACTTTCTTAAAGCATCAACCTCTAAGCCCTGATCAAAAATAAAATGTAAAATTCACCAGTGAGGAATATATAAAATTGCCATTCTCTCTCTCTCCGTGTGTGTGTGTATGCATGTTTAAATAACAATTAAATCTTCTAGAAGGCTCCAGAAAGGGCCACTGTCCTTCAAGCAATCGGTATTAGAGATTATTAATGCGACTTTTGTATGGGGCTTAACAATTGCAGTGTGTTGCATTGTGATTGGTACCATGCTGCCATTTCATTCAAGTTTCAGCAAAAGACAAAAAATAAATTTGTGTGAATATATCCGTGAACCAAAAGGAATCCTTTTTAGGTGTTCAATTGAAATCAATGATTAGGATAGGGGCTGAACCAAGTGAAGTCAGTGCCATACAGATGTATCAGCACATGTTGAGAGTGGAGTGGTCAACCACAGCTATGGAGAAGTCTAGCAAGATGAGGAGGGGTCATGAGCAACCTGACTGTGACCAGGGTAGTGTTCATGCTGCAGATAGGATGCAAACTGGACTGAAGAATTCAAATGGGGAGTAATAGAGCTAAGTACAAAGTTGGATGGTGTGAGCATGCTTGTGGACCTTTTGAGGAAAGGGAGGCTACAATATAATTGCAGCTGGAGAGGGAGGAGAGCTGTGGAGGGGAAGAAATTGTATTATTGAAGGTGGTTCAATTAGATTAGATTGTTCCTCAAAAAGATTCACTAAAATAAAAGGAATTTCTACCAAGTCTATTGATTTTGTTTTTAAATATTTTCTAATTTTGATTGGTTTGCTTGTGTTTGAAATTCTAATTGTGGAGAGTTTTTATAACCAGAAATGCTCTAATTATCATACTCTCTACAGGACATCTCTGGAAAACTCTGAGTTGCAGGATTGAAATCATTCAGTGCATGGGTAGTGGCAGATTATTGCATTCAAGCCTTGGAAGTGATTTTGAGCATATCAAATGGCTGGTACAAATTCTGCAAAGTCATTTGTAGAATAAGCATCCATTAAGTAATGTACAGGAAACAAAGAACCAGATATATACTAACCTGATGGAGTGCAAGTAAATAAATTTGAGAACCATTTGTTTCATGCAAAATTCCAAACTTTAAAGTTTTGATAGTCAAGTTGCTACTGTTAAAAGGATTGTAATGCATAGTTTTGCTATCAATACCATTTTATTGTACACTTTGCTCCGGCATAATTTTTTACCTGTTTCACAGATGAATTTATAGGTGGCGCAGTGGTTAGCACCGCTGCCTCACAGCTCCAGCAACCCGGGTTCAATTCTGGGTACTGCCTGTGCGGAGTTTGCAAGTTCTCCCTGTGCCTGCGTGGGTTTTCGCTGGGTGCTCCAGTTTCCTCCCACCACCAAAGACTTGCAGGTTGATAGGTAAATTGGCCATTATAAATTGCCCCTAGTGTAGGTAGGTGGTAGGGGAATATAGGGACAGGTGGGGATATGGTAGGAATGTGGGATTAATTAGTGTAGGATTAGTATAAATGGGTGGTTGATGGTCGGCACATACTCGGTGGGCCGAAGGGCCTGTTTCAGTGCTGTATCTCTATTAAAAAAAAAAGGGCTTGCTATTTTGAAGGATAAGTGCATAAGTTTCAAATTTGTGCAAAATCTTTTACATGTCGGTCAACTTTCACTTCTGATAGACCAGTGTGAAAAATGATTTACCTCAAAAGTGTGAGCTGGTATTGATCAGCGTACTGAGGCTGTCAGTAAATTATAGTGTGATGAAGCTTCTATTTATAAAACAAGGCATGATTGAGAAGTGACCTAGTTTAATTGCTTTGTTGTAACATAGCAACACTATCACTAATTTTACTATACTGATTTAAAAGTCATTGGGATTTCACTGCAGGATAATGGGCATGTCAAATGTCTTTGCCATTTTCATTTGAAGCTAAAAGCAGTTATAGATTTTTTATTCATATAGCTTGAGTTATCTGGAGAGTATTTGGAGTTGTGTGGCATGAGGGATTACAAGTCAGTTGCTGATAGTTGAAGTTTGAGTTGATGGCTTGAGTTACATGAACTGCACAGCACAAAAAGAGACTGTTTGGCCTGTTCTGGCTCTTTTGAAAGAGCTATCCAATTAGACCCACTCCTCTCTTCCCTGCACCCCCCCATAGTCCTGCATATATTTCCTTCTCATAGTTATACACTTCTCTTTTGAAGGTTGCTATTGCACCTGCTTCCACCTCCCTTTCAGGCAGTGCATTCCAGAATGCAACAACTTGCTGTGTTTTTTCTTTAATCCCTTCCAATGTATTGATCTAAGTATTTCTTTGATGTAATGGATTCTTACCAGTGTGTTCATGAAATGTAATGACACCATTGGGTCTAGAAGCATATTTTTGTGGCGTCAAGACTGTTCGATTATTTTAAAACCTTTAAAGCAGTGAATTATGCTCTTTCAGAGCAGGCACGTGCAGAGTAGATTCTTTGAGTTTTATCTTCTGTTACACTGGCGATTATGGCTGCCAGTTCTTGATGTGGGCTCTCATAAGATGGGACAGGAAGAGTGTTTTTTTAACAAGATGCAAGATCAGGGTGCGGTCAGGTGACGGGAAAGAGATTTTAATAAGAGATGTACTAGCACCATTATAGCATTGCTATATATGAGCAGATGCTGTTCTGGGAAGGAACTGAGATGAACAATGTTCTTCACATTCTTTTACTGACCATAACTTGAACTTGGGGGATGTTTGTTCCTTGGATATGTTAGTACTTGTGCATAAATGCTACATTATGTGGGATGTGTGTGAGCTGTTATGTGATTCGACAATGCTGCATGTAATTATAAGTGATCTGCCTGTAGGGGATAAAGTACATAAGATTTTCTATAGCTGTATAGCTTGAAATATCTCTTAAGGACAGGATATTTGGGTGAATAGGTTTTTTTGCATCTTTATGTTCAGCCTCCCCCACCCCGCAATTGATTTTCATTTCAGTAACATGCAATTCAGAATTGCTTATTGCAGAGTCTGCTGGCTTTTTAAGGATGGCTAGTCATTTCGCACCAGTGTGAATGTTGAACGTGGTGCGTAAGCATGGCTGATGCAGCAGCCTAGTACGTCTGGCATGGTTGATCTGATTTGAGTTCTGGGGCAGCCTGTCTTCACTGTTTGTAGTTTCATCTATTCAGCCTCAGGTGCTTGTAGTGAGGTGGTGGCCTCCATTTTATCAAGCATGCTGTTCTGCTTGACATTGCAGCATTGTTAGGATCAAGTGACTGTTGCTCTGCCATACGGAAGCATAAAGGAATAACCTCATAGGCAGGTATCCGGGATTGTCACTGTAGGCATATTTTTCTTCCTCTACATGAAACATTCACTGGGCTTTGTTAAAGATGTGGAAAGTAATAACTTTTGTTTTTGGTGGATTAAAATCAGATTGTGTTCAAAAACCTGGCTTGTGCAACAGCTTGTCAGTAATACTGGCAAGTTCAGATGATTGCCAAGCTAATAAGAGTTTTGTAGATTGCATTTTTGTTTTTAAATGGGGTTGTATCTTTTTTGTCATAGAGATAGTGACGCTGTTTAAGAACGTCACAGGATGCGCGAATACAAATTGGTCGTCCTCGGTTCAGGAGGTGTGGGGAAGTCTGCGCTGGTGAGTATCAATAAAAGCACTAATGGTAGCTCAATATTCCTTTTTATAGTTGTAATATACTGTACTCAATGTAAATGGGATTATTGAAAACTAACATTTCAGATATTCAATGATGTTGCTTTGAGTGAAACTGGAGTGATTTTGCTTGCTCACAGAACCAGTGGCTCCGAGCTGAGTTTCTGAACATGTCCTCTCCATCACCAAGACCACCTACTTGGACCTCCATAATATCTGCTGTCTTTTTCTTCCTCTGCCTCAGCCCATCTTTATGCTGAAGCCCTCATCAACAGAAAGCAGTTGAGGCCAAAACATTGTTTGTTTTCAAGGAATTAGATATAGCTCTTGGGTCTGAAGGGATCAAAGGGTATGGGGCGAAAGCGGGAGCAGGCTACTGAGTTGGATGATCAACCATGATCATAATGAATGGCTAAGCAGGCTCGAAGGGCCGAATGGCGTCCTCCTATTTTCTATGTTTCTATCCATGTCCATGCCTCTTACTTTCCACTCCCAATTTGAGCTCGTCCAAATTTCTGCTGCCTGTGTCCTAATTTGCACCAAGTCCCATTCATCTGTGCTTGCTGACCTATTATTGGCTCCTGTTCCGGCAACACTTTTTTTAAAAAAAACAATTCTTGCTGTTTCAAATCTCACCATAGCCTTGCATCTTCCTATCTGTAACCTCCTCCATCTCTACAACTATGAGATCTTTGCATTCCTCCAATTCTGGCCTCCTTGCTCAGCCCCAATTTTTATTGCTGCACCATTGCCAGATGTGATTTCAGCTGCCTGGGCCTCAAGTTCTGGAATTTCTTCCCAAAACATCTGCCCCTCTAACCCCCTCTCTCCTCCTGAAAACCTACCTCTTTGGCCAAGCGTTTGGTCACCTGTCTTAAAATCTGACAAGTCACAAATGACATTGCCAATTCTCTTGTGAAGAGCCTTGGGACATTTTATTACAAAGAAAAAGAACAAAGAACAGTACAGCACAGGAACAGGCCATTTGGCCCTCCAAACCTGTGCCGATCTTGATGCCTGCCTAAACTAAAACCTTCTGCACTTCTGGGGTCCGTATCCCTCTATTCCCATCCTATTCATGTATTTGTCAAGATGCCTCTTAAACGTCTCTATGGTACGTGCTTCCACCACCTCCCCCGGCAACAAGTTCCAGGCACTCACCACCCACTGTGTAAAGAACTTGCCTCGCACATCCCCTCTAAACTTTGCCCCTCTCAACTTAAACCTATGTCCCCTAGTAACTGACTCTTCCACCCTGGGAAAAGCTTCTGACTATCCACTCTGTCCATGCCGCTTATAACTTTGTAAACCTCTATCATGTCGCCCCTCCACCTCCGTCGTTCCAGTGAAAACAATCCGAGTTTATCCAACATCTCCTCATAGCTAATGCCCTCCAGACCAGGCAACAACCTGGTAAGCCTCTTCTGTACCCTCTCCAAAGCCTCCACGTCCTTCTGGTAGTGTGGCGACCAGAATTGCACGCAATATTCTAACTGTGGCCTAACTAAGTTTCTGTACAGCTGCAGCATGACTTGCCAATTTTTATACTGTATGCCCGACCGATGAAGGCAAGCATGCTGTATGCTTTCTTGACTACCTTATCCACCTGCGTTGCCACTTTCAGTGACCTGTGGACCTGTACGCCTAGATCTCTCTGCCTGTCAATACTCCTGAGGGTTCTGCCATTTACTGTATACTTCCCACCTGCATTAGACCTTCCAAAATGCATTGCCTCACATTTGTCCGGATTAAACTCCATCTGCCATTTCTCCGCCCAAGTCTCCAACCGATCTATATCCTGCCGTATCCTCTGACAATCCTCATCACTGTCCGCAACTCCACCAACCTTTGTGTCGTCTGCAAACTTACTAATCAGACCAGCTACATTTTCCTCCAAATCATTTATAAAAACTACAATCAGCAAAGGTCCCAGCACTGATCCCTGCGGAACACCTCTAGTCACATCCCTCCATTCAGAAAAGCACCCTTCCACTGCTACCCTCTCTCTTCTATGACCGAGCCAGTTCTGTTTCCATCTTGCCAGCTCCCCTCTGATCCCATGTGACTTCACCTTTTGTATCAGTCTGCCATGAGGGACCTTGTCAAAGGCTTTACTGAAGTCCATATAGATAACATCCACTGCCCTTCCTTCATCAATCATCTTCGTCACTTCCTCAAAAAACTCAATCAAATTAGTGAGACACGACGTCCCCTTCACAAAACCTTGCTGCCTCTCGCTAATAAGTCCATTTATTTCCAAGTGGGAGTAAATCCTGTCCCGAAAAATCCTCTCAAATACTTTCCCTACCACTGACGTAAGGCTCACCGGCCTATAATTTCCTGGATTATCCTTGCTACCCTTCTTAAACAAAGGAACATTACACTAAAGACGTGATATAAATGCACATTGTCTGCTTGCTAGCATGTGATTTTAATAAACAGGAAAATCGCAGGCACCGTCTGTCTCGCTGTTCATACGAAGCAATTCCATTTTCTAAAAAGTACTATGCAGTTCTGCAAATTCTTTTGGACATGAGCTGTTAGCTCCCCCCCACACCATGGACCTGTTGCCACATGATGGAAACAGGGTGTGTTTTATAAACTGACACCCAACTGTGCAGTGAGCAAGTCAGCTGAACTCAGGAAATTGCCCACCTTTATTGGAATTGTAACATAAGCAAAACCAGGTCTTGGTAGGCTCCTCCACTAGCTTGCGGGCAAATGCAGATAAGTTGTACAAAACATATAGATCTCTGGGCTTTGCTTCACTCAGTTGATCCCTACACTTGGTCTGGTCTAGGGACGTGAAAAAGAAATCGTCCAGCTCCCTGCTTCTGATGACTATCCTGGTACCCCCATTAGAAGTACATGTTCGTAAATGGATCTTGAGTGAATATAAAATGTCTAGTATGATGGCTCCAACAGTTAACTGGTCTGCTGAAACCCAATGACAAGGCTTTCAGATGATTGGCCGCTACAGCAAGGTAGTGGAGGGATACTAGTTTTCTATAATTGTAAGGAATGTGAGCTTAAGGGATGGTGAGTGTTTGGGCAGGAGGAATAAAAGTTGCTTTATCTGTGTATTTAATTTACTGGGAGGAAAAACGGCAATTGCCTTTTCAATTGAGCATCCCATGGTTGAAAAGCATAGATGAGCATGTACTAAAGAACTGATTGGGTGATGCTGCATGTTTTAAAAAACCTATTGATTTGAGAAAGGGCAGTGAGGAGTTCCATAATTGAGTCACTCTCTTCACTCAGCTTCATCCATACACTTCTGGCTAAAGTAACTGGATAGTGATCGGAACCTGGGACCCTGCCTTTTTTTTTGTTTGTTTCCAACTACCTTGACCAGACGCACTATAGTCAGGTGCAGTTCTCTTGCTAATCTTGCTAAGAAGGGATTGAAGGGGAACAGGTATTAGTAGAAATCTGTCTTAGACAGCAGTATCAGGTTAGCTGCCCATTATACAAAATGCCTGATTGTAGTTAATAGAACTGAATATAAGGGACGGCCAAGCTGATACCATCTGTTCTGCGTTACTGCCCAAGACACAACTCTGCCCCGTAGTCTTTTGACAGCACACTGATTTGAATCCGCCTTTCAACGGCTGCTGTAACTGTCTTAATGTATGCCTTATCTGAAGTAATGCATTCACAAGGCAATATTCTTATATAACCAATGACTTGAAAGTATTACTGTAACTTGAAATTCAATTAATGCTGCAGTTGCACATGTGCCTGTTTTTAAGTGTGCATCCGTGCAAGGGGGTGTAAGGTTATTGGGGATAGTTGGAAATGTGGAGTAATCAGGTCAGTCATGAACTTATTGAATGGGCAGAGCAGGGTCGAGTGGCCTACTCCTCCTAATTCGTATGTAATGTTTTATAAATGACTTGTCAGCTCGGGTAGATGTTATTGAAAGAGAAGTAAGTTGTCCTAATGTCCTGGCCAATGTTCATTCTTCAGACAAAATCACCAAAACAGGTTAGCCATTTGTTTCATTGCCGTTTGTGGAACTTGCTTTGTCAAATTGACTGCTACTTATTTCTTTAAGTGATTGCACTTCAAAAATTCTTCAGATGTAAAATGCTTTTGCATATTCTGAGGACGTAAAATGCTCCATAAGTGTAAATTTGTTAATTCTTGAAGTTTTATTACCCGTTAAGCTAATAAGCTGAAAATGTTAAAAGAACGAACTAAACTGTTCTTGAGGCATGATAGTATGGCTTACAGTCATATTCATTTAGCTTTCCTGAGATGTTTCATTTAGTTGAATTTGATAAAGTTCATCATTGAACCTTCCAAATTGAACAGTTTGATCAGTAACTGAAATATGTCCAAGGCCTTTGTCTCTACATAATTAAATGTGAATATTTTCTCCCAGTGATTTATCTTCCTCCACTTCTTTTGCTGTCAACATAAAGCTCACAATTCATTTGATACATAAATTATTGGATTTCTAAATGTTTTTTTAATCCACAAATTGTGACAGTCCTCAACTGTGCCAAGGATTATAATATTTGTGTTGACTGTTTTGATTAGAAACATGTCAGTATAGTAAGGGCTATTATATTATATAATATAAAATTGTTTCTGCTTTTTACCTAAACTGCAAATTAATTAAGAGTTGGGGACCTCTGCTCCAGTTCTGTTGTCATTATTGGCTTTTGTTTATTGATTCCTGCATTGAAGAAGCGGTCGCTATGTTGAGTAGAAGCAGTTTCTGTCTGATATTCTTTCCTTCAGGGTGCCCTTAATTATTCTACTTAACCACATAACATCACTGGCTTGCAGTTGCAACACTAATTCTCTTCACCATTCTCCAATCATCACGCTTCATGGCCCGTTTTTAGTGATTCCCTAGTGATACCTGCCAGGATAAGCTTGATGTGTTTTTTTTTTACCCGACTGCAATGTCCTTATTGTATGCAGCCTAAGTGCTTGTGGTCGCCAGCCTATGAGCCACCTCTTTGTAATTTCTTAATGGCTCCTCATCTCAACTGGAAAATTCTACCTCTGCATTGGGAATGAAGTGTTGCTATCCTTTGTACACTGACTTTCCCTTGGTCAGGTTAATGCTTTTTTGGCTTTTAGCTGCCACATTGCTTGTCTTGTTGCCCACTTTGCTTTCTTTGAGGTACTCCGCCATCTATGAGTACTTTGTATTTTCTAACAATATGATCTATTCCAGCCTTCGTGCCCTCTTCAGTCCTTCAAAATGTTTCCTAAAGTTTAGAATCTCAGATGTACTCTTCCCCTTCTCCACTTTAAGCCTGACTTATGGTTGCTATTTCTCAGTTGCTCTGCATAATCTCCCCAACCATACCTTGTTGGAGGACAAGGATGCAGACCCAGTTTGTAAACTACTCCAATACAATCCAAGTAGGGTTTAATCATGAAAATCTTTTAAGGCTCCAGTTTGGCTTATTTATTTTGATATTCTAAAAACTATCATGTCTTCACTGTGAATAAATTGAAACTTCACTGGGGCAGCCCAATTATGATTCAATGCCCTGCCCCCTGATCTGCCACATGTCCTGGGTGCCTCAGCTAAAAATATTTTAAAGAATATTGTTGTAGCCTAGATTGCTGAGAACGTCCAGGCAGTGGTTGTTAGTAGCATTTGGTTTTGTACATGCTGCATCAACAGCTGGTCGGGCATCCGTTTGCAAACATCAACAGTTGCAGCATGAAAGCAGGTGTGAATCATAGTTTTAACGATCAACTCTATTTGCCTAATGGGTTCTCGGTGCCTGATGTGCATTGTTTTAACCTTCATTGCATTCTAGAGTGTAACTATCTTAAGCACCAAATTGCTCCGATTCCATTCAATTTTACATAAGTTGGCAACTGTACTCTAAATATTGTGAATGTTACTTTATCTGTGGTGCTGCTGCTGATATGGAAGTGAGCTGAACAAAATATTCTTGTATTCAGTGCTGTATAAGTTAGTCAAACTTCATTGCACATATCTTTGGTCACCTGTCAACACTGACCCTACCATCTCTTGTTCTGGTGTTATGAGATCAGCTTTTCTTTAATTTTCCTGGCCTTTGAATGTGTATTCAGCCTTGTTGGCTTTTGAAGCATCTTTACAGATCCTGGTGATTAATATTACTCCTATCGTTTTGGAATAATTCCATATTTGCACTTGTACTGAGGCCTTGTATTGAAACTACAGGCAGTCTGACATCTGAAGCAGCATACCCCTGCAGGTCTCGCTCCTGCTTGTTTCATTGCTGCTTAGTCTTTTTTTGTGTGTGCTGATTTTGTCACTCGTGCAGGACACAATTTTTATTGCTGCAAAAAATAGGGCAGCTCTACAGTGACCTAGAAAAGAGCAGCAGTACAGAATCAGAATGGTTACAGCACAGGAGGCAGACATTCGGCCCATTGTATTCATGCCAGCTTTCCAAGAGCAACTCCGTTCTGCTCCCCTGACTTTTCCCTGTAGCCCTGCAATTTTTTTTTTCAGTTGCTTATCCAATTCTCTGGAATGTCACAATTGAGTTTGCCTCCACCACACACTCAGGCAGTGCATTCCAGATCCTGACTACTTGCTGCATTAAAAAAAAAGCTCTTCTTGTTGTTGCTTTTGCCATTCACTTTAAATTGGAGTCTTCTGGTCCTCGACACTTCTGCAAATGGGGACAGTTTCTCTCTATCTACTCTGTCCAGAGCCCTCATGATTTTGAATATCTCTATCAAACAATCTCCCGACCTTCTCGTCTAAGGAACAATCCAAGCTTCTTTAATCTATCCATGTAACTGATGTCCCTCATCCTTGGAGTCATTCTTGTAAATCTTTTCCTCTCATTCTCTAAATACTTCCCATCCTTCCTAAAAATGTGGTTCCCAGAATTGGAAAAAAATATTCCATTTGAGACCGCAGTAGTGTTTTATAAAGGTTCTTAATAACTTCCGTGTTTTTGTAATCTGTGCTTCTATCTATAAAGGCCAGATCCCGTGTGCCTTTTTAATCACTTTCTTCATCTCTTCAACGATTTGTGCACCTTCAGAATTGTACTCATTTTATCTTGCCTCTCCTTGTTTTTCCTACCAAAATACATCACTTCACACTTCTCTGCATTAAATTTCATTTGCTGCATGTCTGCTGATTCTGCCAGCTTGTCTTCACTATCCTTCTCATGGTTCGCAGTACTTCCAAGTTTGGAAGTTTTGAAATTGTGCCTTGTGCACCCAAGTGTAGATCATTAATATACATCAAGAAAAGCAGTGGTCCTGGTAACGATCCTTGGGGAACCTCACTGCATATCTTCCCCCAGTTCAAAAAAAGCAGTCATTCACTACACTCTTTCCTGTTATTCAGCCAACTTCATATTCATTCTGCCACTTTCCCTTTTATTCCACGTGTTTCAACTTTGCTGGATACAATAAAACACAGCTCCTGGAGAGTCTGCCATTTAACCACAAAAATTAAATTGGTTCACCCTCTACCTTGCTATCTGAGGCAACAGAATGGCCCACATTTGCAGAATTAAATTTTTATTGAATTGTTAATTGATTAGAACTTTACATAAAACAAAAAGCAGTTTCTTCACTTCCCTGACTCATTCAGATCTATCTCCTGATCATTGGCCTATAAAGGTTAACTACCTCTCTCCACAGATGCTGATTGACCGACTGTTTCCAGCATTGTTCTTTTTAATTTATAACTTTTTCATAGCTGAGAATCACTTTTTAAAAAAAAACACTCATTCCCCTTGGTAAGAATTTTGAGTAGTTTGTGACTCGTGTTTGCAACCCATTACAGTTGTAATTAGTGGTTTAGATTTTCTGACATGAACATATTGGGTTAACTCATCATTCTCGTAAGGAAGCTTAGGCCAGTGTGTTTAATCTTTAAGATTACCATACTTTTTAAAATTCTTATAAAACATTGTAACAGTCTATTGTAGCTTCCCTGCAGCCATTCTTCATCCTAATACAAATTTATTCATTTTAAAGATTTCACCCCTACCTGGCAAATGTCATTTTTGTTTAAAGTAAAATCAGTATTTTGTCATTGGTAATGCTCAATTATCAGGTGCTCAATGCTGTGGTTCCCAAACCAGTGGTGTGTTTTATAAAGCAATATATAAATAAACCTCAGCTGGAGTTTACAAGCCACTACAATAATGAACATAATCGATACAAAACACCACATGCAAGCTGCATAAAGTTTTGACCTTTGTCTTTTCATGGATTTTGGTTCTAGCAGTTGTGTCCATGACTTCTGTTTTAATTTTTGTAACCATGAAATAGTGGTTATTAATATGTCCTGTTTGCCATTCACCTGTGGTACTAGGTAGACATGATTAGATTAGAGATACAGCACTGAAACAGGCCCTTCGGCCCACCGAGTCTGTGCCGACCATCAACCACCCATTTATACTAATCCTACACTAATCCCATATTCCTACCAAACATCCCCACCTGTCCCTATATTTCCCTACCACCTACCTATACTAGTGACAATTTATAATGGCCAATTTACCTATCAACCTGCAAGTCTTTTGGCTTGTGGGAGGAAACCGGAGCACCCGGAGAAAACCCACGCAGACACGGAGAACTTGCAAACTCCACACAGGCAGTACCCAGAATTGAACCCGGGTCCCTGGAGCTGTGAGTCTGCAGTGCTAACCACTGCGCCACTGTGCCGCCCTTCATATGTCTCTGAAGCTGCAGTGTTAGGTGTATATTGTTTTGTGCTCTTGGCCCGGCAGCTTAAACATTTCAGTCTTGTGCTTTTTCTCCCCATTTTTGTCCTACCCCTGCAGGACATTCTGAATAGAATCCCAGAATAATACAGCACAAAGAGGATGTTAAGCTCATTAATTCTGTATCTGCTCTTTCCGAAAGTAGTCCAGGTAGTCTCATTCCCCTTCCAATTCCATCCAATCTTCTCCTTCAAGCGTTCATCCCAATTCCCTTTTGAAAGATACTATTGAATCTGTTTCCACCACCTTATCAGGCAGTGCATTCTGAATCCTAACTAATAGCATTAAAAAGTTCCTCCTCACATCTCCTCTGGCTCTTGTCAATCATAAATCTGTGCTCTCTAGTTAGCAATCCTTCAGCTATTGAAAATAGTTTCTCTATTTGCTCTGTCTAAAACCTTCATAATTTTTTTTTAAAACCTATCAAATTTCCTCTTGGCCTTCTCAACTGAGAGCAATCTCAACATTTGGAGTCTTTCCATGTCGCCGTAATTCCTGAGCCCTAAAACCATTCTAGTGAATCTTTTCTGTACTCTCTCAAGTCTTCATGCCCTTCCTAAAATGTAGTGCCCAGAACTCCAGCTGGGGTGAAACTAGTATTTTGTAGATTATTAGTGAATGTTTACTGATATATTTTGTATTTTCTCTTTCAGACTGTACAGTTTGTCCAGGGAATATTTGTTGAAAAGTATGACCCAACAATAGAAGACTCCTACAGAAAGGTGAGATTTAATGAGGTTGGTTGGAGGCTGGTGTGGGAAAAGGCAGGTGGGTGGTATTGGTATATGTGTGTACATAGCCTTTCCACATAGACAAAAACATTCCATAAGCTTTGAGTTACTGAGATGGCTGTTTGCTTTTTAATGTGACTCATAGTATAAGGACATAAATAGGAGCAGGTGCAGGCTTGTCAGTTCATCTGCCATTCAATATTATGGATCATCTTCTGATCTCAACTCCACTTTCTGCCCAATCCCCAAATCCTTTGATTTTCTTAGAGTTCAAAAATCTATCGATCTCTGCCTTGAATGTATTCAACGACTGAGCATCTACAATGCTCTGGTTTGGAGAATTCCAAAAGTTCACAACCATCTAAGTGAAAATGTTTCTCCTCATCTCATGAGGTTATTCATTTTGGCACAAAGCATAGAAAAACAGAATTTTTTTAAATGGTGAGGAACTATAAGCTTGTGTGAGCATAATGGTTGGGGAGGCCTCTGTATCTTGTACCATTACAATAAATACATAGTGCAAATGTGAGTATTGAGATCACCTGCCCAATGACTGTCAATCACTCATTTTTAATTTGATAACCAAATACAATTAGCCACATCTGGATTTCCAGTTGGCCAAATGTAGCTAATGTATTGGACAACCTAGTCTAAACCATGGAATATCTGCAAGGTGTGGATCTTTTACTGATTTTTTTTTTATAAAGTTGACACGTAGTGCTCATCTTTTATGCCATAGTTCATAAAAACTGCAACTTAGGTTAACATATTGCAGACTAGAATTGAGACAAAGTGGCATGAATCATCTTCAGAGAATGCTTTAATGTGTGCTCTAGCATAATTGTGGAGTGAATACACTTGTCTATTTGTCTGCCTGTTTAAATGTAAATTGTTGTGAAGACTAGTCTCCTTCTGCAGTTGCTTGACAAACAAGATATCAGCCCTCTAGTTTGCTTCATAATCTGCTACCTGTAAGATTTATAAGGATGATAGTAGAACTGAGAGGTTATAATTATCTGGGAAGACTGAATAGGCTGCTACTCTTTTCTTTCTCTAAAGGAGAGAATGCTTAGAGATATATATATATGATAGAGAGAGATATGTAGCTACTGGCAACACCTATGCAGTCATATTCAGCTGGCCTCCAACACCGGAAACATCAGAGGGATGTATGATGGCATTAAGAGAGCTTTTGGGCCAACCATCAAGAAGATCGCCCCCCCCCCCCCCCCCCTCAAATCTAAATCAGGGGACACAATCACTGACCAACGCAAGCAAATGGACCCCTGGGTTGAGCACTACCTAGAACTGTACTCCAGGGAGAATGTTGTCACTGAGACTGCCCTCAATGCAGCCCAGCCTCTACCAGTCATGGATGAGCTGGACGTACAGCCAACAAAATTGGAACGCAGTGATGCCATTGATTCTCTAGCCAGCGGAAAAGCCCCTGGGAAGGACAGCATTACCCCTGAAATAATCACGAGTGCCAAGCCTACTATACTCTCAGCACTACATGAACTGCCTTGCCTGTGCTGGGACGAGGGAGCAGTACCACAGGACATGCGCGATGCCGATATCATCACCCTCTTAAAAACAAAGGTGACCGCGGTGACTACAACAACTACCATGGAATCTCCCTGCTCAGCATAGTGGGGAAAGTCTTTGCTCGAGTCGCTTTAAACAGGCTCCAGAAACTGGCCGAGCGCGTCTGCCCTGAGGCACAGTGTGGCTTTCGTGCAGAGAGATCAACCATTGACATGCTGTTCTCCCTTCGTCAGATACAGGAGAAATGCCGCGAACAACAGATGCCCCTCTACATTGCTTTCATTGATCTCACCAAAGCCTTTGACCTCGTCAGCAGACGTGGTCTCTTCAGACTACTAGAAAAGATCGGATGTCCACCAAAGCTACTAAGTATCATCACCTCATTCCATGACAATATGAAAGGCACAATTCAGCATAGCGGCACCTCATCAGACCCCTTTCCTATCCTGAGTGGCGTGAAACAGGGCTGTGTTCTCGCACCCACACTGTTTGGGATTTTCTTCTCCCTGCTGCTCTCACATGCGTTCAAGTCTTCAGAAGAAGGAATTTTCCTCCACACAAGATCAGGGGTCAGGTTGTTCAACCTTGCCCGTCTAAGAGCGAAGTCCAAAGTACAGAAAGTCCTCATCAGGGAACTCCTCTTTGCTGATGATGCTGCTTTAAC
Organism: Heterodontus francisci; assembly: GCF_036365525.1. Lineage (NCBI taxonomy): Eukaryota > Metazoa > Chordata > Chondrichthyes > Heterodontiformes > Heterodontidae > Heterodontus > Heterodontus francisci. The sequence continues at coordinate 71,825,911 of NC_090395.1, read as the reverse complement.
ATCTCACACTGAAGAGTGTCTGCAGAGTCTCATCGACAGTTTTGCAGCTGCCTGCAACGAATTTGGCCTAACCATCAGCCTCAAGAAAACGAACATCATGGGACAGGATGTCAGAAATGCTCCATCCATCAATATTGGCGACCACACTCTGGAAGTGGTTCAAGAGTTCACCTACTTAAGCTCAACTATCACCAGTAACCTGTCTCTAGATGCAGAAATCAACATGGGAAAGGTTTCCACTGCTATGTCCAGACTGGCCAAGAGAGTGTGGGAAAATGGCGCACTGACACAGAACACAAATGTCCGAGTGTATCAAGCCTGTGTCCTCAGTACCTTGCCCATCAGCAGCGAGGCCTGGACAACGTATGTCAGCCAAGAGTGACGTCTCAATTCATTCCATCTTCGCTACCTCCGGAGAATACTTGGCATCAGGTGGCAGGACCGTATCTCCAACACCGAAGTCCTCGAGGTGGCCAACATTCCCAGCTTATACACACTACTGAGTCAGCGGCACTTGAGATGGCTTGGCCATGTGAGCCGCATGGAAGATGGCAGGATCCCCAAAGACACATTGTACAGCGAGGTCGCCACTGGTATCAGACCCACCGGCCGTCCATGTCTCCGCTTTAAAGACATCTGCAAACGCGACATGAAGTCCTGTGACATTGATCACAAGTTGTGGGAGTCAGTTGCCAGCGATCGCCAGAACAGGCGGGCAGCCATAAAGGCGGGGGCTAAAGTGTGGCGAGTCGAAGAGACTTAGCAGTTGGCAGAAAAAAAGACAGAAGTGCAAGGGGAGAGCCAACTGTGTAACAGCCCCGACAAACAAATTTTTCTGCAGCACCTGTGGAAGAATCTGTCACTCTAGAATTGGCCTTTATAGCTACTCCAGGCGCTGCTCCACAAACCACTGACCACCTCCAGGCGCTTACCCATTGTCTCTCGTGACAAGGAGGCCGAAGAAAGAATACACTTGTCTATTTGTCTGCCTGTTTAAATGTAAATTGTTGTGAAGAATCTGCAGTCTCCTCCTGCAGTTGCTTGACAAACAAGATATCAGCCCTCTGTAGTTTGCTTCATAATCTGCTACCTGTAAGATTCATAAGGATGATAGCAGAACTGAGAAGTTATAATTATCTGGGAAGACTGAATAGGCTGCTACTCTTTTTTTTCTCTAAAGGAGAGAATGCTTAGAGAGAGATATGATATAGGGGTCTTTAGGATAATGAAAGGGTTTGATGGGGTAGATGTGGAGAACATGTTTGCACTTGTGAGGGAGACCAGAACTAGAGGCTGTAAAAAATAAGGTAATCACGAATAAATCCAATAGGGTATTTAGGAGAAACTTTATTACCCAAAGAATGTAGAATGTGCAACTGCAAGGGGTAGTTCAGGCAAATAGCATAGATAAATTTAAGGGAAGCTATTTAAGCACATGAGGCGGAAAAATGGAGTATGCTGATCAGGCTAGGTGAAGAGTTGGTGGGAAGAGAATTGTGTGAAGCATAAATGTAGGCATAGACCAGTTAGGCCAGATGGCTTATTTATGTGTTGTAGACTCTGTAATCTGAACCAGGCAGGGCTACATAATTGTGCTAGCTAGAGAACCTAGCACAATCATAGATGAACCATTACCTCAAGGTCTGTAGAAGTTCAAAAGGAAGTCTCGCCGCCACCACCATCTTGAAGCTACTAAGAATGTGCAATAAATGTGCCCTGTTGGGTGTTGCCCTAAAACTGACCAAATATATTTTTGAATAGTCCAATGTACTGATTGACAGCCAGCCTAGCTCAGTGCCACTTTTGAGAAATAAACCTGATATTGGGGCTGTGATTCTGTGCACCTGGCTTCAGATAACCTGACCAGGTAAGTGATGTGAAGCTGACTAGTGTTCTGTCCTGGATTTAGTGTTAAAAAGCAATGTCTCTGTGAGCATTTTGCTTGATGGGAGTGGGTGCTGAGGTTGTGTCCCTAAACCTTAACTATTGAAAACCGGCTTCTCTGGACTTGTGTAAATGGGGTATGTTAATGGTGACAGTATGTGTATGTGGACGCATTACTGGGCCAATAAGAGCTCTACATGTGGGATCAGAGTCCTAAACATTACATTTGTCTTCTGGACATATGGCGACCACTAAACAATACAAAAGCAAAGTTTTTAGAAAATAAATGAGCATTCCTAAATCATGAGGAATAGATTGAATACTGTTAAAGTATTTTTATATTGAAATCTGAATTTTTTTTTTTTGCTGCATGCTCCTCGACTTCATTTCTCCGTTACTATCCATCCTGTCCATTTAAACCTACTTTAGCCTTGCATTAAAAACAGGAAGTGCTGGAGCATCTGTGGAGCGAGAAACAGCGTTTCAGGTCAATGACCTTTTGTAACAACTGGAAGAAGTTGGCGATGTAACGGGTTTAAGCAAGTATAGTATGACCTGAGTATTTGCAGCATTTTCTGTTTTTATTTCAGATTCCAGCAAAAGTATTTTGCTTTTGTGTTAGACTTCCATTATTGAGGAATCAGTTACAAGTCCTGATCACCTTCGTAATCTGTAATTTTCTCCTTGCTGGTCTGGTCTCCCAATCTCCATACTACAAAAATGCTAAGTCATCCAAAGTTTGCTATTTAGATTAGGATTTTCCACTGCCCACACTTTTTCAGCTTAGTCAGCTTCAAGAAAGTGAATGTGTAACAGTGTTGCATTTTAAAATACAGTGCTCCAAAAATACTGTTACTGTATTAAATGCAGTTTGTTTGCAAAGCCGTTTATCACATCTACATATTGGATTATATCTAAAAAGCTGATTGTGGTGAACATAGCAACAGGAGCAGGCCAGTCAGCCCCTCAAGCATGTATGTCCTCCATTCAGTTAAATCATGGCTGATCTGTTTCTTCCATCTATCTGCCTTTGTTCCATAACCCTTAATATTCCTAGACTTGGTGTGGGGAGAAGCATTATAAAGTTTTCAGTTGATATAAAACTTGGCAAAGTCATAGCTACTGATAATTATAGGCTTCAGGATGATGTAGACAAGATGGTGAAATGGGCAGAAGCACAGCAGATGGTGTTCAATGTGGAGAAGTGTGAAGTGATGCACTTTTGGAGAACTAATGGAAAGACAGTATACTATAAATGACATGATTTTGAAAAGTGTAGATGAACAGAGAGACCTTGGTGTCCATATACATGCCCTTAAAAGTGGCAAAGCAAGTTGCAAAGGTGGTTAAAAAGCAAATGGATTTATAAATAGAGGAATAGAATATAAAAGCAAAGGGATCATGCTAGAACTTTTTAAATCACTGGTTAGGCCTCAGCTGGAGTATTGTGGACAGTTCTGGGCATTACACTTCAAGTAAGATATAAAGGCTTAGAAAGGGTGGGAGGTAGTTTACCAAGATGTTACCGTGGACTTTTGTGAGGAGAGGTTGGAAAAGTTTAGGACTGTTTTCCTTGGAATGGAGAACGTTAAGAGGTGACCTAATAGAGGCTTTCAAAATAGGTTTGGAAAGAGCAGAAAGAGAAAAATTATTCCCTCTGGTGAGTGGGTCCATTAACTAGAGGTCATAGATTCAAAATCATTGGCAAAGGATCTAGAGGAGAGATGAGAATCTTTTTCTCACTGTTGTCAGGATCTGGAATGCTTTACCTGAAAAGGTCGTGGAAGCTGATCCTGTAAATTGTAAAAGGGAGTCGGACAGCTATTTAATCTTACAGAACTATGAATAAAAAGCAGGCGTGTGAGATTAAGCATAACTGCTCTTTTAAAGAGTCAGCACAGGCAAGATGGGCTGAATGGTCTCCATCTCTGCTGTAGGTTTTTATTAAATCTATCAATTTCAGTTTTGAAATTTTCAATTGACCCCCAGCCTCGACAGCATTTCTGGTGGACGTTCCAGTCAGGTACACTTAGCTGAAAATCCTGTCCCCCAGATTCCAAAATTGAGCTCTGACGCATAAGATGAGAAACAGCCCAGGGTATAAATTGGGAGGTAGCTGGGGGTTGCCCTTAACTGCTCAGGAGTGGGGTAATGTAGGCTGCATTCGCAACATTTCAGTACCAAAATATGATTTGTTTGTTTGACCGCCCTTCAATTTTAATTGAAGGGCAATTTGATTTGAATTTAGTATAATTGATGTCATGCAGTGTTCTACTAGATAAGTGCGCAGGCTGGGCTGCAGAGGCTTAACAGTACAGGATTTGAAATTTAAAAAAAAAAACTAAATATATCTATGGTGTCATTAGTAATAAGTGAGTAGGAGTGCAGCAAATTGCAATTGAGAATCTGCTTGAGTGAAGGACTTGACCTACAGTTTTTCAAGCACACCATTCTCAATTACACAAGATCATATGCAATTTACAGTACAGAAACAGGCTGTTCGGCCCTGCTGGTCTGTTTATGCTTCGCTTGAGCTTCCTCCCACCCATCTTCTATCAACATATCTTCTAATCCTTTGTCCCTCATGTATTTAACTAGCTTCTCCTTGAATGCATTACAGGGTCCAATGTTATAGCCAACTAAGCATTCACTGCTCCAATAAATGCTTTATATTGGGTGGGGAGATGGTGCCTAGCTGTCTCATACTGTATTTCAAACGGGCAAGGAACGTTATCTTCCCTTATTTTGGTCTAGGGATCTTTTTATCTTGTTAACTGGCATGCATATCCTGTGCCACCATTTAATTTAATTGCTTGGAGGCGATTTCTAATACAGGGAGCCAAGTCAGGCCCTTCCTGTTTCAAGTCATACCAACAATCAGCCAACTGTCCCATTTTGTTTGAGCTGGTGGTTGAACTGACTTTTACTTCCTATTCCTCATTATTATCCAGCACCTGCCAGAAATTTAGTGAGGGTGGGATCAGGCTCTACAGCGGTTTCCACTGTGGCCCAAAGCCTCCTGAAGCCTAATGTCTACAATAATGTGTGACGCGTTGCTTATGCAAAGTATCAGAAGCTTCCAGCTGAAGTTGGCGCTTCCAGGAGTGTCAGAGCAAAAGTTATTGCTTTTGATACTGCTGAATTTAAAAAATGAAATGCAGCAGGAATTGATTACCTTACAGATTCAGCTCTGGTGACCGTTTTTTTAGATCCAAAAGCTTGGCGCTATATAATTTTCTAAAAGCTTGCATATACTTACTTCCCTTTTTTCCTAATAACTTCAGTTGAAACTGTGTAAAAGTAAATCCAAAACAGTGGACTATATTAAAACTTCCCATTTTGTGTTGTCATCTGATCGACTTTAGCATGGGCTCATTGCTTTCATTTCTGACTCACTGTGCAGAAGTGAAACAGTTCTCAATAAATTTGGATTAAGTTGATAATTGATTTGATCAATGAACTGGCACTGAACTAAGAGGCAAAAAGTTTCCACAGTGAGATATCTGGAAATTATTGTAACTAGAAGCTATGGATAATCATTAACAGTGCAATATTGCTGCAATCTGCCCTGTCGCAGTGTAAAAAGGTCCCCATGCTATTTTCAGTGTTTCATGTACAGTAAATTTAGCAGTGTTAATCTAGGTATTGCTGCACAGCATAAAGCTCCCCTCTGCCAATGAAACTAAATTACATAATCAGGATGGCTGGTGTGGAACCTAGAAAAAGTCAGTGCAGTAATGGGTGCTCTTCTAAAGGTTGCACATTTATCTAACCATGCATATTTAACTTGACCCAAATATTTGAAACTAGAACTAGATGCTCAAAATGGAAACTGTTCCATTCCCCAGTGCCAAAACACTTCATCTTGAGCATCCCAGAACAAGGAGACATTATCTTAAAATTAGAGAGGGGCTGTTCTGGAGTGAAATCAGGAGGCACTCTCCCACTAAGGAATCGTGGAAATTTGGAATGCACTTCTACCAAAAAGGCTGCATTTTGGAGGCCAGTTGAAATTTTCAAGGCTGAGATCAACAGATGTTTGTCAAGCAAGGGTGTCTAGGGATTAAGAATCAAAGACTGGTAAATGGGGTTGAGGCATGCGTCAGCCATGAGCTGATTGGTAGAGTAGGTTCAAAAATGATCTACTCCTGTTCCTATCTTCAATCGGTGCCAGTGAGAGTCAGGCATCATATCTTCTAATCCTTTGAGGGATTTTGGTTATGAATGCATAACGGGTACTGTTAAAATTGCTGCAGCAGTATTTGAACGTGGATAGGTTTGCTTAAGATATATTCTGTTTTCTCTTTGCAGCAAGTTGAAGTAGACTGCCAACAGTGTATGCTTGAAATCCTCGACACAGCAGGAACAGTAAGAAATATTTCCTTTTTGTATAAGTTTTGAGTAGCTGCCCACCATGAAATACCATTTTTATAAAACTGCATCTTGTAGCATTGCATGAATAATCAGAAAATAGTTTACATAAATTGGTCAATATGACAGCCTTGGCAATAGTTAAAACTTCTGCATGACTTTTTTTTTTTCTCCCCTCTCCCTCTCTAATCAAGAAGCTTATTACCAACTGAGAATAGGTATGAAGGAAGAAAATGCTAGGGATATACAGGTCCATCAGCATCTGGAAATATGATCTAGCCTTTCGAATTTGGAACCTCCTTCAGTTCTGTTCTGGTGACGAGGTTTACCCCCTCCAAGATATCCCTGTAAAGATGTAATCTGTCAGTGAATACCTGGTTACGTCTTTAAAAACTTGGTCAGATAATTGTATCTTCAGATTTGATTAACTTGAATTCTTTAGAGTAAAAGCAAAATACTGCAGATGCTGGAAATCTGAAATAAAAACAAATGCTGGAAATACTCAGCAGGTCTGGCAGCATCTGTGGAGAGAGAAGCAGAGTTAACGTTTCAGGTCAGTGACCCTTCATCAGAACTGGCAAATGATGGAAATGTAGTAGGTTTTAAGCCAATAAAGCGGGGGTGGGGCAAGAGATAACAAAAGGCAAGGTGTTGATAGGACAGAGGGTCACAGAGGATAACTGACCAGAAGGTCATGGAGCAAAGGCAAACGGTATGATGGTGTGCTGAAAGACAAAGTGGTAGTGCAGAGAGGGTGTTAATTGACAGAAAAATGAACAGCCCTGGCGCAAAGCGCAAACATGAAAAAAACAGTGGGTAGGCATATGGTAAAAGAAAATGATGAAACAAACTAAAATAAAATAAACAAATAATAAAGAAAAAAAGAATTAAAAATAAAAAGGGCCCATCATGCTCTGAAATTATTGAACTCAAATGTTCAGTCCGTCAGGCTGTAGCGTGCCTAATAGGTAAATGAGATGCTGTTCCTCGAGCTTGTGTTGATGTTCACTGGAACACTGCAGCAAGCCTAGGACAGAGATGCGGGTATGAGAGCAGAGGGGTGTGTTGAAACGGCAAGCAACCAGAAGCTCGGGGCCACGCTTTCGGACTGAGCGGAGGTGTTCCGCAAAGTGGTCATCCAATCTGCGTTTGGTCTCCCCAATGTAGAGGAGACCACATTGTGAGCAGCGAATACAGTATACTAAATTGAAAGAAGTACAAGTAAATCACTGCTTCAACTGAAAGGAGTGCTTGGGGCCTTGGATAGTGAGGAGAGAGGACGTAAAAGGGCAGGTGTTGCACCTCCTGCGATTGCATGGGAAGGGGACGAGGTGTTGGGGATAATAATGGAGGAGTGGACTAGGGTTTCACGGAGGGAACGCTCCCTTTGTGATGCCGACGGGAGGGGATATGGGCAAAATTGGCAAATGAATATTTCCCTGAGGGTATTAAGAATCCACCTAGAGTCACATATAGGTCAGATGGGCAAGAGTGGAAGTCCTGGAAAGATATTCATGAGTTGATTGCGTTTATGAAACAATCCAGCAGCTTTTGTGATGCTAGCCCTCAAATGACCAGAATTATTGAATTAAGTTTCATAACTTGCCATTGTGGGATTTAAACTCATGACAAGTGAGTTACTTGTCCAGTACCAAAACCACTACACTACCATACCTGGATCTTTTATCTTTGAAGCATAGTGATTCCTTACCATGCATGCACTACCTGCCTCATCCCCATTATAAGCTCCTCCTTGCCATACAAGTGCTGCATAGCTCAGCAGCATTGCTAGCTGGTACATATATACGAACTAGGAGCAGGAGTAGGCCATTCGGTCCCTCTAGCCTGCTCCGCCTATTCTACAAGATCATGGCTGATCTCTTTGTGGACACAACTCCAGTTTCCTGTCTATCCCTGATTCCCTTTGACTCCCTTGTTAAGAATCTGTTTACCTCTGCCTTAGAAACATCCATGGCCCTGCCTCCACTGCTGTCCGGGGAAGAGAATTCCACAGACTCGTGACCCTCAAAAAAAATTCTCCTCATCTGTCTTAAATGGGAGACACCTTATTTTTAAACAGTGTCCCCTAGTTTTAGTCTCTCCGACAAGGGAAACATCCTTTCAACATCCACCCTGCCAAGTCCCCTCAAGATCTTTTATGTTTCAATAAGATCGCTTCTTATCTAAACTCCAGTGATTACAGACCCAACCTGTCCAACCTTTCCTCATAAGATAGCCCTCTCATCCCAGGAATCAAACGAGTGAACCTTCTCTGAACTGCTTCCAATGCAATTATATCCTTAAGTAAGGAGACCAAAACTGTACACAGTACTCTAGATGTGGTCTCACCAATGCTCCGTACAATTGTAGCAAAACATCTCTACTTTTATATTCCATTCTCCTTGTAATAAATGACAACCTTGCATTTGCCTTCTTAATCATTTACGGTACCGTCATACTAACTGTTTCGTGTACTAGGACACCAAGATCCCTCTGCATCTGAGTTTTGCAATTTCTCTCCATTTAAATAATATGTTGCTTTTCTATTCTTCCAGCCAAAGTGGGCAAGTTCACACTTTCCCACATTGTACTCCATTATAGTCTTTGACATACTTGCACAATATACCCACAAGGTGGCTGTTTTGTGGATTGAAATGAACATTATTAGAATTTTCACCAACTTGAGAGGATCTCGAGAAAGATTGGTTTTGCAAAGGGCTAACTGAGTCCAGGTAAAGCTTTGCAGCCAGTTAGTGAAATATTGCCCAATGGAGCCCTATAGTGCTTGAATACAGCTACACAACAGTGATTGCATAACATACAAACAATACTGGAGGCTGCTTCTAACCAGTTCTCAAGCATCTGTTGATTAATGCAGAGTATACTCTGCATGATTAATTTCCATGTATACCCGAGTGGAATTATCTTGTGTTGTATTGCAGATGATACTCTGACGTGCTGCAATATAGTGAAGAGGCCAACAAGCACCCAAGTGTCTTTCTTATCCTGTAAATAAGTTGTGATAAATCTAGTCATTTAAGCTTCCTCTGTAGTCAAAATGCCTTCTAAGTAATCACTTAAGACCCCTGCTAGAGTTTAAAGTAACCCTCATATTCCAGTTCTGTGTGAACTTTAATAGTTGCTGCAATCTTTCCCCTCTGCACTGTGCAGTATTTCCAAAGATTTCAATTTATTTTTTACTTTTGAGTTTAAATCCCAATGGTAGAATTGGGTTACAATTTTCCTAATCTAAACCTTGGGGATATGATAAGTTAGTGAATTTTTCTTTAAAATATTTGGTTCTAAACTCAAATAGATTTAAATTCTGGTGCTGAAAGAGTTGCTTGTTCCTACAAATGGCAGAATCTCAATGGAATGATGCCAGTAAATAATCAAAAGCGATTAGATATTTGGGTTGCAGCTGAGTTCCGATGAAGGTCAAAATCTATCTGAAGTGGCAGTCTAGCAGAGAAAATCAGGCCAGCAAAAGACATGGCCTACTGACTTTGTTCCATAAAATTCTGTAGTGCATTTTATTTCTTGTTTTGTGCAGCCCATGTATGAAATTTTTGTTTGAACTTGAATTTGCAGACTGGCAATTGAATGACTTCTGGTCTGGTTTGTGGGTAATTCAGGGAATAGTCTTGCTGGATACATTGCTCTAAGACCTGAAGTTCTCAGAATACAGCACCGTGGGGTTCTTGCCAGGAGATTTTGAGCTCTGGTGCTCCCTCTGGTGTTAAACCAGGCAGTACAGCATTCCAACTTTAGATTTATTTTTCAGAACTTTAATGATTTCTCCAACTTTAGTAATTTTCAATTATTCGCATTTAACAGGTACCCTGCCCTAAGTTAATCAAACTAGTGCTCTAGATCCAACTACTGGCACACAGTAATAGCAGTAAGTACCATCTACAAGATTCACTGCAGCAACTCGCCAAGGCTCCTACAATAGCAATTTCCAAACTGGTGACATCTACCAGGGAGAAAAATAAGGGCAGCAGGAGCATGGGAGCACCACCGCCTGCAAGCTTCCCTCTAGGTCACACCATCCTGACTTGGAACCATATTGTCATTCCTTCGCTGTCACTGGATATTTCCTGGAACTCCCTCGCTAACAGCACTGTGGGTGTACCTATACCATATGGACTAGAGCAGTTCAAGAAGGCAGTTCATCAGCACCACCTCGATTAATTAGGGATGGGCAATAAATGCTGGGCTTGCTAACTATGTCCATATCTCCTAAACAAATAAAAAAAAAAACAAATGTGCATTTCCGTTACTGCATCTATAGTGGCATCAGAACTTTTTCCGCAGTTCTCATTAAATCCATAAACTGCTTGTTAACCACACAGTTGTCATGTTTTTCATACAGTATTGCAAAAGGCTGCAATATAGCTTTTTGTTTGAGGCTATTGGATTTGGGTTTATTACTGTGTTCAGGAACTGTTGCAGTGGACCACCCTGGCTCAGATCAGCTGCATTGTCTTGGGATGGTACTGCCACTTAGTATTCGTCTTGATTTCCATTGAGTTAAAGCATTGTATTAGTATAAAACATGAAGTATGAGATTTTTCTAAGTACAGGTTTCTTCCTATACCACAAATTGTTCCTAGCTGAATGTGGGCGATCCTTTGCTCAGTACCTCTAAATGACTGGGAGGGGGTGGGAGGAGTGGTCGAAAAGAGCTCGGGTGATAGTGAAGTCTCAGCCATGCAATGTGAGGAAGAACCAAGGCTGCAAACGTGTGTTGAAAGTTTGATTTGCGCAGTGAACTTGACTGTTTTAGGTGCAGGTTACGGTTAGATGTTTTGTTTCTTTTAATTTTAAAAAAAAAATCTGTTTTGAGAGGTAAAATTAAGTACATTCGTGACCAAAATTCCCCTCAGCTATGTCATCCAAAGCCTATTTTACTAAAGTCATGGAGGACTTGAACCCCATTCAGTACTGGCGAGTGGAGACCCAGATCTCTGACTCTGAATTCTGGCTTGATCCTTGTCTCTCCCGCATCTCCTCCCCACCTTTTCATTGTATAGTTTGTGGAAACCCATAAGACCCTCCCGCTGTACAGGACTAAAAGCTGGTCTAAATATGGTTACTGCCAGAGTGTGAAGATACAACAACAGCTGAAGCCATCGGGGCAACAAATTATATGCGTTTCAAATTTTCTTTCATTCTTTCAATCCTCCTAGGTTTTGCTGTGCTTCTTGACAAATAAGATTTATAAGGTTTACTACCAAAATTTACATGTACAAATCCTGTAGCTGATGAAACATCAAATTTATGTCCCTCTTGTCCATTGCAGGAGCAATTCACGGCAATGAGAGATCTGTATATGAAGAACGGCCAGGGGTTTGCACTAGTATATTCTATAACCGCACAGTCAACGTTTAATGACTTACAGGACCTGAGAGAACAGATCCTACGAGTCAAGGACACGGAAGATGTAAGTAAACTTGATATTTTGCCCCTTGAGTGCAGTAGAATTTCAGGACAATATTACTTACATTTCTGATCAGGTATATTTTACTAGTCAAAAAAAGACAGTTAATTTCCTATGGAATTTTAAAAACTATTTATGCAGTTAAAAATTGAAGAGAAAACTGAAGTTAAAAGTTCTCGAGGACGAGTTAACTGGAAATAATATGTAGAGTATAAACTAAATGACTATGCCAAGTCTGACTTTGTACTGATGGTTTTGGCTTCCTCGCATGGTTCCAAATCCTCTTGAAATGTAGGCGTGGGAACAGTGTGCACTGGCCACCCAGATCATTTCTAGAGTCAGTCACATCATTTCATCTTGACCATTCTAAATTCATATCTCCTTTCAGTTATTGGTGAGTGTGCAACCGATCAAATTTACTTCACAACTTTGTCGAGCTGACTATCGACCATCCATATGCATTACCACCAAGACCACCTATTAGCATCGCCCGACTTCGCCCTGCCTCAGCTCATCTGTTGAAAATTGCATCCATACATTTATCTTGAGACTTGACTACTCCAGTGCCCCCCTGGCTGGCCTCCCATGTTCTACCCTCAGTAAACCTGAGGTCATTCAAAACTCTGCTGCCCGTGACTGAATTTGCACCAAGTCCTGTTCAGCCACGATCGCTGTCCTCGTTGATCTATGTTGGCTCCTGGCTAAGTAATGCATCAGTTTTAAAATTCTCATCCTTGTTTTGAAATCTCCATGGTCTCGCCCCTCCCAACCCCTCTCTGCAATCTGCTCCAGCCCCACAACCCTCTCTGATCTCTGCACTCCTCCAATTATGGCCCTTTGTGCATCCCAATTTTAATTGCTTCAGTATTGGTGGCCGTGTCTTCAGCTGCCAAGACCCCAAGCTCTGGAATTCCTTCGCTAAACCTCTCTACCTCTCTTTCTCTGCTTTTTGAGATGCTGTTAAAGCTTGGCCATAGAAGCAAGTTTTTGGTTATCTGCCTAACATCCCTGTGGCTTGCTCTAACATCTGTGGTTCGATGCCAAATTCCATTAAATAATGCTGCTGTGAAGCGCTTTGGAACATTTTATGTTAAGGGTGCTATATAAATGCAAATTATTTAGAATGCTACAACACTCCAAAATCCATTGTATGCAATGCCAGTCGATTATAAAAATAAACCACCAGGGGTGAAGCTATTCCTTAAAGGGTGGGGGAAGAGAAAAAGAGTCCTTGTTCAAAGTAGTTCCTATTTTATAGAAGGAAATGTTGCCCAATTTTGTTTTTCTTTTAAAATGTTGTATCATAAGTCCCTGCTAGGCTATTTTAGTGATGTAACAGTATCAGAATGGCTGCTTGATAAACCGTGTGGGGTGCAGTTTGAGATTAATCTGAAAGCACCTAGGGTGGGATTGCAGATTTTGCATCGTCCTAATTTCCTGGGGTCAGGAATGTACCTTTTGGATTGCATTCCCCCTCTACTCTTAGTGTAACAACAATGATGCACAATAGAATTCCCCAACAGAAAAGATCACCCAGATGGTCTAGCAGTGACGGAGAACTGAATCCCTAGGGTCTCAATGCCAGTAGAAATTTTCTTGATCCAAATTCAAGATGATAAAGCATGACCAGAGAATGAAAGTATTGCTACCCCCGTCCCCCCAAGTCTATCCTTCACTGTTAAGTTTAACTTCTCTTGTTCCTGCTCCCTGGTATCCAGCAAAATATTTGGTTTTTTAGTTTAGTTTAGAGATACAGCACTGAAACAGGCCCTTCGGCCCACTGAGTCTGTGCCGACCATCAACCACCCATTTATACTAATCCTACACTAATTCCATATTCCCACCACATCCCCACCGCCAACCTATACTAGGGGCAATTTATAATGGCCAATTTACCTATCGACCTGCAAGTCTTTGGCATGTGGGAGGAAACCGGAGCACCCGGAGGAAACCCACGCAGACACTGAGAACTTGCAAACTCCACACAGGTAGTACCCAGAATTGAACCCGGGTCGCTGGAGCTGTGAGGCTGCGGTGCTAACCGCTGCGCCACTGCTTTGCTTTGAGTTAGCAAATCAGCTGGTAAGGGATGGAAAACCACAGCTGATCTTTGGGTCAGTTCAGGTTCAAGCTTGACTGTTATGCACCCTATAGTCCAGTTGTCTACAAACACCAGTTGCCTTGGTTCAAACATGCATTACCACTGATGGAGTGACTGGAGGGCTGCTAGTGGAACCCCACCCGAACAGGAATTTCTGTCTGGGGGGGGCGCGGGGTAGTGGAGAGAGAAGCGAATCAAATTGGATCAGGTTTCCCCAGTCTATTAAGAACTAGTTACAGTCCAACTTCATGGTTCAAAACACCGCAATTCCAAACAGTTTCCCTCCCTTTGTACTATATAGTTTCACTCTAATACTGTAAACTGTTGTATGTCTGATCTCTCTCACTCATATATAACAGCATCTGTCACACTCTTGATAGCTTACCTGTGAAATAAAATGCTTTGCTCAATATTTTGTCACTTCAATCATCCTGACTCAGTATATTTAAATATATAATGTGCACTTTATAATTGCATTAGCATTTTTAGTATTGGTGTGCATTGCATTTAATTTCTCAAACAAATTCTATTCACTTACTGCTAAATCTCATCTCTTTTCAAGGTCTCTTTCTCCCTAATTGTCAGCACTTGTTCAGACAAGAAAGCTTGCAACTTTGTACTTTATCTTTACTTAATGACAAATGAGTAGCCTTGTGCCTGCTTTTGTTACAACATTTCTAATATAACTTTAATCTGCAAGAACAACTTTATAAATGGATGTAAATAGTTTGAAAGCATTGAAACCTGTTTATATGTAGGGTTAAAGTGGGTACCCAGAGTCTGTTTTATCCCATCAGAATATAATGTAAACAGATGTTCTGGCTCATCTACTTGCACCATCGCTGCTGAGAATACCTAGAATTGGTCGAGTCCTTTCAGAAGATGGCTAAGCATGAAGGCGCTTTTCCCTTGCACTGAGTCTCCTTTGAAAGTAGCTGCAAAAAAATTCAAAAGTTTTATCTGAAATGACATAACCCTATTAAGCTTATTCTTCAATGCTTGAGAAATTGAACCATGTAGAATTAGTACAACATCCAGCCAAGCGCATTGAGTTATGTACAGTACGGATTGAAAAAGGTTTAAAGCTTTAAACTGAATTCCAAATTGAATGAGTAATTTGATTTCCAGCTCTTACACTGTACCTGAGTTAGTTGCTCTATTGTGGCTTTGGTTCTCTGAATTGATGTATGATATCTTTTATATGAATATTTTCAAGCTTGTAGTCTTGTCTTTAGTCAGCTTACTCAGTAGGGCTTTCCCACAGAGAATGAATGTGGGGTGGAACAATAGAAGAGATGCACAAATATGTGAAAATCGTATGGGGCAAGGCCATGTTGAGTCTATCCCAAACCATCACGACATAAACCTGTAATACCCACCTGAAGTACCACTGTCTGAGGTAGATCATTTCGTGTTTGGGTTGGGGAAGGAGGGAACTCAAACACTGGATGCTGACAGATCCTTTGACTTGTTTGTGTAATGGTTCATATTTTCTATCCTTCTGTTGTCCAGGGAAACTATCTAATCTGGAGCTTGTGTGCAAACCACAGCAGCGGTGTTTCTGTGCTGCAGTTGGATCAATGATTGCATTTTTAAACTGATTTCACTTTTTTCAAGTATTTTTAATTCCAGATATTTGTCGTTAATTATATGAAGTCCAGGCTTAGTACTATATAAATTAAGCAATTGTTTGACCAACTTTGCCCCTTTAATGTTCTATGCTGGGCAGCTTGACCAGAAGACTCTTGAATATTTAAAGATCAGGGTAGACTGTTAAACCCTCCAACCTTTATGAATAATTGACCATGAAAGCCTTTGGAAGATTCATAATATTTTCTTGTGTTGCTTTGCCATGCTAACAACAACATGAAGTGAATAGTGACCCTTCAATAAAGGTCCAGTGTTGATGCAATTAATTCAGTTGCTCTGGGTGGGCAGAATGCTTGTTCTCAATGCCAATTCTGTTGCTGAACTAGTTGAGGAGAAATGGCACGTGGTTCAGTCACTTTTAATGTCTGCATATTCCTCTGTTCGGAGGAGAGGAGCAGGGAGTAAAAGGTAATTTACTTTACAGTTAATTTTGTTACAACTGTCTTAGTTTTCATAGGCTCAAATATTGACCTGCTGCTAACTTTGCATTGGGTTTTATGATGTGTTCCTATGTTTAGCTTTATTTGTATTGTGCTGATCATATTCTGATTTTGAAACAATGGAAGACTGAGTATTCATTGCATTGTACCTTCTGATTTGGGCAGTTGATGGACTTCAGTTTGGGCATTTATAAACTTTTAACAATTGTAGCAGCTCTTACAGTAGTGTCTGTAGAATCTGCTTCAAGATTAAAACACTTAAGTAAATATGAATTGGTCATCTAATTCTAGATGAACGCATTCAGATACAAATTAATGCATTTATTGGGACTGTTAATTGGCAGGGTCCCAAGAGATTGTTTTGTGCAAAGATGTGGGATTTGTTCTATATTACTCAACATGAAAGGGGTCTTACGAATCTGAAAGCTGAAAAGTGACAGGCTTTCAGCAGAAATAAAAACAAGAAATGCTGGAAATACTCAGGTCTGGCAGCATCTGTGGAGAGAGAAGCAGAGTTAATGTTTCAGGTCAGTGAACCTTAATCAGAACTAGCAAATGTTAGAAATGTAAAAGGTTTTAAGCAAGTAAAGCGGGGGTGGGGCAAGAAATAACAAAAGTCAAGGTGTTGATGGAACAGGGTCACAGAGAATAACTGACCAGAAGGTCATGGAGCAAAGGCAAACGGTATGTTAATGGTGTGCTGAAAGACAAAGCATGAATACAGAGAGGGTGTTAATTGACAGAAAATGAATAGTCCTAACCCCAAGCACAAACATGAAAAATAACAGTGGGTAAGCACAGTAGAAACAAACTAAACTAAAATAAACAAATAAAGAAAAAATTTTAAAAAACTAAAAATAAAAAGGGGGGCCCGTCATGCTCTGAAATGGTTGAACTCCGTGTTCAGTCCAGCAGGCTGTAGTGTGCCTAATCGATAAATGAGGTGCTGTTCCTCGAGCTCAGGATCATGCTTTCAGACTGAGCGGAGGTGATCCGCAATCTGCGTTTGGTCTCCCCAATGTAGAGGAGAGCACATTGTGAGCAGCAAATACAATGTACTAAATTGAAAGAAGTACAAGTAAATCACTGCTTCACCTGAAAGGGGTATTTGGGGCAAAGATTTCCTGTTGTGTGCAGGAAGTGTCCGCAGTACCTCAAACTCATAATATCAAGTGCATCCACTCATACAAAAGAGCATCCTTTATTGTGTGCATGTGCCTGATGTTTCCTGTCCCTGTGTATGTTACTTTGCTGGTATCATTCATTCTGGTGATATGCTTAATCGGTCCATCTGTTCTTTAATGCTGTTTATATCCTTGCCACGCAATAACAACAAATGTTCTTTACAAGAGGTATTCTCCAGTTTTTATCAATGTTGTAAATGATGAGAAGACTCAATAGATTTCCATGGAACTGTGCTGGTCACTGCCTTCTCTTTTGTGTACCCACCACCCCCCCCACCACCCCCACCACCACCACAACAACAACAACAATCAAGCATTTCAATTCATCAGCACCTTCTGTGTGTTGCCAAGGCAGTCCTCAGTCCTGTGAGCTAATTTGCCATTCTGTTTAACTTCCTTTAGAAGTCTTGTGTGTGGAACTTTATCAACTGTCCTCTTGAAGATCCAAGTACATTATATTGACTTGCTAGTCCTTATCTGTTAGTTGATAGAATTCCAGCAAGTTAGTGAGGCATGATCTGTTGCTTCTGTTGATGGGGACTGCTCCTACGGACATTTGACCTGTAGAGGAACACAAATAGCATCATGTATGATCTGACATTTTTCACTTAACTTTGGGCTAATTGAACTATAATTGTCAGCTATCGTTGTTTTATTTTAATTATTCGCATAGCATTCATTATTCTGAAATGCAGCTCTTACCAAAGCCTCAGCATTTTGTTTTGAGGTTTTCTAAGGGGTGTCCCATCTGGCTGAGGCTCTGTTGACATTTGCCACTTCAGGTGTTTTTGTATGACATGAACGATTGATCAAATGTTTTTGCATCACAATCGGTCACAACTATTTTATATTCAGATAGGTTGATGTGCTTTCCTTCAACCTCTAACACTCTTTTTGCAGAGTAACTTGAGAAGTTAATGTGCCTTGCTTAACATATGCAGCTTTGAACAAATTGTTTACCTTTTTAGTGCAGACATAAAGGGCTGAATTTTATTAGCGCGCTGCACATCGCCGCGGCGCGGTTGAAGTCGGCTGCCTGCCCGCGGGGGGCTCATCAGCATCACTGATGCGCCGCCCCCCCATATTATGTGGGGAGAGGCAGGACATCCAGTGTGGTGAGGGACCTTTTGTCAGCTGTGTATTTAAAGGGCCCCAGCAACTGTTTCCTTACAGCTGCCAAAGAAATACTTGCCTCACTATTGAAGAGTGGGACTGCTGTCAATCTGAAAGTGCTGGGGAAACTCAGCAGGTCTGGCAGCATCTGCGGAGAGAGAGAAGCAGTATTAACTTTCAGGTTTGTGATCAAGTTCAATTAAAAATATTACATCAATATTACAGAAACATTAAAAAAAAATAGGAACAGGAGTAGTCTATTCAGCCCTTTGAGCCTGCTCCTCCATACATTATGATCATGGCTGATCATCCAACTCAGTAACCTGTTCCTGCTTTCCCTCCATATCCTTTGATTTCTTTCACCCCAAGAGCTATATCTAACTCCTTCTTGAAAACATACAATGTTTTGGTTTCAGCTGCTTTCTGTGGTAGTGAATTCCACAGGCTCACCACTGTCTGGGTGAAGAGATTTCTCCTCATCTCAGTCCTGAAAGGTTTACCCTGTATCCTTAGACTATGATCCCTGGTTCTGAACTCCCCCACCATCGGGAACATCCTTCCTGCATCTACCCTGTCAAGTCCTGTTAGAATTTTATAGGTTTCTGTGAGATCCCCCCTCACTCTTCTGAACTCCAGCGAATATAATCCTAACCGACTCAATCTCTCCTCATACGCCAGTCCCACCATCCCAAGAATCAGTCTGGTAAACCTTCGCTGCACTCCCTCTATAGCAAAAACATCCTTCCTCAGATAAGGAGACCAAAACTGCACACAATATTCCAGGTGTGGCCTCACCAAGGCCCTGTATAATTGCAACAAGGCATCGCTGCTCCTGTACTCGAATCCTCTCGCTATGAAGGCCAACATACCATTTGGCTTTTTTACCGCCTGTTGCATCTGCATGCTTACCTTCAGCGACTGGTGTACGAGAACACCCAGGTCTCGTTGCATATTCCCCTCTCTGTTTATAGCCATTCAGATAATCTGCCTTCCTGTTTTTGCTACCAAAGTGGGTAACCTCACATTTATCCACATTATGCTGCTTCTTCCAAGCACTTGCCCGTTCAACTTGTCCAAATCACCCTGAAGTGTCTCTGCATCCTCTTTGCAACTCGCCCTCCCACCCAGTTTTGTGCCATCTGCAAATTTGGAGATATTACATTTAGTTCCCTCATCTAAATCATTAATGTATATTGTGAATAGCTGGGGTCCTAGCACCAATCCCTCCGGTACCCCACTAGTCACTGCCTACCATTTGGAAAAAGACCCATTTATTATCAGTTGTTGCAGAAGCAAAGTGTACATGAACATGTGTCGATCTGAAATAGATGAAAACCATGAGAACAGCACAGATTTCCTCACTAGTCCTGCATTGGGTTTCAAACATGTGCAAGAAAAGCCTTGCAGCCAGAAGTTAGAGCAGTTACACTGCGGAATAACCTTTGCATTTAAAGGACTGCACCAAAAACTGAGGATGGCAGAGGGATGCTCTAGGGTGGCCCCACAGTTCAGTGATGCCTCCCTGCTCACTCTCCTCCAGGCTGTGCGGGCAAGGCGGGGGGTCCTTTTCCCCAGCGATGACAAGAAGAGGCCCTCCAGCCTAACCAAGGCAGCCTGGCTGGAGGTGGCAGTGGAGGTGAGTAGCCGTGGGGCCATCCGTTGTCAAAGGGTCCAATGCCGGAACAGGATGAATGATCATTTCCCCCAGCCAGCCGGGTCCATCCTAAAGTGGACATACTCATTGGCCCTTCGGTGCAGGGCATCAATGACCTCCCTGTTGCAGCTGTGCACTGCTGACTCTGTGATCTCACAAAGGTCTCCGGTGGGCCCCTGAAATGCTGCATGGGCGTCAAGCTTAAGAGACACTGCCACAACTAGGACCACAGGCATAGGATGTCCACCAAAGCCATGGGTTGCAGGTCATTGTTGAGCAGGGCACAGAGATGTCACCGCACTCTCCACATGCGCAATTGCCTCTGACACTGCTGCTCTGACATCCACTGGTATGTCATGTGGGGCCTGTAGATGCGCGGTGACCTGTAATGGTGAGCTCCCCTTGGAGGCTGCTGCTCACGACCGGGGGACTCTGCGTGGACCGCACCTGCCTGTTGATTTTGCCTCCGGCACATATGGATCCTCGGGAGAAGTGGATCTCACAATCTAGGGTGAGACAAACCCATTTCCATGTGATAAATGAACTTAAAAGCAAAATACTGCGAATGCTGGGAATACTCAGCAGGTCTGGCAGCATCTGTGGAGAGAGAAGCAGAGTTAACATTTCGGGTCCGTGACCCTTCTTCGAAGTTCCGAAGAAGGGTCGTTGACCCGAAACGTTAACTCTGCTTCTCTCTCCACAGATGCTGTCAGACCTGCTGAGTATTTCCAGCATTTCTTGTTTTTATATCTGATAAATGAAGTTGTTTCCTTCACTTAATCGAAGGCTCCTAACACGGCAGGCATTGTTGTTAACTGGTACATCAGCTGCTTTCATGGATTAACTGTGGCGTGACATGGCATCGCCCATCTTTGCTCTTAAGAGCGGTACAGCATGATCACATGATTCTACCAGCTGCATCGATTGCCCCCACCAGCCAGGTAACCTTTACACTCCTGCTGGTTCTGGCACCCTCCCCCCACACAGGGTGACTAGAGTGCCATTGCTCCATCGCACACAAACGTACAATGGTGCAGAGCGGGCACCATTCACGGAGGGAGGGTATGCAATATCTCCCTTCATGCCTACAGAGCTTTGTCTCCAGTAGTCCCACCCCACTCCCACCTCCCTTCCAGTATGCAGAGCTTTGCCCCCTGTAACTCCCCCCCCACAATCCCTCTTCAAGTATGCAGAGTTCAGACCCCTGTATATCTCAACTTAACTTCACTGTCAAGTACTCCTGATGTCCCATCGACTTCTCAGATTCGTGGAAAGGATGGCACGTGACGGCCGCCCTTTCAACGTAAAATGCGGAAGTATGGATCAAGAGACGGCAGGATGCATAACCAGGAAAAGTAAGTAGTTCTTTACATATTATAATTGGGTTGCCACTGCCGGTATTATGCGGCAGGGCCTCCCTGCCACGATCCACGATGCTGAGGGGCTGGTAAAATTCTGCTGAAAGTGTACTTAACTGCTGAAATGGTAAGGTTGGAAATGTTTATACAATTAATTGGGTTGTTACTTCAAATGTAAGAACTTCTCTGACTCTGCTCTCACCTTGCCACTAAATCAGTTTAATTCATGAAAAAAATCAAACTCCAAACTTGATTGTACAGAGGCTGGTATTAAACTTTTAATATACTGAAGTGCTAGGCTCAGTGTCTGACCCTGACCAATTCTGATCCGCACGCACCATGCTGAAATCACTCTGCTTCTGCCTTCGAAGTTCAAACAAGTCTTGTTGCCATGTACCTTCCGGAATTTAGAATTTCTTCTGTTGATAAAAATAACTGACCAGCTTTTTTTTAAAGATAAGAAGGAAGGATGTGTGTGTTACTTTACATTTCCATGCAACATTACTGCAGTTGGGCATTTATAAATATTATGTAAGCAGGTTCAGGTTACGTCATGTCTCCCTCTCCTCCCCCTTCTCCCACCCCCACCTCCCAATCATCATCCTTTTCCTCCACCATTAGAAGTGACAAAAGTAGAAAGTTCAGAGGTGTTCTGACCATGGTAGTAATGATTTTAAAATGGTGAGATGGTAATAGTTTTGAGCAAAAGAGATACAAAAGATAGACTGCCCACAGACCATTTTTTTGTGTCCTCAGT
Organism: Heterodontus francisci; assembly: GCF_036365525.1. Classification (NCBI taxonomy): domain Eukaryota; kingdom Metazoa; phylum Chordata; class Chondrichthyes; order Heterodontiformes; family Heterodontidae; genus Heterodontus; species Heterodontus francisci. The sequence continues at coordinate 71,803,956 of NC_090395.1, read as the reverse complement.
TTAAGAAAGCTTTTGTGTCTCCTCTCCACACATGGGAGCAGTAGGTCCAGCCTTGAGTACATGGCCTTTATTGAGTTAAGAGCTAATAATGGGAAATAAGTGTGCTGAAAGAGGAAACAACAAGCTTTTTGGAGTCAACTTGCATAATAACGGAATTGTGGGTGTTGCACTTCAGTCAAAGGAGACAGGCTAAGAAAGTCAGAATATAAAAGACTAGTGGTCATCAAAGGACAGGAGAAAGCAAGAAAAAAATCAGTGCTGTTCAAGAGGGGTTCATCATTGATGTTTAGTCTTGGAATTTAAGAAGTAAGTTACTATATATTCACCAGAAGGATTTTCCTCAGAATTATACAAATATTTTTATTTAGTCCATCTTTTTTTTTATGAAAATAGTTTTGATGTGGAAACTAGGTTATTGCTCAAATGCTCCCAAAAGCTTTAAAAAATCAACTTGCTGATCTTATTAAATACTTTACTAATTACCTCCTGGTATCTTAATCTCACTTTTTAATAAAATTACAAGGAATCATTTGAGTGCTGCTCAAATATAATCTGAGTTACTGAACAAAGTAATGTAGTTCTGGTGAAGGTTGGGTGGGAGTCTTGGTTTATGGTTTGGCACAAGCTTCTGTGTTATAGGAGTATTGGGAAGGAGGAGGAGAGGTTATATACACTAAATGGTACAATTTTAAAGGGGATGCAGGAACAGACACCTGGAATGCCCTGGCTGAAAGGCTGGTGGAAGCAGATTCATTGATAACTTTTTAAAGGGAGTTACAGGGCCAATGGGGAAAAAGGCAGCTGAATAGGACTAATTGGATAGCTTGATCAAAGAACCAGCATTGGCAAGATGGGCCAAATGGCCTCCTATGCTGTATCATTCTGCGAAGCATTCAGTGGCAGCAATGTGCTGTAACTGTTACCAATGCTTGCCAGCTTGTAATCAAATAATCTTGCAGTCTGTGCATATTGCTCAATAGTTTTTTTTGTGAAATTAATAGAGCAGACATGGTAGCAGCCCACAAGTTGCACTTAGCCATCTTGAAGGGCTTATTGAGGGGAGGAAGTGCACGGCAGAAAAGGTAACCAGAGTAGCTGGATTACACAATTAGATTGCTGACCAGAGGAATTGAATGATCTGAATTATAGAACCTGTATTCCTACTCCAGCAACAAAACCCTGGTTATAATCTTTTTTTAAACTGCCCTTGTTAAAAATGTCAGTTTTTATGCAGTCTGTTGCTAAGCAAAGTTGTTTGCTGTAGAAAACTTTTTATTTCTGGTATGAATAACAAGCAACAGTTCCTTTTTATGTTGCTAAAAGCTACATCCCTGAAGATCAGTGGCACACTGCACAAATCCTCACTTAATAAAACTACATCCTGACACACATTACTTCTGTGGAGCAAGAACCAGGGAAGTTTTGTACTGTGGGGCAGGAGTAGGAGGAATATTTGGTTCCACTGAATTGCATTTATGAAATTACTTCTTAACTGTCCCCCTTTTAAAGACTAATGGTGAATCCTTCCTAAATGTTTGTGCACCAATTTTCTTCGCGTTCCTGAAAGAGCATGCACTTGTATAGCATCTTTCGCAACCTCGGGACATTCCAAAGCATTTTACAGCCAATGAAATATTTTTAAGTGTTGTCTCTGTTGTAGGAAATGTGGCAGCCAGTTTGCACATGGCAAGATCCCACAAACAGCAATGTGATGATGGCCAGGTTATATATCTCAGTTGTGTTGATTTGAAAGATAAATATTGACAAGGACACTCTTTCAAAATAGTGCCATGGGAACTTTTACGTCTACCTTGAGGAGCATGCAAGGGCTTCTGTTTAATGTCTCATCCGATAGACAGCACCTCCCTCGTTACTGCACTGGAGTAACAGCCTGAACTTTTGTGCTTAAGTCTCTGCAGTGGGACTTGAAGCTATAACCTTCTGACTCAGGTGAGTGTGCTACCCACTGAGTCATGCCTGATGCTGTTCCCTGTCCTACAGTTCATCCTCCCCATTCCATGAAAGGATCATCTGTAATGAGAAAAGGCAACTTGCTGATGCTTTGAACAGCAGAGTGAGTCTGTGCATGCAATTGTGAAATGTGAATAGTTGCATTGCCTCAGACACTTGAGCCTGTGAATTTCCTCATCGGTGTATTTGGAACAGATAAAACTGGGACGTTAGAATTTGTGTGAATCAGAGGAGGCATGTTGAGTTGAGAACATCTAGAAGAACCACAAGTCCTTCACATTATTTCTTTGTAACATTGCTGATGCTAATTGAGAATATATCTTATAGTTGCATGCACAATTGACTTAGGAGCTGGCACACTAAGAAACTTGTACTGTTCTTTCCACTTTCCCAGTTTTGGTCTTGCTTTTAAGCCCTATGAAATATAAGCCTCATGCTTGCCCGGAGACGCTAATTACAAGAAGCTCATTTTTGTTCAAAAAAGCGCTTTTGTGGCAAAGAGTGAATGAACTGTTCTCTCTGATATAATGGGTTGAATCTCGGCAATTTCTTTCTAAAATCTATTCAGTCTCATTCAGCAAGGCTGTTCAAGTGAAAAAGGGGAAGTTCCTTCCAGTTATTCGGTCATCTTTAAATTAGAGACTAAAAGCAAAACTCAGCTCTCCGAATTGAACACTGCATTTAAAACTTTAATTGAATGAGGGTGTCGATTTCCCCTCGGTATTGCATTTTTATTCTTTGAATTTTGGTATGAGGTTTTTATTAAATGTGACAAATTTATAATACAGGACAGGATGTGAATTCGATGAGATGGTTGTCCCAAGGGAAATGGTGGTTGTTTTAATACTTGGTCAGAAATTGTCCTGGAGGGGGAATGGCTGTGGGCTCAGGTCTACTGTGACTGCATCGTGCTTTGATGCTGATACTCCACTGTGCAAACATCTGCCTTTGTGAGCTGGTAGTACAAGCTCTGTTTCTGGGTTTTAATCTCCTTGAATGCTAGCATTACTATGAGCAGAAAAAAAACTCCATTCCCTCTATCACCTGTCCCCTTAAACCATCTGCCGCAAACTGATACTCTGTCACAGTTTGTGTAAACCAGATGAGATATTGTCGATCACTCACCATTAAGATGTTACCCATGATTCCTTGTAACTGATTTAGCTTATTCCTTAAACTGGTTCAAAACTACAGGATGCTAATGCCAGTGGGAAAACTGGCTTGGAATTGGAGTGCAAGGGAACTGAACTGATAGTGGTATATGGTCACTAGCCCAAGGTGCTTTAGTCTTGTGTATGTTCAGCTCCTTCATACAATTGGCTTGTAACTCTTGCTGTATCAAGGGCTCTTTATGAACTCACCCCATCCACAGACTGAAGTTACAGGGGAAGTAAAAGCAAAATACTGTGGATGCCGGAAATCTGAAATAAAAACATGCGCTGTGGATAAAGGGGAGTCCGTTGATGTACTTGGATTTCCAGAAGGCATTCGACAAGGTGCCACATTAAAGGTTATTGTACAAAATAGGAGCTCATGGTGTAGGGGGTAACGTATTAGCATGGATAGAAGATTGGCTGGCTGACAGAAAACAGAGTATGCATAAATGGGTCCTTTTCTGATTGGTAGGATGTGGTAAGTGGAGTCCTGCAGGGGTCTGTGTTGGACCTCAACTTTTTACAATTTATATCAATGACTTAGATGAGGGGAGCAATGGCTTGGTAGCTAAATTTGCAGATGACACAAAGTAGGAAATGTTGTGAAGAGGACATGAGGTTGCAGACATTAAATATAGATTGAGTGAGTGGGCAAAAGTCTGGCAGATGGAGTATAATGTGAAGTTGTTCACTTTGGCAGGAAGAATGAAAAAGCAGAGTCTTACTTAAACGGAGAACGACTGCAGAATGCCGAGGTGCAGAGGGATCTAGGTGTTCTAGTGCAGGAGTCACAAAAAGTTGAGGCGGTTCAAAGGAGGTTTACTAGATTGATACCTGGAATGAGCAGGTTGTCTTATGAGTAAAGGTTGAACAGACTGGGCTTATTTACACTGAAGTTTAGAAGAGTGAGGGGAGACTTGATTGAAGTATATCAGATCGTGAACGGCTTTGACAAGGTGAATGTGGAAAGGATGTTTCCTCTTGTGGGTGCTCCCAGGACTAGGGAGCACTGTTTTAAAATTAGGGGTTGCCCTTTTAGGGCAGACGAGGAGGAATTTTTTGAGGGTTGTGCGACTTTGGAACTCTCTGCCTCTGAAGGTGGTGGAGGCAGGGTCATTGAATATTTTTAAGGTAGAGGTAGATAGATTCTTGTTAGGCAAGGGAATCAAAGGTTATCGGGGGGGTTCGTAGGGAGTGTGGAATTTGAGAGACAAACAGATCAGCCATGATCTTATTGAATGGCGGAGCAGGCTCGAGGAGCCGAATGGCCTACTTCTGCTCCTAGTTTGTATGTTCGTATGTATGCTGGAAATACTCAGCAGGTCTGGCAGCATCTGTGGAGAGAGAAACCGTTAACATTTCAGGTCTGTGATCTTTCATCAGAACTGAGTAAGTCAGATGTCCCAGCTCTGAAGGCCTCCTCTTAGTACCACTGCATTTTTATGATTATGTACTTTAACATTAAACACTTCAATATTGCAACATTCTCAAAAACCTTAATCTTTTTCTTCCCAACCTACCCTGCTCCGAAGCCTCTGTACAAGTTCTGTTTCAGATTAAATTGCAAGTTTGAATATTATTTCACTGGTCGCTGTTCTGTGCTGTATCATTTAATGAGCATTCAGCCCATCGTGCCATGTTGTAAACATTTGTTTTAGTGTGTGAATCTAATTGTGCTGCAAGCCTTGGGAATGGTGATCCTCTGGCACTAACAATGCAGAAGCCCCTGAACGCTGCACAAAAGTGTGTTCAAGACTAATGTGGTTTGAATCCAAAACCACCTGACAGAGGGGAGCTACTCCCATTGGATGCCATTCCAGAGTGTGGAGTGTAGCTGAGACGTTTCCATTGTGGACAAGATATATTGGATTTTTCAGTCTTGACAGATGTTGAAAGTTTTTAAAACATTTTTACTACAGCCCTGCAGGAGGATTTGAACCTTTAATTTGCTGGTATTGCGTAGCTTTCTAAATGCTATGTACAGGTGTCAAGAACTTGTGTCGTGTTTGTTTCCATGGCAGGTGCCATTTCTGCAAATGTTTGATCACCATGAATGGGGCTGTTTTGAGACCTTTGCTTCACATGTGCATTTGGTAATTTGGTTTCAGGAGCGTATCAATTGCGATCTGTTGCATATACGACACAATTGTAAGGGCATAAAACCATCCACAAAAATCGAACTGCTGGACCAGATTTTAGTGTTACTGAGATAAAAATTTCATAATTTTGTTTTTGCATCCTACTGCAATATTTTCACTGTCCAGTGGCAAGTGCAATGTCAGTTTGTGTTGGTAGTCAACAATTCTGTACTAGCAAAAGGCACAAAATTCTTGGATGTTGTAAGGTTTCATGAGGCATGTTTACTGACATGACATTAGTTCTAAAAGAGCCTGCACGAATGTGGAGCACACTTTGGAAGATGTTGACAGTAACATTGGTAATCAGTTAATGTAGCTCAATGAGAGCTTATTTATATCGTGCCTTTTAATGTAACCAAAGGTTCCAAGACACTTCACAGGAGCATTACAAAAAAAAGATATGTCAGTTGACTAAAGTATAGTCAGAGGTAGGTTTGAAAGAATACCTTAAAGAAGGAAAGCAAGATAGAGAGGTGGAGAGCTGTGGGGAGAGAATTTCTAGGCGACTGAAGGCATGGCCACCAATGGTGGAGTTCAGACTTGATTATACATAAATCTATCAACAAGACTGCAGATGTTGTACCATCTAACACATAGTAGTTGTATCTATTAACTCATGCCATTTACTGCAAATAATCTGCCTGAAATTGAGGCTGAGGCAGTCAATCTTGGAATGATACTCTCTCACAGCTGTACTGCGGGAGGACACCTCGGAGGGGTCATGCAGCGAGGCAATATGGGTAAAGCTCAGGAATAGGAAGGGTGCAGTCATGATGTTGGGGGTTTACTACAGGCCTCCCAACAGCCAGCGGGAGGTAGAGGAGCAGATATGTAGACAGATTTTGGAACGATGTAAAAGCAACAGGGTTGTAGTGGTGGGTGATTTTAACTTCCCCTATATTGACTGGGACTCACTTAGTGCTAGGGGCTTGAATGGGGCAGAATTTGTAAGGAGCATCCAGAAGGGCTTCTTGAAACAATATCGAGATAGGGAAGGGGCCGTACTGGACCTGGTATTGGGGAATGAGCTCGGCCAGGTGGTCAAAGTCTCAGTAGGGGAGCATTTCGGGAACAGTGACCATAATTCTCTAAGTTTTAAGGTACTTGTGGATAAGGATAAGAGTAGTTTTTGAGCTAATTTAGCACGTGCTAAATTTGGGGAAGGCTAATTATAACAATATTAGGCAGGAACTGAAGAATTTAGATTGGGAACGACTGTGGGTAAACCAACAACTGACGTGGGAGTCCTTCAAACGTCAGTTGATTAGAATCCAGGACCGGCATGTTCCTGTGAGGAAGAAGGATAAGTTTGGCAAGTTTCGGGAACCTTGGATAATGAGGGATATTGTGAGCCTAGTCAAAAAGAAAAAGGAAGCATTTGTAAGGGCGAGAAGGCTGACTTAGCCCTTGAGGAATATAAAGAAAGTAGGAAGGAACTTAAGCAAGGAATCAGGAGGGCTAAAAGGGGTCATGAAAAGTCGTTGGCAAACAGGATTAAGGAGAATCCCAAGGCGGCTTATACGTATATAAAGAGCAAGAGGGTAGCCAGGGAAAGGGTTGGCCCGCTCAAGGACAGAGGAGGGAATCTATGCGTGGAGCCAGAGGAAATGGGCGAGGTACTAAATGAGTACTTTGCATCAGTATTCACCAAAGAGAAGGACTTGGTGGATGATGAGTCTAGGGAAGGGAGTGTAGATAGTCTGGGTCATTTCGCTATCAAAAAGGAGGAGGTGTTGGGCGTCTTGAAAAGCATTCAGGTAGATAAGTTCCCAGGGCCTGATGGGATCTACCCCAGAACACTGAGGGAGGCAAGGGATGAAATTGCTGGGGCCTTGACAGAAATTTTTGTGTCCTCATTGGCTACAGGTGCGGTCCCAGAGAACTGGAGAATAGCCAATGTTGTTCCTTTGTTTAAGAAGGGTAGCAAGGATAATCCAGGAAATTATAGGCCGGTGAGCCTTACGTCAGTGGTAGGGAAATTATTAGAGAGGATTCTTCGGGACAGGATTTACTCCCATTTGGAAACAAATGAACTTATTAACGAGAGGCAGCAAGGTTTTGTGAAGGGGAGGTCATGTCTCACTAACTGGATTGAGTTTTTTGAGGAAGTGACGAAGATGATTAATGAAGGAAGGGCAGTGGATGTTGTCTACATGGACTTCAGTAAAGCCTTTGACAAGGTCCCTCATGGTAGACTGGTACAAAAGGTGAAGTCACACGGGATCAGAGGTGAGCTGGCAAGATGGATACAGAACTGGCTCGGTCATAGAAGACAGAGGGTAGCAGCGGAAGGGTGCTTTTCTGAATGGAGGGCTGTAACTAGTGATGTTCCGCAGGGATCAGTGCTGGGACCTTTGCTGTTTGTAGTATATACAAATGATTTGGAGGAAAATGTAGCTGGTCTGATTAGTAAGTTTGCGGATGACACAAAGGTTGGTGGAGCTGTGGATAGTGATGAGGATTGTCAGAGGATTCAGCAGGATATAGATCGGTTGGAGACTTGGGCGGTGAAATGGCAGATGGAGTTTAATCCGGACAAATGTGAGGTAATGCATTTTGGAAGATCTAATATAGGTGGGAGGTATACAGTAAATGGCAGAACACTTAAGAGTATTAACAGGCAGAGAGATCTGGGCATACAGGTCCACAGATAACTGAAAGTGGCAACGCATGTGGATAAGGTAGTCAAGAAGGCATACGGCATACTTGCCTTAATTGGTCGGGGCATGGAGTATAAAAATTGGCAAGTCGTGCTGCAGCTATACAGAACCTTAGTTAGGCCACACTTAGAATATTGCGTGCAATTCTGGTCACCACGCTACCAGAAGGATGTGAAGGCTTTGGAGAGGGTACAGAAGAGGTTTACCAGGATGTTGCCTGGTCTGGAGGGCATTAGCTATGAGGAGAGGTTGGATAAACTTGGATTGTTTTCACTGGAATGACGGAGGTGGAGGGGCGACATGATAGAGGTTTACAAAGTTATGAGCAGCATGGACAGAGTGGATAGTCAGAAGCTTTTTCCCAGGGTGGAAAAGTAAGTTACTAGGGGACATAGGTTTAAGGTGAGAGGGGCAAAGTTTAGAGGGGATGTGCGAGGCAAGTTCTTTACACAGAGGGTGTTGAGTGCCTGGATCTTGCTGTTTGGAGAGGTGGTGGAAGCAGGTACGATAGCGACATTTAAGAGGCATCTTGACACATACATGAATAGGATGGGAATAGAGGGATATGGACCCCGGAAGTGCAGAAGATTTTAGTTTAGACAGGCATCATGATCGGCGCAGGCTTGGAGGGCTGAATGGCCTGTTCCTGTGCTGTGCTGTACTGTTCTTTTCTAAATTTAAGTTCCACATTTGTGTTAGTGCATTGTGTTGACCACTTTTCTTCAGTCTTATTAAAACGATAAGCAATCTCATTTTGTAGGAACTTGTAGCTGCAAAAGGCTGCTGCATTCTTGTTGAAAATAGAGGTCATGAAGGTAGGTTAACTGTTTTTACATCCTAGTACTAAAGAGGTCAAAATTTATAACATTGAAAAAAAATGAATGTGGAAGGCTTCAATTAAATGTTAACCAGTATAAAACAGCAGTTTCAAATGGTGTTGCTGAATGTGTATTGTACAACTGAGTCAAAGATGCCAGTTTTGTATATTCAGTTTACATGCAATATATTGTGTTAAGGAGTTAATGTACACTTTAGTACCAGATATAATTTATTTTAATTTGACCGTGCCATATCGTGCTGATGAGTGCAAAGCAGGCACTATTTATCTTCAATTTATAAGCTATGCTTCATTGTACTAAGAGTCCATATCATTTATTCCAAATACAGTAAGATTCCACAGTCTACCACCATATGTGGATATACAGGAAGATTTCACAGTTTAATGTGTATGTCTTTGTCTAACATAATTGTTGCTCAATGGGTACAGACGTTTTGCAGAAATTGTAATGCTGAAAGGCTTTGTTGAACCTGGAGGTGAATTCACACTGCGTATAGTAAATGGAGACCAAGTGGTTCAGATTTGCTGCACGTATTGACTCGTTTACACTGTAGAAGAAGAACACAACACTCTCCTCCACCCCCCGGCCCCCCCCCCCCCCCCCCCAAAAAAAACCTTGAATTTCCACAGTGGTGGGGATTTAGTTTGCCAATTGTGTTCTATGCCTCCATAAGCATTAAGGCTTGGTGCATTGGATCAAATTTCCTGTTGTCTCTATTTAAATGAGCATCTTTACAAAAATGTGTGCTTTGAATCTGGTTTGGTTCTACAAATCCTTTTGACAATTTATGTAAAAGCATATATTTTTTGTGAATTTATACTAGTCTGCATCACCATACCCTGATGCCCTATTTTCCCTCCAGTGTTGCCCAGTTGATGTGGAATATGTAATGACCAGGTGAGAAAGGGGTCCAGGGTTCCCTCTCAGCATTCACCTGATATTTCCTTCATAGGGTTTAATTTTAAACACTTTTATTTAGCTCCCCCTTAATGAATCCTTGTTCACTAACTTCTAATTATAAGGCAGAGAAACTGGACACCGGTTTTCTTAAGTTTAAAGAAAAAGTTGAACTTTATTAAACTTAACACCTACGGATACGCGACATGCCCACACTAGCATGCATATGCGATACATGCATGCAGATAGAGCCATAAAAATAATGTGGCTACAAGAGCAGGTCAGAGGCTTGGAATCCTATGGCGGATAACTCACCTTCTGATTCCCCAAAGCCTGTTCACCATCCACAAGGCGCAAGTCAGGAATGTGATGGAATACTGTCCACTTGCCTGGATGGGTGCAACTCCAACAGCACTCAAAGCTCCACACCGTCCAGGACAAAGCAGCCCACTTGATTGGCACCCCATTCACAGTGGCGCAGTGGTTAGCACCGCAGCCTCACAGCTCCAGGGACCCGGGTTCAATTCTGGGTACTGCCTGTGTGGAGTTTGCAAGTTCTCCCTGTGTCTGCGTGGGTTTTCTCCGGGTGCTCCGGTTTCCTCCCACATGCCAAAGACTTGCAGGTTGTTGGGTAAATTGGCCATTATAAATTACCCCTAGTATAGGTAGGTGGTAGGGTAATATAGGGACAGATGGGGATGTGGTAGGAATATGGGATTAGTATAGGATTAGTATAAATGGGTGGTTGATGGTCGGCACAGACTCGGTGGGCCGAAGGGCCTGTTTCAGTGCTGTATCTCTAAATAAAAAAAATAAAACATTCACTCCCTCCACCACCGACGCACAGTAGCAGCAGTGCGTACCATCTACAAGATGCAATGCAGCAATGCACCAAGGCTCCTTAGACAGCACCTTCCAAACCCGCGACCTCTACCAACTAGAAGAACAAGGGCAGCAAATGCTTGGGAACACCACCACCTGCAAGTTCCCATCCAAGTCACACACCATCCTGACTTGGAACTATATCGCCGTTCCTTCACTGTTGCTGGGTCAAAATCCTGGAACTCCCTTCCTAACAGCACTGTGGGTGTACCTACCTCACATGGACTACAGCGGTTCAAGAAGGCAGCTCACCACCACCTTCTCGAGGGCAATTGGAGATGGGCAATAAATGTTGGCCTAGCTAGCGCTGTCCACATCCCATGAAAGAATTTTTTTAAAAAGCAGAAGAAATAAAGTGGAAATGTTTGAGGCAATATCTGAAGATGGTTTTGGTTACTATTCTTCGAGCTCCCTGTAGAGTCCTTGAATGTAGGTATGTCTTGCTTTTTGTTGGGGCCCAATATTCTTCTTCAACCTTTGATGTAGGAGACTTTTCTCTCGAAGTTCATGTGTTCTCAGTGGGTCCAGAGGCTTGAGAAAGAGATGGGAGCAGACAGGAGAGGTCTTCTCACTCCAGGAACAAAACAGTCTTTTCTCTGTTCAAACCCTTTGTACAATTCAGAAAAACCCAGGTTGCCAAGTGGGTTAGTCATGTGCCTAGCTGGACTGACCACGTCTGTTTGTGGATTCTCTTGCCTTTGCCGACCCTGGAATGTCTTTACGCATAATACCTAGTGCTGAAAGTCCATTGTGGGTTAAATTGGAGCAGGGAATAACCCCTTTTCCCTCTAAGCGCTGTCTTAGTATGCAAATGTCTTTTCCAGCCACAGCTGATCTGTTCAACAAGTCATTTCTTCACTCCAGCAACCATTTAAAATCAATGTTCATGTGACAAAATTAATATGCCTCATTCTTGGCAGGTTGGGGGTCTGCATGACACCTTCACATCCAGCGGAATGAAATGCGATTTGAGAAAAGTGCATTTCATTAAAAAGGGTTGAGAGAAAATATACAGGAAAAAGCATGCGTGTCTCTCGCGCTCTCTTACAGCCTGTCTTTTCTTGGTAGCAGTGTTGCTTTAAACTGTTCTTTTTTTTTTTTTGGCATCCCAATTAGGATGTGGTTCTTTGGGGAGATTTTCCTTCATTTCCTACAGTGTCTTTGAGATGGTTAGGTTTAATTAGCCCTGAGTTGGAATCTTTTTTTTTAAGAGTCAGTAGTGGGTGGGTCTATCCTGAACATACTTTCAGTGTTTTGCTGAGTAATGCAAAGACTTTTGACTTCAGGGGATGGGTGGTTCTCCTCTGACTGTGGAGGAGGATTCTTTGCTCATCTCCCCATTGTCCTCTGGGACACTCCTGCCTTCAAGTATTTGTGCAGACTCTATTGTACTCCCCTGCGGCACTTGGACTAGGTGAGGCATCACCCTCAGGGTTTCTCTGCTCCCAAGAGGTCTTTGTCTTGGCAGGTTCCTGTAAATGCCACTAGCAACTCTGGCAGGGTGCTTCTGGTGCCTGCATTTACATAGGAGAATGTGGGGTCTTAACTTTTCAAATTTCTTAGGGTTGGCTGACCGGACAGTAGAGGTTTTTATCTGGGATTCCACCTGGACTTCTTTTAACCTGCCTTCTTGGTCGCTTTTTCGCTTCCTTTTCTAAACTTTCGCCAGCCCTGTACCTGCCTCTCCCCTTTTGTTTTCGGCATAGGCCCCTTACAGTTCACCAGCCGTCTGCTGGAGGGCCCTCCTAGGAGTGGTACAGGACCCGGGTCCAGGTTTCACTGTAGGTTGGGGTTTCCCCTCAACCTGGCACATGTGGCAACTCCTGTAGTATTCCTCCACATCTTTGTGGAGTTTGGCCAGTCAAACTGCTGTCTTATATGGGCTTTGGTCTTTTGTATACCGGCATGTATAGCCACTGTAGTCTCGTGGGCCCTTATTATTTCTCTCCAGTACCTCTGTGGCACCACTAACTGGTGAACTACTGTCCACTCCTTGCTTTCAGGTCTGTGAGGAGTACTGCATTTCCTCATCAGTGCTACTATTTAAAGAATGAGGTAATCAGGGACACCCTCTGCTTCACTTTCAGACTGTGCTAACTCTCGCAGCACTGGGTTGGCTCGCTAAGCCTCAGCTAGGGAAAATTTATTGAATTCACTTGCTGGGTCTTCTAACTTCCCAAAGAAAGTCTCAGACAGACCTCATGGCCTGCAGTGCCAATTCAGTCTGCTCTGGGGGAGCTGGTTTGATCATGACCTGATTCATTACACATTCAGGGAAACTGCAGGGGACCATCTCCTGCCACTGCCCTGTCTCTTTTTCTCTCCTCCTGCGGTCTTTCTTTCACTACTGGGGGAGCTACCACCTTCACCCCTGCCAGATTATTACCTAGGAGCAGGCCAACCCCGTCCACAGGCAAACTAGGGACAATCCCTACGGTCACCGGTCCCGAAACTAGGTCACACTCCAGGTGCACCCAGTGCAGGGGTACAGGCATACACTGCCCTCCAATACCATTCACCACCATTCTGGTGTTTACTGCAGTCTGGGGAAAGGTCAGGCCTTTTCCCAGTAAAAGGGATCTAGTGGTCCCTGTGTCCCTGAGAATTACTATGGGCTTGCTTGCCCCACTCGAGGGATATGGGTCACTTTCCCTTCGAACACAAAACCCTAATAGCCTTCAGGATTCCTATTAACTTTTCCTGCACTGGCAGTCGTTAATGTCCTGGGTTGCACTCTTACTGCAGTTAAAGCTACAGTTTACTCCGTTGTGCTGTTATCCAAGATTCCTTCTTCGCTGAATGGATGTGCCCCGATTAACCCTTTAGTTTCCAGCAGTCAGCCTTTATATGACCTGCCTTATTACAATGGAAGCGCACGGGTCTCCGGGTCTCACTCCTGCTCACAGCACCTTCCCTTTTGGCTAGAGGAGGGCCCCCTGTGTCTCCCGCTTTTCTTTCTCTCCCAGGACTGCTTGGGTTCCTATCACATTCCTACCCTTTGCCGTTTTCGGATTTCTGGGGGCGACTAGGAAAGGGTCTCCTCTGGGAAACCGACAGGTAAATTAATGCAAACTCATCAGCCAGATCGGCCGCTTGCCGGGTTCTCTGAACCCACTGCTCCTTTACATGAGTCTTTATGGAGAGTGGGAGAGAGTTTTTAAATTCCCCTCTCAGAATTACTTCTGAGATCCTCATAGCTGAGCTGTATTTTAAGCACCCTCAGCCACTGGTCAAAAGCCTGCTGCTTACTACTTTCAAACTCCAGATAAGTTTGATCAGCTTGTTTCTTGAGGGTTATAAACTTTTGGTGCTGGGCTTCGGATATGAATTCATATGACCCGAGGATAGCATTTTTTGTCAGTTCATAATTTGACTAACTCTCATCTGGCAACAGGAAATAAACCTCATGGGCTCTTCCGGTTGGCTTGCTTTGGTAATAAGAGGCCAGGTCTCAGCTGGCCATTTTAGCTGCCTTGCCAGTTTCTTGACAGACAAGAAAAATGCTTCCACATCTTACTCATTGAATTTTGGGATTGGTTGAGATAGTTTTAACATTTCTATATCCAGACAACGTATGTCAGCCAAGAGCGATGTCTCAATTCATTCCATCTTCGCTGCCTCCGGAGAATCCTTGGCAACAGGTGGCAGGACCGTATTTCCAACACAGAAGTCCTCGAGGCGGCCAACATCGCCATCATATACACCCTACTGAGCCAGCGGCGCTTGAGATGGCTTGGCCATGTGAGCCGCATGGAAGATGGCAGGATCCCCAAAGACACATTGTACAGCGAGCTCGCCACTGGTATCAGACCCACCAGCCGTCCATGTCTCCGCTTTAAAGACGTCTGCAAACGCGACATGAAATCCTGTGACATTGGTCATAAGTCGTGGGAGTCAGTTGCCAGTGATCGCCAGAGCTGGCGCACAGCCATAAAGGCGGGGGCTAAAGAATGGCGAGTTGAAGAGCAGTTGGCAGGAGAAAAGACAGAAGCGCAAAGGGCGAGTCAACTGTGTAACAGCCCCGACAACCAATTTTATCTGTAGCACCTTTGGAAGAGTCTGTCACTCCAGAATTGGCCTTTATAGCCACTCCAGGCGCTGCTTCACAAACCACTGACCACCTCCAGGCGCTTACCCATTGTCTCTCGGGACAAGGAGGCCAAAGAAGAAGAAGATCCAGCCCTGAATTATGCTCCTCCATATTGGCCATGCTTTCATTGGGGTTACACTGTCGCCCCCCCCAGTTAATTCAAACTGTTTCAGCGCTCTCTCTTCGCATTCCTTCCGGAATATTCTTTCTCTCGCGCTCTCATATTCCTTTTCTTCAAATTCATGTTTCCTCTGTTCCGATTGTATCTTTGCTAACAATACCCTGTCGGAGTCCACTTCTAACCCTGTTTCTGCTGCAGATTCAAGGGAAAAATGGTTGTTCACTAGTCTTAGGAGTTCAGACTTCCTAGCCTTGCCACGTACAGTAATCCCACACTGCTCAGCCATTTTCCTCAGCTCCTCCATAGACAGTGCTTTACTTCTCCCTGGCTTGGGGAGCTACTAGCTTCAGCTGCAGAATTGTTGGTATTCAAGCGCACACAACCACAAGAAAACCTGTATTGGAATCTTGCTGTTTTTCGATTGGGTGCTATTTGGCTTCCCACTTCCAATTTCTCTCATTTGTCTGTGGTTAAAATCCCAAACGGTAGCCCCCAAATTTCTGTTACAACCAGGTGAGAAAGGGGTCTCGAGTTCCCTCTCATCCTGCACCTAGTCTTACTGTAACTGGGTTTAATTTTAAACAGTTTTTTTTTTAGCTTTCCCTTAGTGAATCCTTGTTCACTAACTTCCAATTATAAGGCAGAAAAGGTGGTGAAGAAGGCATATGGCTTTCTTGCCTTCATCGGCCGAGGCATTGAGTACAAGAGTTGGGACCTCATGTTACAGTTGTGCATAACGTTGGTTAGGCCGCATTTGGAGTACTGTGTGCAGTTCTGGTTGCTGCACTACAGGAAAGATTGATTAAGCTAGAGAGGGTGCAGAAAAGATTCACAAGGATGTTGCCTGGTTTGGAGGGCTTGAGTTATAAAGAGAGATTGGATCGGCTGGGTCTGTTTTCCCTGGCGCAAAGGAGTCTGAGAGGGGACATGATAGAGGTATATAAAATTGAGAGGCATAGATAGGGTAGATAGCCAGAGTCTGTTTCCTGTGGTCGGGATGACTAAAACTAGAGGGCATAGATTTGTGAGAGGGAGGGGGTTTAAAGGGGATCAAAGGGGTAAATTTTTCACACAAAGAATACTGGGTTTCTGGAATGAGCTGCCAGAGGAGGTGGTGGAGGCAGGAACAGTAGCAACATTTAAGAGGCATCTGGACAGGTACTTGAATGAGCAAGGCATAGCGGCATATGGAATTAATGCAGGCAAGTGGGATTAGTATAGATAGGCATTATGGTCGGCATGGACGCAGTGGGCCGAAGGGCCTGTTTCTATGCTGTACGACTGACTCTATGACTCTAAACTAACCAAACAGGTTTACTTAAGTTTAAAGAAAAAAGGTTGAACTTTATTAAACTTAAACTCTAATTCGGTTAACGTCTACGCTAGCATGCTTATGTGATGCACACATGCAGATAGAGACAGAAAAGAGCAGAAGAAATAAAGTGGAATAGTTTGAAGCATTAACAGAAGATGATTTTGGTTACTGTTCTTCGAGCTCACAGTAGAGTCCTTGATTGTCAGTATGTCTGGCTTTTTGTTGGGGCCCAGTATTATTCTTAAACTTTGTTTGATGTAGGAGACTTTTCTCTCGAAGTTCATGTGTCCTCAGTGAGTCCAGAGGCTTGTGAGAAAGAGATGGGAGCAGACAGGAGAGGTCTTCTCACTTCAGGAGCAAAACAGTCTTTTCTCTGTTCAAACTCTTTGTACAATTCAGAAAAACCCAGGTTGCCAAGTGGGTTAGTCATGTGCCTAGCTGGTCTGACCATGTCTGTCTGTGGATTCTCTTGTCTTAGCCGACCTTGGAATGTCTCCTCTTACACACAGTACCTGGTGCTGAAAGTCCATTGTGGGTTAAATTGGAGCAGGGAATAGCCCCTTTATCCCTCCAAGCACTGTCTGTTGGTATGCAAATGTTTTTTCCAGCCACAACTGATCTGTTTAACAAGTCATTGCCTCGCTCCAGTAACAGTTTAAAATCAATGCTCATATGACAAAATCAATATGCCTCATTCTTGGCAGGTGGGGGGGTCTGCATGACTAAACAGATTTGGACAGTTTTTAAAAATATCTTGTGGTTTTAATATGCAGACACATACCTGTCTTTTTGATGTGTAACTTTAAAATGAGGAAAGGTTGGATGTCTATTGGCTTTTCAACTTAACCAAAGCAAAAGTCACATTGGCAAGGATCAGGGGCTGGTGGGGTGGGGTGCAGTTGATCTTGGCTACAGGATATTTCACAGTACCTCAAAAGATCAAGGGCACAATGATCACAATCATCTTTGAAGGTGACTCAGTTGTTTGCATTATGCAGTTGACCTTGAGGGGATTTGCATCATGAGACATTAGGGTGTGTACTTAAAGACTTGCATTTATATAGTGCCTTTCATGACCTCACAATGTCCCAAAGCATTTTACAACAAATTAAGTACTTTTGAAGTATGATCACTGTTTTGCTACAGTAATGCTGATGATTATTTCCAGTGGACAAGTATTAATATTTGGCACCAAAGGTACAGGCTAAGAAGTCTGTATCTTGGTCCTTAAATATTGTGGTGAGAATTATTCCATTTTGGTTGAGCATTTTATGATTAGTGATTGTCCTAATGGGACCAGTTTGCTAGTGAGGCAGCTGTTGACCAACTTGCTTCAGCTGGAAAACCTGATCTGTGCCCTGACAAAGATCTGTATTAGGAATGCTGCTGCTTCTGCATGTATTTATTTCTTGTCCTTTCTTTCAGTCTCCCTACATTTCTTGCAGTTGGGCAGATGACCTGGCTTGCGTTTCTCTCAATACCACTGCCAACAACTTGTTGCTAGGTGATGCACGAGTTGTCTGAGGTGACTTAGCCCTGCTACCGCTGAGATCAGAGATATGGTGTGACTCAAGGCACCCTGTGACTGCACCCCCCCCCCCACCCCCCCCACACTCCTTGACTCTTGCATGATGTACTTCTTGCAAATCCTACACGGCTGTGTTCATTAACTAGTTAATGCTGTGTCTGAGACATAATTGAATTATATCCTTTTGTACTTTTCCCTTTGTCTCTTGTTCAGCCTTTTGTTTCAAAGTTTACTAAGAGGTTGAACTGTACCAAATGTGTGAGGTAACTGAAGCTCTAAGTGTACGCTTTCAGGATAAAGCCCTACAGGTGCTCATCTGACTTAATGGTGCATCAAATGAGCATTCACCTCTTCCTCCATCTCTACTGAATCCTTTTGTGTAGGTTTTCTGAATTTTCCAAAAAAGGAAATGGATCAGGATCTGTCTGATGCACACATGGATCCTGTTCTGGATCAATCCCCTTTCCACAAACAACTGTTTATGGACATTCATTATAAGCCCACTGACTCCCACAGCTATCATGACTGCACTTCCTCACGCTCTGCTTCCTGTAGAGACTCCATTCCATTCTCCCAGTTTCTCCATCTCTGTCGCATCTGTTCTGATGATGCAGTCTTCCACACTAGCGCTTCTGATATATCTTTTTTTCCTCAACCAAGGATTCCCTCCACTGTGGTTGACAGGGCCCTCGACCATGTCTGACCCATTTCCCATACTTCCCTCACCCCTTCCCCTCCCTCCCAGAACCGCGATAGGGTTCACCTTCTCTTCAGCTTCCACCTTACCAGCTTTCATACTCAACGGGTCATCCTCTGCCATTTCTGCTGCCACCAAACAGATCTTGCCCTCCCCTTTCAGCATTCTGAAGGACTGTTTCCTCTGCGGCACACTGATCCACTTGTCAGTCAACCCCGATATCCCGTCCCCTCCCCACACACCTTTTTCATTCAAGTGCAGGTTATTCAACACCTCTTTTACCTCCTCTCTCCTCACCTTCCAAAGCCCCAAACAGTCCTTCCAGGTGAAACAGCAATTTACATATACTTCTCAATTTAGTGTACTGTATTTGCTGCCCTCAATGTGATCTACTCTACGTTGAGACCAAACGCAGATTGGGTGACTGCTTTGGGGAACACCTCTGTCCAGTACACAAGCATGACCCCAAGCTTCCTGTGGCGTATTATTTTAATTCTCATCTTGCTCTTACACTGACGTCTCTGTTCTCAGACCACTGCAGTGTTCAAATGAAGCTCAACGCAAGCTTGAGGAACAGCACCTCCTCTTTTGATTTAGGCACTTTACAGCATTCTGAACTGTAAGGTTGAGTTCATCAATTTCAGACCATAATCTTTTCCCCCTCCTCCACCACCACCACCTCTCCCCCATTTTGTTTCCATTTCTTTGCAAGTTTCAATCTTAATCTTGTTTTCCCTTGTTTTGCTTTTGGCCAGCAGCTGTTCATTATTCTTCCATTCACCACACCACCTCTTGACACATCTTTTGTCTCTTTACTTGTCGCATTATTACTCCCTTTAGCTCTGTGCCACAACTCTTTTTCATTTCATGACCTTCCCTTTGGTTCTTGTTTTTACCCTCCCCCATTTCGACCTTATTTCTAACTTTCTGGTGAAGGGTCATTGACCTGAAACATTAACTCTGTTTGACTCTCCATAGATGTTGCCAGACCTGCTGAGTACTTCCAGCATTTTCTGGTTTTATTGCAGATTTCCAGCATCTGCAGTATTTTGCTTTTGCTTATGAACAGATTTGCATGTAACTGGAGTGACCTCCGTGTTCCAATATAGAGACAATACAGATTGCAAGCAAATGAAGTTGGTGAAGAGCCAAATAAAAACAAAATGCTGGAAATACTCAGGTCTGGCAGCATCTGTGGAGAAAAAGTTAATGTTTCAGGTTGGTGACCCCTTGACTTCTTAAATCCATGTTGTAGATTTTATTACATGGTTTCTCCAATTCAGGGGTGTGAGTATATGCTGGAGTGACTTCAAACAAGGGTGTCTCCGGGTAAGCCATTCAGCCTGTGACAGTGGATATTACTGGAACCGGTTGACATTGAGACCAATCTCAAACTTCTGATTTAAGTGCCTCGGTAAGAAATCCATAATCCCGCTCATAGTACTATATGCCCAGGACTATGAAGCATAATTTAGATGTGTGCAACATTGAAAATAGGCTATTTGATTTTGTGGTAGCACTCCTGATCTGGTGGTAACGTGTTAAGCTGTAGTAAACAAATGTATTCAGTGGGTTTTACTGTGTTTTAAAAATTTCAAGCTACATGTCGAAAGACCTGCATCTATATAGGGCCTTTTATGACCTCCGGACATAAAGTGCTTTGCAGCCATTTTTTTGAAGTGTTGCTATTGTAATACAAGAAACGCAGCATCCAATCTGCACACAGCAAGCTCTCACAAATGGTGATGTGAGAATGACAAGATAATCTGTTTTAGCAATAAAGACAGTGCTGGAAATACTCAACAGGTCTGGCAGCATCTGGAGAGAGAAGCAGAGTCAATGTTTCAGATCTGTGACCTTTCATCAGAAATCAACTAATTTGTTTTTATTTCAGATTTCTAGCATCTGCCTTTTGCTTCTGTTTTAGCAATGTTGGTTGAGGGGTAAATATTGGCCAGGATACTGTGGAGAACTCCCGTTCTTCAAAATAATGCCATGCCTCTCTTCCGTCCACCTGAGGGCAGCCTGGTGCCTCAGTTTAATGTCTCATCAAAAAGACAGCCACCTCCAACAATGCCACACTCCCCGCTATTGCACTGGAGTGTCCGCCTAGATTTTGTGCTCTATCTCTAGATTTGAACTTGAACCCACAACCTTCTGACTATTAGGCATGAGTGCTACCAACTGAGTCACGGCTGATGCAATTCTATGCATTTAAAAAGTGAAACCAGTTTTTTTTTTTCCTCTTCCAACAAGGTGACCTTTCATGGCATTACATGTGGGAAATCAATATCAAGTGTATTCAAATGAAGCAAAGGTTAAAGGATGGTTGGAAATGTTGTCTGGTCATCTGCAGGACTTGCAGATACAATTCAGTTGCCATTCTAAATTCCTGTGCCCACTTCTTTAATAGAACCTGCTTATGCAAACTTCTTGCACTGTAATTACACATATGCCTATACGGCGCTACAGTTGTCACCACTAATGAGAAGCTGTGATAAGTTTACAAAGGCAGTTTCCATTATCAATGTGGACATAAGAATTTATATAGGAAAAATTAAGTATGCAGACATTTTTTTATCTGGGTAGATGTCTGTCATCTCTGACGATTGTAAGTCATTTGGTGGCTTTTGTAGTGCAAATTCTGCTGGGGTATGTGCAAATCCTGCCCTATTTTGACTGCATTTAGGATGACAAGTAAAACTTAGTAACTCTCTCCCCCAAAGTTCTCTGAATCAGCCATCAATGTGGCTTCCTTGATAAGATTTCCTAAGAAGGACTGAAGTATTTTTGGCAGATTGACATCTGTGATTCCACATTCATTTATAGTATTTGGTTTAAAAGTTGAGCAGGCCAATACAAACAGTATGGTGTACCTGAAGTACTTGTTAACTTAAAATGATTCTTTGTTCTAAACAATGTAATCTACATCTTTCAGAAAGGAATGAGAGAAGCAATTTTGAATGGCAATTTCTTTGGAACAAGTTGTGAGCTTGATATTTTGGCCTGCGTTTTTGAAAAGTGCATTTTAGTCTCGTCTCCTGACATAAAGCCTAGGTCAACGGTTCGCTTCAAAACTACTGCTTCATGTGTAAACCTGCTGTTCCATTAAAATGGAAAGTAGTCGCAGAGGTTTTGCTCTGCTGTTGGGATGATTGGCATGCAGTTTTGTAAGAAGCATAGTCTATTTGAAGTACATTTTGATATGATTTTCTCCTATCAGAAAGATTAGAACGTTTTGCCAAGCTACTTTATCCAAATCAAGTAAAAGTTCTTGCTGGAATGTGGTGCCGTTTGTGTTTTTACATTTAGTTCCGAAATGTTTGTTTCTGAAAAGATCTTCGAATATATTTTAACTGGGTACTTGGAGCAGGTTCATTGAGTGTACCCATTTCAAAGATTATTCTACATGCTAATTTTTTCACCAGTTCCAGATTCTGATTAAAATCAAAAAGTTTGATTTTTTTTTTATAGATATGAATGGGGAGGGTTACTAGGAGCATAAGAGCCAGAGTAGGCCATTCAGGCTGTCAAGCCTGCTCCACCATTCAGTTAGATCATGGCTGATCATCTACCTCAACACCACTTTCCTGTGCTATCCCCATATCCCTTGATGTCATTAGTATCCAGATAGCTATCCATTTTTGTCTTGAACATGCTCAATGATTGAGCTTCCACAGCCCTCTGGGGTAGAGAATTCCGAAGATTCACCACCCTCTGAGTGAAGAAATTCCTCCTCATCTCAGTCCTAAATGGCCTACCCCTTATTCTGAGACTATGTCCCCTGGTTCTAGACTCACCAGCCAGGGGAACATCCTATCTGCATCCACCTTGTCAGAATTTTGTAAGTTTCAGTGAGATCACCTCTCATTCTTTAAAACTCGAGAGAATACAGGCCCAGTTTCCTCAATCTCCTCAAAAGACAATCCTGCCATTCCAGACACTCCCTCTGTGGCAAGTATATCCTTCCTAAGATGAGACAAAAGCTGTACACAATACTGCAGGTGCAGTCTCACAAAGCCTCTGTGCAATTGCAGCAAGACATCTTTACTCCTATACTCAAAACCCCTTGCAATGAAGGCCAACATACCATTTGCCTTCCTAATTGCTTGCTGCACCTGCATGCTCACTTTTAATGACTCACTAACAAGGACACCCAGATCATTTTGGACATCAGTACTTTCCAACCCCCCTCCATTTTAAAGATACTCCGTCTTTCTACCAAAGTGAATAATTTCACATCTATTCAAATTATATTCCATCTGCCTGTTCAAGTCCCTTTGAAGCCTCCTTGCATCCGCCTCACAACTTACATTTCCAACTAGTTTTGTCATCAGCAAATGTGGAAATATTACATTTGGTCACCACATCCAAATCATTTATCTAGATTATGAATGGGTATGGCCCCAGCACTGATGTTTGCAGTACCCCATTAGGCACAGCCTGCCATCCTACGATTGACCAGTTTATTCCTACTGTTTTCTGTCTGTAAACCAATTTTCAATCCATACCAGTATATTGCCCTTAATCCCATGTGGTCTAATTTTGTTTACTAACCTCCTGTGTGGGACCTTATCAAAAGCCTTCTGAAAATCCAAATACACCACATCCACTGGTTCTCCTTTATGCTGCAAGTAATATCCTCAAAAAAAAAAACTCCAACAGGTTTGTCAAACATGATTTCCTTTTCATAAGTCCATGTTGACCCTGCCCAGTCATATTTTCTGTGTCTAGTTATCACATCCTTAATAAATTCCTACATTTTCCCTACTACTGACATCAAACTAACAGGTCTGCAGTTCCTCGTTTTCTCTCTCCCTCCTTTCTTAAATAGTGGGGTTACATTTGCTACTTTACAGTCTGCAGGAATCTTTCCAGAATCTATATCTTTCAAAATTCTAATCACCAATGCATCCACTATCTGTAGCCATCTCCTTCAACACTCTAGGATGTAGCTCATCTGGTCCAGGAGATGTATCGACCTTTAATCCAATTAATTTTTGAGTGTAACCTCTTTATTAACATTAATTTCTCAGTTCCTCATTTTCACAAGTCCCTTGGTTCCCAAGTATTTCTGGGAGATTTTCTGTATCTTCTTGGAGACAGGGGCATTGTAATTGTTTCGTTTCTTCACCATTTCGCTATTCTCCATTCTAAGTTCTGTTGTCTCCGCCTGTAATGGGCCCACGTTTGTCCTTGCTAATCCTTTCCTTTTCATGTACCTAAAGAAGCTTTTACAGTCCACTTTGTTTCTCGCTAGCTTGCATTCATATTCTCTCTCCCCTTTCTGTATCAGTTTCTTTGTAATCCTTTGGGTTCTAAATTGCTCCCAGTCCTCGGGCTTACCACTTTTTCTGGCAACCTAATAAGCCATTTCCTTTGATCTAATGCAATTTTTATATTTTGTTAGCCACGATTTGGTTTTTGTGTCTTAGAATGTATATTTGTTGTAGACCATGTAATGCTACTTTAAATACTAGAAATTGCCTGTCTACCGTCAATCTTTGTGTATTTTCTCAACTTGCCCCTCATGCCTTCCTAGTTTCCTTTGTTCAGATTTAAGACCCTAATTTCAGAATGAGCTATATCATTTTCAAACTTAGTGTAAAATTCTATCATATTATGGTCACTTTCCCAAAGGCTCCTTTATAGCAAGGTTATTAATTAGCCCTTTCTCATTACATAATACTCAATCTAAAATAGCCTGATGTCTAGTGAGTTCATGACTGAACTAAAATGACTGAATGCACAGCATTGCAATGTCGATGGAGACATCGACTGCTGGGTGATTGAGTTTGCTTCTTGCAGCAGCCATAATATTGACAGTATCTGTTAAGGGGGAAGCGATTGAGCTTTCTTTAATAGCTGCTTCTGTTGGGGTGGAGAAGGGACGATTTGTCCATGGTGCAACCGTTGCAAAATTTTAGACCTGTTTATGAAAGACACGTTTACACAGAAGAAATTTTCAAGTTGGCGAAAGGCTCCAGTATATATCATAAACTCGTACAGCACAGAAGGCGGCCATTTAGCCTGCCGTGGCTGTGCCGCCTTTTTGAAAGAGCTGTGCAGTTTGGTCCCACATCTAGCTTTATTCCCATAAACCCGCAAATTAGTCCTCTACAAGTACATGAAATAAGTGAACTTTTAAGATCTGCTACTGGGCTGATCCCAGCGACTTTGCAGAGGATTTTATTTAGAGTAATAACTGGTGCACAAATCACAGGCCTATCTTGGGTTTGAAGTGCAGCAAAACAGATTAAAGGGAAATCTTGAAATGTTGAGCCATACATGTTTCAAAACTTCATTGTGCTGTCTTAGCCTACAGACCATCCCCTAACTTGACTGGTTATGTAAGATTTCAGGTATGCAGTAATGCTGAAAAAATGTACTACATTAATCGAGGTTCCTGTAATTGCATGCAAGCCACTAAAACACAGACTTTACCTGTTTCTGCTTTGCTGTCCAGTTCTTCCTGGTTGTCAGTGTACCTTTATTAACTTTATATTTAGGGTGCCTTGAAGCTGCAGTTAAGGTTCCAACCAGGATGAACCTTGTTTACACTACTTGGCTTCTGCCTAGCTGGAACTTTGGCCATCCTGTTTAGGCGAAAACTTTGCACATACATGAACATGCGCAGAGCTGTCTTCTGACAGCTAGAGATTTAAATGTTTAGAGGGTGGGGAAGAGAGAATCCGCACTCTCAACATTAGAGTTGAGGCAAGGTAAGTTTTAAAACGTACTGACGGTTCAGTGCTTTGTAAAAGTTTGGCAATATGCTGGATTTACACGCGCTATTTGGTGTCAAAGTGGAACAGTGAAAGGCAACTCCATCCTTTCTCCAGGAATGTCGCAATCTGTTCTAGTCTGAAGGCAGGTTTGAGCCCTGGTTCTAGACTTTCACTTCACCTCAGCACTGGTGGAAAGCCAAAATCTCTTCATGCAGATATTAAACTTGCAGTGTAAATGCACACAAACACCCTCCAACTGATGTGTTCATATATTCCAGCTCTTATTCCTACTTAAGTCTAGAATCTTTTGCTGATTATGAAAGTGTTTCCCTATTCCTATCCTCCATTTTTTTTTACAGATTTTTTTTATAAAAATGCTTTTTTAGAGGAAATTGTGGTAGCATAGTAATTACTGCATCCCAAAACCCAGAGTTCATTAGTAATTGTCCACTCTGGTGAGTTGTAAAACTGAATTAACAAATTTGGTACTTCATGGCCTCGAGTTAAGAAAAATGAGCATGAAATTTGCTGGGTTGTCATTAAGAAAACTAACTTCTTATAGGGAAAGGCATATATTACCCCAATCCTCTCTGATCTATAGGTGACTCCAGCCCCACAATAGTGTGCAACAAAGTTTCACTAGGACAAGCCCCTCATCCCAGGAATTGGTCTATAAGGAGCGATCGAGTAGACTGGGCCTGTATTCCCTGGAGTTTAGAAGAATGAGAGGTGATCTTATTGAAACATATAAAATTCTTAGGGGGAGATGCTGGGAGGATGTTTCCCCTGACTGGGGAGTCTAGAACCGGCGGGGGTGGTGGTGAAGGTCAGTATCTCAATAAGGGGTCAGCCATTTAGGAATGATGTGGAGAAATTTCTTCACTCAAAGGGTTGTGGATCTTTGGAATTCTCTACCCACAAAGCTGTGAATGCTCAGTCATTGAATATAATCGAGACAGACCGATAGCTTTTTTTATAGTAAGGGAATTAAGGGATATTGGGATAGGGTGGGAAGGTAGAGTTTAGGTACATGATCAGCCATAGTCATATTGAATTGCAGAGGAAACTCGAAGAACTGAATGGCCTATTTCTCTGTTATATTTTGTTGACTATTGATGCTCTGCAAAGTGATCTAGCAAGCTTTCATTTAGTTGTAAATCAATTGCTACAGAACAGAATCATCATCAAAATATTCAATGGCCTTAATGGAATCACCAGCAGTTCATGGGGAAACATCGCTGCTGCTTCCAGACAATTAGAGGTGGGCAATAAATGCAGTATTGTTAGTGTAGCCAGGTCCAAGAGTTAATTGAGAAATATATTTTTAAAAATTGGTACCAGTCTTTTGTTATGGCAGTTTTATGCTAAGACGTTTTGATCCCAATTGAATGAATAAAGCCATAAATCGGGGAAAGGCCCATTCTCTGGTCATATCTACCCAGAGATTTATTAAATTACTGCCTGGTCCACAAGGAATCCTTTGTAAGCTCAAGCCAGTGAGCCGATTTCCAAGAAGGTTTTCACGCTGTACTGTAAAGCCGAGATGTAAACCTGATTCGATATCTAAATCTTATAGTACTGTTCCCAGTAAATGAATACAAGGTGGCGTACTTAACATTTTATTACTGAAGTTTGCTTACACAAATTAGTGCTGCAACAGTAAGGTGCTTGTGTTGCAATAAGAGGCTTTGGTATTGAGCAAAACTTTAGTGCCTAAACTAAACCATATTGGAGAAACCTGGCAGTGATTCTACTGCAATCATTTTGTGTCGTTATTAATGTAGGTTTGCTGGAATGTAGGCCCATTTCACCCACATCCTAGTTGGCGGTGCTATTATTGAGTTATGTGGTAAATGGATGCCAACCTGTTCTGGGAAATTTGAAGTGTTCAACTTTCATTTGATATAAATGCAACTCCTCTTAATTTCATATCCTAATTTTAAAAGAAAAATCTGATTGCTGTTATAGTTGACACCATGGGGCTTACTGTGTCAGATGGGAATCTGGCCATTTAGACAGCCACCATAGCTTTGAATCTCTGACATAATTTTCTATTCCTATAATTAAAGGCTAATGGGTATGGGATTATTCTAATAAATACAGAATATGAAGCATTAGGCTTTTCATTTTACCCATTGACCAAATTCTATAGATGGGTAAAATTGATGGAATAATGGAACATCAGTTGATTTGGGATGTCAAAATTTGGAATGTCTGAGTGTGTGTCTTGTCACTAGCAATAGCCTGACACTGCTGCTTTATTTTTCCTCCAGGTTCCAATGATTCTGGTTGGCAATAAATGTGACTTGGAAGATGAGCGAGTAGTGGGCAAAGAACAGGGCCAGAACCTAGCAAGACAATGGAACAACTGTGCCTTTTTAGAGTCTTCTGCGAAGTCAAAGATCAATGTTAATGAGGTGAGGCCAAATGTCCACATTTGGGTGTTGAAGTTCAATATGATGTGATTTTGGCTGGTCACAGCCCAGAACTGTCCCTCATTTAAGATAATTGGTCACTTCTGTCAGGGAGGAAAGCTGATATGAGAAATGGAGAATTGTCTCACTGATGCAATAGGTTCGGTTGAGGCACATACTTGGGGTAGAGAAAAGAGAGCTTTGCTTTGTCTAACCATGCTGTACCTAGCCTGGGAATGCTTAATGCTGACACTTAGTGTGCACATTGCAAAGTGTTCCATTCCCCACTGATGGTCTCCCTTACCCTTAACACACAAGTCATTATCACCATGCCAACATGAGAAAAGTTCACTCTCGCATTTAAGGTTATGGTGTATTGCACAATATTGAGATATATAAGCCCCCATCCGATACGAGGTGAATGACTGCTGACTTTTCCAGTATAGAGTAAACTTTGCAGCCATTGAGCAGCAAGATGTTTTACTTGTGTTGCAGGGGGCAATACCTAAACCATTTTCGCACATCAACTTCAGTCAATGGGTATAAAACATTTTAATATAAACTTGGTAAAGATGACCTCTGTTACTATCCTGTGGTGATGTAACATGGAATGATGCAAATGTGCATGATCCTGATGAAGCATCTTTCCGATACTGCATGGCACACTCAGGAAAACTGAGTTGATAGTTGCAGTTGTCATTCTTGGGCAAGGTTATGTCACCAACTCAAGTTTTTGCCTCCTCAGCCCTGTGAAGTGCTTTTGGACGCCTGTCCTGAATTTACCTCGTCCCTGTTTGTACTTATTGTTCCCTTGACCAGTCCAACAGTTATAATTTCAAATAGTTCTATGGATTAACCTTTTTCTTTCCACTTATTGCCATCTATACATCTTGTATCCCCTTTCGTACACTACCTCTTGAGGGCAATTTTTTTAATGTAACCTTCCCACTGACATCGGGACAGCTTTGTGGTCCTTCTCTGCTTCCCACCTGGATAAACACTGTTCAGGGTTCAGCCTGACCAGAGCGCTAATCATCTTTTTAGATAAAGGTCTCCACTAACTTGCCAATACATTTTTCAATTTCAATAATTGAATACACAGTCTTTGCAAAGTAATATATTGACTTGGGTAGAATGACCACTTTGGGCAAATTCAGCGCGCTGGGCATAAACTGCTAGAAATTCTGCTTGTTTGCTGAAGTAAAGTTATGATTCAGCTTTCCGCTCACTCATTTGCTCCATCACAAATTTAAAGTCTTGCATAAATTATTGCAATCGGGCAGCATTTTAGAATGTAATGGTTAGTCTATTCCCTTGCAGTAAAAGATATTTAATATTTGAGTATACCTGATGCATTTTCTTAATACTAATGAAATTAGGTTTATCACAAAAATGAGCATTTTTTAATCTCTTCCCCATTCCCCCCCAGTCACAAAATAAATTATTCTTCCTATCAATCTATCAATAGCATAGAATAACTTGCATTTATCTAGCTCTGTTCATGACCCTCAGGATGTCCCAAAGCACTCTAGAGCTAATGAAGTACTTTAAAAATGTCTTCACTGTTCTAATGCAGGAAGAACACCTCCATTATTTTGCCAGGTGAAGTGTATTTAACTTGATGCCCTAACATGCAGCACCTATCCCCATCAGAATTTAGTGTGAAACGTTGCTTCTCCCCCATCCTAATCTTATTTGTGCTCAAAACTGTTTCATTTTCCTCTTTCTGCAGATCTTTTATGACCTGGTCAGACAGATCAATAGGAAAGCGCCAGTGGAAAAGTGTAAAAAGAAGAAATCCCAATGTATGCTGCTTTAAATTTCTGCTATGCAGCAGGTCTGAGCCAGGTAAGACATATTGAGGGTGCTGTTCATCACATCAGGAATTACTGTTGGAATGCCAACTGCTGTTTAAATATGACTTGCAATGTTGAGGTTCTGGCTTTTGTTGTAATTACTCTTCAGTCTGCGAAATTTAAGTTTATTTTAAGTTTTTTGACCTGATGGGTTCTCCTCCATCTTTGCTACAATCTAGACTCTGACCCCAGGACCTGAAGTCAACACAGAGCTAGTGAATGGAGTTCACTCATGCCCCCAGTGCAATTAAAATAAAAACTATGCCTCCTGAAAATCCACTCAACTAGTTCTGATAAAGGGAACTGCCTCCCCTCAAACAGTAACCTGTGTTTTAGATGCTGATTGGCTTTCTGTACATTTCCAAGATGTTCCTTTTTTAATTGTGCCAGACTGAAGGAGATAGGGAGGCTGTAAAAGGGTTGGGTTGTGTTTTATTCACAGAAGTACAGTGCTTAAATACTTGTTCTGGCACGCACTGCTTGATTCTCCACTTGAGGGAGTCTACAGGGGGCATACAAGTGCCACTTCAGTTTTCAGACTGGCAAGTTGGGCAGTACAGAATCTTCAAATTGAAATTCAATTTAAATAGCAAAAGACAGACTTCTCACATCTCCCAGAAGCCCTATAGTGCCTCACATACACGTAATTGTTCGCAAGTGTAACACTGCGGTGCAAAGTAGATGGCTACTAAGTTTGCCTCCATAAATGCCCACAAGCAGCTGGAGATGAATACATTCTCATTGTTGGTTGAGGGATGAATGTTGGGCAAGGAACTGAATGAACTCCCTGCTCTCCTTCAAATATGCCTTGGGATTTTCAGCCTCCACTTAGTACACCAGAATGGATGATGGACTTTGATTTAATGTTTTGCCTGAAGTGATTGCTGCATTACTGCACTGTGGAGTCACCCGCTCAAGTCATGGACTTGGCTTGGCCCTACAAGCTTCAGAGGAGAGAAAACTGCCAGCTGACCTGGTTAGGAAACTGCTGAGTGGCAGGAGACAGACAGTACAGATAATGGGCAGCTCCACTAATTGGCAGGATATGACTACTGGAGTCCCAAAAGAATCTGTGGGGCTGCAACTGTTCACTGTATTTATTAACAGTTTAGTTGATGGAATAGAAAGCCACATGTCCATATTTGCTGATGACAGGCAGCATAGTAAGCAAAGTAAATGGTAGCATTAAATTACAAAGATATTGATAGATTCAGTGAATGGGCAAAACTGTGGGAAATGGATTTCAATGTAGATAAATGTGAGGTCATCCACTTTGGACCTAAAAAAGATAGAACAGAGTAATTTATAAATGGTGAAAAGCTAGAAGCAATGGAGGTCGAGACTTGGGGGTCTAGGCACATAATTATTAAAATATCATGAACAGGTGCAGAAAATAATCAATAAGGCTAATAGAATGCTGGCCACTGTGAGCAGTTCTGTGCACCACAACTTGGGAAGGATATATTGGCCTAGGAGGGAGTGCAGCATGGATTTACCTGTTGATACCAGGACTCCAAGGGTTAGATTATAAGGAGAGATTATACAAACTAGGATTGTATTCCCTGGAATTTAGAAGGTTAAGGGGTAATTTGATCCAAGTTTCCAAGGGTGACAGACAGGGTAGATAGAGGGAAACTATTTCCGCTGGTTGGGCAGTCCAGGACTAGTGGGCATAGTCTAAAAATTAGAGCCAGACCTTTCAGGAGTGAAATTAGGAAACACTGCTACACACAAATGGTTGTAGAAGTTTCGACACTCTCTTCCACAAAATTGGTGCAAGATCAATTGTTAAAATCCACCTCAGATTTAAAATTTTGTTAACCAAAGATATTAAGGGATATGGGGAAAAGGTGGGTTTTTGTAGTCGTATGGGGGAAATGTGAGCATCGCTGGTTAGGCCAGCATTTGTTGCCCATCCCTAATTGCCCTTGAGAAGGTGGTGGTGAACAGCCATCTTGAACTGCTGCAGTCCTTGGGGTGTATGTACACCAACAGTGCTGTTAGGAAGGGAGTTCCAGGATTTTGACCCAGCAACAATGAAGGAACGGCGATATGGTTCCAAGTCAGGATGGCGTGTGGCTTGTAAGGGAACTTGCAGGTGGTGGTGTTCCCATGCATCTGCTGACCTTGTCCTTCTTGGCAGTAGAGGTCGTGGGTTTGGAAGGTGCTGTTGAAGAGCCTTGGTGAGTTGCTGCAGTGTATTTTATAGATAGAACACACTGCTGCCACTGTGCGTTGGTGGTGAAGGGAGTGAATGTTGAAGGTGGTGGATGGGGTGCCAATCATGCTGGCTGCTTTGTTTTGGATGCTATCGAGCTTCTCGAGTGTTGGAGCTGCAGCCTTCCAGACAAGTGGAGAGTACTCCATCACACTCTTGACTTGTGCCTTGTAGATGGTGGACAGGCATCATGAAGACAGGTGATGAGTTACTTGCTGCAGAATTCCCAGCCTCTGGCCTGCTCTTGTAGCCACAGCATTTATGTGGCTGTTCCAGTTCAGTTTCTGGTCATTGGTGACACCCAGGATGATAGTGGGGGATTCAGTGATAGTAATGCCATTGAATGTCAATGGGAGATGGTTAGATTCTCTTGTTTGAGATGGTTATTGCCTGGCACTTAAGTGGCAAGTGACATTCGCGTCACACATCGGTCCAAGCCGGATGTTATCCAGGTCTTGCTGAATCTGGACTAGGGCTGTTTTAGAATGTGAGGAGTCACAAATGGTGCTGAACATTGTGCAATCATCAGCCAACATCCCTACTTCTGATTTTATATGGAGTTCAGTCACAGATCAGCCAAGATCTCATTGAATGGCAGAACAGGCTCGAGGGGGCTAAATGGCCTCCTCCTTTTCCTATGACTTTCATTTTGTAAGTGTTTCGAAGATGAAGTGGTGAAATATTCTGTATTGTAGAAGCTAGAAAGAGTTGGCACAATGTGCCTGTTTTAGTATGGTAGCTGACTATAGTGAAGCTTGAACTCTGAATCTATCCAGCACAACAACCTGCCTTTTGATGTATAAGGTTCTTCACAGAATTAAACAAAATTTGACCAAGCCACATGAGGTATATGGGAAGGTGGCCAAAGCTTGGTCAAAGAAGTCGGTTTTAAGGTGCATCTTCGAGGAGAGAGAGGTGAAGAGGTTTCAGGAAGGAATTCCAGAGCTTGGGACCCAGGCAGCTGAAGGCATGACCACCAGTGGCAGGATGAAGAAAATTGGGGATGCTCAAGAGGCTATAATTGGAAAAGTGCAGAGATCTTGAGATGTGGGGCTAAAGTATAATGGCGTTGCTATACTATTTAATGTATCTGGGTCATGTTCTGTCCTTTTCTGACAGTGTTGTGCTGAAAGCAATTTCCATTTTTTGTATAATTTTGTGTGAATGTTAGCTGGCACTGGTCCAGCACTTCGATTAAAATGTAGAACTACACATAGCTCCTGAGGAAAAGTAAGGAGCAAGAACACACTTCGTCAATGGTTCATATTGTGATGTGCAGCGCCCTCTGCTTTCTAGCTACTTCCTATTGACATCTTTTTGAAAACCTTTCTAACTTCGCAAATAATGTGAACAGTTTTGAGCTCTACTCTTTAAGCTGTCATATTCTGGTGAAGCTTTTTATTTTATTTCCTGGGATGTGATTCTTGCTGGCAAGGATAGCATTTGTTTCCAATCCGTATGTGCTCTTGCAAAGGTGGTGATGAGTCGCCTACTTGAACTGCTGCCATCCATGTGGTGTAGGTACATCCTAGGTGCTATTAGGAAGGGAGTTCCAGGATTTTGACCCAGCAACAGTGAAGAAATGGCAATATAGTTCCAAGTCAGTTTGGTGTGTGGCTGGGAGGTGAAGTTGCAGGTGATGGTATTCCAATGTGTCTGCTGCCCTTGTCCTTCTAGGTGGTTGAGTCATGGGTTTGGAAGGTGCTGTTAAAGGAGCCGTGCTGAGTTGCTGCAGTGCATCTTGTAGAGGGTACACACTGCTGCCACTGTGCGCCAGTGGTGGATGGAGTGCTGATCAAGCAAGTTGCTTTGTCCTGGATGGTGTCGAGCTTCTTGAGTGTTGTTGAAGCTGTGCTGATTCCGGCAAATGGAGAGTATTCCATCACTCTCCTGACTTGTGTCCTGTAGATGGTGGACAGGCTCTGAGGAGTCAGGAGATGTGTTACTCGTCACAGAATTCCCTGCTCTTGTAGCCACAGTATTTATATGGCTGGTCCAGTTCAGTTTCTGGTCAGTGGGAACCCCTGGAATGTTGGTTTGGGATTCAGCGTCAAGGGGCGATGTTAGATTATCTCTCGTGTTGGAGATGGTCATTGCCTGGCACTTGAGTGGCAAGTAACATATTCATGCCACACATCAGCCCAAGCTTGAATGTTGTCCAGGTCTTGCAGCATGTCAGTTCGGACTGCTTCCGGTATCTGAGGAGACACGAATGGTATTGAACATTCTGCAATCATCAGTGAACATCCCCACTTATGACCTTTTATGATTTAAGGAAGGTCATTGATGAAGCAGCTGAAGTTGGTTGGGTCTAGGATACTACCCTGAGGAACTCCTGCAACGATGTTCTGGGGCTGAAATATTTGGCCTCCGACAACCACAACCATCTTCCCTTGTGCTAGGTATTAGAGCATGGCTACCTGACCCAAACCTGACGGGACCTGACGATGTGTCGGGTTCAGGTCGGGTTGCACTTCCGGGTCCGACATTCGGGGTCGGGTTGAGCCGGGTCGGGCATGCTCCATCACCACCTCTGGTAAGTGGCTCCAATGTTAATGTACTTTATTGACTTGAAAGGCTGTTTCGTTACAGCTTTTTAAGCTTGTGCAGATAAAATGAAAGGGCTCGGGGTCAGATGTGGCTCTGTCGGGCTTGGGTCGGGTTTCATTTGCAGACCCGAGCTAGCCTTTACTAGGTATGACTCCAAACATTGGGGATTTCTCCACCTCCCCCCCCCCCCCCCCGATTTCCATTAACTTGAATTTTGCTAGGGCTCCTTCATGTCATACTCTGTCAAATGTTTCCTTGATGTTAGGGGCAGTCATTCACTGAACCTCTGGAATTCAGCTCTTTTGTCCATGTTTGGACCAAAGCTGTAATGAGGACAGGAGCCGAGTGGCCCTGGCAGCACCCAAACTGAGCATCTGTGAGCAGGTTATTGCTGTGTAAGTGCTGCTTGATAGCACTGTCACCGCCACCTTCCATCACTTTCATCGAGAGTAGACTGATGGGGCGGTAATTGGCCGTATTGAATTTGTCCTGTATTTTGTGGATAGGACATATCTGAGCAATTTTCCACATTGTTGGGTAGATGCCAGTGTTGTAGCTGTACAGGAACAGCTTAGTTAGGGGCGCGGCTAGTTCTGCAGCACAGTGTCCAGTACTACTGTCTGGATGTTGTCAGGGCCCATAGCCTTTGCAGTATCCAGTGCCTTCAGCAGTTTCTTGTTATCATGTGGAGTGAATCGAATTGGCTGAAGACTGGCATCTGTGGTGCTGAGGACCTCAGGAGGTCAAGATAGATCATCCACTTGGCCCTTCTGGCTGAAGATAGATGCAAATGCTTCAGCCTTGTCTTTTGCACTGATGTGCTGGGCTTCCCAGTCATTGAGGATGAGGATGTTTGTAGAACCTCCTCCTCCTGTCAGTAGTGTAATTGTCCACCACCATTCACGACTGGATGTGGTAGGACTGCCGAGCTTAGATCTGATCTGTTGGTTGTGAGATCGCTTAGCCCTGTCTACTGCATGCTGCTTCTGCTGTTTGGCCTGCAAGTAGTTCTGTGTTGTAGCTTCACCAGGCTGACACCTCATTTTTAGGTATGCCTGGTGCTGCTCCTGGCATGCCCTCCTGTACTCTTCATTGAACCAGGGTTGGTCCCCCGGCTTGACAATGATGGTAGAGTGGCGGATATGCCAGGCTATGGGGTTACAGATTGTGGTTGCATGCAATTCTGCTGCTGCTGATGGCCCACAGCTCCTCATGGTTGCCCAGTTTTGAGCTGCTAGATCTGTACTGAATCCATCATGTATAGCACAGTGGCAGTGCCACACAACATGATGGAGGGTATCCTCTGTGAAGCAGGGACTTGGTCTCCACAAGGTCTGTGTAATGGTCACTCCTACCAATAATGTTATGTGACAGGTAGATTGGTGAGGTTAGGTTTGGTTTTCCCTCTTGATTCTCTCACCACCTGTTGCAGGCCCAGTCTGGCAGATATGTCCTTCAGGACTTTGCCAGCTTGGTCAGTAGTGGTGCTACCAAGGCACTCCTGGTGATGGACATTAAAGTCCTCCACCCAGAGTGCATTATATGCCCTTGCTAGCCTCAACGCTGCTTCCAAGTGGTGTTCAACATGGAGGAGTACTGATTCATCAGCGGAGGGAAGGCGGTAGATGGTAACCATCAGGAGGTTTCCTTGCCCATGTTTGCCCTGATGCCATGAGATCTCATGGGGTCCATAGTAAATGTTGAGGACTCCCAGGGCAACTCCCTCCCAACTGTATACCACTGTTCCGCCATCTCTGGTAGGTAACCCAGGGTTACGACCATACAAATTAGCAGAAGTAGGCCATTTGGCTCATCAAGCCTGCTCCGCCATTCAATAAGATCATGGCTGATCTGTTTGTCTCGAATTCCACCCTCCCATCTACCCCTGATAATCTTAGATTCTTGTTAGGCAAAAGAATCAATCTGGATGTGGAAAGGATGTCTCCCTTGTGGGAGAATCTAGAACTAGGGCTCACTGTTTAAAAATAAGAGGTCGCCCATTTAAGCCAGATGAGAATTTTTTTCTGTGAGGGTCATGAGTCTTTGGAATTCTCTTCCTCAAAAGGCGGTGGAAGCTGAGTCTTTGAATATTTTTAAGGCAGAGGTAGATAGATTCTTGATCAGCAAGGGGGTGGAAGGTTATCAGGGTAGGTGGAAATGTGGAGTAATCAGTTCAGCCATGAACTCTTTGAAGGTGGAGCAGGCTCGAGGGGCCTACTCCTCCTCATTCGTATGTTCGTACCTATACCTTAAAAATATTCAATGGCCCTGCCTCCACCACCTTTTAAGACAGTGTTCCAAAGTCGCACAACCCTCAGAAAAAATATCTCCTCTGTCCTAAAAGGGCGACTCCTAATTTTAAAACAGTGCCCCCTAGTTCTAGATTCTCCCACAAGAGGAAACATCCTTTCCAACATCCTTTAAGGTCGTAGGATGAAGCCCATCAGGACCCGGGGGCTTGTCAGCCCACAGCTTCGTCAGTTTGCTCGCTCCTGCATCCCTGGTGATTCTTCCATCTCCTGATTTACAGCTATTACTGGAATGTTTTTTGTATCTTCTATAGTGAAGACAGAAGCAAAATATTTTCATTTCATCTGCCATTTCTTTATTATCAACTATTAACTCCCCATTCTCACTCTCTAGAGGACCAGCATTCTTTTCCTTTTTAAATATCTGTAGAAACTCTAGCTATCCATTTTTACATTTCTAGCTAGCTTCACCTCAGTCTAATTTCTTTCTCCTGATTAACCTTTTCGTCATTCTCTGCCGTTTTTGATATTCTGACCAATCATCTGACCTGTCACTCATCTTTGGACAGTTATATGCTTTTTCTTTAAGTTTGAGACAAGGAGGCCAAAGAAGAAGATGCTTTCCCTAATTTCTTTAGTTAACGGATGGTGGATCCTCCCCTTGGAATTTTTCTTTCTAGTAAGAATATGACGGAGGTGGAGGGGCGACATGATAGAGGTTTACTAAGTTATGAGCGGCATGGACAGAGTGGATAGTCAGAAGCTTTTTCCCAGGGTGGAAGAGTCAGTTACTAGGGGACATAGGTTTAAGGTGCGAGGGGCAAAGTTTAGAGGGGATGTGCGAGGCAAGTTTTTTACACAGAGGGTGGTGAGTGCCTGGAACTTGCTGCCAGGGGAGGTGGTGGAAGTAGATATGATAGCGACGTTTAAGAGACATCTTGACAAATACATGAATAAGAAGGGAATAGAGGGATATGGGCCCCAGAAGTGCAGAAGGTGTTAGTTTAGGCAGGCATCAAGATTGGCGCAGGCTTGGAGGGCCGAATGGCCTGTTCCTGTGCTGTACTGTTCTGTTCTGTTCTTAATATACTTATTCTGAGTATTCTGAAATATCCCCTGAAATGTCTGCCACTGCTTCTCTATTGATCTATCTCCTAGCCAAGTAACCCAGTTCACTTCAGCTAGCTCAGCTTTCATGCCCACATAGTTGCCCTTACTTAAGTTTAAAATACTAGTCTTAGACCCACTCTTCCCTCTTTCAAACTGGATGTAAAATTCAGTCATATTGTGGTCGCTGCTACCTAGAGGTGCCTTTACTCTGAGGTCATTAATCCTGTCATTACACAATACCAAGTCTAATATAACTTGCTGTCTGGTTGGTTCCAGAACTTGCTGTTCTAAGAAACTATCTCGAAAGCATTCAACTAAATCCTTATCCAGGCTACTATTGCCAATCTGATTATTTTTTTTCAGTTTATATGTAGATTAAAATCACCCATGATTATTGCAATCATGTGATTATTATCACAAGCACCCAATGTTTCTTGATCAAGGAGTCTCAGACATTGACTGTAAGGTATGATTCAGTGAGTGTGTCTGTCAGGCTGTTTATTAGTCTGTGGGACAGCTCTCCCAATTTTGGCACAAGTCCCCAGATGTTGGTGAGGAGGACTGGGCAGGGTGCATTTTTGTCGCTTCCGATGCCAAAGTCGATATTGGATGGTCCGTTGGTTTTATTCTTTAACTTTTCTGTAGCGGTTTGATACAAGTGAGTGGCTTGCTAGGCCATTTCAGAGGGCAGTTAAAAGTCAATCACATTGCTCTGGGTCTGGAGTCATATGTAGGCCAGACCAGGTAAGGGTGGCAGATTTCCTTCCCTAAAGCACATTAATGAACCATTGGTGTTATAAAATTCCTGATCAGTGCATTTTTGGTGCTGGTTCAGAATTAGCTCTTGCTTTCTTATGCTGTAGATTCCGTTTTGAAGTTTTAATTCCTGTTAATTAACCTTAGGTTATGCTGTTTGACCTGGTGATCTAGTGACCGTGATTAGGCAGATCTCTGTTTTGACATACAATGGTGTGTAAATGCCCTGATCACATGAACAACTTCCTGTGTTTCACTTACTGTAAACAACAAAGTGAATGTATGTCAGTTGTAGTGGGAGGAGTAACAGTCTACCACAGCTTTAAATTTACCATCACTCCCCTTAGAAAGGTAGGGCAGTATCATAGGGTTAGACAGAATGTACACCACAGAAACATGCCATTCGACCCAAACAATGTATGCGGTGTTCATGTGCCACTGAAGCCTCCTCCCTTCTTTCCTAATGTAACTCGATCATCATAACCTGCTATTTCTTTCTCCATCATGTTTATGTAGCCTCCCCTTAACAGTATCTGTGCTATTCACTTCAACCACTCCCTGCGGTAGTGAGTTCCACATTCTCACCACTTTCTGATTAAAGAAGTTTCATCTGAATCTTTTTTTTTGCTGACTATCTTATACTGATGGCCTTTAGTTTTTCCCATCCTCACAATGGAAACATACCATCTGTGTCTCCTCTCAAAACCTTTCATAATTTTAAAAAGCCTCTATTAGATTACCCTTCAGCCTTTCCTTTTCAAGCGACCCAGCCTGTTTATCCTTTCCTGATAGGCATATCCCTGCATTTCTGGTAAATCTGTTTTTCACCCTCTGCAGTGTGCCTCTTAATTTCTTTTTTATAATATGGTGACCAGTATCGAACACTCTGAATGGATAACTAGAGCTTCTCTGAATTAGCATTTGTATGGGAGTGTACAGGGTCAGAAGAGAACATTGCAATCTTGTCCAATCCCAAAGTTCGAATGTTCTATACGCTTGCTCACATTCCTCAGTTGTTTTCTCTGCCAACTCTCTGGTCAGTTCCTCTTGCAATTACTGTGACAGTAACCAGTTCTGTATGTCCTTCGACTGTTGGCCATCACAGACTGAGATTTGATGAATTTCTTATTAGTTTGGATCCACAGGCAATATGTATGTTCAGTTTGAACAAAGTCCAGTTTTTGACAGGGGTCTTTGGAAATGTTTAATGTGATTTTTATTGGACACCAAATATCTTTTCCTCTGTTTCAAAGTATCCTCTTCTCCCACTTCTGTATGATATGGAGACTTTAGCTGTTATGGTTTTTGATGTATTGTCAACTAATATAGATGGTGTTTTCTTGTCAATGTAATCACATTTTCCATTAAATGTTTTCATGTGAATTTATCTGTGTATCTAATTCTGTGACTAACTGTGCTGTTTTTGATGTTTACAGGTATGAAGAACTGTTGCCTAATTGGAAAGTGCCAGCATTCCAATTTCAAAAAAAAATTAACATATCTGAAGAGGCTTCACCCGTTTTTATATCTTCGATTTAAAAAAGATCTCCAGAAGACAGTTTGCACATACTGTTCCTGAAATTTGCCATGTGCATCGCTTGAACAGACAGTATTTTCACCTTTTTGCATAGTGGTTATAGCCAATGTGGATTTAATGATGAGTTTAGTTGTATGATTATACAAAAAAAAGCATGGACACGTTTCCAATGTTGTAGATGTTGCAAGTGAAATTAAGAGTTGATTACATATTGGCCTTTTATCATTGCACCTCTTCTCCCTATCAAGCACTAATAGTTCAATGATAGTTATTGACATTTTTAGTCCATAATGTTCCCTGATGGACTTATCCCAACAGTTAACATCTACTTTTGGTCATTGTGACTCCGTTTTATATTGGGAAGTTACAAGATCACCTTACTTTCACTATACAGTTGTATTCTAATTAAACATGTTTTGTGCATAATGCTTTGGAAAAATGGGTCTTTTATAGGAAAACTGTGGAAAGCTGATTTCTATGTCTCTCTCAAAGCTGAAATATATTATACTAAACCAACTCTAAACCGGTTTCCTGGGTCTCATTTATTTTCTTTCCAATCTAGGTTTCTTTTTTTTAAAAAAAATTGTGCATCAGTGTTGCATTGTAGATTTGGCAGGATGTTTCATTTTCTTGGACGCCTTGCAGATCCTGGCACTAGTTTACACAAACTGTAGGTATCTTTCCCTGTCCTAGTTTCCCTCCAATGCAACAGACAGTGCTAGACTGTCATTTCTCAGCTGCAAGCTTTCCTGAACTGCAGCAAGGTGTGAGTTTGAAAGTTTACCTTGAATGTAATTTATGGTAAATAGATTAGCATATTTACACTGAAAATTGTTGCAATTTCAGAATTCTAGACCAGGCCGGCACCAAGATTTTCATGGTCTGAAATTTACAGTTTTAAGACTTCCAGTACAAATGTGTTGAGGACCTGTGATATAGATTTTTCCTTTTCCCTTGCATTGTTTGGGGAAAGTATTTTAGGCCGAAATAGCAATACAGTAGTTACAGGTCTTGTGGGAGCTATTTGTGGAAGGTGAACTAACCGCATTACACAATATTAAAATATTTTGGCTTAAGTACAAATTTTTTTAAGCGTCCCATGCTGCCTTAACAATATTGGTATTAGGCTAAGGTCCAACATCATGCAGAAATTGTCTTTATCATGCATTATAAATGATTTGCTATCTTTTTAATAGCTATTCAAATGACAGCACATCATTACAGGGCGGACTATTCAGTCTTGACGTCTTGGGGTCCTTTCTGCCGTGTCTAACTGGAATATCCCTCTGGATATCTGGTTTAAGTTTTTTAAAGTTTTCTAATTGTACTGACTGCAGTTTGCGAATTCAAGTGAATAAAATGGACATGTTCCTGAATCGATTCCAATTGGGTTAAAAGATGAGGCTGATGTTTCGGTTTCTCTTGTCATATTCAAGAATGATTGATAATACGGTGTGTCCTAGTAATCAGCTGTAGTTTACCTTTTAAACCTGCAGTGGCTGTGCCACAATTAGTAATGTTTCACTGTGGGTTTTTTTTGTCTAAATCACTCGAAGTGTGGACTCTGTACACTTCACCCAAATTGCTATTGATGTGTTGCACGCTTAGGATCATGCCTTGAATATTATAAGCAGTGGAGAAGGTGTAGAAACATTTACAAGGATGATACCAGAACCGAGAGATTATCAGGAAAGACTGAGCGGACTGAGGCTTTTGTCTCTTTTTTTTAAAAAAAGACTGAGGGGTGACTGTTAAAATTATGAAGGGGGTTGATAGGGCAGACATGAAGATTTTTCTGCTTGTTGGGAAATCCAAAACTAAGGGCTATAAATGCAAGATGGCCACTAATAAATCCAATAAGGAATTCAGAAGAAACTTCTTTACCCAGAGAGGAACTTCCTACATGGAGTAGTTGAGGCAAGTAGTGTAGATGCATTGAAGAGGAAGTTAGATGAGCACGAAGGAGAAAGGAATAGAAGGATATGCTGATAGGGTAAGACAAAGTAAGGTGTGAGGAGGCTCGGGTGGAGCATGGACACCCGCATGGATTAGTTGGGCTGAATGGCCTGCTTCTGTGCTGTAGATTCTGTAATATTCTCTTGGTACAGTGGGGCTCATCACTTCCATGAACAGTCTGAATTACTGGATTTTAGGAGTGCTGAACCTCCAACTATCCAGTAGCATAACCCCAGAGGTGTAACAACAATATCCTGTTTTGCTCTGAACAGGATGTTCACATCCTTTTGCTCCTGTGCTTCATTCTCTTTACAGCAGATAGAACACTGAAATGAGGCCAGATTTGAATTGTTAAGCTACTTTAGTTCACAGCACATGAACATACAGAGCAGCTGGTGTGAATTAGGCTTCCTAATCAGGACAACTTTCTCTTGCATAATGAGCATGCCATAGGAATAGCAGTCAGTCATTTAGCTCCATGAGCCTGTTTGCTTTTATTCATGGCATGTGAGCATCGCTGGCAAGGCCAGTATTTACTGCCCATCCCTAATTGCCCTTGAACCAATGCAGTCTGTTTTGGCATTCAATGAGATCATGCGACCTAACTCCAAATATCTGCTACTGCTCTGTATAACAGAATACCTTTAGTTAATAAAAATCTTATCACTCATTTTAAATCTAACAATTGACCCAGTATCAACAGCTGTTTGCGGAAGAGTGTTCCAATCAGCTGGTCGCCATGTTTGGGTTGAACAAATTTCCTAACTGTCCTACGTTCTCCTGAGCTTTGCTAGTGCTCACTCACTGCAACTTGTTTTTAAGACTTGGCTGCCTATCTCTTTTTTAATCAGCTAGTGCTCACAGCCAGAAGAACTCCGATATTTCCCAACGTGGTGGGTGGGAGGTATTTACCGATTGTTATGATATTGGGATTCAAGGAGGTGGAGGAGCCAGAAGCAGATTTGGCCATGGCCTTGATTTTGGATGTAAAGAACAAATTCCTTGCGTTCAATGTCATGAGCCTGACTGACGCAGTGGAGATGAGTTTGGGGTAGTTCCTGATCTCTGGTATGAAGGAGTAGTAGAGAGAAAGAACTTGCCTTTCGCAACCTCATTGTCCTGAAACACTTTTACACCCAATGAAGTACTTTTGAAGTGTAGTCACTTGGAGGAAGCAATCAATTTGCAGGTGCAAGCTCTCTCAACCATAAATGTGATAATGACCAGATAATTCTGTTTTAGTAATGTTGATTGAAGGATAAATATTGGCCAGGACACCAGAGAGAATTCCCCTGCTCCTCTTTAAGAAAAAAAAATCATATAATCTTTTATGCCCACCTGAGAGCAGGTGGGGCCTTGGTTTTAACGCCTCATCCAAGAAATGACATCTGACAGTGCAGCACCCCCTCAGTCTCTGAAGTGGCATTTGAACCCAGA
Organism: Heterodontus francisci; assembly: GCF_036365525.1. NCBI lineage: Eukaryota > Metazoa > Chordata > Chondrichthyes > Heterodontiformes > Heterodontidae > Heterodontus > Heterodontus francisci. The sequence continues at coordinate 71,760,853 of NC_090395.1, read as the reverse complement.
ACCTTCTGACTTGGAGAGAATGGAACCCGTTGAACCACAGCTCAAATTCAACCTTGAGTGAAAGGTTGGTTTTACTGTGCTATGTAATTGAGGTTAGGGAATCCAGTTCACCAAGGAATAAATCCTGTACCTCCTAACTATTTGGTTTCTTTAAAAAAAAATGTATTTTGAATGATCTCTCAATTATTCAGCTGAAAAGATTTGAACTCAAAACTGAGCACTTATTGAAAGCAGAGCGTTCAAATGGAGGTTAAAAACAGAAAATGCTGGAAACACTGAGCGGTCAGGCAGTATCTGTGGAGAGAAACTGTTAATGTTTCCGGTCTGTGACATTTCATCTGGAATTCTGATGAAAGGTCACAGACCAGAAATGTTAACTGTTTCTCTCCATAGATGTTGCTCGGTGTTTCCAGTATTTTTTTAATTTCAGATTTCCAGCGTCTGCAGTAGTTTGAGCACCTCTTGCAGCATTTTAGCAGTTTTCATTGCTTTTGCAGCAACACTGAATCAACTGAAGTGTTACGTCTACAATTGTGTAGGCCATGCAATAAAAATGGTTTTGAAACTAAAACTAGCCAAAGTGTGTCTCACTATATTAAACAGTGACTACATCTCAAAGGTATTTCATTGGCTGTAAAGAACTTTTGGCTGTCCTGAGGTGGTGAAAAGTGCTATAGCAATGAAAGTCTGTCTAGCAACCACTGAATTATTTCTGAAGTCCTGCCACTATTTTATAGGCAAGTACAGTAGCTAACTTTGTGCACAGCAAGGTCCCATAAATAGCAAATTATATAGTACGAGGCCATTTGGCTCTTTGAAAACTAAGTAAATAGCTCTTTCAGTCTCCCTGCAATTTCCCCCTTTCAAGTATTTATCCAATTCCCTTTTGAATGTTACTCTTAATTTTGCTTCATCTCTTTGGTGCATTCCAGATAATCATAACTCACTGCATTTTTATATATATATATATATTTTTTTTTTTAAAGTCTCACCTTGCCTCTGCTTTTCCCAATCGTAAATGTGTGGCCTCTGGTTACTGACCCTTCTGACAGTGGAAATGAAAGATCAGAAAAAAAGTTGTACCTGCATTTGAGGGATAACACTGGGCCAACACCCCTGCTCTTCACTGAATATTGCAATGGATTCATCTAACTCCTACTCAAATCCTGCACAGGTCTTGAACCTACAGCCCTCTTGAGTCTAAGGGATGCCAAGCTGCCACAAGCTTTAATGAAAAATTATACAAGTGTTCAAACAGTGTGACGCCATGGCCAACCTGCGTCACGCAATGATGTCATTGATCCTTTATATGCCATGATGAACTATTTCCCCCTCCCTATCTCTGTAACCTACAACCCTCTGAAATATCTGCGCTCCTCTAATTCTGGTCTCTGGAGCATCCCCCATTTTCATCGCTCCACCATTGGCGGTCATGCCTGCAGCTGCCTGGGGCCCTAAGCGCTTTCTCCTCCTTTAAGATGCTCCTTAAAACTTACCTCTTTGACCAAATTTTTGGTCACCAGTCCTATTGGATTACGTTTTGCCACCAGAGGTGAGTGAACGGTGCTCGCCATTGACCTTGAAAGCTGCCCACAAAGATCCAGCGATCTCTGTGGCGTAGATGTCCCCTTTCCCAATGACACAGTTTAAATCTGGCACCAAGTCGAGGGGATTTCCAGGTATCAATCGTAGTGATGTCAGTAAGTAGGGTAAGCAGCCAATTACAAACAGCAAACCAGGAAGTTAAAAGCACTCATAGCTTCACTTTGAATATAAATACTTCAGATAGTTCAATAACTGTGGTTGTATTTAGAAGCTAAGATAAACAAACATTTAAAAAAAATTTAAATATGTAATTTATCAATGGAGAAATTCAATATTCCACAAATATAAAGTTAGCTTTTCAAGGCCAGTGAGGTTATTTATACTATTTACCAAGTTAGTACTCTGTTTTAAAGATGTACTTGCATATTTGTCCAGTTTCTCACCTATCTCTCTTCATGCCCTTTCCAAGCTCAACTTGTCCACGAGACCCACCTCCTGTTCCCTCAACCCTATTCCCACTAAACTGCTGATCACCCAACTTCCCTTCCTGGTTCCATATTAGCCGATATTGTTAACCGCGCTCTCTCCAGGTGTTTTCCCTCTCCTTTAAATCTGCCATCATCACTCCTCTTGTCAAAAAGAACAACCCTTGACCCCACCTTTCTTACTCACTACCGTCCCATCTCCAATCTCCCTTTCCTTTTCTAAGTCCTTCCAAACCCATGCCCATCTTTCCCAGAACTCTGTTTGAATTCCACCAATCAGGTTACTGTACCTGCCACAGTACAAAAGCAGCTATTATCAAAGTCACAAATGACATCCTATGTGACTGTGACAAAGGTAAACTTTCCTCGTCCTTCTCAACCTGTCTGCAGCTGGACCACACCATCCTCTCCACCGATATCCAGCAGGGTGGAACTGGTCTCACCTGGTTCCATTTTTATCTATCTAATCGTAGCCAGAGAATCACTTGCAATGGCTTCTTTTCTTGCTCCCACACCATTAGCTCTGGTGGCCCCCAGCGATCTATTCTTGGCCCCTTCCTATTTCTCATCTTCATGCTGCCCTTGGCAACATCGTACAGAAGCACAGTGTTAGTTTTCACAAATACACTGACACTCAGCTCGACCTCACCACAACCTCTCTCGATGACTCCACTGTTGCTAAATTATCAGACTGCTTATCCGACATCCTGTACTTGGTGAGCAGAAATTTCTTCCAGTTAAATATTGGGAAGACTGAAGCCATTGTTTTTGGTCCAAACTCCGTTCCCTAGTTACTGGCAACAGTCTAAAATCAAACAAGACTGTTCACAATCTTGGTGTCATGTTTGACCACAAGATGAGCTTCCGATCACATTTACACCATCACTAAGACCGTCTATTTCCACCTCCATAACATCACTCAACTTCACCCGTCTCGGCTCATCTGCTGAAACCCTCATTCATGCCTTTGTTACCTCTAGACTTGACTATTCCAATGCACTCCTGGCTGGTTTCCCACATTCTACTCTCCATAAACTTGAGGTTATCCAAGACTCTGCTGCCTGTGTTCTAAGTTGCACCAACTCCCGTTCACCTTTCTCCCCTGTGCTCGCTGGCCTACATTGACTCCCAGTCACGCAACATCTTGATTTTACAATTCTCATCCTTGTTTTCAAATCGCTCCATGGCCTCCCCACCTCCCTATCTCTGTAATCTCCTCTAGCCCCACAATCCTTCCAGATATCTGCATGCACCTAATTCTGGACTCTTGAACATCACCAATTTTAGTCACTCCACAATTGGCAGCCATGCCTTCAGCTGCCTAGGCCCTAAGCTCTGGAATACCCTCCCTTCGCCTCTCCGCCTCGTTTTCCTCCTTTAAGACACTCCTTAAAACCTATCTCTTTGATCAAGGTTTTGGTCATCTGACCTAATATCTCCTTATGTGGTTCGATGTGAGATTTTGTTTAATTATGTTCCCGTGAAGTGCCTTGGTATGTTTTATTATGTTAAACGCACTATAAGGGTTTTTAAGGGTTTTACAGTGAGATCAATAGCGTAATAGTGGAAGTTCTCATCAGTTCATTGATTTCTTATTGATTGCAGTCTGGAAGAACTTCAACTGCGCACCTCTGGAGAAGTGTAGAATCTCTGACAGCAACTTCTGGATTTCTGTGTTACTTAGCGCATGTGCGGACTCTAGAAATTGGAGTAATGATGATGAACGCTAACATAAAATCCGGGCCATTAATATCTCCTTATCTGGCTCGTTGTTGTGTTTTGTCTGATAACACTTCTGTGAAGCACCTTGGGATGTTTTACTACATTAAAGCCACTATGTAAATGCAAGTGGTTATTAACATTGTCCTGGGTTAGGATTTAGCATTTCAGAGATACAGGGTTTGTTAGTGCTGGGCTTTGAGTGGGACATGAGCTAACCTGTGCAGGTACATCTGTGTTGCCAGCAGGAGCTGCTATTGATAACATCATTGTCACTAAATGTCACCCTATTTATAAATTTATTATGTTCATTGTGATAGGTTATGATAAATTTCAAGTGCTACAAATTCTTTTAATAATTTTCCCTTTTAATTTATTTTCAGCTAAATTTGATTAACACAAAGGTTTGGCATCCTTCCATCTACGCAAGATAATGGGCACACAGCAAACAATCCATTTAGGTGGGGGGTCTTCTCTTGGTGCACCTTTGCTGATGACTGTGAAGGTCAATCCTTGAGATGCAGGTTCTGCCACAAGCGCTGCACATGAAGCTGCCAAATGATGCTGTGAGTTGTTTTCGGTGTTGGCGCCTGTTGCCAAGCTGCTGTAACCATTGGTCATTGTGGTAGTGTGCACCAGTCCACAGGATCTGTCGCCATTTCACTCTTTGCAATGGTCAATATTTAGGGCCTTCCTGTCACACTGGCAAGCATCCTTGAAATGGAGCTTTGGGTGCCCCACTGGTCATCCGTCCCTGGCTACCTCACCATACAAAAGGTCCTTGGGTATGTGACCATCTTCCATCCTGCGGACGTGTCCGATCCACTGAAGCAGACAGCGAAGATGGAAATTATTGAGCTGCTTTTCTTGGTAACTGTAAGTCGCCCACATTTTACAGCTTGGTAAACTGTCAATATTTTCACGTGTTTATTGCACTCTTCTACAGGAATGTGGCCATGTTTTGGATCAATTTAGAGACTTGAGGGCTGCTTGTACATTGCGTTACATGGTACTTACAAGTGTGTTCACTGATAATCCTGTGTCATCTTCACATACCCACTCCACACTGTCTCTTCAAATTTGAACCTTTCACTTTTTGAGCCTAGTTCATTCTTCCCCACAAGATGGCACCACCGAGCTGAGTGAAGATCAACATGTTTCTACTGCTGGTTTAATCGAGAGGGGGAGAGAAAACTTTGAGAGCTTCAGGTGTCTCCGAGTTTTAGTTAAGTTTAATTTTAGAAAAAAGTTACATTTCATGTTTTCTTCCCCTGTTTGGAGTCTAAGTTGAGACATTAGGCAGGTGCCCTGTATCTTGGGAACATAAAAGAGGAGGCCATTCAGCCCTTTGAACCTGTTCTGACATTCAATGAGATCATGCTGACATGATTAACTCCATACGCCTGCCTTTGCCCCATATCCCTTAATATCTTTGGTTAACAAAAGTCTAAAATTAACAATTAATTGGGCATCAATTGCTGTTTGCTGTAGAGAGTTCCAAACTTTTATCACCCTTTGGAGAAGTGTTGCCCAATTTCACTCCTGAAACATCTGGCGTTAACTTTTAGGCTCTGTCCCCTAGTCCTAGACTCCCCAACCAGCAGAAATAGTTTCTGTGTATCTACACTATCTGTTCGCTCAATATCTTGAAAACTTTGATCAAATCACTCTTTCTAAATTCCAGGGAATACAACAATAGTTTGTTTAATCTCTCCTCACTATTTAACCCTTGGAGTCCAGAGTTAATTCCAGTAAATCTACACTATTCTGTTCTTGGTAATATGATTGGCTGCTGGGTTGAGTTTCCAACTGTCCAGGATTGCCCTGGAGTCTCCAGAAGATGAAGATTACTCTATTGGAAACTGCTGTGAGCGACACTTGGGAGAAAAATCCTAGGGGAATTTTGAACCCATTGTGTTTTTCTTTTCATTTTCCCTGGGCAGTTTTATTTATTAGATATAAATCCTTGGAGATGGGGGGAAAGGCTATTTGACTGGGAAGGGCACTTGGACACAGACGGTCACTTGATGAAAGCTCCAGGAATATGGCAAACTATAGTTGGCAATGCTTCTGGCTGCTAGGTAACAGCCAATCAGTTGCAGAGCATAAGGTCCCGCTAGAGGGTGTCTCATTGTTCTCCATCAAAGGGTTGGGGTATATAACTGCAATGTTAACACCTTCTGGCCAAGTTTAAAGTTGGTAAAGGGGAAGGATAGTGAGGATCCATTGTAGATCAAATTTGGATGTGGACACAGTGGGTGGCACTCACATCTGAGTCAGAACCTGAGCATATAATCCAGGCTGACACTCCAGTGCAATGCTGAGGGAGTGCTGCACTGTCAGAGGTGCCATTTTTCAGATGAGATGTTAAACCAAGTTCCTGGTTGTCCTCTTGGGTGGAGATAGCAGAACCCATGGCACTCTTCGATGAAAAGCAGGGAAGTTCTGGCCAATATTTATCCTCAACTAATATCATTAAAACAGATCAGTCACTGTTATAATGTAGAGAAGTGCTGCAGCCAATTTGTGAACAAGGTCCCACAAACAGCAATGTGATAGCCACCAGTCCATCTGTGCTTTTAGTGATGTTGGTTGAGGGATAAATATTGGCCAGGCCACCAGGGAGAACTCCCCTGCTCTTCCTCGAAATAGCGCCATGCATCTTTTAGATTCATCGTGGCTAGAATAGTTAATGAATACTTTGTATTGGTTACTAAGGAAGAGAATGCTGCTACAATATCAGTACAAGTGGCAATGGTAGAGGAAATAGATGGGGTAAAAATTGATAGGAAGGAGGTACTGTGAAGGCTGACTATGCTTACAGTGGATAAGTCACCTGGTCCAGATGGCTTGCATCCCAGGTTACTAAAGGAAGTGGGGGTGGAGATAGTGGAAGGGCTTGCCATAATCTTTCAATCTTCCCTAGATACCAGGGTGCCAGATGATTGGAGAGTAGCAAATGTGACACCCATATTCAAGAAAGGGTGTAAAGACAGTCCTCGTAACTACAGGTCGGTCAGTTTAACATCCATGGGTAAAGTTTTAGAAACAATAATCGGGAAAAAAATTAACAGGCACTTGGAGTGGTTTGAATTAATGAAGGAGAGCCAGCACAGATTTGTAAAAGGCAAATCATGCTTGACTAATTGAATTTTTTGATGAGGTAACAGAAAAAGTTGATGAAGGGAATGCTGTGGATGTTGTCTATATTGATTTTAAGAAAGCACTTGACAAAGTACCATATAAAAGGCTGGTTAACAAAATTGAGGCACCTGAGATAGGAGGGTCAGTGGCAGCTTGGATAAAAATATTGGCTTAAGGACAGAAAACAGTGAGTCATGGTAAATGGTTGTTTTCAGATTGGGGAATGGTAGACAGTGGTGTTCCCCAAGGATCAGTGCTAGGACCACTGCTTTTTTTTGCTATAAATAAATGACTTGGATATTGGAACACAGAGTAAAAATTTCAATATTTGCCAATGACACCAAACTTGAAGGTGTGGCAAACAGTGAGGATGATACCAATTGACTGCAACAGAACATAGACAGGCTAGCAGAATGGACAGACAAGTGGCAGATGGAATTTAATGTATAGAAATGTGAGGTGATGCATTTTGGCAGAAGGGATATGGAGCGGAAATATAGACTAAATGGCACAGTTCTAAAGAGTGCACATGGACAGAGGGACCTGAAGTTCATGTGCATAGATTATAGGTGGCAGGACTTATTGAGAGAATGGCTGGCGAAGCATATGGGATCTTGGGCTTCATAAATAGAGGCATTGAGTACAAAAGCAGGGAAGTTATGCTGAACCTTTGTAAAGCTCTGGTTAGGACACAACTCGAGTATTGCACCCAGTTCTGGTCAGCACTCTTTAGGAAGGATATGAGGTTCCTTGAGAGGATGCAGAGGAGATTTACCAGAATGGTTCCAGGGATGAGGGATTTTAGTTACAAGGTTAGGTTGGAAAAGCTGGGGTTGTTCTCCCTGGAGCAAAGGAGATTTAGGGGAGATTTGATCGAGGTGTACAAGATTATGACAAGTTTAGATAATGTAGACAAGGAAAAACTGTTCCCATTAACTGATGGTACAAGGACTAGGGGACACAGATTGAAGATTTTGGGCAAGAGATGCAGGGGGAATGTGAAGAAGATGCAGCGAGTGCTTGCTGCCTATGAGGATGGTGGAAGCAGAGATGATGAATAATTTCAAAAGGAAATTGGATGGGCACTTGAGGGAAATAAACCTGCAGGGCTATGGGATACAGCAGGGTAATGGAACTGACTGGATTGCTTTACAGAAAGCTAGCATGGACCCAATGGGCATATGGGCCTCCTTGTATGTGGTTATGACTCTATGACACCTGAGAGGTCAGACTGGAGCTCGGTTTAACATCTCATCTGAAAGATGGCACCTCCAACAGTGCAGCACTCCCTCAGTACTACACTGGGTTTGTCAGCCTGGATATTTGTGCTCAAGTCTCTGGAATGGAGCTTGAACCCATAAACATCTGAACGCCATCAACTTAGCCAAAGTTGACACTGACGTAAAGGGCAGGCGGATGTTTTATTTTTTGGCCCAGCTAGTGTTGGAGAGTGTTCCAACCCCAATTAGCGATAAACAGAATGTGAACACTGATTATACAGTGTGCGATGAAGTTTGTTACTTTGCCACTCGAGGGCACTATTTCACATATGATTACAGTGGACAACTTACTGTTCAACAAGCAGGTGTTTTATGCAGAATTGTTGGTTGGCAGAAGAAAACACGAGGAGAAGAAAGGCTCTTCAAGGACACGTTGAAGATTCGCTTGAATCAGTACAACGTGGTTGCTGACTCCTGGGAATCCCTGGCTACCGACAGACAACGATGGTGAGAGGAGGCGTGAAGGTCTTTCTTGCCCAGCATTGTAGCTCAGAGGATCGGAGTGGCCATGGGAACGACAGGAGAACTCACCAGGCTGGTGATTCTGTGAGGCATGTGATAACGCAACTACCTACCTCATCAATACTACCCCTTGACAGACCGCTAAAAAGCAGATGATCCAGTCATTATCACATTGCTGATTTTTGGGAGCTTGCTGTGCACAAGTTGGGTCTCCTTTTTCCTACATTATAACAGTGACTACACGTCAAAAAGTACGACATTAGTTTTAAAGCCCTTTGGGATGTCCTGAGATGGTGAAAGGAGCTGTATAAATACAAGTCATTCTTTTTAAACTATGAACTTAGGTTCCCTTTGTTGTTGGCTTGAGTACAATGGTAAAACAAACTATTTTACAAAACTGGAGATAATTCACACTCCTCAAACTGCAAGTGTTATAACAGCAAGGGACTGGGACTAATTGGATTGCCCTCCCAAAGAGCTGGCCACAGGAATGATGGGCCAAATGGCCTCATTTGTTGTATGATTCTACGAAAGGCTGCAACTCTGGACAGCATTTGAACATGAGCACGGTTTTCTGTAGAAAACAGAAATTGGTTGATTAATGTCCGGAGCTGTGATTTAAGTGGCTAGCCCACACTTAGGTAGATTTTAAGGAATACCTTAAAGGAGAAGGGAGAGGTTTATAAAGCTGTGGCTCAACGCCCATCCCGGGGGGATAGTCACATCTCCTGAAATCGGCAGAGTTTGGATCTGCAGATGTTATCTCTCTCCTCCACCTTCCCAAGTCTGGTTTGAGACTCGATGAGTGGAGTTTTAGGTGGTTTGCATTTTACTGAGAATTTAATATGGGGCAAACTGCCGTTGACCCCCTGAACTCTTCGACAAAGCCATCCGTGTTTCCCATGTCTGGGGCGTTGTGTTTCCCTACAGGCTGTTCTGATTTCATTACAGTAACTTACACTCCGCTGTTTTATAATGGGCCAAGGTCCCAGCAGGGACAATAACCTTGCAAACAAGGGACTTGACCAACTTATGAACCCTTTTCCCCTTCAATAACTCCATGAACGAGATGAAGATTTATTTTCTGATGGGTATTCTTTTTTCACTAAGTGCTTTTCTCAGTTGATAATTATCCCGAGTTGCCTATCCCCCTGCGAGTTTATAGTGTTTACGGGCTGATTAAACCCTTAAACAGCCTTTGTGCATTATCTAACTGACAGGCCAAGGCCCATAGTACAGGTCAGTACCAAGGTTACAAGAAGAGGGGAGAAGATAAGATAAATCAGAAAGGCCATTCAGCCGCTTGAGCCTGTTCCATCATTCAAAAAAACATGGCTAATCTTCTAGCTCAACCCTACCTTCCTGCACTATCCCCATATCCCTTAACTCCCTTAGTATCCAAAAATCTATTGATCAATGTCTTGAATATACTCAATGAATGAGCATCCACAGCTCTCTGAGGTAGAGAATTCCAAAGATTCACAACCCTTTGAGTGAAGAAATGTTTCCTCATCTGTCGTAAATGGCCGACCCCTTATCCTGAGACTGTGACCCTGTGTTCTAGATTCCCCAGCCAGGGGGGAAACATTTTCTGAGTGTCTACCCCTGTTAAGTCCATTAAAAATTTCAGATGTTTCACTGGGCTGGATTTTGTGCAGGAGGTGGGGCCCCCATCACTAGGCCGAAAAGGCAGAGGGAACCTCGCCTCTGCATTTTATCAGATCCCCTGAGCGATCCTCCAGTCTTTTGGGATCAAAGTTTAAGGAGGCGGGATCCTCATCCCTTTAAAGACTTCATAGGGACGAGGATCCTGCCCCCAAGACCTGCCGGCCAATCAGAGGGCTGGGAGCTCAGCAGTATCGCCAATGCCACTGGGAGCAGTGATCACTGTGACCAATGGTACTGCAGAGGCCTCGGACCCAAGCCCATCGCTGGAGCCCCGGAGAAGAAGTAGGTGAGGTGGGATCGCCAGGGCCAGTCTGGAAGGCATTTGGTCCAGGGGGAGGGGTGTCCCGGGGGGTACACTTGTTCCCGGTGAGGGTTCTCCGCGGGACACAAATTGCCCATGAAGGAGGGAACCCCCCCCCCCCACAACTCCACTAAGCCCGCAGGGAGGGTAAGATCTGAGCGGCAGCGTGAAGAAGCCTTTATTTGGCCTCTGGGCAGGAAAGTCATCATTGGCCTATCCCATCCCCGGGAGAATCGGAACTGGATTCCCAGCGTCGGTCCTGTGGTTGGTGATTCTACCCTGACTCTCTGCCCTCCCGCCATGAAACCTGCCATCGGGATGAGAACAAAATTCCGCCCAATGTGATTCACACCTCATCTAAATTCAAGGGAATATAGGCCCAGTCTACTCAATCTCTTCTCGCAGGATAATACCCTCATCACAGAATCATTCTAGTGAATCTCGTAACGTTGCGTCCAAGGCTTGCATATCCTTCCTTAGGTAAGGAGACCAAAACTGCACAGAGTATTCCAGCTTTGATCTCAGCAAGATCCTGTACAATTGCAGTAAGACTTCTTCACTCTTATACTCCAATCCCTTTGTAGTAAAGGCTAACATACCACTTGCTTTCCAATTTGCTTGCTGTATCTGCATGCTAGCTTTCTGTGATTCAAGGACACCCAGGTCCTTCGGAATGCTATCATTTCCCAGTCTCTCACTATTTAAAAAATATTCTGCTTTTCTATTTTTCCTTCCAAGGTGAATAACTTCATACATCCCTCTTGCTCACATTTCACACGCTTGTTCTAGATTCTCCAACCAGAGGAAATAGTTTCTCTCCATTTAATCTATCCAATCCCATAATCATTTTGAATACCTTTATTAGATCACTCTTTAATCTTCTATACTCCTGTGAATACAAGCCTAGTCTGTGCAACCTGTCCTCATATTTTAACCCTTTTAGCCCCGGTACCATTCTGGTGAATCTGTACCGTACCCCCTCCAAGGCCAATATATCATTCCTGGGGTGCGGTGCCCACAATTCAATGCTGTTGTTCAAAATGGGGTCTGACTAAGGATCTATACAACTGAATGAAAACGTCCCTGTGTATTTTCACTTGTTCCTCTCCTCTCTTGAGCCAAGAGACAAGAAGTTCAGTGACATGCGCGACAAGCATGTTGATTGGCTATTTGACCAAGAGGGGAGTCAATACAGCTTAATCCATGCTCTTCCCATCTGACCGTCCCATATTAACATGCTCCAGCAGGGTTATTGCATTGCATTCAGGAGAAGGACCCCCTGATTGATCCTCCTTCTCTATAGCCCAGCACAGCTGGAGATGGAACCTGGGATCTTCCTATTCCCTCTGGCTCAGTACCATTCCGCACATTGCATTTTCGCTTTGGTCCATCAGGACAGTTGAGTAAAAAAGTTTCTTGCTTTGGGCAAACATTCTCACCGTCATGGAAATGTGTTTTTGTACAAAATTAAGGTACTTTTAGATTTGGTGTTTCTACATAGAAACATAGAACTTAGGAGCAGGAGTAGGCCATTTGGCCCTTCGAACCTGCTCCGCCATTCGATAAGGTCATGGCTGATCTGATTGTGGTCTCAACCTTACTTTCCTGTCTGCCCCCCATAACCCTTGACTCTCTTGTTTCTCAATAATCTGTCTAACTCAACATTGAATATATTCAATGACCCAGCCTCTACTGCTCTTTGGGGAAGAGAATTCCACAGACTAACGACCCTTTGAGAAAAAATAAAATCTCTTCATCTCCATCTTAAAAAGGAGACATCTTATTCTTAAACTGTGTCCCTATTTCTAGTTACCCCCACAAGAGGAAACATCTTCCCCGGTATCCACTCTATCAAGTCCCCTCAGGATCTTATATATTTCAATAAGATCACCTTTCTGCAGTCTACGAGATGGAGATCAATAAAAATCTGGATTCGACCCTTGGGATAAGGGAGCAGAATTATTAACAATAAAAACTTGCATATATATAGCACTTTCAACATAGTAAAACATCCCAAAGTGTTTCACAGGGGCATTAAATTAGACACTGAACCACATAAGGAGATATTGAGGCAAATGACAAAAAGCTTGGTCAAAAAGGTAGGTTTTAAGGAGCATCAAACGAGGACAGAGAGGTAGAGAGTCGGAGAAGTTTAGAGAGGGAATTCCAGAGCTGGGAGATCAGGCAGCTGAAGGCAGGGTACCAATGGTCCAGTGACTAAAATCAGGGATGCTCGAGAGGTGGGATTTGAAAACAAAGATGAGAATTTTAAAATCGAGACGTTGCTGGATCGGGAGCTAATGTCGGCCAGCGAGCACAGGGAATGATGGGTGAACGGGACTCGGTGCAGCAGAGTTTTGGATGACCCCAAGTTTACGTAGGGAGAGATGGGAGACTGGCCAGAGGAGGACTGGAATAGTCGAATCCTGAGGTAACAAAGGTCTGGATGAGGCCCAGCTGTCCTTCAGTTCAAACTGCACTTGGGATAAGGGAGGCAATTCGTAATGCAAATGGGAGCTTGGCTGAATGTCACATGTCTCGCGAGAGGCTGGGGACTGAATTCCTCGGGTAGGTCCACACATTGGCAGTGCTGATGATTTAACACACCTGCTGCTCGCTGTAGCGACACCGATAAGGCAGTTCCTTCTTTAAGAGTTTCTCATTTATCTGAAGGTATGTTTGACTGATGGTGAGGTGACAGACCTAAATAGCCTTTCGGCCCAAAATTAATGTTTCCATCGTGAAACCTCTCGGTGGTGAAATGATTAATAGACATTGTCAACTGTTTACGGCCCATCATCCTAATCTGTTTCGCATTACATCTCATGCATATTGTAGCAGTGGCACTGAGGTGACAAATGCAGACTGCAGTCACTACCAGCAACTGCATTCAATGGGCCACTTGTTCAAATCATTCACATTAGTTTCAGCTCATACTCCCCTCCCCAGTTAGTCACCCTGTTCTCGATTGCCTGTGAGAGCGACTGTTTAAACTGTGCCAAACACATTATGCAAATAGTGTTTGAAAACCACACAGGCAAAATCCCACTCCTTACACCCACACACACATACACACATACCGGTACACACACACATACCCCTACTCACCTTTCATGATCTCAGGACATACTAAAGTGCTTTATGGCAATGAAGTACTTTTGACATGCAGGTATTGTTGTAATATAGGTAAACACAGCAATTGATTTGCACACAGCAATATCCCACAAACTAACAAGATAATGGCCAGATAATCTATTTTGTTGGTCTTGGTTGAAGGATGAATATTGGCCAGGACAATTAGCAGCTGTAGATTCTTTTATTTCCACCTGAGAGGGCAAGCAGGGCCTCAGTTTAATGTCTCATCTGAAAGACAACACTTTCGACTGAGCAGCACTCCCTCACTACTGCCCTGGGAAAGTCAGCCTGGATTTTGTGTTCAACTCACTGGAGTGGGATTTGAAACCCACAATCTTCAAACTCAGAGGTGAGTGGCTTATGCAAAGAGCCACAGCTAGCACCGGTGGAAAGTAAGATGGTCAGAAATCAAATCTAATTTGAAAAATGGCTGAAGATGCCACAAACGGTCTGTGTGCAATCTGGCTGATGCAGTTACCTACAGGGTAGTGACTTCTAACGTTATTTATTGGCTGAGAGTGCTTTGGGATGTCCTGAAGATGAATGCAAGTCTCTCACAAGCCTCAGACTGTGACTGAATACTGCACTGCATCTGACCTGAAGCAACTGGCCCAATAGATAATGAGCATTCGCTGTTTAAAACCTCCTCACTGTTCTCAGACAGGGCGCGATTGATTGACAATTCTCAAACAAGTCCCATAATGCTATGTAGTACCTGTCACCATTTCAGCAATGTTGAAATCAGTCCTACATTTAATTTTATTCCCACTTTGATATCAAATGCAAAATATTTGAGTCAGCCCCATTGTAAGGTGTGAAGTCTATTTACGTGTAATTGTATGTGTCTCTGTGACAATATAATTAATCATTCTGATAAATGAATCTCAAGTTCAGCAGGCGATCAAAGGGAAACTCATGAATATCCAGAGGTTCATGAGTGAGAGAATCAGCACCAAATGAAATGAAGAGCTGTGACAGAAGGTGATGTGTTTTTATATGGTGTACATGGTGTATTGTATACATCGTGTACATCAATATCAGATGGGTTTGGCTTTTACATTGGCTCAGATATTGTGGTGGTATGATTGTAAAGCTATCGGCGTTCACTATTTTTAAAGAGTAAATTGCAGCTTCCTGAGTCTGCACATGTGCAGTTAAACGTGGAAATCAGGAAGTTGCTGCCCGATTTTCCCTGCTTCTCCATGAACTGAACTACATGACTACCTCACCAAGAGACTCAGCTTTCAAACACAAGAAGGGTGTGAAATGACCCTCTACAGAACTAATGAAGACATCAGAAAAAGATAGGGCTGGCCCATTCAAGTGTAAGTGAACTTTTAACAGCATATTACGTCTTAAATACTGCCAAACAACCTCTCTAGCACTGAAAATTTGGTTTTACAATTGTGGAGTCTCATTCCTTTAAATCTTAATCATTGTTGGAGATGAGAAAAAAATGTAAAAATTAAAAGAACAATATTTTTGTACTTCTTTCTATCTCTGTTAACTCTCTCTAATTTGTATGTTCGTATATTCTTGACAAGCTTAGAGGGTGGAATGTTATCAGGGGTAGGTGGAAATGTGGAGTAATCAGTTCAGCCATGAACTTATTGAATGGCAGAGCAGGCTCGAAGGGCTGAGTGGCCTACTCCTGCTCCTAATTCGTATGTTCATCCCATCTTTCTTTCTCTCTTTTTATTTTGCTTTCTGTACCTGATTTTACAATCAATTCAATAACCTAACTTGCAATTCTTGGTTTACACTTTGTGTGGCCCAGTAACAAGTCTTTAAGCTGTTTGGTTGAAGAACTACGCCATTGGTTTACACATGCCACAGATCACCTGTAAAGGCATGCCACGCATAATGGGTCTCTAATTACCATAAATTGTCACGCAAAAACTCACCAAACGTCTGTGGGCAGCTGTAAGCAGAATGAGCTGGGAGGGAGCACCATTTGATTACTGCTGACCACAAATTCCAGGCCATTGTCTCTGAATAGCATTAAAATAATTAATGGTGAACCATGAATTCACCCCCATTCCTTCACCCAATCCTTCCTCCCAATCCTGCCCCCAATGCTTGCCCAATTTTTCCTTGTAACCCAGATCCTAATATTCGCCCTAATCCTGTTTCAAATCTTCCACTGAAGCTTGCCCCAAATCTTCTCCCAATCTTTACTTCTAATCATTTTCCAATCCTCCTACAGATCCTTCCCCTAATCTTCCCCCAACCTTGCGTAATCTTGCCCCTGCCCCACCCCTATCCAGTTTTACCTGTTAGACCCAATCACTTGCTGGACAGAAGCTCTGTTTTCACTCACATTTGCCTTGGTGAGATGCTGCTGTGCATCCGGAGGTATGTACACAGTGCAGTCATGGAGTGCATGTGATAGAGGCTTTAAAGTGCTGGATGGGCTGACGATTGGATTGGTGGAGCAGTTCCTAAAATCAGAGCTGGCTGTTGACCATTCTTCTACTGTCTTGGAGGACTAGCAGTACTGGCACTGTCTGGGATCCAATACCCGGACTATCAGTACTGGCATTGTCTGGGATCCAATACCCGGACTATCAGTACTGGCATTGTCTGGGATCCGATACACAGACTATCAGTACTGGCACTGTCTGGGATCCAATACCCGGACTATCAGTACTGGCACTGTCTGGGATCCGAAACACAGACTGTCAGTACTGTCACTGTCTGGGATCCAATACCCGGACTGTCAGTACTGGCATTGTCTGGGATCCAATACCCGGACTATCAGTACTGGCACTGTCTGGGATCCGAAACACAGACTGTCAGTACTGTCACTGTCTGGGATCCAATACCCGGACTGTCAGTACTGGCACTGTCTGGGATCCGATACCCGGACTGTCAGTACTGGCATTGTCTAATATCCGATACCCGGACTGTCAGTACTGGCATTGTCTGGGATCCGATACCCGGACTGTCAGCACTGGCATTGTCTGGGATCCAATACCCGGACTGTCAGTACTGGCACTGTCTGGGATCCGATACCCGGACTGTCAGTACTGGCATTGTCTAATATCCGATACCCGGGCTGTCAGTACTGGCATTGTCTGGGATCCAATACCCGATCTGTCAGCATTGGCACTGTCTGGGATCCGATACCCGGACTGTCAGTACTGGCACTGTCTGGGATCCGATACACAGACTATCAGTACTGGCACTGTCTGGGATCCAATACCCGGACTATCAGTACTGGCACTGTCTGGGATCCGAAACACAGACTGTCAGTACTGTCACTGTCTGGGATCCAATACCCGGACTGTCAGTACTGGCATTGTCTGGGATCCGATACCCGGACTGTCAGCACTGGCATTGTCTGGGATCCGATACCCGGACTGTCAGTACTGGCATTGTCTAATATCCGATACCCGGGCTGTCAGTACTGGCATTGTCTGGGATCCAATACCCGATCTGTCAGCATTGGCACTGTCTGGGATCCGATACCCGGACTGTCAGTACTGGCACTGTCTGGGATCCGATACCCGGGCTGTCAGTACTGGCACTGTCTGGGATCCGATACCCGGGCTGTCAGTACTGGCACTGTCTGGGATCCGATACCCGGGCTGTCAGCATTGGCACTGTCTGGGATCCGATACCCGGGATGTCAGTACTGGCACTGTCTGGGATCCGATACCCGGGCTGTCAGCACTGGCACTGTCTGGGATCCGATACCCGGGCTGTCAGCACTGGCACTGTCTGGGATCCGATACCCGGGCTGTCAGCACTGGCACTGTCTGGGATCCGTTACCCGGGCTGTCAGTACTGGCACTGTCTGGGATCCGATACCCGGGCTGTCAGTACTGGCACTGTCTGGGATCCGATACCCGGACTGTCAGTACGGGCACTGTCTGGGATCCGATACCCGGACTGTCCGTACTGGCACTGTCTGGGATCCGATACCCGGGCTGTCAGTACTGGCACTGTCTGGGATCCGATACCCGGGCTGTCAGTACTGGCACTGTCTGGGATCCGATACCCGGGCTGTCAGTACTGGCACTGTCTGGGATCCGATACCCGGGCTGTCAGTACTGGCACTGTCTGGGATCCGATACCCGGGCTGTCAGTACTGGCACTGTCTGGGATCCGATGCCCGGGCTGTCAGTACTGGCACTGTCTGGGATCCGATACCCGGGCTGTCAGTACTGGCACTGTCTGGGATCCGATACCCGGGCTGTCAGTACTGGCACTGTCTGGGATCTGATACCCGGGCTGTCAGTACTGGCACTGTCTGGGATCCGATACCCGGGCTGTCAGTACTGGCACTGTCTGGGATCCGATACCCGGGCTGTCAGTACTGGCACTGTCTGGGATCCGATACCCGGGCTGTCAGTACTGGCACTGTCTGGGATCCGATACCCGGGCTGTCAGTACTGGCACTGTCTGGGATCCGATACCCGGGCTGTCAGTACTGGCACTGTCTGGGATCCGATACCCGGGCTGTCAGTTCTGGCACTGTCTGGGATCCGAAACCCGGGCTTTCAGAACTGGCACTGTCTGGGATCCGATACCCGAGCTGTCAGCATTGGCACTGTCTGGGATCCGATACCCGGACTGTCAGTACTGGCACTGTTTGGGATCCGATACCCGGACTGTCAGTACTGGCACTGTCTGGGATCCGATACCCGAGCTGTCAGCATTGGCACTGTCTGGGATCCGATACCCGGACTGTCAGTACTGGCACTGTCTGGGATCCGATACCCGGGCTGTCAGTACGGGCATTGTCTGGGATCCGATACCCGAGCTGTCAGCATTGGCACTGTCTGGGATCCGATACCCGGACTGTCAGTACTGGCACTGTCTGGGATCCGATACCTGGGCTGTCAGCACTGGCACTGTCTGGGATCCGATACCCGGGCTGTCAGGACTGGCACTGTCTGGGATCCGATACCCGGGCTGTCAGTACTGGCATTGTCTGGGATCCGATACCCAGGCTGTCAGTACTGGCATTGTCTAAGATCCGATACCCGGACTGTCAGTACTGGCACTGTCTGGGATCCGATACCCGGACTGTCAGTACTGGCATTGTCTAAGATCCGATACCCGGACTGTCAGTACTGGCATTGTCTGGGATCCGATACCCGGGCTGTCAGTACTGGCACTGTCTGGGATCCGATACCCGGGCTGTCAGCAGTGGCACTGTCTGGGATCCGATACCCGGGCTGTCAGTACTGGCACTGTCTGGGATCCGATACCCGGGCTGTCAGTACTGGCACTGTCTGGGATCCGATACCCGGACTGTCAGTACTGGCATTGTCTAAGATCCGATACCCGGACTGTCAGTACTGGCATTGTCTGGGATCCGATACCCGGGCTGTCAGTACTGGCACTGTCTGGGATCCGATACCCGGGCTGTCAGCAGTGGCACTGTCTGGGATCCGATACCCGGGCTGTCAGTACTGGCACTGTCTGGGATCCGATACCCGGGCTGTCAGTACTGGCACTGTCTGGGATCCGATACCCGGGCTGTCAGCATTGGCACTGTCTGGGATCCGATACCCGGGATGTCAGTACTGGCACTGTCTGGGATCCGATACCCGGGCTGTCAGCACTGGCACTGTCTGGGATCCGATACCCGGACTGTCAGTACGGGCACTGTCTGGAATCCGATACCCGGGCTGTCAGTACTGGCACTGTCTGGGATCCGATACCCGGGCTGTCAGTACTGGCACTGTCTAGGATCCGATACCCGGGCTGTCAGTACTGGCACTGTCTGGGATCCGATACCCGGGCTGTCAGTACTGGCACTGTCTGGGATCCGATACCCGGGCTGTCAGTACTGGCACTGTCTGGGATCCGATACCCGGGCTGTCAGTACTGGCACTGTCTGGGATCCGATACCCGGGCTGTCAGTACTGGCACTGTCTGGGATCCGATACCCGGGCTGTCAGTACTGGCACTGTCTGGGATCCGATACCCGGGCTGTCAGTACTGGCACTGTCTGGGATCCGATACCCGGGCTGTCAGTACTGGCACTGTCTGGGATCCGATACCCGGGCTGTCAGTACTGGCACTGTCTGGGATCCGATACCCGGGCTGACAGTACTGGCACTGTCTGGGATCCGATACCCGGGCTGTCAGTACTGGCACTGTCTGGGATCCGATACCCGGGCTGTCAGTGCTGGCACTGTCTGGGATCCGATACCCGGGCTGTCAGTACTGGCACTGTCTGGGATCCGATACCCGGGCTGTCAGTACTGGCACTGTCTGGGATCCGATACCCGGGCTGTCAGTACTGGCACTGTCTGGGATCCGATACCCGGGCTGTCAGTACTGGCACTGTCTGGGATCCGATACCCGGGCTGTCAGTTCTGGCACTGTCTGGGATCCGAAACCCGGGCTTTCAGAACTGGCACTGTCTGGGATCCGATACCCGAGCTGTCAGCATTGGCACTGTCTGGGATCCGATACCCGGACTGTCAGTACTGGCACTGTTTGGGATCCGATACACAGACTGTCAGTACTGGCACTGTCTGGGATCCGATACCCGGGCTGTCAGTACTGGCACTGTCTGGGATCTGATACCCGGGCTGTCAGGACTGGCACTGTCTGGGATCCGACCCGGGCTGTCAGTACTGGCATTGTCTGGGATCCGAATGACAGACTGTCAGTACTGGCACTGTCTGGGATCCGATACCCAGGCTGTCAGTACTGGCACTGTCTGGGATCCGATACCCGAGCTGTCAGCATTGGCATTGTCTGGGATCCGATACCCGGGCTGTCAGTACTGGCACTGTCTGGGATCCGATACCCGGGCTGTCAGTACTGGCACTGTCTGGGATCCGATACCCGAGCTGTCAGCATTGGCACTGTCTGGGATCCGATACCCGGACTGTCAGTATTGGCACTGTCTGGGATCCGATACCCAGGCTGTCAGTACTGGCACTGTCTGGGATCCGATACCCGAGCTGTCAGCATTGGCACTGTCTGGGATCCAATACCCGGGCTGTCAGTACTGGCATTGTCTGGGATCCGATACCCGGGCTTTCAGAACTGGCACTGTCTGGGATCCGATACCCGGACTGTCAGTACGGGCACTGTCTGGGATCCGATACCCGGACTGTCAGTACTGGCACTGTCTGGGATCCGATACCCAGGCTGTCAGTACTGGCACTGTCTGGGATCCGATACCCGGACTGTCAGTACGGGCACTGTCTGGGATCCGATACCCGGACTGTCAGTACTGGCATTGTCTGGGATCCGATACCCGGACTGTCAGTACGGGCACTGTCTGGGATCCGATACCCGGGCTGTCAGTACTGGCACTGTCTGGGATCCGATACCCGGGCTGTCAGTACTGGCACTGTCTGGGATCCGATACCCGGGCTGTCAGTACTGGCACTGTCTGGGATCCGATACCCGGGCTGTCAGTACTGGCACTGTCTGGGATCCGATACCCGGGCTGTCAGTACTGGCACTGTCTGGGATCCGATACCCAGGCTGTCAGTACTGGCACTGTCTGGGATCCGATACCCGGGCTGTCAGTACTGGCACTGTCTGGGATCCGATACCCGAGCTGTCAGCATTGGCACTGTCTGGGATCCGATACCCGGACTGTCAGTATTGGCAATGTCTGGGATC
Organism: Heterodontus francisci; assembly: GCF_036365525.1. NCBI lineage: Eukaryota > Metazoa > Chordata > Chondrichthyes > Heterodontiformes > Heterodontidae > Heterodontus > Heterodontus francisci. Next base: position 71,739,509 of record NC_090395.1, on the reverse strand, counting down.
CAATACCCGGACTGTCAGTACTGGCACTGTCTGGGATCCGATACCTGGGCTGTCAGCATTGGCATTGTCTGGGATCCGATAACCAGGCTGTCAGTACTGGCACTGTCTGGGATCCGATACGCAGACTGTCAGTACTGGCACTGTCTGGGATCCGATATGCAGGCTGTCAGTACTGGCACTGTCTGGGATCCGATACCCGGACTGTCAGTACTGGCACTGTCTGGGATCTGATACCAGGGCTGTCAGTACTGGCACTGTCTGGGATCCGATACACAGACTGTCAGTACGGGCACTGTCTGGGATCCGATACCCGGGCTGTCAGTACTGGCACTGTCTGGGATCCGATACCCGGCTGTCAGTACTGGCACTGTCTGGGATCCGATACCCGGGCAGTCAGTACTGGCACTGTCTGGGATCCGATACCCGGGCTGTCAGCAGTGGCACTGTCTGGGATCCGATACCCGGGCTGTCAGTACTGGCACTGTCTGGGATCCGATACCCGGGCTGTCAGTACTGGCACTGTCTGGGATCCGATACCCGGGCTGTCAGCATTGGCACTGTCTGTGATCCGATACCCGGGCTGTCAGTACTGGCACTGTCTGGGATCCGATACCCGGGCTGTCAGCACTGGCACTGTCTGGGATCCGATACCCGGGCTGTCAGCACTGGCACTGTCTGGGATCCGATACCCGGGCTGTCAGCACTGGCACTGTCTGGGATCCGATACCCGGACTGTCAGTACTGGCACTGTCTGGGATCCGATACCCGGGCTGTCAGTACTGGCACTGTCTGGGATCCGATACCCGGGCTGTCAGTACTGGCACTGTCTGGGATCCGATACCCGGGCTGTCAGTACTGGCACTGTCTGGGATCCGATACCCGGGCTGTCAGTACTGGCACTGTCTGGGATCCGATACCCGGGCTGTCAGTACTGGCACTGTCTGGGATCCGATACCCGGGCTGTCAGTACTGGCACTGTCTGGGATCCGATACCCGGGCTGTCAGTACTGGCACTGTCTGGGATCCGATACCCGGGCTGTCAGTACTGGCACTGTCTGGGATCCGATACCCGGGCTGTCAGTACTGGCACTGTCTGGGATCCGATACCCGGGCTTTCAGAACTGGCACTGTCTGGGATCCGATACCCGAGCTGTCAGCATTGGCACTGTCTGGGATCCAATACCCGGGCTGTCAGTACTGGCACTGTCTGGGATCCGATACCCGGACTGTCAGTACTGGCACTGTCTGGGATCCGATACCCGGGCTGTCAGTACTGGCACTGTCTGGGATCCGATACCCGGACTGTCAGTACTGGCACTGTCTGGGATCCGATACACGGGCTGTCAGGACTGGCACTGTCTGGGATCCGATACCCGGGCTGTCAGTACGGGCATTGTCTGGGATCCGATGCACAGACTGTCAGGACTGGCACTGTCTGGGATCCGATACCCAGGCTGTCAGTACTGGCACTGTCTGGGATCCGATACCCGGACTGTCAGTACTGGCACTGTCTGGGATCCAATACCCGGGCTGTCAGTACTGGCATTGTCTGGGATCCGATACCCGGGCTTTCAGAACTGGCACTGTCTGGGATCCGATACCCGGGCTGTCAGTACTGGCACTGTCTGGGATCCGATACCCGGGCTTTCAGAACTGGCACTGTCTGGGATCCGATACCCGGACTGTCAGTACTGGCACTGTCTGGGATCCAATACCCGGGCTGTCAGTACTGGCATTGTCTGGGATCCGATACCCGGGCTTTCAGAACTGGCACTGTCTGGGATCCGATACCCGGACTGTCAGTACTGGCACTGTCTGGGATCCAATACCCGGGCTGTCAGTACTGGCATTGTCTGGGATCCGATACCCGGACTGTCAGTACTGGCACTGTCTGGGATCCAATACCCGGGCTTTCAGAACTGGCACTGTCTGGGATCCAATACCCGGGCTGTCAGTACTGGCATTGTCTGGGATCCGATACCCGGGCTTTCAGAACTGGCACTGTCTGGGATCCGATACCCGGGCTTTCAGAACTGGCACTGTCTGGGATCCAATACCCGGGCTGTCAGTACTGGCATTGTCTGGGATCCGATACCCGGGCTTTCAGAACTGGCACTGTCTGGGATCCGATACCCAAGCTGTCAGCATTGGCACTGTCTGGGATCCAATACCCGGGCTGTCAGTACTGGCATTGTCTGGGATCCAGTACCCAAGCTGTCAGCATTGGCACTGTCTGGGATCTGATACCCGAGCTGTCAGCATTGACACTGTCTGGGATCCGATACCCGGGCTGTCAGTACTGGCACTGTCTGGGATCCGATACCCGGACTGTCAGTACGGGCACTGTCTGGGATCCGATACCCGGACTGTCAGTACTGGCATTGTCTGGGATCCGATACCCGGACTGTCAGTACTGGCACTGTCTGGGATCCGATACCCGGGCTGTCAGTACTGGCACTGTCTGGGATCCGATACCCAGGCTGTCAGCATTGGCACTGTCTGGGATCCGATACCAGGGCTGTCAGTACTGGCACTGTCTGGGATCCGATACCCAGGCTGTCAGTACTGACACTGTCTGGGATCCGATACCCGAGCTGTCAGCATTGGCACTGTCTGGGATCCGATACCCAGGCTGTCAGCATTGGCACTGTCTGGGATCCGATACCCGGACTGTCAGCATTGGCACTGTCTGGGATCCGATACCCGGGCTGTCAGCATTGGCATTGTCTGGGATCCGATACCCAGGCTGTCAGTACTGGCACTGTCTGGGATCCGATACACGGACTGTCAGTACTGGCACTGTCTGGGATCCGATACCCGGACTGTCAGTACTGGCACTGTCTGGGATCCGATACCCGGACTGTCAGTACGGGCACTGTCTGGGATCCGATACCCGGACTGTCAGTACGGGCACTGTCTGGGATCCGATACCCGGACTGTCTGTACTGGCACTGTCTGGGATCCGATACCCGGACTGTCAGTACTGGCACTGTCTGGGATCCAATACCCGGACTGTCAGTACGGGCACTGTCTGGGATCCGATACACAGACTGTCAGTCCTGGCACTGTCTGGGGCAAATGTCAGAGACTGTTGAGAGCTGGCAGACAGTATGTGACAGATGAAGGAACTCCTATTGTGAACTCTCATCAATAAAGGAACATCTTGTTCTTCCCTCTGGCCACTATTGTCAGTGTGCTGTGGGGAAATGGTGTGTGAATGAGCAACGTCATCTAGTTATCTGTCCCAGTTTATCAGAATCCTGGAAGCCCAATGAGATTAATGTGCTCATTATAAGAATCCTTGGAAAGGGGAAAGGAGGTCGGTTGTAGTGATTAGCAAAAGGCACATTCCAACTGTGTTTTTTGTTTGTCACCAATTTTTGCCCCCACCCACCCCCCCATATTCTTGATCCTTTCTGGATATTTGATTCGACAGACGCCTCCACTACCTTCCCCAAGTGTGAGTGTTTGGTGTTAACAATCAGAGCTAATCCCAAAACTAGTCCCACACAGCAGCCACACAGTCAGATGACCTGATAATTTCCACCCACTCTCGCCAGGCCTCCCACTACTTCCCGCTGCCACTTCTCCCTATCCCCACTCTTCCCAGCTCCATTCTTCCCACTCCCCTCCCATTCCCCCCTGCTCCCACTCTCCACACCCACCCACCCACTCCATCCCCACTCCTCACAATCCAAAATGCCTTGGGCAGGGAGCTGCAAATCGACCCACATTGCCTGAATATCTATTCCGGTTGATGTAACATATATTCAAGACAGAGATTGATAGATATTTTTGGGTACTAAGGGAATTAGAGGATATGGGAATAGTGTGGGATTGTGGAAGTGAGGGAGAAGATCAGCCATGATTGTATTGAAAGGTGGAGAAGGATTAAAGGCCGAGTGGCCTACTCCTGCTCCCATTTCTTATTATAAAGGCCCCATGAACCTTTCTGGAAGAAAAGGATTAGGTTCTCCCCTGGTGTCCTTGGCCAAAATTCATCCCTTAGCAAACACCACCAAAAACTATATCAACTGATCATTTACCTCAGTGCTGTTTTCAGACTGTTCAACCTGTTAAACCACAGCTCTCTCCATCGACAGCAGGGAAATCAAATTCTTCTGGGGAGATTTGCTTCCTCCCAATATCTCATTGACGTTTATGGGATCTTGCTGTGTACAAATCCCCTCTAGTAGCCTAGAGATATCTCTGCACAAATCATTGAATGTGGCAGGGCAGGTTGAGAAAGCAGTTAATAAAGCATATGGGATCCTGAGCGCCATAAATAGAGGCATAGAGTACAAAACAAAGAAGTTGTGATAAACATGTACAAAGCACTGGTTCAGCCTCAACTGGAGTATTGTGTCTAATTCTGGGCACCACACTTTAGGAAGGACGTGAAGGCATTCGAAAGGATGCAGAAAAGAATCACGAGAATGGTTCTAGGGGATGGGGAACTTCATTTACATGGATAGGTTGAAGAAGCTGGGTCTGTTCTCCTTGGAGAAGAGAAGATTAAGAGGAGATTTGATAGCAGTGTTTAAAATCATGAGGGATCTGGACAGTGGAGATAGGGATTGGCTGAAGGATCCAGAACCAGAGGGCACAAATTTAATGTGATTGGCAAAAAAAGCAATGGCAACATGAAGAAAAACTGTTTCACGCAGCGAGTGTTTAGCATCTGGAATGCACTGTCTGAGAGTGTGGTGGAGGCAGGTTCAGTGAGTGTTTAGGATCTGGAATGCACTGTCTGAGAGTGTGGTGGAGACAAGTTCAGTGAGTGTTTAGGATCTGGAATGCACTGTCTAAGAGTGTGGTGGAGGCAGGTTCAGTGAGTTTTTAGGATCTGGAATGCACTGTCTGAGAGTGCGGTGGAGGCAGGTTCAGTGAGTGTTTAGCATCTGGAATGCACTGTCTGAGAGTGCGGTGGAGGCAGGTTCAGTGTGTGTTTAGGATCTGGAATGCATTGCCTGAGAGTGTGGTGGAGGCAGGTTCAGTGAGTGTTTAGGATCTGGAACGCACTGTCTGAGAGTGCGGTGGAGGCAGGTTCAGTGAGTGTTTAGGATCTGGAATGCACTGTCTGAGAGTGTGGTGGAGGCAGGTTCAGTGAGTGTTTAGGATCTGGAATGCACTGCCTGAGAGTGTGGTGGAGGCAGGTTCAGTGGGTGTTTAGGACAGAGATGAGGAGAATTATTTTCTCTGAGGGTTGTGCGACTTTGGAATTCTCTGCCTCAGAAGGTGGTGGAGGCGGGGTATTTGAATATTTTTAAGGTGGAGGTAGATAGCTTCTTGTTCAGCAAGGAAATCTAAGGTTATCGAGGGGGGGTCGTTGGGAGTGTGGAATTCGAGATACAAACAGATCAGCCATGATCTTATTGAACGGTGGAGCAGGTTCGAGGGGTCGAATGGGCTACTACCTCGTATGTTCGTATGTATGTATCTGAAGTGAAAATGTTTGCAGGGGTATGGGAAAGAAGGCGGGGGAGTGGGACTAGTTGAGTTGGTCTTGCAGAGAGCCAGCACGGATCGGATGGGTCGAATGTCTCTGATTCTATAATTCTGTTCTATGTGCAGACTTTTATGAAACACAGTCAGTTCAACAGTCACATGTGGTTTTTCAATGACATCATTATAGTATTGTAAATAATTAAATGAGTTCATTTCTTCTGGAAACCCCTCTTTTGATGCACTAACTATTTTGGCTTGCGCTTTTGAAAAGGGATGTTTGACTCAAAGCCATCCTGTTCGAACTTAAACTGTGATGGAAATAGAATGGAATATTTTTTTCTTTTCTTCATTCGTGAGACGTGAGCATCACTGGCTAGGCCAGCATTTGTTGCAATCCCTAATTGCCCTTAAGAGAGTAGTTGTGAGCTGCCTTCTTGAACCGCTGCAGTCCATCTAGTGCGAGTACACTCACAGTGCTGTTAGGAATGGAGTTCCAGGATTTTGACCCAGTGAAGGAACGGCGGTGGTGATCCCATTTATCTGCTGCCCTTGTCCTTCTAGGTGGTAGAGGTCTCGGGTTTGGAAGGTTCTGTCGAAGGAGCCTTGGTGAGTTGCTGCATTGCATCTTGTAGATGGTACACACTGCTGCCACTGTGCACTGATGGTGGAGGGAGTGAACATTGAAGGTGGTGTATGGTGTGCCAATCAAGCGGGCTGCTTTATCCTGGATGGTGTTGAGCTGCTTGAGTGTTGTTGGAGCTGCACCCATCCAGGCAAGTGGAGAGTATTCCAACAGACTCCTGACTTGTGCCTTGTAGATGGTGGACAGGCTTTGGGAAGACCGGAGGTGAGTTACTCGCTGCAGAATTCCCAGCCTCTGACCTGCTCTTGTAGCCACGGTATTTATATGGCTATTCCAGTTCAGTTTCTGGCCAATGGTAACCCCGGGATGTTGATAGTGGGGGATTCAGCAATGGTAATGCCATTGAATGTGAAGGGGAAATGGTTAGATTCTCTCTTGTTTGACAGCTGACAATTTGGATTGCTTATAGTCCTGTTGTCTCATTGGGTGAATAATTCCTAATTCAGAACACCAGGATCCTTTAGTGTTAGCAACATGAGATATCTGTGAATTAATGAGGGCATCTTGGCTTTAAATATCAAATGTAGCGACCAAGCCATCATGGGTTGTGACCATATGGCCTTGATTATGTCCCTTAATTGGACCTGACCCGACAAACGTCTGAGTCTGATGTGAAAATGCTACTAGATAAAGCTGACCTGACATGTTAAAATGGAACTCTTCCCTCTTTCGGGACTGTGCCTGGTTTATTTGAGAAAGTGCAATGTCACATCTTGTAGTGATCAAGAGTTTGCGCTCAACTGCACTTCCTTGCAAAAAGATTAACTTATTCCAAACAGTTCTCCCATTGAACCATAGCTATAGGCAGATCTCAGCTCTGATCTCTGGTCGATGCAGATTTGGGATGATCCCTGTCTGGGTTGTGCAGCTGCCCTCAGTACCCTGAAGGTGTGAAATTCCTGGACCTTTGCTCTTGCAGCAACATGCTCTCGAAGGTTCCTCAGTTCTTCTGTAATGATGTGTGTGGATCTTGGGTGAGGGGTAGGATCAAACTTTGCTGTGTTTTTCCTGCAGCTTTTCGATATTTAATGTTTTCATGCAGGCCCCCACCTGCCAAGAATGAGGCATATTAATTTTGTCAGATGAACATTGATTTTAAACTTGCTGGGAAGAAGAGAAGGCCTGTTACAAGGGCTACGAGACACTTAGCTGAAAAACATTTGCACACTAACAGACAGTGCTTGTGGAGACAAAGGACCATTCCCTGACACAGTCAACCCACAATGGATTTTGATCACCAGACATTGAAGGCATTCCAGAGACTGCTAAGGTGATACAATCCACAAAAGCCAGGACCGGTTAAACCAGCTGGTCACATGACTAACTGGCTGGTCCAGGGTTTTTGAACTAGCCACCGAGTTTTTGAACTCAGAAAGACTATTTTGCTCCTGGAGTGAGAAGATCTCTCCTGTCTGCTCCCATCTCTTTCTCACAAGCCTCTGGACCCACCGAGGACATGTGAATTTCAAGAGAGAAAAGTCTCCTACATCGAACAAGGTTTAAGAAGAATACTGGGCCCCAACGAAAAGCAAGACCTACCTACAATCAAGGACTCTACAGTGAGCCCGAAGAACAGTAACCAAAACCATCTTCAGATATTGCCTCAAACTTTTCCACTTTATTTCTTCTACTCTTTTCTGTCTCTTTCTGCTTGTGTGTATCGCATATGCATGCTAGTGTGTGCGCGTCGCGTATCTGTAGGCGCTAACTGAATTAGAGTTTAAGTTTAATAAAGTTCAACCTGTTTGGCTAGTTTCTTTGCCTTATAATTGGACTTAAGTGAACAAGGGGGAGCTAAAGAAAATGGTGTGTGTTTAAAATAAAACCCTGTTATGGTAAGACCAGGTGAATACTGAGAGGGAAACCCTAGACCCCTTTCTCACCTGGTCATAACAATATCTAGGTTCACCTATGGGTGAGGCATACATCAGGGCAGGGGAGGTGGTTGATGTCGGGGCTTTGAAACCAAAACAAGGGAGGGAATTGAGAGGAAAAATGTCTTCTCCAACATAACTATTTTTTCATTTACTGTTGATTTTATGACTGAGGGAATCTTGATGGCCTGATAGGGTTTTACTCCCTTCCCTCACAGGCAGAAAGATGTCCAGATGGAACAAGAAATTGGAGAACCTAATGGCTCCTGTTTGTACTGGAGAGAGCTGTACCCATCAGTGAGCATGGAGAGATGGATGAAGGTGACCTGTCGTTCACTGAGGATGAGAACATCCTCCCGAGGGACTGTCACTGGCAGCTCATCGCTGGAGTTAATACCAGTCTGACCATCGAGCTACATTCATCTGTGACTCACTGTAGTACTCTCACTAAAACTCTGCTGAACTCCCCAGTAAGATCTACCTTTGCTCTCAGTTTCTCCACTCCTCTCTTAAAGGTGCTGTTCCTTCAGTTTCATATAGCCTCTGCCTCTCAGTTCCTCATCATATCCCCATTCTTCATCCAGGAGGCCCTGACAATGAGCAAGTGTTGGAAGGCCATTTGCTTGATACATACGGTATCACCATTTGGGTGAGGTATATACCAGAGCGGGAGTGTGGTAGCACAGTGGTTGTGTTAATGGATTCATGATCCAGAGGCCTTGGCTAATGATCCAGAGACAGAAGTTCGAATCCAACCATGGCAGCTAGGAAATTTAAATTCAATTTGTTAAATAAATCTGGAATAAAAAGCTAACATCGGTACCAATGACCATGAAACTAGCGGATTGATGAAAAAGCCCAATTGGTTCGCTAATGTCCTTTAGCAAAGAAAATCTGCTGTCTTTACCTCGTCTGGCCTACATGTGACTCTAGACCCACAGCAATGTACAGAACCAATCAACATCCTGGGGTTTACCATTGACCAGAAACTGAACTGGACCAGCCACATAAATACTGTGGCTATAACAGCAGATCAGAGGCTGGGAATTCTGCAGTGAGTAACTCACCTCCTGCCTCCCCAGTGCCTGTCCACCATCTACAAGGCACAAGTTAGGAGTGTGATGAAATACTCTCCACTTGTCTGGATGGGTGCAGCTCCAACAACACTCAAGCAGCTCGACACCATCCAGGACAAAGCAGCTGCTTCATTGGCACCCTATCCACCACCTTCAACATTCACTCCCTCCACCACCGACACACAGGGGCAGCTGTATGTACCATCTACAAAATGCACTGCAGCAACTCACCAAGGCTCCTTCGACAGCACCTTCCAAACCCGCGACCTTTACCACCTAGAAGGACAAGGGCAGCAGATGCATGGGAACACCACCACCTGCAAGTTCCTCTCCAAGTCACACACCATCCTGACTTGGAACTAGATCGCCGTTCCTTCACTGTCGCTGGGTCAAAATCCTGGAACTCCCTTCCTAACAGCACTGTGGGTGTACCTACCCCACATGGACTGCAGCGGTTCAAGAAGGCAGCTCACCACCACCTTTTCAAGGGCAATTAGGGATGGGCAATAAATGCTGGCCTGGCCAGTGACGCCCACATCCCATGAATGAATAAGAGAAAAAAACATCTCAGTACGGCAAATGATTGAGTTTTATAAGGAATGCTAGTGGGTAGATTCCTTCTTTCTAATGTCAGGAGGCTGCTAGGGTTTAGCACGCAGATTCACATGGCTTTAAGTAAGATAACTGCATGAAGTGTGCGTGCGTCAGCATCAGAACAGAAAGCTTTGCAGAAACAACCATAAATCTGCAGCCCATAAATAATAAATGGCACCGTGCTCTCTGTATATGTTAGGCTGGGACGTGAAGGATCTGTCCTCCTAATGACTCATGTCACAAGAAATGGATGCTGCAGGAGCAGAACACTGCACCAGACAGAGATTGAGTAAGGAGCCCATCCAGGTCTGAGTACTGAGCAGATTGGCCATAGTGAAGGAACAAGTACAAAGCATATTTGGGAAGAAAAGAATGACTCGCATTTCAGTTGCACCTTTCACAACCTCAGGCCATCCCAAATGAAATACTTTTTGAAGTGTATTCACTGTGGTAATGTAGAAGTGCAGTAGCCAATTTGCGCACAGCAAGATCCCACAGTCAGTGATGAGCTAATGACCATATGATCTACTTTTTAGTGATGTTGATTGAGGGATAAATTCTAGGCAGAACTCTGCTTCGAAATGGTACCGTGGAATCTTTTATATCCACCTGAGAGAGCAGGCAGCCTCAGTTTGGCATCTCATCTGAAAAGCAGCACCTCCAACTGTGCAGCACTCCCTCAGAACTGCACTGGGAGTGTCAGCCTAAATTTTGTGCTCAGGTTTTTTGAGTGGGGCTTGAACCCACAACCGTCTGAGTCAGAGGCAAAAAAAGCTCAGCCACTGAGCCATGGTTAGCACTGTTAGGTCTGAAAGGAAAATCAAATCATTTCTGGAATGTTCTTCTCTATTCCTCTCGCGGTTGGCTCAGTCCAGAATGAAGAGGTCCTGTTGCGGGTTGCCTGGGCCCCCTGGTGTTCTGGTAAGTTAATATCTTTGCAAAATACACACAGTATCCGACGGGAAAAGTTACTCTTGCTGTACACAACATACAAGAGCTGGTTTGGAGACAGTCACATCCACAGAAGTGGTTATGTTACTGAATTTATAATCCAGAGGCTTGGACTGATAATCCAGAGAATGTGAGTGCAAATCGCACCCTTGTGGTTTGAGAATTTGAATTCAGTCAACAAAACAAAATGCTGGAAATTAAAAACTGGGATCAGCAAAAGTGGCCATGCAGCTGTCGGATTTTTGTAAAGTCCCAACTGCTTCACTGTCTGTCTGTCAGGGAAGGAAACCTGCCGTCTTTACCCTGTCTGGGCCTATATGTGACTCCAGTCCTACACCAGTCTAGTTGACTCTTAACTGCCCTCTGAAGTGGCTTAACTGTATCAAACCCAAGCAACTAGGGAGGGCAATAAATGTCAGCCTTGCCAGCGATGCCCACATCCCAAGAATGAAATAAAACATTGTGTTGGACAAGTGCAATTTGTTCACTTCCATTGTCACTATACACAGATAAACAATTAGGACATGGTATTTCTATAGTCTGTGCCCTTCCGCACTTTGCTTCTTGGTCCGTCTCATCTCCATGACACTGTTCTAAATCTCTTCCTCTTCTTATACCCTCACTGTGTTCAAACCCAGATTCATAAAACTGCCTCTAACTCACTCCTTCCCAGGATAACAAGAATTTCTGTTTATACATGCCAACATGATTTTAACATGATAAAATGTGTCAAAACATCAAGGGAGTGATATTAAACAAAATTTAACACCCAAGCCACAGAAGGCGATATTAGGATATATGACCAAATGCGTGTTCAAAGAGATAGGTTTTGAAGAGTATCTTAAAAGAGGAAAGAAAGGTCAGAGAGGTGGAGAGATTTAGGGAGGGAACTCCAGAGCTGAGGGCCCCGGCAGCTGAAGACACAGTCAAAGAACAAAGAACAAGAACAAAGAACAGTACAGCACAGGAACAGGCCATTCGGCCCTCCAAGCCTGCGCTGATCTTGATACCTGCCTAAACTAAAACCGTCTGCACTTCCGGGGACCGTATCCCTCTATTCCCATCCTATTCATGTATTTGTCAAGATGCCTCTTAAACATCGCTATCGTACCTGCTTCCATCACCTCCCCCGGCAGCAAGTTCCAGGCACTCGCCACATTCTGTGTAAAGAACTTGCCTCGCACATCCCCTCTATACTTTGCCCTTCGCACTTTAAACCTATGTCCCCTCATAACTGACTCTTCCACCCTGGGAAAAAGCTTCTGACTATCCACTCTGTCCATGCTGCTTATAACTTTGTAAACCTCTATCATGTCGCCCCTCCACCTCCATCGTTCCAGTGAAAACAATCAGAGTTTATCCAACCTCTCCTCATAGCTAATGCCCTCCAGACCAGGCAACATCCTAGTAAACCTCTTCTATACCCTCTCCAAATCCTCCACGTTCTTCTGGTAGTGTGGCGACCAGAATTGCACGCAATATTCCAAATGTGGCCTAACCAAAGTTCTGTACAGCTGTAGCATGACTTGTCAATTTTTATACTCTATGCCCCGACCGATGAAGGCAATCGTGTTGTATGCCTTCTTGATTACCTTATCCACCTGCGTTGCCACTTTCAGTGACCTGTGAACCTGTACGCCCAGATCTCTCTGCCTGTCGATACTCCTGAGGGTTCTGCCATTTACTGTATACTTCCCACCTGCATTAGACCTTCCAAAATGCATTGCCTCACATTTGTCCGGATTAAACTCCATCTGCCATTTCTCAGCCCAAGTCTCCAACCGATCTATATCCTGCTGTATCCTCTGACAATCCTCATCACTATCCGCAACTCCACCAACCTTTGTGTCGTCCGTAAACTTACTAATCAGACCAGCTACATGTTCCTCCAAATCATTTATATATACTACAAAGAGCAACGGTCCCAGCACTGATCCCTGCGGAACACCACTAGTCACATCCCTCCATTCAGAAAAGCACCCTTCCACTGATACCCTCTGTCTTCTATGACTGAGCTAGTTCTGTATCCATCTTGCCAGCTCACCTCTGATCCCGTGTGACTTCACCCTTTGTACCAATCTGCCATGCGAGTTTCATTGCTCCACCATTGCTGGCAAAAAAAAACATATGAGGAAAATGTTTTTAAGCAGTGAGTTGTTATGCTCTGGAAAGTGCAATGTGAAAGATCAGGCAGTGGGACTAATTGTATAGTTTATCAAAGAGCCAGCAAAGGTATGATGGGCTGAATGGCCTCTTTCTGTGCTGTATTGTTCTATCATTTAAATGAGGGAGCCATTATTTTTCTTTTGCCTGCTGTGGGTTCACAGAGGTCCTGAAGGTAAACGTATGTGCGTTTGTCTGGAATAATTTGTCCATTCAGAAGTGACAAGTGTGAAGCAGTCAAAATCTAATTAAAATTCACAATCTAACTGCATGTGGCTTTAAAACGCTCTGCGGTGACAAATTGAATCAATTTATTCGACTCGTGTTGTTTTCTATAAATCAAGAAAAGCTTTAAATAGTTATTGCGCAATGAAATATGATTAATTTATGGTGTGCTGCACTGGGCAGGCGCTGAGCTCTCTGAATCCTGTTTTAAATGAAGGGTGTCTGACAAGAGATGTGCCAAGTCTTGTGCACAAAACCTAGACAGACACTTCCAGTGCAGTACTGAGGGAGTGCTGCACTGTCGGACGGACATAAAAGATCCCATGGTACTATTTGAAGAAGTGCAGGGGTGTTCTCCCCTGTGTCCAGCCCAATAGTTAGCCCTCAACCAACAGCTCTAAAATAAACAGGTAATCTGGTCATCATCACATCGCTGTTTGTGGGATCTTGCTGTGTGCAAACTGGCTTCCGTGTTTCCTACCTTACAGCACTGACTACACTTCAAAGGTATTTCATTGGCTGTAAAGCACTCTGGGACGTCCTGAGGTTATGAAAGGCGCTAGATAAATGCAAGGTCTTTTTGTTGGTGTGGTCAGGCTGGTTGAGACTTAAGGAAACGAATTAAGGTTCGAAGTAAATTGGGATTGCATTTGTAGTAAAAGAGTCACTTGCAGTGGCCATCTGCTCACAAAGTAGTTAACCTTGCTCTCTACCAATATGATGAAATATTAAACAATTAGGAAGCAGCTCTGAATCCCCTCATCTTTGAATAAGGGTTTAATCCTCTTTCTATGCTATTGCTTCTGGCACAAGGGCCAAAAACCTGAGCTGACGTAACCCCTTCCCTCTCTCTCGATCTGCCTCCTTAAACCCCCCCCACCCCCGCTGGCTCCTTATCACCACTCTCCGTTCACCGTTCGCCTTCTAAAAAGCCAATCTCACACTCTTCATCTCGCCCTCCCCCAGCTCAGTGTGAGGCCTCTCATCTATTTCAACAGATACGTTTTCTTCACACAGACGTCTTTACCCCCACCCAGTAAAGCACCACCGGACACCTGATATATAGGAGAGTTTCTGAAAGGATTAATGGATGTCAGTACAGGCCCTTCCCTCCACACTATTGTACCATCACCAACTCCAGCCGGACTCACACTTGCGAGAGAGGTTTGATTCCTGGAATTCCTGTTGGGGGGAGAGCACGCCAAGGATAGAAAAATTAATCTTTGTGCTCGCCCAGGGGCTGTAACATCTCCTTTATTTAGGTTCTCAACACTTATTATTTTTTCTAGTCAAGGGCGGACAGATTCTCATTGATATCACACTTCAACATGTGAAGCGGATTGGCTCTGGCAAGCAAACGCAGCCATTTTGCATGCAAAGCAAGATCCCACAAATAGCAGCGAGATTGAATAGTCAATTTATCTACTTTTGATGGTTTTAAATGTTGGCCAGGAAAACTTCCTTTTCCTCTTCCTCGACTAATGCCCTGGGATCTTTACTATTGGCCCGAGTCACTGGAACAGATAGGGGAGGGGGAGTGCTCAGGGTTAACAACTTAGCATCATAGAGAATCATAGAGAGATACAGCACCGAAACAGGCCCTTCGGCCCACTGAGTCTGTGCCGACCAACAACCATCCATTTATATTAATCCTACATTAATCCCATATTCCCTACCACATCCCCACCATTCTCCTTCCGCCTACCTACACAAGGGGCATTTTACAATGGCCAATTTACCTATCAACCTGCAAGTCTTTGGCATGTGCAAAGTGATGCGAGGCTTCAAATGCTGGGACCATTCCCATTGGAGCAGAGAAGGCTAGGAGGAGATTGAACAGTTTTTTAAATTTGAAATCATTAAGGCTTTGGATAGAGGGAATAGGGAATGCCGAATCCTTCCTATTGGGGAGTCAGTCTTGCAGGGTCATCACTTTCCAATACTCAATAAGAAGGTGAGGTAAGGCTCACAGAAAGTCGAAAGAAAGTTAGAGTCTGGATGGTTTTGCCACAGGGAGCGGCTGAGTGGAGACTGTTGCATCTTTTAAGGGAGAGTTAGACAAATCTTTAAAGCAAAAGGAGATACAGGGCTGTAGAATTAGTTTTGGATTGATCTCGTACAAACATAATGGGCTAATTGCCTCCCTCTATGTGCAGCACTCCGTCAATACTACACCAAAATGTTAGCTTACATACTTATGAACCCATGGCTATCAGACACAGACAAAGATGGAGTTAAGATACAGATCAGTCAATAATCTAATGGAATGGAGGGACAGGTTTGAGGGGCTGAATGGCCTCTTGCTGCTGTTCCTACATTCCTATGTTCCTAAGAGGACTACCAGCTGAGCTAATTTAACAGTTGGAGAATTGATGATCGTGAGAACATTAAACTACAAAGACACTTTCCATTTCTAGAAATAAAGAACCAGTTGGGTTAAAGTTAAAGCCAAATTTTCAGCTATAATTACAGTTTACAGACCTTATGAGATATTTGAGCTGTGAGAAAGTTGTGCTAGAATTCAAATACACATTCCATGACTTCAAGGTCTCCATTTAACAGGATTTATCTTTCCCAAATAGAACGTGAGAACAGTTATGAAGCAGTAGTTGATGCACACATCATATGAAACATCAGAAGAGTTTCTGTGGGAATGACTTTAACCCTTTCAGCCCCCTCTCAGCAGAAGCTGGATGGGCAGGTAGCTAAAATTGTCCAAAGAACAAAGAAAATTACAGCACAGGAACAGGCCCTTCGGCCCTCCAAGCCTACGCCAATCCAGATCCTCTGTCTAAACATGTCGCCTATTTTCTAAGGGTCTGTATCTCTTTGCTTCCTGCCCATTCATGTATCTGTCTAGATACATCTTAAAAGATGCTATCGTGCTCGCATCTACCACCTCCGCTGGCAACGCATTCCAGGCACCCACCACCCTCTGCGTAAAGAACTTTCCACGCATATCCCCCCTAAACTTTTCCCCTCTCACTTTGAACTCGTGACCCCTAGTATTTGAATCCCCCACTCTGGGAAAAAGCTTCTTGCTATCCACCCTGTCTATACCTCTCATGATTTTGTACACCTCAATTAGGTCCCCCCTCAACCTCTGCCTTTCTAATGAAAATAATCCTAATCTACTCAACCTCTCTTCATAGCTAGCGCCCTCCATACCAGGCAACATCCTGGTGAACCTCCTCTGCACCCTCTCCAAAGCATCCACATCCTTTTGGTAATGTGGCGACCAGAACTGCACGCAGTATTCCAAATGTGGCCGAACCAAAGTCCTATACAACTGTAACATGACCTGCCAACTCTTGTACTCAATACCCCGTCCGATGAAGGAAAGCATGCCGTATGCCTTCTTGACCACTCTATTGACCTGCGTTGCCACCTTCAGGGAACAATGGACCTGAACACCCAAATCTCTCTGGACATCAATTTTCCCCAGGACTTTTCCATTTACTGTATAGTTCACTCTTGAATTGGATCTTCCAAAATGCATCACCTCGCATTTGCCCTGATTGAACTCCATCCAGGTTACTTACCTAGAGGAAACCCACTAGGATCCCACCAACCGTGATTTTAACCGGGTCCCTGGACAGGCAGTAGAGACACACAAAGCCGGCAGGGCCCTCTGAATTAAAGGCACGACATAAATGAAAAGTGTTGGAGAACATTATTGCAGCACTGAGGCCGATCAAAGAGCAAAGAATTTATTTACTATCTCCAAGATCATTTTGGAACCCAGGTTTCAAAATCTGCTCTAACTGAGCCATCCAGTATGCTATTGAGCACAGATGGTTTTGGGTCTCTTTTTACTGAAGTGCTGTTTGAACTCAAGCTCAAAGACGATAACCCAAAGGAGAGTGTTTTTAAACAGCTCCACCACCATCGTCGGAGCTCCCAGGGGCTGGAATTCTACACTGGTGACACTGTTCTGACACAATTGTGCCCTACCATCACCAATCAGAGTTGGTCCCCTTGTTGCATGTGGCTTCCGAACAATGTCCAAGAGGTGAAAGGTCAGTGTGCCAACCAAGTGACACCAATGGTACATTGACCTCAGAGTATCACTTCCAATGTCAACAGAAATACATTTCCCATCAAAGAGCAAGTCCCTTGGCTGTTTCTCTTCCATTGACACGAAGACTATTTTACCACAACCTTGGATAAGAATAGTTAACTCAGTATAGACCAGCGATTGGATTTGGGGGCCTTTCCTGATTGGGTCAGGCTGCACCTTACTGTGAATAAATCCTCAATACCTAGGTTACTGATCTGTTTTCAGATGAGTACAATGTCCTCAATCATTAGAATTATTCAAAGGCGACAAAGAAAATTGTTCTAAAGACTTGATCTATTACTAAACTGCACAAAACAAGAGCATCCCCAGTTTTATTCCCAGTCTGAACTGTGTTAGCTTATTTCAATCAGGACAGCAGGGAGAACCTTACTTCAGAGCACAGTGTCCCTGGGCTGGAATATGTGTGTGTGTGTATGTCTGCGTATGGGTGTGCTTGTGAGTGTGTGCATAGGCATGAGTTTGAATGTGTGTATGAGTGTGAGTTTTAAACGTGTGTGAGTGTGTGCATAGGTGTGTGAGTATGTCATTGTCAGTGTGAGTGTCTGTGTGTGAATGTGTGTGTAAGTGTTTGTGTCAGTGTATGTGAGTGTGTGAAAGTGTGTGAGTGTGTGTGAGTGTATGCATAGGTGAGTGTGTGAATGTGAGTGTGAGAGTGGATGTGTGTCTGTGTGTGTGAGTGTATATGTGCGCATGTGTGTGTATGTTTATAGGTGTATTTGTGTCTATGTAAATGTGACTATCTATTTGAGTATAGCTGTGTGTCTGTGTAAGGGTGTGGGTCTGTGTTTGTGTGTGGGTCTGTGTAAGTGTGTGGGTCTGTGTTTGTGTAGCTGTGTCTGTTTATAAGTGTGGGTCTGTGTAAGGGTGTGGGTCTGTGTAAGGGGGTCTGTGTAAGGGTGTGGGGTCTGTGTAAGGGTGTGGATCTGTGTAAGGGTGTGGGGTCTGTGTAAGGATGTGGGTCTGTGTAAGGGTGTGGATCTGTGTAAGGGTGTGGGGTCTGTGTAAGGATGTGGGTCTGTGTAAGGGGATCTGTGTAAGGGTGTGGGTCTGTGTAAGGATGTGGATCTGTGTAAGGGTGTGGGGTCTGTGTAAGGGTGTGGGTCTGTGTAAGGGGATCTGTGTAAGGGTGTGGGTCTGTGTAAGGGGTCTGTGTAAGGGTGTGGGGTCTGTGTAAGGGGATCTGTGTAAGGGTGTGGGTCTGTGTAAGGGGTCTGTGTAAGTGTGTGGGGTCTGTGTAAGGGTGTGGGGTCTGTGTAAGGGTGTGGGTCTGTGTAAGGGGGTCTGTGTAAGGGTGTGGGTCTATGTAAGGGGGTCTGTGTAAGGGTGTGGGGTCTGTGTAAGGGTGTGGGTCTGTGTAAGGGGGGTCTGTGTAAGGGTGTGGGGTCTGTGTAAGGGGGTCTGTGTAAGGATGTGGGGTCACTGTCTAAGGTGATCTCTGAACAGCCCAATCTGTGGCCGACTCACTGTTTAGGTTCCGATCTGAAGGTGCTTCCTGGGTGAAACACTGGGAAGTGTCAGCTGTCAATAGACTGAGCCTCCAACGGAGGAGGCAGCAAATCGGGGAAAGAAAAACGAGGCAAATGAGCTGGTAAATTAGTCAACAGCAAAGGTCGAAGGTCACAGAAAATACAGCTGCGCTCAGAAAGATTCCTCTTGAAAAAGAAATTCAAATAATGACGATCCAATCTGACAAATTGGAGCAACACGTGAGGAAACAAATGGTGAAAATTAGACCTCGAACTGGCAGAAAGTACCAGCCATCTGGCAGGGGATGGTGACAGACTCCAGACAGCTCCCACTGGCTGCCGTGCAGTCAGTACGAAGGGAAGATTCAGATTCCGTTTGCCAGGCTTAGCATCTGCTTATGGGTGCGTTTGTGCTCTTTAATTAAGCTTCATTAGGAAGGCACCACGTATTGTTATAAAATAATACCCAGAAACCTAGCTAAAACAGACAGGTGTGAATGACCACATCCAGCCCCAGAATCTACCTCCCCTCTCTACCCTTCCCCCAACTCCCCCACCCCGGACTCCCCACCAAGACAGAGAAATCCTACTGCAGTTTCGGATTGGCCTGGAGTCTCCAGGAATTCATTGATCTCCTGGACAGTTTTCATGTGACTTCATATTTTAGGATCCGTTCAGCATCCTGAAAATACTTTGAAATTTACGTACTCGTGTAGCTTTTATTTTTAACTAATCTTTTTTAGAATTGATGTTGTATTTTCATTGGTGCTTTTTTTTTTAAAAAAATGACTCTTAATGCCTTCGCTCCACCATTGGTGGCTTTGCCTTCAGCTGTCTGGGCCCTGGGCTCTGAAATTGCCTCCCTAAACCTCTCTCTCCTCCTTCAAGCCCCTCCATAAAATCCGAGTTGTTCATCATTCCTCCCAATATCTCCTTCATTGACTTGCTGTAGTTTTATCCAATTGTACATCCGGGAAGAGCCTGGCCATATTTCCTTTCATTAAATTCGCTATATAAATGCAAGAGGGGAGTGAGCACAGGAAAAATAAATAAAATATTGGCTCACTTTTGATGGCTGAGGTTGTCGTTGGTAAATGACTGGCTGGCGTGCTAAGTTAAAATGGGGACTGTAGTAGTGCGCAGTGCTCCTGTGGTAGGGAGGGGACAATTCACCCAGGCTTCCTGTACATCGTTTACTACACTGCTTGCCAAGTGAGAGCTACCATGTCACCCACCCACCCCCCACCCCCCCGACCCTCATGGTTGAATAGCAACATTCACCACCTAGGCTCAAAAATAAAACATGACCACCTGCATGACCCCCCCGCTGGAGAGTCGAGAACACGGGGGCACAATTTCAGGATAAGGGGTCGGCCATTTAGGACTGAGATGAGGAGTAATTTCTTCACTCAGAGGGTTGTGAATCTCTGGAATTCTCTACCTCAGTGAGCTGTGGATGGTCAATTGTTGAGTGCGTGCAAGGCAGAGATTGATAGGACTGGATACTGAGGGATTGGGAGGGAAAGTGGAGTTGAGGCAGATCAGCCATGATCATATTGAACGGTGGAGCAGGCTCGAAGGGTTGTATGGTCTACTCCTGCTCCTATTACTTATGTTCTTATGTGAGGTGAAGGAAAGCCAGCAGCAATCCATGAATCTGTATGTCAGCTTAGAGCAGGGGTGTGATGAGGATGGTTGATAAAGGGAGGATGGATAAGCTTTCAGGCAATTCCTGTGATTTCCTGATTAATAACTGCGCAGAAGTGAACCTGAAACATGGAGTGTTGATGTACGAATGAATCAGGAAAAGCAGGGCCAGGCAGAGGTGAAAGACATGGATATGGAGCAAAGACGGGAAAATAGATTTGAGGTGGAGATCATCCGTGATTTGATTGAATAGTGGAGCAGTCTCGAGGGGCTGAATGGCCTCCTCCTGTTTCAAATGTTGCTATGTACACATTAGCAGTGATATAGAATGTTCCACAAAATTCAGAGCCAAGAGCAACGACAAGGCAACACGTGGTCCAATGAGAACTTGCATTGAATGTAATAAAACATCCCAAGGTACTTCACAGCTGAGCTATCAAAAAGAATTTGACACCAAGTCACATAAGGTGATATTAGGACAGGTGACCAAAAGCTTGGACAAAGAGGGAGGTTTTAAGGAGTGTCTTTTACAGGGTCAGCAAGGTGGAGCTTCCGACATCAAGCCCGCCTACTTTCACCTCTGTAACATCACCCAACTCTGTCCCTGCCTCAGCTCATCTCCTGCTGAAATTCCCATCCATGCCTTTGTCACCTCTAGAATCCAGTTTTCCCATGCTCTCCTGGCCAGCCTCCCTTCTTCCACCCATCCCTGATTGTACTTGAGAAGATGGTGGTGAACCTTCTTGTTAAACCATTGCAGTCCAGTGTGATGAAGGTGCTCCCACAGCCTCCAGTAAGTCGGGAGTTCCAGGATATTGACCCAGCAACAGTGATGTAGAAATAACTGATATAAATCCAAGTCGGGATGGTGTGTGTCTTGGAGGGGAACTTTGAACACAAGGGCCCCAGGCCACATGTGAGCCTCTGACCATAAGAATAGGAGGAGGCCATTCAGCCCCTCAAGCCTGTTTCACCATTCAATTAGATAATGGTTGATCTGCACCTTAACTCCATCTACTTGCCTTGGTTCTATATCCTTTAATACTCCTACCCAGCACAAATCTATCAATTTCAGTTTTCAATTGACCACCCCCACCCCCTCCCCCCCACCCCCACCCCCAGTCTCAACAGTTTTTTTGGAGGAGAGAGTCCCATCATTTCTTTCTGTGAAGATGTGGTTTCTGACATCACCCCTGAACAGCCTGGCTCTAATTTTAAGGTTAAACCCCCTTGTCCTGGACTCACCTCCCCCAGAGGAAATAGTTTCTCTGTATCTACTCTTTCAAACCCTTTAATCATCTTAAACACTTAAATTAGATCACTCCTTAATCCTCTATAAAGGGAATTCAAGCCTAACCTATGCAACATGTCCTCATAAATTAACCCTTTGAGGCCGGGTATCATTCTGGTGAATCTGCACTGCACTCCCACCAAGGCCAGTATATCCCTGGCGCGGTACCCAGAACTGTTTTTTTATTCATTCATGGGATGTGGGCATCGTTGGCTAGGCCACCATTTATTGCCCATCCCGAAGTGGCCTTGAGAAGGTAGTGGTGATCTGCATGCAGCTGAATGCAGTTACTCCAGAAGGGGATCTGACTAGAGCTGTAATATATAACTAGGGGAGAGATAGCAATGTGGGAGCTCATGTTAGATGTTTGAGTCAGTTTTTACTCCCCAGTATGAACATCCTAATTTCATTCTGCCATGTCGGTATATTCCTCTGGTTTATTTTTTGTGGGTTTCTAATTGTGTTTTTCAAACTGTCAAATGCCCTTACAACAAATGTCTGTCTAAATCATTAGCTTCACTGATTCAATGCTGGGACAATTATTCTGTCTCCTCCCACCTGTCACAGCCTGTCTCGCTTCCTCTCCACCTCCTGCTGTATCCCAGTCTCCTCCCTTCCTCTTCCCCATTTTGTTTGACAAGTAGATTGCTGACCTGTCAAGGACCTGACTGCTGGCTCCGGTGAGGAATGAAAGAGACTGGGGCATCTTGTGTCTGAAAGGGCTAAGTGATGTTAGACTCCCCTCTCAGCCCCAACGATGGGTCAAAACTCTCTTCTCTTGTCTCTTGCTGAAGGTTTCAAGGGTCTTCTGGCTATTTGAAAGCAGCTTTATTACCTTGCGCCCTCTCCCCTTGTTATAAAACATGTCTTTCCTCATTGGTTGACATGTCCCGTAATGAATTATGTACAGCGTCTCTCTATAGTGGTTTAACTTCCACCACACAGTGGACACCAGGCAGAGTGGGACATGAAATCCAAGCAACTCCCGGCAGCCATTTCGATGTGACCGTGTGCCTGAGCAAAAGGTCCTAGGGTCACGAAAGGTGCCACATAATCGCAAGCTCTTCCTTTCTGAAGGATATAGGCAGGAAAAAGACAGCTTGCATTTATACAGCACTTTAGCACATCCTTAGGACATCCGAAAGTACAGAGTTTTAAAGTGTAGTCCTGTTGTGATGTAGGAAGTGGTGACAGCCAATTTTCACACAGACAGCAATGTGATAAATGACCAGATACTTTGTCTTTGTTGATTGAGGGATAAATACTGGGCAGGACTCCCCTGCTCTGCTTCAAAATAGTGACATGGGATCTTTTGTGCCCACTGTGAGGGCAGACGGGGCCTCAGTTTTTCATCCGAAGGACGACACCTCCGACAAGTTCTGAAATTAAAGTTGGGGGTTTTTTTTTGCTCCTTTTACTGCCCGGTCTTTGATCTTTAAATTGGCTGGTCATAGCTGGGGTATTTTAGCCTGTACAGGTCTGTAGCACACGACACTAACTGACTGGTGACAGCTGACCATGGCAGTTCAAGATATGACAATTTCACACTCTATTTTAGCATCAGCACCACTGATCAAATGGAGCGATACCACCCCAAGAAGCCTCACTCCCCACAAATTTCTGCATTCACAGTGAAAACTCCCAGAGGCAGTGAACCTTTCCGAATGAGTCTGGGTCTTAATTAATTGTTCACTCAGCTGATAATATCTATTGACCGTTTACATTACTATTAAAGTGCACGCAATCTTCTGTTCATCATTCACTCCTTCCAGTTCTGATGAAAGTGTATCAACCTGAAATGTTAACTCTGTTTTTCTCTCTCTCCATAGCTGCTGCCTGACCTGCTGAGCGTTTTCTGCCATTTTCTGTTTTTAGTTCAAATATTAAATGGGGAATTTTACTCTAGAAAAGAGGAGGCTGAGGGGAGACCTAAAAGAAGCCTTCAAAGTTATGAAAAAGTTTGATAGGATAGATGCAAAGGAAAACTTTTCACTTGTTAGGGAGTCCAAAACTATGGGTCATAAATATAAGATGGTCACTGATACATCCAGTAAGGATTTTTTTATTCATTCATGGGATGTGGGCATCGCTGATGAGACCAGCATTTATTGTCCATCCCTAATTGCCCTTGAGAAGGTGGTGGTGAGCTGCCTTCTTGAACCGCTGCAGTCCATGTGGGGAAGGTACACCCACAGTGCTGTTAGGAAGGGAGTTCCAGGATTTTGACCCAGTGACAGTGAAGGAACGGCGATATAGTTCCAAGTCAGGATGGTGTGTGACTTGGAGGGGACCTTGCAGGTGCCCTTGTTCTTCTAGGTGGTAGAGGTCACGGGATTGGAAAGTGTTGTTGAAGAATTCTGGTGAAACGTCTATATCTAGAGAATATTGTTATCTGTGGCTCAGGTGGTAACATTATTGACTTTCAGTCACAATGTTCTGGATTCATGGCCCATTCCAGGGCTTGAGCACAAAAATCTAGGCTGACACCCCGGTGTAGTACCGAGGGAGTGCGGCACTGTTGGAGGTGCTGTCTTTCAGATGAGATGTTAAAGCAAGGCTCTGCTGTCCTAGGTGGATGTAAAAGATCCCATGGCACTATTGTGCAGAAACGCAGGGTAGTGCACCCGCCCCCCCCCCCCCGGTGTTCTGTCTGATATTTATCCCTCAATCAACATCACAAAAAACAGATGATCTGGTCATTATCATATTGCTGTTTGTGGGAGCTTGCTGTGCGCTAATTGGCGGCTGTGGTTCCTACATTACAACAGTGACTACACTTCATTGGCCGTAAAGCACTTTGAGACATCAGGTAGTTGTGAAAAGTGCTATATAAATGCAAGTCTTTCTTTCTTTTGGTGAGAATGTGGAACATTGGCTGTGCTGAATAGCATAAATGCATTTAAGGGGATGATAGATAAACACATGTGGGAGAAAGGAATAGAAGGATATGCTGATAGATTTAGATGAAGCAGGGTGGGAGGAGGCTTGTGTGGAGCATAAACACTAGCATGAACTAGGTGGGCCGAATGGCCTGTTTCTGCACTGTAAATTCTATGTACTTCTGTGTAAAACCTATAGTCCAGTACACATTAAGGCCTGTTAGATATAACACAACAATGGGTCAACAGGAGACGTTTATTTGGGGAGTGGGAGTGGAGTGGGAGTGGTGGAGCGGGAGTGGAAGGGAAAATAACATTGAAATAAATTTGATCATGGGAAATGAGTCATTTTAAGTACTTGTTTTAAAAGACAAGCAATTGCCGAGTCCTCAATACAGAGGGAAAAGTTTGGCAACGAGCCCTGGGTGATATCAAAGAGTCAATTATATCGCAGCTGCTCTTTGGAAAGGATGGTTGTGCTGGAAAAGCATTGGGGATCAATGGAGCCAAACGTGAGCAGCTGCAGAGCCCATCTCCTGTCGACACATTAAACTCATCGCCCGCTGTCAGCAGCCTGCTTCGCTCGGGACACTAGCTTCATATTCTTTTTACTCCTGGCCAGCCGTCATTTTATTTGCACCCCATTCACACTGCAGTTTCCAACTTTTTCACAACGCCCCTCTCTCCCCTTCTGGTATATGGTGTCACAAGGTGCCAACAGTCCCTTCACCGGGCACCCGTTCTTCACGCGCAAGCCTCGACAGAATGAGCTGAGAAGTCGTTCAACTCTAGAGGCATCAGGACCAACCAAAGCTGCTCCTAGACAGAGTGCTGAGTGGCTGTTTGACTGTGGAGGCATCGTGATCACTTCCTTATCTAATGGCTGAGTCTGAGAACTCCCCACTGGCTGGCAATAATGAACAGAGACTCTGATTTTCACCTCCTCCCACCCACCCCAGCACAATTGCACTGAGGCCAATTTTAGATCCCCTGCCACCATCCAACTGAGATCCACAACTATCAGCTTGAACCTTAAGCCTTCCAGGGGACACACTGAAGTTGTCAGCAGTGTAATGGTTAAAACCTTCAACCACAAGAAGGTATTTTGCTGCAGATTTTAATGTTCATTTGTTCACTTACACTCTGGGTTCCAGTTACCTACACTGGGATCTATTTACCTACACTGTGGGATCCACTCACAGACACTGGGATCCACCCTGTACACTGGGATCCACCACTTACTCTCTGGGTTCCATTCGCTCACACTGTGGGATCCACTCACTCATGCCCATGGATCTGCTCACTTATACTCTTGGATCCACTCACTTACACTAGGATCCACCCATTTACGTTCTGGGGTCTACTCAGTTACACTGCGATCCACTCACTCCCACTCTGTGATCCACTTGCATATACTCTGGATCCATTCACTTATACTAGGATCCCCTCACAATTCTGGCATCCACTCACATGCACTCTGGGATCCACTAACTCACACACTGTCATCCACCCACTTACACTCTGGGATTCACTCACTTAGCCTGTAGAGTAGATCTCAGTGTCCTGGCTTCAGTGGGGAAGCAAATGCATTTCATGACTTCAGGATGTCCTGAAGTGCTTTACAGCCAATGACAGGGAGACAGTAGCGTAGTGGCAATGTCACTAGACTAGTAATTCAGTGGTCCAGGCTAATGCCTTGGGACACGGGTTCAAATCCCTTGTGGAGTTTCAATTTAATTAATAAAAATCTGTAATTAAAAGCTAGTCTTAGTAATGGTGCTGTGAAACTATCATCAGTTGTCATAAAAGCCCATCTGGTTTACTAATGTCTTTTAGGGAAGGCAATCTATCATCCTTACCTGGTCTGGCTAACACGTGACTCCAGACCCACAGCAATGTGGTTGATTCTTCACTGCCCTCTGAAATGTCATAGCAAACCACTCAAGGGCAATTAGGGATGGGCAACAAATGGGCAACATCCACATCCCATGAAAGAATAAAAAGAGTACTTTTGTAGTGTAGCCACTGTTGGAATGTAGGAAACTCAGCAGCTTATTTGTGCACAGCAAGATCCCACAAACAGCAGTATGGCAATGACCAGATAATCTGGTTTCTGCTGATGTTGATTGAAGGACATATGCTGGCGGGACACCGGGGAGAACGCCCCTGCTTTATCTCAAAATAGTGCCGGGGATCTTGCCCCCGAGAGAGTTTAACATCCCATCGGAAAGACGTCACCTCTGACAGTGCAGCACTCCCTCGGTACTGTATTGAAGTACTGTATCTGAAGTGGGACTGTGCATGGCCTTCTAAGTCAGGAACAAGAACAATGGCTCACAGCTAAAAATCGTTGTCTCGCACAACAGGATAAAGGAGGCGCAGTGGCAGGGCGGGGAGAAAAGGAATTCTCTCCATTGGTGTTGTAAGATCTCAGAGGCACATTTCAGTGGGATAAGCAATTGCTTTCAGGCTGCGATAATGTGGGTGGCCCTGGTTTTCGAGTTGCTGAACGTGGGGGGAGTCAGAATCTGGCAAACATATTTATATTAAACAAACACATATTGTCTTAGAGAGGGTGCAGAAGAGATTTACCGGAATGGTACAGGGAATGAGAGATTTCAGTTCTGTGGAGAAGCTGGGATTGTTCTCAGAGCAGAGCAGGTTAAGGGGGATTTGATAGAGGTGTTCAAAATCATGAATGTTTTTGATAGAGTAAATAAAGAGAAACTTTATTTTTTGATAGAGTAAATAAAGAGTGGGACAAGAGTCAGTAACCAGAGGACACAGATTTAAGATGATTGGCAAAAGAACAATAGGCGACATGAGGAAAGGTTTTTAAAGTAATGAGTTGTGATTTGCAGCACGCTGCCTGAAATGGTGGTGGAAACTGATTCAATAATAAAAATTCAAAAGAGAATTGGATAAATACTTGAACGGGAAAGAAATTACAGGGCTCTGAAAGAGTAGAGGAGCGGGATTAATTGGAAAGCTCGACCAAAGAGAGCATCTTAACACTCATAAATCAGTGTCCACTACTGCTTTTTAGTACGCCACTTTATAAAGAATCATTTAACACACAGTCCTGCACTGCAGTGTAAGATAATCAATCTTCCTTTGATGACATACAAGGGTTGAAGGTTTGTGCTGATCAGTCCATCTCGACTGCACTCAATGGAACTTCTATATCAGAGCAAAGCAAGCAGATCTCTAGGTAAAAGGGACATCTCGGGGAATTTGTGTTGGGGAGGGAGGCAGTCCAATGATTCCTGCTGGAAGATGTGAGTATGCACAATAACGAATCTTCCAGCACAGAAGGAGGCCATTCGGCCAATGTGGCTGTGCTGTCTTATTGAAAGAGCTATCCACTTAGTCCCAATCCCGTGCTCTTCCCCAATAGATCTGCAAATCTTTCTTCTTCGAGTATTTATCCGATTCTTTTTTGAAAGATATTGTTGATTCCGCTTCTGCCACGTGTTCAGGCAGCGCATTCCAGATCACAACAATTTTCTGTGTACAATAAAATTCTCCTCATCACTCCCTCTGGCTCATTTCCTAATTATCTTAAATCTGTGTGCTCTGGTTATCAACCCATCCAGCAGTTGAAACAATTTCTCCTTATTTCCTTGATCAAAACTCATCATTTTGGACACCTCTATTGAATCTCCTTTAACCTTATCTGCTCTAAGCTTCTCCAACTTCTTGGATCTCTCCACATAACTGAAGTCTCACATCCCTGTTATTAGTCTAGTAAATCTCCTCAGTACCTTCTCCGAGACCTTGACATCCTTCCTAAAGTCCGGTGCCTAGAATTTGGTGTAATACTCCAGTTGAAGCCTAATCACTGAGTTATAATGCAGCAGACCTTTCTTACTTTTGTACTCCATGCCTCTATTTGTAAAGTCAAGGATCCTGTATCAACTTATTCTCCCAAGGTCTCACTGTTCCTGTACCCCTTTTAAAATTGTACCATATTTGATGAAGGCAGTGGCTGTGATGGTCAAACAACAACAACCTGCATTTATGTAGCGCCGTTAATAGCATAAAACAGCTCTTGGCACTTCGCAGGGGCAATTATCAAACATAATTTGATGCCGAACCACATAAGGAGATATTAATTCAGGTGATCAAAAGCTTAGTCACAGAGGCAGGTTTTAAGGAGGTAACGAATTGGAGAGGTTTAGGGAGGAAATTCCAGAGCTTAGGGCCTAGGCAGCTGAAGGCACAGCCGCCAATGGTGGAGTGATTAAAATCGGGAAGTAGGTCTGTAGCTGTTCACTCTGGGGAGGTACTGGAGGGATTTTAATCCCGAAAGAACAGAAATGGAGGTAAGCGGGGAAAACTAAAACAAAGATCAATCAGAAACATTAACATCACCGATTCCCAAATTCTTTCCGGATGCCTTGAGCCAGCAGGAGTGCAACAAAGATCCAGGAAGTACCTTGTCCACTATCCAGGCTTGTTTCAGCTTGCAGCATAGTGGGCTCTTGATAATGCTTCACCATATGCCTACCAGTTCAGACATGTCAGCTGACCAGGAGAGCACTGTTGATTTTTTAAAATTTATTTATTCATGGGATGTGGGCATCGCTGGCTAGGCCAGCATTTATTGCCCATCCCTAATTGCCCTTGAGAATGTGGTGGTGAGCTGCCTTCTTGAACCGCTGCACTCCCTGGGAGGTAGGTACACCCACAGTGCTGTTAGGAAGGGAGTTCCAAGATTTTGATCCAGCAACAGTGAAGGAACGGCAATATAGTTCCAAGTCTGGATGGTGTGTGACTTGGAGGGGAACTTGCAGGTGATGGTGTTCCCATGCATCTGCTGCCCTTGTCCTTCTAAGTGATAGAGGTCGCAGATTTGGAAGGTGCTGTCTAAGGAGCCTTGGTGCGTTGCTGCAGTGCATCTTTGTAGATGGTACACACTGCTGCCACTGTGCGTCGGTGGTGGAGGGAGTGAATGTTTGTGGATGGTGTGCCAATCAAGCGGGCTGCTTTGTCCTGGATGGTGTCGAGCTTCTTGAGTGTTGTTGGAGCTGCACCCATCCAGGCAAGTGGAGAGTATTCCATCACACTCCTGACTTGTGCCCTGTAGATGGTGGACAGGCATTGGGGAGTCAGGAGGTGAGTTACTTTACTTTACTCGCCGCAGAATTTCTAGCCTCTGACCTGTTGTAGCCACGGTATTTATGTGACTACTCCGGTGTTGATTAGACTGCTATCAGCCTCTCTAGGTAAAGGACACTGCCATGCAAACCACCCTAAAGCTTCAGATGACTGATTTAATGGGCTTCTTGAACCAGGCTGACTTAACATTGTTGTTGATATCTATAAGGGTATTCAGTCATGTCGGCCATGCCTCAGCCTCACCTCTGACTTAGAAGGTTGTGGGTTCGAGTCTCACTGCAGAGATTCAAGCACAAAATCTAGACTGTCACTCCAGTGCAGCACTGAGGGAGAGCTGATATTCTTTATTATTTTACATGTAGATCTTTCAGAGATAGAAAGTTTCTAACACCATGTACAGCCCTCACTGCAGTTGAGGGCCCTCATTAGGTTTCCTGTAAAACTGGCTCACTTAATTTGACCATCACCATTTTCTGTTTCTATATAATCTCCAGCAACAATCTTTCCAGCTTCTTGATTTCCTGTTACCTGCAATCCCACCAAACTAAGCCTGTTCGTCTTGACTTGATTCCCACTGACAACATTTAAATATCAAACAAATTATTTCAATGAATCACGGGGGAAATAACCACTCAGGGGTTTCATGTCAAGATATCATCAATTCCAGGTGTGACAGACACTTCCTTTTCAATTAATATTGTCTATTTACCCTGTGGGAGAATGATCAACTTGCCCAACACTGTAACCAGTCCTTTCAGATGAGGCGTCAGATCAAGGCTCCATCAGTCCGTTCAGGCATACGTGAACAATCTGAAAAAGGCCAGAGAGTTCTGCCCAGTGTCCTGTGCCAACGTCCACCCCTCAAGCAGATTAGCTGGTGAGTTATCTCATTTGCTGTTTGTGGGATCTTGCTGTGCATAAATTGACTGTCATGTTTCCCACAACAGTGACGACAGTTTAAAAAGTATTTCATTGGCTGTAAAGTGTTTTGCGATGTCATGAGGTTGTGAAAGGCTCTATATATAATGCAAGTCCTTCTATTTTTAATCTGAGTTTTAATTTGAATCTGCCTCTCTGGGTCAGGAGTTACAGGCACTCTGAAACACCATTGGGGGAGATCAAGATGATGCCAGTTGCAATATCTAGACAATACTGACCTCTCGATTGCTCCAGCTGGGTATAGCAGCTCACAATTTGGGAGCCGCAGGTTGTTTGGAACACTTATGGTGCCGAGGAATATCCTATCAGTATTTTTTTTATTCATTCATGGGATGTTGGTATCGTTGGCAAGGTCAGCATTTATTGTCCATCCCTGATTGTCTTTCAGAAGTTGGTGGTGAGCTGTCTTCTTGAAGGTAACTGAGTGGCTTGCAGAGGGCAATTAAGAGTCAGCCACATTGCTGTGGGTCTTGAGTCACATATCAGCCATGATGGGCAAGGACAGCAGATTTGCTTCCCGAAAAGGTATCGTTGAACGACAATGGGTTTTTACAGCAATCTGGAAGATTTTGAGGCATCATTACTGATAGTAGCTTTTATTTCAGATTTATTTCAATAACTGAATTTAAATTCCCCAGCTGTTGTGGTGGGATTTGAACTCATCCCTTTGGATCATTGGGGTGATAAGTAACATTCGCGCCACACAAGTGCCAGGCAATGACCATCTCAAACTAGAGAGAATCTAACTATCTCCCCTTGACATTCAAAGGCATGACGATCACTGAATCCCCCCACTATCAACATCCTGGGGGTCACCATTGACCAGAAACTGAACTGAACCAGCCACATAAATACCGTGGCTACAAGAACAGCTTGGAAGTTAGGAATTATGTGGCAAGTAACTCACCTCCTGTCTCCCCAAAGCCTGTCCACCATCTACAAGGCACAAGTCAGGAGTGTGATGGAATACTCTCCACTTGCCTGGATGGGTGCAGCTCCAGCAACACTCAAGAAGCTCAACACCATCCAGGACAAAGCAGCCTGCTTGATTGGCACCCCATCCACCACCTTCAACATTCACTCCCTCCACCACCGATGCACAGTGGCAGCAGTGTGTACCATCTACAAGATGCACTGCAGCAACTCACCAAGGCTCCTTCGACAGCACCTTCCAAACCCGCGACCTCTACCACCTGGAAGGACAAGGTCGGCAATGCATGCATACGCTACCACCTGCAAGTTCCCGTCCAAGCCACACACTACCCTGACTTGGAACTATATCACCATTCCTTCATTGACGCTGAGTCAAAATCCTGGAACTCCCTTCCGAACAGCACTGTGGATGTACCTACACCACAAGGACTGCAGCGGTTCAAGAAGGTAGCTCACCACCACCTTCTCAAGGGCAATTAGGGATGGGCAATAAATGCTGGCATAACCAGCGATGCCCACATCCCAGGAACGAATAAAACAAAATCTAGGCCTCTGGATCACTAGGCCAGTAACATAACCATTATGCCACGGCTCCCAATACAATAAATGCCACTGCCATTCAGCTTTCATTGATTAATAACAACAATGAATAAATGCGATCCCTAAAACACTGGTAACAATCACAGGATCCCAAGCTATGAAAGGAAAATTTGACTTATTAGGACTGATGTTTGGATTTATGTGCCATGTGTCTGGGACGGGCTGAGAAAAAAATGTTGCTGCTTTCGGTTTCAATAATTTTGAGGAACGCGAGTTCAAAGATCAGTGTTTTAACGAGGCTTAATGCAATGTTCCTTTAATCAGCAGCTTGTCTGTCCCCTTACTTGCATTGGCATTGCCTGGGTTACTGCCCTCTTGGGAAAACCCCTTCTGATTCTGCCACTCATTCCATTAAAAGCAAATAATTACCATGGTGTCACTGTAATATTAATTGGGTGGTTAATGACTGGGCTCTGACAGCTTTGAATTATCAGGCAGGGAATATAAGGAGTTCCATCTCTCCTTTGTAACAAATGCGCTGCTGATTATATCAACTTCCTGCAGTTACCGAGGCAGAAGCTCAAACGATCTGTGCTGAATGCATAGCAAAGAGAGTAAACTCGATCTCCTGTTTGTGCATACAGATATGAGGCTAGGTCATTGAAAGTTGCTATTTATCACTGAAAGAAAATGGAATTATTCAATCATTTGAATTGAAGCATTTGGACAACAGAGCAAGGTGGGATCTCAGTGCTTAAAGAGGGTTGAATTATCAAATCTTTTGAGTGAGCTAATTCTGAATTGAGAGTGGACTGTGGGGCTGCTTTAGACTTTTACAATACACCTTACCCTCATATTCACTGTAAAAATGTGAATTTTAATTGAATCCACTTTTTCCTTGAGCTTCCCACTGATCTCCGATTTGGCTTTTTCCCTGTACTGGCCCTGCGCTTTTTTTTTCCTGTCCCTGCCACAGGACTGTGTGGGCAAGGGGGCAAGAAGGGTTTAGTCATGATGTTCCTGCCATCATGGAGCGTTGATTGATAAGCTGGTCTTTCTCTGCCTTTCAATTTTGTATATTGATAAAGACTGTGGTTTGGTCACAATGTGATAACCTCAGACAGCGTGAGGATCTGAATAATGAAGACTCATTGATCAATTCCCATTCCACCCAATGACAGCACACACAAATCCTCTCCTCTCCCAGGGCACTGAGGCCAATTGGTTTTCCCGGCTGGTATTACCCACTGCAACATCTACTTGCATTTATATAGCACCTTTAATGCAGTAAAACATCCCAAGGTGCTTCACCATAGCATTATCAAACAAAAGTTGACATTGAGCCACATATGAGATATTAGGACAAATAACCAACAATTAGGTCGAAAAGGTAGGTTTTAAGGAGCATCTTAAAAGAGAGAGTTGGAGAGGTTTGGGGAGGGAATTTCAGAGCTTAGGGCTCAGACAGCTGAGGGCATGGCTGCCAACAGTGGAGCGAAGGAAATCAGGGATGCTCAAGAGGAGCAGGGCAGAGATTTCGGAGGAGGTTACAGAGATAGGGAGGGGTGAGGCCATGGAGGGATTGGAACACAAGAATGAGAATTTTAACTATTGGACCAGGTGCCAATGTAGGTCAACGAGCATAGCGGGTGATGGGTGAACGAGACTTGATGCAAGTCGGGATATGGGCAGCAGGAGTTTATGGAGGGTGGAAAACTATTGTAGGATTGTTGCCGCTCTTTAGGTCCTCTTGTGCCAAATGCCATTGCCTGACTGGAAGGACAGACGCCATTCTTCCATCGTCCACCATTGCCACTCTGTAACCTGGCAATGGGAAACTGTGCAGACAGCCAACTCCATCTTCTGCCATATAACGCTTAGAGTAAGGCATACATGAACTTATACTGTAAGACATCATCTTGTACTTCTGTTTACGTCTTCAAGGAAGAAATAAAATAACTTGCATTTATATAGCGCTTTTAACATCCGCAGGATGCCCCAAAGAGCTTCACAATGAAGTACTTTTTGAAGTGTAGTCACTGTTGTAATGTAGGGAAACACAGCAGCCAATTTGCACACAGCAAGCTCCCACAAACAGCAATGAGATGAGTAACCAGGTAATCTGTTGTAGTGATTTTGGTTGTGGGATTAATATTGGCCGGGGCAGTGGGGAGACAGGACACTTTGAGACAGTGTCAGACAGCTGTCGGTATTCAGAGATTGGGTTCCCATGGGAAAATCCTGGTTGGTTTCTCCGCCCGAGCTTCATCAAAAGCGGAACGTGAGCCGAGTGGACAGCTGGGCATCCAGAATTGGAGAGGCATGTGGGGCCCGCAGGCAGTGGTCAGATCAGCTTACCTTCCAAACCGCGGAGTCTGGCAGTGGAAGGGCTAGATCAGGCTGAACAACTGACTTACTATCATAAATTTTATATACTCTCATTGTACGGGAGCACTTACTTCCTAATACTGCCTGTCAACATTGAACAGATAGTGTTTTAGATGTCAGTGCGTAGCTGTTGCCTCTGCATCTGAAGGTCATGGGTTTAAGTCCCACTCTAGAGACTGGAACACATATGAAGGCTGACACTCCCAGTAGGAGTACCGAGGGAGTGCTGCACTGCCTGAGGTGCCGTCTTTTAGACCTTTCAGGTGGATGTAAAAGATCCCAGGGCACTATTTTGAACAGCAGGGAATTCCTCCTGGTGCCCTGTCCAATATTTATCCCTCAACCAACATCACTGAAAAACAGATAGTCTGATGGTTATCACATTGCTGTTTATGGGACTTTGCTGAAATTGGCAGTTGCATTTCACTATATTACCAAGGTGACTACACTTCAAAAAGTACTTCAGTGGCTGGGAAGTACATTGAACCTGTGACTCACAGCACTACCCACTGAGCCACAGCTGAGAGTTCCAACTGCATTGTGCCATAATTTAGTTCCTTATCAATGCAGTGTGTAAACATTCTGTCGACAATCTTCTTCATGCATTTTACGACAAGGTTGTGTTTTAATGGTATCGGGGAGAGGCAGGATGTTATCTGGAGAGAGACAGAGAGGCACCACACTACCCTGCTCCCCGCCACACACACACACACACACACACACACACACACACACACACACACACACACACACACACACACACACACACACACACACACACACACACACACACCCCACCCCCCCCCCCCCCCCCCCTCTGAATTTCCTTGCTGCCCAGGGCCACAGGAATTCTTAATGTGACTCTTAACATCACTTCAGGTGTCACACTGTGTGGGCAGAGATCTCTCTGGCCCAGGCCACATTCATCCCCAGGTCCCCAGGGTGCAACCTCCAACCCCCATCACTTACTTTACTTCACTTGCACACAACCAGGGATTGCCAACCCTCCCGGATTGCCCTGGAGTCTCCAGGAATGAAGGATTGATCTCCGCCTCACTGCTGCGAGTAAAGCTCAGGAGAAAAATCACAGGGCGGGGGCATTGAAAATTGCATTTTTTCTTTGAAAATTTTTATATCTTAGATGTAAAAAAATGGAGAAGGTGGCGGGAGAAGGCTGTTCAACCGGTGAGACATTTGGAAGTTGGGGGAGGTCAGGAATACGTCCTACTAGAGAAAGTTTGAGCCTATTCTCACCCTCCGCCCAATGGTTTCGGATTTAGTCGCACAATTTTAACCTTGTTGTGAAGATGAGGGCCAGCTGGTGAGCGTGCGAGAGATTCAGTTCACCAATAACTTGAATTATTTCAACAGCTGTGCTCTAGGGGCTGATATAATATATAGAGACAGGCTGCTGGAATCTGTATTTCTACACATCCTTTTAGAATGGAATGTTGCTTTAGGCAACTAGCCACTTATTTTTCAGTTTTCTGCAAGTGTTGCAAAGGTTTCTATCGCCAAGTAACCAAAGCTTTTACATTAATGGAGCCTTATAGGCCATACCATGACTGTTCTACAGTGTTCCAAACCCTCCAGGATTGTCCTGAGTCTCCAGGAATTGAAGGACAGTAAGAACACCGCTAAGAGCAATACTGGGAGAAAAATCTCAGGAGCATTAAACAAAATTGTATTCTTTTTTCGTCTTAGGGTAGATTTTTGCTAACTGCTGTTTTCAGCGCACAGCATGGTCATATGTATCAGGGCAAGGCGATCAGTGAGCTCCGTGCCTGAATTTCTGGGACAGCAACAACAACTTCCCTTTAACACAGCATAAGACATTAGGACAGGCAACCAAAAGCTTGGTCAAAGACGTTGATTTTAAAGAGTGTCCTAACGGAAGAGAGATAGCAAGGATTAGGGAGGGAATTCCAGAGCTTCGGGCCTAGGCAGCTGAAGGCACGTCTGCCAATGGTGGAGTGATGAAAATCGGGGATGCGCACGAGGCCAGAATTGGAGGAGCGCAGAGATCTCGGAGGATTTGTTACAGAGATAGGGAAGGATGAGGACATGAGAGGGATCTGAACACGAGAGTGAGAATTTTAAAATCGAGGTGTTGCTGGGCTGGGAGCCAATGTAGGTCAGCGAGCACAGGAAACAATTCAAAAAATATCAGCATTATATTATCCTCGAGAACAGATTCATAATAGAAGGTCTTAAAAATCAGCCAGCCTTGTTTCAATGTGGGCACTGTCAACATTTATTAAATCTCCTAGCTCTGTGTCCCTGCATAGAACATTTTCAACAACAGGTCATGAGTAATATCTGACACAACACCTTCCTATTCTATTACATCCAAGTATTAACAACCAAATCAGATTTTAAATACAAACAAGATCTTGATGCTTCATCTCACTTATTCACACTCCTCTGATGAAGCTGTCCTACCATCCATATAGCATTAAGAAAATGTCCACTCATCCTGTTGTTACAAATATAGGTTTGAACTGTCAATTGGAACTTATGGGTTAAAAAGAACCTTCTTGAACACAGGCAAATAGGGGCAGAAGGGATACGGATTCCATTTGTGACTCAGTTAATAAATGCACAGCACGTTGTAATACTGAGTAAGACAGTCCAGGAAGGTTCTGTGTCCTAGCTCTGGTCTGTACTCTGCTGATTTCAGTTGGGGCTGTAGGTGGGGCATTCCCGTTAGCCTCAGTGTCTCTGGGCTGGGAATGGAAACAATCAGGCTGGGTTGCCCAATCATTATTCAGAAGGTACGCGCTTTGTGACTGTCAGCCGAGGATAGGATCGGGACATGGTGAACGGCCGGTTTTGGAGTCAAATATCCAGCTGACACTCAGTGGAACCGTTCATGCATGAAGAATAAACGGACCAGAAGTTAGAGGGCTTCCAGCCACCGTGCTCCAGAAAGAGCCAGTTCCTTCGGGCGGCGAAGGAGGGGACGTTGGGAGCGTATAAAAGAGAAACGGCCTCAATTGCTGAAAAGGGAGAGCAGGCGAGATGAACTTATCTCTTTTGGGTTATAATGACTTTACAGGCAATTTACAGGGGCAAAGCGTTTCAAAACAGGTTGCCTTAACTCAAAATATGGCAAACAGAGAGAAAGATAGTTTGAACATGTTTCATCTGTCAATGTCTCTTTAAATAGTCTTGACACGTTTCACTCTTGACATTCAAATATTCAAAAAGAAATTGTTTGAAAAAATGTACTGTAAACAATATCGATCCCATCGTTTTTGGGGCCACTGAAGGATGTAAAGGAAATTAAGTGCAATTCATTTTCTTCGTTATCAAGATTTTCACATTTGAAATCAGACCCAAACCACAGTGTTATAGTCAAACTGAGACTGTTTCTCGGTCACCGACTGGACCAGTTTATTTGTGCAGCTGTTGGATCTGAGATTCTTTTCATCCAGTAATGTGGTGCAGTAAGTCCCACGTCCATCCTGAGCCTGGTTGTTCTGAGTGTTGCTCCCCCGCAATGCAAAGTAAAAGGTTACCTTCTGCTTGGAACCCTTGATGGACCTTTTGGTGATGGCATCTCGCGGGTTACTTGTTGGCGTCTGGCCATGCCTCTCCTTCACCAGCTTTCCCTTCTCAGGCCGCACGCTTCTCAGCAGCTTCTTGAAGATATTGGCAGTGAGGTTCAATTTCTTTTGGAATTCCTGAGATCTGCTGAGGACGGGAACGTGGTCACGTCGACCCTCCACAGAGGTGGGATGGGGCTTCTTCTCCAACTCGGGCAAGTCTAACCAGTTGCCCACCAAGTCAGCAAAGACGTTGTCTCCCAAAATGAGGGGCTGCCTATTTCTACTCTGGGAGAGCAGAGAGGAGGTCCAATCATTTGAGGTGTTGGAATCTTGTGTTGACCTACTGCCCACTTTCCTTGCTGTAGGGAGCTCGTGAACCTCTGGTGGGGCAGCTACCTGGGTCTGCTCATTGTGGTCCAATCTAGGTGAAGCTGGTGATGGGGCATCCTTGAGATGATCGAGAGGCATAGATAATAGCGCTGATGACTGCATCTCTTGACAAGGAGTCTCCCTGAAATATTGCTCTAATCTCCAGCCCATGGGTTTTTCAGCCTGTCCTGGAAAGGTTGCGGGGCTCGATGTACAGAGCCTGCTGCTGCTGCTGGGCTTGCAAGTTTTCCTCTCCAGCCTGGTGCCTGGCCAGCCCTCACTGACTTTGGATTCGTCCTTCCCGTTTCTCAACCATTGCTGGCTGTTAGTGATGGATGAAGCTTGGCCCCGAAACCCTGAGATCTCCAACTGTTCCAAAGCTGTCTGCACTTGGAGAAGTTTCAGCTCCTGGAGGGCGTCCATCATACAATTCATCTGGTCCTGGAGCCCATCTCCAGCTTCCTTCATCGATTGCTGTGAATGCACATTTACACTGTTAGCACTGCAGCCAGAATACATTGAAAGCCTCTCAATGTCATCCCCATCTATTAATGAACCACACATCATCCGCACAAGACATCAACTTGCTCACTCACCACTTCCAGCAGTTTCCCTTCCTAAAGCATTTACATAAAAAGACAAATAATCATTTTCCATTTGTCTAAACGTATGCAGGAACTAAAAAGCCCTAAATATCCTTATCCATGTAGAGATGGTCCCTTGCACAGTCAGGCAAAGCACATATATCACTTAATATAAATATACATCAAAACAGTTTCCCAACAATATCTGATTTTCTAAAAGCAATAGCACTGTGCGTTGTAACAAGATACCGAGGTAGAGGCATTGCATATGGATGAAAAATTGAACTTTTAGATTTTTTTCGGGAAGGGGTTAATGTGTGTGATCTGACTGCTGTTTCAGATCTTCCTCGAGTGGTTTAACCGAGACTGAATTGCCAACAGGTGTCTAAATAAGGTCCGCACCTTCCACCAATCACTTCCACTTTCACTACAAAAATGCTCCGAAATTTGATGCAAGTCCCAGGACAAAAACTGTCCCCAGGCCCTGAGAACCAGTTCAGTGCAACAATTCCACTGACATTAGATATGAAAGCACAACATTGCATTAAGTTAAAGATTTGCAATTGGACCCCATCGACAAGAATATTTTAAATGCTCCCCTCGCTAAAATACATATATATAATATTTTCCAGCACTAGCTGTTCATCTCACTCTCTGCCAGTAATATATTGTCACAGACAAAACACGCCAGTGAGAGTTTATTATCCCCTGCACAGATTCACTTTGCTATTGAACAACCCCTTTCAAATGGCGTTTGATACAGTGCCACACAACAGACTTGTCAGCAAACTTGTAGCTCATAGAATAAAAGGGACGGCAGCAACATGGATACGGAATTGGCTGAGTGACAGGAAACAAAGAGTAGTGGTTAAAGGATGTTATTCAGGCTGGAGGAAGGTTTGTAGTGGAGATCCCCAGGGATCAGTGTTGGGAACCTTGCTTTTCCAGATACAAATCAATGACCTGGACGTTGGTGTACAGGGCACAATTTCAAAGTTTGCAGATGATACAAAACTTGGAAGCATTGTGAACTGTGAAGAGGACAGTGTAGAACTTCGAAAGGACATAGACAAGTTGGTGGAATGGGCAGACAGGTGGCAGATGAAGTTCAATGCAGAGAAATGTGAAGTGATTCATTTTGGTAGGAAGAACATGGAGAGACAATATAAAATAAAGAGTATAATTCTATAGGGGGTGCAGGAGCAGAGGGACCTGGGGGTATATTTGCATAAGTCATTGAAAGTGGCAGGACAGGTTGAGAGAGCATACAGTATCCTGGACTTTATTACTAGGGGCATAGAGTACAAGAGCAAGGAAGTTATGTTGAACTTGTATAAGACACTAGTTTGGCCTCAGCTGGAGTATTGGGTCCAGTTCTGGGCGCCGCACTTGAGGAAAGACGTGAGGGCATTGGAGAGAGTACAGAAAAGATTCATAGGAATGGTTCCAGGGATGAGGAATTTCAGTTATGAAGATAGATTGGAGAAGTTGGGACTGTTTTCCTTGGAGAAGAGAAGGCTGAGAGATGATTTGATAGAGGTATTCAAAATTATGAGGGGTCTGGACAGAGTAGATAGAGAGAAACTGTTCCCACTTGTGAAAGGATCGAGAATGAGAGGGCACAGATTTAAAGTATTTGGTAAGAGAAGCAAAAGTGACATGAGGAAAAACTTTTTCACGCAGCGAGTGTTTAAGGTCTGGAATGCGCTGCCTGAGAACATGGTGGAGGCAGGTTCAATTGAAGCATTCAAAAGGGAATTAGACTGTTACAGGAAAAGGAAGAATGTGCAGGTTTATGAGGAGAAGGTAGGGGAATGGAACTGAGGGAGCTGCTCCTTCAGAGAGCCAGTGCGTACACGATGGGCCGAATGGCCACCTTCTGCGCTGCAACAATTCTGTGATTCTGAGAACAAAGCCTGTCCCTTTTATAATCCACTGTAACTTTATAATCTTACCTCTTGTTTAATTGACAATTTTAAGACATCATTTTCCCTCTGCACAGGCACAGTCCCATCGCACAGTGGGACGAATAAAGCCCCTTTCAAATGAGCTGTGTTTTATTAATAAGGCACTGTTGATTGACAAGGTGACAAATACAAGCCCATCACAGGATAGCCATATGCTGGGTGGGTGTCGCTTGCTTGATCCAGTTAATCAGCACCTCGAGGTGTGCTCACATATATTTTTAAAATCCGAAATATCATGGCAAGCGACAACGCTTTAATAAGCATTAATATTTCACAAAGGCCAGTCTGGCTCTATATCAATCAAATCAAATGTTTATTAAAATCTGTCTAAAAGCTTTGGCTACGACTCCTGGTTAAGTATATCCTGGTCTATTTGGTTACGATAACGGTTGAATTAAATCTCATAACCGAATTAAACACGAGAAGAAAAATCACCAGGTTGGATCTGAACTTTTGGTTTGAATTCAGAGAGGACAGTCGCTCCAGTTTAATTGTGTGTCTGTGTGTTTTTGTTTGTTCCATTTGAACAGACGCAGCAGCTGTGAGTGAGAACAGATGAGATGGAAGGATATGAAAATGTTTACACGCCAGTGCTTTCATTCCGAGTGCTTTTTTTCGGTGGAAAGCGTGCGTGTGGAAATGATATACATCAGTCTAATTTTTTAAAACCTAAATTGGCACAACTGCGGATTACAATGTAAAAAAAAAAAATCCGGAATTCCATGTAATTAAAAAGGGCAATCGGATTGATTGCAGTTTGTAACGCAGTGAACCCCAAGGCTTGGGAAGAGGGAGGTTGGTTTGCAGTTGTGACAGTCCCTTCCCTCAGTCCCTCAGTCTGCTCAGTTCTGCAGGATTAATTATCCTTCTGTGGTTCCCTATGTATTTTGGGTGGGTTCTCGCAGTTGAGGCAAGCTGCCTCTTTGACCTTCATGTAAATGAGGACACTGAAGGGAATGTGTGGATGGGGAGGGTGGAGAGAGGGGGGTCTAGTTTGATAACCCATCCACCACACTAATAATAATACAACACACACACACAACAAAAGTAACACCAGATCCTAGAAAGTGATAATTTATACATAAGAAATTCACGCCTCTCCCCCCAAAAAAGGACAAGTGTTAACGAGCTAAGTGCATCGAATCTTATTTTGACTATATAATCTTGAAAATGATTTACATTGACTGAATTGTAATAGATTTTAATCCAGACGCAGATGGAACAATTGCAATTTCGACATTCTAACAACCTCCTTCACAATCTATTATTCCCTCAGTAATTCGACTAAGGAGACGGGGAACCAACAGCCTAATATTTGATGTCGAAACAGAGGCTCATTCTATCCGCTCACAGTGTGGATAACTTCACATTAACCAGCCACACTGGGGTAAAATGCAAAAACACAAACAGCTCCCAAATCAATCGAATGCACCTTACCAACTCCTGCTTCAAACGACGCAGACTGTTGTCCATGGTCGCTTTATTGTCGGGGCTCAAGGAAGCAAAAAGTTAGACTGTTAAAAATCTGCGGCCGAAAGAATTCAGCACATTCCACGTGTCCATTCGGAAAAGAGTGCTGCCCCGTCAATATCCTGTCTGCCAGCGAGTCTGAATACAGACAGAAGGAGAGGGAGGGTTGCTTTGCAGTTGAGAGGTTGGCTTTTCATAGTCCCACTTGTGCTTGGTCGAGTCTGTACAGTGTAAGTGTTTTGCTGAATTTTGGTATCATATTACTCTACCCTCAGGACTGACCTATTGATCATTTACTTCGTTCCTGCCAATTCCTTCCTCCATTATTTCCTCTTTCTCCTGACTCGCCACTCATTTCATCTCATTATTGTGGCCCCTATTGCCCCTCCTCTCCCCCAGTGACAGTTCTGAAACCTTCCTGCCAATCCTGTCTGTCTTTGAAGCCACAAAGACAACTGGAAAGTGGGAACTCTCTTCCCCCAAAAAGGTGTTGGGTTAGGGATCAATGGAAAATGTCAAAACTGCGATTGGTTGATTTTTTTTTTAGGGAAGGGTATTAAGGTTATGAAACCAAGGCGGGTAAATGGAGTTCAGACATCAGCCATGATTTTTTTAAATTTGTTCATGGGGTGTGAGCCAGCATTTATCATCCATCCCTAATCGTCCTTGAGAAGGTGGTGGTAAAGGGAGTTCCAGGATTTTGACCCAGCGACAGTGAAGGAATGGCGATATAGTTCCAAGTCAGGATGGTGTGTGGTTTGGAGGGGAACTTGCAGGTAGTGGTGTTCCCATGTATTTGCTGCCCTTGTCCTTCTAGGTGGTAGAGGTCGGGGGTTTGGAAGGTGATGCTGAAGGAGCCTTGGTGAGTTGCTGCAATGCAGCTTGTAGATGGTACATACTGCTGTCACTGTGCACCAGTGAATGGCAGAA
Organism: Heterodontus francisci; assembly: GCF_036365525.1. Taxonomy (NCBI): domain Eukaryota; kingdom Metazoa; phylum Chordata; class Chondrichthyes; order Heterodontiformes; family Heterodontidae; genus Heterodontus; species Heterodontus francisci. Next base: position 71,696,379 of record NC_090395.1, on the reverse strand, counting down.
CAGGCCCGAAGGGCTGAATGGCCTCCTACTGTTCTTTTTGTGCTGGATTTAGATTTGTGCTGGTGATACCATCTCACAGCTGCTTTCTTATATGTGAGCCAAGTGGAGCCGAGACAGCGAGGCCTAGAAATTAGATGCTGTGGCAGGTTTATAAGCATATGGGTGTCCAATATGGTTGGTAGCAAGCACACTCACATTTCCGCCATATTGCTGAAAGTAGAAAAAGAGGCGTGCAATGCAGGTTGCAGAAGCACCATTTAAATATTGCTCGTGTGTACTGCATCATGTAATGGCAACCCTTCGGCGGGGGTTAAAGGTCAGGGCTAGATCGGCAAATGCCAGGAGTGAAGTCCGAGCATTTCTTGGCTCCTGATCAGTGACAGCACTTCAAGCACACACTGAGAGGTGCACAGTATGTCAGGCAGAAGGCCCATTCCTCACCCAATAACAAACCCTCATATTATTAGCTCTCTATTGTCTGTATCAAACACTCCTGTATCTGGGTTTGGCTTCACACACATGCCAGCATGTTACTGGAGTGCCAATTAAAAGAACGACTCGCATTAACATAGTGTCTCTCATGGTCTCAGAATGTCGCAAAGTGCTTTACAGTCAATGAAGTACTTTTGAAATGTAATCAATATTGTAATGTAAGTTTAATGCCTCATCGAAAAGATGGTACCTCCAGCAGTGCAGCACTCCCTCAGGAGTGTCAGCCTAGATTTTATGCCCAAGTGTCTGGAATGGGCCAATGAACTGACAACTGACTCAGAGATGACAACTACCCACTGAGCCACAGCTGATATCTGAGGATAATCCCCAGAGAACAATAATGAAGGATATCTAGAGGATGCCTGTGTGCCTGCTTTGGCATTATTGAGGGTTAAGGAATAATAAAGGTTGTCACTTTATAATCCCAGCACTGTTGGTGGCCCCAACTTTAATAACAGGGCTGAGATATACTGCTTTCCCCTTGAGCCGTAACCTAGTGGGTAGCTCCATTAGCAACACAGGACACGAGGCTTCCATATTCACCAGCTTTCCATATTCTTCCTGTGTCATCTGCCCAATGTGAACAGGATGCATTCTACAGCAATAGGAGCCTGCCTTTATTTTTCAGAATCGCTCCTCAATATAGCTGAGCATTTATTATGTACCAGTACACAGGGGCAGTGTTATCAGGAGTAAAGGGATGATTCTGAATTGCTAGATTTTTGTTAGGTAGGGGTATTAAGGGTTACAGAACCAAAGCGGGTAGTTGGAGTTAAGACTGGGATCAGCCAGGATCTAATAGAATGGTGGAACAGGCTCGAAGGGCTGAATGGCCTCCTCCTGTTCCCATGTTCCTCTGTTCCATTGTATACAGGTGCAATATTATGAGGAGCAAAATGACAATATACTCCTTCTGTACTATACACAGAAACAGTACTATCAGGAGTACAGGGATGATATAATCATTATTTTGCTTCAAACCATCCTTGAAATTTGCAAGGGAACTGTACAGTGCACATTTTATTTCACAGTGAATGGAACATTAATTTTTGACAACTACTGTCAGTGTAACTGAATGTATTTTAATAATGAATGAGTCTTGTTAGCAGCATGACTCCTTATTATAATCTCGTCACAATCGGCTTCTCGTATGCATAAGACTGAACCTCAGCATCGCCAAATACTGTAATTCATTAGCATGACTATTGTGAGGTGTAAAACACACACCTCTTGATTTCTATTGTGTCAGCTTTGAAGGCACCATCACTAGCATCAGCATGCACCAAGATCTGGACAACATTCAGGCTTGCTCTTATAATTGACAAATAATATTTGGCTACACAAATGCCAGGTGATGACCATCCCTGACAAAGGCGAATCTAACCACATGCTCTTGATATTCAATGGCATTACCATCACTGAATCCCACACCATCAACATCCTGGGGGGGGGAGTCACCATTGAGCAGATACTCAACGGGACCAGCCACATAAATGCTGTGGCTATTAGATCAGGTCAGAGGATGGGTATTCTGTGGAACGTGGCTCAGCTCCTGCCTCTCCAAACCCTCACCCCTACCTAAAAGTTACAAGTTAGGAGTGCGATGAAATAATCTCAGGTTGCATGGATGGCTGCAGCTGCAACATCACTCAAGAATCTCAACACCATCTAGGACAAGTCTTGATCAGCAGTCCATCCACCACCTTAAAAATCCAATCCTTCCACCATCAACGCACAATGGCAGCAGTGTGTACCAGCTACAAGATGCACCACAGCAACTCACCAAGGCTTCTTCAGCAGCACCTCCCAAAACCCACAACCTCCACCACTAGAAGGACAAGGACAGCAGGTGCATGGGAACACCATCACCAACTTCCCCTGCAAGCCACACACCATCCCAACTTGGAAAAACGTTGGCCATTTCTTCATCACCACTGAGCCAAAATCCTGAAACGCCCTCCCTAACAGCACTGTGGAAGTTCCTTCACCGCATGGACTGCAGCAGTTCAAGAAAAAGGCTCACCTCCACCCTCTCAAGGGCAACTAGAGATGGGCAATAAATACTGGCCTTGCCATGATGCGCAAATCATGATTGAATTAAAGAAAATAGGGCGGCACAGTGGCGCAGTGGTTAGCACCGCAGCCTCACAGCTCCAGGGACCCGGGTTCGATTCCGGGTACTGCCTGTGTGGGGTTTGCAAGTTCTCCCTGTGTTTGCATGGGTTTTCTCCGGGTGCTCCGGTTTCCTCCCACAAGCCAAAAGACTTGCAGGTTGATAGGTAAGTTGGCCATTATAAATTGTCACTAGTATAGGTAGGTGGTAGGGAAATATAGGGACAGGTGGGGATGTTTGGTGGGAATATGGGATTAGTGTAGGATTAGTATAAATGGGTGGTTGATGTTCGGCACAGACTCGGTGGGCCAAAGGGCCTGTTTCAGTGCTGTATCTCTAATCTAAAAAAAAAAGCACTCTTTAAGCAAGGGAACAGAACAATCAGGAGTTCCTGTTGTTGATCAGGAGTGGATTAATGCATGGGTTCAGGGGCCCTGGTTAAACTCACCATAATGCAGATAAACTGCATACTAGCTAAATGCTCTAGTATTTTAAAATACTGTCAGAAGGAGGAGGCATCAATGGTAAATTTGTTACTATATATATTGACAGCAGTGTGTAAACATTCTGTAGGCTTAATGGTCATGCATTTTGCTACACACTTGTATTTGAATGGATTGGGGCAGTTGTGTGGGGAATTCAAGGGGTCCCAAGTGATCTTGGTGCCCAAGAATTCTTAAAGGAAGAAAGACTTGCATTTACAGAGCATCTTTAACTATCTCAGGATGTCAAAAAACACTTTACAAATAATAAAGTACTTTTTGAAGTTTAGTCATGTAAGGAAACACAGCAGCCTATTTATGCACAGCAAAACTGCCGCAAACAGCAATGAGGTAATGACCAGATAATCTTTTTTTAGTAATTTTGGTTGAGGGATAAATATTGGCCAGGACACTGGGGCGAACTTACTGCTCTACTGCAAGTAGTGCCATGAGATCTTTTACTTCATCTGAGTCTGGAGTCTGGACATTGGTTTAATGTTTCATCAGAAAGCTGGCACCTCTGACAGTGCAGCACTCCCACGGTACTGCACTGAGAGCGTCAGCCTAGATTATGTGCTCACGTCATGGTCAATGTTGTCTTCTGGACTAATTTTAATCGACTTGAGACATTGAAGATAATGGAAAGAGGAGTTGAGGTAGAAGATTGGCCATGACCCTTTTAGATGATGGGGCAGGGTCCAGGAGCATTAGGCCTACACCTGCTCATATTCCTTTTGCTCTTATGTTACGTTCTTATTGGAGAGGAATTTTCTGGATTTTTCTTCTCCAAATTAGCCTTGGGTTTTCATACTTTTATTTTCTATGTCTGTTTATATCTGAGAAATAGAATAATTTTTAAAATTAATAACAGTATTTTTTAATGCCCCTGTGATCTATCTCCTGGGTGTTGCTTGCAGAATTGCCCTGCAGATTAACCTTTAAACTCTGGAGACTTCAGGAAATTCTTGGAGGGCTGACAATGATTGGTGGGTGGGACAGCATTAGTCAGCAGTGGTCATGGTGGAACTGAGGAGTGGGACATCGCAGCTGGAGATGGGACAGGGTGGGGTGGGGGCTGTGGGAATTAAAATGGTGATAGCCCATCACATATTCGGATTTTTTATTTCACGTGATTCCTTCCAATCTTGAGGGGGGTCATGGGGAAAACATTTCCTCCACTCCCTCTGAAGGATGAGGAACACATGTTATTTAGAAGACTTCTATATATGGATAGCTTGCAGAAACAATTACAAAGTATTTACAGCAACAGCAATTGGCCAATTCAAAACAACTTCTCTATGCTGGTGTTTATGCTCCACACGAGCCTCTTCCCTACTTTATTTTACCCTATCAGCATTTCCTCCTATTCCTCTCTCCCTCATGTTTTTACCTAACCTCCCCTTAAATGCATCTCTGCCATTGCACTGCACTGCAGCAACTCCCCTAGCCTCCTTCGACAGCACCTTCCAAACCTGCAACCTCTACCACTAGAAGGACCAGGGCAGCAGACACACGGGAAAACCACCATCTACATGTTCCGCTCCAAGCCACACAGCATCCTGACTTGGAACTATATCGCTGTTCCTTCACTGTCGCTGTGTCAAAACCCTGGAACCCCCTTCCTAACAGCACTGTGGGTGTACCTACACCAGATGGACTGCAGCAGTTCAAGAAGGCATCTCACCACCACCAGGGCAATTAAGGATGGGCAACAAATGCTGGCTTTGCCAGTGAAGCTGACATCCCATGAAAGAATAAAAATGATCACTTCAACTATTCCCTTAGGTAGCAAATTCCACATTCTAACCATTCTCTGGGTATAGAAGCTTTTCCTGAATTCCCTGTTAGATTTATTAGTAACTACCTTACATTTATGACCTCTTGTGGAACAATGTTCCTTTTTAAATTAAGGTGCAGTAAAGTTCATTCAAACAGACAATGATTATAATCACGCCCCCTCAAAAATGACTATGGGTTCAGGTTGAAGTCTAGAATTGTTACTCAATGGGGACCATTGTCTGGTGTTTCATAAGACCTTTGTAGCTGCCACCTCCTGGCCAATTCATGCTTTGCAGGGATGTGTATCTTTCTACATCTCAAACAGCTCAGATATGCTTACCTCATTTACACTGTCATGAAAACGTGCTATGTCGAAGGATAATTTTTTTAATCCACCAGCTGGAAACCTGTATATTAAACTGGTGGAAGCGAAACCACTCAAACCTTGCAAGCTTTGAACTCTGCCTGCTGACTGTGACCACCCAGTCATATTCCCTGCAGCAGACTATAGTGTACAATGGTTTAATTAATCTGTGTTTTATTGTGTTAGTCTGTTCACCGATCCATGTTCAGTGTGCTTAATTACTTAAACCTGAGGGTGGAGCTAGTGTGTTTGGAGAATGTTCCGGAAAGAACAGACAGAGACTCCCTTGAAAGAAATCAGCTGCATTGTTCTGTCCCGGAGAACCACCAAATTAGCTGTCCACATCTCTAAACCGGAAGCCTCAGGGCCACCAAAGGAAAGTTGCATGACCACTGAATTCAGCCTGAAGACAGCCGAGTCACCAACCTCCACAAACCGTATACCCCTTTTATTTCTCTGGACTCTAATTCGACCAATAAATCCTTCCCTACCCTGCAACTTATTTTTGTGTGTGTATGTGTGTGTGTGTGCGTGAAAGTTGAAGTGCATTTTATTATTTTACTTCGATCAGTTAAAGTACAATAAAATTAACTTCTTTCTTTGTTAAACTCGAGAAAATCTGTCCGATTGGCTCTTTTTATGATCACAGCGCATAAACAGTTAAACATTCACTGCACTGGCAAGTATATCCACTTAAAAAAGAAATAAATCTGTTGTGGTTAAACAAGGAGAGGGAAAAGAGAGGAGCCCTTGGACCCCTCTTCACCCGATCGTAACAACACATGTATCTATTCCTAAGTTCCCCTCCCCTTCTGATCTATACTAAAGTTTAGGTGCACCACTACTGACAGGCCTCTGACTGTAACCATTCTTCATGCACACACCTGGTTAGTGAGCGTTGACAGGGTCTTGTTGTGTAGTGGTAATGTTACTGGACTGGTCAATCCAAGGACCTGGACTAATAATCCAGTTACAAGACGAGATTAAATCCCAGTGTGGGAGTTTGAGAACTTAGAGTTAAAAGAGAGTTAAAAATAAATCTGGGAGTTAAAGTGAATATTGAATCTGTCAGATTTTTATAAAAATCAAACTGTAAAAATCGTTAACTACCCTTTAGGAAAGGAAAATTCCATCCTTACCTGGCCTGTCTTATATGTGACTCCAATCCCACACCAACTCTTAACTGTCCTCTGAAGTGGGCCTAGCAAACCACTCAGTCAGGGAAATCAGAGATGGGTGATAAATGCTGGGTTTGCCAGTGATGCCCATATCTCTAGCACAGGAGCACCGAAGCCAATTGCAACACTCCTGTCTCCACCCCCATTGAGATCAGCTAATTAAGGGCATGGACAATAAGCATGGACTTGGCAGCACTGAGCTATGAGAAATAAAAACAAAACGTGCTGGAAATACTCAGCAGGTCTGGCAGCATCTGTGGAGAGAGAAGCAAAGTTAACGTTTCAGGTCTGTGACCTTACATTAGTTGCTTCTCTCTCCACAGATGCTGCCAGACCTGCTGAGTATTTCCAGCACTTTTTGTTTTTATTTCAGATTTCCAGTATCTGCAGTATTTTGCTTTTACTGAGCTATGTGACTCAGTTTCCTCCAGTTTGGTGCTTTTTCACAGAAACTCTCTGTTGCACATGTGAACAACTGTTAGCATTGTTTTCATTCCAACATAATTCATGACAGAACACTCATTTATTTATCTCTTCCCAATGCTCTATCCACCCTATCCTTAGGCCAAGACAAGGGCTGGAGGTGTTTTCCCAGTCCCACCCTGTAATCTAGTGCAGAAGGGGCAGCACAGTGCATTCTTCCCTCCTGCTTTGAGTAAGATTTGATTCTGTTCTATTCCCAAGGTGGCATGATACACATTGGTGTCTTGTCATATACAATATCACAGGCAGAGTCTCACATCCTGCCACGTGGCACCATGCTTCACGTTGTCACTGAGGTGTATGCGGTCTGTGCCTGCTGCTGCTGCATTGGTTTGAAACAATAGCAATAACGGTTGAATTTTTATCCCAAGGAAGGAGTCATGTATCTGACATTAGCAATTACTGCTGGAGATATTTGAGAACAAACATTTAGAGCGTTTGTATCACATGTCTAACATTCTTTAACATCGATACTAACCTGGCACTCCCACCTCTGAGTTAGAATGTTGTGGGTTCCAAAGTTTCAGCATAAAGGCTAGGCAGACACATCCAGTGCAGTACTGAGGGGGTGCTGCGCTATTGGAGGTGCCGTCTTCCGAATGAGAGGTTATACCGAGGTCCCGTCTTCCCTCTCAGATGGCCATAAATGATTCCATGCCACTATTTTGAAGGAAAGCAGGAATGTTCTCCCTAGTGTATTTATCCCTCAATAAAGACCACTGAAAAACAATTAATGTGGTCCTATCACATTGCGGTTTGTGGGATCTTGCTCTGATAAAATTGGCTGTTGCATTGCCCTACAATTTTTTTTAAATTCATTTGTGGGATGTGGGCATTGCTGGCCAAGCCAGCATTTGTTGCCCATCTCTAATTGCCCTAGAACTGAGTGGCTTGCTAAGCCATTTCAGAGTCAACCACATTGCTGTGGGTCTGGAGTCACGTGTAGGTCAGACCATGTAAGGATGGCAGATTTCCTACATTCCAAAATGACTACACATCATTGGCTGTAAATTACTCTGTTCAAGAAGAAGCCTCACCACTACCTTTTCAAGAGAAAATGAAGATGACAATAAATGCTGGCCTCACCAATGCTACCCATATCCTGAGAACAAATCAAAAGAAGCATGTTAACCGTATGAAGTTTAACAGCATAATTTTTAGTCCCGGTAAAATAAATCTACGACAATATTTATCAACTCTGCATGTAAAAAGATGAAGATTTGCATTTATATAGCACATTTCATAACCACCAGATGTCTCAAAGCACTTTACAGCTTTTGAAGGAACAAGTACTTAAGTACTTTTGAAGTACAGTCACTGTTGTAATATAGGAAACACAGCAGCCCATTTGTGCACAGCAAGCTCCCACAAACAGCACTGGGATATGACCAGATAATCTGTTTTTGTGATGTTGATTAGGGGATGAATATTAACCAGGAGACCTACCCTGCTCTTCTCAAAATAGTGCTATAGGATTTTTACATCCACCTGAGACGACAAATGGGACCTCAGTTCAGCATCTCATTTGAAAGAAGGAACTTCTAACAGTGCAGCACTCCCTCAGTACTGCACTGGATTTTCAGCCTTGATTTTTTTGTGCTCAAGTCCTGTAGCGGGACTTGAACCCAGAACCTTCTGACTCAGTAGTAAAAGTGCTACTAACGGAACCACATCCTTTCAGGACCTCAGGATATCCCAGAGTAATTTACAGCCAATGATGTACTTTTGATGTGTAGTCATTTTGTAATGTAGGAAATGCGGCAGCTAATTTTACACACAGTAAACTCCCCAAAACAGCAATGTGATAATGATCGGAAAATCTATTTTAGTAAATTGAAGGATAAATATTAGGCCAGGATAATATACCAGAGATAAAACAAGTTAATAAAACACTGAAGGCTTTAGTACAAACACATCATCCAAGCAAAGTATAATTAGAAAATATATTCTAATACCTGTACAACATAATTCTTTCCTTTCAAAGCGGTGTGAATCACATGCTTAAAAATATTTTAAAATTTAGTTGGAGGTGTCGCTGAAAAGAATCCCTTTTTGCCATTTGAATCCAAACCAATGCCCAAGTTGTTTTCTGTGACCTTCTTGTAATGTGAATGCCTTTGGCGATGTCACAGTGCCTCAGCATTGGGTTGGTTTTTAAAACAAAATTGCGGTCACCGGTGAAAGAACAGCAAGGTTATGTGTCGTATTCACAGAATCATCAACCCTTCACACCTCGTGTCCTGTACTTCCTCACAAACACTGCTTGTTAATTGGAATCAATGTGCACCTACCTGTTCGGGTGGATGTAAAGATCCTATGGCAAGAAGAGCACGGAGTTCTCCCTGGTGTCCTGGCCAATATTTACCCCTCAATCAATATCACAAAAACAAATTATCTGCTCATTATCTCATTGCTGTTTGTGGGATATTGCTGTGCGCAAATTGGCTGCTGCATTTCCCACATTACAACAGTGACTACACTTCAAAAGTGCTCCATTGGCTGTAAAGCACTTTGAGACGCTCAGTGGTCATAGAAAGTGCTATATTAATGCAAATCTTTCTCTTTTTTTCAATGCTAGTGGAAATTTGGAACTCTTTCCCCGAGCTCTTGTTCGACAGGGTATTAATAGGAAAAGGCCATTTGCTTTCTCAAGGCTAGTTCTGCTGTTAAATTAGATCATGGTTGATCTGGATCTCAACTTAATTTTCCCATCTTTGCTCCATTTCGTCTTTGATACCCCTACCTAGTAAAAAACTATTAATCTCAGCCTTGAGAAATCAAGACTTCCACTACCCTTTGTGTGAAAATGTGCTTCCTGATTTCCCAGTTCCAAATTTACGATTATGTCCTTTTGTTCTTGATTTCCCTCCTGAGCTTCTCTGTATCTGCCCTATTGATTCCTATTAGCATCTTAAGCACCTCAATTAGCTCACCCCTCAATTTTATATAGTAAAGGGAATACAAGACAGTTTAAGCAAACTGTCCTCATAATTTAATCATTCTCCTAAATCTGCACTGCACCCCTTCCAAGACCAATATAATCTTCCTGTGCTGCAGTGCCCAGAACTGGGTACAGTACTCCAGATAACATCTGACCAAGGCTCTGTACAACTGAATGCATTACCTCCTCCACTTTGAATTCCAGCCCACTTGTTATACTGACTGATAACTAATTCTCCAGCAGGGCAACCAGCTACATGTGATGGAGGGTTCCCATTCCTCTCCCATCAGAGGCAAGTACTCTACTGGTCAGGAACCAGAACTCTCATCACCACACAGCAGGGTTGTCCCATAGCTTTCCTGATTCAGGGGTGAGAATGCTACCACTGAGCCAAGGCTCACTCCTGAGCAGTCAGATGAGATGTTAAACCAAAGCCCCATCTACCCTCTCAGATGGAGGAAAAGATTTCAAAGGAGAGAGGGGACAATCTTTGCAATATTTATCCTGCAACAAACATCGTTAAAAAAACACAGATTATCTGGTCATTGTCACAATGTGTGAGCTTGCTGTGTGTGAATTGGCTGCTGCGATTCCTACATTACAACAGTGTTTACACTTCAAAAGTACTTCATCGGCTTAGAAACCCATTGGAACATCCTGAATTCATGAAAGACGCTATAGAAATGCAGATCTTTCGTTCTTAATTTTCTAGTTCTTTAAGGGTTAAGCTTTTTAGTAGTGCAATAGGTTAGAGAAATCTGGCCTTGAGGAAGAGGCTGCATTAGCCTACTTTTCTGTTTACATTGCAATCTTCATACTTTTTTTAAAACACTGCCTAACAAGCCTACAGCAGTTTGTGCATGAATTGGAAGCAATTTAAGAATTCCATTGAGACAATGTATGGTTTTACATCTGGTTTTCGACTTTTATTTTGATGTGCTCTTGCTTGTCATTGCTGTCACCTCACTGAAAGTGGAACTGAAGTCTTTGGGCCGGAATACGGCTGCGATCCCTCATGGAAAGTGTACATCCGTGTGTGGACTAGGGTTCCCAACCTGCCAGGATTGCTCTGGAATTCCAGGAATTATAGATTAAACTCCTACAAGCAACCCCTGAGAAAAATATAGCGGCATTTTTTTTCATTTTCCTTAAACATTTTTGTTTATTAGTTAGCAAAGTCATAGAATAGAATCGTACAGCACAGAAGGCTGTTCGGCCCATCATACCTGTGCTGGCCCTTTGAAAGAACTACCCAAATAGTCCCACTCACTTGCTCTTTCTCCAGTAATTTTCTAGACAATGATTTTTCACAGTGAAGTGTCTAGATCCACAACACTGGACATTGTCAAGAAGTACAAAGCAAGAAAAACATAGATTGCTGCAGCACCTTCCACATCTCAGAATGTCCCAAATTGCTTTACTGCCAATGAAATATAGTCATTGTTGTAATGTAGGAAACACAGCAGCCAATTTGTGCACACCAAGATCCCACAGGCACCATGCAATTGAAGGATAAACACTGACCAGGACACTGGGGGGAAGCTCCACTGCTGTTCAGGATAATACCATCAGATCTTTAACGTCTACATGAGGGGACATCAGTTGAACCTTTATCTGAAAGACAGCACAGAACCCACCCTTTCAACAGCGGCACTGGAGCTTGTAACATTACCAGAAAGGGACATGAACTCATAACCTTCTGATTTAAGGGTAGGTGCAAGAGTACAACCCACTGAACCACAGCTGACACCTAGTGATAGCATGCCTCCATACTAGAGTTTTACATGGGTGTATATGTGCAGAAATCATTGAAGGTGGCAGGACAGGTTGAGAGAGCGGTTAATAGCTATTGCAGCATCCTCCGCTTCATTATTCATACAAAAGCAAGGAAGTTATTCTAAACCTGTAGAAAACACTGTTGTGGCCCCAGCTGGAGTATTGTGTCCCGTTCTGAATGTCACACTTTAGGAAAGATGTGACGGCCTTAGAGAAGGTGCAGAAAAGGTTCATGAGAATGGTTCCAGGGATGAGGAACTTCAGTTACGTGGATAGATTGGAGAAGTAGGGACTGTTTTATTAAGAGGCGATTTGATAAAGATATTCAAAATCATGAGGGGTCTGGACAGAGTAGATTGGGAGAAACTATTCCCATTGGTGGAGGGATTGAGAACAAGAGGGCACAGATTTAAGTTAATTGGCAAAAGAAGCAACAGTGGCATGAGGAAAAACTGTTTCACGCAGCGAGTGGTTAGGATCGGGAATGCACTGCCTGAGAGTGTGGTGGTGGCAGGTTCAATCGAGGCGTTCAAAAGGGAATTGGATTGTAATCTGAAAAGGAAGAACGTGCAAGGCTATGGGGAGAAGGCTGTGGAGTGGCAATAGATAAATTGCTCTTTTGGAGAGCCAGTGCAGACATGACGGGCCGAATGTTCTCCTTTTGTGCTGTAACAATTCTGTGAAGTTACAGGTTTTAGCCCGAAGATCATATGAGAAAAGACTGAAATGAGTCTATCCAATAGCAAAGATGATCTTTCATACAGAGACAGTACGCCATTTACAAAATAAATTCCTGACGCTGAATTTAAATGACTAAACTGCCAGTATAATCCTGCCATTAGTAAGTTGGAGCGAATCTTATTGTGCTATACAAAAGCTGTTTAGTAATATATTGCTTGTCAAATAAGATGTTTATTGATTACAGTGTTTGTATAATAACAGTCAAGTTTCCAGTTTATTGATGAATTCTTTGTTCAAAGATGAAGTTATGTGAACCGGAGAATTGCACAATAAATCAGCCCATTCTTGGCCAACTGAATAAAAAAGGCACCCCATTATTTCACTCACCACCTCTGGTTGACCTCTAACCTACACTGTAATTGATGTTAAGTTAAAGCACATGAGAGTGTTGGACAGGATGAGCTGACTGGAACTCTAGCGATCTGTAAACGGGGCTGCTGGGTTACGTTTTGTTATGTTTTAACTCTCTGGTTCTTTATATCATCAAGGAGAAACCAACTCTCATATCTGGATAAGAAAGAGTTTACATTAATATAGCGCCTTTCACAACCTGACAAAGTCCCAAATCGCTTCACAGCCAATGAAGTACTGTTGAAGTGTGGTCACTGTTCTTTGATAGGGAAACACAGCGGTCAGTTTGTACACAGCAAGGCTTCCCAAACAGCCTGAAATAAATGAGAGACAATCTATTGCAATGATGTTAGTTGAGGGATAAATGTTAATGCTATAATGTTTGGAAAACTCTGCTGCTCTTCCTCAATGGATGGATGAGGGGTGCGGAGGGTGTGAATTAAAGCCTGGCTCGGGTATAAAATTAAAACCCGACCCGGGCCCGACCTGACCACAGCCAACCCGAACCCGACCCGGGCCCGACCTGACCACAGCCAACCCGAACCCGACCCGGGCCCGACCCGACCACAGCCAACCTGAACCTGACCCAGGCCCGACCCGACCACAGCCAACCTGAACCGGACCCAGGTCCGACCCGACCACAGCCAACCTGAACCTGACCCAGGCCCGACCCGACCACAGCCAACCTGAACCTGACCCAGGTCCGACCCGACCACAGCCAACCCGAACCCGACCCAGGCCCGACCCGACCACAGCCAACCCGAACCCCACCCAGGCCCGCGCCGACCACAGCCAACCTGAACACGACCCAGGTCCGACCCGACCACAGCCAACCCGAACCCGACCCAGGCCCGACCCGACCACAGCCAACCTGAACACGACCCGGGCCCGAATCCTTTAATTCTTTTTCATGCCCGACCCAAAAATATCAAACATGTTATTAGAACAGCAACAAAATTGCGTCAAAACATAGATTAAAAAGAAAACAATACAAAACAAAACCTGACCACAGCCAACCCAAACCTAACCCGAGCCTGAATGCTGGACACGAATATAGACCCGATCCGAACTCGACACATAGTCGGGTTTGGTCGGGTACGGATCGGGTAGCCAGGCTTTAGTCTGAATTCTGGCCTCTCTTAGAACACACCTATAGCTATATTCGTAGGGCTTTGGGGAAAGGGCAGGGAGTGGGACTCACTGGACAGCTCTTTCAGAGTTGGCATATGCACGACGATGGGTTGAACGGCCTCCTTCTACAGTTTTAATCCCCGATTTTAAATGTTCCAACATTGACAGCCATGACTTCAGCTGCCTAGACCCTAAGCTCTGGGAAATTTCTTCCCTACAGCCTCACTACCTCTCTTTCCTCCTTTAAGACGCTCCTTAAAACCTATCTCTTTGACCAAGCTTTTGGTTACCTGGCCAAATATCTTGTTATATGGCTCGGTGCCAAATTTTATTTGGTAACACTCCTGTGAAGCGACTTGGGACCTTTTACTGTGCTAAATGTGCTATATAAATGCAAGTTGTTGTTGTTGTTGAATGTTCTTAATACACTGGGTCTAAGAACTCTAAAGGAAAGAATTTGCATTTATATAGTGCCTTTCACAACCTCAGGATTCCCCAAAGCCCTTTCCAGCAAATGAAATACTTTTGAAGTGTAGTCAGTGTTGCAACGTAGGAGACGTGGAAGCTAATTTGTGCACAGCAAGCTCCCACAGACAACAATGCGATGAGATGACATGAGGTGAGATGATGACCAATCTCTTTTAGTGATTCTTCCTTCACTCTGTATATTTCAGGTGACATTCTTCTCTCCCCCATCCCCAGATCTGTGCTGGCACCTCTTGCCCTCTCCCCATGCATGCTGACATTATCCCCTCCTACTTGGAAGATTAATTCATGTTTCCTAGTTTTCCCATTCATGATTACGATGATAAACGTGGGTACAATAGTGTCGTCGTTATAGAGTCATAGTCATTATGGCTCAAGAGGCCATTTGGCCCATTGAGTCCATGCTGGCTCTCTGGTTATGTCACTAGGCTATTAAGCTGGAAGCATGGAGTAATACCCCAGAGTATAATGTTCAAATGTCAATATGAGAATTGGAATTCAGTTTTGAAAATTTGAAAATAAAAATCAGTAAAAGGGAGCACGAAGCTGTTGGATTGTTGTAAAAACCCAACTGGTTCGTTAATGTCTTTTTAGGGAAGAAAATCTGCCCTCCTTACCAGTCTGGGCCTATATATGACTCCAGGCCCACTCCAACATTGTTGTCTCTTAACTGCCTGCTGAAGTGGCCTAACATCCCATTGCCACCTTGTCAGCACAACTACAGATGGGCAATAAATGCAGGCTTTGTCAGCGATGCCCGCATCCCAAGACTTAATATTTTAAAAATTGCTTAATTGTCTAGTCGTGTCTGGATATGGTTCATGCTGATGTTGTTTGCTCAACTTCCACCAGTTAATACTAGCATTCTGTTATCTTTCCAACCTCTAAGCACTAATCCTAGCCTCTGCCTCTTTTCCTCCTTCTTTCATTTATCTCCCCATCCATCGATTTTCCCTTCCCTTCCTTCTGAACTGCCATCCATTCTGCCCCTCTTTTGCTGGTGTCTGCTCACTGCTTCTAGGAATATAGGAACAGGAGTAGGCCATTCATCCCCTCGAGCCTGTTCAACCATTCAATGAGATCATGGCTGATCTGTGATCCAACTCCATTTACCTGCCTTTGCCCCATATCTCTTAATACCTTTGGCTAACAAAAATCCAGCAATCTCTGTTTTAAAATTAACAATTGATTCAGCATCAATTGTCGTTTGTGGAAGAGAATTTCAAACTTTTACCGTTTATGTTTCCTAATTTCACCCCTGAAAGGTCTGGCTCTAATTTTTTGACAATGCCCTCAAGTTCTCAACTCTCCAACTAGTGGAAATAGTTTATCTTTATCTACCCTATCTGTTCCCCTTAATAACCCCCACACCCATGCATTTGGCCTTCTCACCTTATGATGCTATCTGCCCCTCACCTTGGATCCTGCCTATATCTGTTGACTAATGTCCCAGATAGGCCCTTCTACTTTCTGCCTGCTCCTTGCACTGTTGGCCAGCATTGCCACTGTAGTCTGGAGGCAGATACTGTCATTCTCAATTAGGGCCATGCGGGCCGGGAGTGCAGGAGGAAGAAACCAGGGCCTGCCCAGTACATTAGCTACTTGGCTCAGGAGGAGCTGGACAGGATGCAAAGGGCATGGGAGGTGGACAGCACTGAGGTGGGCCAACAATACTGATAGTTTGCGTGGGTCTGTGCTCCAGTGTTCAGATGACAAGAGACATGCAATGTGCCTGCCAGTGAATGATTTACTGTGGCTGGAGTTAATGTTAGACCTGGGCAACACTGACTCAGTACAGTCTAGGAGTCTCCAGGAATTGAAGATTATTTTCCAGGGCACTGCTGGTGGACACTCAGGGTAAAAAAATGATCGGGGCATTCAACAAAATCGCATTTTTTTTCATTTTCCTTTGGACACATTTATTAGCTATAAAAATACGCTGTAACACCTGGTGTCGATCAGCCAGGCATCTTTGTGCATACGCAGTTTCTCCCACCGCTGATATCATTGGTGTGTGCCTGTTTTTTCGTGCCAATACTGGTTTGCACCTGTGCATGGTGAACCTGAACGGTTTTGACAAGGTAGATGTGGAAAAGGATGTTTCCTCCTGTGGGGGAGTCCAGAACTAGGGAGCTCTGTTTTAAAATTAGGGGTCATCCTTTTAGGACAGAGATGAGGAGAATTCTTTTTCTGAGGGTTGTGCGACTTTGGAACTCTCTGCCTCAGAAGGTGGTGGAGGCGAGGTCATTGAATATTTTCAAGGTGGAGGTAGATAGATTCTTGTTAGGCAAGGAAATCAAAGATTATCGGGGGTAGATGGGAGTGTGGAATTTGAGACACAAACAGATCACAAACAGATCAGCCATGATCTTATTGAATGGTGGAGCAGGCTTGATGGGCCAAATGGTCTACCTCTGCTCCTAATTCGTATGTTCGTACGGTCTTCACTCTTGCTGCCTGCAGCTTGGGGAGCCGTCCTTTTTGCCGCTGCCTCTCACTCGCGCCCTCTCCTGAGCCCTTGCTGCCGCTCTCTCAAGCTGCAGTTCCCTTTTGCTCCTTCATCTTCAGACATCCTGGACCAGTCCTCATCTCTCCTCCATTTACAGGCGTTCTCTGAGAGTTCCCAGCACTTCCGGTTGATTCCTGAATTTGTTGCTTACACTGCGCTTTCTGGCCGGGGTGAAGCCTGGAACCTTTTCCCCCACCACCAACAACCCACTCTCTTTGTTTTGGCTGAGTTTGGTGACTGCAGCTGCCGAGGACATCGCTGGATTTGACATCACAGGCACCGAACACAAGAAATAGGAGTAGACCAATAGACCATCGAACCTGCTCCACCATTCAAAATGATCATGGCTGATCTTAGGATTCAATTACATTTTCCCGCCCACTCTCCATATCCCTTGATTCCCTGAGAGACCAAAAACCTATCTATCTCAGCCTTAAATGTATTCAACGATGGAGCATTCACAACCCTCTGTGGTAGAAAATTCCAAAGATTCACAACCCTTTGAGTGAAGTAATTTCTCCTCATCTCAGTCCTAAATGATCGACCCATTATCCTGAGACTGTGCCCCCGTGTTCTAGATTCCCCAACCAGCGGAAATAACCTCAGTGTTTACTCTATCCAGCCCCTTCAGAATGTTTCAATGAGATCCCCTCTCATTCTTCAACTACCTGCTACTCATGTACAGTTGTGACATCACCAAACTCAGTCTTAAAAATATTGGGGATGGGGAAAATGTCTGTTTCAGTAACACTTAATCCAATTGGGTAACAAAGAGTCTCTTCCCTTTCCAATTGGCTGAGGGAAGGCAGTGAGCCTGGAGGATGGACCAATGGTGGGTGAGTGGGGGGGCAGAGTGGTTTGTGGTGGCAGGTCATGTGACGAAGCACCGAGGAACACATGCAACCGTGCAGCAGGAAAAGTAAAAGATGTGGGATTTAGTTTGTAAAGCATGGGGAGAAGGCAGCTATCATCTCTCTTATATGACATAAGGGCAAGTGGAATTAGCACAAACTGTTAACACCCAAATCCAGCTTTGTGCTTTGCAATGCTAGAGATGTTAGCAATCAGATTTTTGATCTGAGAAAATGAAAATGAGAGCAAGCACACTTAGACATAACTGTTACAATTTTGTGCTCAAGGTGTTAAACTTTGCTTATGGCTATTAAGGGTGGAGGGAGCAACATCGAGATGCGGATTTAAGTTTTATGTTTATATTTAAGCATGAGATCATGCATCAGAGTAAGCTTTATCATACCTGTTGAGTTTCACACAGAATTCACACTGACACTCCAGTGCAGTACTGAGGGAATGCTGCACAGCTGGAGGTGCCGTCTTTCTGATGAAACCTTAAGCCAAGTTTGCCTGTTTCATTGCGGTAAGACCCCACAGTGCTATTAAAAGAAGAGCAGAGGCACTCTCTCGGTGTCCTGGTCAAAATTCATCCTTCAACTAACACTGCCATAAACAAACTAACTACTTGGTTATGTCATATACTGTTTATGGAACCTTACTGTGTGCACATTAACTAGTGTGTGCCTGCAATCCTGCAAGTAATTAATTGGCTTTGAAGCTCTTTGGGGCATCCTGAGGATGTGAAAGGTGCTATCTCAATGTAATTCCTTTATATCACACCTAAAAATAAGCACAGCCCCATGCGGAATTCTACCCGAAACTGGAACTTGGCTTTTCCACGTACAGATGCTGATAGAGCAGTAGTGTATTTCCAACATTTTCTATTTGTTTCAGATTTGCAGTTGTTTTTCTTCCTCTACTGTTTAACAAGGTCCGTGATTAGCCGCTGTTTTTGATTCTAAGTCTTGCTCCTAAGATTAGATATAAGAACAGAAAATGTCAGGATAATTGGATTTGGATATACTGCTCCTATGAATCAATATTACATTGAATTTACACACAGAAATAGACCATTCAGCCCACCTAGTCCATGCTGGCATTTATACTGCACACGAGAACCCTCCCACTCCTCTTCATCTCACCCTATCAGCATATCCTTCTATTCCCCACTGCCTCATGTGTTTATCTCGCTTCCACTTAACTGTAGCTATTCAATTCACCTCAACCACTCACTGTGGGAGCGAGTTCCACACTCTCACCACTCTATGGGGAAAGACATTTATCCTAAATCCCTTATTGTATTTATTAGTGACTACCTTATATTTATGGTCCCTAATTTTGGGCTCCTCACAAGTAGAAACATCTCTCCATGTCTACCCATTCAAATGCCTTCATAATTTTAATGACCTCTATCATGTAGGGTGACCATATTTTCTAAACCAAATCTGGGGACACAGGGGGTGAGGTGGGGGCATAGCTGAACACTGTTCTCACAGCACTAAGACTGAGGTACTGAGCCTCGTCTGCTGAGTCACAGATGCAGATCTACTTTGTGGATTAATACACCCTCAGTGTTACCTGTCCCCGGGATCCCGCTCACATAGACAACACCGCCATCACACCTCCCTGGCAAACCCAGCCACCCCATTGGCCGGCACTACCCCCCAACTCTGTCCTTTCATAACTGAAGCCAATCAAAGCAATGCAGCAGACAAGAAAGGGTGATCCGCCTTTCCATTGGTTCATTGCTGCCAAATGGCAGAGAATGTCGATCAACTATGGACCCTGTTGATCGCTCCATCTCAGAGTCATCTCTGGAATTCCCTCCCTAAACCTCTCCGCCTCTCTTCTCCTTTAAGATGCTGCTTAAAACCTCATTAACCAGGCTTTTGACCATCTGCCCTAATATCTCCTCATGTGGCTCGGTATCCAATTTTGTTTGATACCACTTTAGTGAAGTGCCTCGGGATGTTTCATTCCGTTAAAATCGCTATATAAATACAAGTTGTTGTTGAGTTGTGGGTATGGATTAGGATGAATGGAACTCATTGAAATAAAATGTCAGCGAGGAGACTGGGGGCACTGAGTTTAGTGAAGCAAGTTCTGATGAAAGGCCACAGATCTGAAACGTTAACTCTGCTTCTCTCTCCACAGTTGCTGCCAGACCTGCTGAGTATTTCCAGAACTTTCTGTTTATATTTCTCTTTAAGGGACATTGTTAACACAGGGGCTGACCCTCGACAATATCCCTCAGGCTGCTCCTTTCCCAGTCTGTTCAATGTTTTGGTCTTCATTAGTTGTGACCCACTAATTGTAGACAGTTTTTTTTAGTATTTTAGTTTGATGAAATCCAATGCTTCCTCAGAGTTTAATTCATACAAAGGAGCAGAAATTTATGAGGTCAAGGTTCATCCACCATCTTCCCAGGAGTTGAACTCTGATCACGTGGGGCAGGGGCGCGGGACATGGGGGAGTGGGCGGGGCCGAGAGGCGGGGCTCAGCGAATGGGCGGGGCTCCGCTGTGCTCTCGCGGGCTGTGCCGGGTGGGCGTGGCTCCGCTGTGCTCTCGCGAGTTTTGCCGGGTGGGCGGAGCTCCGCTGTGCTCTCGCGAGTTTTGCCGGGTGGGCGGGGTTTGTGCTGCAGGCTGTGATGGCGATGGCGATGGGCGGCCGCCGAACTGCCCACAGCATCGACCAGCGCTCCCGCACCGGGGATGTGCTGCTGACCGGGGCTGAGTCCCTGGACTTCGGCGCTTTGCTCCTGACGCAGCCGGTGCTGGAGGGGCTGAGGGAGGCCGGATTCGAGCGACCCTCCCCCATCCAACTGAAGGCCATCCCGCTGGGGCGGTGCGGGCTCGGTGAGGAGGGGGAGGGAATGGAGAGGCCGAGGGGGAGGGAGGGAGGGAGAAGGAAAAGTATGGGGAGGGGGAGTTACTTTTTTTTATTATTTAGTGATACAGCACTGAAACAGGCCCTTCGGCCCACCGAGTCTGTGCTGACCAACAACCACCCATTTATAGTAATCCTACATTAATCCCATATTCCTACCACATCCCCACCATTCTCCTACCACCTACCTCTTCTAGGGGCAATTTATAATGGCAAACTTACCTATCAACCTGCAAGTCTTTGGCTGTGGGGGGAAAACCAGAGCACGCAGTCACAGGGAGAACTTGCAAACTCCACACAGGCAGTACCCAGAATCGAACCCGGGTCACTGGAGCTGTGAGGCTGCGGTGCTAACCACTGCGCCACTGTGTTGTTGAAGGTTGTGGTGGGCAGCCACTTTCTTGAACTGCTGCAGTGTATGTGGTGAAGCTGCTCCCACAGAGCTGTTAGGGTGGTCCATCATTGCCAGGTCAAAATCCTGAAAAGGCCGATGCATGGCTGTCAGGATGGTTTGTGACTTTGAGGTTGTGGTGTTCCCATGAACCTTCTGCCATTCTTGCCGCTTGTTGAGGTTGCTGGTTTGGTGGACGCTGCTGTAACTGTGTTGATGAGTTGCTGCAGCAAAACTGAGGAGATATGCATTGAAATAGAGACCAGTGCACTCAAGTGCTGAGGCATTGTTAACCACTAAAAAAAAATCTGATGGGTAGTTGATAACTCTGAAATATCTGCACACGAAGCTTTCCTCAGTTCCTCAACACAAAGCAATGAGCTAGCATTGCTCGGCATTCATTGTCCAGTTACTTCCTTATGGCCACTGCTTATGGGACTTGAGCAAAATGGGATTGAGAGAAGTTTTCCAGTTGCTCTATGAAAGATATGCAGAAAGATAATTAATTTTCTGTCTTTCTAAATCTAAGTTGTTTTGAATGGAACAATTAAGAGTGAAGTGCTGCAGATTACTGGCTGTCATTGCTGGTGGCAGTAGTGAGAGTAATTTAAAATAATCAAGGATATTGTACTACATGCAGCTAATTAGTTTGTTTACAATACTTGATTGGTACCAGTATTCTAATTATGCTTCGTGACAGCTCTGATTATAACCAGTGTTGCAATGGGTCATGTCTTAAGCTCTAACATTGGGCAAATTCAATGTGGGTGGTTTTTACTCAGAGTAACATCTCTTTCAGATCTGATTGTGCAAGCCAAATCTGGAACAGGGAAAACATGCGTATTTGCCACAATTGCATTGGACTCCCTTATCCTGGAGAATCCAGCAACGCAGGTTAGTGTTCATGTGAAAAGTGCAGGGGTTATTCTTAATGAAAGTTAACTTCAGTTTTCATGTTCCTGTCACGAAACTTGCTCATTGTGCATAGTGGTGAAGGATTGAGTCCGGTGCAATGTTATTCCAAGCAATTTGTGCATTATTAGGAAAGTCAGCATGGATTTCTTAAGGGAAAATCATGTTTAACGAACTTACTTGAGTTTTTTGCGGAGGTAACAGGAGGTTGATGAGGGCAATGCTGTTGATGTGGTGTACATGGACTTTCAAAAGGCGTTGGATACAGTGCCACACAACAGACCTGCGAGCAGATTTGTAGCTCCTGGAATAAAAGGGATGGTAGTAACATGGATGCGGAATTGGCTGAGTGACAGGAAACAGAGTAGTGGTTATTGGATGTTTTTCGGGCTGGTGGATGGTTTTAGTGGAGTACCCCAGGGTTCAGTGTTGGGACCCTTTTCCTGATTTATATTAATGACCTAGACCTTTGTGTAGCGGGCACAATTTCAAAGTTTGCCGATGATACGAAACTTGGAAGCATTGTGAACTGTGAGGAGGATAGTGTAGAACTTCAAAAGGACAGAGACAAGTTGGTGGAATGGGCAGACAGGTGGCCGATGAAGTTCAATGCAGAGAAATGTGAAGTGATTCATTTTGGTGGGAAGAACGTGGAGAGACAATATAGAATAAAGGGTACAATTCTAAAGGGGGTGCAGGAGCAGAGGGACCTAGATGTATATGTGCATAAGTCATTGAAGGTGACAGGACAGGTTGACAGCGCGATGAACCAAGCATACAGTATCCTGGGCTTTATTAATAGGGGCATAGAGTACAAGAGCAAGGAAATTATGTTGAACTTGTATAAGACACTAGTTCGGCATCAGCTGGAGTATTGTGTCCAATTCTGGGCGCCACACTTGAGGAAAGATGTGAGGGTGTTGGAGAGAGTGCAGAAAAGATTCACGAGAATGGTTCCAGGGATGAGGAATTTCAGTTATGAAGATAGATTGGAGAAGTTGGGACTGTTTTCCTTGGAGAAGTGAAGGCTGAGAGGTGATTTGATAGAGATATTTAAAATCATGAGGGGTCTGGACAGATTAGATAGGGAGAAACTGTTCCCACTCGTGAAAGGGTCGAGAACGAGAGGGCACAGATTTAAAGTATTTGGTAAGAGGAGCAAAAGTGACATAAGCAAAACTTTTTCACGCAGAGAGCCCGAGAACGTGGTGGAGGCAGGTTCAGTTGAAGCATTCAAAAGGGAATTAGACAGTTATATGAAAAGGAAGAATGTGCAGGTTCATGGGGAGAAGGCACAGGAATGGAACTGAGGGAGTTGCTCTTTCAGAGAGCCAGTGCAGACATGATGGGCCGAATGGCCTCCTCCTGCGCTGTAACAATTCAGAGATTCTGCTTGGGCTTTCAGGGAGTGTTGGAGGCTGGACCCTATATATTTCTTCCCAACATAGTTTTAAAAACTTCAGTAAATGGGGAGGGTTGCGTAGTTGGTTGCAGGTCACCCAGGGCAGTGTTTGGTCACATCACAAGGAGTTTGGTGAAGGAGAAAGAATTTACATTTCTACAGCACCTTTTGTGACCACAGGACTTTTGAACAGTGGCCACTGTTGGAATGTATAACCTTGGTAGCCAATTTGCACACAGCAAGATCCCACAAACAGCATTATGATGACCAAATAGTCAGTTCTAGTGCTGATTGGTTGAGGGATAAATATTGGCCAGAATGCAGGGGAGAATGCTCCTCATTCTTTGAATGGAGCCTTGAGATTGTTTTATCTCTATATGAGATGCAGATGGGTCCTTGATTCAATATCTCATCCGAGCAAAGGCACCTCCGACAGTTCTTTATTTTCAAACAAAGTGTGAATTGTTTTCAGGCTAGGTTGGACCCTTGCTCTCCATCTTTCTATCCTATTTCTTCTTACCCTGCAGTTCCAGTTCCAGTTTGATGATTTTGCCGCTGTTGTGGTCGCCTTCATTTGTGGTGTGCTCGCACTGAAACTTGCGTTGACGCCCCATTTTTCCATTGCTTGCAGGTTCTCATTCTGGCACCTACCAGGGAAATTGCTGTGCAGATCCATTCTGTCATTACAGCAATTGGCATTAAATTGGAGGCCCTGGAATGTCACGTCTTCATTGGAGGGACCCCACTGAGCCTGGACAAAACGCGACTGAAAAAATGCCACGTCGCGGTTGGGTCGCCAGGTGAGGGGATCCTAGAATGGCAAACAACTTGTGTTTATACAATGTTTATACAAAGACGTCCCAGGGAGCTTCACAGCATTATCAAATGATATTTGACAGAGCCACATGAAGAGATATTAAAACTAGTGACCAAAAGCTTGGTCAAAGAGCTAGCTTTTAATTAACGTCTTAAAGGAGGGAAGAGTGGAGAGGTTTAGTGAGAGAATTCAGAGCTTGGGGCTTGGGCAGCTGAAAGCACGGCTGCCAGTGGTGGAGCGTTAAAAATTGTGGGTGCTCGACGCCAGAATTAGAGGAGTGCAGGCATCTAGGGTTGCGTAATTGAAGGAAATTAGAGATAAGGAGGGGCAAGGCCATGGTGGGATTTGAAAACAAGGATTATAAGAGACAGCATCTTGCAGTTCTCTTTTTTTTTTGTTTTTGTTTTTTGGAGACTGGGAATTTTTGAAATGAACAATTGAGATAAAGCTCATCTGCTGTTCACTGGGGCCAGCACTGGCTGTATGGGTACTAAGGTCAACTCCTATCCCTGTGCTGAGATAATGCAAACAGGGGCGGCGCAGTGGTTCGCACTGCAGCCTCACAGCTCCAGCGACCCGGGTTCAATTCTGCCTGTGTGGAGTTTGCAAGTTCTCCCTGTGTCTGCGTGTGTTTCCTCCGGGTGCTCCGGTTTCCTCCCACATGCCAAAAGACTTGCAGGTTGGTAGGTAAATTGGCCATTATAAATTGCCCCTAGTATAGGTAGGTGGTAGGGAAATATAGGGACAGGTGGGGATGTGGTAGGAATATGGGATTAGTGTAGGATTAGTATAAATGGGTGGTTGATGGTCGGCACAGACTCGGTGGGCCGAAGGGCCTGTTTCAGTGCTGTATCTCTAAAACTAAAACTAAATACAAACCTTTCATAATCTTGGGATGTCCCAAATAGCTGTACAGCCAATGAAGTGCTTTTGAAGCATTGTCACTGTTGGAAATGCAACAGCCAGTTTGCACACAGCAGGGTTTCAGAGAGCAACGTGATCGAAGGATGAATATTGGCCAGGACAACAGAGGTTCCCTGCTGCTCTTCAGAATAGTGCTGTGGAATGTTTTACACCCACCTGCAAGAGCTATTGGGTCCTTGTTCTAATGTCTCGTGAAAAAGATGGCACCACCAACAGTGCAGCACCCACTTTGTACTGCACTGACATGTCAGCCTGAGTTATGTCTTCAAATCTCTGGAATGGGCCTTCTGACTAACAACAATGCTACAGCTATGAGTTTATTTGCAGGTGTCGATCTGCAGATATTTGCCTGCTGTGGTGCTCATGGGAATAGGAACAGGAGGCCATTCAGCCCCTCGAACATGTCCTGCCATTCATTGAGATGATGGCTGATCTGTGACCTAACTCCATTTACCTGCCTTGGCTTAATACTCTTGGCTAGCAAAAATCTATCAGTCTCTGCTTAAAATGATCAATTGAGCGAACATCATCTGCTTTTTGTGGAATTGTTTTGTAAAAATGTAATGCATCATTGTGCACATTGCAGTTAAGAGTGACCACTGTATTTACTGAAGTGAATTGCTTTCCGCTATCCAGGTCGCATTAAGCAGCTGATCGAGATCGGCTTTCTGCCGACGGCCAGTATACGCCTATTTGTACTGGATGAAGCAGATAAGTTACTGGAGGAGGGCAGCTTCCAGGAGCAGATCAAGTGAGTGAGCCTTTCCAAATAGTGACATTTGAAACATTCCACTTAAATGATTTTAAAATGTAGTAATCTAGTGTTTATGCAGTGAATTATCACGTCGTCACCCAACATTGTCACTTGTCACAACACCCAAAGCAAGTGTTTGCCACTGGCACACATTGAAATGAAACAGTACAGGTTAACCCTTTTGAGTACTGACTGATTTTTGGAACTTGCATGTTTATTAACTGCCAAAGAATTAAAGGAAATTTCTAAGCAAGTAAGGAAGTAGCTTAATCGGAGGTCCGAATAAAAACACAAAATGCTGGAGACACTCGGGGTCAGGCAACTTGTGTGGGGAGAGAAACAAGAACGTAGGAGTTAATATTTCAGACCTGGTTCAAGGTCATTAATGTGAAACTGTTGCTGTCTCCACAGATGCTGAATGATCTGATGACATTTTCTACATTTATTTCAGATTTATAACATCTGTGGCATTTTTGCTTTTTGCCTAATTGGAGGACTAGTTGACTCTTAGATTCCGCCCCTCTTTTCTTGTAAATACCGACTTGCTGCTGGATTTTTGGTGCTTTAGCTTCCCTCTGGCGAATATAGGGCTTCAGGGCCAGAATTTGGGTGGTGGATGGCATTCAACCCATCTGCCAGCTTTTGCTGGGTCCTGGATGTGTAGAATGATAGATACACAGGAATAGGAATAAGCCTTTAGCCCTTCCACCCTATTCCATCATTCAGTTAGATCATGGTTGATCTGTGCCTCAACTCCCATTTACCCGCTTGTGTTGCATATCGCCTGATAACCCTTGCCCAACAACCATCCATTGACCTCGGCCTTAAATTTCAGTTGTCCCACAGCTCTCTGAGGAGTGAGTTTCAAATTTTCACTACCTTTTGTGTGGGGGAGAAAATGCTTCTTGATTCTCCCACCAGAGGAAGTAATTTCTCTGTTATCGAATCCCTTTTGAGTTCACCCCTCAATCTTCTGTGCTCAAGGGAATGCAAGCCAAGTTTGTGCAATTTGTCCTCAATTTATCTCTGAGCCGTGATATTCTGGTGAATTTATGCTGCACCCATTCCAAGGCTCTGCAGCCCCACGAGAAGGCACTTGCTGTACTACAGCATTGGTTTTTCCAATAATTATACAGTTATGAGGCTTTGGCCTCTAAATTTCATGTGTTGCATTTCCCAAATGAGCATATATCCACACAGTGCATTGTCAAGTAGTATGTCACAATGTTAGCTGCTATGACCTGGAATGCACTGCCTGAAAACAGATTGAATAGTAACTTTCAAAAGGGAATTAGATGTATACTTGAAATAGGAAATATTTACAGGGCTGTGGGGAAAGAACAGAGGAGTGGGACTAATTGGATAGCTCTTCCAAAGAGCTGGCGCAGACACGATTAGCTGTATGCCCTCCTGCGCTGCAAAATTCTGTTCAAATTTGACAGCTGTATCTTTCTGATGCAATGCAAATATATTTTATGGGCACCCATCAGGGTGCTTAAGTCACCAAACCACACTACCAAGAAATACATAAGTACAGTCTCTGCTTGTATGATATGGAGTACAACACTCCCCAACTAAGGTCACACTTTACTTAAATCTAGGGATCCTGCGTGCACCTTGCTGAAAGTTTACACTCGGGGCTGGCCAAGTGAATGTGCAAAAACTGCTGCATGTTAAATTAAAAACTGTGCTGCTTTCCTACAAAGAAATGTAAAGCATGCTGCTCATCTAGCTGGGACCACTCTACCTTTTGTAGTGTTATCTGGAGCTGAGTGGACAGAATCCCAGCCCCCCCAGTTACAACCCCCATCACTAAGTCAAGCTGCCAGTCAATTAACAGCTCCCTGGAACCCTGCCAGCTGCTTGGCTACAATATTGTCTTGCTACTATTATCAGCTGTGTCATCTTGGAGCTAAAGAAATCCTACATGCCTCTCTTTTTATACACAGACACATGTTTGCAGAGGATAGCCACTGCTTGATTAGACAAATATTCATGTTTGAGCAAAGCTATTTAACTTCAGCAGCACAGATCCTCTACAATATGAGGCCACATGCTGAGTGTATATATACTTTAGGTTTTCTAAAGTGTAAGGTCAGTACTGATGCTGAGATTCCTGAAGAGATTCCTATTTCCTGATTAAGTAGATTCTGAGTGAACTGCCACTCAAATGTTTCTGAGTGTGTGTGAGTATTTTGCTAACTGTCAGATGTGTGAATGTGTAGAACTGATGATTTGTACAGGTGTGTGTGTGACTGAGATTACCTGCTGGCTTGTAATACTTGGGCTTTGTCCCTGGTGTTGCCCACATGGTGATTTCCTCTTCTCCGCTCTGCTGACAGACTCTGCGGAGAGGCCAGATGATTTCATGTATGGATGACAAAAAATTAGGGGTGTCAGTCATGGTTCCCATGTACTAGCTCAGGCCTGACTGTAGGGTACCACTGGCAGAGTCCTGGGAGCAGCCCTCTTGTCTGTGCAGTCAGCTAGAGAGGGGAAACTGTGGGAAGCAAGACAAACTTTACCAAAAGGAAGTCTGGGATGGAGGGAGGGGTGGTGGTGAAGTGCCACATCAAAACAAAACCAAGAAAAGTCCATTCAACCCATTTAAGCTTGCCTCTCCTACACCCTAATTCTCCTCTTGCAGGTCGGCTTTCTTGCACCCTGACTGTCCTTTCAAACCCATGTGCGTCAGTTGTTGGAGCACAGAACAGCCGCCAACTGCAGAATCTTGAATCTGAAGCGGAGTTTGAATTGCTTCATCCTGACTGCTCGTGCTTGAAATAGTCCCTGGTATACTCTTCAAAATATAGTTGCAAAATATATTTTTAATTTTTACCCTCTCATTCACGTTAGATTTTATATAATAAATGTTGATCCTTGCATTAAAGATGCTGGAGAAGTTACAGAGCTTGTGCAGCAGGGCGAGGTCTTAAGAGTTTCACTTTTCTGTTTCTCTAAAGCTGGATTTATTCCTCGCTGCCGTCAAATAAGCAGATGGTGGCTTTGTCTGCGACATACCCAGAGTCACTGGCTCATCATTTAACGAGGTACATGAGGGATCCCAGCTTTGTGCGACTGAACCCCACCGATCCAGCACTCATTGGTGAGTCGTCCTCAACTTCCACTGTTTAATAGTTTGAAGGGTGAAAACTGCAGCAGAGAAGTGACCGAAGTTATTGTTGATGAGGAATTGTTGAATTCATTCAGTGGACTGGATGCAATCTGCCACAGCATTACCCCCAAACCTCTGCAACTTGATTTTTGAATCCAGGAGCCCCTAATGGGGTGCAAGACTCCTTGCTTTTTCCCCTCTCCAGATGTAAGGGTGGAGCTTTGAATCATCTCAAAACAAATACCTAAAATGCAAGCTTGTACTAGTCAGTGAGGCTGTCTGCATGGCTCTAGTGAAAAATAAAACATCACACTGATAGTTAAATTACTCTATGGCAGTGTTTAAGGCATGTAGTTGGAACAGTATCTCACCTGCCCATTACCTGACTGTGTACAGCTGAGATGTGTATTTGCTCAGCCCCGTTCTCATAGGAATGCGAGTAGGCCATTCAGTCCCCTAGAGCCTATTCTGCCATTCAAATAAATTATGTATCTGTAAGTTAACCCATCTTGGTTTCATCAGTGAGTATGTGGCTGAGTATAGATCAACCCACAACTGCAGAATGGGTGTCCAAAGATTTCCATTGCCTGTGATTGGGTCTCCACTAGATTTGTTTAGGCTGAGAGGATAATCAGACTGACCAAGATCCTGACATGGGCACTTAGTAATTGAGAGGCAGGGTGGCGATTTTTATTTCCCATGCTTGGAATCGCTGGCACTTGTCCACCTCAATATATCAGTGAGCAAGTGGAAGACAAACCTTTTTAAAACCATGTTTGGTTTTTATAACACCTTATCATATTGTTGAAATATCCGAGTGTGTTGCATTATGAATTACTTTTGGAGTATGGTGAATGTTATTACTTTGACAGATGTAGCAAGCCTTCCTACCCAGGCAACTTTCCACAAACAGTAAGGTTAATCGCCATCCCTATTTTGTTCCCCCTGCTGTTATTTATTGAGGCTGGGACATAGGGAGAACTCCCTCTGTTGCTCTGATTAACGGTGTGGGATGATTAGCAGTAACTGCAGCAGGTAGGAAGACCTTGCTTTAGCATCTCATTTCTGACAGTGCAATTATCCTCTCGGCAATGGACCAGAGTGTCAGCTCAGTTTGAGGTGAGGGGAAAATAAAAAAATTTTTGTAGTCTGCCAGCACTTCGTCTTGGCAGGCACATTACCGAAGGTTTGTCTACTTTTGATGAGGTTACAGAAGGGCATCAGTCAAGGTGAGGAGTGGAGAGCCTTCAAGTTGGTGGGAGGAGGAAACCCCATTAAGAAGGGAAGAAACTTTTGTTTGTTCAAATAAGTCGTATTTAGCCGTCATTTGTCGCAGGTTGGGTGATGTTGTAGTTTACACTCCTATGACAAAATCTTCACCTGTGTGTTCCTTAAGCTTTAATCTGCTGTTTGTCTATGGTGCTAGTAACAGCTTTATGTTTTGAACCTTTGAAATGATTTCAGTCGGTCACCATGGTCCCTATAAGCTCTCGTACATCAAATTGCTGTTCTGGAGATCAGTTACTAGGTGCGAGGGTGTGACGAGCCTTTACACTAAGCGGACAGAAAAGATGAGCTAACTATTATAAAAGAGGTTCACAACCTAAATATCAGCTCATCTCTTTCTACAGATGTTCACTTAACTGTTGAGTGTTTCCAACACTTTCTAGCTGTTTTTTTTTGTTTGAGGGATAAATACTGATGGCACTGGGGAATAGTGCCATTTGATCTTTCACATCCATCTGAGAGAGCAGGCGGGGCCTCGGTTTTAATATCCCATCCGAGTGCTGGTGCCTTTGACAGTGCAACATTCCCTCAGTGCTGCACTGGGAGTGTCAGCCTAGATTTTCTTCTGTGCTCAAATCTCGGAGTGGGACTTGAACCCACAACGTTCTGACTTGAGGTGAAAGTGCTACCGACTGAACCAAAGCTAACACTTACACTTGGTTGAAAATTGCCTTAGTGCTAACGTTTTTCTGTACTGTGTCCAACTGAACTGTGGAATATCCACAGCAGTATAGCTAGGGTCTATCATTCCGTGCTTGGGTTGTGGCTGGACAGAGTATTTGGAGCTGTATGGCACAACGGTCAGTGCTAGTGCTTGCAGATCTGTGCAAGAAGAGCAGTTTGATGTGCTGAATCAAGTATAGTTACAAAAAATCTATTGCACATCATTAAAAGCTGTTCTAAAAATAACTTTTTTGTTTATGTAGCATATTGGTACCAGCACTCCAAATCTAGTGACACACTAATCTTTTGTGACTACGTGTGATGGAATAAGCCAGTGTTTCGTTTTATTTTTTAATCCAGATTACTATTTCCACCCAACAGGGCTGAAGCAATTTTATAAGGTTGTCAATTCCTACCCACTTCCACACAAGATCTTTGAAGAGAAAATGCAACATTTACTGGAGTTGTTCAGCAAGATTCCCTTCAACCAAGCACTGGTCTTCTCTAATCTTCACAGCAGGTACCGTGGACGCTATCAGTATTCCTCTGAGTGTGGCATTGTTACATGTAGAATCATAGTTTCAGCAGTCAAAGTCAACATAGTTTTGCAAATTTATTCGTTTTTTGAGGATGTAACTAGTCGGGTAGATAAAGGGGAACCAGTGGGTGTAGTATATTTGGATTCCAAAAGGTGTTTGATGTGTCACACAAAAGGTTAATACACATGATAAGGGCTCATGGAGTTGGGGGTAATATATTAGCATGGATAGAGGATTGGTTAATGGACAGTAAGCCATGGGTAGGGATAAACGGGGCATTTTCAAGTTGGTAGGCTGTGAGGAGTGCCACAAGGATCAGTGCTAGGGCCTCAGCTGTTTATACTCTATATTAATGATTTAGATGAAGAGACTGAGAGTGATGTATCTAGGTTTGCTGATACGAATTTAGGTGAGAATGTAAGCTGTGAGGAGGACACAGTGAGGCTACAAAGATATATAGACAGGTTAAGTGAGTGGGCAATGTGGCAGATGGAGTATAAAGTAGGGAAGTGTGAGGTTATTCACTTTGGTAGTAAGAATAGCAAAGAAGAATTTTTTTAAAGGCGTGAAACTTCTAAATGTTCAGAGGGGCTTGGCTGTACTGGTACAAGGAACACAAAGGCTCACACTCAAAACAGAAAATACTGAAAATACTCAGCAGGTCAGACAGTATCTATGGAGAGAAAAAGTTAATGTTTCAGGTCTGTGACCTTTCATCAGATGAAGGCTTTTGCAGTATTTTGCTTTTATACAGAAAGTTAGCATACAGAAAGGCAAAGGGTCTGTTGGGCCTTTATTGCAAGGGATTGGAATGCAAGAATAAGGAAGTCTTGCTACAAATGAACAGGGCTTTGGTGAGACCACACCTGGAATACAGTGCGCAGTTTTTGTCTCCACATTTAAGGAAGGATATACTTGCATTGGAGGAAGTACAGCGAAGATTCACTAGATTGGTCCCTGGAATGAGAGGCTGAGTAAATTGTGTCTATACTGTCTGGAGTTTAGAAGAATAAGAGGCAATCTCATTGAAACATACAAGATTCTGAAGGGGATTGACAGGGTAGACACTGAAAGGTTGCCCCTGGCTGGGGAATCTGGAACATGGGGGCAGTCTTGGGGTAATCCAGTCATTTAGGACTGAGTTGAGAAATTTCTTCACTCAGGGTTGTGAATCTTTGGAATTCTCTACCCCAGAGGGTTGTGGATGCTCCATCGATTAATATAATCAAGACTGAGACACTGATTTTTGGTCTCGGAATCAAGGGCTATGGGGAGTGGGTGGGTAAGTGGAGTTGAGGCCGAGGATTAGCAATGCTTGAATTGAACGGTGGAGCAAGCTTGACGGGCCATATGGTCTACTCCTATTTTTTTTTAGTTAGTTAGAGATACAGCACTGAAACAGGCCCTTCGGCCCACCGAGTCTGTGCCGACCATCAACCACCCATTTATACTAATCCTACACTAATTCCATATTCCTACCACATCCCCACCTGTCCCTATATTTCCCTACCACCTACCTATACTAGGGGCAATTTTATAATGGCCAGTTTACCTATCAACCTGCAAGTCTTTTGGCTTGTGGGAGGAAACCGGAGCACCTGGAGGAAACCCACGCAGACACAGGGAGGACTTGCAAACTCCACACAGGCAGTACCCAGAATTGAACCCGGGTTGCTGGAGCTGTGAGGCTGCGGTGCTAACCACTGCGCCGCCCTATTTCTTAAGTTCTTAGGCTGCATGGCGTCCTTCTGTGCTGCATATCATGCCTCTGCTGGCTCTTTGAAAGAGCTATCCAATTAGTCTCACTCCCTCTGCTCTTTTCCCGTAGGCCTGCAAATTTTGCCCTTTCCAGTATTTATCTAATTCCCTTTTGAAAGTTATTGAATCAGCTTCCAACGCCCTTTTAGGCAGCGCATTCCAGATCACTAACTCGCTGTGTAAAATTTTTCCTCATTCCCCCCCCCCCCGAATTGTTTTTGTTAATTACTTGAAATCTCTGTCCCTGGATACTGACCCTTCTGCCACTCTCCCAAAACCCTTCATGATTTTGAACATCTTTCTTAAATCTCCCTTTGTCCTTCTCTCAGGAGAACAACCTCAGCTTCTCTAGTCTCTCCATGTTGACGAGCCTGCTTAACAGTACGCAGAGTCTTCGCTATCCCTGGCTCCAGAGCAGGATAGCAATGTATTTATGGTTACCTAAACAATTTTACATCAGACGTCCTTTTCAAAATAATATTTATGCGAGAAACTGGCCCAATTCGGATTTCCATCATAGTTTGTCAGCAGTGGCTAGTTTGGGTAATGGTGATAGTAAGCAATGGGGTACAGAATTGTAACAGACTTCAGTGGAACACTGTTGGTTTGTATCTGGGGGCAGCAGGCATTGTGGGGGCGGGGCTTGATTTGCCTGATGAGTTCCCGGTCTTGCTTTGTAGGAGAGCAATGCGCACCCATCGATCAGTGTAGAACTGCATTCGGGTGGGACCCTCCTTGGCCTCTCTGGGTCAGTTGACGTCAGACAGAGATTTTACCAACTGAGCTGTTTGTCACCTCCCTACGATGTTCAATTTTTATTTCCTCCTCTTCGAAACACCTGGGTGTATTAACAGCATGGGGAGAAGTTATATTGTACAGGCTGAAAGGCAAATCCTGTGTAAATGGACAGATGAATATTGTAGCCTTTCGGCCATGATCCCTTAAATTAAAACCATTTAGTGTCGCTATCAGTAAACCTTTCACTTTATTTCAGAAATATTAGATAGAAATGACAGCAGAATTGTGTCTTTCAAATTCTAATAGGGCCCAGCGTCTAGCGGACATTCTCACCTCGAAAGGACTTCCTTCTGTCTGCATTTCAGGTGAGTGATACTCTGTGTTGCAGATATATAACTTGCTGCTGGACTGTTCCAAATCTTGCATATTGGGGCCTGGGTTTACCCTCGGTCATATTGTTTTTTTCCTGGCACAATTCACCTGAAATCTGTGTAATTGGTGCAAAAGATTGCATAATTTTCAGTGCGAATAGAGTTTCCGTGATCTAGTGTGATAGAAGCTGACCATGCCCACAAATCTGGTCACTCCGTCAGGATGAATTAATTACCATTGGGGGGTTTCTGCCAATTGTGCTCGTTTGCAGATCTTTGAGGAGGCTCCAAAAACTAAGCTGGTTCTTTTGGGTGTAAGGATTCTCTAATACGTTTTGAAAGATTTTGAATTTAATTATTTTTAATTTACTGGAAGAAACTGACAACAGTACCTCAGTGTAATTAGCAAATAATTCTGTGTTTTTAAGTCATTTTCAGTAATGTAAAATCGGGTTACTCAGGTGGTCGATTGACACTGATCAAAAAAAAATGCTTATTTTTTGTAATAAACCCATTTTCTTAACCACACTCTGATTGAAATAACACATTCAAGGGCATCGCCAAACAGGCAGTAAAAAGCAAAAAGTTACAAATGCTGAAAGTCAACAAGAACTTGTGTTTATATCGTGTCTTTAACATAAAATATTAAAGCAAAAATATAGCATTGAGCCATCTGAGGAGACACTAGGGCAAGTGACCAAAAGCTTGGTCAGAGAAGATAGTGGTAGAGAGGCAAAGGGGTTTAAGAAGGGAATTCCAGAGCTTAGGGCCTTGGTAGCTGAAGGCATGACTACCAATAGTGGAGCATTTAAAACTAGGGATGATCAAGAAGCCAGAATTAGAGGAGCTCCGATATCTTAGAGGGTTGTGGTGCTGGAGTTGATTACAGAGATAGGGAGGGGCAAGGCTGTGGAGTGATTTGGAAATGAGGATTGCTTCACCTGGAGCCATTGTAGGTCAGTGAGCTTCAGGGGTGATGGGTGAATAAAACCTGGTGTGAGTCAGTACACGGACAGCAGAGTTTTCAATGACCTCAAGTTTACAGAGGGTATAACGTGGGAGGCTGGCCAGGAGTGCGTTGGACTAGTCAAGTCTAGAGGTAATGCAAAAAATACCCAGAAAGTGCTGGAAACACTCAACAGGTCAGTCAGCATCTGTAGAAAGAGATTTTAGATTTAGATTTAGAGATACAGCACTGAAACAGGCCCTTCGGCCCACCGAATCTGTGCCGACCATTACCACCCATTTATACTAATCCCATATTCCTACCACATCCTCACCTGTCCCCATATTCCCCTACCACCTACCTATACTAGGGGCAATTTTATAATGGCCAATTTACCTATCAACCTGCAAGTCTTTTTGGCTGTGGGAGGAAACCGGGAGCACCCGGAGGAAACCCACGCAGACACAGGGAGAACTTGCAAACTCCACACAGGCAGTACCCAGAATTGAACCCGGGTCGCTGGAGCTGTGAGGCTGCGGTGCTAACCACTGCGCCACTGTGCCGCCCTTCAAGTTTAGGGTGTGAATCCTTTTGGGTCAAAATTAGCTCATCTGCGTTAGTCAAACTGCACCAGGTTATCACTCTTAAATATATTGAGTATTTTTTTTTTAAAGCAAAACTTAAAAAAAAAAAAATTGTTTTCATGGCAGATTTTGTGTTCAGTTATGTGCAAAGGAGTTTGAGCACAAACGCCAGGAAGGATCGCTTCTCAAAACTGGCACAAGAATGTCAGTTGCACCGAAAGAGGCAACTCTACCTTTTGTGCTTTTTAAAATTTGACAATTCAGAAAAGTCTCCCTTCCCTCCAATGTCCTTCTTTCCTCTCCTGGAGGTCCTGACGTATTGGGGTGCATTCCTTCGGGGGCTGGTTGCTTTCTAGTCCCCTCCGGAAGTAGACTTCCATTTATGCGTGAATGTAGACTGAGAGCTGTTGGGAAGCTGTTGACCTGTGGAGAGGAGCACAGCCCAAGCCTGATTGGAGTGTTGCCCTGTGTCTGCCTGTAGGCATTTTCCTGCAGGGATCACAGGGTAGCATCTAGAATGGAATATCTCTCCCCTTTGGTACTGAGGCAAGTCATCAGCTGTCCAGACTAAGGTCAGCTAACTATGTATTAACTGGTTGAATTATCTGGTCGATATAGTTTATTTTCATTCTGGGGGAGGTGTTTATTGGGGATTCAGTGAAAATACAGTTAAATTGTAATTTTGCTAAAGCAAATATTTTGATAAATGTGGCTCATTTAATTCCGATGACACTTTTTTTAACCAAATGATGGTGTTTATAGCCTGCACTATGTTGCTGCTTTCCAGTCAGCAGTTTTTTTTCTTTCTTAGGCAGCATGAACCAAAACCAGCGACTTGAAGCCATGTCAAAACTAAAACAGTTCAAATGTCGTGTCCTCATTTCCACTGACCTGGTGAGTTTTCTAAGGTGCCTGATCAGCCTTCAACCGGGCTCAAGATGGGAGGTCATGCCACTGGGGGCTGGGAATCTTCCCCAAACTGCTCCAGATAACCCTGAAAGCCACTGCTCTTAACAGAGCAGGTAATCTTTGGACAAGTAGTGGCAGCTCATCAGTGCCCTGTCTGGTATTCTCCATTCTTGACTTGATTGCAATGCTGCAGTAGCTTTATGCACATCTAGGAGGGGTAATTGGGCAGGGATTGTGAGGATTTGGCTCTCTGAACTTGTTTAAGTGAGTCCTGCTTCTGTAGGGAAAGTGTGCCCATCATTTCAGACAAAGGGAAACTATTGTGTGAATTCCTTACCAGTTTAGATTACAGACTCCTGTGCGCTGACCATAGAAATCTAAGTGTCGATTGAGCTAGTTTGGTTCTTTGTGTCTGCCCTAGTGCTAGTTCAGTATCAGCTAGCCACTTGGATTCCATATTCCTGCTTTTTTAATTGTAGCCCTTGATGTCTTTTTCCTTCAGTTGTTTATCTCGAATGCACTTGAGTTTTATTCACACAGCTACCCATTGTAATGGACAATGCTTTCTAACAACCTTTGCAGAAAAAAAATTTCCCCTTCCCCTTCATGTTTCTCATACCACAGAGCACAGCAAATAGTCTTTATTTAAAGAAAGAACTTGCATTTATATAGCGCCTTTCATGACCTCCGGTCGTCCCAAAGCGCTTTACAGCCAATGAAGTATTTCTGAAGTGTAGTCATTGTTGTAATGTAGGAAACGTGGCAGAGAATATGTGCACAGCAAGTTCCTACAAACACTGTTATAATAATGACCAGATCATATCTCTTAAGCAGTGTTGGCTCAGTATACAAGGGAGAATTTCCCTGCTCCTCTTTGATTATGACCGTGGGATCTTTTACATCTATCTGAGACGGCAGACATATTTAGATTGCTTCGCTCACAAGCCGGACACCCAAGAATAACTTGATAATTTATACCCAGAAAGAGCATGCTGGTATCACAAATTTAGCAAACTATCAGTGTTGGGGTCCGGTACGATCTTATTTGGAGTTTGAACCTGTCAGCTGTTTCCTGGGAAATTGCTGTAAATTGTGCAGTCTGGCTTCTCCTGCTAGTGTTTACATAGCTCACAGAGATCCTCTAGTGGTAGCTGCTGGTTATTGCAGTCTTTGCTGCATTGGAATGTTCTGTGGGTTTCTCCTGATCCCCTACTGTAATTTTGGCAACAGTGATTCCTATCTGTGCCCCGTGGAAATTTTACTCTGAATTTTTAGGAACAGCTAGATCGAAACAAGCCTGTCCCCTTTAAATAGATCAACCCCACCCACCTGTGTCCTCCCCATATCCTTTGACGATTTTGGTCTCTGGAATTGTGTCTAATTAGCTTCAAACAACTAGCTTGGCTGAATTGTTACCCGATAGTACGAGGATTGTGGCTTCAAGCTCTGCCACACTTGAACAGGTAATTTAGGCTGCGTGAGTGCTGCATTGCTGGAAGTGCACTCTTTCAGACTGAGACAGTAGACAAAAGCCCCTTCTGCCCGATCCAATGAGTGTTGGATCCCATGGGACTGTATAAAGAACCAGGCATTCTCGTGGTGTCCCGGCCAATATTGCTTCCTTACCCAGCATCAGAAGCAAACTAACTGGACATTCTCCTCATTGATGTGGGAACTTTGTTATATGCAAGATGGCTGCTGCATTTATCCATAATCATGGTAACAAACATAATTTATTGAATGTGTGAAGCACTTTAGAATGTTTGCACTGTGAGGTACTTTTATAAATGCAACTTGTCCCTTTTTCATTTTCTTCGATTCAGCGCCTTTCCCTGGATACGTATTCTATAACTGTACATAGAATTTACAATAAATGAACAGGCCATTCAGCCCATGACGGTTATGCTCCATTCTAGCCTCCTCCCACCCCTCTTCATCTCACCCTATAGCATAACCTGTTCCTTTCTCCCTCATGTTCTTATTTAGCTTCCCTTTAAGTGTATCGATACTATTTGCCACAACTATTCCCTATGGTAGTGACTTCCACATTCTCTGGGTAAAAAAGTTTCTCCAGAATTCCTTTTTGGAGACTATTTGATTTATAGCCCCTAGATTTAAACTCACTGTCCACTCCCCACAATCGTAAATATATCTCTACATCTGCCTATCAAACCATTTCATGCTCTTAAATGCCTCCACCAGGTCACCCCTCACTTTGTTATCATTTAGAATGAAAAGCTCCATGCTCATTGCTATTTCAGCTTTTAACTCATGTTTCCTATCATATGAACCTTCACCATTGTGTATTTACTCTTACCTGTTGAATTACCAAGGTATCCAATTGGGAATTCAGAAGAAACTACTTTACCCAGAGAGTGGTGAAAATCTGGAACCTGCTACCACAGGGAGTGGTTAAAGCGAATAATATAAATGCATTTAAGGGGAAGCTAGACAACCCACATAAGGAAGAAAGGAAGGATATAATGATAGATGAGTAAAGATGGGAGGAGGCTTGAGTGGAGCATAAATGCTGGCATGGACTAGTTGAACCGAATGGCCTGTTTCTCTGCTGTATATTCCATGAACGGTGTCTTTACACTGTCGACTCCTAGTGTCATTAGGCACCTGGAATGTTACTGATGGAGTGCATCTTCTATGCCCTCACTTGTTGGGTCAGTGTCTTCTGATGCTTACTGTGCTCTGTGAACTACCAGATTATGTTGGGTCTTTGATTAGTTCTATAATGTTGAATTTAATGGAGAAATATATTAATTTCTCATTGTAATGAGCCAATTTTCATTTAAATAAAACATTCATCTCCCTAAAAAAAACCACCAGGAAGGTTTCCAGTTCTCTCAGTATAAGTTATATCAGCTGAGGCAGGGGCAGAGATACTACAATTGGTGTCCCTGTTCGCCGTTAGGGAAGTGAACAATCAGCCATTGTGCAAGTTTGCGATCCATTGACTGCTGTTGGAAAGTTTGTATGTGGGCAGCTGTTTGGGGCAGTGTTGAAAATGGCTGGGTTGGCTTCTGCTCCCCCCTCTCCCTCCCTCCCTCCCCTTATAATTCCACTTTAGCCCACAAACATTAAAAAGCTTGGATCTACTACACTAGGCTGTGGCAGCAGATGATGAATTTACTATGGTACAAATGTGTTCATTATTTATACAGCAGTGGGCATCTGTCTCTTTCAGACTTCAAGAGGAATTGATGCAGAGAGAGTGAACTTGGTTGTTAACCTTGATGTGCCCCAGGACTGGGAGACGTACATGCATCGAATTGGAAGAGCTGGCCGCTTTGGTACGAATCGCGTAGAATTTACAGCACAGAAATGGACCATTCAGCCCAACTGATCATGCTGGTGGATATTTTCCACAAAGCCACCTCCCCACTATACTTCATCTCACTCTATCCACATATCCTTCTGTTCCTTTCTCAGTCATGGTACTGAAGATGTACTGTGGCTTTCTGAAATCACTTTAATGGGTGATTTATGAAAATGGTAGCGTAAATGTTTTTACAAATCTATATGTAAAAGATTGAACTCTGAAGTGTAGCTTCAGGTCCAATTACTTTTAAAGAAATTTCTATCAGACCTAATTTGGGAATTAAGGGAAGGAACATTCTCAGGAATTTCTTTATGGTCTGTCTGTGCTGTTACTGATATCTCTCTTTCTCTGGCCTGTGTTTGAGGACTGCTAGTTTAGAGGCTTCTTAAGGTTAGGACTTTTGTAATGCAGTGATACCTAGTCTGTTCCAATACCATGAATGGCATTATGGGTTAGATGTACTGGTAAAAGCAGTAATCCAATTAGGAGATTGATGCAGTGTCCCCGAACTGAATATGAAGCTAAAGTTATGGCAGTTGTCTGCACCTGGAGATCGGATTATTGCCGTAAACGTGCTTGTTGTTTTATATAAATGTGCAGGCAGTAACTTTCCTGACCTGTTTTGGTCTGAATAATGGTTTTGCCATCTTGACCCTGTGGTTTCAAGTCCAGCTCTTTGAGCACACAATCTAGGCTGACACTCCAGTGCAGTACCTCATGAGGGAGTGCTCAGTTGTCAGAGGTGCCTTACGAGACGTTAAACTGAGGCCACGTCTTTCTCTTCAGATGGAAATAGAATGTCCCCTGATGCTATTCGAAAAAACCGCAAGTTCTCCTGGTGCCGTGGCCAGCACTTATCCTTCAAATAAAGACACCAAAACCAGATTCATTGATCATTTATGTCACTGCTATTTGTGGGGTCATGTGCACAGTTAGCTGCTACATTAGCCTACACAAGTGACCACTTCAAAAGTGATTATTTAACTTTGAAGTGCTGTAGGATGAAAGAGTGCATGCAAAGTTTTGCAGCTTATTTGTCACGGCTCAACTAGGAAGTTGCAATTAAGGAATATGGGCTGTGGACATAATTGAGCTTGGCTCTGCAACCTCTGCAATCAAATAACCTTGTATTCCAGGTTCATTTGAGAAGGAATGACCACTTAAGGGCCATACTGGAGAACAGTTAGTGGAATCATGTGCCAACACTAGTCAGTGCCTTTAGTTTTCTCCTCTGCTTTTCTATACGGAAAATTTATAATTTTAATAGCATTAATTAGTCCTTTTGAAACTGGAAAAATATTGTTGCACCTTAATTTTCTTTTGATCTTCAGGTACTCAAGGTTTGGCTGTAACATATTGTTGCCGTGGTGAGGAGGAGAATGAGTTGGAGCTAATAGCGCAGCGGTGCAATCTTCAGCTCCAGTGTCTACCTGGTAGGTGAAGACAGTGAATTTAATTGAAAGTGCAATCTTCTGCTAAATTGCTTAACTGGCATTAAGTTGTAACTACGCACTGTAACTGTTGCACAACCTTTCATTTTTAGGATAAATTATTGACCGCATTTTGTGTCCCTTTTAATATCACACAGCCTAATTGTTAAGGACTTGCTGATCAGTTGATGTTTAATTGTTTTATTGAGGGAATTGTATGGGTTGGAAAATTTTCACAGGTTTCAGGCCGCAGTTTGACAAGTACCCAGCATAAAGTGACTGCATCCCACTTTCCTACCTCCTGTCCACTCCCCTCCCCGACACGAGGCTTCCGGAGGTTAAGTCTGAGGGGAATGAATAGATTCTATACGGTCTTTGCTACCAATTCTTTACAATTCTTTTTTTCCAATAGATCCAATTCCACCAGGATTACTGGAAGAACCTATTGATTGGGACGTGGAAGTCATCAAAGTGCAAGAGGCTAAGAATTCATCCCTTGTGACAACTTCACCAGCTGCTGAAGTTGAACCTTCAATTGCTGTGAAGCAGCAGAGCACAGCTTCTGACCCGTTGTCACGGCTCCCCGTCGAACAGGCTGGAAAGAAGTTCACAACTTGGAAAGTTCAGAAATCGAGGAAGGTTCTGACAGAAGAAGAGCCCCAGCAAATCCTCGGGGAAGACATTGGAAGGAAGCCTGAGATCGATGTGTGCTACGTACCCGACAACGACATCAAAATGAAAGTCCAGTCGAATCTCCGAGATGCTTTTTCCTGTGACGGGCCCCAATCCTCAACTGAACAAGTCGCCATCACACTTCAGGGGAGGAAGGCTCTGCAAGAGTCGCTTCCAAAAATCCCAGCCTTGATATTGTTTAAGAAAAAACCAAAACGTGGGAAGAAGTCGTTGAGTTTCGTGGATATTGTAGAAGATTATGAGAGCTTTCTCTCCGAACGCAACGAGAACCCGGTGGAAGTAGTCAAGAGGTGGACTGGCTTCGCCGGTATCTTGAAGGAGAAATCTGTAAATGAAGACGAAGATTCAGAAACCCGGGAGCTGCTGCCCCGAGAGCAGAACAGTCACCTGTTTTTAAATAAAAGGGATATGATGTGTTTGCATTCTTCTCAAAAATGGGCAAACCCATCCGTGTTGGACAGCCAAGACCCCAGTGATTCCAGCTCCAGTACAAGCTCTTCGACAAGAAGCAGGACCAGCAGCAGAGAATCGTCCACAGAGACCGAGATGCCAGTGATTGCACCCGTCCATAACCAGGACCTATGGAGGAAAGATCCGAGCCCATTGGTGGAGGACTCTCGCAACCAGAGTGGGAAAAGCCTTCCTGCCTTCCGGCCCCCTGCCCGACAAGGGGGCTTTGAAGGCCATGTAGCTTCTGATTATTTCTCCTGTGCACCTTCCAAAAGGCCACTTGAAAATGATACAGGGTTAGGTCCTAAAAGCACCTCTGTTAAAAACTCGCCTCCCAAGGGCAGCATGAAAAGATCCAAGGGTGATCCCAAGTTTGCATCAGCTGAAATCGCCAAAGCTCCCAATGTCACAGATGCGGGCAGCAGTGATGCATCGCACCCTTACACCGAAAGCAGGCACACGCTGCCCGCTGAACCTGAGTGTTCTGGTGATTACTGGAAGGCTTACTA
This sequence comes from Heterodontus francisci, assembly GCF_036365525.1. Classification (NCBI taxonomy): domain Eukaryota; kingdom Metazoa; phylum Chordata; class Chondrichthyes; order Heterodontiformes; family Heterodontidae; genus Heterodontus; species Heterodontus francisci. The sequence goes on along the minus strand of NC_090395.1, from coordinate 71,653,290 downwards.
TCGTGCCTGGCGCAATTACTATGGTAGCATTGGGTATCCTTACTATGGAAGCTCAGAGAGAAATTCTAATTGGCTGAAAGCTTATCAGATGAACTCTGTGTATCTGCAGGAACTGTTCAAACCATAAATGATTAGCTTTTTAATAGTAATTTACAGTGGAACATTTTTGTACTACAACTAACCTACTACAATAAAGATTTCACCCTTGTGATCTATTTTGTTGTTTTGTCTTTTAACAATATCTGAGATGATGCTGTGGTTTTGGTGTAACGCATGAAATTGAGAGTAGGAAAAGACCAGTTTGGTTCATCAAGCCAGCTTTGCACACCATGATGTGTGGAGCATCCTAACCAAACACTTTTCCCTCTTTCCTCCCATCCCCACACTGCAAGTCATTTCCTGAGAGAGGCGAAGCCAATCGGGGGAAAAAAATTCAGGAAACATTTTCTGACTACTCATAGGCAATCAGAACCTGTCCAGGAGATCATGTGCCAGAAAGCATGGTGGAATAGGGATTGAAGCTCACTGTTGCAGTCAGCAACCTACTCACTTTAATCAGATGGTTACAGATTTGAGGCCAGACACTCCCCTCATTGACGGGTTTGAGTCTGGCAACTATCTTGCCACAGACCACCTGACCACTGCCTAGACATGGAACCTGGCTATGAGCTAGGACCAGTTCTGGTCAAAAGTCTCCTTTCTGCCAGTCATATTGAGTGAGCGCCTGGAACATCTGAACATATTGCTGAATGTATATGCACAAACCGCACCAAACTGTTAATTTGACATTCCCTTTGGTAGTGGATGTGTAGTGAGGGATGTGAAACTCTACTGCTTGTGTTCTAACGACTTGTTCATCTGTCACCCTTCACTTGCTGTCTTGTATTTAGCTCCAGGTGAAACAACATCTCGATCCCAGATTTTCATTGTTCCACCATTGGTGACCAAACCTTCAGTTACCAAGGCCCTAAGTTCTGGAATTCCCTGTAAACCTCTCTGCCTCTTACGAACCTACGAATTAGGAGCAGGAATAGGCCATTCGGCCCCTTCAAACCTGCTCCGTGATTTAATACCATCGTGGCTGATCTGATTGTGGCCTCAACTCCACTTTCCCCTCTATCCCCAATACCCTCTGACTCCCTTGTTAGTCAAAAATTGATCTACCTCTGCCTTAAAAATATTCAACGACCCTGCCTCCACTGCTTCCTGGGGAACAGAGTTCCATAGACTCAACCCTCAAAAAATTTCTCCTCATCTCTGTCTTAAATGGGTGACCCCTTATTTTTAAACTGTGTTCCCTAGTTTTAGTCTCTCCCACAAAGGGAAACATCCTTTCAGCATCCAACCTGTTAAGTCTCCTCAGGAACCTAGAGCTTTCAATAAGATCACCCCTCATCCTTCTAAACGCCATTGGATAGAGACCCAACCTTTCTTCATAAGATAATTACACACCGCCCCCCCCCCCCCGATCCAATCCCAGTTATCAGTCGGGTGAACCTTTTCTTTGTTTCTTCCTTTAAGGTGCTCCTTAAAACTTGCTTTCACCAAGTTTTGGTCATGAGTCCTAATTTCCTTATGAGATTTGGTGCCAAATTTGTTTGATTAACGCTCTGATGAAGCACTTTGGGATGGTTTACTATGTTAAAGGTGCTATATAAATGCAAGTTATTGGGCTGACAGCAGACTCTAATGATGAGGTATGTTAGAGCTATCATCTGTGCCTTGTTCTGGGAGCATTTGATGTACTGTCAGGGCTCATCCCCGACACCAATACACCATACCCCAATGAACACAAATTTGACCAGTTTGCTAACACTGAATTAAATATGCCTTGGCTTTTAAATGTTTTTCCTGTTTTGATTTGCAAGGATTAATTTCATAAAATTATTTTTTTTTAAACCTGGTTAATTACTGAATGACTTAAATATACAGAACCATTTGCTGGTTATGTTGAGGTAGTCTGTTTTAGTAACTTCTTTTAAAAAAAAAAATTAAGTTCATAAGCTTTAAAAATGTACCTATTAGTATCCTTGTGCCCCCCCCCCCTTAAAAAAAATGAGCTTAGTTTTTAGATTCACCTCGAAGACTCGCATACAAGTGCGATTAGTGGAAACTCCCAATGGTGATTAATTCTGTCTTGGGGTGTGGCTGGTTTTGTGGGTGGGACCAGTTTCTAGGATTGATCTTTAAACTAGTGCAGAACATTGCAATTTGCAGGTAACATCTTGCAATCCTTTGTGTTGGCTATGGCAATTTCGGACAAATTACGCTGAGAAAAAACATCCCAGCGGAAACTCTGTCTCATAGTGATTGTCATTAATGGTTGCAATGAGTCAGATGGTAGGTAGATTTACCATTTTGGTAGTTGGCGATGGGCAGATTGCACCCGAGATGCAAATAGCACCTTCCCAACCCTCTAATTGTTGACAGACCCATCTCATAAAGAAAGTGAGTGGTACAGTTGAAGTCACTAAAGCCAACATTCCAATCTTAGGCTTACAGAATGATTATGATAAGTTTTTCTGTTTTTGATGCGTATGTTGAGCCTAGTAGGGGGAGAAAGGGGAATAGGGAAACAGGCAGATCAACATCTTCACTTGTGAACAGAATGAAGAAGGGTCACTGACCCGAAACGTTGACTCTGCTTCTCTCTCCACAGATGCTGCCAGACCTGCTGAGTATTTCCAGCATTTCTTGTTTTTATTTCAGATTTCCAGCATCCGCAGTATTTTGCTTTTATTTTAGTGTTTCCAGGGAATGGTAGCTGGAAGTTGAGTGGTGAAAGACTCCAAGGAGGGGGCAATGTGCCCAGTGATGGGATTTTGTTTTAGATAGTGAACATGATCTGGTGAATGCAGAGGCTGGTGGAATGGAAGAGGGAGTAAAAGGGGGCCCTGTGCTTTTTGAGGGAAGGGTCTTATAGCAGAGGTCATAGAGTAGAGCCAGAGTCATAACTGTGCAGGAGGAGGCCATTTAGCCCATCGAGTCCATGCTGGCTCTCTAGAACAATCCAATCAGTACCATTTCCCTGCTCTATCCCCAAAGCCCTGTAACTTTATTTCCTTCAAGTGCCCATCCAATTTCCTACTGAAATCATTCATCATCTCTGCTTCAGCACCCTCTTAGATAGTAGATTCCAGGTCATTAAGACTTGCTGCATAAAAAGGTTCTTCCTCACAAAGTACGGGCGGCACAGTGGCGCAGTGGTTAGCACCGCAGCCTCACAGCTCCAGTGACCTGGGTTCAATTCTGCGTACTGCCTGTGGAGTTTGCAAGTTCTCCCTGTGTCTGCGTGGGTTTCCTCCGGGTGCTCCGGTTTCCTCCCACAGCCAAAAAGACTTGCAGGTTGATAGGTAAGTTGGCCATTATAAATTGCCCCGAGTATAGATAGGTGGTAGAGGAATATAGGGACAGGTGAGGATGTGGTAGGAATATGGGATTAGTGTAGGATTAGTATAAATGGGTGGTTCATGGTCAGCACAGACTCGGTGGGCCGAAGGGCCTGTTTCAGTGCTGTATCTCTAAATCTAAATCAAAGATGTTTCATCAGTACATTAAGGGCCTATCAGATGTTCAAGGGAACTTATGCGTGGATGCCGAAGATGTGGGCAGTGTTCTTAATGAGTTTTTTGTCTCTTATCTTCACAAAGGAGAGGGTTGATTCCAGCATTGTAGTAAGAAGAGTGTGAAATATTAGATACAATAAGCATAATGAGAAAGGAAGTACTAGAGGGTCTGACATCCTTGAAAGTGATAAATCACCAGGGCCAGATGGATTGCATCCCAGGTTGTTAAAGGAAGCAGAGAGGAAATAGCAGATGCGTTGAGGATCCTCTTCGAATCCTGACTAGATACAGGCGAGGTACCAGAGGATTGGAGGTCTGCGAGCGTTGTACCATTGTTTTAAGAAGGGAGGGATTGGCAAAATAATTATAGGCCAGTCGGTCTGACCTCGGTGGTGGGTAAATTGTTAGAATCAATTGACAGATAGGATAAACTGCCATTGAGAAAGGCAGGGATTAATCAGGGATAGTCAGCATGGATTTATTAAGGGAAGGTCATGTCTTACTAACTTGATTGAATTTTTTGAGGAAATAACAAGGAGAATTGATGAGGGTAGTGCAGTGGATGTGGTCTACATGGATTTTAGTAAGGCATTTGACAAGGTCCCACATGGCAGACTGGTCAGAAAAATAAAACCCCATGGGATACAGGGGAATGTGGCAAGTTGGATCCAAAATTGGTTCAGTGACAGGAAGCAGAGGCTAGTGGTCGATGGATGTTTTTGCAAATGAAAAGCAGTTTCCTGTGGCATTCCACAGGGCTCAGTGTTGGGTCCCTTGCTGTTTGTGGTATATATTAATGATTTGGACTTAAATGTGGGAGGCATGATTGGGAAATTTGCAGATGACACAAAAATTGGCTGTGTAGTTGATAGTGAAGAGGATAGCTGTAGACTTCAGAATGATATCAATGGTTTGGTTGAGTGGGCGGAAAAGTGGCAAATGGAATTCAATCCAGAGAAGTGTGAGGTACTGCATTTGGGGAGGGCAAACAAAGCAAGGGAATACACAATAAATGGGAGGATATCGAGCAGGGTAGAAGTGGTGAGAGACCTTGGAGTGCATGTCCGCAGGTCACTGAAGGTGGCAGGACAGGTAGATAGAGTGGTGAAGAAGGCATATGGAATGCTTTCCTTTATTGGCTGAGGTATAGAATACAAAAGCAGGGATGTAATGTTGGAACTGTATAAAATGCTGGTTAGGCCACAGCTGGAGTAATGTGTACAGTTCTGGTCACCACATTACAGGAAGGGTATAATTGCTTTGGAGAGACTACAGAGGAGATTTACAAGAATGTTGCCAGGGCTCGAAAGTTGTAGCTATGAGGAAAGATTGGATAGGCTAGGGTTGTTTTCCTTAGCACAGAGGAGGCTGAGGGGTGACTTAATTGAAGTGTACAAAATTGAGGGGCCTAGATAGAGTAGTTAGGAAGGACCCGTTTCCCCTAGCGGAGAGGTCAATTACCAGGGGGCACAGATGTAAGGTGATTGGTAGAAGGATTAGAGGGGACATGAGGAAAAACTTTTTCACCCAGAGGGTGGTGGACGTCTGGAATTCAGTGGTGGAGGCAGAAATCCTCAACTCATTTAAAAGGCACCTGGACATGCACCTGAAGTGCTGTAACCTGCAAGGCTATGGACCAGGTGCTGGAAGGTGGGATTAGATTGGGTGACTAGTTTTTCAGCCGGCGCAGATACGATGGGCTGAATAGCCTCCTTCTGTGCTGTAACTTTTCTATGCTATATCCCCTCTGCATGTCTTGCTGAAAACAAATTTGTGTCCCCTCATCCTCATACCACCAGCTAATGGGAATAGATTTTCTCTGTCTACCCTAACCAAGCATGTCAGACTCTTGTACACCTCTCAAATCTCCCCACAATCTCCTTTGCACTAAAGAGACCACCGTCAGCTTCTCCAACCTAACCTTGTAGCTAAATCCTTCATCCCTGGAGTCATTCTGGTAAATCTCTGCACCCTCAAGGACTCTCACATCCTTTTTAAAGTGTAGTGACCAATTTTGGGCACAATACTCTAGTTGTAGCCTAACCAGAGCTTTATAAAGGTTCAGCATAACCTCCCTGCTTTTGTACTGCATACCTGTGTTTATGAAGCCCAAGATCCCATATGCTTTGTCCTGCTACCTTTAAAGATCTATGCACATGGATCCCAGGTCCCTCTGTCCCTGCACGCTCTTTAGAACTCTGCCATTTAGTCTATATTACCCCTCTCTATCCCTTTTGCAAATGCATCACCTCACATTTCTCCATTAAATTATATCTGCCACCTATCTGCCCATTCTGCTAGCCTATCTATGTCATGTTGCAGTTGATTGGAATCATCCTCACTGTTTGCCATAGCTCCTCCTTTGGTATCATTGGCAAATTTTGAATTTTTACTCTATTCCAATATCCAAGTCATTTATGTACATCAAAAAAAAATTGTAGTGCTAGCCCTGAACCTTGGGGAACACCACTGTCTACCATCCTCCAGTCTGAAAAACCACCATTGACTCGCTGTTTTCTGTCCTTAAGCCAATTTTTTAATCCAAGCTGACACTGGCCCTCCTATTCCATGAGCCTCAAATTTGGTAACCAGACTTTTATGTGGTATTTTGCCAAATCCTTTATTAAAATCCATATAGACAATATCCATCGCTTTCCTTTCATCAACTTCTGCTATTACCTCAGCAAAAAATTCAATTAGATTAGTCAAACACAATCTGCCTTTTACAAATCCATGCTGACTCTCCTTAATTAACTCAAACCTCTCCAGATGGCTGTTGATTTTTTCCCCCGATTATTGTTTCTGAAACCTTACCCACCACAGACATTAAACTAACTGGCCTGTAGTTGTTAGGACTATCCTTACACCCATTCTTGAATAAGGGTGTTAGGTTTGCCACTGTTCAAACCTTTGACACCTCCCCTGTATCCAGGGAAGATTGGAAAGATTATGGCAAGCCCTTCCATTATCTCCAGACCGACTTCCTTTAGCAACCTAAGATGGAAGCCATCTGGACCAGGAGACTTATCCACTCTAAGCACAGCCAGCCTTTCCAGTACATCCTGCGTATCAATTTTCATCTCATCCATTACCTCTAACATCTCCACTTCTGATATTTTGTCAGCATCCTATTCCTTGGTAAACACCAATACACTCTTACTACCTGCTTACTATTTACATGCTGGTAGAAGATTTTTGGGTTCCCTTCTATGTTAACTGCTATGCTATTCTCATAATCTCCCTACCAGTCATATTTTTCTCTTCCCTTTCCCTCTTAACTTATCGTATGTGGCCTGGTGTTCACTTGAAGAATTCACCTGACAGGCATCATACAGCCCCTTTTTTTGTTTCATCATATTCTCTATCTCCCTTGTCATCCGAGGGACCCTGGCTTTGGTTCCCTTACTTTCTCCCTTGTTGGAATGTACAGGAAATAGGCTGAAGGAAAAACAATTCAGCAAGGAACATTTATGTAGTGTCTTTCAGCATCTCTGCAAAACACTGAGAGACATCCAATGAATTGCCTTTGAATGACAGACATTGTTAGGGAGACTAATGGGGCAACCAATCTGTACACAGTGAGATCCCACAAACAGTAATGAGAGAATTGATCAGCTAACTTGTTTTGATGGTGTTGGTTGAGGGATACATACTGGCCAGGATACAGGGAGAACTCCCAAGACTGCAATATAATAAATTATGTCTATCTAAACAGGCAGACGGGGCCTTGATTTAACATATTTTCTGAATGATGACATCTCTGACACTGCAGCACTCTCTCAGTACTGCACTGTAGTGTCGGCCTAGATTGTGTGTACAAGTCCTGGAGTGTAAGTTGAACCCACGACTTAGAGGTGAGAGTGTTTCTTCAAAGGCAATACATTGATGCTTGTAGAAAATGAAGAGTGACAGGACATGACCTCGGAGCCGATCCCTGCTTGAGTTTCTTGTTCTTGCCACTCCTTAGGAAGGGGGGTGGGGGGTGGTGGTGGTGGTGGTGGTGAAGACCTTTTGATTAAAGTGTTAAATGCAAAGGAATTGGATAAACACATGAAGGGGAAAAGTTTGCATGACTAGGAAGAAGTAGCAGGGGAGTGAGACTTAATTGGCTAGGTCTTTCAAAGAGTCAGTACAGGTACAACTGGCTGAATGGCCTCCTCCTGTCGTGTATATGATCCTATGATTAAAAAGTAAAAATGGAAACTAACTCAGTTTTAGTATAGGTTTAACCTAAAACTATCGCACCTGCATTGTTTACAAAAAAATAAACTAAAATAGAGTTTGTAAATAATTTAACTGTACCGCTACGTGTAGACCAGGACTGTGGCATAAAAACCATATATGACACCCCGCCCCCTTCACTCTTAGCATTTTGCAAGAGTTAAAATTCAAAGAATTTTCAATTTGCCCCCAATTTGTGCTGGTGAATTGCAGCAGAAAGGGTTAAGGCGCTTGTCAACTGATGGCTTTGCGTTACAATAAGACAAGTGCTAACGTGCGCTCGGAGAGAAACGAATCAGAGGTTATCTAGAAAGCTGCAATTAGATAACAAGGACCCGCTGTCTTGCAGTAACAAGGAGAAACTGCAAAGCAAAGTGGTGGTGGTAGATTTGCTTCATTGCAGTGTGGGAGTCAGTTTCTGTAATTAACATGGAAATATCAAGCAGTGAGGACATCCAAACATTGAAACCAACTCATTTTAGACTCCTGAGGAAGTCTTGGTGTTTGTTGAAGAGGGAGAGATGCCAGTTCCCCTTATTTTAGGATCTAATGGGAACAGCTCTGGAGTTTATATTCCACTCCACACTGTTTCCCTCGCAGTGAGCAGTTTGATTATTGGGGTGTTGGGGAACAGACTGGTCTGTCGGGTGGTTTACAGTAACAAGTACCTGCAGAATCCAAACACACGCCTCTAGTCAATCTGGCTGTCAATGATCTCCTGAAATGTGTCCTGGATATCCCCTCGTTCCTGTTGACTAGCACCTGCGGCAACTGCCGCGCTGAGCTGGGAGAAACCCTGTGCCTCTTGCAACTTTTCACTTACTCCCTGAGCAGCTGTGTCCAGTTGGTCACTCAGGCGGTCATCAGTGCTGCATATTACCAAGCCATCGCCAATCCATTCCAAACAGCCAAGAGGAAGATTAGTGTCAAGGTATAGATCTCGCTTATTTGGTCAATAGGTTTTATTTTATCAGTTTTCTCCATCACCTGACTAAGGTCACCCCTGTGTATGTGAGGTACAGAAATCAACCTGTAGACACTCAAAGTTACTTTGACCCTTTTGGTTCCTATATCTTGGTGCCTGTTTGGATTGTCAGTTTGTCTGTGATAGTTGTCCATTATCTGAGAATTTTTGTGCTCGTCAGACAGAACAGTGGGTGGCGCAGTGGTTAGCACTGCAGCCTCACAGCTCCAGTGACCCGGGTTTGAATCTGGGTACTGCCAGTGCGGAGTTTGCAAGTTCTCCCTGTGACCGCGTGGGTTTCCACCGGGTGCTCTGGTTTTCTCCCACAGCCAAAGACTTGCAGGTTGATAGGTAAATTGGCCATTGTAAATTGCCCCTAGTGTAGGTAGGTGGTAGGAGAATTGAGGGAAGGTGGGGATGTGGTAGGAATATGGGATTAACGTTCTTTTTCTTTCGGGCCTCCTTATCTCGAGAGACAATGGATATGTGCCTGGAGGTGGTCAGTGGTTTGTGAAGCAGCGCCTGGAGTGGCTATAAAGGCCAATTCTAGAGTGACAGGCTCTTCCACGGGTGCTGCAGAGAAATTTGTTTGTCGGGGCTGTTACACTGTTGGCTCTCCCCTTGCGCTTCTGTCTTTTTTCCTGCCAACAGCTAAGTCTCTTTGACTCGCCACACTTTAGCCCCGCCTTTATGGCTGTCTGCCAGCTGTGGCGAATGCTGGCAACTGACTCCCACAACTTGTGATCAATGTCACAGGATTTCATGTCGCGTTTGCAGACGTCTTTAAAGCGGAGACATGGATGGCCGGTGGGTCTGATACCAGTGGCGAGCTTGCTGTACAATGTGTCTTTGGGGATCCTGCTATCTTCCATGCGGCTCACATAGCCAAGCCATCTCAAGCGCCGCTGACTCAGTAGTGTGTACAAGCTGGGGATGTTGGCCGCCTCGAGGACTTCTGTGTTGGAGATACGGTCCTGCCACCTGATGCCAAGTATTCTCCGGAGGCAGCGAAGATGGAATGAATTGAGACGTCGCTCTTGGCTGACATATGTTGTCCAGGCCTCGCTGCCATAGAGCAAGGTACTGAGGACACAGGCTTGATACACTCTGACTTTTGTGTTCCGTGTCAGTGCGCTATTTTCCCACACTCTCTTGGCCAGTCTGGACATAGCAGTGGAAGCCTTTCCCATGCGCTTGTTGATTTCTGCATCTAGAGACAGGATACTGGTGATAGTTGAGCCTAGGTAGGTGAACTCTTGAACCACTTCCAGAGCGTGGTCGCCAATATTGATGGTTGGAGCATTTCTGACGTCCTGCCCCATGATGTTCGTTTTCTTGAGGCTGATGGTTAGGCCAAATTCATTGCAGGCAGCCGCAAACCTGTCGATGAGACTCTGCAGGCACTCTTCAGTGTGAGATGTAAAAGCAGCATCGTCAGCAAAGAGGAGTTCCCTGATGAGGACTTTCCGTACTTTGGACTTCGCTCTTAGACGGGCAAGGTTGAATAACCTGCCCCCTGATCTTGTGTGGAGGAAAATTCCTTCTTCAGTTTCTTCATACTTCGGCTTCATCGAATCATACACAAGAGGCTGCCAGTTGGCCCATCATGCCTATTGCAGCTGTTGAACAGAGCATGTGAAAGCAGCAGGGAGAAGAAAATCCCAAAAAGTGTGGGTGCGAGAACACAGCCCTGTTTCACGCCACTCAGGATAGGAAAGGGCTCTGATGAGGAGCCACCATGTTGAATTGTGCCTTTCATATTGTCATGGGATTAATGTAGGATTAGTATAAATGGGTGGTTGATGGTCGGCACAGACTCGGTGGGCTGAAGGGCCTGTTTCAGTGCTGTATCTCTCTAAGTTCCAACAGCAACAGAATCTTTGGCAGTATTATGCCCACTTCACCAGGACACCACGAGCCACAGCTGCCAAGAACAGCCTAGCAGAGCATTCAACAAATATTGCCCCACCAAGGTGCCAAGTAGTGGGCAGGCCTACCATTCGTACATTGAGCCCAATCCCATTCTTCAGTTAAAGAAGGAAGCCTGTCCAGTTCAGTACCAAGTTTCTTCGATGAATGGCTGTGATGCGTTGCCCCCGGAGCACGGACGAGCCGATGCCGCTAACGTAGTGGGAGCCGTGTGCCTCATCACCAGCAAATCCAGAGAGTGCGCCAAGAAAAGGATGGAGGGTAAACTAGCCAAATGCTTTGGTTATATCATCTTGACCTTCCCGCTGTTCTGGATGCCGCTGGTTATTCTGTTACTGTTGAATATAATTCTGCAAGGAGATTTTTCTGTGGTAAGTGGACTGAAGGGCTATGGGGCAAAAGCAGGGGAGTGGGACTAATTGGATAGCTCTGTCAAACAGCTGGCATAGGCATGATGGGCCAACTGGCAGCCTCTTGTGTATGATTCTATGAAGCCTAAGTATGAAGAAACTGATTATCTACATTCTGATCCTGTTAGAGACCAGTAACTTTTTAAAAAGAAATTTGAGCTCCCAGTTATTAACTGAAAGAATGACGCCGCAAGATTTCACATTTTAAACAGAAACCTTTACTGTACAAGAGCTAAACAAAGCAAGCACTAGTGGCATTGTATTTTGTAATCACATACTTTAAACCCAAAACCTTAACAGAATGTAAAGTCTTGTACTTTAAACCTGAAAATCTCAACAAAACACTCCCTATTCGACCTTTGCTTCCACCCAAGTGTTCCCCTATACTTCACAGGATCTTGAGGGTTCATTCACTTCTGGGACCAATCCAAGGCATGCCATAGCTCCCAGGCGTTCACTGATTCTCCTTAGTTTCTCAGCAATCTTCTGAGGCGAGGTATTTCTTGGGGATTCTCCCTCTAGTGTCCAGCTAGGCGAATCCTCCAGTCTTACTTCAACACCTCACGAATTTGGATTTCCCCAGCCTGAGCAAGAGCCTCACTCACATCCATGCATGGTGGCTCCAAATCAGAAACACCCCTGGTTCCTGATGACCTCCCTTCTCCCTGTCCCAGCATCTGGCAAATTCTCTTCCCACCTGGTTCAAGCTGCTTCCAAACACCAACTGACTTTCTGTGAGAAATCACAGAGATAAAACACCTGACCAAAAAGCATCTCCCTGCATAATCTAACCCCATAGTAATGTGGTACATCTGGGATGTCCCATATAGAAATTTAAGTTAATTAACTCCAACTCCAAAACATCTCTTTGATTCTGGGTACCCACATGAATAATTCACGTTACAAACGAAGACAGGGCAATACTCTTCAGAGTTACTGACTTCAGTTCTTCAACTAAATGGGGCCACCTGCTGTTTTATGGCTTTCACCCCTCTAACTCTGATCCTGTAAGTACACATGGAAAGACTTTTGAAGTGTAAATACCTTGGGTGATCTGGCAATCTCTAAATTCTGGATTTTCAATTACCTTGCATCTACAAATTTAATTTCCCAAAACTAAAAGCGACCTCTTAAAAAATACTAATATAAACCATGAAACTAGATGATTGTGATAACATACCCATGTGTATAAACACACATTGGGGCCCAACCATTGAGTAACGTGGCTATGTAATCCAAGAAGGCAAAGACATTGTATGCCTGTGGAAAGTTTATTTCTCTCTCCATTTTCTCCAGTCCTTTCCCAAAGGCACTGACTTTCATGTGGGACAGTTGTACAAGAATCAAGTGTTTTCCAGATCATCACATAAGTAGTCACTCTTCATGTTTGAATCTAAACCACGAAAGCTGGCAGGTTAATTAACGTTGAGGTCCGTTATAACCCAGCCTCGGCTTGTCTCCATTCAAACACATGTTCCTGTAGCAGTTATAAAAACAGAAAATGCTGGAAACGCTCAGCAGGTCAGGCAGCATCTGTGGAGGAAGAAACAGAGTTAATGTTTCAGGTTCAAAAACAAGAAATGCTGGATTCACTCAGCAGGTCTGGCAGCATCTGTGGAAAGAGAAGCAGAGTTAACGTTTCGGGTCAGTGACCCTTCTTCGAAGAAGGGTCACTGACCCGAAACGTTAACTCTGCTTCTCTTTCCACAGATGCTGCCAGACCTGCTGAGTGAATCCAGCATTTCTTGTTTTTGTTTCAGATTTCCAGCATCCGCAGTATTTTGCTTTTATTTTAATGTTTCAGGTTGATGTCTTTTCATTAGAACTGGAAAAAGTTGGAGATGTAAGGTGACCAAACCTGTTCCAGGAGATCACAGTGTTACCTATAAAGCCAATTACCTTCTATATGATGTGATCACTGTCCCAGTCAGGAACCCATCCAATTCCCTCTTGATGGTCTCTCTGCCTGATAAACACAAAAGAGAAAAGTGACTCCATCAGCTGCTGAATAAAACGTCTTCTTTCTGGCTTTGGATGTGAAGTACTGTTCACTCGTCATTCCCCGTGCTCGCTGACTTCGATTGGCTCCCAGACTGGCAATACCTCAACTTTAAAACCCTCATCCTCATTTTCAAATCCCTTTATTACCTCTCCCCTCCCTATCTCTGTAATCACCTCCAGCCTCACAACTCTCTGCGATCTCTGTGCTCCTCCAATTCTGACCTCTTGTGCATTTCCCTGATTTTAATCACTTCACTGTGCCTTCACCGTGCCTTCAGCAACCTGGACCCGAGGGTCTGGAAATCCCTCCCAAACCCCTCTACCCCTCTGTCCTCCTTCAAACAGCTCCTTATAACCTACCTCTTTGACCAAGCTTTTGGCCACGTGTACTAATATCTCCTTCTGTGGCTTGGTGTCAAATTTTGTTTGACAATGCTCCTGTGAAGCACCGTGAGATATTTTACTATGTTGTTGTTGTTGTAGCTCGATAATATACCCGAGTTCCATTTGCCCAGTGGCAGCTTCCATCTTCTACGTTCAGTGGCGTAAATATAAATGGCTGCCACCGATGGGACTTGCCATCAAGGATACCGGTACATTCGGCTATGGGCGCATAGACTCAGCCTGTTAATTTTCCGTTTCTGGGCTTTTGAGAAAGTCTTTTGGATGTAATACGAAAGTCATCAGTGTGACTTTAGAACGCTGGTGTCCGGCTGTTCCTGTGTTGGTGGCAATCCAGTGATTTTGTGAGGGATTGCTTCAGTGCCACCCGATCCTGTGGGTTCCAGTGGTGAGCGTTGGGCAGAGCAATACGCCGACAGCAAATACATTATAATCTCATGAATTCCTTGGGAGCCCCTCACATATTCCCTACTGGATCCCAATTCCCAAACTACAGGTGTAAGTAAGAAGTATTGGTTGGGTAAAAGCAAAATACTGCGGATGCTGGAAATCTGAAAGCAGGTCTGGCAGCATCTGTGAAAAGAGAAGCAGAGTTAACGTTTCGGGTCAGTGACCCTTCTTCGGAAGTATTGGTTGGGGTTTGTAACGATATCAAGCACTTTTTGTTTTTTGCGTATATATTCAGAGAAAGGGAGTGTTGTTAACAAAGAGGCAGTGGATTGTAGAAACTGGAATGGAAGGGGTGCAGTATCAAGCCTTGATTCTAATTGTGTTCTCCTTGTCTCTTTCTTTTCTTCACAGAGGCCATTACTCCTGGAACCTCAGACACTCAGAGCTGCTTTGACCTGCTTTCCTGCTGCCGTGAACCCTTTCATTTACACCATGCTGAATTAACAGGTTCACTCAGAAATCCAGCAAATTGTTACCAGATTATGCAGCAGCTGTGAGGGTCTGATCATGAAGGCCATCCTCCTTATCTTAGGTCTACACCCTCTATCAAAGGTCATCCTCCCACTTATAGGCCACACCTCCGTTTGCTTTTTTTTGACCCATTTATAAATGACACTGAAATGTACCCTCATGAACCACTGAGAGAGGGGTGGCTGCGATCTGCCATATTCAATGTGACACTCAATGCTTTTTACCCATTAACTGGTGTTGAGTTGAACAGTCAGGTTTGTGAGTGGGCCTTCTGAAAATATCTGGTGTAAACCAAACGCCAAAAATCTTTTTTCAGAAAAAGAAATTAGTGGAAGCCCATTTTTATGTTTCCTTTTTTGTCTGATGATATGGAAAAATTGCTGGTTATTGCAAAGGAGTATTTTATTATTAAAGAAATTTATAACTTGAGATACAATCCTGAACCCTCTGACCCCTGTACTGCATCTTGTTTTGTCTTGGTAGAAGTTGCCATTGATCCTGTTCCAAACTGGACTGGAACAAAATATCTTCTCCAAATGTGCCAAATTATCCTGGCAAAATAAGACAAAACTTAAAACTTTTCAAGCAGACTTAGGCAGCATATATATTTATGACATGCATTTCAATAGCCTTTCACAACATCCGAAAGTCTTTTGCAGCCAATGAAATTATTTTTCAAGTGTAGTCACTGTTGTAGAAAATGTGGCAGCCAATTTACACACAGCAAGGTTCCACAAACAGCAGTGAGATAACGGCTGGATTATCAGTTTTAGTGTTGTTGGTTGAGGGATAAATATTGGCCCCGGGATAAATATTGGCCCCAGGATACTGGGGAGGACATCCCTGCTCTTTTTTGAAACAATGCCTTGGGAACTTTTACATTCATCTGAGAGGGCAGATGAATGAACATCACATCCAAAAGGCCAGCACCTCCAACTGGGGGCATCAAGCCTGGATTATGCGCTCTTTGGAGTGGGACTTGAACCTCCAACCTCACAATTCTGAGGTGGGAGTGCTGCCAACTGAGCCACAAACGACAGACAATGAAAATAAAAGGAATCCAAGAAAATGGAGGAAAATCCAAGCTGTGTGTAAAGAAAAGTTCCGGCAAGAAAATAGTTACAATTAACACTGAACAATTACAAAGGAGAAAAGAAGGGGAAAGGTGAGGTGGGTTGTGGAGGGGTGGGAGATGGTTAGTCCCTTGTCACACTAATGAGATTAAAATTAAATTGCATTAAATTGGACCTCCTGGGAAGTTTCATTAACCTTTTCCTTGCATGTGTCGCAATGAGTGTCAAGCTGAACTGGTGTGAGACTATCTCTTTAAAATGGTATCACATTAACACATCCGAGTTGTATTCGAGTGACTTGAATTATTCCATGTAGTTGGTGTCAATATTGAGCTCAATCGGCTTTGGGTCAAAACAAGTGACAACATTGGTAGCTTGTCAGTCAGGAAAGGGGTATGGTGTGTGGTAGCAATCTCCTCGGGAATTTGCTTAGCTATTACAGCACAGAAGGAGGTCATTCGGCACAGCATGGAACAGGCTTGAGGGGCTGAGTGACCTACTCATGTCCCTGTGTTTCTATTATCTGGGTCATATTATGACCCACTGCAGGCTGAATTACAACTTACATCTGCTCCCACTCCTGGAGCCTTGACATGAGGAAAAACATTTTTATGCAATGCGTGATTAGGATTTGGAATGCACTGCCTGATAGGGTGGTGAATAGAGATTCAATGGTAGCCTTCAAAAGGGAATTGGATAAAAACTTAAAGGAGAAAAAGTTGCAGGGATATGGGGAATGAGCTAGGGAATGGGACTAATTGGATTGCTCTTTGAAGGGGCCAGCGCAGAATCGATAGGCTGAATGGCCTCCTCCTGAGGAAGGGTTCGGGGTGACCTAATAGGGATCTTTAAAATTATGAAAGGTTTTGATAGAGTGGATAGAGAGTATTTCCACTTGTGGGGATGAGCATAACTAGAGACTATCAATATAAACTAGTCACCAAGAAATCAAATTGGGAATTCAGAAGAAACCTCTTTACCAGGAGAGTGGGGAGAATATGGAACTCACTACCACAGGGAGTGGTTCAAGTGAATAGAACAGGTGCATTTGAGGGAAGCTAGATAAAAATGAGGGAGAAAGAAATAGAGTGTTACACTCTAGATGTAGATGAGGAAAAATGGAAGGAGGCTTGAGTGGAGCATAAAGGCCAGCATAGACTAGTTGGGCCAAATGGTCTGTTTCAATGCTGTATATCCTATGTAATCCTGTGCTGCACTATTCTATGATTCTATGTAACCACAATTTCCTGACAAAACCATGAATCCTGTATTTAATTTTCAGTATAATTTATGATAGAAGAACATTGTGAGATGATAAATAGGATAGAGCTGTCTGTATGCAGCCTGACTGCTGTCTTGCTACAGTCAGTGATAGAATAATTCTTGTTAAACTGTGTCGGATTTGCCATTTCGGATGCAGATGAACACGGCATTTTAAATATGTGAGTATTGTGTGACAAAATTATTTTTTCTTGAAGAAAGACGTGTCAGTGAATTATATATTGATACAACCCTGGGAGGTGTGATGTAGCTGTCACTTGCAGAGTCTGCAGAATAGCAGGGAGCCATTTGAATGACAATGTAGAAAATATCAGAATAATTTGGTGTCAATAAATGTTTCAAGTTTCTATTGTTCATAAAGTGGATTCCTTGCATGTGCATCTCAATGCATCTGTGATTCATTCGCAGTAAGTGCAGAGAGGATTCAAGATTCTGAAGGTAAATAAACTGGGTCATAATTCATGAGAATTTTTGGCCACTAAACCACAGGCAATCTGGGTCACATCTATCATAGTGAGACTTGATCATTCTTAATGATTAATGGGAACATGGGTAATCTGGGACACTGTAAAATAGAAAGACTTGCATTTCTAAAGCACCTTTCACAACCTCAGGACATGTGTGTGCAGTTTTGGTCTCCTTATTTAAGGAAGGAGGTAAATGCATTGGAGGTGGTTCAGAGGAGGTTTACTAGATTGATACCTGGAATGAGCAGGTTGTCTTATGAGGAAAGGTTGGACAGTCTGGGCTTGTTTTCACCGGAGTTTAGAAGAGTGAGGGGAGACTTGATTGAAGTGTATAAGATCCTGAACGGTCTTGACAAGGTGGATGTGGAAAAGGATGTTTCCTCTTGTGGGGGAGTCCAGAACTAGGGGGAACTGTTTTAAAATTAGGGGTCGCCCTTTTAAGACAGATGAGGAGAATATTTTTCTCTGAGAGTTGTTTGGAACTCTCTACCTTTACATCCACCTTAGTCCTTGGTGGAGGTGGGGTCATTGAATATTTTAAAGGTGGAGGTAAATAGATTCTTGTTAGGCAAGGGAATCAAAGGTTATCGGGGAATCAATGGGACACAAACAGATCAGCCATGATCTTATTGAATGGCGGAGCAGGCTGTAGGGGTGGAATGGCCTACTTCTGCTCCTAATTTGTATGTTCGTATGTACATCCCAAAGCACTTTACCGCCAATGAATTACTTTTTGAAGTGTAGCCACTGTTGTAATGTAAAAAACACAGCAGCCAATTTCCGCACAGCGTGAGGAATCAATATTGATAGCTAACAGAACTCCCCTCCTCTTCAAAATCATGCGCATGGTTCTTTTACATCCACCTTAGTCCTTGGTTCATCATTCCAGCTGAAAAGAAGCACCTCTGACAGTGCAGCCCTCTTGCAGTACCACACTAGGAGAGTCAGCTAGGATTTTACATTTAACTTACTGGAGTGGGACTTGAACAGACAACCTTTTGACTCAGAGACAAGTGTGTTATCTACTGAGTCACAGCTAATGTGGTATCGTAATAATGTGGGTAATCTGATGTAACATTCCAGCTATAGTGCTGAAGACTTGTGCTCCAGAACTAGCCGCATCCTCCAGCCAAGCTGTTCCAGTACAGCTACAACACTGGCATCTGCCCTACGATGTAGAAAATTATCCAGGAATGTCCTGTTCACAAAAAGCAGGACAAATCCAACCAAACCAATTGCTGTCCTATCTGCCTACTCGCAATCATCAGCAAAGTGATGGAAGGAATCATCAACAGTGCCAATAAGTGTATCTTACTCACAAATCTCCAGACTCTCCTGGAAACCTGCCTTTAGAGTATTGAGCACAAAATCTGCGCTGACACTGTGGCACTGCCTACTTTTTACGAAAAGCTTGCTCCAGACCCCTGTCCTAAATCTCTTCGATTTAGTCTTGGAACTATGTTCCGCACATCTATGTTACTGAGGGAGTGCTGTACTGTTGGAGGTGCTAACTTTTGCATGAGATGTTAAACCGAGGCCCCTGTCTGCCCTCTCAAAGACAAGGAAATATCTTATAAATTCATATTCTGACCTCACACAGAGTGGCAATTCTGGAGCTATAGTTATCTCAGTGAACATAGCCTGGCGAGGGAAGGATGAATAATCATGTTAATGATTCCTGCTGAAAATGCATATCATTGGATGTCATTCGAGCACAGGATAAGGCTGAGTTGCGATGCCCCCACAGTCAAATAGTTGTCCAGCACTCAGTCAAGCTGATTAAAAAAAAAAGCCGTGAGTGAGGTATCGGAGGGCAGGCCAATTCCTGTAGAACCTGAGACCCTGTGAAAGGCAGCATCGCCGGGAAAAGCTGGGTGGAGGAGAATTGTTTTTAAAAAATCAGGATAAATTCATGTTATGTTCTCTCCAAAATGTAAATAAGATATACAAATGAGTCTCTTTTATAATATGCAATTTGAGGAGCTGCCTGCATCTCCTGCAGAGGGAAGCTGTCAATATGTCAGTTGGATGATCAGGAACACTTGAGACAGCACTTTGAATGGTGAATTATTTAGAAATCTTTGGTTCTAATTAGCTCTGACGTTTGTAAAACCCATGTACTAATCCCCCTCCCTCCCACCATCCCCACATCCTCTGGCGCTTTAATAAAACACGGTTCTGAGATGAAGCAAGTGATAATGTGTCCAGGACACCCTCAGACTACGCAAGCATCAACCATTTCCCCCCCATCTTGGGCCAGCAGTGACCTCCAGTTCATGTAGGTAAAATGCAACAACTTACACTTTACAGGGATATAAGGTTAAATAAAAATGGAGACAGAGCCAAAGGAGATATTCGATCAGCTGACCAAAAGCTTGGTCAAAGTCATGGGTTTTTAAAACATAAGAAATAGGAGCAGGAGTAGGTCAATGGCCCCTCAAGTCTACTCCGCCATTCAGCAAGATCAGGGTTGAGCTTTTATCTCAACTCCAGCCCTTCCTGTCCTATCCCCATATCCTTTAATTCCCTAAGTGTCCAAAAATAAATTCCCTCTGACTTGAATATACTCAACAACTGAGCATCCATAGCCCATTGGGTAGAGAATTCCAAAGATTTGCAAGCCTCTGTGTGAAGAAATTTCTTCTCATCTCAGTCCTAATTGGCCGACCCCTTATTGTGAGACTGTGACCCCTACTTCAAGAGAGGTCGAGAAGTAGAGAGGTAGAGGAAGTTTGAGATGGAATTCCAAAGCATGTGACCTAGGTGGCTAAAGGCATGGCCAGATGCTCCCGCCATCCTATCTCAATAATGTGCATTAATCTCATGGAATAACATAGACTGTACAGCACGGAAACAGGCCATTCAGCCCTACTGGTCTGTGTTAGTGTTTATGCTACAACATGAGCCTCCTCCCTTTTACTTTATCTAAACCTATCAGCATTATCTTCCAAGAACCAGAAGCTGAGTGCATCTACAAACGGACCCATGTGACACTGTTACAGAAAGACTGAGAGAAGAGGAGAGGAAAGGAGAGATGTATAGAAAGAGTGATATAAAGAGTTAGAGAGAAAGAGATAAAGTGACCACAAGAAAATTATACCTTCCTCTTTGACCAAGCTTTTGGTCATCTGTCCAAATATCTCCTTATGTGGCTTGCTGCCAAATTTGGTTTATAATAGTCCTGTGAAGTTCCTTGGGATGTTTTACTACTTAAAAGGTGCTATATAAATGCAAATTGTTGTTTTAAGGTTGGAATTGTTCATGGGGGGGTGGTGAGGTGCAGGGTGGAGGGGAGGAGCAGGGTGAGGGGGAGAAGTGAGGTAGGGGAGGAAGGGTTGCGGAGGAATAGGGTGTGGGAGAGGAGTGGAGCGAGTGGGAGGCCTGACGTGAGGGGGTGAAGCAGTGTGGAGAAGGGGAGCATGGTGATGAGAAAGCGAGTTGGAAGGGAAGGTGTTGGGGAGGAGTGGGGTGGGGCAGGGAAGCCGGGTGTAGGGGAAGAAGCTGGGGAAGGAGTGGGTTGGAGGGGCAGGAGTGAGGGATGAGTGGGTTGGGGGAAACGGGGTGGAGGGGCAAGCGTGGGAAAAGGCGATGGCGGCTTTGTGAATTTGGAACTGTTCGGCCCATGTGTCTGCTCACCTTCGCCCTTGCAGTATTTTTCATCATCGTTAGGGCCCTTTGTTCTGCATGATAGCCCTTCAGCTATGGAGCCATCAACCAGACACCACAGGATTACTCAATTATTAATATACTGAATCGTTAATCTACAGAGATATTAGACATATTTATTACGTCTGCAGAGTTATTAATACATTGCGTTATTAATTTACCATGTTCTTAATTAACTGAGTTATTAATTTACCAAGTTAATAAATCATGTTATTAATTTATTGGGTTATTTAATTTAAATATCTGCTCAGTTGGTAGCACTCTTACCTTTGAGCCTGTAGCTGTGTTTTCTGAGCCCTACTGCAGGAATCCACCACATTAATCTGGGCCAGTGTTGCCCAGACAATGGCTACTTGCCACATGTAGCCAATTGGGAATCCAGATGTTGCTAATTGCATTTCTGATGAGCAAATAACAAGTGAGAAATAGACACCGCCCTTGACCCATGTGATCTCAATACTCATGCATGCACGGCTTATGCACGTGAACTTTAAGTTTAATGCTAAAGCACAATTCTGCGGAATCCAAAAATAAAAACAGAAAGTGCTGGAAATACTCAGTAGGTCAGGCAACATCTGTGGAGAGAGAAGCAGAGTTAACATTTCCGTCTGATAATTTTTTGTCAGGACAGTTCAGTACAGAACTTTAGTCCGATGAAAGGTCATTGACCTGAAACATTAACTTTCTCTCTCCACACAGGCTGCCTGACCTGCTGAGTATTTCCAGCATTTTCTGTTCTTGTTTTTGAACTTTAAGCTTAATGTACATTTAGTTGGTGAAATGCTGAGATGGGAAGTAGAGAGTGTGTGAGTGTTTTTTGATTCTTGTGAGAGCTTTTCTTCCTTGGTTAGTGAATGGCGTGGTTGTTTGTTATGTAAATATACACTTGCCAGGTACATTTGCCCATATTGTGTGTAAGATGTTTTGTACTAAGATTAGTGCACGTGGCTAACACGGTGTTGTCGTAGCAACACCTGGGACTTATCAGCAATTTCTATCAGACAACACTTCAATGCTGAATTGTCGGAGATGACGTCTTTCAGATGAGATAAACCAAGGCTCTGCTTTTCTGCTCAGGTTGGTGTAAAAGATGCCAAGGTGCTATTTGAAGAAGAGCAGGGGCGATCTCCCAGTGTCTTGACCAACATTTACTCCTCAAAATAGATTAACTCATTGCTTACATTACATTACCACAGTGACTACACTTTGAAAGTACCCCATTAGCTGTAAAGCACTTTGGGACGTCCTGAGATTGCACAAGATGCTATATAGATGCAAGTCTTTCTTTTATTTTATCTCATTGTCTCTTGTGGGATCTTGCATGCACGCTCTTTGTGACAATAACAATGGTGACTACACTTCAATTAATTGGCTGTAAAGCACTTTGGTATATCCTGGTACATGGCTGCAAATTCTTATTAAATAATTACTACACCAAGTTAATATAACCTAATGCAGGGCTATGGAGCAACAGCGGGGGAGTGGAATTCATTGGTTAGCTCTTCCAAGAAGCTACCAGAGTCATGGTGGGCTGAATGGTCTCCCTTTGTGTTCTATGATATCGTCATTCATTTATTGAGTTACTATTTTCTCAGTTGAGTTAACAAAATAATATACAATGACACTGTGAAATAGCAAGTATGACTATTTTAGATGTTTGTCTGAAACTCCTCTCTGCTATTTTACTGGAGTTATTATTCTATATAAAATAAATTAGTGACTCTTGGAAAAGAGCAGAGAGGTAAGTTTTTGTACCTATTATTCCACTGTTTAATTTCAAGGCTCAAGTTAGTAACATCCAAATAATGAACATACTAAGTTCACATAGTCAGTTGTTAATACACTTGATTTATTCGTTTTCCAAGTTATTGTTATATTGTGGTATTAATAGACACATTGCAGCTGAGTTTAGTCCTGGCCTCATCCAATGCCCATATTTCGGGTGGGTGGTCACTGCACCATGGCCAATGTTTCTTGGTTCTGGCCTAGGCCTTTGTGAGATCCTAGATAAGGAATTGACTTAAAGAATTAGAAAGTAGAAATAGGCTGGGTGGCTCGTTTTTTGGCCGGCACAGACACGATGGGCCAAGTGGCCTCTTTCTGAGCTGTAAACTTTCTATGATTCTATGAGAGAGCCTATCTTACACAGATTGTCAGGGACCAGAGAACAGTTCAGACTCCTTACCCATTCCCAGTCACACTCTTACAGAGAAAGACGATGGAGAAAATGGAACAAAAAGCCTAGAATGTCCTGAATGATTGAGAAGATGGAGGGATTGAGGGGATGGAGGGATTGAGGGGACAGAGGGATTGAGGGGATGGAGGGATTGGATTACGAGGAACAGAAATGTAAATTACAAACAGCTAGTCCATCAAGCCTGTCCCCATACACCATGGTGGACACAGCATCATAACTAAATACTTCCACCCTTCCCCATCCACCCCACTGTCTTACCCCTCCCCTCCCCTGCAGTCCGGGAGTGGCAAAAAAGCAGAGAAAAAGCCCTGGGCCAGTAAGGGAAAAAGTGCTTTGAAAAATTCCTCTCTGACCACCCTACAGGTGATTGAAACCAATTCAGGAGATCAAAATGGAACAAGTGTTATCTAGAAATAATGACCAGGGCATCAGGAGGAACAGGTTCTGGGTTCTGATGAAAGTCATCCACCTGAAAGTGTAACTCTGTCTCTCTCTCCACAGATGCTGCCAGACCTGATGAGTATTTCCAGCATTTTCTGTTTTCTAATAGAATCATGGAAAGTTTACAGCACAGGAAGAGGCCACTTGGCCCATCGTGTCTGCAATGGCCAAAAACTGAGTCATCTAGCCTAATCCCATCTGCCAGCGTTTGGTCCGTAGCCCTGCAGGTTACGGCACTTGAGGTGCATATCCAGGCACCTTTTAAATGAGTTGAGGGTTTCTGCCTCTACTACCCTTACAGGCAGTGAGTTCAAGAACCCCACCACCCTCTGGGTGAAAAAAACTTTTCCTAATCTCCCCAACAGTCACTTTCAATCTATGCCCTGTAGTCATTGACCTCTCTGCATTTACCAATCAACCTCCACTTTGGCAGGAAGAATAAAAAAGAAGCATATTATCTAAATGGTGAGAGATTGCAGAGCTCTGAGATGCAGAGGGATCTCGGTGTCCTAGTTTATGAATCCCAAAAGGTTAGTATGCAGGTACAGCATGTAATTAGGAAAGCTAATAGAATGTTATTATTTATCGCGAAGGTAATTGAATACAAAAGTAGGGAGGTTATGCCTCAGCTATACAGGACATAGGTAAGACCACATCTGGAGTACTGTGTACAGTACTGGTCTCCTTATTTAAGGAAGGATGTAAATGCATTGGAGGCAGTACAGAGAAGGTTTACTAGATTAATACCTGGAATGGACGGGCTGTCTCATGTGGAAAGATTGGACAGGCTAGGCTTGTATCCGTTGGAATTTAGAAGAGTAAGAGGTGACTTGATTGAAACATATAAGATCCTGAGGGGTCTTGTCAGGATGGACGTGGAAAGGATGTTTCCCCTTGTGGGAGAATCTAGAACTAGGGGTCACTGTTTAAAAATAAGGGGTCACCCATTAAAATAGAGATGAGGAGAAATTTTTCTCTCAGAGAGTTGTGAGTCTTTGGAATTCTCTTCCTCAAAAGGTAGTGGTGATGGACATTAAAGTCCTCCACCCAGAGTGCATTATATGCCGTTGCTAGCCTCAACGCTGCTTCCAAGTGGTGTTCAACATGGAGGAGTACTGATTCATCAGCGGAGGGAAGGCGGTAGATGGTAACCATCAGGAGGTTTCCTTGCCCATGTTTCCCCTGATGCCATGAGATCTCATGGGGTCCATAGTAAATGTTGAGGACTCCCAGGGCAACTCCCTCCCAACTGTATACCACTGTGCCGCCATCTCTGGTAGGTAACCCAGCGTTGCAAATTAGCAGAAGTAGGCCATTTGGCTCATCTAGCCTGCTCTGCCATTCAATAAGATCATGGCTGATCTGTTTGTCTCGAATTCCACCCTCCCATCTACCCCTGATAATCTTAGATTCTTGTTAGGCAAAGGAATCAATCTGGATGTGGAAAGGATGTCTCCCTTGTGGGAGAATCTAGAACTAGGGCTCACTGTTTAAAAATAAGAGGTCGCCCATTTAAGCCAGATGAGAATTTTTTTCTGTGAGGGTCATGAGTCTTTGGAATTCTCTTCCTCAAAAGGTAGTGGAAGCTGAGTCTTTGAATATTTATAAGGCAGAGGTAGATAGATTCTTGATAAGCAAGGGGGTGGAAGGTTATCGGGGGTAGGTGGAAATGTGGAGTAATCAGTTCAGCCATGAATTTATTGAAGGGCCGAGTGGCCTACTCCTGCTCCTAATTCGTATGTTCATAAGTTCTTTCTTCTAAGAACACAACTGACAGTAACGACCTCAGCACAGACCAGGGATTGAACGCAGACCTCTTGACCTAATTGTTAACAACAATTTGCATCTTTCAAACCTTGCAGTTGGGCAAGTACATCACCAGTTCATATATTAAATGTAGGAAGAGGAAAAGGATTGAATCACGTCCCTCCTGAAAGCAGAGTACGGAAGAACTCCTGGCAGAGGCAGTCTAATTCTAAGGAATTATTTAAAACTGGATTTAAAAACTGAGATTTTTGACAGGTAGTAGAAGACATTACTTGATGTTGTCCATGTACCATCTGCCATTGTCGTAATCCATAATCCAGCTCAGGTGGCATGATGGGCTGGTTTTTGACATGAGTACGGTAGGGTAGAGTTAAATAGATGATAGAAGCCTCAATAAATGGAACAAAATGAAATCACTTTGAATCAAATATTAGGAGTCTAATATTGGACTGTTGCATCTGTCTACACTTTTCATTTCAATTATGTTTGAGAATCACATTACATAAGAAATGGAATTTGGTATGAGAATTCTTTTTGAACTGCTGCAGTCCATGTGGTGTAGATACATCAACTCTGCTGTTAGTAAGGGAATTCCAGGATTTTGACCTAGCAACAGTGAAGGAACGGCAATATAGTTCCAAGTCAAGATGGTGTGTGGCTTGGAGGGGACTTGTAGGTGGGGTTGTTCCCATGCATCTGCTGCCCTTGTCCTTCTTGGTGGTAGAGGTCACGGGTTTGGAAGGTGCTGTCTAAGGAGCCTTGGTGAGTTGCTGTAGTGCATCTTGTAGATAGTACACACTGCTGCCACTGTGTGTTGTGGTGGAGGGAGGGAATGTTGAAGGTGGTGGATGGGGTGCCAATCAAGCTGGCTGCTTTGCTCTGGATGTAGTTGAGCTTCTTAAGTGTTGTTGGAGACGCACCCATCCAGGCAACTGGAGAGTATTCTATCACACTCCTGACTTGTGCCTTGTAGTTGGTGGACAGGCTTTGGGCTGACAGGAAGTGAGTTACTCATCACAGCATTCCTCCCCTCTGACCTGCTCTTGTAGTCACAGTATTTATGTGGCCTGTCCAGTTTAGTTTCTGGTCCTTGGTAACCTCTAGGATGTTGATAGTGGGGCATTCAGCAATGGTAATGTCATTTAACATCAAGGGAGATGGTTAGATTCAGTCTTATTTGAGATGGTCATTGACTGACACTTGTGTGGCGCGAATGTTACCTGCCACTTATCAGACCAAGTCTGGATGTTGTCCAGGTCTTGCTGCATATAGACAGGGTCTGCTTTAATATCTGAGGAGTCGCAAATGGTGCTGAACATTGTGCAATCATCAGCGAACATCCCCACTTCTGACCTTATGATGGAAGGAAGATCATTGATGAAGCAGCTGAAGATGGTTGGGCCTAGGACACTACCCTGAGGAACTGCTGCAGTGATGTCCTGGGACTGCGATGAATGACCTCCAACAACCACAACCATCTTCCGTTGCACTAGGTATGACTCCAGCCAGCGGAGAGTTTCCCCCTGATTCCCATTGACTCCAGTTTTTGCACGGGCTCCTTGATGCCATACTCAGTCAAATGCTGCCTTGATGTCAAGGGCAGTCACTCTCATCTCACCTCTTGAGTTCAGCTCTTTTGTCCATGTTTGGACCAAGGCTTCATTAAAGTTTGTACTTGAAGAGTTCGGCATATTCCAGGAGCCTGGGCTTGTGGTTGATATTTTTGCCCAGTGCTGTGACTCTGTGAGCAGAGTCTGAAGTCTGACTAAATGCAGTCGGTCTGATTTGCCAGTATCCATCTGGTCAGCAGAACTGTTGCGATAATTACATAGAAATTAAACCAGCCAGATTTACGCTCGACATGAGAAAATAATTTTAATGATATTTATTCATCATGTCCCTTCAACCCCCTATACAAGCTAATCCCCTACATTGACATAGTTCCTGTCTCATTAACCCTGGAAATTAATTCCACTGCCTCACAAATCACTGTGTGAAGAAATTTCTCTTTCTCGCCTCTCTAAACCTTTTACGTTTGATCTTATATAAATACTCCCTCGTTCTTGATCCTTCAACTACTGGAAGCAGTCTGCTTGGAATCATAGAAAGATAAAGCTCAGAAGGAGGCCATTTGACCCATCATGCCTGTGCTAGTTCTTTGAAAGAGCTATTCAATTAGTCCCACTGCCCCATCTCATCAGCCATTTCAGTCTAGATTCCTGTCCTCAGTGGAACAGAGCTCCAGTTGTTACAGGCTAGTTCTCATGATCTCTTTGTGTGTTTCCCACAGGTGCAGACGTTGAGGCAAGGAGACCTTCTCCCTCATCATCACCGGGCCAAGAGCAGCAACGGCAGAGCTCCAAAGACGCACTTTACAAGTCCACCCTCCACCAGCGCAGATTTAGTAACCTCAGTGGGCCCTCAGGGGTGTTTAGATGGGGTGGCTCTGAGTGAAGAGCACATCAGGAGTGAGCAGGAGGAGGTGACAGAGGCAGAGGCAGCTGTGGGCAGCCCCTCTCAGAGGAGGGAGGGCAGACACAGCCCTGCTCATCTGGGCATCGCTGGCTAGGTGGAACCAGATGCTGGGCTTTGGCAATCACAGGAAAGGAGGTTGTAGTTAGTTCACCAACAATAGACGTGCGTCGGCGTATCAAAGTTCCTTGAGGCAGTGCACGGTCATGGGTTGAGAATGGAGGAAGCTCATGTGTGCCAGAATGGCTCAGGGTTTTGAGCACATGAACTCCTCCACTGAGAGAGTGGCCACCATCATGGAGAGTTCTACGTGGCAGGAACTGCGCACTGATGTACACAGGATGCACGCCACACTATCCAGCATAGACTGGACAGTGGTGCTGATGGCGCAGGGATGTCTGGAGGTGATGCCAGTTGTGTCCCTGCTGGTGCTCCCCTCCAGCTATCCAGAGCACCAGCCAAAGGCTGAGGATGCCACCGAGGAGAATGAGGGAGCCACCCATTACGGAGCTCCATCATCACCTTTGCCCTCTATGGCTCCTCTGTCTATGGGAGCATCTGCGTAGCAGGGCCCAGTGATGGAGGCTGCCCCCTGCAATGCTGCAGGTGCAGCAACCTCTGGAGATTCCCCCACAGGCAGCTCAACGAGGAGGACAACCGCCACATGCCTCTTAACCGTAGGCAGAGACAAGTGAGCAGGCTGCCTCCACCTCCTCTGAGGCCACAAGGGGACCAACTCAGATGAGCTGTGCCCTTCCAGGACTTCTTCATCCTCAAGGTCTAAACCTCTCTGGAGGGCCATGTTATGAAGAACGCACCAGACCACCACAATGAGCAAGACCCTTGCAGTATTGTACTGCAGGGTGCCACCCGACTGGTCCAGGCACTGGAACTGCATCTTCAGGAGCCTAATGACCTGCTCAATGGTTGTCGTAATGAGAAGATGCCTTCGGTTTATTGCCTCTGTGCCTCTGTCTCAGGTTCTTGTAGAGGGGTCAGTAGCCATCTCTTCAAGGATATCCCTTGTCCCCTGGAATTCATCCATGTAGTTTGGGGATTGGAGTGAGGATAAAGGAGTCATGGCAGCTGCTAGGAAAATGAACGCACATATATAGGAAGTTCTTGTAGTTCAGACCAGCTGAATGTTGAGAGAGTGGAAGCCCTTCCTGTTGATAAATCTCACTGGCTGGTCAGTTGGTGCCTTGATGGCCACATGGGTGCAATCGATGGTGTCCTGCACCTGGGGAAGTGATGGAGGCGAAACCCACTGCCCTCTGTGCCTTCAAAGCCTCATCTGTCTGGAATTTAATGTACTGTCCGGCTCTGGCAAATAGGGTATCAATGACCTGTGAGATGGAGCGGTGTGCTGCTGTTTGCGAGATGCCACCAAGGTCCGCAGCTGATCCTTGGAAGGTTCCAGACGCAAAGAAGTTCAAGGCCACAGCAACTTTGACAGCGACTGACAGTGTACAGCGAGCAGTGCTGTGAGGCGTGAGGTCTTCAGTGACAAGGCTTTGTGATCATCTGCCTGGAGAGTCGCAGTCTCCTCCGGGATTGATTCTCAGTCATGTCAAGGTAGCTATGTCTTCATCAGTAGATCCTATGCTGAGGGTATGGCCTCCATGTCCTTTGTGTCCCTTGTCCCTCTCCTCTGCCCTCCTGATGCCAGGGGCTCAGCCCTTCCTGTGGAGTGTGTTGCTCATCAATCACCACTGGACCTGAAATCTGAGAGGCGTGCCCTATTGCCAGCTGCTGCCTTCCTTGTGCTTAGTTGATTGCCCAATTTTATTTGGCAGCCATGTCCCTCCTAATGCCCCTGCGATGCCAGGAGGGTGATGACCTCCTGCACTGGCCAAGCGTTTACTGCCCAGTCTCCCCACCACCTGTGCTGAGACAATGGTACGTGTTTCCCAATGACCTAGGTCCCCTTTGTGCTGTTCACACTTTAATGAGGCCCAGCTAATTCCCTGGGGCGGCCATGGCTGACTCCCCATTGTGGATCCGCCTCCATTCAGCTGGTCTGTCCCAGACAGTGCATAGCCCGTGTGCCCCTGTGAAAATCACATGCCCCTTAGTGAGCGCTCAATGAGCTCTTTAACAATGTTAATTGGCCTGCTTAATGAATCGGGAAGGGTCTCGGGGCCGCCCTCCCCCCACCCTAGTGGAACTCGCCGGTGCCAGGAACAGTGTCGGGAAACCGGCAACGCCAGCCAGCACTGGCATTGGTCCCCGCCCACTTCTATTCCAACTCCTGGCGGGATCCAAGAATTCAGCCCCAGATTACCAATGAACCACAGGAGAACTGTAGCACATATGCAAAAAAAAAATCCTGGCACTTTTATGAAAAGAATGACTGCATTGCTATGCCAGAAGGACCCCGCTAATTCTCAGTCCTAAAATCATCCCGGCCCCGTTTACAATAGCGGGAATTTGGCGGTTTCCCCAAGGAAATGCAGCCACCTTCGGGTATATCATAGAGTTACATTGAGTCTACCTCAGGGAAACAGGCCATTCGGTCCAACTGGTCGAAACTAGGGTTTGGGCGCTGCATGAGCCACTCCCCAGCCCGACGTCTTCCATATCGGAAGATCAATTTATGGATAATCATTGGCCATTCTCCAATGACCTCCTCGATGAGCTCTGGTGGCAGGAGAGGGTCTACATTGTAGGTTTCTACTCAGCTCTTTTACTCCTTCAGGGTAAACGTGTGAAGAACACACCTTTGTACCTACAATACTAGACATACCTATTGTTTAGACAGTGCATGTCACAATTGATTAGTTAGAGGCCAATGGCTTTGAGAGTGAGATTGATTGGAGATGTCCTTGTAACAAACACATCAACATAGCAGCACGAAGCCTGGATAACAGCAACTCACTCAAGGCTTTCTCCTGATTGCTGTTGCCCACCTCTTTATTGTTTCATGTCTGAAACAAAAGCCCTCTTTTTACACCCCCTTGTTGAACCTGGGTATTTTTATTTTTAAGTTTAGCTTTGTAACTGTGAGAAAGAACTAAGATTTGTTTCGTAAGAAATAAGCTTCAGCCTTGAAGATGTCTGGCAGAAATTCAATTTGAAGTTTGAAAACACTTTGCTTTAATTGGACCAAAGTTTAAAACCCACTTTTGCTTTTTTTGCAGTTTAAATTAAAGACATGTCTTACCGACTGTTTTTAAGTAGCAAACATCAGGAATTGGAAAGGATAAATAAAGGAGTTATGGGAAAGATTTTGTCTGTTCAAAGTTTGCACGATTGTGGTATTCTGTCTTTAAGAGGCTGGTGTTAAGTCTTTAGTTGTAAAAATGGTAAATAACTTTTCTTTAGTTTTCTTCCTTGTCTAGTTTCATTAGTCATTTGGAAAGGCACTTGAAGAAAGAACAAGAAATATTACGTAATTTACCTTTGCTTTAAAAAGAGCACGTGCTATTCTGTTCTGTATGTAATTAGTAAACATTGGTCTGAATTAAGTTTAAATTATTAAGGTTCACTAACCTGTTAAGTTGGGAAAACTGGAATTTTATTAGTGGTCACAATGAACTTCCATGTTATCAAGGTACGAGGGAATCTTTGATTCCGGATACAAGGCTTACTCATATAACATTAGCAGTTTTGAATTTTAAATGTGTATTGCTGTGAATTGGAACTTGGAATCATCCTGGCTGTATTAAACAAATGCTTAGGTTAGAAACCTCTTTCAAAAGGATGTTAAAAAGTTTGCAAACAACTGAAGTCTTCCCTGATGCAAATGTTTGCGTTTGAAGTTGATAATATTACTGATAATTTTTATTGTTTTCAGTCCCTAAGGATACCAAAAAAGAATTGGAAAGCACAGTTTAAAATGGAGTTTGGTTGGAGTTTGGTTCTTTTTTGATTGGGAAAGTTTTTTTTTAAGTTATGAAAGTGGTGCATTGGAGAATGTTTTGTTTCGATCCTTGAAAATTGACAGAGAAATTAACCCTGCTGCACCTGTTGTTTTTTTCCATTTAATTCACCACACAGCCTTTGCACTTCTGAAAGTAAAATTTATATATTAAATTTTAAGTTTCTAAATTGACAGATGTAATTTTACGTATTAACCCATTGGGCTCTGGGGCAGAGCTACAATGGATTCTTTGTGTTTTCTTTTAACAGGGACAATGGTTTCCAGGACCATATGAGTACTGATGCCACAGCAAGGGGTCTAGCTGTTTTGTTTTTTGGAGAATTTAAGAACTTATCTGCAGACAACAAATTCATATGAAAGGCTTTGCCTTTCAAAAACTTGGCCTTAACCCATTCAGCCCGTTTGTTATCGACTGAGACAAAGTGCTTGAGAAGGAGAGATATAGAAGTTATCTCCAAACTTGTTGCAAGCACTTCTGTCTCACTGTAAAACATCATGTAATACCACCAAGCCTGGGCGTAAGAAATTGAAATCGATTAACAAAATTAAATTGATATGAGTGGTTATTTCAAGCTCTCAAAGGGGAATTTATTTGAAGTTTAAGGGGATAATGACATTTAGAAAAAAACAACAAAAGATAGTCTAGGTGATTTCTATGAATATCGAGAAATAAAGTCCTTTTGGGAAGAAATAAATGGAGCGTTAACAAAACTTGTCATCCCAGCTACACTGTTATTTCAAGTTACTTTTAAGAAACTTAAATGTCATCGAACATAAAGAACAAACAAACAAAATGTGGTAATGCCTGGAATCAAATGGGATGATTTCTGTTTTAAAGATATTATGAGTATTGGACTGCAAAGTTTCTCCAGGGCTCAAAAATGAAGTAGAATTATAATTACTGGGAACTGGAAGTTAGATCTGGCTGATACAAGAGCTAATAAAGGAATTTTGGGGACACACAATGGTGAAATTAGAGTTCAAACTGTTGATATAGTGTAAAATTTCCAAGAAGTCCAGAACTTGCCAGTGAAAGTTAGGAAAGATAAGACTGGTAATTTGAAAGCTTTCTCTTGAAGATATTTGTATCCTTGCTTATGAGTTTTTTTTTAAAGGCACTTCATTTGATAGTCAGGCCATTGCCCAAAGGAGAGATAGAGGAGCAGATATGTAGGCAAATCTCAGAGAGGTGCAAAAATAATAGGGTAAAAATAGTAGGGGATTTCAACTTCCCCTTTCAAAATCCTGATTTCAAAATCCTGGAACTCCCTTCCTAGCAGCGCTGTGGGTGTACCTACCCCAAATGGACTGCAGCGGTTCAAGAAGGCAACTCACCACCACCTTCTCAAGGGCAATTAGGGATGGGCAATAAATGCTGGCCTGGCCAGCGTCGCCCACATCCCATGAATGAATAATTAAAAAAAATATTAACTGGGATAGTCTTAGTGCAAAAGGTTTAAAGGGAGCGGAATTCTTAAAGTACATACAGGAGAGCGTTTTGAGCCATCACGTAGAAAGTCCTACTAGAGAAGGGGCAGTACTAGACCTAATCCTAGGGAATGAAGCTGGACAAGGGGTAGAAATGTCAGTGGGGGAGAATATCAGGGATAGTGACAATAACTCTGTAAGATTTAAGGTAGTTATGGAAAAGGACACAGATGGACCAGAAATAAAGGTACTGAATTGGGGGAAGGCTGATTTCAATATGATATAACAAGATCTGGCCAAAGTGGACTGGGAGCAGCTACTTGTAGGAAAGTCTACATCAGACCAGTGGGAGTCATTCAAAAAGGAAATAGTGAGAGTTCAGGGCCAACATGTTACCTTAAAGGTGAAGGGTAGGACCAACAAGTCCAGGGAACTCTGGATGTCAAGGGATATAGAGGAATGTTGGATAAGGGAAAAAAAGAAAGGCTTATGGAAGATTCGGAGCACTGAAAACAGCGGAGGCTCTAGAGGAGTATAGAAAGTGTAGCGGGGTACTTAAAAATGTAATTAGCAGAACGAAGAGGGTGCATGATAAAACATTAGTGGGCAAGATAAAGGAAAATCCTAAGGCATTTTTTAAAGTACATTAAGGGCAAGAGAATAACCAGGGAAAGAGTAGGGCCCATTAGGGACCAAAGTAGCAATCTGTGTGTGGAGCCGGACGTGAGGTTTTAAATGATTACTTTTCATCTGTGTTCACTATAGAGAAGGACGATGTAGGTGTAGAAATCAGGGAGAGGGATTGTAATATACTTGAACAAATTAACATTGAAAGGAAGGAGGGATTAGTGGTTTAGCGGGCTTAAAAGTGGATAAATCCCCAGGACCAGATGAGATGTATCCCAAGCTGTTATGTGAGGCAAGGGAGGAAATAACAGGAGAGGTGCCAAAGGACTGGAAGACAGCGAATGTGCTACCATTATGCAAGAAGGGTAGCAGGGATAAACCAGGTAATTACAGGCTAATATCAGTGGTAGGGAAACTATTGGAAAAGATTCTGAGGAACAGGATTAATCTCCACTTGGAGAGGCAGGGATTAATCAGGGTTAGCCAGCATGGCTTTGTCGGGGGGATATCATGATTACAAACCTGATTGAATTTTTTGAGGCAGTGACTAGATGTGTAGATGAGGGTAAAGCTGCTGATGTAGTCTACTTGGACTTCAGTAAGGCTTTTGATAAGGTCCAGCATGGGAGATTGGTTAAGAAGGAAAGAGCCCCTGGGACCCAGGGCAAATTGGCAAATTGGATCCAAAATTAGCTAAGTGGCAAGAGGCAGAGGGTGATGGTCGAGGGTTGCTTTTGCGAGTGGAAGCCTGTGATCAGTGGTGTACCACAGGGATTGGTGCTGGGACCCTTGCTGCTTGTAGTGTACATTAATGATTTAGACGTGAATATAGGAGGAATGATCAGTAAATTCGCAGATGTCATGAAAATTGGTGGAATCGTAAATAGCGAGGAGGAAAGCCTTAGATTACAAGATGATATAGATGGGCTGGTAAGATGGGCAGAGCAGTGGCAAATGGAATTTAATCCTGAGAAGTGTGAGGTGATGCATTTTGGGAGGACTAACAAGGCAAGGGAATATACAATGGATGGTAGGACCCTAGGAAGTACAGAGGGTCAGAGAGACCTTGATGTACTTGTCCATAGATCACTGAAGGCAGCAGCACAGATAGATGAGGTGATTAGGAAGGCATATGGGATACTTGTCTTTATTAGCTGAGGCATAGAATATAAGAGCAGGGAGGTTATGATGGAGCTGTATAAAACGCTAGTTAGGCCACAGCTGGAGTACTGTGTACAGTTCTGGTCGCCACACTATAGGAAGGATGTGATTGCACTGGAGAGGGTGCAGAGGTGATTCACAAGCATGTTGCCTGAGCTGGAGCATTTCAGCTATGAAGAGAGACTGGATGGGCTAGCATTATTTTCCTTAGAGCAGAGAAGGCTGAGGGGGGACCTGATTGAGGTACACAAAATTATCAGGGGCAGAGATAGGGTAGATAGGAAAAAGCTTTTTCCCTTAGCGGAGGTGTCAATAACCAGGGGGCATAGATTTAAGGGAAGGGGCAGGAGGTTTAGAGGGGATTTGAGGGGAGTTCCAGGATTTTGACCCAGTGACAGTGAAGGAACAGTGATATAGTTCCAAGTCAGGATAGTGTGTGACTTGGAGGGGAACTTGCAGGTGGTGGTATTCCCATGCATCTGCTGCCCTTGTCCTTCTAGTTGGTAGAGGTCACGGGTTTGGAAGGTGCTGTCGAGGGAGCCTTGGTGAATTGCTGCAGTGCATCTTGTAGATGGTACCCACTGCTGCCACTGTGCGCTGGTGGTGGAGGGAGTGAATGTTTGTAGATGGGGTGCCAATCAAGCGGGCTGCTTTGTCCTGGATGGTGTCGAGCTTCTTGAGTGTTGTTGGAGCTGCACCCATCCAGGCAAGTGGAGAGTATTCCATCACACTCCTGACTTGTACCTTGTAGATGGTGAACAGGCTCTGGAGAGTCAGGAGGTGAGTTACTCGCTGCAGAATTCCCAGCCTCTGACCTGCTCTTGTAACCACAGTATTTATATGGCTGGTCAATGGTGACCGCCAGGATATTGATAGCGATGGTAATGCCGTTGAATATCAAAAGGAGATGGTTAGATTCTTGCTTGTTGGAGATGATAGGGCGGCACAGTGGCGCAGTGGTTAGCACCGCAGCCTCATAGCTCCAGCGACCCGAGTTCAATTCTGGGTACTGCCTGTGTGGAGTTTGCAAGTTCTCCCTGTGTCTGCGTGGGTTTCCTCCGGGTGCTCCGGTTTCCTCCCACAAGCCAAAAAGACTTGCAGGTTGGTAGGTAAATTGGCCATTATAAATTGCCCCTAGTATAGGTAGGTGGTGGGGAAATGTAGGGACAGGTGGGGGATGTGGTAGGAATATGGGATTAGTGTAGGATTAGTATAAATGGGTGGTTGATGGTCGGCACAGACTCGGTGGGCCGAAGGGCCTGTTTCAGTGCTGTATCTCTAAACTAAACTAAACTAATGATCATTGGCTGGCACTTGTGTGGTGAGTATGTTACTTACCATTTATCAGCCCAAGCCTGAGATTGCACCGGCTTCGTTATTCTCTAAAGTTTCCACTAAAGGTAATGTGCATAATCACAAATGTAAAATCTGCCATGAGCTAGTGCAATGGGGCAGTGTAATAGAACATAATTGTTTCTTTTTCTTGTCCATTACTAATCATTATTTGATGTATTTAAGAGCAGTAATGTAGTGCAGTTTTATAAATGCAGCTGGAAATAAATATATATATATTTCTTTTAGAGATACAGCACTGAAACAGGCCCTTCGGCCCACCGAGTCTGTGCTGACCATCAACCACCCATTTATACTAATCCCATATTCCTACCACATCCCCACCTGTCCCTATATTTCCCTACCACCTACCTATATACTCGGGGCAATTTATAATGGCCAATTTATCTATCAACCTGCAAGTCTTTGGTGGTGGGAGGAAACCAGAGCACCCGGCGAAAACCCACGCAGACACAGGGAGAACTTGCAAACTCCACACAGGCAGTACCCAGAATTGAACTCGGGTTGCTGGAGCTGTGAGGCTGCGGTGCTAACCACTGCGCCACTGTGCTGCCCAATGCCACCAAATTTAATAAGGGTTTTAGTTTGAAAAGCGCTCCCGAAGCAGCACAATTGGCAGATTCTCGTAACTTCGACTGGGTGTGTGGCCAGTTTTTTGGATGAATTGAATCTTGAACTGGTGAAAAAAAATTACGGAAAACATGAGCGTAAGAGGTTTTGGCCGTAACTCATTTAAGTTTTAAATCTCCTGGTTTTTTTGCTCTGGCTCAGCAGATCTGCCTGGATTGTGTTGATATAATAAACGTGAACTCAACCTTTTTATATTTATAATTTATATGCATGCTTTTCTTTCTTCGCTTTAATTGGAGGGAAATAGATTAGCTCCCTTTTCAGGCTTTTGTTCTGATCTGACTCGATTTTACACTTTTGGTGGGATGAGGATCCTCGAAAATCTCTCCCTGCTGTGTATGAAGAGGAGGACAAAGGACGCTAATTGTGGTCATGTGGCTTTCCAGGAGTGTCTTGGAGATTTAAGTTGACAATTTGTTCCCTCTGGTCTGTGAGCCCCTCTCTCCATGAAAATGAGATTTAGAATCATGGACCAACATAGCACAGCTATCAACATCCTGGGGGTCATCATTGACCAGAAACTGAACTGGAGAAGCCATATAAATACCATAGCTACAAGAGCAGGTCAGAGGCTAGGAATCCTGAGGCAAATAACTCACCTCCTGACTTCCCAAAGCCTGTCCACCATCTACGAGGCACAAGTCAGGAGTGTGATG
The DNA here is from genome assembly GCF_036365525.1 of Heterodontus francisci. Taxonomy (NCBI): domain Eukaryota; kingdom Metazoa; phylum Chordata; class Chondrichthyes; order Heterodontiformes; family Heterodontidae; genus Heterodontus; species Heterodontus francisci. The sequence goes on along the minus strand of NC_090395.1, from coordinate 71,615,774 downwards.
GAATACTCTCCACTTGCCTGGATGAGTGCAGCTCCAACACACTCAAGAAGCTCGACACCATCCAGGACAAAGCAGCCCGCTTGATTTTCACCCCATCCACAAACATTCACTCCCTCCACCACCGATGCACAGTGGCAGCAGTGTGTACCATCTACAAGATGCACTGCAACAATGCACCAAGGCTCCTTAGACAGCACCTTCCAAACCCGCGACCTCTACCAACTAGAAGGACAAGGGCAGCAAATGCATGGGAACATCACCACCTGCAAGTTCCCCTCCAAGTCACATACCATCCTGACTTGGAACTATATCGCCGTTCCTCCACTGTCGCTGGGTCAAAATCCTGGAACTCCCTTCCTAACAGCACTGTGGGTGTACCTACCCCACATGGACTGCAGTGGTTCAAGAAGGCAGCTCACCACCACCTTCTCAAGGGCAATTAGGGATGGGCAATAAATGCTGTCCTAGCCAGCGGCGCCCACATCCCCATAAACAAATAAATTTTAAAAAGCCCATTCTGCCCATCATGCCTGTGCCAGCTCTTTGAAAGTGCTATCTATTTTGTCCCACTCCCCTGCTCTTTCCTCCTAACACTGTATATTTTCCACTTCAAGAACTCAATAAATTCCCATTGGAAAGTTATTACTGAATCTGTCTCCACTTTCAGACATGCATTCTAGATCATGACAACTCCCTGCATAATATTTTCCCTTTCATCTCATGTCTGAGCAGCTGGGTCTCTTTTATCTCAAGCAGCAGGAAGAACTGATAGCGGTCTTTAAAATTATGAAGGGGTTTGATCGGGTGAATGTGGAGAAACTTGTGGGTGAGCTCATAACAAGTGAACATAAATATAAGATTGTCACTAACAGATCAAATAAAGAACTTGGGGGGAATTTCTTTACAACAGGGATGCTGAAAACGTGGAGTCTGTTGCCATTTGAAGTGGTTGAAGCAGAGTGTTGGTGCATTTAAAGGAAGGTTTGGTGCATACAAAGAACAAAGAACAGTACAGCACAGGAACAGGCCATTCGGCCCTCCAAGCCTGCGCTGATCATGATGTCTGTCTAAACTAAAACTTTCTGCACTTCCGGGGACCGTATCCCCCTATTCCCATCCCATTCACGTATTTGTCAAGATGCCTCTTAAACATCGCTATCGTACCTGCTTCCACCACCTCCCCCGGTAGGAAGTTCCAGGCACTCACCACCCTCTGTGTAAAAAATTTGCCTCGCACATCCCCTTTAAACTTTGCCCCTTGCACCTTAAACCTATGTCCCCTAGTAACTGACTCTTCCACCCTGGGAAAAAATACATGAAGGAGTACAGATTAGGGGGATATAGGGAGTAGGGTGGGAAGAAGTAATTAGAGTGGCAGGAAGCTTGGGTGGAGTCTAAACACTGGCATAGATGAGTTGGATTGATGGCCTGTTTATGTGCTGTAGATTCTATATAATTCCAAGTCATCACCATATGGTGGCAGTCTAGTCTATCATTTGGAAACTGTAATTGTGAAGAAGTTATTTTATACGGGGCAAGTTTTTGCACCCCGTTAGTTAACCCCATCCACCACCTTCAACATTCACTCCCTTCACTACTGATGCACAGTGGCAGCAGTGTGTATCATCTACAAGATGCACTGCAGCAACACACCAAGGCTCCTTGGACAGCACCTTCCAAATCCGCGAACTCTATCACTTAGAAGGACAAGGGCAGCAGATGCATGGGAACATCACCACCTGCAAGTTCCCCTCCAAGCCGCACACCATCCTGACTTGGAACTATATCGCCGTTCCTTCACTGTTGCTAGGTCAAAATCCTGGAATTCCCGTACTAACAGCAGAGTTGATGTACCTACCCCACATGGACTGCAGCAGTTCAAGAAGGCAGCTCACCACCACCTTCTCAAGGGCAATTAGGAATGGGCAATAAATGTTGTCCTAGCCAGCGACACCCACATCCCATGAATGAATTTAAAAAGTGTTAAACTTCTTCCTGCACCTGTCCGCTCAGAAATATTTTTGCTATGCACATTACTGAAAGTGCGAGCAGGAAATGGCACAGTGAGGGCAATGGGGCAACAGTGAACGATGGGCCGAAGAGCCAATCTCCTTAAACAATGAGATTTCAGGATTGAGAAATAAGCAGAGACTGAAAGGCAGTGAATTAGAGTCAAATCAAGTATAGAAAGAGAAATAAAGAGAGGGAAAGATTGGATTAAGAGAGGGAGAAAAAAGAGATTGAAAGAAAATGAATAACATCTAAACATTTAAAATTTGACATTTTTAAAATCTCTAACAACAATTCACTATCTTTAAGAATGAAAATTGGACCGTTAAATTGCTCAATCTCTCGGCCAGAGATGTTGATTGGCTGCCATTGACCATTATTATGTCATTAAAAAAGGACTTACACTCCTGCTTACCAGGCTTATCTTTCTGTGGCAAGTTTCATTAATGTGTGAACTCAGCAAGTTCTTATAAATAAAAGGGAGGCTAATGGTGAGTTCTGGAGATTCACAACTCACACTGTATCTCTTCATCCTCTAAACTCACCTGCTGATATGCACATTAATAACAGTGTATGCTATTCACATGCTGATAGTTTTCAACCTGCTTTTTTACGTTATAGTTACCCTAATAAAAAAAAGATGAACCATAGATAAAATCTTTTTAAGGCAGAGATGAGAAATTTTTTCTATCAGAGGGTCGTGAGTCTTTGGAACTCTCTTCCTCCAAAGGCAGTGGTGGAAGCAGAGTCTTTGAATATTTTTAAGGCAGAGGTAGATAGATTCTTGGTAAGCAATGGGGGTGAAAGGTTATTGGGGGGTAGGCGGGAATGAGGTTACAGTCAAAGCAGCCATGAACCTTTTTGAATGGCGGAGCAGGCTCGAGGGGCCGAGTGGCCTACTCCTGCTCCTAATTCATATGTTTGTATGTTCTTTTGTTTCAGTTTGTCACAAGCAGTTAGCAACAGTCTTGGAGTTTGTTGACTCCAAATTACACACAAATTGGCCTGGTCTTTATCTGTGTTCAGGAAGAAAGACTTGCATTTCTATTAGCGTCTTTCTTGACCTCAGGGCATCCCGAAGCACTTTATAACTAATGAAGTACTTTTGAAGTGTAGTCGCTGCTGTAAAGTAAGAAACACAGCAGCCAATTTGTGCACAGCAAAGTCACACAAAACTCAATGTGGTAATGTGTTTTTAGTGATGTTGGTTGAGGGATAAATATTGGCCTGGGAGGAACTCCCCTGCTTTTCTTCAAAATAGTGTCATAGTATCTCTTATGCCCACACGAGAGTGTAGATGAGGCCTCCGTTTGACCTTTCAACCGAAAGTCGGCATCTCTGACAGTACAGCACTCCCTCAGTACTGCGGTGTCAGCTTGGATTATCTGCTCAAGTATCTGAAGTTTCTGACTCAGAGGCAAGACTGCTACCACCGAGCCAAGGCTGGCACACTCAGCCGCTAATAGACTTTCTGAGATTGAAATTTTGTTGACTGGAGAAGTATTTATGAAGAAGAGTGCCATCTATTGGCTTGCATGTGCAATGTGCTCAGTTCTGAGATTCAATCATTTTCCAAAATAATAGGTGTTCTTTTAAGTACACAGCAACATAGGAAGAACATAGAAACAGAGCAAACGAGAAGCTATTCAGCCTCTTGATCCTGTTCCAGCATTCAATTTGATCATGGCTGATCTGTATCTCAAGTCCATTTCCCCATCTTGGTTCCATATGCCTTGTCTAACAGAAATCTATCAATATCAGTTTTGACATTTTCAATTGACCCTCAGCCTCAACAGCTTTTTTATGGTCTTATTGTCGATACTTTTAGTAATTTGTGTACTCCCAGATCCATTTGCTCCTCTACCCCATTTAATTCTTACTTTCCAACTAATATGTGACCTTTTTTTGAACCACAATTTTTGAACTCACATTTACCTGTGTTGAAATTCATTTGCCAATTTTATGCCCATTCTGCAAGCTTATTAATCTCTTCTTGCAATTTGTTGCATTCCTCCTCAGTATTTAATAAACCCCCAAATTGGTGTCATCTGCAAATTTAGAAATTGCGCTTTTGATTCCAAAGTCTAAATCATTTAATAAAAATTGTTGCTATGACCCAGTGAGAAAGACGTCGCGGGGTCCCTTTCAGCCTTCACCTGGTCTTACCGTAACAGAGTTTAATTATAAACACATCGTGTTTTTAGCTCCTCCTTGGTGAATCCTTGTTCATCGCTTTCCAATTATAAGGCAAAGAAACCAGCACAAACAGATTTTCTTAGGCTTAAAGAAAAGAAGGTTGAAATTTATTAAACTTAAACTCTAATTCAGTTGACGCCTACGGATACATGATGCGCCCACGCTAGCATGCATACGCGATACACACATGCAGATAGGGACAGAAAAGAGCAGAAGAAAAATGAAGTGGAAAAATTTGAGGCAATATCTGTTACGGTTCTTCAAACTCACTGTAGAGTCCTTGATTGAAGGTAGATCTTGCTTTTTATTGGGGCCCAGTATTCTTCTTAAACCTTGTTCGCTGTTGGAGACTTTTCTCTCTTGGGGCTAATGTGTCTTCAGTGGATTCAGAAGCTTGTGAGAAAGAGATGGGAGCATACAGGAGAGATCTTCTTAGTCCAGGAGCAAACAGTCTTTCTGAGTTCAAACTCTCTGTGGCTAGTTCAAAAAACTGGAACAGCCAGTTAGTCATGTGACCAGCTGGTCTAACCAGTTCTGGCCCCTGTGGATTGCATCACCCCAGTAGGCTCTGGAATGCGTTTCCGCACCCCCTCACTATCCGGTGATCAACATCCATTGTGGGTTGAATGTGTCAGGGAATGGTCCTTTGACTACACAAGCACCATCTCTTAATATGCAAATGTCTTTTCCAGGCACGGCTGATCTGTTTAACAAGTGATTTCCTCGCTCCAGCAACAGTTTAAAATCAATGTTCATGACAAAATTAATGTGCCTCATTCTTGATAGGTGGGGGCCTAGCATGACAATAGTAAACAGCAGTGGTCCCGGCACTGATACTTGTGAGACATCACTTTTCATTTTCTGGTGCTCTGAATAGTCACACATTAACCCTACTCTCTGTTTTCTCTCTTGCAATGAGCTAGGTAGTTAAATCCCACCATAATAGTTTGATAATTGCTTGAACTGCAATCTATTAAAGAGGGTACTGCAGAATAGTGATTATGTTACTGAACTAATAATCCAGAACCATGAGTTCAAATCCCCCCATGACGACTAGGCAATTTAAATTCAATTAATTAAACAAATCTAGACTAAGAAGCTGGTATCAGTAATGGTGACCATGGAACTAGTAGATAATGTTTCTTTTTTTAAAAAGAAGACACTTGCCATTCTTACCCAGTCTGGCCTATATGTGACTCCAGACCCACAGCGACGTGTTTGACGCTTGATTGCCCTAGTAAGTCACTCAGTTGTATTCAAGAAGGAGGCTCACCACCATTTTCTCAAGGACAATTAAGGATGGACAATAAATGCTGACCTTGCCCCAGTGTGGAGGGGTGATATGTGAGTCACATGTGTTTGAGAGCTCTGTATCAATGATAGGGGTACAACTTAAGAAGCTATGTAAAAGGTCAGAATGACCAAGGCACGGTGGTATAGCTTTATTTTTCCTTATTACAGCAATGACTACACTTCATTGGCTATAAAGCACTTTGGGACGTCCTCAGATTGTGAAAAGTGTTATATAAGTGTAAGTCTTTCTATTTAAGAATTTGTTAACTTAATTGCTGGTTATCAGGAATGACCCCCAGCCTGTAAGGATAAAAAGGGAGGAAGTAGTTCAGTTGAAGAGAGGAGTTTGGAGAGGAAGGAACTGAGAGTGAGAAGGTGTAGAATGGAAGGTAATCCCTGTTACTGTCTTGTTCATTGCTGCACTTGGGTGAATAAAGCCCACTTGTTTTAAGCTTTAGTCTGCCTGTCTAATTAACTACTTGGTCCTGGGCCTGCTTCAGCTTGTTATAATATACAGTCAAGCCACTGCAACTCTTGGAGGTTCGGTGTCAATAATCCCTGGCAGTCTAATGGGAATGATGTATATTTTATGTTATCAAAACTTTGTTATTCCATTGCATATGTTATTTAAGAACGTAAGAATTACCAGATGAAAAAAGACCAAAGTCCATCTAGTTTGCCTTCTACCATCCTGGTAGCCACATTATCCAATAATAATGGAGTTGTTGACTAATCCCAGCGATCAATCTCTATCAATGAATCTACAACAGAGCCAGACATGTGGGGAAAACCCCAGTGGAGGAGAGCTTTGGGAACCAAACTCACCCGTTCCTCCTGAGTGCGCTACCCTCACGACATATCATATCTCAAATTACTCACATACTGGAGCCCTGGATGTTACTTTCTGAAAGAAAGCTATCATATTTGCTTTTGGTGAATCAACATGAACAGTTCCCACCGTCTCCCTCGGGAACCTGCTCCATGGATTGACCACTCGCTCACTGAAATGTTATTTCTGCAGATTAGTTTTGAATTCCAGTGCTGTACTCTCTAGTTCCACTGCTCTGGACAAAGTGAAATAGCTGTCTTGCTCTACTTGACCATGTTTGACCCATTCGGTTCTGGAAGGCGTATCACTGAGTCCAGCTGATCTAGTGAGTGGGAATGCATATGAGTTCTTGTCAGTTTAATGGTTCCCAAATATTTACAGCACAACAACAGGCCATTTGGCTCAAATGGGCCATGCTGATGCGCCCACAAGTGAAACATTTTCTCCCCATCTACTCTATCAAACCCTTTCATAATCCTAAAGACCGCTATCAGGACCTTCAGTCTTCACCTTGCTAGAGAAAAGAGCCCCAGCCTGTTCGAGCTTTCCTGAAAGTTGTAATCTCTCAGTTCACAGAATCACACAGAATTGTTATAGTGCAGAAGGAGGCCTTTTGGCCCATCGTGTTTGCACTGGCCCTCCTAATGAGCATTTCACCTAGTGCCACTGTCCCACCTTCTCCCCGTAACCCTGCACATTCTTCCTTTTCATATAACTGTCTAATTGCCTTTTGAATGCTTCAATTGAACTTGCCTCCACCACACTCTCGGGCAGTGCATTCCAGACCTTAACCACTTGCTACATGAATAAGTTTTTCATGTCGCTTTTGTTTCTTTTATTAAATTAATTTAAATCTGTGCCCTCTCATTCTCGATCCTTTCATGAGTGGGAACAGTTTCTCCCATCTACTCTGTCCAGACCCCTCATGATTTTGAACAGTTCTATCAAATCTCCTTTCAACCTTCTCTGCTCCAAGGAAAACAGTCCCAAGTTCTCTAATCTATCTTAATAACTGAAGTTCCTCATCCCTGAAACCAGCTCCTCGAGAACCGCGTTAGGGAACTGGAGCTGGAGCTGGATGAACTTCGGATCATTCGGGAGGCGGAGGGGGTTATTGAGAGGAGTTATGGGGAGGTAGTCACACCTCAGGTAAAAGAAGTAGGTAGATGGGTTACCGTCAGGGGAAGGATAGGGAACCAGCAGGCAGTGCAGGGATCCCCTGTGGCCGTTTCCCACAACAACAGGTATACCGTTTTGGATACTGTCGCGGGGGACGACTTACCAGGGGTAAGCAATGGGGTACAGGTATCTGGCACAGAGTCTGTCCCTGTTGCTCAGAAGGGAAGGGGGAAGGGGAGCAGAGCATTAGTCATCGGGGACTCCATAGTTAGGGGAACAGATAGGAGGTTCTGTGGGAATGAGAGAGACTCACGGTTGGTATGTTGCCTCCCAGGTGCCAGGGTTCGTGATGTCTCGGATCGTGTTTTTGGGATCCTTAGGGGGGAGGGGGAGCAGCCCCAAGTCGTGGTCCACATAGGCACCAACGACATAGGTAGGAAGAGAGATGGGGATTTAAGATAGAAATTCAGGGAGCTAGGGTGGAAGCTTAGAGCGAGAACAAACAGAGTTGTTATCACTGGGTTGTTGCCCGTGCCACGTGATAGCGAAGCGAGGAATAGGGAGAGAGAGGAGTTGAACACGTGGCTGCAGGGATGGTGCAGGAGGGAGGGTTTTGGTTTCCTGGATAATTGGGGCTCTTTCTGGGGTAGGTGGGACCTCTACAAACAGGATGGTCTTCACCTGAACCAGAGGGGTACCAATATCCTGGGGGGGAGATTTGCTAGTGCTCTTCGGGGGGGTTTAAACTAATTCAGCAGGGGTATGGGAACCTAAATTGTAGTTCCAGTGTACAGGATGTTGAGGGTAGTGAGGTCAGGGATAAGGTTACAAGGACGCAAGAGGGCACTGGCAAGCAAGAACTTGGTTTAAAGTGTGTCTACTTCAACGCCAGGAGCATCCGGAATAAGGTGGGTGAGCTTGCAGCATGGGTTGGTACCTGGGATCTCGATGTAGTGGCCATTTCGGAGACATGGGTAGAGCAGGGGCAGGAATGGATGTTGCAGGTTCCGGGATTTAGATGTTTCAGTAAGAACAGAGAAGATGGTAAAAGAGGGGGGTGGTGTGGCATTGTTAATCAAGGAGAGTATTACAGCGACAGAAAGGACATTTGAGGACTCGTCTACTGAGGTAGTATGGGTCGAGGTTAGAAACAGGAGAGGTGAGGTCACCCTGTTGGGAGTCTTTCATAGACCTCCGAATAGTTCCAGAGATGTAGAGGAAAGGATAGCGAAGATGATTCTTGACAGGGGCGAGAGTAACAGGGTAGTTGTTATGGGGGACTTTAACTTTCCAAATATTGACTGGAAATACTATAGTTCGAGTACTTTAGATGGGTCAGTTTTTGTCCAGTGTGTGCAGGAGGGTTTTCTGACACAGTATGTAGACAGGCCAACCAGGTGCGATGCCACATTGGATTTGGTACTGGGTAATGAACCCGGCCAGGTGTTAGATTTAGATGTAGGTGAGCACTTTGGTGATAGTGATCACAATTCGGTTAGGTTTACCTTAGCGATGGGCAGGGACAGGTATATACTGCAGGGCAAGAATTATAGCTGGGGGAAAGGAAATTATGATGCGATTAGGCAAGATTTAGGATGCGTAGGATGGGGAAGGAAACTGCAGGGGATGGGCACAATCGAAATGTGGAGCTTATTCAAGGAGCAGCTACTGCGTGTCCTTGATAAGTATGTACCTGTCAGGCAGGGAGGAAGTTGTCGAGCGAGGGAGCCGTGGTTTACTAAAGAAGTTGAAGCGCTTGTCAAGAGGAAGAAGAAGGCTTATGTTAGGATGAGACGTGAAGGCTCAGTTAGGGCGCTTGAGAGTTACAAGCTAGCCAGGAAGGATCTAAAGGGAGAGCTAAGAAGAGCAAGGAGAGGACACGAGAAGTAATTGGCGGATAGGATCAGGGAAAACCCTAAGGCTTTCTATAGGTATATCAGGAATAAAAGAATGACTAGAGTTAGATTAGGGCCAATCAAGGATAGTAGTGGGAAGTTGTGTGTGGAATCAGAGGAGATAGGGGAAGTGTTAAATGAATATTTTTCGTCAGTATTTACAGTAGAGAAAGAAAATGTTGTCGAGGAGAATACTGAGATTCAGGCTACTAGGCTAGATGGGATTGAGGTTCACAAGGAGGAGGTGTTAGCAATTTTGGAAAGTGTGAAAATAGATAAGTCCCCTGGGCCAGATGGGATTTATCCTAGGATTCTCTGGGAAGCTAGGGAGGAGATTGCAGAGCCTTTGTCCTTGATCTTTATGTCGTCATTGTCGACAGGAATAGTGCCGGAAGACTGGAGGATAGCAAATGTTGTCCCCTTGTTCAAGAAGGGGAGTAGAGACAGCCCTGGTAATTATAGACCTGTGAGCCTTACTTCGGTTGTGGGTAAAATGTTGGAAAAGGTTATAAGAGACAGGATTTATAATCATCTAGAAAAGAATAAGTTCATTAGCGATAGTCAGCACGGTTTTGTGAAGGGTAGGTCGTGCCTCACAAACCCTTATTGAGTTTTTCGAGAAGGTGACCAAACAGGTGGATGAGGATAAAGCAGTGGATGTGGTGTATATGGATTTCAGTAAGGCGTTTGATAAGGTTCCCCACGGTAGGCTATTGCAGAAAATACGGAAGTATGGGGTTGAAGGTGATTTAGAGCTTTGGATCAGAAATTGGCTAGCTGAAAGAAGACAGAGGGTGGTGATTGATGGCAAATGTTCATCCTGGAGTTTAGTTACTAGTGGTGTACCGCAAGGATCTGTTTTGGGGCCACTGCTGTTTGTCATTTTTATAAATGACCTGGAAGAGGGTGTAGAAGGGTGGGTTAGTAAATTTGCGGATGACACTAAGGTCGGTGGAGTTGTGGATAGTGACGACGGATGTTGTAGGGTACAGAGGGACATAGATAGGCTGCAGAGCTGGGCTGAGAGATGGCAAATGGAGTTTATTGCGGAAAAGTGTGAGGTGATTCACTTTGGAAGGAGTAACAGGAATGCAGAGTACTGGGCTAATGGGAAGATTCTTGGTAGTGTAGATGAACAGAGAGATCTTGGTGTCCAGGTACATAACCTGGGTAGCAACCTTCAGGGATTTAATAGGGCTGTTAAGAAGGCATATGGTGTATTAGCTTTTATTAGTAGGGGGATCGAGTTTCGGAGCCACGAGGTCATGCTGCAGCTGTACAAAACTCTGGTGAGACCGCACCTGGAGTATTGCGTGCAGTTCTGGTCACCGCATTATAGGAAGGATGTGGAAGCTTTGGAAAGGGTGCAGAGGAGATTTACTAGGATGTTGCCTGGTATGGAGGGACGGTCTTACGAGGAAAGGCTGAGGGACTTGAGGTTGTTTTCGTTGGAGAGAAGGAGGAGGAGAGGTGACTTAATAGAGACATATAAGATAATCAAAGGGTTAGATAGGGTGGATAGTGAGAGTCTTTTTCCTCGGATGGTGATGGCAAACACGAGGGGACATAGCTTTAAGTTGAGGGGTGATAGATATAGGACAGATGTCAGAGGTAGTTTCTTTACTCAGAGAGTAGTAGGGGCGTGGAACGCCCTGCCTGCAACAGTAGTAGACTCGGCAACTTTAAGGGCATTTAAGTGGTCATTGGATAGACATATGGATGAAAATGGAATAGTGTAGGTCAGATGGTTTCGCAGGTCGGCGCAACATTGAGGGCCGAAGGGCCTGTACTGCGCTGTAATATTCTAAAAAAAAATTCTAATTCTTATGAATCTTTTCTAAACCCTCTCTAATGCCTTCATATCTTTTCTAAATCTTGGCACCCAGAACTGGACGCAATACTCCAGCTGAGACTAAACTAGTATCTAAAACAAGTTCAACATAACCTCTTTGCTCTTGCAGTCCATGCCCCTATTAATAAAACCCAGGATACTGTATGCTTTATTAAGTTCTGAGTTGAATGGTGGATATGTCATGTGTTTTAGTTCTAGCCACTCTATTGGAGAGGGAATAGGTACAGGTCTGAATCATTTTGGATCGGTAAGGTAAGTGGGCAATTTACAACTACTCCTCTATCAGTGAGTATGTACCTAAGGCACAGCCGATACAATCAAGGAAGGTTAGCCATCTAATCCCTAATTGTTTAATGAAAATTCTTTCCTGCATAATCATAAACAATGTTAAATTTGTATTTCCCAAATATTTATGACTTATCATCAGAGATTTAATCCAGTTTTCCTCCTCTGAAGATGAAAACAATCTTGGAAATCTAGGAAACTGCGAAAACAGCTGTGATGCCTTGTATAGTCTCTTGCCCTCAGATATAGAATATAGCGGGAACACCAATTAAACTTTTGGTTATAGTATTATAGTGGCTATATTACTGGATTAGTTAATCCAGAAGCCTGGACTAATAATCTATAGAATATGAGTTCTCTGTTCACATCCCACTTGGGCATTTGAAAAAAAAACTTCTATCAATAAAAGTGACCTGGAGGCTGTTGAATTGTTGAAACATTTCACTGGTTCAGTAATGTTCTTTAGGGAAGGAAACCTGCTGTCCTTACTTGGTCTGAGCCTATATGTGACTCCAATCCCACACCAATGTGATTGACTCTTAACTTCCCTCTGAAGATGCCTAACAAGCCACTCAGTTGCATCAAACAACTACAGCGGTTTAAGAAGAAGGCTCATCGCCACCTTCTTAGGGCAACTAGAGATGGGAAATAATTGCTGGTGATTTCCACACTTTGAGAATGAAAAAAAAAGTCCCACTCCCCTACTCTTTCCCCCATTCTTTCAATTTTTCTCCAATTATTTATCCAATTCCTTTTTGAAGGAGACTATTGAATCTGTATCCAATACCTTATCAGGCAGTGCATTCCAAATCCTAACCACTTATTGCAGAAAGATTTTTCAAGTTGCCTCTGCAGATCCTACAGATTAATCGTGGTTTGCTTTGTCTCAAACAATGGCTGAGTTAACTTCCACCCAAAGCCAGAAAACGTAGAGCAAGCAAACAAGAAATAGAATGAGTTACGAGAATTCTGATACATATTCATAGTTTGTGGTTGGATTATCTGTCTGCACTCCTCTAATTCTGGCCTCTTGAATATCCTTGATTTTAATCACTGCACCCTTGGTGGCCGCACCTTCTGCTGCATGGGCCCTAAGCTCTAGAATTCCCCTCATAAACCTTTCCACCTCTACCTCTTTCCTCCTTTAAGATGCTCCTTAAAACCTACCTCTTTAACCAATGCTAATATGAAAGGCACAATTCAACATGGTGGCTCCTCATCAGAGCCCTTTCCTATCCTGAGTGGCGTGAAACAGGGCTGTGTTCTCGCACCCACACTTTTTGGGATTTTCTTCTCCCTGCTGCTTTCACATGCATTCAAGTCCTCTGAAGAAGGAATTTTCCTCCACACAAGATCAGGGGGCAGGTTGTTCAACCTTGCCCGTCTAAGAGCGAAGACCAAAGTACGGAAAGTCCTCATCAGGGAACTCCTCTTTGCTGACGATGCTGCTTTAACATCTCACACTGAGGAGTGCCTGCAGAGTCTCATCGACAGGTTTGCGGCTGCCTGCAATGAATTTGGCCTAACCATCAGCCTCAAGAAAACGAACATCATGGGGCAGGACGTCAGAAATGCTCCATCCATCAATATTGGCGACCACGCTCTGGAAGTGGTTCAAGAGTTCACCTACCTAGGCTAAACTATCACCAGTAACCTGTCTCTAGATGCAGAAATCAACAAGCGCATGGGAAAGGCTTCCACTGCTATGTCCAGACTGGCCAAGAGAGTGTGGGAAAATGGCGCACTGACACGGAACACAAAAGTCCGAGTGTATCAGGCCTGTGTCCTCAGTACCTTGCTCTAAGGCAGCGAGGCCTGGACAACGTATGTTAACCAAGAGCGACGTCTCAATTTATTCCATCTTCACTGCCTCCGGAGAATACTTGGCATCAGGTGGCAGGACCGTATCTCCAACGCAGAAGTCCTCGAGGCAGCCAACATCCCCAGCTTATACACACTACTGAGTCAGCGGCGCTTGAGATGGCTTGGCCATGTGAGCCGCATGGAAGATGGCAGGATCCCCAAGGACACATTGTACAGCGAGCTCGCCACTGGTATCAGACCCACCGGCCGTCCATGTCTCCGCTTTAAAGACGTCTGCAAACGCGACATGAAATCCTGTGACACTGATCACAAGTCATGGGAGTCAGTTGCCAGCGTTCGCCAGAGCTGGCGGGCAGCCATAAAGACGGGGTTAAAGTGTGGCGAGTCGAAGAGACTTAGTAGTTGGCAGGAAAAAAGACAGAGGCGCAAGGGGAGAGCCAACTGTGTAACAGCCCTGACAAACAAATTTCTCTGCAGCACCTGTGGAAGAGCCTGTCACTCTAGAATTGGCCTTTATAGCCACTCCAGGCGCTGCTTCACAAACCACTGACCACCTCCAGGCGCTTACCCATTGTCTCTTGAGATAAGGAGGCCAAAGAATATCCCCATGTGCAACTCAGTGTCAAATTTTGTTTGATAACACTCCTGTGAAGCACCTTGGCAGGTTTTACTATGTTAAAGGCACTATATAAAATCAAGTTGTTGTTGTTGAAACTGGGTTCAAGTTCAAGCCGTGAGATAATAAAAGTTGATTAATTATTTCCCTTGCAACAATAGGTGCTAAAGTAACCAGTTCAAATGCACCTTGCTTGTTGGTTCTTGGGTTGGGATTTAGCTCTGGGATTGTTGCATAGATGGTGAGAAATAGTCTTCGGGGGGGGTGGGGTGTGTGCAGGGGAGCGGGGGGAGAAAAGGGACAAAGTGGAGAATATTTGACGGTGAGAGTTGGAGTCCACATTTTCAAGGTGTCATTTTTGAAAGTATTATCCTTTTTACAAATTTAATGAATCTATTTTCTGCCAAGTCGATGTATTGTCAGTCTCATGTGCAGGCTCGTTTGAAACTATTTCCTTTTAAATTCAGACATATGCCCACTTCTGATTTTCTTAAATTAGCCCCTCATAGCCCAATGTCATTCATTGATTGAGTGTGCAAACAGATGACCTGGTTGGCATCCTTCCATCTATGAAAGATGATCTACACTCAACCATTTGGCAGTGCTTCTTCTGAACAGATTAGCTGAAATTGATTAACTCCACCCCCTTCTTCATTCAGTGAAGTTTGTCCAATCAGAAACCTGGCCTCTACTTCTTCAATACAAAGCTGACTGTTGTAATTTGCTATGTGGGGAAGAGTGGGTATGAACCTGTGTCCTGAGTGGATTTAGAACAAAGAACAGTACAGCACAGGAACAGGCCATTCGGCCCTCCAAGCCTGCGCCGATCATGATGCCTGTCCAAACTAAAACCTTCTGCACTTCCGGGGACCGTATCCCTCTATTCCCATCCTATTCATGCATTTGCCAAGATGCCTCTTAAACGTCGCTATCGTACCTGCTTCCACCACCTCCCCCGGCAGCAAGTTCCAGGCACTCACCACCCTCTGTGTAAAAAAAACTTGTCTCGCACATCCCCTCTAAACTTTGCCCCTCCCACCTTAAACCTATGTCCCCTAGTAACTGACTCTTCCACCCTGGGAAAAAGCTTCTGACTATCCACTCTGTCCATGTCGCTCATAACTTTGTAAACTTCTATCATGTCGCCCCTCCACCTCTGTCGTTCCAGTGAAAACAATCCAAGTTTATCCAACATCTCCTCATAGCTACTACCCTCCAGACCAGGCAACATCCTGGTAAACCTCTTCTGTACCCTCTCCAAAGCCTCCACATCCTTCTGGTAGTGTGGCGACCAGAATTGTACGCAATGTTCCAAGTGTGGCCTAACTAAGGTTCTGTACAGCTGCAGCATGACTTGCCAATTTTTATACTCCATGCCACGACCAATGGAGGCAAGCATGCTGTATGCCTTCTTGACTACCTTATCCACCTGCGTTGCCACTTTCAGTGATCTGTGGACCTGTACGCCCAGATCTCTTTGCCTGTCAATTCTCCTAAGGGTTCTGCCATTTACTGTATACTTCCCACCTGCATTAGACCTTCCAAAATTCATTACCTCACATTTGTCCGGATTAAACTCCATCTGCCACTTCTCCGCCCAAGTCTCCAACCGATCTATATCCTGCTGTATCCTCTGACAATCCACATCACTATCCGCAACTCCACCAACCTTTGTGTCATCCGCAAACTTACTAATCAGACCAACTACATTTTCCTCCAAATCATTTATATATACTACAAAGAGCAAAGGTCCCAGCACTGATCCCTGCGGAACATCTCTAGTCACATCCCTCCATTCAGAAAAGCACCCTTCCACTGCTACCCTCTGTCTTCAATGACTGAGCCAGTTCTGTATCCATCTTGCCATCTCACCTCTGAACCCGTGTGACTTCACCTTTTGTACCAGTCTGCCGTGAGGGACCTTGTCAAAGGCTTTACTGAAGTCCACGTAGACAACATCCACTGCCCTTCCTTCATCAATCATCTTCGTCACTTCCTCAAAAAACGCGATGAAGTTAGCGAGACATGACCTCCCCTTCACAAAACCATGCTGCCTCTCGCTAATAAGTCTATTTGTTTCCAAATGGGAGTAAATCCTGTTCCAAAGAATCCTCACCAATAATTTCCCTACCACTGATGTAAGGCTCACCGGCCTGTAATTTCCTGGATTATCCTTGCTACCCTTCTTAAACAAAGGAACAACAATGGCTATTCTCCAGTCCTCTGGGACCTCACCTGTAGCCAATGAGGATACAAAGATTTCTGTCACGGCCCCAGCAATTTCCTCCCTTGCCTCCCTCAGTGTTCTGGGGTAGATCCCATCAGGCCCTGGGGACTTATCTACCTTAATGTTTTTCAAGATGCCCAACACCTCCTCCTTTTTGATATCAATATGACCCAGACTATCTACATTCCCTTCCCTAGACTCATCATCCACCAAGTCCTTCTCTTTGGTGAATACTGATGCAAAGTACTCATTTAGTACCTCGCCCATTTCCTCTGGCTCCACGCATAGATTCCCTCCTCTGCCCTTGAGTGGGCCAACCCTTTCCCTGGTTACCCTCTTGCTCTTTATATATGTACAAAAAGCCTTGGGATTCTCCTTAATCCTGTTTGCCAATGACTTTTCATGACCCCTTTTAGCCCTCCTGATTCCTTGCTTAAGTTCCTTCCTACTGTCTTTATATTCCTCAAGGACTTCGTCTGTTCCCAGCCTTCTACCCCTTACAAATGCTTCCTTTTACTTTTTGACTAGGCTCACAATATCCCGCATTATCCAAGGTTCCCGAAACTTGCTAAACTTATCCTTCATCCTCACAGGAACATGTCGGTCCTGGATTCTAATCAACTGACGTTTGAAAGACTCCCACATGTCAGATGTTGATTTACCCTCTAACAGCCGCCCCCAATCTAAATTCTTCAGTTCCTGCCTAATATTGTTATAATTAGCCTTGCCCAAATTTAGCACCTTCACCCGAGGACTACTCTTATCCTTATCCACAAGTACCTTAAAACTTACGGAATTCCTGAAATGCTTCCCTACTGAAACTTCGACCACCTGGCCGGGCTCATTCCCCAATACCAGGTCCAGTACGGCTCCTTCACTAGTTGGACTATCTACATATTGTTTCAAGAAGCCCTCCTGGATGCTCCTTACAAATTCTGCCCCATCCAAGCCCCTAGCACTAAGTGAGTCCCAGTCAATATAGGGGAAGTTAAAAATCACCCACCACAACAAACCCTGTTGCTTTTACATCTTTCCAAAATCTGTCTACATATCTGCTCCTCTGTCTCCCGCTGGCTGGGGAATGAGAGACTTCAGTTACAGGGAGAGACTAGACAGGCTGAGATTGTTCCTCTTGGTGTAGAGAAGGTTAAGGGAACACTTATTAGAAGTGTTCACAATTATCAGGAGTTTTGATAGAGGCAGATAGAATGGGGAGAAACTGTTTCCATTGGTAGGAAGGTCAATAATCAGAGGACACAGATTTATGATAATTGGCAAAAAATCCAGGGGTGGGGGAACGAGGAGAATTTTTTTACACAGCGAATTATGATCTGGAATGTGCTGCCTGCAAGGGCAGTGGAAGCAGATTCAATAGTAACTTTCAAAAGGGAATTACAGGGGGTGATTCTGCAATCTCACGCTCCCACCTTGGAATGTGGCTCAGAGCAAAAGCACTTGAAAAATTGCTGCCGCATTTCTGTTGAAAATGTCTTTTCTTCTTGGCTGGGGTTGGGAGTGAACTTTCCTTGTGAAATGGTTTAAGTTTTTATCTCAGCTGGGGCCAGCATTTTACCCTTGGCGGACAGGAGCTGTCCACTGACTGAAAGGTCGATGGCGAACCCGTTTCCACCTGGCCTGGGGGTCCGACCTGTATTTTGCGGGTTCTGAGGCGGAACTTCCATCTGCTTGAGGCAGGAAGTCCCGCCTAATAGAGCTGCCAGCCAATCAGCGGGCCAACAGCTCTTAGTCCCAGCAGAGCCACCGGGAGGGGTGGCCGCTGCTGGGACTGCAGCCCAGACTACAGAAGATGATGTCGGGGAGCCCCGGAACTAACGTAAGTTTTTGTTGCCTCGCCGGGGGTGATCAGTTGGGCCCTGGCGAGGCAAAAGTGGTCGATTGGGGGGACGAGTGGCGTGTTCGGTGTTGAGGCTTGTTGGGGCAGTGGGGGCAGCCCTCCATTGGGCACAGGGTGCCTGATCAGGAGGCCCCACCCCACCCCCACCCCTGCTTTTGTCAGGCGGCTTTTCTCGGGCCTGGGACGCCCGCCTGCCAAGGGTAAAATCCCCATGGAAGCGGGCGGAGGCCCTTGAGTAGCTGTTAAGTGGCCACTTAAGGGCCTTGATTGGCCTGGGGTGGGTGGGCCGTTTTGCACCGCTGCCGCCCTGCGTAAAGTTGCGGCGGAGGCAAGAGCGGGTCGGGTAGGGTCCCCCGAGCCTCCCGCTCCATTTTACATCCCCGCCCGCCACCTTCCTGCTCTTTGTGGGGGGGCATAAAATTCCATCCAGGGTTTTTAAAGAAAAAATTCTTGGATGTGGGCATTACTGGAAAGGCTGGCATTTATTACCCATCCCTAATTGCCCCTTGAGAAGGTGGTGGTGAGCTGCCTTCTTGAATCGCTGCAGTCCATGTGGTGTAGGTACACCCACAGTGCTGTTAGGAAGGGAGTTCCAGATTTTGACTCGGTGACTGTGAAGGAACGATGGTAAAGTTCTATGGCAGGTTGGTGTGAGACTTGGAGGGGAACTTGCAGATGGTGGTGTTCCCATGTGCCTGCTGGCCTTGTTCATCTAGGAGATGGAGGTCACGAGTTTGGGAGGTGCTGTCGAAGGAGCCTTGGCAAGTTGCTGCAGTGTTCACCACAAACAGAGCCCGAGCTGCAATTGAAAGAGGTACCACACTTGGTGACAAAGAGAATGTCTCATCACTATCAAGTTTATTGACCCCTTCTACAGTACGATGAATACAGAGATCATCTGATGCTGAGAATATATGACCATAGGCACTTTCCCTAATTTGTCTTCCTTTTGAACTGTAATGGAGAATTCAAAATGCTTTTTCATCTTAGTCTTTAACAGGAAGGTCTCAATACAAATGTTAAAAATGGGACTGGTTAAAAATAATGCATACACAGCACACAGATCAGAAAAAAACGCAAGAACATGAAGCCATTCTAATAGTCTAGGTACATTTCACACATGACTGCTACAAATGGGTTGCAATTGTGTTGAAATACTACTTTTCAGCCCACCTGAATAGAGCAAGGTGTAATGATGGCAACACATCGGATATTGAGGGCTGATAAACAGAGTGCAACTGACTTCAAACACAGCCTTCACAATCCAGAGAAAGAAAAACAAAGTAAGAAAGGATGGACGTTCTTCAGACAAGAGGGATGTTAATGTTATAGACAAGAAACTAGAGGTAGGGGTGGGTAGAAATGTGTGCAAATTCTCCTTTTTACACTCTCCCACCCCACCCCACTAACATTACTGTAATTCCAGGCTAATCCACTCTGGGGCTCAGTTCAAATATAAACAAAAAAAAGGTTTGGGACATGCAGAGGTTTTTTAAAATTTCTATTGCCAAAATTTTGTATGCAGATTTGAAACCAAATACTACTTCTGGGAAAGAAGATGGGAAGGGTAGTACAGGAGAGAGGAGGAGTGGGGGAGAGGGGATGGAGGAGGGAAGGGGTATTGGAGTGGAGGAGAGGGAGCGGTGGGAAGTAGTAGGGGAGTGTGTGGGAGGGGTAGGAAAGGGAAGGGACATGGAGGAGAGGGCAGTGCAGTGAGGGGAGTGAAGAAGAGGGTAGTGGAGTGAGGGATCAAGAAGAGGGAAATGGAGTGAGGGGAGTGAAGGAAAGGGGAGAAAGAGTAGAGGGAAGAGGAATTGAGGGGGAAAAAATGGAGGGGAGAGTAGTGGAGCAGAGTGGATGGTGGGGCATGGTGAGGATTAGGGAAATGAGTACGTGGGGAGAGGGAGCCAGAAATCTTGTTAGTCAGCGTCCTATCTGAAAATAGCAGTGGCCTGAGTCATGAAGACCTGTTTAACTCTTGCAGTCTCTATTTAAAATCATTCAAATCCCATAATCATCTGTGAGTGACAGCTTTTCTCTCCATGGGTTTCCATGGTGAGGTTAGAGATGAAAATTCTGGTTGGACATATTCCAGGAGCTTTTTCATCATCATGACCCACCACTTCCAATGGGCCCACCCCCACACTCTTGCCATTGGTTGCCTGACCTGAATCCTCAAATCGTCCTGCCTTCTCTCATCAAATACAAAGCAAGCTGTCTTTTTGATAACCGATTGGATGGGCTGAATTTTGCTGCAGAGGGTGTTTCTGAGGCGGGAGTGTTGGGTAAATTCAGATGGTTATGCATCAGGGCAGCCCCCTGGCATGTCCTGCCTCCGGGCAAGTTTCCAGGCGAAGGCTAACATGGAAATCCACAACCCGTCTCCATGGAGGCATGCGGCCAATTAAGGCCCGACTTAGGGGGCCATTTTCAGAACCTACTGGCATTTTCCTGACGTCAGACCCCACACACCCACACCCTGCTAAGCCCAGAGTCTGCATTAACTTGCAGGTGGCCGACTGGTGACAGGCTGAAGTGCCATCGGTGCCTCGTCTCACTGAACCAATGAATGAGCCACGAGTGTGAAAAGGCTGCAGGCCCTGGCCAAATCCATTCCTGTGGAGGGGTTTCCCCTCCACGCTGAGGGCTCGAACAGCTGTGAGCTTTCTTTAATTTTAAATATTCAGCAGGCTTCCGAGGGGACCTCCATTTTGAGGCGCCCTCACACTCGGCTTTTCTGCCTCTCCCGGTGGAGCTGCCGGCTGGACAGTGTTGCGTGCCCCCACGTTGGGCCTCTCACCTCGGGGATCCACCTGCCACTTAATCGGTGGCCCATTAAGAGCCTGCCTCAATTAAAGTTGCACCAGCGGGCATCTTAACAACCAGTGTAGGCTCAGGACCTGCAGAGGTCCTTATGTCGGTTCCCCACGCCTGCGGGAAAATTCAGCCCGATAATTTCTGACTGCCAGACAAAGAGCCTCTTTTTTTTTTAATTCCCCAACTCTGCTATTTATTTTATGTCCTTTGATATTTCTCCCAGGCTGCTCACAGCAATGTGCAGAAGATTAATTGTTAATTCCTGGAGACCATGGGAGAGATTTGTCAACTCTAGGTGAGATATTGCAAGAGAGTTCATTGTGCTAAATCATGAAACATTGAATGATGCGCTCATGCTTTGTATACGATGCATCCCAATGCTTTGTTGTTCCTGAAGTAAACAATCATGCTCAGAATTCTAACAGGATACAAAAACAAAGAAGGTCCTGGTACATAAGCAGAGCAATACTGACTACCTGCCAACTTAACATCCTCTGTTAATAAGCCTGATAACCCCTCCTTTCTACACTGCTCCTTCCCTGGTTAAGAGAATGGAATGGAGATCCAATTCCTGACCTCTACCCATCTGGGAGTTCCATGGTTGGAACTGAACTTGCTCCAAATTTCATCTTGCTCACTGAGAAGGTGTTTAACCTCCATGCAACACCTCTCCTGATATAGGCAGGGCTACTGGGAAAGCTGTCCGACAACTGCAAAGAGGAACCTGCATCTGGCCATTCCTCTACATAATGTGGGAGAACCTACATGGGAGGCTCCCCAAATCTCTTGCCATAACTTCAGCGCAAACCCAAAGGAACGGTACAAATGCGGATCACCCCATTTCTCCAGGGTTCAAACGGAACCCACCAAAGTTGCAGTGACAGATCAGGGCAACCATCACACAAATTAGTGGTGAGTGGGGGTAATTTCATGAATCTTTACCTGCTGGGAGCAGATATTGCGAACTTGGGCATGCACTAACCATGATTTTTCATTAAAATGAGCGGTTGGAAAATTGCCAGCAGTGGGAAGCACTGCACATTTCTGAAATGTGCTCCCAGCATTGCATTTCATTGCCATTTGTGAGAGCTTGCTGCGCACAAATTGGCTGCTGTGTTTTTCTAGAACCGAGATCAACACCTCAAAAGTAATTAATTGGTTATAAAACGCATTGAAATATTCTGAGGATTTGAAAGTTATTATATCAATGCAGGTCTTTCATTTCTTTCTTGGCTGGCTTCTTTCCCATCCATTTTATTTTGCCTTTTTCATACAAATGGATATTTTTCATGTGTGAATCTTGACATTGAGTATTAAAAGACTATTTAAACACATGGGGAAATCATGACTGTATATAGTGCCACCCAGGTAGAATGGAGATGATTGGGTAGTTTTGCCCATTGATCATGCCTGGATCCCACACTGCTGCAAGCGACTGGGATTAATTTTAATCACAACTTGTATTCTGTAACTATTGTCCAATCAATGCATTTTACTGGAGAAATCATCCTGCTTTTATTGGGAGAAGTTGCTATAGTTTCAGTCATGAGTTCTGTTTGCTGTAGTTCATAGAGACTCTGTAGACTGCTGTAGTGCACTACCTAATAGACTCTGTTTGGTGACCAAATAGGTTTTTCTGTAAAATAGACTGCCTGTTGTGAGTCTTGCAATAACTGCCTCCCCACCTCCAACTCACTAGTTTATACAGTGCAACTCTTTGGCCGACGCAGTGGTGTCAATGGACACTCTGCTAAATCACAGCCAGGCCTAAGGGAAGGCATATCAGCCAGTGAAAAACAACAGGAGGTACCATGCCTGGAAGATAACAACCAGCTGAAGAGTGTCACTGGGCTAAGAGGCCTGAGAATAGACTGCTGAAATAGCTGCTCGACTGGGGAAAGTTACGTTATATGAAAAGGATGATAAAAGGTGGTAAACCCAAAATCTAGAAAATAATGAATCCCTATCTGTAACATGGTTGTTCATCTTGTACCTGATGCTTGCCACTATTTTCCTGTGAATATTCTGTGGATTCTATTATCTGGGTATGAAAGTGTTTCACTGATGATATAAGGGTTAATTCCCTGATTGCAGAGTTTCGATTCTAGCTTCTTGCGCATCCGTGATTTCCATCACTCCACCATTGGGGGCCGTGCCTTCAGCTGCCTCTGCTCTAAGCTCTGGATTTCTCTCCCTAAACCCTTTGACCTTTCTTTCCTCCGTTTAAGCTCCTGAAAACCTTTTGACCAAACTTGGGCGTTTTTATTAATTGAAAGGGGCAATGTAAATGCAAGTTCTTGTTGCTTGGCTGCCTTTGTAATGCCTGGCCACACTTGACTTTTCATCGATGAAGTTAAAGGGTGGATAGTCAGGTAGTGCAGGCCCAACATCACCAACCAACGCTATCTGCAAGCATCATTCTTTCCTGGACTGCCCTGAGCAGGGACTCAGCCTCCTGGTACCCTCTAACAGGGACAACCATGCAGTGGATTAAGCTAAACTCCACTCTGGAAGTTGAGAAGGTTGATGTCTCAGATGGACCAGCTCTGAATCACAGAAATTCCATCTGCTTGGAGTTCAGACTTTTGTTGTAAATCGCTATTGGAATGAAGAAACAAAGAAAAAATGGAAGGAATCATTAAGGAGCTCTCTGAAAATAATCACATGCTGGAAAGGTTTGGAGCTTTGATTCTGGCTTGAAGAATTTGGAATATCAATTGCCTCTAAATGGAAGTGAATAACCCAGTAGGATTCAACAGGAACCACTATCCCCTGCAATTATTAATCTGAGTGTATCCTGCTCTTGATCTTTTCATTCTGTAAGACTCTGCAGGTTAAGAGTCAAATGCGCATGGCACATTTCACAGCTTCCTACCTTTGGGACTTGAGAATGTGAGTATCAGGAGGTTGTTGGTTTTGCGCTCAGCTGACTTTAAGCAGATATCATTGTATATCAATCAGCGGACTTTATTGCTTGTTATGTTGAAGAATGCTAAAGCCAATTATATCACCCGTGATGCTACTCTGGCTGAGATCAGCTAGTTTGGGCACAGGCTGAGGATCAAAGCTGGGGCCCCCTGTTCTACATGACTCAGTTTTAATTGGGAGATTTCCACTAGGCCAGGAAGTAATCCTACTCGCACGGTGCCAGGTTTCTGAGAGATGGAGAATGATATGCTGTGGGCCCTGTTGTGATAGTTACTAATGGGCCAGAATTAGCTGGAATGGGGCATCTCACAATGAGCCCCGAGACATCAATCATGCCCTTTTTAGTTAGACTTATTTTTGCATCCTTCAGTTTAATTTTTCATGTGCCCTAAATTGCTGGAAGTGTGAGCTGATAATGGGGCAGTGAGCATAATGGGGCATCGGGGGACCAACAGTCTGTCTCCTTGACTCATGAGATTTAAGGATTGAGAAAGAAACAAGGAAGGAACCAAGAAGGAGATTAGAGTCAAATCAATCTTTCTTTCCTTATCTTTATTTCTCATCTGTACCTGCCTAGGCCTAACCTCTGGAATTCTCTCCCGAAACCTTTCCACCCCCTCTCTTCCTTTTAAGACGCTCCTTAAATCACCCCTTTGACCAAGCTTGGGGTGTTTTACAACATTAAAGAGGCAATGTAAATGCAAGTTCCTGTTGCTGCATTGGGTGCTTTTGTGATGACCGGCCCCTGAATTGGGCATTGGCTCTGAAATTGGCTGGTCGCTCTGACCTCCCTGTCCTCGACCGCCTACACTGTTCCAAAGAATCTCTGAGTTTGAAGATCAGAAGCTCATCTTTCAATAAGGCAATTTACAGCCTTCAGGATTCAACATTGAGTTCAACAATTTCAGATCATAACCACTGCCTCCATTTATTCGCACGGCAGAGGCTGCTGATGATACCGATAAGCCCATTTCCACCTCCTCTAGACCCAACTTTTTGTTTCCTTACTTGTCCCATTTGCATCTCCTTTTGGCCTTGCACCATCATCCCTTTTATCATTTAATCTCTCCTGCCCTCCACCCTATCACAGACCTTCCCTTTTGTTCTTTCACCGTCTCCCCCCTTCCCAGCCTCTGTACCTGCTTAAAACCTGTTACATCCCTAACGGTTTCCAGTTCTAATGAAGGGTCACAGACCTTGAATATTAACTCTGTTTCTCTCTCTGCAGATGCTGCCTGACCTGCTGACAACTTCTAGTATTTTTCTGTTTTTATTTCACCTAAATCAAGCCGAGAGTTCTGGGAAGAGGAAGCAAAACATTTTCAGAATAAAGCAAGTCCCCAAGTTTTCAATTCACACTTAATTTTTTTTTGCAAAATACAGAAATCGTTTCTCCTTCACTAACTCTAATAAAGTCACACTACGTAAGTGAGAGAGTGAACTGACTGAAACAAGGAAGAGAGAAAAATCAGTGCATGAAATGACTTAATTTGCTGGGTACTGTATTCTGCTCACAATAGGCACACAGACTGTACTTAACCGACAAACACCATGTTCACACAAGGCTGCTTCTTGTGAGCAACGCACACTGAGATGTCACATGGATTAAACAGCATAAATGTAAGCTCTTATTGTTACTATAGACCATAAGCAGACAGGCTACTCGCCATCAGCGATTAATAGCTGTCTTCTTCTCCACATATAACGCACACTAGAAATCTGTCAAAAAGTAGGTGATTACAACAACGTCTGGAGCCTAAATCTCTTGTCTTTAGTGAACCATCATTCTTTAGTTTTTAAGTTACTCTTCCACATTGAAAAAAAATCCTGCTCTCCCTTTTTGCAACTGGCTTGCCTTGTCACATTTCCAATTTGTGAATAAATATTATCCATCTTAAACGTCACCTAAGATAGGTACTAAAAAACGAAGCAATGCGGAGCTGCCTCCTTTTGTAACTCCTGTTGTCCCAAAGTGTCCCGCATTGAGTCTCTCCAGCATTGATCCTCTCGAGTCAGGGAGATTCCCCAATGCTTTCCTCATCAAAAAAAAAAGATAATCGAAAATAAAAATTTGACTGAAACCGTGCCGTTGCTGTGAGACGCAAACGTGGTGATGTCAGATCACCCTCGCCCTTTTCATTGGAACTGGTTTAGTCCACAGTTTCCCCTTTGACCCTTGCCATGCGGTTGCCAGTGTCATGTGATCTTGAGGATGTCAGGTGACTGAGAGCTAGGGCAGGGCTTTATTTTTTTTACAAGGCAGACACTTTTACGATATTACAGCTTGTGGTTTTCATGCTGGTGCTGGACTGATTGGGAATAGCAGGTCGATTTTCCACCTCAGGTGTAGTGCCAGGCAGTGTGGGGATGCTGATTATTGCTGTGGTGATTTGGGAACTCTTGCAGTTGACTCTCAGACCCTCCTCCGATTTGTCATTCAGGCTGGAACGACTGCAATGAGAAAAAAAAATTACCGCCTGCAACACAAACACTGGCCTTGTATTCGGAACATAGAAAACAGAAGTAGACAATTCAGCCCCTCAGACCTGCTCCACCACTCTATTATATCATAGCTGATCTGCACCTTGACGGTATTTACCTGCCTTTGCTCCACATGCCTTATTGAACAAAAATCTATTGATCTTCAACTTAAGATCATCAACTGATCCCCAGCATCCACAGCCTTTTGGGGAGAGAGTTCCAGAATTCTATCACCTTTTGTGTGAAAAAATGCTTCCTGATTTCTCTCTTGAATAGCCTAGCTCTCATTTTAAGAACATGTCTGCTTATTCGGTTTGTAACTCAATAGTAGGCCCGAAAATGGCAGCTCTCCAAACTGAGGAAAACTTCAAGGTTATTTATGCAATAAAAACAGAAAATGCTAGAAATACTCAGGAGGTCAGGCAGCATCTGTGGAGAGAGAAACAGAGTTAACGTTTCAGGTCTGTGACCTTGTGTGACTTGGAGGGGAACTTGCAGGTGGTGATGTTTCCATGCACCTACTGCCTTGTCCCTCTAGGGTTCTGGATCAAGGGTTTGGAAGGTGCTGTCAATAGAGCCTTGGTGCGTTGCTGCAGTGCATCTTGTAGATGGAACACACTGCAGCCACTGTGCACCAGTGGTGGAGGGGGTGAATGTTTAAGGTGGTGGATGGGGTGCCAATCAAGTGTGCTTTTTTTTTCCCTGGATGACGTTAAACTTCTTTGAGTGTTGTTGTAGCCACACTCATCCAGGCAAGTGAAGAGTATTCCATCACAGTCTGGCCTTGTGCCTTGTAGACAGTGGAAAGGCTTTAGGGAGTCAGAAGGTGAGTCATTCGCTACAGGATACAGTCGCTGACCTGCTCTTGTAGCCACGGTATTTAATGAACATTGGATATCAGAATCCAGATGGGCTTCTACATTCAGAACTCCAGATATAACAGTGGGGAATGGAGAAGAAAATTTGGGAAACTTCAACATCTAGGATCATAGGAAGAGGAGGAGAGCATTCAGTCTCATGAGCCTGTTCTGCCATTGAGTTAGGTCATGGCAGATCTGTACATTAACACCATCTACCTCCCTTGGGTCCATAACCCAATTTCAATTTTAAAAATCCATCAGACAGATCCAAATGAAACATTCATATTCCTAAGTAAAGACTACAACAGAGGCCAAGCACCGACCCAAGTGGAATAACAGGCAGGAGCAGCAGGTTGGATATGAACACATGAAATATCTCATCCATACAGGTCTTGTTCAGCTGGGCCAAACAATATGGCCACTTGCTGAACCTCAGAGAAAGGAAGACTTAATCCCAGTCACCAAGGTGATTCTGACATCATTACCCTGCGCAAACACTTCTTAAACATTAGGTTATGCCCACGGACAGAAGCTTCAAGTCCTCGCTGTGGCTTTTGAACAGATGTGTTTTGTCAATCCTCCTATCCATGTACCAAGGTGATCAGAGTAAATTCAGAGCAGCCTTTTAAACTGCTTCCATTCTTCCCCATCATCAGACCTTGGGATTTTTACCTTTTAACTATTCAATGACCCATTCGGCGTCAGGTGACACCAGGACTGTTGGTAATCATTTCGCAGAGGTCGGCACTTCAGGGATAGTTTTCCCTGAGTATTGAAACAGCATAATATTTATCAATATTTGATGTCTTATCTTCAATAATAAATTAGCCAGAAACTACTCAGTATTCCAAGTGTTTTGAAAAATGCATGAACTTATCCATTATACCAAAAGTTGCGAAGTTGGATAGAATGAGAAGTTTTTAGATCAATGTGTCACTTAAGATATTGTACATTAATATATCTGCTCCCTCTTTAGAAAAGCTTACAGATGAGTCATGAACAGCATATATTCAGTTAAAGAGAGCAATGTATGCACGCCTGGCACCATGTACTTGCATTTGTATCAATGTTGGTAAAATTTCACCTGGGTCAGACACACAAGTGGAGGCTAATAATGTGGCCTCTCACTTTTTAAAATTCTTTCATGGGATGTGGGCATCGCTGGCAAGGTCAGCATTTACTGACTATTCCTAATTGCCCTTTAAACAACTGAGTGGCTTGCTGGGCCATTTCAAAGGGCTGTTAAGAGTCGATCACATTGCTGTGGGTCTGGACTCATATGTAGGCCAGACCAGGTAAGGATGGCAGATTTCCTTCCCTAAAGGACATTAGCAAATCAGATGGATTTTTTTTTTACAACAATCGATGATAGTTTCATGGCACCATTACTGAGACCAGCTTTCAATTCCAAATTTTATTAATTGACTTCAAATTCCACCAGCTGCCATGGTGGGATTTAAACCCATTTCCCCAGGGCATTTGCCTGGGCCTCTGGATTACAAGTCCACTGACATTGCCACTATGCCACCGTCTCCCCTGTGCCTGCACAGTAATGGACCAGGACAGCTCATAGAATCTTAAACACAAAAGCAGGCCATTCGGTTCATCATGTCTGTGCTGGCGCTTTGAAAGGGGCAGACGGTGGCACAGTGATAATGTCACTGGACTAGTAATCCAGAGACCCGAACTATTGCCCTGGGGACACCGGTTCAAATCCCACCACGACAGCTGGTGAAATTTAAATTCAATTCACTAATAAAAATCTGGAATTGAAAGAACGTCTCAGTAATGGTGCCGAGAAACTATCATCGATTGTCGGAAAACCAATCTGGCTCATGAATGTCCTTTAGGGAAGGAAATCTGCTGTCCTTAACTGGTTTGGCCTACATGTGACTCCAGACCCACAGAAATGTGGTTGACTCTTAACTGTCCTCTGAAGTGGCCTAGCAAACCACTCAGTTGTCAACAGCAATTAGGTATGGGCAACAAATGCTGGCCTTGCCAGTGATGCCCACATCCCATGAAAGAATTGGAAAAAAAAACAAGTAGTCCCACTCTCCCCTTACTCTTTCCCCACAGCCCTGCAAATGTTTCCTTTTCAAGTATTTATCCAATTCCTTTTTGAAAGTTACTCTTGAATCAGCCTTTCAGGTTCTACTTTCCAGCTCACAACAAGTGGCTGCATAAAATAAATTCTTCTCATCTCCCTCCTACTCCTTTTCTCATTTGGTTCGATACCTGGTTTTGCAGCCAAACCCCAAGATTTTATTAAATAAAAGGGGCCCGAAGGTGAAACAGTCTCTAAATGTTTTTACTGACAAAGAAAAGCATTAAAGGACTCTCTCCCCTTTCTCCTTCTCCAACTCTAACTTGGGTAACTCCTCAAAAAACTGGACACACCATGGCAGCAAATCTGCAGATCGCAGCTGTTGATTAGTTTGAGTCCTAAGATATTACCTGGTGTTAAAGGAGGCCTGCTCTCCACACTGGATGTGAATGGTGCTGAGTTCCTGCATGCTTCTCAGGTGAGCT
This sequence comes from Heterodontus francisci, assembly GCF_036365525.1. Taxonomy (NCBI): domain Eukaryota; kingdom Metazoa; phylum Chordata; class Chondrichthyes; order Heterodontiformes; family Heterodontidae; genus Heterodontus; species Heterodontus francisci. The sequence goes on along the minus strand of NC_090395.1, from coordinate 71,586,155 downwards.
GCCGATACGCTGGAGTTGGGAAGGTGGGTGGACTTCTTGTTAGTGCGACGGGAACAGCAGGTGCTGGTTGTCCCAGACTCGGAGGACAGAGATGGGCTGTGAGTGGAAGGGCAATTCTGCATCGAACCTTCCAGGCAATTCTGTTCATAAACCGGCTCATCGAGAAACTCGTGGTTCTGATAAAATGCGAGAGGAGGTTAAATGTTTAAACTGTGAACACTTTGGGTGAAGCACCTACCACAACACCTTAGAAACAGAATAATAAACTTCATTTGATCCATGTACGAGTTTGTAATTCTGAAATTCAACCATTAATGTGGCTTCATTTGTGCATGAATATTTTTGTGCTTGCCATGATGAGTGATGTTAGTGTTGGGTAATGAAACTTTTCCCATTTCAGGCAGCCAATAACCAACATGAATGCTCCAAGGAGCAGCTAGCTACAGTATAAGCCAATGGCCCAGCTATAGTGTTAGCTTCAAACTTCTATAGCACAATGTAACCTGCGCAATACTTGTAAGAACTTGCATTTATACAGCACTATTCAGTACCTCAGAACATCCCAAAGTGCTTTACATCCAAAGAAATACTATTTTTGAAGAGTAGTCACTGTTGTAATGGAGGAAATACAACAGACAATTTGTGCGCAGCAAGCTCCCACAAACAGAAATGAAATAATGAGCAGAGAATGGAGTGAAACAGGGTTGTGCCTTAGTCCCCACTCCGTTTCGCATCATCTTCTCCGTGCTCCTGGGCTTCGCCTTCCCTGAAGATATGGAAGGAGTTTACTTGCACACGAGATCAGCCGGACGGCTGTACAGTCTATCAAAGCTGAAAGCGAAGACAAAAACACATCACGTCCTGATCAGAGAACTCCCCTACGCTGATGATGCTGTGCTAGTCGCACACATGGGAACTCAGCTTCGCGGACTCATGGACTGTCTCTCCTGTGCCTGTAAATTGTTCTCCTTGACTATAAGCGTCAAGAAAACCGTGGTCATGGGACAAGGTGTTGCATCTCCGCCCCTGATCACACTAAATAACATCCCACTGGAAATGATTAGCAAATTCTGCTACCTTGGGCCCACGGTGACAGACAATCTGTCCCTTGATGCAGAGCTCGATACACGCATAGAGAAAGCAGCTACTTTTGGCCAACTTGCGAAACAACCATGGGATAACACCAAGCTGACCCTTAGGACCAAGCTGATGGTTTATAAGACCTGTGTTCTCAGCACCTTGCTGTATGGCTGTGAATCATGGGTGACTGACAGCTACCAGGAAAAGAAGCTCAATAATTTCCATCTTTGCTGTCTGTGGCGCATCATTGGTATATCCTGGCAGGACAAAGTAACAAATTCAGCAATCCTCTCAAAGGCAGAGCTCAAACATCTGTTGGCACTAATCAAACAGAGGTGGTTTCGATGGTTCAACACGTCCGCAGGATAGAAGACGGTCGCATACCCAAGGACCTTCTGTATGGTGACCCTTTCTCTCTCCCGGGCTCTTTATGCCATGCTCTGCTCTTGCTGTTTCCTGGTGAACTCTCGCTCTCTCTCTCTCTCTCTCCTGGGCTCTTTATGCCCCACTCTGCTCTTGCAGTTTCCCGGTGAACTCTCTTGCTCTGGTGCCACTTGACAGCGCAGCACTCCCTCAGTGCTGCACTGGAGTATCTGCCTGGATTATGCTCGCAGGTTTCTGAAGTAGGATTTAAACCAACAATTTTGTGATTCCAAGGCGAGAGTGCCACCCACTGAGCCACGGCTGACCGCTAATTGCCCCATGCCCTTTTTTAGGAAAGATGGTCAAGCTGGTATCAATTGGTGCTGAATTTAAAACTTTTTGTTATTCTGGGTGAATGCTCGTTAGGAACTGGCCTGAGACAAAACCAAACCGTTCACAGAGAACTTATAGTCAACAGACAGAATTGGCTTTCATCTCATCTAGGCTGGATTTGAGCCCAGGTGTTTGAGATAAAGGATTAATGTTCAGCTGAAGACACCACCCATTGCCCACTGCTTTGTTCTTAAATTTAAAAGATAAACCTATGTGAGAAAAAAATGTTTTCATACAATCATAGAATTATACAGCACAGAAGGAGGCTAATCAGTCCATCGCACCTTTGTCGGCTCTTTGGTAGAGCTATCCAATTGATCCCACTTCCCCTGCATCTTTCCCATTGCCCTCTAAATATTTTCCCTTCAAGTATTTATCCAATTCCCTTTTGAAAACTACTATTGAATCTGCTTCCACTGCCCTTTCAGCCAGTGTATTCCAGATCATAAAAACTCGCTGCTCAAAACAAATCTCCTCATGTCGTCTTTGGTTCTTTTGCCAATTACATTAAATCTGTGTCCTCTGGTCATTGACTCTTCTGCTACTGGAAACAGTTTTGTCTTATTTACTCTATTAATACCATTCATGATTTTGAACACTTCTATCAAATCTCCTCTTAACCTTCTCTCCTCTAAGGTGGAAAACCCTCGGAACAGCTTTGATAAACTCCTTTCTCATTTACTTTGAAACATGCTGTGCAGTGGAGTAAGTCACATTGACCAGCATCATTGTGTTCCTTTCAGATAATATCGTCACTAGTCTTCTGGTACACCCCTTTGCACCAAATGTAGAGAATGGATTGAAGGATTTGTCCATGCAGGGAGTGTCCCTTTAAATCAAAAACCATTTCAAGCAATCCGGTGGTTTCAAGGCAATAGCATCCATTTACTGCTTCCTGCACTTGAATTTGAATAAAGGATATACACTTTCAGAAATAGAACATACTTTGGTGTAGTCAGAAAACTCCCCTGATAGTAGGACTGACTAATGTTGTGTTTTATGTGACCCACTAATATACTGTGTCTGCCTTAGGAGTGATTGATGCTGTTGGTAACTTACTCTCTGCTTCACACAGTAATTATGTGCAGGCAATCTGGTGATAACGCTCAGCACGTTAAAGTAGAAGAAAGACTGAGGAAGGAGAGTTTCACTATCGCCAGTGGGGTGGGATGGAAAGGTATGGGATGAAATGGAGTAGTGTGGGATGGGATGGGACAGGATGGGTTGGGAAGGGATGGGTGAGATGTGGTGGGGTGGGATGGAATGGGTTGGGGTAAGTTGGGGTGGGATGGAGTTGGAACGGGATGGGGAGGGGTGGAGTTGGGTGAAAAGTGATGGGTTGAGTTGGACTGCAATGGGATGAGGTTGAGTGAGATGTGATAGGGTGGGTTATGTTGAGTTGGGTTGGGATGTGGTGGAATGGAATGGGTTGTAGTGGGCTACTTTGTGTTGGGTTAGGGAGGGATGGAGTGGAATGGAATAGGTGGGGTGGGGTGGGGTGGGGTGGGGTGGGGCATTTTTTGATCTATGCCCAGAGAGGGAAAGATGAAAACAACCACCCAGAAATGTTGGCACTGGTTGGCAACTATTGATCAATTTCATCAATGGCACTGGTGTAAAGGGTTCCTCTCTCCCTGTGAAAGAAGGTGATCAAATAAGGGATTCTTAAGTGTAATTGTAGGATTTGCCAAGTTTGTATATGAGATGGAAACAGTAGAAAGCTTCTGCCTCCTACAAGGGAGTTTACACATAATCATTTCACGCAAAGGATTATAGATATCTGGAACAAGTTATCATGGAAGACTGCTGGAGGCTGCTAAATCAAACAGAATAAAGGGGCAAATAGATATGTTTCTGGAGAAATGGGAATTGAGCAACAAGGTGCGATGATAGGATTAGATCAAGCAAAGTGCAGGGTTGTTGGGCCAAATGTGAAATATTGAAATAGCTAATGTTTAAATTTCTACCAACATGTTATTCCAAGTATTTATCACTCTCTGAAGGCCTTCCTAATATCTGTTCTAAATGTTCTTTCACTAATATACATGGTTTGTAATAATTCAGTATCTACCCCTTTATGGGACTCAGAGATAATTGTCAAAAAAGGAGGGAAATTAGAAGACATGTTTGGTGGTATGAGTTGTTATGATCTGGAATACACTGCCTTGAAAGGATGGTGGAAGCAGATTCAGTAGTAACTTTCAAAAGGGAATTGAATACTTGAAGGGAAAATATTTTCAGGGTTGTGGTGAAAGAGCGGGGGGACTGGGACTAATTGGATTGCTATATCAAAGGGCCAACAAAGCCATGACAGGCTGAATGGCCTCCTTCTGTTCTGTATCATTCTATGATACTATGAATACTTGCAGTGATGACTTCACAATGCAGGGTAAATTTGACGAGTTATTGCTCCTGGTGCAGAATTTTGATCAATGGATTGGATCCCTGGTTTCTGGATATTAATTGTAATGGCCCATGGATCACACACTCTGACCTCTGTTTTTGATCATCTATTGTGTGAGATTCTTCACTGACACTGCAACCTCATAAACTTTATCTTCTTATAGAATGTCCCAAGAGCATTGGCTCACTAGAGAAATATGTCAAATGTGGATTTGTGTTAAGTTATGACCGAGGTGGGAGGAGTGCACTGTTTATTCTCGTCCCACTTCTCCACGGGTCACAACATATATCTAAATTTTTTCCCACTTACTGATACGGTCAGTCATAGACTCCATTTTTATCCCAGAATAAAACACACCAATCAGGTTTCTTTAATACACAACAAAATTATCTGTTTATTATAAAACAAGCCGTAACCAGTAATGACGTAATAAACACACAGATTGAAGTATTAAAGTTCCCTTTTTACCTTAGCTCCTCACACTCACAAACACACATTACACCGGGTAACCAGAAAAATAAAAGGAATTGTTGTTTAGAGCTCTGTTACAAAAAAAAAACAGACAGGAAAATCACTTTGGCTGAATACTTGCTCATTCTTGAAGCAAAAAACCAATCAGATATGTTGTGTTCCAAAACTGGCATACAGTCTGGACTCCAAGTACATGTAGATGAGTCACTGGGATCTTTTAGAACAGTTTTTTGAGGCAGCATTGAGAATTAATTTAGCAGGCTTTTCTTCAAAGACAGAAGACAAGATGAGTTGACACAGTGGACTTCTCAGGGTCTTTCAGTAAGGTGCTGGAAAGCTGAGCTGGGTTGTGGTCTTCTCTCCTTCCTTGGGAATTCTCTTCACTCCCTGGAAGTTCTCTCCCTTTTTATACAGTTCAACCGTAACTCAAAAAAATTCAAAAGCGAAACCTCCATCAATCTTGACCTGTCACCTGTCACTTGACCTGTAAACAACTTCTCCAGGTGTCCAACATTCTCTATTGTTTATTGAGCTGGAAGTCAGGTGGTTTCCCAGAAAGGCTTGTTGTTGTTGTTGCTGGAAGTCAGGTGGTTTCCTGGAAAGGGGCACCTCCCAGTGCATTTCCAGGGACTATTTCTTTTAAGCCAAGTGGCCTTCACACGACCCCCTTTGAAAACCCCAAAATTTAACATTGCTGCAATTTTTCAAAAATGAATCCTCAAAAAATATATTTAACAAAACATGAAAGCAGTTAATAAAAGACTTTGCTTTCTAACCAGTAAAGTAGTGAATTCCTGATATGGCCTTGGGCCTTCATTCGCTTCAGGCAACAATTCACTGTAAAGATGAAGACATTTTGTAAAGGCAAAAGATCACACTGTTTAATTGTTCATTAAGAAGGATGTTTTTCAATAGAATACACGACTGTTTGACATTGAATGTTCTGTCCTTGCTGTTCCTATTGTTTCCCCTCTCCAGTCTTCTGCTTTCAATCCTGACTGTGCTAAATATTTTTGGGGTACAGTTCCACAGCCAACAGACCCCCACAACCGTTCGAGATCTGTGCATTCCTTCAATTCTAGCTTCTTGTGCATTTCCAGTTTAAATGTTCCACCATTGGCGGCCATGCCTTCCTCTGTCTGGGCCCTGTGCTGTGGAACTCCCTCCTTAAACATCTCTGCCTCTCCACCTCTCTCTCTTCCTTTAAGATGCTCCTTAAAGCCTAACTCTTTGGTCACTTGTCTTAATATCTCCTTATGTGGCTTGGTGTCAATTCTTTATCTGACACCACTCCTGTGAAGTGCCTTGGGATGTTTTACAATGATAAAGTCACTATGTAAATGCAAGTTGGTGTTGTTCTCAACAGAGTAGAATGCACCACTGCACAATTCCCAAAAGAATACCAATTCTTTTGAGCCGTTTATGTGGACAAAGTGAGCAGAGGCTCTCGTTAGAATGGTCCCCTGGAAATTGACAATGCCACACACAGCGCAGTGATCAAAATCATGGAGAGAAAACACTTGGGCAGCAATCATAACAAAGACAGGGTACCAGGAAACATGACGTAGAAACTCTTGCACTGAGGCGTAACTGAGAAAAGAATAAAGATGTACCTTGGTTGAAGCAGACGTTCGGACCGATAAGACGGGATCATCCAACAGGTAGGACAATCCCTACAAGACCAACAGAAGACAAAAAGTAATCAGCTGTACAATTTTGAATTCCAAGAATTAATCAGCATTGTAATTCAGACACACCAGTAAGAAGGGCAAGAAATAAGGAGGAGCTCAAAGTGGGCACAATTCATCACCATATTCTTCAATACTAACCATCATTTCAACTCTCAAGGTGACACTGCTTCGTTGCAATCATTGCACTATATTTTTTCAGGATACATAAACTGTGAACTTTATCAAGGCAGTTTTAATTTTGGATTTCCCCCCACCCTTCCTTTTCTCAGCTAACAATATCTCATTGTAGAGCTGAAGGCCTGCAAACCCGAACAGGTAGCCACTCCACTCCAGCTAAGTTCTTCCTTTCCAACTATGAAACTGACACCTACCTGACCATGTGAAAAATTGCCTTGGTAATGAATGTCCACCAATCTACAAAAAAAAAGGGTAAATCTAACCTGGACAATTACTGCTCTTCTCATCACTGTTAAGTGATAGAAGTAGTCTTTAACAGTGCTATCAAATGACACTAGTCATCAATAACCTGCTCACCAACACTCTGTGCATGTTCTTTCAGAACAGCTCATATCCAGACCTCATCCCAACCTTGATCCAGCTGCAGATGCTACAGCTGAATGTCCGCGGTGCATCGAGAGCAGTTTCTCTTGATTTCCAGGCAGCACTGAATTGTGTATGGCACCTGGAGGGCCTTAAAACTGAAATCAAACTACAACCAACTTTACTCTTCTGCTTCCCAACTTGTCAGAAACCTTTGTCGCAGTATTATGCAAAAATAAATAGAGACAGTATGTGTAATTTAAAAATGGGATTAATTACATCTGCACATCTGAGTCCAATTAGCCCTTCCTTCACATAGACTAGACTTGTATCCCCTTGAGTATTATGGGGTAGTCTAATCGAGGTGTTTAAGATGATTAAAGAATTTGATAGGGTAGATAGAGAGAAACTATTGTCTCTGGTGCGGAGTCTAGAACAACAGGCCACAACCTTAAAATTAGAGCTAGGTCAATCAGGAAGCATTTCTTCACACAAAGGGTAGTGGAAATCTGGAACTTACTGCCCCAAAAAAGCTGTGGATGCCTGGGGGGAACAATTGAAAATTTAAAAACTGAGAATGCTAGATTTTTGTAAGGTAAGAGTATTAAGGGTTACAGAACCAGGGCGGTCAAATGTAGTTAGGGTACAGATCAGCAATGATCTAATTGAATGGCGTAACAGAATCACGGGGCTGAATGACCTCCCTCTGTTCCCATGTTTCTCTGTAAACTTCTTTCAGCTAAAGACTACATTTGATCTTTTCTCTGTAGGTGCAATGCCACAAAAGATCATTTAGTACATTATTACATAATAAATAAGGACAGCAACTCCGAACTGAGAATAGACCAGTTGAATGAAGGACAGAACTAAAAGTTAAACTCTTTGATCTTTTTGCCAATGACTTGGCTTGACAAGAAACTACACAGCGATCCAATAATTATAGGTCAACCACACTTCAAAAGTTTTTTTCCACTATCTCACCAGATTGTTAGGTGTCTGCAACAATTTTTGGCAACCAAGGGAAAGCTACATTGAGGACATCATTAAGGCTTAGAAGTGTTAGACAGAAGGAACTGAGGTGATGCCAAGCTTGTATATTCTTTGTGCCTGAAACCATTATGGGATGATGACCTGGTTTGATACCATTAAAGTACTCATTAGCTCAGCAACACTGCAGAATAAAGTGTGGGCCAAGTGACAATGACTCAGTGCAATGTGATTGGAATTAGACATGTTACATAGAATTACATATAATTTGCAGTGCAGAAATAGGCCATTTAGCCTAACTGGTCTATGCTAGTGTTTATGCTCAACATGAGCCTCCTCCCACCTTACTTCATCTAACCTAATCAATGTATCCATCTATTCCCTTCTCCTCATTCATTTATATAGCTTCCCCTTAAATGCATCTATGCTGTTCACTTGAACTACACCATGTGGTAGCAAGTTCCACATTCTAACCATGTGTGTGTCCTTGTGTGTAACAGGAGAGGAGAGGATTGGTGGAGAAGGTTCTCCTAAATTTCTTATTGGAAGTATTAATGACTTATTTTCCTGTCCTCTAGTTTTGGAATCTTCCACAAGACAATATAATTTCAAATTGGCAATTAAAGTAAAAGGCTTAATGTGAAAATGGTGGACAGTGGAATGTGACACTAAAACATCAAGAGTTCACTCACTACTATCGCCAGGATATACAGCATAAAAACAGGCCATTCAGCCCAACCAGTCCATGCCATTTATGCTCTACACAAACCTCCTCCCATATCTAGCACTATCAGCATAATCCTCGATTCCTTTCTCCCTCATGTGTTTATCTAGCTTTCCTTTAAATGTATCTATACTATTCACCTCAATTACTCCCTGTGGTAGTGAGTTCCACAATCTCACCACTCTCTGGATAAAAAAGTTTCTTCTGAATTCCCGATTTAATTTCTTGGTGACTATGTTATATTGATGGTCACTAGTTTTGCATGTCTCCACAAGTGGAAACACCCTCTTTGTGCCTACTCTAGCAAAACTTGAAGCAAAATAATTATTTAATGTTTCTGCCATTTCACTATTGCTACTTGTGATTTTATCCCGTCTGTTTCTTAGTGACTGTATGTAGTGGGAGTGGCACGAGGTGAACTGCTCATTCAGCGAGCCGGTGCAGACATAATGGGCTGAATGGCCTCATTCTGCTCAGTTCTGTGATTCTGTGATACTCCCATCCTGATTTCCTTTTAAAAAAAATTTATGTGCCTGTAGATCATTTTACTACTTTGTTTTATGTTCCCGGATAGTTTAATTTGGTAGTTCCTAGGGGTCTGTGACTTGCCTAAGTACAACATCTCCTTAGTTTGCTAATTGGACAGGCTGCAGCCTGTACTGATCTATCCAGTCTCAAATGTAGTAATGTGTCCCTTTCAAATAGATGTTGCAATCAAGTTATAGGCCTGGATTTTGTGGTCCATAGCAAAATGGAGCTCACCACTGACCTCAAAAAAAGCTGCCCACAATGATCTAACGATCTCTGTGGCAAGGATTTCCACTTTCCCAGAGTTAATTTCATTCTGCCGCCAGCTATAGGGGATCTCTGGCATCGTTCAACAGTGATGCCAGCAAGCAGTCTAAGCAGCCAATCACTTGAAGAATTCTCACAGACAGCAAACCAGTAGGTAACAAGCAGGTTTTATCATTTACTTTTTTAAATTTTACAGAAAGTGAAATAAAGATTGGGACATATGCATGGGATTAAGGTAAAAGCTGAAATATCATAAATAAACTGATTTTCTTTTTTCATGGAATGGAGAAATGTGACATTCCACAGAAATAAAATAAAATTTTCAGGACCAGAGAGGTTGTTCAGCAGTAATTATGACTTAGTAGTGATGTTCTCTTTAAGCTGCATGGGTGCGCGGCTGGACAGCAATCGGGAATGTGCTGCACAGGGAGCAAACAGGCTGCGCACAAGTAACATTCTCTTTAAGATACATGTGCAATCGCACGTCAATCTTAAAAGGAACCACGCAGTGTAACAAGCCGTCCGTGCATAGCAAACAGAAGTTAGAGGGAACATTGTTTAGGGCACTGTTAAAAACATAATCACACCTCATTAAGGCTTCACTTTTTCAAGGGTTTTTACAGTGAGAATAGAAAGTTGAAGTTTATGTCAATTCAGTGATTTCTAATTATTTCCATCTGTGTCGACTTCAACAGTGTACCCATGGAGGAGCAGGGAATCACTGACAGCAACTTCTGGGTTTCTGCATCTAACTGCGCATGTGTGGTTGCCAGAGTCAGTTTCACAGAGTGAATACTGACAGTTTCACCATCACTACAACTGCAAAATACAAGCTATAGTCTCCACCACTCGTGTATAAATCAGACAAGTAGCGCAGACAATTTTGCATTACTGTTATTGTTACTTTAAAAATCGCTGCTCGCTGTGTGTCAAAAGTGCTGGCTATTTTGGGCTGTGACAATGTTCAGTGAATAGTTCAAACTTGCTATGGTGCAATTAACTTTGATACTTAATTACCTCTAAGTGGGAAGCACTCAAGCCATCTTTGAAATATGAAATGGTGAATTTGCAAGTACAGTGGATTTTTGTCACATTTAATAGTCCTGGGGCAGCTAGAAATGTAGAACAAACACATCATCGAACACTTATAGTGGGCAAATTGCAGGGACTGTACAGAGAAATAGGAATACGGTGTAATAAGCTCTAATGGACACCATTAACATGTTGTTCTATTCTCACGGTCTCTCACTTTCTATTTGTGTTGAATACGGATTTAAAACTAAACCTAGAACATAAAATGAATTAGGAGACACTTAGCCAGAGATAGCAACCACCCCTAAGAATGCTGAGTCTATTTTCACTTGGCAATCCATCTCATCCTATTATAGAAAATGGACTTTAATAGGTTTATGAGTGAGAATTAAATTATACAGAATATACCTACCACTGAACAGTGTAGAGGTCACAGTGCAGTACAAGTTGATATTTTGCTATTGAATTTTAATTTTTCCTCGCATTGTTTTCACTTTTCGATTTGGCCATGCTTAGTCTTGGGTTCATGAGCTAACTCCAGTTTTCAGCACCTCACCCCAAAGAGGCATCCTTCACTTGTGACTGTCAGTGGACACTGAGATAGTCTCACAGCTAAGCCTGATCCTGTCCTCTCCCATTGCACATGTGTGTGCATGCTTATATACACACATGTAGACACAGTCATACACACATGTAGACACAGTCATACACACATAGATACAAGGAGACAAGCACACATCTACACACATGCACACATCCATACACACATAAACATCTACACATGTGTACCCATGAACACACAGAACCATGTACACACATGTGTACACACACACAGATACACACACACACACATACACACTTTGCAGCTGGTTAGTGATTAGGATAATGAACTCTGGGCTATTGTCTGTCCTCTTCCGAACCCATTGATCTTGTCACCAGTCCTACCATTCCTATGACAGGATTAACTGACTCACTGAAGTATCGTTTCAAACTGGGACCTTGCTGCCTCGTATGGCTCATGTATGACACTGGACAGCTGATGTATTAGAGAGAGTTTGTCATAGTGAATTTTAACAAGAGAAACACAACTAAATAATTGAAAAATTCAGAGACAGGCTCCCCTATATTTTTCTCTGGTTGCTAAGAGACCTATTTTATACCCACACCGAGTACTTTTGCTTATAAAGTTTACCGTTGATAATTCAAAGATGTTTTCATGCTTAAAAATGTTTGAATGGTCCAATAAGTTAAATTTAGTAGCGTAAATAAGAGCAAAGTGAGAATTTATTGCCAAAAATTTTAATTTTGGCTAATTTGGATAAAGCAGCTTTAAATTAAGACAGGGCTGTATTGAGTGAATGGAGGAAAAAGATTTTTACAGGGTTGCGATCAGTTTTAAATGGACTTTTTCTCCTTCTGCATTCTCATTTTTACCATTTCACAGTTTGAATGTTACATCTCTCATCACAGCTACAGACTTCTGAATATTAACACAACCCAGAAGAGGGTTGTAGCATTGTTAATGTGTTAAATACATTAATTTGCAGAATCTAATCTACAGGCAACACACTTAGTGGTATAACTCTCCATAACTGATGATCAATGGACAGGAATTTTAAGTCTTCGATTTGCGTCAGATGGGATTACAGCAAACTCAAGTTCTAAGAGGACGCACAGTCCAGACGCATTTTGGTAGAATTGTGAGTCTGATAATACAGAAAAATCTCCTGCTCCTTTCCATACAGCTCCATTTTAACTTCAGTTTTGATAATGTTATTTTTTAGTATCTGAGGATTTGCAGCATAACATTCACTCTGAGATATTTCCTCGGAAACTGGAATTGGCACCTTTTAGAATACATTGAGAAATTTACCAGAAAAAGCTAATACCTGAAATTCTGAGCCAGTCAGAAAGTTTTCCTGAATTATTTATTCAGATTCTAATCGATTTATTTCGTTCACTGTCTGCTTTTGGACAAAGGTTAGTTAACCTGATGTGTGCTGAGCTCCTTAATTGTCAGCTAGGATGGTGCTTTTTCCTTCGAACTGTTAGTCTGAACATCTCTTGGTCAGGAAGGAGGAAACAAGGAATTAAATAGAAGTTACAATATAGAACAGGCTGTTCGGCCCATCCAGTCCGTGATGCTGCTTATCCTCCAGACTAGCAGTATTCCAATCACATGAACCCGCCCAGTTGCTATATCTCTTTACTCCCATTCACTTCAACCACCTATCACACCCATTCTTAAATGTCAATATGGTCTCAGCTTCAATGAGTAACTCAGCAAGTGAATTCTGCAGCCTCACAACCCTCTATGTTCATCTGTTTCTCCTGCTCCCTGTCCCAAATCTCTTATGTTTAATTTTATATCTATGCCATTGTGTTCTAGAGCTCTCATTTACTGAAACAGTCTAAATCTGTGGCCACAATTTTACTGGCACGTTGTGGGTCCCAAGCCCATGTGGGCAAACAGCGGGACCGCAGGGAGGAATTTACTGGCAGCAGACAATTAAGTGGGCTGTAAGCTCGTTAGCCTCGACAGTGCCACCGACAGAGGTGAGCACTGTTGAGGCTGCAGGGAGAAGGAGAGGGTACCTCCATATTGAGGCACCCTCAAAGGGCTGGTGATAATTTGTTTCAATGTGCTGGGGCCAGGCAGGGATGCCCTGATGATGGGAGGGGGTGAACCATCCAGCAGCGTGTCAGAGCCACAGAGATGGCCATTTCCACCGGGAGGACCCTCCGTGGGCCGTACAGCATCGTTAAAGGAAGGCCCTCCCCAGGAGGCTGCCTCGATGTACTGCGGGGGCCATTCTGACGCAGGCAAAATGCTGGCGGAGGCGTAAAATTGCCATTAACAGGCCGGTTAATTAACTTAATTGGCCACCTGTCTCCAGTCGGCAGACAGCCGAGCCGCTGCCGTTCCCGCTTCTCGAAATATCCCATTGCAGCGGGAAGGTGTCGAGCTTCCCACCCGACGTCCTGTGCCACCATTTTCCCAGCCTCTCTCCCGAGGGCTGGTAAAATCCCGGCCTGCATCTTCTGTCCCTTCCCATTATAAAACCAGAGGTCCTGCTCCTGATCATTATCCAGTGACCCCACTGGAGAGCGAACCTGTGAGGGTGTGGGCCTGTTTTGACTTTACTGTGATATCCCACATGGTCAAATAGCCAGTCGGCATTCCAGATGACCAGACGCATGCATGAAGTATGGTCACTTGGGCGAGGTACTGGAGGGCTGCCAGCTGCCAGACCCCAGCAAGAGCCAGCGCCTTCAGAAAGGGGGGGACAGAGGTTACTAAACCTCCCTGCAGCTACAGAATCCCTGACCCAAGAGCATTCCGTAGAAAACGGGATAGAATTTGATTGTTTTTTAAATAAAGTCCAACAAACAAACAGAGGTTACTGCACAGATCCATGTGTTTTTGATGGATCCATACTGCATTTTTTGACAGACTTGTTCAGTCTTGTCTGTACCATAGCATCGGGAAAGGCAGGGTGGGGGGTGAGTTTCAGCTGGTTTTCACGGGAAGAGCCACAAAAATCCCGTAAAACCTGGATACAGGAGTGGGAGAACACACTCCACCCCCTCCTTCTCCCCTATTGTTTCTAAAAAGAGTGAGTAGGTGTTGAAGGACACTCAAAGAGGATGGAGGTAAATATCTGGAATAATCGACCAGGCTGAGGGATGGTTGATGCAGCCTGTAAGGGGCTCTTAATGCAGTTGGATGCTAGACTGCGAGATATGGAGTACTAGAAGCACGTGTATCAATGGATTAAGCAACATTTTCCTACCCTTGAGATGCCCCTGCTGTAATCTACTGAGGTATACACACGTATATCAGCTGCGCTGATGGGAGTTACTCAGTTTAAGATCACAGCTTTTGTCTTTTAGATCTTTTATATGGGACATGACAACAGGGCACTGACAGAAGCAATGTTAACAAGGTTGGAATACTGAACGAAAGCTTGTAGAATTTGTATTGGGGTCCCGATGGCAGGATTGGGACCTTGCCAAGACTCTACACGCATTGCTTCTACAGCACCTGGTTCAGATGGACTTGCAGAAGAGGTAAGGGATCTGCAGACTTACAGTTGTCCTCTCTAAGCAGTGCAGCAGATGGTGATGTTGTGTGGCCACAGCTGAGCCTGGTTTGTTGGGGCACTGCTGCTGCTCCTTATCGCCCGAGTCCTGGAATAATAGCAAAATAAAAAGTCAAATTGTATAACATTTGAAATCACAGCCACTGCTTTATCATACAATCAGAGAATAGTTACAGTACAGAAAGAGGCCATTCGGCCTGTTGAGTCCATGCTTGCTCTTTGCAAGAGCAATTTAGATAGTCCCACTTCCCCGTCCTTGCCCCATAGCCCTGCAATTCATTTCTCTTCAGGTGTTTATCCAATTCCCTTTTGAAAGCCATGATTGAATCTGCCTCCACCACACTCTCAGGCAGAGCGTTCCGGATCCTAACCACTCGCTGCATAAAAAAGATTTTCCTCATGTCGCCTTTGGTTCTTTTGCCAATCACCTTAAATCACCATCCTCTGGCTCTCGAACCCCCCACCAAAGGAAACTGTTTCCCTCTACCTACTCTGTCCAGACCCCTCATGATTTTGAAACTCTCTATCGAATCTGCTCTCAACTTTCCCTTCTCTAAGGAGAACAATCCCAGCTTCTTCAATCTATCCATGTATCTGAAGTCCCTCAATCCCTGGAACCGTTCTCTTTAGGGTCTATTTGTGGATATTTTTTCTTCTTAGCAATCTTCTCCCCCACTGTTATGGTATGGATGCAGGCTTTTACAGGATTTTGCCCAAGCAGTCTTTATATATGAGTAAGCTCGGCCATGAATCTTGATGGGCTATTCGCCTGCAGGAGGTGTCACTATGCCAGTTTGGCTCAGTTGGTACCACTCTCGCCTTTTAAGTCAGGAGGTTGTGGGTTTAAACCACACTCTGGGACGTGAGCACTCAATCTATGTTGAGGGATGTGTGGTACATGAGACTGTTGCAGTGAGAGGTGCAGGGTATATCAAAAAGTCATAGAAAGGGTTGTGAAAATTATTGGGTTTTTTCAGTGAGCGATGTGGGGCTTATTGGAAGGTGATAGTGGGGGTATGTCAGAGTGTTACTTTGAGGGGTGCGACAGATCATAGAATGTTATTTTAAGGGAGTAGGATATATCAGCCAGAGTTACAGAGAGGAGTTTGGATTACACTAAACTGTATTATAGTGAGGGAGAAGTGTTGCATTGAGGAGTAGACGGTATATCAGAGAGATGTTTGAGATATATCTAAATATGTTACAATGAGGTCTGTGGTGTATATCAAAGTATGATACAATGATATATTGAGGACTGTAGCATATACCAGAATAGGATAGTGAGGAGCATGGGGTACATCAAAGAGTGTTATAATGTGGGGTATATGAGTGTGTGTTATAGAGAAGGGTACGGAGTATTTCAGCGAGTGTGGCAGTGAAGTTTATAGAATATACAAGAGAACATTATGATGATGTGCAGTGATATTGTGACTTAGATTCACCTCAAGTCTGCCAGTCCATCCCTCTTCTTCCCAGCTGCTAAACTCTACTGGCCACCATCCCCTGTTTTCTGCCCGTTGTTTTGAAACACATATATACCCAATATTGGCCGAAAGTAGTTTCCATATATATCTGCCCACATGGAAAGCTTTCCAAATAATTCATACAAGTATTGAATGGCCCTTCCCACCAACAGAAAGATGGCAGACCAACTCAATGGAACCTGAATACACCCAGGCACCAACAGAAATAGGGCAGACACACTCAATCAAACCTGAGTGTGCTCGGGAACTGTCCACCAATAGAAACATTTTAGCTACACTCGACCATTTGTAAGAACTCTTGACCTCTGAATCTAACCTCTACACAGCACAGTATTGAACGTACCGTGAACTCCAGTGCCTCATTCATCAAGCCATTGCGTTTGATTTGAAGATAGGCGTTGGCATTTCCAGTCTTCGCTATCTTTATCCTCGCAAGTCTGGCTTTCTGTGGAGAAAAGCAAGATAGTCTCACCATTAATAATCTACAGTATTTCATCCTCTGAGCAGCTTACTGCATCTCCTTCTCCCCTCTCACATGTCCCATTGCCAGCGCAGTACAATCCTGGTGCATAATGAGAAAACTTGTGCACAAAACCTGGCCCAGTCAGTGTTTCTTGGCTCCTTGATTTGATACTGCTCGGAACATTCCACTCTTGCACACTCTCGCTTTCCAATTATGCTATCCCACATGCTTTTTATTCTCCTTTCATCTTTGCTGTCCTGAAATCAAAGACCATCACATTGCCTCCCACCTATTTTCCTCCAGGAGTTCTAAATTTCCTCAGGCTCGAGTTCCTCGCACAATCTACAATTTCTAAAACAAAAGCCTCTTGGGCGTCAGCCTTGGCTCAGGTGGTTAGCTCTCTTGTGTGTGATGCAGAAATTTGTGGATTCAAGTTCCACTCCAGAGACCTCAGCACAAAATCTAGGCTGACACTCCAGTGCAGTGCTGAAGGAGTGCTGTACTGTCGGAAGTGCCATCTTTCAAGATGAGATGTTAAACCTAGTCCATGTCTGCCCTCTCAGGTGGACGGAAAAGATGCCACAGCACAATTTTGAAGAAGGGCAGGAGAGTTCTTCCCAGTGTCATGGCCAATACTTATCCCTCAACCAACATCACAAAAATATATTTATCTCTGTTGTTTGTGGGGCTGTGCCATGATTTCCTGCAGCAGTGACCACACTCTCATTGGCTGTGAAGTACTTTGGTCCTGAGGTTACAAAAGGTGTTATATAAATGCAAGTCTGTTTTTTAAAAACTAAATTTACCTTCTATTCTTAGCCCTTCACCAAGGTTTTAGCTATAATGAGGAGGCATAAATGATTACTAGCTTGTTCCTACAGCTATTCACAATATACATTAATGATTTAGATGAGGGAACTAAATGTAATATCTCCAAATTTGCAGATGACACAAAACTGGGTGGGAGGGCGAGTTGTGAGGAGGATGCAGAGAGGATTCAGGGTGATTTGGACAAGTTGAGTGAGTGGGCTAATGCATGGCAGATGCAGTATAATGTGGATAAATGTGAAGTTATCCACTTTGGTAGCAAAAACAGGAAGGCAGATTATTATCTGAACGGCTATAAACTGAGAGAGGGGAATATGCAACGAGACCTGGGTGTTCTCGTTCACCAGTCGCTGAAGGCAAGCATGCAGGTGCAACAGGCGGTAAAAAAGGCAAATGGAATTTTGGCCTTCATAGCGAGAGGATTCAAGTACAGGAGCAGGGATGTCTTGCTGCAATTATACAGAGCCTTGGTGAGGCCACACCTGGACTATTGTGTGCAGTTTTGGTCTCCTTATCTGAGGAAGGATATTCTTGCTATAGAGAGAGTGCAGAGTGCAGGTTTACCAGATTGATTCCTGGGATGGCGGGACTGACATATGAGGAGAGATTGAGTCGGTTAGGATTATATTCGCTGGAGTTCAGAAGAGTGAGGGGGGAATCTCATAGAAACCTATAAAATTCTGACAGGACTTGACAGGGTAGATGCAGGAAGGATGTTCCCGACGGTTGGGGAGTCTAGAACCAGGGGTCATAGTCTAAGGATATGGGGTAAACCATTCAGGACAGAGATGAGGAGAAATTTCTTCATCCAGAGAGGGGTGAGCCTGTGGAATTCACTACCACAGAAAACAGTTGAGGCCCAAACATTGAATGTTTTCAAAAAGGAGTTAGATATAGCTCTTGGGTCTAAAGCCAATGTCGAAAGCCGGAACAGGCTACTGAGTTGGATGATCAGCCATGATCATAATGAATGGCGGAGCAGATGCGAAGGGCCAAATGGCCTACTCCTGCTCCTATTTTCTATGTTTCTATCTACTGTGTGTTTTCCACAATTCTCATTGAGGTCAGGTGTTTGAATGTGCAGACTGTAGGAGAAACGGAGCTCCATACTTTAAGATCCACGAGGGAATGCTTTGGAGTGGGAAATATTGTAATTAATGCAACAGAATGGGGATGCAAGGAGGCAGAATAGAGCATAGGGTGATGCATTTGAAACTTAGGAGAATGAATAGAACACAGCTGAGGAGAGCAATGAGCACAGTATTATTGTAGAAAATGTGTCCATCCACTGTTACTGAATCTGTGCAGTCAGAGTATAATACACTTGCTCTCCAATCCAGAAAGCACAAACTTGTTAAAAGTATTCACCCAGGATATGTGAGGTGCACTCAACCACAAAATCGAATTCATTGGAAAAAATGTTCTGTTACATTTAGAACAATAGGATATATTAGAATTACTTAAAGAGCCTAGAGTGTGATATTTCCACTGTCTACACAGGAGGAAGTAATGAAAACATTAGCACTTAACAATGGTAATGAGAAGCATACACTTAAGAGAAAATTACTATCATTATTCAATAATTGCCATATCGAGCAGGTCCACTGTAGTGCTTCAGAAATAATAGATTGATTCTATGGGATAATGGTTGGATTAGATCTATGGTGGTTTTTGGCCGCATGACTTCCAGAAACTCTTTCTGCCACTCTTTTTGTTCAAACCTCACTTCCAGAGACTTAAGCACATAATCCAGGCTGAGACTTGGAGGCAGTGCTGTACTGAAGGAGTGCTGCATTGTCGGAGGTGCTGTCTTTTGGATGCCGAGGCCCGACCTGCCCTTTCAGGTAGACTTAGAAGATCTCTTTTTTGGCTAGCTAGGTTGGACACCAGCGCTAACTCTTTTCTTGTAGGTCACATGATCCAACCAGGCCATTCTCAGAATATCGTAGCAGTGGGTGAGATGGGTCTCAGGTCCTGTGCCTGCAGTTCCATAAAGAAAAGGACGCTCATGATTTCAATCCTGCCACGGTAGGTAGTCATCAAGTGGAGGCCAGACACTTCCCCACAGGAAGAGACTGAAAAAGAAAAGGAATAGTGTCCTTTCACTTGTACGGAAGGTCGTTCCCAATCGCAGCTCTGTTGCCTGTGTTTATTAGAGATGCTAACCTGGTCAATACCCAGTAAATGGGCAGATCGTAAACTCAAACTGGAGGCCCAAACAACGGGCAACAAAAAAAATTGCATTTATATAGCACCTTTCATAACCAATGGACAGCTCAAAACACTTTACAGCTGATGAAATACTTTTTGAAGTGTAGTCATTGTTGTAATGTAGGAAACGTGGCAGCCAATTTGTGCACAGCAAGCTCCCACAAATACAATCTGATATTGACTAGATCATCTGTTTTTTAGTGATGAGGGATGAACATTAGTCAGGGCACTGGGGAGAACTCCCCTGTTCTTCTTCAAAATAGTGGCCATGGGGCCTTTTATATCAGTGAAGGCTTTGGTTTAATATCCCGCCCAAAAGATAGTATCTCCAACAGTGCCGCGCACTCTCAGTAATGCCCTGGGAAGAGCCAATTTGGATTATGTTCCAGTCTCTGGGATTGGAGCTTGAACCCACAGTCTTTGCATTTAGTGGCTAGAAATGCTACCCACTGAGCCATGGGTAAAAAGGCACAGCCTAGGCACTACAAATACCAGGGAAATGATTCATAAATGGTCACAATGCCACCTTCCAAACCAGCGATCTCTATCACCTAGAAGGACAAGGACAGCAGATGCATGGGAACACCACCAGTTGCAAGTTCCCCTCCAAGTCACACACCATCCTGACTTGGAACTATATCGCCGTTCCTTCACTGTCGCTGGGCCAAAATCCTGGAACTCCCTTCCTAACAGCACTGTTGGTGAACCGACCCCACATGGACAACAGCGGTTCAAGAAGGCAGCTCACCACCACCTTCTCAAGGGAAATTAGGGATGGGCAATAAATGCTGGCCTGGCCAATGATGCCCACATCCCATGAAAAAATAAAAACATTTGATTATGTCTGCAGTAGGGACCTTATGAAACCAACTTACATGTGCAAATATCAAAAGCAGAATCACAGAATTGTTACAGCACAGAAGGAGGCCGTTCGTGTCTGCACTGGTTCTCCGAATGAGCAATTCACTTAGTGTCATTCCCCCACCTTCTCTGCATAATCCTGTACGTTCTTCCATTTCAGGTAACTATCTAATTCTCCTTTGAATGCCTCAATTGAACCTGACTCCACTGGACTCTTTGGCAGTGTATTCCAGATCCTAACCACTCAAAGAACAAACAAAGAACAAAGATAATTACAGCACAGGAACAGGCCCTTCGGCCCTCCAAGCCTGCGCCGATCCAGATCCTCTCTCTAAACATGTCGCCTATTTTCTAAGCTTCTGTATCTCTTTTCTTCCTGCCCATTCATGTATCTGTCTAGATACATCTTAAAAGACTCCATCGTGCCCGCATCTACCACCTCCGCTGGCAATGCGTTCCAGGTGCCCACCACCCTCTGCGTAAAGAACTTTCCACGCATATCCCCCCTAAACTTTTCCCCACTCGCTGCGTAAAAAAAGTTTTTCCTTAGGTCGCCATGGTTTCTTTTGCCAATTACCTTAAATCTGTGCCCTCTCATTGCTGATCCTTCGACTCTGTCCACACCCTTCATGATTGTGAATACTTCGATCAAATCTCCTCTCAGCTTTCTCTTCTCCAAGGAAAACAGTCCCAACTTCCCCAATCTATCTTCATAAATGAAGTTCCTCATCCCTGGAACTATTCTCGTGAGTTTTGTCTGCCATCTTGGGTCATAAGAGGTTCTAAACGAGATTTGCTACAGCCAGCTGCCCATGTCGTGTAACCATTGGGCAGAATGCCCAAGCAACCTATGGAGCCATGGAGAGTTAACATCAGATATTCCTGCAATCCTTTGAGAAGTCTGCGTACTAAAGCTCTCTGTGAACTGGAGTCCAAACCACTGCAAAATGGTGCTATGGTGTGACGATCTGCATAAGCCCAAAACAAGCTGGGGGAGGGAACAAGTTTGACTAATTATAATTGGCCAGGGCGTCAGTGAATGGTACCAAGAAAAGAAAGAAAGACCAGCATTTCTATACCACCTTTCATGATCTCAGGACATCCCAAAGTGCTTTACAGCCAATGAAGTAATTTTGAAGTGTAGTCACTGTTGTAATGGTGGGAGCTGGTGTCCAGACATAGGCCGCAGGATGTTACATTCATTTTTCATTTCAACCTTTTATTGACTGGCAAGTAAGGAACAAACAGCATTGTTAAACTTTCAGGACCTGATTGCAATACCGTATCTCCATAATGAGGCATTTGGTTACAGTGTGTAGTGGCTATGTGTTAGATTAATAATTCAGAGACCGTGAGTTTAGATCTCACTATAGCAATTTGAGAATTTGAATTCAGTTTAAAAGCAAACCAGAAATAAAAATCCAGTACCAATAAAAATGATCTTGAAGCTGTCAGATTGTTGCTCATGTCCTTTAGTGAAGGAAACCTGCCGTCCTTAACCGGTTTGGGTCTATATGTGACTCCAATCCCATCCAACGTGGTTTACTCTACCGGGTGTTCAAGAAGAAGAAAGAGGCCTTCTCAGAATAACTAGGGGGTGGACAATAAATATTGGCTTTGTCAGTGATGTAAACATCCCCAGAGTACATTGTCATGACGGTGCTTCCACTATTAATATTTTTTGAGGACTCATGTGAAAAGATTGTGAAAATTGGTTCATTTGAAAGACTGAGAAGATGCTTGGATTTGTTTTTTATAAAGGGTTACTGGAAGGACACTTTGGATTTTTTCAAAAGAACACTTACTGGAAGAGGCAATTAAGTGCTAAACAAACATGAGGAGCCTTGCTGGCTATTGGATTTGTTTACAGAGAAGTCATATGTCGAGGTTTATGGTTGTCAGGAGTTTTGGCTTTCTGATTTGGGGCTTGGACTGTTTGAATACTCAGTTGGTGTTTAGCCTGCTAAGAGAGAAGCCACCTGACTCATCCTTTTCCACCTGTTTTGGAAAATCTTCTGAGAATCCAGTGTGATAGCTGAAACCACTGATGCAGTACTTCTCCCGAAAAGCCTGTAAGACATATCCCTGACATATCCTGAACAGAACTGCTCCAGAAAGATCCCAGTGACAGTTGTGGAGGCCAGACCAAAGGCCATCTGGAAAATTCCATATCTTATCCTTTCTCTTCAAAAAATTGACAATAACTTGACCAAAGTATTTTTTGTAAGTTGATCTCTGCAGAGACAGTTTTTCATGTTTCTTTGTTTTTTTCTTTAACTGGTGTGTGTGCGCGTGTGTTAGATTATTTTAGAAGGGTAATATTTATACTTTCATATTTCAAACTGTGTGTTAATAAACTTTGCATCTTTATTGAATAAGTCTTGTTTTATAATAAATCAATAATTTTGTTGTTTATTAAAGAAACCTGGTTTAGTGGATTTTTATTCTGAAACTAATATAGAAAAAGTATATAATTGGTTCTATCGGTAACTGTGTAAAACATTTAACGGAATGACTCCTGACAACACAGAGCATGCGCAGAGTGATTGAGGATGTCATCAGTGCGTGTGAACATTTGCAGCTTGCCAGTATGAATGCGTGAATCCTCGCACTGATGTCATCACGCAATGACGCCCTAACCCCTCAATAGCCGTGATCGTCACCTACATTTCCCCCTATCAGTATCCCACTCCCTTCTCCCATTCCCGCTTAAATCACTGCTTTTAATTTCCCTCTCCAGACTACTCGCAGCTCCATTCCGCCTTGCTGCTTCCCCTCTCAGCTGCTCCCTCCCGCCTCGCCGCTGCCTTCCCTCAGCCACTTGCTCCCGCCCTCGCCTCTCCCCTCCTTGGCCGCTCGCTTCCTGCCTTGCTGCCCGAAGAAGCGGTGAGGGTGGGGGAGAGTGGGGAATGAACTGCTGAAGCGGCAAGTCGGGGAGTGAGCGGCCGAGGGCTGAGGTCAATAGGGCAATGTGGGAGCGAGTGGCTGAGAGGGGGGAAGCGGTGAAGCCTGGTGCGAGCGGCTGGGGCTGTGGGCAAGCGGGGAGTGAGCAGTGAAGTGGCAAGGTGGGGAGTGAGTGGCCGAGGCAGGGGGGAAGCTGTGCTGGAAAGTGTGCATGCGTGGCTGGTGGGTATGGAAAGATTCTAGCATGGCTTTGTGCAATAATAATAACTTACATTTATATGGCAGCTAAATCATATCTCTCAGAAACTTCCCAAAGCACTTCACAGCCAATGAATGTGATTGCCAGATTGTATGGTCAGGAAAGTTACTTGGGGCTCATTCCCACTGTAACTTTGCTGGCAGTTTGACGGGGAACGTAAATGGGGTAAAGTTATGGCGGCAGAGTGGGAACTGCTCCGAGAGAATTCTGGGTGCATGAGTCAAAGTCAGCAGCTGTTTCACATATGACAAGGTGCCAAAGACAGTAATGAGATGAATGACTAGCTCATGTGCTTTTGCTGGTGTTAAGTGAACTCAACTAAGGCAGCAGGTCGTCCCAATCATTGGTGAATCTGGCTGTGGCTAGGTGGCTAGGTCTCTCAATTCTGAGTCAGAAGGTTATTGGTTTCCACTCCCACTCCAGACACTTGAGCATAAAATGCAGACAAGCACTCCAGTTCCGTACTGAGAGAGTGCATGGCTACCAGACTTTTGGTTGAGACATTAAACTGAGGCTCTGTCTGCCTTCTCATATGGATGTAAAGATCCCATGACATCATTGGAAGAGGAGCAGAGGCGGTCTCCCTGGTGTCCTGGCTCATAATAATCCCTCAACCGACTTCATTAAAACATATTATCTGGTCATTATCACATTGTTGTTTGTGGGAGCTTACTGTGCACAAATTGGCTATTGCATATCCTACATTATAACAGTGACTACACTTCAAAAATACTTCATTGGCTGTAAAGCACTTTGGGATGTCCTGAGGTTGTGAAAGGCGCTACATAAATGCACGTTTTTTCTTTGAAGGAACATCATTGAATCTAAAAGGAGATGGAGCCTGAGTATAATATCTCATCTGAACCACGGCACCTCTAACAATGCCTGAAAGACTGTACAGGCA
This sequence comes from Heterodontus francisci, assembly GCF_036365525.1. NCBI lineage: Eukaryota > Metazoa > Chordata > Chondrichthyes > Heterodontiformes > Heterodontidae > Heterodontus > Heterodontus francisci. The sequence continues at coordinate 71,561,658 of NC_090395.1, read as the reverse complement.
TTGGTATCTTTTCTCTAGAAAAGAGAAGGCTGAGGTGATAGATGTTTTTAAGATTATGAAAGGGTTTGATAGGGGACAAGTAGAGAAGGTGTTTCCACTTATGGGGAGAACAAAACCAGGGGCCATAAATATAAGCTAGTTACTAATAAATCCAATAAGGAATTCAGAGAGTAGTTAGAATGTGTAACTCACTATCACAGGGAGTAGTTAAGGTGAATAGCATAGTTGCATTTAAGGGGAAACTAGATAAACAGATGAGGGAGAAAGGAAAAGAGGTTATGCTGATCGGGTGAGATGAAGAGGGGTGGGAGGAGGCTTGTGTGGAGCATAAACACTGGCACGGACCAGTTGGGCCAAATGGCCTGTTTCTGTGCTATAAATTCCACATAATTCTACATGATGCAGCAGTCTCTCAGTCGTGCACTGCAGTGCTAGCCTAGATAATGCATTTAAATCTTGAACTCACTCCAGTTCTTGAGCACATAATTTAGAGGCAAAATTGCTAGCAATGAACCAAATTGACACTTGAATGTACAGGCAAACATAATAGAGTCAAAAAAAAAGCCATGATATCCGACTGCAAAACAGCTAATGTAGAAGCTGGCAAATAGTGAACAGTGATGCCCACTGCGAGGCGCACCTGTAAACAAGCCTGCATAATTTTGAACTGGTAGTGCACACCAGTGCACTACCACGACGACCAGTTGCTACAGCAGCTTGGCAACAGGCGCCAACGTCAAAAACAACAACTCACAGCGTCACTTGGCAGTTTCACGTGCAGTACGTGGCAGAACCTGCCTCTCAAGGACTGGCCTTCACAGCCATCAGCAAAGGTGCAACCAAGAGAAGACACCCCACCTGAATGGATTGTTTGCTGTGTGTCCATCATCTTTCATAGATGGAAGGATACCAACCCACTAATTTTAAACTAATGCTTGAAGTATGAAAGGAGAGGAGGAAGGATGTTTTGTGCAAAAGGTTGTTAGAATATGGAATGCAATGGCACCAGCCAAGGGGGGGATGAGGAGAATCTTTTGCGCAGCGAGTTGTTGTGATCTGGAATGCACAGCCTGAATGGGCAGTGGAAGCAGATTCAATAGTAACTTTCAAAAGATAATTGGATAAATCCCTGAACAAGAAATAAATTACAGGATGGGAATGGGATTGGGTAGATAGTTCCTATATAGAATTGGCACCAAGCATAGGAATGGATTCCTTCTGTGCTATAATTTCTATAATTGCCTGCTCGAGGGTATTGCAAAATGCTTCTTTCTTTGGCCTCCTTGTCTCGAAAGACAATGAGTAAGCACCTGGAGGTGGTCAGTGGTTTGTGGAGCAGTGCCTGGAGTGGCTATAAAGGCCAATTCTAGAGTGACAGGCTCTTCCACAGGCGCTGCAGATAAAATTGATTGTCGGGGCTGTTACACAGTTGGCTCTCTCCTTGCACTTCTGTCTTTTTTCCTGCCAGCTGCTAAGTCTCTTCGACTCGCCACTCTTTAGCCCCGCCTTTATGGCTGTCTGCCAGCTGTGGCGATCACTGGCAACTGACTCCCATGACTCGTGGTCAACGTCACAGAACGTCATGTCACATTTGCAGACGTCTTTAAAGCGGAGACATGGACGGCCGATGGGTCTGATACCAGTAACGAGCTCGCTGTACAATGTGTCCTTGGGGATCCTGCCATCTTCCATGTGGCTCACATGGCCAAGCCATCTCAAGCACCATTGGCTCAGTAGGGTGTATAAGCTGGGGATGTTAGCCGCCTCGAGGACTTCTGTGTTGGAGATATGGTCCTGCCACCTGATGTCAAGGATTCTCCGGAGGCAGCGAAGATGGAATGAGTTGAGACGTCGCTCTTGGCTGACATACGTTGTCCAGGCCTCGCTGCTGTAGAGCAAGGTACTGAGGACACAGGCTTGAAACACTCGGACTTTTGTGTTCCGTGTCAGTGCACCATTTTTCCACACTCTCTTGGCCAGTCTGGACATAGCAGTGGAAGCCTTTCCCATGCGCTTGTTTAATTCTGCATCGAGACACAGGTTACTGGTGATAGTTGAGCCTAGGTAGGTGAACTCTTGAACCACTTCCAGAGCGTGGTCGCCAATATTGATGGATGGAGCATTTCAGACGTCCTGTCCCATGATGTTCGTTTTCTTGAGGCTGATGGTTAGGCCAAATTCATTGCAGGCAGCCACAATCCTGTTGATGAGTCTCTGCAGACACTCTTCAGTGTGAGAGGTTAATGCAGCATCGTCAGCCAAGAGGAGTTCCCTGATGAGGACCTTCCGTACTTTGGTTTTCACTCTAAGATGGGTAAGGTTGAACAACCTGCCACTGATCTTATGTGGAGGAAGATTCCTTCTTCTGAAGACTTGAACGCATGTGAGAGCAGCAGTGAGAAGAAGATCCCAAACAGTGTAGGTGTGGGAACACAGCCCTGTTTCATGCCACTCAGGATAGGAAAGGGGTCTGATGAGGCACCGCTATACTGGATTGTGCCTTTCATATTGTCATGGAACGAGGTGATGACATTTAGTAGCTTTGGTGGACATCCGATCTTAGCTAGTCGTCTGAAGAGACCACGTCTGCTGACAAAGTCAAAGGCTTTGGTGAGATCTATGAAAGGAACGCAGAGGGGCGTCTGTTTGTTCGCGGCATTTCTCCTGTAGCTGGCGAAGGGAGAACAGCATGTTAACAGTTGATCTGTCTGCTCGGAAGCTGCACTGTGCCTCAGGGTAGACACCCTCAGCCAGCTTCTGGAGTCTGTTTAAAACAACTTGAGCGAAGACCTTCTCCACTATGCTGAGCAGGGAGATTCCGCGGTAGTTGTTGCAGTCACCGCGGTCACCCTTGTTCTTATAGAGGGTGATGATATTGGCATCGCGCATATCCTGTGGTACTGCTCCCTCATCCCAGCACAGGCAAAGCAGTTCATGTAGTGCTGAGAGTATAGCAGGCTTGGCACTCTTGATTATTTCAGGGGTAATGCTGTCCTTTCCAGGGGCTTTTCAACTGGCTAGAGAATCAATGGCATCACTGAGTTTTGATTTTGTTGGCTGTTCGTCCAGCTCATCCATGACTGGCAGAGACTGGGCTACATTGAGGGCGGTCATCAGTGACAACATTTTCCCTGGAGCACAGTTCTAGGTAGTGCTCCACCCAGCAGTCCATTTGCTTGCGTTGGTCAGTGATCATTTCCCCTGATTTAGACTTGGGTGGGGGGGTGCGATCGTCTTGATGGTTAGCCCAAAAGCTCTCTTAATGCCATCATACATTCCTCTGATGTTTCCGGTGTCGGAGGCCAGCTGAATATGACTGCAAAGGTGTTGCCAGTAGTCATTTGCGCAGCGCCTGGCTGTTCTTTGTGGAGTGCTTCTGGCTACTTTAAGTGCTACGGATGTTAACTCGCTGGAGGCTTTCTTGTAGTTCAACAGTGCAATGCGCTTAGCGGCTATGACAGGTTCCAGCTCTTCAAAGTGAGATTGAAAACAGTCTGCATTCTGCTTCTCACGTTTGCCATAGGTGGTCATTGCTGAGTCATAGATGGCGTCTCTGATGTGGGCCCACTTGGTCTCTGCATCCCCTGCAGGAGTGTTTTGAAGGGCTTTTTCAAGTGAATTTAGAAACTTATGTAACAGCTGTGGATAAGAAATTCTGTTAGTATTGATGCGCGGGCGGCCCTTCTGCTTGGAGTGATGTAGCTTCTTTGGTTTGAGTCAAACTTTGCTGCACACCAGGGAGTGGTCGGTGCCGCAGTCCGCACTGTGGAAGCTGCGTGTGATTTGGACACTGCTTATAGAGGCTCGCCTTGTGACGATGAGGTCCAGCTGGTGCCAACGACGTGATCTTGGGTGATCTTGGGTGTCTCCATGAAACCTACGGAGATTTGGCACCAAGAAGGATTCCTTCTGTGCTGCAATTTCTATAATTGCCTGCTTGAGGGTTTTGCAAAATGCTCAGTGACAGATAAACAGTAATGAAGTAGAGGAGATGTATTAAGCAGGTGATCCCCTCCAGCCTGAATTGACTTATGTGGAATTACATAGAATCTACAGCGAAGAAATAGGTCATTTGGCCCAACTGGTCCAATCTGGTGTTTATACTCCAGACAAACTTTGTCCCCTTCACATCTCACCCTTTCAACATATCCTTCAATTCTTTTCTCCCTGGTGTACTTACCTAACTTGTCATTAAATGTATCAATGCTATTCACCTCAACTACTCCTTGTGGTAGCGAGATTCACATTCTCACTACTCTCTGGGTATAGAAGTTTCTCTTGAATTCCCTATTGGATTTATTAGTGACTCGCTTATATTTATGGCCTTTAGTTCTGGTCTCGCGGCATATGGAAATATCTTCTCTACATCTAGCCTATCAAACTCCTTTCATAATCTTGAAGAGCTCTATCAGGTCACCCCTTACATTGATCTGATTGAATGGTAGAACAAGGCTGGAGGGGCTGAAAAGCCTCCTTCTGTTCCTGTGTCCCTGACCATTTGGTGCTTGCAACTCACTGGTGGCACTTAAATGAGATATTCGCCCAGCAAACGGGCACTTTGCCAGCTGGTTTCTGCCTCGGATTTGGTTTGGCAGTGAGGGTAGGAATGGCCATTGATCTTGGCACCGAGTTTTTGTGGTGGGGGCAGAAGTCGAATTTCTGCGCCGTGAGTTTTAATTCGGTCACTCAATGTTTTTAAGCATGTGGTGAATCAAAAATCGGACAACAGATTTTACCTTTTGTGCCCGACGCTTGTCTGCTCGCTGGTTCTGATGGTAGATTCTGCTGAAGTTGGAGACAATGACTGGCACAGGTAGAGCAATCACCAGCACACCACTCAAGGAGCAGATGGAGCCAAAGATCTTCCCGGCGATTGTCTTCGGTACCATGTCACCATAGCTATGAGAGAAAGGAAGTGAGCATTTTAGAAGAGTAACCCACTTCCTCATCATTTCCCTCAGTCCCTTTTTAATCCAGAAACATGTTCTAATTGTCACTTCAGTCTATTTTCATAGTACCTCTGAACACCTCAAAGCCTGTACACCCCCTACAACTCAGTAGTGTGATGGAATACTCCCCACTTGCTTGGATAAGTGCAGCTCCAACAACACTCAAGAAGCTCAGCCCCATCCAAGGCAAAGCAGCCCGCTTGATCGGCACCCATTCACCACCTTAAACATTCACTTCCTCCACCACCAGGTCACAGTGGCAGCAGTGTGTACCATCTACAAGCTGCACTGCAGCACCTTCCAAACCCGTGCCCTCGACCACCTAGAAAAGCAAGGGCAGCAGATGCATGGGAACACCACCATCCTGACTCAGAACTAATTCACCATTCCTTCATCATTGCTGGAACTCCCTACCTAACAGAACTGTGGCACCACCTTCACAACATGGACTGCAGTGGTTGAAGAAGGCGGCTCACCACTATCTTCTCAAGGGCAACTAGGGATGGGCAATAAATGCAGGCCTTGCCTGCAATGCCACAACTTGAGAATGAATGAAAGAAAAGCTCTAGAACTCCATTACTATTTGGGGGAAAGTTTCTGCAGGACGTTCAGATTCTTAAGCTCTTACAGCTTGACTACTGGTACCAATATCCAATATCTGGAGGTCCTATCCATAGACTTGGCGACACGATGCTGACGTTATAGTGAGCAATCAGGAGATGCCGCAAGGAAAATCCATGGCGGTCATCTCAAAAAAACCCAAAAGCTCAGATTGCCGCTGAAAGCTGTCTCAGAGGCACCTTCATTCCATCAATCTGGGTTAGTGTTGGATCCTGGTATTAGAGGTGAGAGGTCACTGCTGTTGCAAATCAGAACCAGTCTCTTCCACGGTGGAGAGAAATTTACATTTCTTTCATCTGGACTGGATCCAAAACTCAGTTATCAGTGAATAAAAGACTTTAAAGGAACATCAAAACCTCTCAATTAAGTTATAGCTGGTAATCACCTCCTGATATCTGTTATTCTATACATAAACCACCCAAACCCCTGGATTAGATTCCAGTCTGTAACTCACCCCTGATATCTGTTATTCTATATATAAACCACACTGAACCCCTCAATTAGATTCCAGTCTGTAACTCACTCCCAGCTATTTATTATTCTTTATTTTAACCACTCAAACTCCTTGATTAGATTTCAGAGTGCAACTCACTTCCGGGTATCTGCTATTCTATGTATAAACCCCAACCAAAACCCTTGATTAGATTCCAACCTGTAACTCACTCCCAGTTATCTCTTATTCCATATATAAACCCAACCAAAACTCTTGATTAGATTCCAGCCTGTAACTCACTCCTAGTTATTTGTCATTCTCTATATAGATCCCAGCAAAACCCTTGATTAGATTCCAATCTATAACTCCTTCCCAGTGATTTGCTCTATACCCCCTTGATCTCTGCTGTTATTGCTGTCTGGTCTCTAATCCCTTGCTTATGCTTTGTTCACATGATGATGAGCTGCCTGCAGGTATTGCTGAGATTCTAAGTTGCAGGATTAAATGATGACAGCTGCTGTCCTTGTCACAGTCTCTCATCGTCATTTCTGGTTTCTGAAATTTGGGGATTGTGAGCTGTCACTTTAATGCAGCTTCGGGACAGGGTTGCTTGCTAACTGACCTCTGACCCCTCCAACATATCAATTTACGATGACTTGTTTTTGGTACAAATGATTTCTGTGTTGAAACACCCTGTAGGTGTCTCGAAAGTTCTGTGCCTGTGTGTACATGCTTCATTTAAATCTGTCAAAAGGCATTTTCCTCAACTCTGTTTCCAGCACCATACCCCCCAATCTACCAAATGCTTTTTTCAAATTCTCAATTTCTTTTGGTAATTCTTTTTCACTTAAAATTTCCTTGCATTTGCTACTTCTTGCACTGTTGTGACCTTGTTGTAAGTTTCAGAGAGCCACCACAGGTGTAAGGGATCAATTGTTATTCTAAATGCGATGGAAATCCTGTTTCTGTATGTAAATTGTTTTTTCACCGCACTTCAGCCAAAATTCAGGGCCTTTGTGTTCCCTGGTTCTTTAATTTTTTTGTCTCTGATATCAACAACAACAACAACGTGCATTTACATGGCACTTTTAATTTAATAAAATGTTCCAAGGTGCTTCACAGGAGAGTTATCAGGGAAAATTTGCCACCAGGTCACATGAAGAGAGATGAGAACAGGTGACCAAAAACTTTAGTCAAAAAGGTAGGTTTTAAGGAACGAGAAGTAGAAAGGCGGAGAGCTTTAGGGAGGGAATGCCACAGCTTCGGACCTTGGCAGCTGAAGGCATGGCTGCCAATGGTGGAGACACCCTTTTTATCCTTACTCTCTTCACCTGATGGCATTGACTGTCGAAATGGGGTAGGAACATAGGATTTAGGAGCAGGAGTAGGCCATTTGGCCTGTCGAGCCTGCTCTGCCATTGGTTAAGACCATGGCTGATCTGGTTGTGGCCTCAACTCCACTTTCCTGTCTGCCCCCATACCCTAGACTCCCTTGCCAATCAAAAATCTGTCTAACTCAGCCTTGAATAAATTCAATGACCCAGCCTCCACTGCTTTCTGGGGAAGAGAATTCCACAGACTAACAACCCTTTGAGAAAAAAAATTCTCCTCATCTCGTCATATATGGAGACCTCTTATTCTTAAATCCCCTAGTTCTAGTCTGTCCTACAAAAGCAAACATACTCCTGGTATCAACTCTATCAAGTCCCTTCAGGATCTTATATGTTTCAATATGATTGAATAAGGTATGGTTCCATTGGTAAATAAACAATTTCACCAACCATGTCTGAGGGCGTGTGTGTGTGTGTGTGTGTCGATCTTGAGTGGCTGTTTTCACTTGACGTCCACTAAAGGGTTACTGGAAAGTAATCAAAAGCAGAAGCCTTCACCACGTTTTCTCTTTCTTATCCCCCGTGCATCATCATAACCTCTGCCCTGGGTGAGGTCACCTCAGTGCTTCAGGGCCTACTGCTGAATGCTGTTAGTCCTTTACACTTAGTCACTGAGACCATGTTCAGTATTGGGCCAACTCCAGCTTTTGGGATCTGATTTATTTGTTTCCAGAACAAGTGGCCATAGATTAGGGTTGCCAACCTTGCAGGATTCTCCCAGAGCCTCCAGAAATTGAAGATTATTCCCCTGAACTGAAGTGAGCAATGCAGGGGGAAAAAAAATCAAAGGCAGCAATAAACAAAATTGTGTTTTTTTTTTCGTTTTTTTTTAACAGATTACTTTATTATTTATTATTGGGGATGGGAGTTGTTGGAGGGAAAGACTGTTTCACTAACAGTCAAGATTAATCCAATCAGATAACAAAAAGCCTTTTGCGTTTTTTTATTATTCATTCACAGGATGTAGCCATTGCTGGCACGGCCAGTATTTATTGCCTATACTTAATTCCCATTGAGAAGATGGTGGTGAGCTACCTTCCTGACAACCAAATGGCTTGCTGGGTTACTCCCGAGGGCAGTTAAGAGTTCATCATATTGCTGTCAGTCTCGAGTCACATATAGGCCAGACTGCCTAAGGACAGCAGATTTCCTTCCCCAAAGAACATTTGTGAACCAGATACGTTTTTGACAATCTGGCACTTTCATGGGCACCATTACTGATGCTAACTTTTTGTTCCATATTTATTTACTGAAATTCCCAACTGCTGTGGTGGGATTTGAACTCCTATCTCCAGGTCACTAGTCCCAGTCTCTGTTACGAGTCCAGTAACATAAACAGTACAGTATCATCCTCTACCATGGGCGGTGGAGAGCCAGTGGCATCTGGACGATGGACCAATGGAGGGAGTGTGTGTGTGGATGGGGTGGTTCTAGGCGGAATGTCACATGATAAAACATCCAGGAGTACACCCAATCACAGCTGGCAATTGTACCATAGATATGAGATTCAATGTGTGAGATTTGGAACAAAGAGCAAGAGAAATGTCTTCACAGAGAGTAGTGAGGTTAGGAATTTACCATGCGGTTTAGTGGTTGAGACAGGATTAGTTTGGATAGGTTGAAAAGAGGTCAAAGGGGTGAATGCGATTAGGATGAACTGCTTGCGTGGAGGGTTGGGTGTGATGTAACTTCAAGGCATTCCTAGGTAAGGGAAAGCAAGACCCTCAGGCTCTCCCCAACCACTGGTGACAGTAACTCCAGGAAGAGGAAAAACCCTGCGACCAATTCCTGGAATAGAATTTATGGTAAAGCCCCCCTTGACTCTGTACCACAGCCAAACAAACTCCCGGCGACCATTGTCAGCCATAGTGCACTAATAGATGTATTTAAACTAACCCCTTACCCACCCAAGTTTCCCAATTTGCTTATAATTATACAGAGATCAGAAATGAATAGATCAATCCAGGAAGACTGTGCTCCTTTAAACAGCTACAGCCAATTATGCTCTTTTCCCTCCCTCGTCTTTAACGCAGTAAACCATGTTTCTCTGACAATATCACCATCCATTCACTATCACTGACCTGATCTTTCAGTCCCTGAGTTCAGCTGTAAGGGTGGGTGTGGGAATGTGGGGAGCACGGGGAGAGATTTCTGAGGGAAATACGATAGTGACCTATCCGTTAACTTGTTCTCCTGGGAAACAGGCATCTGACTGAATTACTGAGGTGGAGATTGCAGTTCTTCAATAGAAAGCATTATCTGCACAATCAGACAATTCATCTTTGTACTGACATCAGACAATTCCTCTGACAGAGCTTGGTGCAGAGGGATTCATACACTATGATTCTCCTTCGCCTCTGCTTTTATTCCATGAAGATCCAAAGTACCAACATTAAGAGGTTTGTTTTTGTAGTTTTCGAGAGACTTGAGCACAAAATCCAGGTTAACTCTCTCAGTGCAGCGCTGTGGGAATGCTGCACTGTTGGAGGTGTTGTCTTTTGGAGGAGATGTTATACCGAGGTGCCCGTCTGCCCTCTCAGGTTAACTTAAAAAAAATCTCATGACACTATTTTGAAGGAGAGCAGGGGAGTTTTCCCCAGTTTTTACTGGACCAATATTGATCCCTCAACCAAAATCACTAAAAAAATAGATTATCTGGGCATTATCACATTGCTGTTTGTTGGAGCTTTTAAATTGTTTGTGTTTTCTACAACACAACAGTCACTGCACTTCAAAAATACTTCATTGGCTGTAAGGTGCTTTGGGATTTTCTGAGGCTATATAAATGAAAGTTTTTGTATAGTTGCTGGCTTATTCCGCATCCATTGTTGCCCACTGGATGGGGTGAGGTGTGAATGGGAGGAGCGGAGCTGGTGGGTGAGGTGTGATGTGGGTAAAGGGTGTTAAAAGTTTTGGGTTGTGTTTGTCTGTAACAGTGATCAATCTGCAATGCTACCCAAGATATGTCTACATCTGTTTAAGTGCTACTTTCTCTACATTTATTCTGTACTATTTTAGCTATAATGGTTCAGAATTCTGTTGCTTTGTTAAGTGCTGCTTTCTAGTGACAAAGTCTAATAACAGACCTTGACCTCTTTTAACCACTCCCTGAGCTGATTCAACACTATTCATGATGAACATATTGTAAGGGAATGTAATAAGCTTTCTCTTCTCTATTATTTTAATAAAAGTATTTACCAATAATATGTGTAAGAATGAACTGTGGTTTGCAATTATATTGTGAGGCATGTGAAATGTAACTAAACTGTTGGTAAATGCAAGATAAAGAATGCAGAACTGGAGAACAGATATCTTGTGATATCAGTACGAAATGAATGTCATATGATGTGATGAGAGTTGTGCTTTTCTTAAAATGTTGAATGAGATTATCACGGATTAATTTACTAATAATTGTTTTACTGATTCATTTGCTGACAAGTTATAAAGATAGGATTTTGTCCTTGATAATGTGGTAAAGAGTAAATTTTAAAGGTGCCTAAAAAGTTTTAGAAATGCAGTGGTTTGAATATTCTAAAATGTAAGTTGCATGTTTGAACAGACCTTGCTGTCAAAATAGGACGGGGTCTCAGGAGAGGTGCCTGCGATTGATAACTGAAGCATGTGAGCAACACCAGTAATTGATATTGTTTGTAAAAGATTGATAATAAATGTACCAGCGGTGGTTCTCGGTTCAGTCGAGAGACAGGTAGGAGAAAAAACAGGATGTCTTTACAAAATGTTGAATATGAGAAGGAAATACTTATATAAAATTGAGCTCAAGGTGTTTAAATTTGCTGCATAAGCAGGGAAATCGGAATTTGAGATGATGTGGATGAAAATGATTGTTCTCATTGAGCCAGATGACCAGCACTTTGGAGTGTAAGAGAAGAGGGAGTTGGACAGTCAAGCACTGTAGTACAAGACAAAACGAAGACACCTTAGCTTGTGTAGGTGGATGTTAATACTGGCTGGAGCCTTACACCTATCTAACTAAAGAAGCAGAACAGGAAGATGTAGACAACACATGCTACCCTGTTGAGTAACCTCACAGGTGATATATATGTTTGCAATTGTAAATTACTTCCTATGTACTACAATGTGTTAATTTCTGCTGTGTGCCAATAAAGGGTTTACTGTAACCAATTGGCATCATGCTTGAATTCCTTTGAAATCTGACAATATGTCCACCAGTTGATCATGTAGTGAAGGCAGTAATCAGTTACATGTTGTGATGGGGGAACTGTAGGGTTTTTCCACAATCTGATTGGCCTTCTTCATTTCTATCCATCCTGCCAATCTTTAGTTATTTGCTTGACCTTGAGATTTGGTTGGTTCCGGCAAAGCTGCGTTTATTTATTGTCCAGTCCTGTTTGCAATGGTCTCCCACAGTGCTAATGCTTTATTTTTGAACTTGATGCCAATTGTTAGCAACACCTCGGTGGAAATCATAAGTCAACCACATATTGTGGGACTGGAGTCCTGTCCCTGAAGGGCATCGGTGAACCAGTTTGGTTTTTACCTCAGTCCAGCAGCTTTTGTGGTCACTTTTTCCAGATTAATTTAATTAAATTTTCCATCTTGCCATGGTGGCATTTGAAATAACAACAATTTCCATTTAACTAGCAGTTTTAAGGCAGTGAAAACATGCTAAGACGCTTCAGAGGAGGGTTAGCAGACAAAATTATATCACTAGTTTGTGGGATCTTGCTATGTACAAATTGACTGCTGTGTTTTCCTCCAATCCAATAGTGACAACAACTCATTGGCTACAAAGTAGTTTAGGAAGTTCTGAAGTCGTGAAAGATGCCCTAAAAATGCAAGTTTAGTTGCTGGCTTCTTTCCCATCCCATTGTTAATCTGCTGTCGTTTCAAGCTGGTGTGGGCGTCGAGTGTGGAATGGGGGGGTGGTGGTGGGTGGGTGCGGGGAGGAAAAGGTAACGTCTGTATAACTGGGTCCAGTACCAGAACCACTAGGGCCCTTACCACTGAATAGCTGGCATTTCCTCAATGCTGGTTGGAATATATCGATTTTCTGAAATTGGGCTCCCATTGTAGAGCTTCAGCACTGGGAGCACATATCTTAAATTTGGACAAGAAGATGTTTGCACTACCTCCCCACCCGAATTTCTGATAAGCAGTCCCAGTACACAAAGCTGATAATGATAACCAGATCTGTAAATTCATAAACTCTGCCCTATGATACAGGCAGGACTCCTTGGTTTCCAACTGACCAACTAGAATACAGAACTTGCTACTTCATGGGATGGTTAAGCGAATAGTATCTAAGGAGAAGCTCGATAAACAATTGAGGGAGAAAGGGATAGAAGGTTATATTGATTGGGTGAGTAACATGGGAGGAGGCTCATGTGGATCATAAACACCAGCATGGACCAATTAGGCTAAATGGCCTGTTTCTGTCCTGTACACTCTATGTAATTCTGTGTAACTAAGTTAAGCTAATTCGGCTACTTGTAGTGTGCCTGTGACCCTTGTATCTGACATCAGCTAACTCTGCACAAGCTAGGTATAAAAATTGGTACCTTCCCAGTCTGTTTGCTCGAGTAGTTACCTGTTGAACTCCCAGGATAGGGAGCTCTCAGTTCAAACTAGCAATTGTAGTCAACAGTTAGAGTGAAAGCTTTCCGTTCAAAGTGCATTAGCATCAGGCTTCCACTTTAAGAATTGTAGTGTAGAATTCCACTGTGCAATCAATATTATTGCCTAAGTTTAATTAGGTTATCTGATTTTCTACAAAACAATTGGAACCATTTATAGAATATTAATATATAGATGAGGTGATATTGATCGATATCAGTTACTGAAACAAATCCCACTCAAAGCTGTGGACTAAAGGTGCAGATGGAATCACCTATCGCCATCAGGAACCTAAGGGGAAAGGAGTAAATGTTTTGTCGCCTCGTTCCTTGGTACGAGTCACAAGCCTGTGCTGCTAAATTTTCATATGCCCATATGGGTGTTGGGTGGGGGAGGGGGTTTTGTGGTGAAAGCATGTACTCCAGGGCAATGTAGCAGAATTTTCACCCCAAAGTTGGATCTCCAATTTATGAGCAGCAATTTACATTCCTATCACAGTGCTTAAGTCTCAAGATACATCCCAGTGGGCTTGATATGGTGGATACTGAGTATATACTGATCTGGGAGGTAGATAGAGAGTTAGGAAGGGAACACAGGAATAGGAGGAGGCCATTCAGCTCCTGGAGCCTGTCGCCCCATTCAGTTGGATATGGCTGACCTGTACATCAACTCCACATACCTACTTCCCATCCGTATGCCTTAATAGATTCATAGAATGATAGAATCTTACAACAAAGAAGGAGGCCATTTAGCCCATCATGTCTGTGCTGGCTTTTTGAAAGAGCATTCATGATTAGCCCTACATCCCTGCTTAATATTCATAATCCTGTAAGTTCCTTATTCTCAAGCACCCGTCCATCTCCCTTTTGGAATTATTTATGGAATCAGCATGCACCGCCTTTTCAGGTCGACTGTTCCAGATCCCGACAATTCTCTAAAGTGAAAAAAAATCTCTCCTCGTCTCCTCTCTAGGTCTTTTGCCAATGATTTTAAATCCATGGCCTCTGGTTATTGACCTATTCACCAGAGGGGTTTGAGCCCCTTACCCAACAAATATCTGGGGTGTAAACTTTCCACTTCGGTGAGGGGTATAAAACCTGCGGTTTTGAACCGGCTGCCTGGTCTATATACATCCCAATTTAGGTGGATTGTCTAAGGCTGCCAGTTTCACAGTCCAGATAATGTTGAATGTTCCACCCTCCTTGTTGTCTGAAGCACCAATGCCACATCAGGTGGTAATACAACAGCGGAGCCAATGGCTTCTTCCACAGACCATACTGTGATACATAATGCATAACTAAACTCACTCACTGCCATAATAATAATAAAAGCAAAATACTGCGGATGCTGGAAATCTGAAACAAAAACAAGAAATGCTGGATTCACTCAGCAGGTCTGGCAGCATCTGTGGAAAGAGAAGCAGAGTTAACGTTTCGGGTCAGTGACCCTTCTTCGGAACTCACTCACTGCCAGGCCTCTTTAGGATATTGAAACGGTGTTGTCCAACATGAATAGAAAACACACTCACGTATCTGTATGAAACTCTTTTGGCATGCAGCCCCAACATCCAGTACTGGATGAGCAGAAATTTCCTCCAGTTAAATATTGGGAAGACTGAAGCCATTGTTTTTGGTCCCCGCTCCAATCTCCATTCCCTAGCTACCGATTCCATTCCTCTCCCTCGCAACAGTCTGAGATTCAGCCAGTCTGTTCGCAACCTTGGTGTCACCTTTGACCCCGAGATGAGCTTCCGACCTCATATTCGTGTCATCACTGAGACAGCCTACTTCCACCTCCGCGACATTGCCCAACTTCGTCCCTGTCTCAGCTCATCTGCTGCTGAAACCCTCGTTCATGCCTTCGTTACCTCTAGGCTTGATTATTCCAACACACTCCTGGCTGGCCTCCCACATTCTACTGTCCGTAAACTTGAGCTCATCTAAAACTTTGCTACCCGTGGCTTAACCTGCACCGTCCTGTTCCCCCTATCACCCCTGTGCTCACTGACCTACCCTGACTCCCAGTCAAGCAACAAATTGATTTTAAAATTTTCATCCTTGTTTTCAAATCCTTCCATGGCCTCATCCCTCCCTATCTCTGTAACCTCCTCCAGCCCCACAAACCTCCAAGATCTCTGCGCTTCTCTAATTCTGGCCTCTTGTGCATCCCTGATTTTAATCACTCTGGCATTGGTGGCTGTGCCTTCAGTTGCCTAGGCCCCAGTCTGTGTAATTCCCTCCCTCCACCTTTCTACCTCTCCACTTCACTTTCCTCCTTTAAGACACTCAAAACCTTCGACCAAACTTTTGGTCATCTGAAATTAAAATAAGAAATGCTGGAAATACTCAGCAGGTCTGGCAGCATCTGTGGAGAGAGAAGCAGAGTTAACGTTTCAGGTCAGTGACTCTTGTTTTGATTTCAGATTTCCAGCATCCGCAGTATTTTGCTTATCTGACCTAATATCTCCTTTTGTGGCTTGGTCTCATACTTTGTTTTATAATGCTGCTGTGAAGTGCCTTGGGAGGTTTTATTATATTAAAGGTGCTATATAAAGATAAGTAGTTGTTGTTGGGGTGTAACTTTAATGAGGGACTTAACCCACTTATTTCAAATGGGTTGCAGCCTTTATGTCAACCTTGGCTGAGTGGAAGTGTTCTTGCCTCTGAGTCCAAAGGTTAGGTTAAAGACCCACTACAAATGTGAATCGAGTGCATTACTGAGGGAGTGCCGCACTGTCGTGTAAGTCTTTCGGATGAGATGTTAAACTGAGGCCCTGTCTGCTCTCTCAGGTGGACGTAAATGATCCTTTGGCACAATTTTGAAGAAGAGTAGGGGGGGTTCTCCTGATATCTTGATTAATAATTATCCCTTAAATAGCATCACTAAAAAATGTTTGTGGGAGCTTGCTGTATGCAGATTCGTTTCTGTGGTTACCTGTATTACAAGAGTAACTGCACTTCATTGGCTGTGAAGCACATTGGAGCATCCTGAGTATATGTGAAAGGCATTCAGCTTCCATCTTCCTTTCTGCTTCTGAGCAGAAGTGAATGATTGACAGTAATAATTAACCAGTTAGAGAGGCAGGAGCACTGGGGGTGGGATGAGTTCCTCACTGTTGCTAGGTTGCACACATCTGATTAATCCAATAAGACTAAGGACAAGTAGGCATAACCAGAATGACATTTAGTTGAATTCCAATGCCCCAATGTGTAAATGCCTAAATCTGCCAAAATCTGTCAAAATGTTAAGGCAATAGAGGGCAAATTGCCCAATTAGGGCCAGGTTGTTCATCCATTCATTTAAATGGATGGAAAGTCAAGGCCTGTAGGCTTACAACTTCCCAACCAGCCTGTCCTGTGCGCCTCAGTCTATGCTGAGAGCAGTCAGTCAAGAAACTAGTCCTTATATTTACAACACAAAAGGTTGTCCATTACTTGAATGGTCATATCCTGCGCCGTTAGGACAGCTAACTGCCCAGAGCCACTTTGCAGCTTTTATAAGGTGAATAACTCATGTCTGTGGACCTTGGGGGAAACCTACAATGGACGAGCCATTAAACTACATTCTTCGATGAGGGACATGGATTGTTTGGATGCATTGGGGAAATTTTATGCACTTACTCTCTTGTCACGGAGCTTTGCCTTGTCAGGAGCTCATGTTGGGAATTCAAGCTCAATCCAAAAGCCCTAACTTGCACTTCAAATGGGAAAAACTCAGCACCAGGAGAGTGAATTCCTAAAATTACTCCTAGGTCTTAGTCCCAGACAGTGCCAGATTGGGGAGGTCAGAGCAGGATTGTATGATTGGCATTTTTAACAGAGATGAAAAATGCTAGAATCTTACTCTGATGCAATATAAGGAGCATGGGCTCCTTCATTGGCTGTAAAGCACCTTGAGATGCCCTGAGATCGTGAAAGGTGCTATAGAAATGCAATTTTTTTCCCCTTCCTCTCACTCTCTCTTTTTTCTTTCTTCATTTCTCAGACTTAACATGTTATCCTAAAGTACTTTACCTTTGACAGCTCTTGTTTAGTTTTTACTGCTCACGTGCACAGTTGGAGGCAAATCTAGTTACATGGATCAGCCGTGAGATCCTTTTACTGATGAGGATAACTCCGGTAATCCACCATCTGCTGAATCCGCTCATCCCTGAAAACATGCAGCTGTTCAATATTGATCAGCTTATAATGCCTTCCCTCTGTTTTTTATCCCCATCGCAACTTAATTAACGTTTACACAGAGCAGAGGAGACACTATCTCTGAGAAGAGAAGAACAAAAATTACTCAAGTCAAAATGTTTCTTCATGGAATCACAGAATTGGTACAGCGCAGAAGGAGGCCGTTCGGCCCATCATGTCCACACTGGCTCTCTGAAAGAGCAACTCCCTCGGTTCCATTCCCGTGCTTTCTCCCCATAACCCTGCATATTCTTCCTTTTCATATAACTGTTACAATCAGGTGAGAAAGCTGTCCAGGGGTCCCTCTCAGATTTCACTTGCTCTTATGTAACAGGGTTTTATTTTTAAACACATTGTGTTTTTAGCTCCCCCTTGGTGAATCCTTGTTCACCACTTTCCAATTATAAGGCAAAGAAACCAGCACAAACAGGTTTTCTTAGTTTTAAAGAAGAAAAGTTGAAATTTATTAAACTTGAACAAAACTCTAATTCGGTTGACGCCTACGGATACACGACGCGCCCAAGCTAGCATGCATACACAATACACACATGCAAATAGAGACAGAAAAGAGCAGAAGGATAATAAAATGGAAAAGTTTGAGGCAATATCTGAAGAGCTGCTACGGTTCTTCAAGCTCATTGTAGAGACCTTGATTGTGGGTAGATCTTGCTTTTCGTTGGGGCCCAGTATTCTTCTTAAACCTTGTTCACTGTTGGATGCTTTTCTCTCTTGGGGTTCTTGTATCTTCTGGATTGTATCACCTTAGCAGTCTCTGGAATGCTCCTCTTACACACAATACCTGGGGATCAAGGTCCATTGTGGGTTGAATGTGTCAGTGAATGGTCCT
Source organism: Heterodontus francisci (assembly GCF_036365525.1). Lineage (NCBI taxonomy): Eukaryota > Metazoa > Chordata > Chondrichthyes > Heterodontiformes > Heterodontidae > Heterodontus > Heterodontus francisci. The sequence goes on along the minus strand of NC_090395.1, from coordinate 71,543,644 downwards.
TTGTCCTTCCAAGCACTGTCTGTTAATATGTCTTTTCCAGCCACGGCTGATCTGTTTAACAAGTCATTTCCTCACTCCAGCAATAATTTAAAATCAATGTTCATGACAAAATTAATGTGCCTCATTCTTGGCAGGTGGGGGCCTAGTATGACATAATTGTCCAGTTCCCTTTTGAATGCTTAAATTGAACCTGCCTCCATCACACTCTCAGGCAATGCATTCCAGACCTTAACCCGCTGTGTGAAAATTTTTTTCCTCATGTCACTTCTGTTTCTCTTACCAAATACTTTAAATCTGTGCCCTCTCATTCTTGATCCTTTCACAAGTGGGAACAGTTTCTCCCTATCTACTCTGTCCAGACCCCTCATGATTTTGAATACCTCTATCAAATCACCTCTCAGCCTTCTCTTCTCCAAGGAAAACAGTCCCAACTTCTCCAATCTATCTTCATAACTGGAATTCCTCATCCCTGGAACCATTCTCGTGAATCTTTTCTGCACTCTTTCCAATGCCCTCACATCTTTCCTAAAGTGCGGTGCCCAGAACTGGACGCAATACTCCAGCTGAGGCTGAACTAGTGTCTTATACAAGTTCAACATAACTTCCTTGCTCATGTACTCTATGCCCCTATTAATAAAGTCCGGGATACTGTATGCTTTATTAACCGTTACTCAACCATTTGTAAACCTATGTTTCACCGATTCAGGAGCTAGTGTCTCAGTTTTAACCTCGATGGAGCCTGGGGATCTCCACATCGTCTTGTGTTGAAAAGAACAATGCTGGGAGAGTATCTAGCATTGGTGAAGGCACAAGTCCATTTTGGACTGTGGACTGTAGATGGTGGTTAATATTAAGGTACCCAGTAGCAGAGTATGGTAATATAGTGGTTACCTTACTGCAGTGGTAATCTAGTAGACCTGGGTAAATTATGCAATTAGTTGGAGCTCAGTCCTGCTATGGCAGCTTAAGAGTTGGTCATGGAGAAGCATTCCTTAAACTAGTAAGTAACAAGACTGCCTTTTTTGAGTAAACTTGTCCTTAATGGGGTATTTGGGTAAGTGGTGCTCTTTATATGGTCATCCACCTCATCTGCCTGTAGCCCAAATGATGAACATACCAGAAACCAACAGGCTTGACTCTTCCGTGAAGACGTTTCTTGTTCTGGGATCAGTGGCGTCACATTATCAAAAATATAATGTGTGAACATGTCCTTATCAACGTGAGGGATGACTGTGCTGGGAAATGAACCTCTGTCTATTTCAAGAACACAATGTCAGCATCTTAAACACTTATCAGGTATCAGGTCCAGCATTAGTTAGATACAGAATAAAGCTCCTATGTGCCTCAACCCTGTTCAGCAGAGAGGTAATCACTGCCTCAGTGTGGTACTTTCTCCATTTCCCACATCAGTTATTCTGTGGCCTATGTGATTATCCAATGGTTCCAACTTAGAAGCAGATTTGTCCTTCCATTAGAAAGTACGTAAGGAAGTTAAGTTTCATTTAATTTTGTTTTTTAATGTTCCCTAATCTTTCCTCACAGAATTAGCCAGGCATTTTGCTTGAAGTGTGATTAAGAAAAAGGCCAGAATTTTTGCTCTCTCTCTCTTTCTCTCTCGATTATTCTTGTGTGAGATCTTGCTAAGATTGGGCGATAAATCAACATATTATTAAAAATAAAAATGAACAAATCTACATGAGTCCACTGTTGAGTAAAGGTTGGTCGTTAGGCTGTGCAGTGTTGGTGACCTGAGGCAGGTAGCAATCTGGCAAATGGCCTTACTGACTCTGGACTAAAATCTGGCCGGGTTCCCATGGTGATCGACTGATTCCCCTGTTGGGCTTGGCTCAAGGGGTCAAACTGAGAATCTCTGTCTGCACTCACACATGAACAATGGGCAGTTGGGTGACGTGCTACAGCATTCCTGTGTCCATTGAAACATGTCGAAGGAATGAGTCACTTCATTAGGAGAGGAAGGGTGAAAACCGAATGGTTAAAAAGACCACAGGCCTGAAATTCTCAATAGGCCACTCAGCCAGGGGACTGTGGTAGATGCTGAATAAGACGATTTTACGGTTTTATACCATGTGAATTTGCTCTGAAAAGAGCATTTGTTTTTCTTGAAAAAGGAGTTCTTAGAAGAACTGGCGGGTCTTGATGTTTGGGCAGCATACTCTGTCCGTCGTCTGGGGGGACAAAAACTTTCAAACAACTTTTAACTGTGGTAGAGTGGGCCTTAAGTCTGTCAAAGTCAGGTGACCAAGACCCCGTCCCAATTACAGGAAACAGTTGGGCATAACAGCAACGTCCACCCTAATCCACTGGTTTAACTTGAAAGGTGTACCTCAAGGTCCTCCCTGGCCTGAAGATTGGCTCAGTGGGTAGCACTCTCACATCTGAGTCAGAAGGTTGTGGGTCCAAATCCTATTGCAGAGATTTGAGCACAAAATTCCAGGCTGCCACTCCCAGTGACAGCACTGAGAGGGTGCTGCACTGTTGGAGGTCACATCTTTTGATGAGACGCTAACCCAAGGCCCCGCCTGCCCTCTCAGGTGGGCGTAAATGTTCTCACGGCCGCTATTTTGTAGAAGAAGAAGAGCAGGAGAGTTCCGTGGTGCCCTGGTCAATATTTATCCCTCAATCACCACTGAAAACAGATTATCGAGTCATTATCTACTCTGCTTGTGGGAGCTTGCTGTGCACAAATGGGCTGCCGAGTTTCCTACATTGCAATAGTGACTACACTTCAAAAAGCACCTCATTGGCTTTGAAGATCTTTGGTGCCGACCTGAGGTTGTGAAAGTTGCTATATAAATGCAAGTCTTTCTTTCTTTTCATGTTGGGTGTGCATAAGAAAGGTTCTTGCTCCCCCTGCCCCAACCACTTCAGAATTTTACAAAACAAGTTAAACAGTAGCATTCTCGGCAGATAATTCCACTCCAAATTCTAGACATCAATGGGTGATGTCACTTCCTGGGGCTGGATTGGAATTTTGTGTTTGACAATTCCAATTGTTCATACCAGGCATTCAGATGAAAAGATAAAACTGCAAAAAAATCCACATGCGCAGGTTGCTAAGCAATGAGTATTTGCCCATCACTAAGAAAACTGCAATATAAATATGCAAAGTACCAGAGGGGCCCATGATCTTCTACACCAAGTTTTTATTCCCAGCCCTCTAAGCTTGGATTCAGGGAACTCCTCAGAGGCTTGGCTTGTCAATCACATGAAATTGCATTGGAGTATTAATGCAATAAGCTAATTATCTTTATCCTGTGTCAGTGTTAGTAAGACCTGAATCTGTAATAAGGATGCTGAACATCCAGTCCTATTCAATCAAATTTCTTTGTGTTCCTTACCAATCAACAGAGACATTCCTGTTGAATCCTGTAGAGTCTGCATTACTGCACTCATCGTACGACCCAGGGGTTATTTCCAGTCTACCTCTCCTTTACCTGTCTAGCTTGTAAAATCTCAATTAATTAGATTGAGAAAAATGCCACCTAATGCCTCTTGTGTTTCAATGGACTGCCTCTGTTTCTTTCAATCAGTCTCACGTCTGACATTTTCCTGTCTGTAGTTGTTAATAGGCCTGTTCCAGTGTTTCCAGTCGTAGCCCAATTGGCCACGAAACAATGCCTTCACTGGGATTCAACACTGTTCCCTCTCCTTTATCCAACAATTCAGTAAAGAGAAAGCAACGGAAGGTCAGTAGAAAGCTGCATTGTGAAGCCTCCTTTACAGCAAGTGAGAGAACAGATCGCAATTTAGACAGGCACAGATTAATCAAGGGCAGTCAGCATGGATTTGTTAAGGGAAGGTGGTGTCTGACTGAATTTATTGAATTTTTTGAGTAAGTAATAAGAATGTAAGAGCAGGATTATATAAAACTCTAGTTAGGCCACAGCATACATTTCTGATCACCTCAATACAGGGACGATGTGATTACAGTAGAGAGGGTACAGAAGAGATTTACAAGGAACAAAAACAGGAAATTCTGGAAATATTCAGCAGTCCAGGCAGCATATGTGGAGAGAAAAACAGAGTTAATATTTCAGGTCGCGACCTTTCATCAGGTGTCGCCAGGACTGGAGAATTTTATCCATGAGGAAAGATTGGATAGGCTGGGGTTGTTTTAATTGAGGTATTTAAAATTATGAGGGGCCGAGATAGAGTGGATAGGAAGGACTTAGCAAAGAGATCAATAACCAAGGGGCTTATATTTAAAGTAATTGGCAGCAGAATTAGAGGAGAGTTGAGTAATTGTTTTTCACCCAGAGGGTGTTGAGGGACCAGAACTCTCTGCCTGAAAGAGTGAGACAGGTAGAACCCTCATCAGATTTTAAAAATGCTTGGAAAAGCACTTGAGGTGCCATAACCCACAGGGCTACAGATCAAAAGCTGGAAAGCGGGATTTGGCTAGATAACTCATTTACAGCTGGCAAAGGCATGATGGGCTGAATGATCCCATTCTGGGTCATAAATGTTCTTTATTTCTAAAGAATGACATTACATAGAATTTACAGCACAGAAACAGGCCATTTGGCCTAATTGGTCAATACTGGGCTTTATGCTGCTACCCTACTTCATCTAACTCGATCACTTTATCCTTCTATTCCTTTCGCCCTCATCTATTTCTTCCATTTCCCTTCCTTCTTCTTCTTTGGCCTCCTTGTCTCGAGAGACAATGGTTAAGTGCCTGGAGGTGGTTAGTGGTTTGTGGAGCAGCACCTAGAGTGGCTATAAAGGCCAATTCTCGAGTGACAGACTGTTCCACAGGTGCTGCAGATAAATTTGTTTGTCGGGGCTGTTACATAGTTGGCTCTCCCCTTGCGCTTCTGTCTTTTTTCCTGCCAACTGCTAAGTCTCTTCGACTCGTCACTCTTTAGCCCCGCCTTTATGGCTGCCCACCAGCTCTGGCGATCACTGGCAACTGACTCCCACGATTTGTGGTCAATGTCACAGGACTTCATGTCATGTTTGCAGACGTCTTTAAAGCGGAGACATGGACGGCCGGTGGGTCTGATACCAGTGACGAGCTCGCTGTACAATGTGTCCTTGGGGATCCTGCCATCTTCCATGTGGCTCACATGGCCAAGCCATCTCAAGCGCCGCTGGCTCAGTAGGGTGTATATGCTGGGGATGTTGGCCAACTTGAGGACTTCTGCATTGGAGATACAGTCCTGCCACCTGATGCCTAGATTCTCCGGAGGCAGCAAAGATGGAATGAATTGAGACGTCGCTCTTGGCTGACATACGTTATCCAGGCCTCGCTGCCGTAGAGCAAGGTACTGAGGACACAGTCTTGATACACTCGAACTTTTGTGTTCTGTGTCAGTGCGCCATTTTCCCACACTCTCTTGGCCAGTCTGGACATAGCAGCAGACGCCTTTCCCATGCGCTTGTTGATTTCTGCATCGAGAGACAGGTTACTGGTGATAGTTGAGCCTAGGTAGATGAACTCTTGAACCACTTCCAGAGCATGGTCGACGATATTGATGGATGGAGCATTTCTGACGTCCTGTCCCATGATGTTCGTTTTCTTGAGGCTGATGGTTAGGCCAAATTCATTGGAGGCAGCCGCAATCCTGTCGATGAGTCTCTGCAGACACTCTTCAGTGTGGGATGTTAATGCAGCATCGTCAGCAAAGAGGAGTTCCCTGATGAGGTTCTTCCATACTTTGGTCTTCGCTCTTAGACGGGCAAGGTTGAACAACCTGCCCCCTGATCTTATGTGGAGGAAAATTCCTTCTTCTGAAGACTTGAACGCATGTGAGAGCAGCAGGGAGAAGAAGATCCCAAACAGTGTAGGTGTGAGAACACAGCCCTGTTTCACGCCACTCAGGATAGGAAAGGGGTCTGATGAGGCACCGCTATGCTGAATTGTGCCTTTCATATTGTCATGGAATGAGGTGATGATACTTAGTAGCTTTGGTGGACATCCAATCTTTGCTAGTAGTCAGAAGAGACCACGTCTGCTGACGAGGTCAAGGCTTTGGTGAGATTTATGAAAGCAATGTAGAGGGGTATCTGTTGTTCACGGCATTTCTCCTGTAGCTGGTGAAGGGAGAACAGCATGTCAATGGTGGAACTCTTTGCTCGAAAGCCACACTGTCTCGGGGTAGACACGCTCAGCCAGCTCCTGGAGCCTGTTTAAAATGACTCGAGCGAAAACTTTCCCCACTATGCTGAGCAGGGAGATTCCACGGTAGTTGTTGCAATCACCGCAGTCACCCTTGTTTTTATAGAGGGTGATGATGTTGGCATCGCGCATGTCCTGTGGTACTGCTCCCTCGTCCCAGCACAGGCAAAGCAGTTCATGGAGTGCTGAGAGTATAGCAGGCTTGGCACTCTTGATTATTTCAGGGATAATGCTGTCCTTTCCAGGGGCTTTTCCACTGGCTAGAGAATCAATGGCATCACTGAGTTCTGATTTTGTTGGCTGTTCGTCCAGCTCATCCATGACTGGCAGAGACTGGGCTGCATTGAGGGCGGTCTCAGTGACAACATTCTCCCTGGAGTACAGTTCTAGGTAGTGCTCCACCCAGCGGAGCATTTGTTTGCGTTGGTCAGTGATCGTGTCCCCTGATTTAGACTTGAGGGGGGCGATCTTCTTGATGGTTGGCCCAAAAGCTCTCTTAATGCCATCATACATTCCTCTGATGTTTCCGGTGTTGGAGGCCAGCTGAATACCACTGCATAGGTGTTGCCAGTAGTCATTTGCACAGTGCCTGGCTGTTCTTTGTGCAGCGCTTCTGGCTACTTTAAGTGCTACGGATGTTAACTTGCTGGGGGCTTTCTTGTAGTTCAACAGTGCAATGCGCTTAGCGGCTATGACAGGTTCCAGCTCTTCAAAGTGAGATTGAAACCAGTCTGCACTCTGCTTCTCACGTTTGCGATAGGTGGTCATAGCTGAGTCTCTGATGTTTCCCTTTCCCTTTATATGCGCCCATGGCGTCTCTGACGTTTCCCTTTAAATACACCTATATTATTTACCTCAGTCACTCCTTGTGGTAGCCAGTTCCACAATCTCACCACTCTTTGTGTAAAGAAGTTTCTCCTGAATTCCCTATTGGATTTATCAGTGAATGTCTCACTTTTCTTCCCCCAACATGTGGAAATATCTTCTAAGAGCCCCATTTAAAATAGAACTGTTTAATTGATCCAAAGTCGGCAGATTGATTGCTGTGTTTCATTGGAAAGGGTCAAACCTCAGATCAATAATTAATTTGTGTTTTGTTGGGTTTATTTAACAGACCTCTTGCTGCTCTCCACTTTAACAAGAAATTTAATAGTGCCAGTTTTACAAGGAGGTTGGGCTTGACGCCTGTGAAGAAATCCGTGGCAATCTGGAGCACTATTTAGGAATGGGATATGTTTTCATCTTAGAAATGTCATTCTAATGCTGAACTTTGCCATAGCTCATAGCTATTCTCCAACTCAGCTCTGGCTAGGCTTCCAATCTTGAGCACATAATCTAGACTGACACTCAGGTGCGGTACAGAGGCAGTGCTGCACTGTCAGCGGTACTGTCTTTTGGTTGAGATGTTAAACTGAGACCCTATTTGCCCTCTCAGGTGGATATAAAAGAACCCATTTCGAAGAAGAGCAGGGGAGTTCTCTCCAGTCTTGTAGGGCAATTTTTCATTTCTCAATCAACATTGCTAAAACAGAAGATCTGGTCATTATCACTGTTTGTGGGAGCTTGCTGTGCACAAATTGGCTGCCGCGTTTCCTACATTACAACAGTGCATGCACTTCAAAAGTACTTTGGGATGTCCTGAGGTGATGCAATGAGCTGTAGAAATGCAAATCTTTCTTTTGCTTTCTTCCCTGGGTTGTCATGCTCTGGCATCAAGTGCAGAAATATTATTTCCCTACAGGGGTTTTGGGGTGTGGGAGGGGAAGGCTGGAGAGGCAGTAGCCTGTCCTAGCTTAGTCTCTGAAACCGCACCACAGGAAGGATATATTGGCCCTTGGAGGGGGTACAACCCAGATTCACCAGTGTGATACTGGGGTTAAAGGGTTAAATTATGAGGACAGGTTGCCTAAGCTTGATTTGTATTCCCTTGAGTTTGAGGGGCAGACTGATCAAGGTGTTTAAAATGATTCCATAGGATAGATATGGAGAAACTATTTTCTCTGGTGGGGGAATCGAACAAGAGGACATAATCTTAAAATTAGAACTATGTCATTCAGGAGGAAAATCAGGAAGTACATTTTCACACAGAGAGTAGAGGAAATCGGGAATTCTCTCTCCCAAAAGGCCCTGGATGCTGTGGGATAATTGGAGCTTTCAGGACTGAAACTGATAGATTTTTGTTACGTAAGGGATATGGAACTCAGGTGGTAAATGGAGTTGAGGGGCTGAATGGCTTTACTCCTATTGCTAATGTTTCTATGAAACATCTTCAGACCTCAGCTCATTTCCAGTAGCATTTGCAGATTGGCCATTGCAAACGCCTGGGAGTCAAGAGAATCCTTTGGTCTGGAGCGTGAGGGTAGGAGTGGTGGGTAGGAGTGTGAGGGTGAGGATAGGTGTGAGGATCAGGAGTGTGAGGTTCGGTGTGAGGGTCAGGAGTGTGAGGGTCGGTGTGAGGGTCAGGGGTGTGAGGGTCGGTGTGAGGGTGAGGGTAGGAGTGATAATCAGGAGTGTGAGGGTGAGGGTACGTGTGATAGTCAGGAGTGTGAGGGCGAGGGGATGTCTATTCAGTGTATGGTAGTGAGATGGATTACAGAAAGAAAGGGGAAATGTATATGCAATAAAAATTTCTGAAGTGATTCAATTTTGAATTCTGGCTGTGTCCCAATCTTTTCTGTCAAGTGATAAATAGATTGGATATGTCTCCTTAATAATCATCTATAAAGTATTACAGATTCCTGGAATTGGCTTGGTTTAAACTACAGACTGTCCACATAATGTGGATTTTAATATTCACCCTCCATAAATGGAGCTCGACAGAGATCGTCACCAGTCCTTTCATCGGGCAGCCTAAAGTATACCTTCTTCCCTTTCATTTCCTTTCACTGTTTTATTTTAAAATGTAGCTTTATGGTGAAATGTGAACCTTGACCTCCTAACGTGTATTGCCATGGGGTAAATCTTCACCTTCACTGCAGGGGTGGTTTTTTTTTTTCCAGTGCAGTCGAACACTCATCTGGTTTTCATGCCTCTGATTTTAACAGAATGAAAGTCAGGTGGGTTGTATAACGAGTGGGTGATTCACTCTGCCAGATCACTGCCACGAAAGGTGAAAATCTACCCCGTTTTAACCCAGGGGATCGGACCTTCACTAAATCAAGGTTTTTTTTCAAGTTGGGAAACCTAGATGAAGGAACAAAGAGAGAATTTATATTTATAAAGCACCTTTCACATCCTCAGGACGTCTGTCAATTACTTCCTTTTGAAAGGTAATTGTCTTTGTTTACTAGGTTAAGAACATAAGAACTAGGAGCAGGAATAGGTAATTCAGCCCCTCGAGCCTGCTCCGCCATTCAATACGATCATGGCTGATCTCATCTCAGCCTCAACTCCACTTTCCTGCCCGTTCTCCATAACCCTTCAACCCATTACTAATTAAAAATCTGTCTATCTCCTCCTTAAATTTACCCACTGTCCCGGCATCCACCGCACTCTGGGGTAGTGAATTCCACAGATTCACGACCCTGTGAGAGAAGTAATTTCTCCTCATCTCTGTTTTGAATCTGCTACCCCTTATCCTAAAACTATGACCTCTCGTTCTAGATTGCCCAACAAGATGAAACATCCTCTCTCTGTCTACTTTGTCAATCCACTTAATCATCTTATCTACCTCAATTAGATCTCTCAGTCTTCTAAACTCTAGAGAGTAAAGGCCTAAACTGCTCAATTTCTCCTCATAAGACAAACGCCTCATCTCTGGAATCAATCTAGTGAACCTCCTCTGAACTACCTCCAATGCAACTACATCCTTTCTCAAGTAAAGGGACCAAAACTGTACGCAATACTTCAGGTGCGGTCTCACTAATGCCTTGTACAGTTGTAGCAACACTTCCCTACTTATATACTCTATTCCTTTCACAATAAATGCCAAAATTCCATTTGCCTTCCTTATCACCTGCTGTACCTGCAAGTTAGTTTTCTGCGATTCAGGCAGCCATGATAAATAGGATGGTGGGATGGTCGTGGGGCAGTGGGTGGGATAATCATGATGGCAGTAGGATAATTTTAGGGTGGGGTAGGATAGTAATGAGTACCAGAGTAGGATAGAAGAACTCAAAGGGTTAAATTTCGAGGAGCGATTAGGCAAACTCGGGTTGTATTCCCTGGAATTTAGAAGGTTAAGGGATGATTTGATCGAAGTTTTCAAGATATTAAGGGAAACAGACAGGGTAGATACAGATAAACTATTTCTGCTCGTTGGGGGTCTAGGACATGGGGAAATAGCCTAAAAATTAGAGTCAGGTCTTGTTAATTGTAAATTAATTATGTTTCATTGTATGTAGGTGGGATGCATTAGCTGGTGATTCACATGAATCCCTATAAATAGACAGAGGCTAAAGCCGTGATGGTTGGATTAGGAAGTGTATGCTTGTAATGCGTAACTCTGTAAATTAATATAAAAGTTTACAAAGATTGGCTCCAGTTCTATCCTTCACCAACTGACTTTCTGGAATAGAACAGGTCTTTCAGGAGCGCAAAGGGTAGTAGAAATTTGGAACATTATTCCACAAATGGCAATTGATGCTAAATCGATTGGTAATTTTAAATCTGAGATTAATAGATTTTTGTTAACCAAAGATATGAAGGAATATGGGGCAAAGGAGGGTATATGGAGTTAGGTCACAGATCAACCATGATCTAATTGAATGACAGAATAGGCTTGAGGGGCTAAATAGCCTAATCCTGTTCCTATGTTCCTTGTGGTAGGGCAGAGGGTGGGATAGTAGAGGGTAAGCGATGAAGAAGTTAATGGGTTAGTAATGAGGAAGTAGGATGATTTTAGGGCAGAGAATAAAATGATAAATTGATTTCTGATACTTTCTTTGCTGCTGAGAAGAAATTAATTGAACATCTTAATATCAGTTGGAGATGGGAAAAAGACCTTTTCTTCTAACACAAAGACATTTAACATTGAGGAATTACCAGCCATCTCACTGAAAAATTTGACGGTGCAGTTGGGCATCCACATGTGCACCAACAGTACTTCAGGATTAACTGGAATGTGTGCACCTATGTGTGAATTACTGCATATCACCACAAACAACACTAACCTCCTGAAGCCAGACAGGGAGGTGGAACACTTTTTTTGTAGATCTTTTTGACAAAAAAGCTGTAAGATGAATCTTAATGGTTGCAGGGAAATGGTAGGTGTCAATAGGGCGGCACAGTGGTGCAGTGGTTAGCACCGCAGCCTCACAGCTCCAGCGACCCGGGTTCAATTCTGGGCACTGCCTGTGTGGAGTTTGCAAGTTCTCCCTGTGTCTGCGTGGGTTTTCTCAGGGTGCTCCGGTTTCCTCCCACAAGCCAAAAGACTTGCAGGTTGGTAGGTAAATTGGCCATTATAAATTGCCCCTAGTATAGGTAGGGAAATGTAGGGACAGGTGGGGGATGTGGTAGGAATATGGGATTAGTGTAGGATTAGTATAAATGGGTGGTTGATGGTCGGCACAGACTCGGTGGGCCAAAGGGCCTGTTTCATGGGTGTATCTCTAAACTAAACTAAACTAAATACAGCCTTGCCAAATCGAGTCATCAAACGTTCAGGCCTTAGAGGATGCTGCATCCCAGTTCACTTCATTACAAGAATGAAAATCCTTCATTTGTTCTTCTGTATTCAGCCTCCCCTGTGTCTGGCTCTTTTCATGGGTCATGTATCAAAGCTTCAACCTTGGCTGAGCAAGAGTAGTTGGGGACATGCAGTGGATCTAAGCGTGAAAGCAAATTGCCTGTAGTGCCAAGGCCGCCTCCATTGCTGGCTGTTGAAAACGTTCGGTTCTCAAAGTAATAACCTTCCCCAAACCAGGGCAAGAAGGAACAAATTATAAAAATAATATAAACTTTCACGACCTCAGGACATCCCAAAGAACTTCGCAGCCTATGAAGTACTTTTGAAGTGTAGTCACTGATGTAATGTAGGAAGCGCAGCAGACAATTTGTGCACAGCAAGCTCCCACAAGCAGTGATGTGATAATGATCAGATAATCCATTTTTTTCAGTGATGTTGGTTGAAGCCTAAATATTGACCAGGCCACCAGGGAGAACTCCCCTGCTTTACTTCAAAATAGTGCTCTAGGATTTTTTATGCCCACCTGAGAGGGCAGATGGGACCTCAGATTAATATCTCATCCAAAAGTTGTCACCTTTGACAGTGCAGCACTCCCTCAGTAACACATTGGGAATGTCGGCCTAGATATTGTACTCTGGGAGTTGAACCCACAGCTTTCTGACTCAGCAGTGAGCGTGCTGCACACTGAGCCCTTTGCCACATGCACAGAGAGTTAGCAAGAAAGATTTAAAACTGCAAATTCATACAAAATCGAGCCTGTGACTTATTTCTGGATTCCCTTCTCTGGTGAGGGTCAGACTCTCACTGGGGTACAGCTTCCGTATATCAATGGACCCGTGAGGCATTGAATTCGTTTCTTGAGTGTAGACAATAAGTGAGCTTGGTCACATCCTTACACGAGTATAATTCCTAGCAGGAGTTCTCAGCCTTGTGATCAGGAGCAGAAACATGCCCGATATTTTTCTCCTTCCTGGAAGGGAGGTACTGAGGTCAATTCTACTGTGGCCATGCCTTAGATCAACAAAGTCTGCACAGACCAAGCACAAACTGCACCTTCAGCTGCCTAGGCCCTAAACTCTGGAATTCCTTGCTAAACCTCTCTGCCTCTCTTTCCTCCTTTAAGATGGTCTTTAAAATCTACCTCTGTGACCAAGCTTTTTGGTCACCTGTCCTAATATCTCCTTATGTGGTTCGGTGTCAAATGTTATTCCTGTGAAGCAACTTGGGCCATTTTACTACATTAAAGGTAAGAGTGCCTGCAGAGTCTCATCGACAGGTTTGCGGCTGCCTGCAACGAATTTGGCCTAAACATCAGCCTCAAGAAAACGAACATCATGGGGCAGGACGTCAGAAATGCTCCATCCATCAATATTGGCGACCACGCTCTGGAAGTGGTTCAAGAGTTCACCTACCTAGGCTCAACTATCACCTGTCTCTAGATGCAGAAATCAACAAGCGCATGGGAAAGGCTTCCACTGCTATGTCCAGACTGGCCAAGAGAGTGTGGGAAAATGGCGCACTGACATGGAACATAAAAGTCCGAGTGTATCAGGCCTGTGTCCTCAGTACCTTGCTCTATGGCAGCGAGGCCTGGACAACATATGCCAGCCAAGAGCGACGTCTCAATTCATTCCATCTTCGCTGCCTCCGGAGAATACTTGGCATCAGGTGGCAGGACCGTATCTCCAACACAGAATTCCTCGAGGCGGCCAACATCCCCAGCTTATACACACTACTGAGTCAGCGGCGCTTGAGATAGCTTGGCCATGTGAGCCACATGGAAGATAGCAGGATCCCCAAAGACACATTGTACAGCGAGCTCGCCACTGGTATCAGACCCACTGGCCGTCCACGTCTCCGCTTTAAAGACGCCTGCAAACGCGACATGAAGTCCTGTGACATTGATCACAAGTTGTGGGAGACAGTTGCCAGCGTTTGCCAGAGCTGGCGGACAGTCATAAAGACGGGGCTAAAATGTGGCGAGTCGAAGAGACTTAGCAGTTAGCAGGAAAAAAGACAGAGGAGCAAGGGGAGAGCCAACTGTGTAACAGCCCCGACAAACAAATTTCTCTGCAGCACCTGTGGAAGAGCCTGTCACTCTAGAATTGGCCTTTATAGCCACTCCAGGCGCTGCTTCACAAACCACTGACCACCTCCAGGGGCTTATCCATTGTCTCTCGAGATAAGGAGGCCCAAAAGAAAAAGAAAGAAAGAAAAGGTACTATATAAATGCAAGTTATTGCACTTTGGATCTGTCTCCTCCACCCTGGTCTTTACTCACTGAACCCTCAGGGAGCAGAGCCTCAAACATGTTATATATTGTTTTTATTCATTCTCTGGATGCAGGCCTCATTGGCAAGACCAACATTTTATTGCACACTCCTACTTGCCCCAGGAAGGTGCTGGTCGGCCTTCTTCTTGAGTAGCTGTTTAATATAACTGAAAGTCTTGCAAGGCCATTTCAGAATCAACCACATTAACGTCCCATAGAAGCACAGAATGGTTACAGCACAGAAGGAGGCCATTTGGTCCATTCAGCCCATACTGGCTCTCTGCAAGAGAAATATAGCTAGCCCCACTCCCCTGCCCTTTCCTTGTAGCCCTGCAATTTTTTTCCCTTCTCGTGAACATATGGTGAAGGGTTGGCAGCTTTCCTTCCTTAGACGGACAGTCGTGAATCAGTTGGATTTTTACAACAGCTTCATAGACACTTATCCTGATACCAACTTTTTACTCCCAAGATATTTTTGCAGAATTTTTTGTTTTGAAACTGAATTCAAATTCTTAAAATGCCATGGTGGGATTCGAGCTACATGTTATCAGGCTCGGTCCCAGCATTACTGTTCCAATGCATCCACTTCACTCCTGCACCTATATCTGCTATCTCAATTATATTATATAATTTATGAATTGAACCAAAAGTAACTGTTATTGTTCCCAACCACCCCGCCTTCCTCTACTGTAATAAAAAGAACAATCTGTTTTGATTTTAAGCACAACGCAACAAAGTTCTCTCTAATTTCCCTTCGTTGAGCAATACCTGCTTGTTGCACTGTGCGGTCCCTTTAAGATTGCCACACATCTTAAAGGGACCGCTCCTTGTGTGTGGCCTGTTGTCCCCAGGTGCAGGAAGTTCTGGATGGCTGCACAGCTGCACACACGCGTAGCTTAGATGGAATGTTTACACTGCAATCCTGACTGGCTTCACAGCAGAATAGGACATAATTTGGACTCCCTCCAGTGTGAATTGGAAAATCTGAGCCAAAACCAGGCTCCTTCCCATAATAGCGCATTAAAATCAAACACAGTCCACTCTCTCTCCCATCTCCTAGCAACCATTTCAATGCAGTGCTTGCAGAGGCCTGGGAGCAGGCTCACCGGCTCACAAGAGTATGTGTTTGCCCCACCGTAAGGAAAAGACTTTGAGGGGAGGGGGAAATGGAAGAGGAGAGGGATGGGGGAGATGGAAGAAAGGTTTTCTCACCCACCTTTGACATTACCATGACCAGCACTGGCTTTTATAAGCAGTGAATCACACATAATAGTCTCCAGTCTCAGCATTGAGTTCAACAGTTTCAGATCAAAACCTCCACCTCCTTTTTTTGTGTTTTTATCGGTCTTTGGACAGCAGCTGTTGGTCATGATACATTTCCACCCCCTCTAGACCCATCCTTTGTTTCTTTCCTTGTCCCGTTACCATCCCCTTTTCAGCTTGCACCATTGTCCCTTTTGTCATTTAATCTCTTCTGCCCTCCACTCTGTCACAGACCTTCCCTTTATTCTTTCCTCTGCCCCTCCCCCATTCCCCACCTTCCTTAAAAGACTGTTACATCTCAAAGTGTGGTCCCAGTTCTGACAAAGGGTCATTGACTTGAAACATTGGCTGGAATTTTCCGGACCCTTTAGGGATGGGCTGGGAGGCGGGAAGGCTGTCAAAATTCTACGGGAAGGCGTCAGGTGGGGTGCCAAAAGTTTCACGCCACCATGCCATTTTGCCAATGGCAGGAATGTTGGCGGCTTGGACGCCTGCCAGGAGGCTAACTGAAACACTTAAGTGGCCAATAAAGGGCCATTTCCTGCCCACACAGGCATTTTGTCCACAGAGGGAGGGCCTGCAGCCTCATGGAGTGACTGCCCACTGACACCTGGCAGCCTCCCAGCAGACTCCAATAGATGGGGAGGGTCCTCCTTCAGGGGCAATCCATGGCCCACAGACAGGCCCCCGTTGGCAATGACTGTTCTTGTGGCAATGGCGCCATCGGTCCTTCACAACCACCCACCCCCCCCCCCCCACACCGATAGTCGGGGACTGGCTGCCATGTCCTGGCTACTCCCAATCCAACCTACCTGTCTCTGAGGGCACTCAGCCATTGAGGTGCCCTCTCGCTGAAGCTGCAGCCTCAGCAATGGCCGCTGCTAGCAGCGACACTACTGAAGCTGCTGAGCTGCTGGCCCTCTGATTGGGCTGGCAGCTTTTTGGGGGGTAGGCCACCATCTTTAATTGGACGGCAGCCCCAATGGTGGCCTCTTAATTGGCTGACGCCAGCGATATCCCACCCTGAGTCCCGCCTCCCGCTTTCGACCCCAGCATCCAGACTCCAGCCATCTCCAGAAAATTCAGTCCTTTGACTCTCTCTCTCCACAGATGCTGCCAGACCTGCTGAGCATTTCCAGCATTTACTGCTTTTATTTCAGATTTCCAGCGTCCGCAGTACTTTGCTCCTGTATCACACATAAGTCCTCTCTGTTGAGACCAGATTTGACAGTTCACAAGTCCTGATTCAACTCCATAAAACTGCAACTGAAGGAGCTATATCGAGAACCCATCGAATATTCATGAGCCATTAGGCCCCAGCTGGCTGAGACCTTCATTCTTATTTAGTCCGAGAATAAGTCATAGTGCATTTTATTTGTCAGATTCAGTGGCTGCATAATCAGTGTGAGCCACTGCTTGATGACTCTGGATAAAGAGAAGCCAATATTTCTGCCATAACACAGGGAATAAAGCATTGCAAGATGAAGATGAGCTGAACTAGAACAGAGGGACTTGACTGGGAAAATAGGTCAGAACCTGACTGGAGCTCGTGCTCTGAGCACTCGGCTAATTAACATTCTCCGGGCAATGGTGACGGCAGGTGGGGCAGCAGACTATAATTTTGTAAAGCAGGGGTCTGCACGTGAGCATCTGACTCAGATAGTAATTTGGAGGCTTGTTTTGTGCTCCAGATTCTGGTGACTTAAGGTTTGAATCCTCTTAGCAATTATTATTAACATACAGATCAATCACAACATGAGGCTTTTGATAGATCATGAGAAACTGATTCCAATGGGAAGACGGTCAGTAAGCAAAGGATACAGGTAATTGGCAAAAGAATCAGAGAGCGTGGGGAGATGAGGAGAATATTCTTTACTCAATCAGTTGTTACGATCTGGAACGCGCTGCCTTAAAGGGCAATGGAAGCAGATTCAATCGTAACTCTCAAAAGGAAATTGTGTAAATACTTGAAAAAATGTCTTCACCTCTGCAACGGACTGCAGTGGTTCAAGAAGGCAGCTCACCACCACTCCCCCCAGTGCAACTGGAGGTGGGCAATAAATGTTGACCTTGCCAGTGATGCATACATTCTGTGAATGAATAAATGAAGAAAAAAGGAACGATTTGCAGGACTATGGGCAAGAGCAGCAAGAAGTGGGACTAATTGAATAGCTCTTTCAAAGAGCTAGCACAGACACGATGGGCCGAATGGCCTCCTTCAGTATTGTATGAAGCCATGAACATTGATCTTTTTCCCCTTCCTTCTAATTTTCTCTTCCCCTCTCCTGACTCACATAGATTTTGGTGCCTGGAGCCTGCTCATAATGAACCCGAACTCCTGTATCACTTCTCTAGAAATGTATAGCAATTGGGAGTGGGGTCTTTAGCTGATTTTTCCCTCCCTTGCTCGGGGAGGTGGGAGGGTGCTGAGGCCAATTCCGCCGCGTCAGCAGAGATCCACTAACTCTGCAAGACCAGGGATTTGGTTTCCGTGGCTCCTCACACAAAACATTTACCCACTAAGCCTCCAAGAGAACTTTAAGAATTTCTTATGATGCACTACAGTACCACAGGGTGTAGTTAAGGCCATTAACATTTTACCTTTTAACAATTTACCTAATTAACAATTAACCTTTAAGATGAAGCGAGATGAGCACATGGGGGAGAAAGGAAGAGAAGGATATACTGTTGGGTTAGATGAAGAGGGGTGGGAGGAGGCTGGTGGATGGACCAGTTGGGCCAAGTGGCCAGTTTCTGAGCCCTAAATTCCACACAATACTGTTCGATCCCAGTTTACTGTCAACAAGCTCCCTATGTCCAGCTTCTGGCATGTGTGCGAATGTGGTAACACGACTTTTCTTCCTCCAAACCATAGGAATGGCTTCCCTTCACTCCAGACTTTCTCCTATTGCGTTTATCCAGCGCTAAGTGCATGAGATCCAAATGTTGATGCAGTCAGGAGAAGGGTGGCTATGAAAGAGTTACCCGTCAATGTGCAGTGTCATAGAAACTGCACTCTCCCTCACACACATGCACCTCTTCATTGTCGCCACTAAAGCCTAAAGGCATTATTATAATCACGTCCAAACTTGAAAGACAAGATATTTCACAAGCTCCTCTCCTAGTGCTAATCAACAAGACATAAAAGAATAAGGAATGGGAAAGTTAATTGGATCAGACAGTAACATTGGCAGGAACTGCAGGGTGTCAATCTGAATGGCAAAACCATTCTACATTCAGATAACTGCCTCATGGTTCTGAAAGCAATATTACAATATTACTTTGCACTTCCTCCTAATTAGTCTCAGCTTGCCTCCCTGGTAGTCCACTCCCCTGTCAGGAGGTCATGGGATCAAACCCCACCCCTTGGGCGTCCGTATCTAATCTAGGCTGACATTTCAGCAGAGTACTGAAAGGGTGCTGCATTGTCAGAGGTACCATCTTTCAGATGGAATGTTAAACCAAGATCCTTTGAGGATGTAAAAGACCAATCAAAGAAGATTCTCATCCTCTGTGGCATCGCACCCCCCCACCCCCGCACCCCCCACCTCTGTAACCTCCTCCAGCCCTACAACCCTCCGAGAAATCTACGGTCCTCCAAGTCTGGCCTCTTGCGCATCCCTGATTTTAATCGCTTCATCATTGGTGGGCCGTGCCTTCAGCTGCCTGGACCCTAAGCTCTGCAGTTCTCTCCCTAAACCTCTCCACCTCTCCCCCTCTCTCTCATCCTTAAGATGCTCATTAAAATGTACCTCTTTGACAAAGCTTTTGGTCACCTATTCCAACATCTTCTTCTTTGGCTTGGTGTCAAATTTTGTTTGCTCCTGTTATGTGCCTTTGAACGTAATACAACTTTAAAGGTGCTATATAAATGCAACTTGTTGTTGAGTAGGGGATTCTTGCAGGCTCATAGCTTGTAACAGATTATCATACTGCGTTAAGGAGAAAATATATAAGTGGTTGCATCTCAACTAGGATTATCATTCACGTATTTTCCATCTTCTGGGACCAGACATGCAACTGAGGTGCAGGGTTATGGGGAGAAGGCAGGGAAATGGAATTGAGGGAATTGCTCTTTCAGAGAGGCAGTGTGGACACGATGGGCCGAATGGCCTCCTTCTGTACTGTAACGATTCTGTGATTCTGTGATCTGCACTGTCCTGTCAAATGTGGCAAGAGCAGAAATGGCATGATCCTATAATTTAATTAGCACCTTTCATGACCTCAGGATATCCCAAAGTGCCTCCCAGCCAATGAAACACTTTCAAAGTTTTGGCACTGTTGTAATGCAGGAAAGCGTGACTGCTAAGAGGGTTAAAATTACGAGGCTACGTTGCATAGACTAGGCTTACATTTCCTTGAGTATAGAAGATTAATCGATGATTGAATTGAGGTGTTTAAAAGAATTTTGTAGAGTAGTTAGAGAGAAATTATTTCCTCCGGTGGTGCAGTCCAGAAAAAGGGGGCATAATTTTAAAATTAGAGCCAGGCCAATCAGGGATGATGTTGGGAAGCACCTCTTCACAAAAAAGGTAGTGATGATCTATAGCCGTCTCCCAAAAAGCTGTTGAGGATGTGGGGGTCAATTGAATATTTCAAACTGATATTGTTAGATTTTTGTTAGTTAAGTGTATCTTTTTTTATTCATTCATGGGATGTGGGCATCGCTGGCCAGGCCAGCATTTATTGCCCATCCCTAATTGCCCTTGAGAAGGTGGTGGTGAGCTGCCTTCTTGAACTGCCGCAGTCCATGTGGGGTAGGTACATCCACAGTGCTATTGACTTCGTAGCGGTTAGATACAACTGAGTGGCTTGCTAGTCCATTTCAGAGGGCATGTAAGAGTCACATGTAGGCCAGACCAGGTAAGGACAGCAGATTTCCTTCCCTAAAGGACATTAGTGAACCAGATGGGTTTTTACAACAATCGACAATGGTTTCATGGCCATCATTAGACTAGCTTTTTAATTCCAGATTTATTAATTGAATTCAAATTCCACCTTCTGCTGTGGTGGGGTTTGAACCCTGTCCCCAGAGCAATACCCTGGGTCTCTGGGTTACTAGTCCAGTGACAATACCACTATGCCACCGCCTCCCCTTAAGGATTACGGATCCAAGATGGGTAGATGGAGTTAAGATACAGACCAGCCATGATCTGATTAAATAGGGGAACTGGTTCCAGGGGCTGAAGGGCCTACTCCTTTTCCTATGTTTCTAGGAGTAGGCTATGGAGCAATTAGATGGACCCCAAAAACTGCCTCACCTCCAAAAACAAACCAGATATACTTTTCCCAAGTAATTCTTTCCTGGCCTCCACCACTGCTGCTCTTGAGCCAGTTAGGGATGGGCAATAAATGCTGGTCTAGCCAGTGACACCCACATCCCATGAACAAATAAAAACAAAAGTTGCTAGGAAATGAGCAGAGGACGAGTTCTGTAGATCCGTGCTTAGGCGCTGCTTGTCTAAGGTTAGATGGTCCTTAATGGATGGACGAATCGCTGTGTCTTTGAGGCAGCCTACTTAGGCACAGGTCTAGTTATAACAATTTGCCTGACCCATCCAACTGTATAACTATGCTCCTTTGTGTGCCATCACTGCAGGTGCCAGCAACATCTAATTAGCTGTCAGATCTTAAATTATCTCCTAGTAGTTCTCTACCCAATTCAAGAGCAATTGATCATCTGGGTAGTACGAGATGTGCAAGTGCAAAGAAAATTAAGTTCAGTCACTCATGTGCTGAATATCTGGCAAGTTACCACTTTCCCCGCTTGTTAGTTTCAGTTTTGTAATTAACAATTTAGTGATAGATGCCCCACAGGGTAATCTATCATACTCTCCATCCTTGGCACCCATTCTACCTTTTTTTGCACCTTTACCATTAGGAAATTAGCAGCTTTATTAATAATACCATCCAGCTCTCAAAACGCCAGTGTTTTTCTCTAGTGATTCACACTTGGAGGTACATTACTGCTTTAGAAAGAAGAAAAGAAAGACTTGCATTTCTTTAGTGCCTTTCAGAACTTCAGGACGCCCCAAACCACTTTACAGCCAATCAAGTACTTTGAAATGTCGTCACTGTTGTAATGTAAGAAACACAGCCAATTTGCACACAGCAAGCTCCCACAAACGGCAGTGTGATAAATGATTAGATAATCTGTTTTAGTGATGTTGATTGATGGATAAATATTACCCAGGATACCAGGGAGAACTCCCCTGCTCTTCTTCAAAATAGTGCCCTGGGATCTTTTACATCCACTTTAGAAGGCAAACGGGGCCTTTGTTTAATGTCTCATTCAAAAAGTGGAACCTCTGACAGAGCAGCACTCTCTCAGCAGCGTAGGTTTTGTGCTCAAGTCTTTGGAGTGGGACTTGAACCAACAATCACCTGACCTCGAGATGAAAGTACTAGCCAATGAACCAGAGCTGATAGCTTTTGAAAGAAGCTGAACTCTGACTGGGACTGAGTTAGGTGATGGTACTCTGCCAAAAGGTGAGGCCAGTACATTTGGTCTCAAATATCTTGTAGAAGGGGTGAGGGAGGGGAAGCAGATTACTCTGACTGCCATCCTGTGAGGACACGCAAGCATCATCCAATGTAGAGTCTGATTGCTTTCCAACTGGCTGTGGAAAAACAAGGTGACTCAAGGATGGGCATGTTGGGCACTAATGGCGGAAGGGTTGGTTGGGGAGTGGGGGGGGAATGGGTGGGGCAGTCGTAGGCAGGAAATTATGTGATGAAACCTCCAGGAATACATTCAACCAAAGCTTCCAAGACCAGAAGTAAATATAATATAGTCATTAATAAATCCAATAGGGAATTCAGGAGAAAAGTCTCTATCCAGAGAGTGGTGAGATTGTGGAAGTTGCTACCACAGGGAGTAGTTAAGGAAAATAGTACAGATACATTTAAAGGGAAGCTAGATAAGCACATGCGAGAGAAAGGAATAGAAGGTTACATTGATAACCCCTGAGATTAAGAGAATTGGGAGGAGGGCAGTGTGGAATCTCAACACTAACATGGCCTCTTTCTGTGCTGTAAATACTGTGCAACCCTTTAGGGCTGAATTTTACCGCGGGTGTGGAGATCCTGACATCGGGACGAAAAGCGGGTCCTGAGCCCACATTTATCAACAGCGGGACTGGCTCGGTGATTTTACCACATGCACCCTCCTAACTGCCCATCTGCGGGGCAGCTGTCCAATTAAGCATGGCAGGCTTGCCAACTCAATCAGATGGCGGGCAACACTGAAGCCTCAGCAGCGTTACCAGGAGAGGTGGTTGCTGTTCAGGCAGGCAGGAGCCCTCGGGAGCTCAGACCAGCGAGGTAAAAAAAAAAGTTCAGCAGGCCGAGTGCCAAAGGGGAAACTGCTCCGAAGAGATTGTTGGGATCGCAGGGTCTGCCTTCCGTGCCCGCGGCTCTCTCTCCCTCAGGTCCAGCCTGCCACAGGAAGGCCACCTCCATTAAACTGGCAGCCTCTCCATGGGGTGGGGTGGTCACATCATGCCAGCAGCTCCATAAAATGCCTCTTTATAGGGTCTTTAAGTGTGCAAATCGGCCGGCTGCCTTCTTGGAGCCAATCTACCTTGCAGCCAGCTACTGGGAAAATACTCCGGTGGCAGAACTGAGTCATCGCAGCTTGCCACTCTTTTACTGGCCCTGCTGTCTCCATTCCTGCCACACGGGCTCCGGTAAGATTCTGCTCTAAAGGTCTAACCTGAGCCACTGGACAGTAATCAGGAGTGCAAATTCTTGCTCATTTAGTCATCCACCTCCCTTGCCCATCCCTTCCCCCTCCTCTGTTGCCTGGTTACACAGAGTCCAAGTGTGCACCCTCCAGTGCCGAGATTAATTCAGTATAGACCAGCGATTAAAGCCGAGACCATCTGTTCAATATAATCGGGCACCAAAGCAGGTAATGCAGCCATCCAGTCAGTTATTAAAGGAGTCTGGGATAATGTTTGGATGTTTAGGCTGTTACGAAAGTGCTTCTGCGTTTAGTTATTTACCTTTTTTGAAGATTCATTTTTGATAGATTGAAGAAATGTTAAATTTTGGGGTTTTCAAAGAGAGTCAAGTAAAGGCCACTTGACTTTGAAAAACAGTCACCAGAAATGTTTTTTAAAAGGGGCACTGAGAGGTCTTGTGAGGAAAACCACCTGACTTTCAGCAATGACAACAAGCCTTTCTGGGAAACGACCTGACTTCCAGCTCAATAAACAACAGAGAACTTTGGACACCTGGAGAAGTTGTTTACAAAGAAGTGACGGGTCCAAATTGATGGAGGTCAAAATCTGCTGTTGTTGGTTTCACTTTTGAATTGTTTTAAGTTGGTGTTGAACTGTATAAAAAGGGAGAGGACCTCCAAGGAGAGGAGAATTCCCAAGGAAGGAGAGAAGACCACAACCCAGCTCAGCTTTCCAGCACCTCTCTAAAAGTCCCTCAGAAGTCCACTGTGTCAACTCATCTCGTCTTCTGTCTTTGAAGAAAAGCCTGCTAAATTAATTCTCAATGCCGCCTGAAATGAACTGTTCTAAAAGATCCCCGTGACCCGTCTACATGTACTCAGATGCCAGACTGTATGCCAGTCTGGCATACAACATATCTTAGTTGCTGTTTCATCAAGAATGAGCAAGTATTCAGCCCAAATGATTTTTTGCCTGTAATAGAGCTCTAGGCCAGAATTTTTCATGGGGCGGGAGGCCCTGTCCACTGGCCAAAAACTTGGTGGTGAGTCCGCTTGCCCAGGCCTTTAATTGGTCTTGAGTGGGACTTTCACCTCCTTGAGGCAGGAAGTTCTGCCTATTGAAGATGCCAGGCCAATAAGCAGGCCAGCAACTCTTAGTTCCAGCAGTGCTACTGGTGGCCACTGCTGGGACTACACCTAGACAACAGAAACACGAGGGACAATGGCCTGGGAACCAAAACAAGTTTTTAGGGCCTCGCTGGGGTCAATCGGTCAGGCCCAGAGAGGCAGTTGGGGTTAGTTGGGGGGGGGGTGGGGGGAGTGTTGTGTGTTGGGGTGGTTGGGGCTTCAGGGGTGGCCCTCTGTGGGGCACAGGATGCCTGATCAGGAGGTGCCCCCAACATCCTGCAAGAAGACTGCCTGGCTTCACCGGGTGGGGTTTTTGAGGCCTCAGCCACCCGCCAGCCAAGGGTAAAATACCCACGGAGGCGGGTGGAAGCCCTTAAGTGCCAGTTAATTAGCCACTTAAGGGCCTTGATTGACCTGCAGCGGGTGGGCTGTTTCCTGCCGCTACCAGCCCACGTAAAAGTGCAGCGGAGGCGGGAGGGGGTCAGGAACGGCCCCCCCCCCAGCCTACCACTCAATTTTATGCCCTGCCACCAGCCCACTCATTTGGGGGGGCGTAAAATTCCGGCCCTAAAAACAAAAATCCCTTTATTTTTCCGCTTAACTGGTGTATATGTGTGTGTGTGTGAGGGGCTAAGATAAAAAGGGAACTTTAATATGTCAATCTGTGTGTTTATGCTTTACTTCATTACTGGTTCAGACTTGTTTTATAATAAACTGATAATTATGTTGTTTATTAAAGAAACCTGGTTAGTGTGTTTTATCCTGGGATAAAAATTGAGTCTATGATTGATTGCTTCGGTAAGTGGGAAAAAAATGAAATACATGTTGTGTCCCGTGGAGAAGTGGAACTAGAATAAACAGTGCACTCCTCTCATCTCAGTCATAACAAGGCATTAAGGTTCTTCAACACAAGAGCATAAGAACATAAGATATAGGAGCTTAAGGAGGCCATTTGGTCCTACAAGACTGCTCCGCTATCCAACAAGATCATGGCTGATCTTCTACCTCAACCCCACCTTCGTGCAATATTCCCATATCCCTTAATTCCCTTAGTATCCAAAAGCCTATTGACTTCTGTCTTGAATATACTCAACAACTGGGCATCCACAGGCCTCTGAAGTAGAGAAGTCCAAATTCACAACCCTCTGAGTGAAGAAATTTCTCCTCATCTCAGTCCTAAATGTTCGACCATTTATTGTGAGGTTGTGACCCTGTGTTCTAGATTCCCCAGTCAGGGAAACATGTTCTCAGCACCAACCCTGTCAAACCCCTTAAGAATTTTATATGTTTCAATGAGATCACCTCTCATTCTTCTAAACTCCAGGGAGTATAGGCCTAGTCTACTCAAACTCTCCTCATAGGACAATCCCCTCATCCCAGCAACCAGTCTAATGACCCTTTGCTGCACTCCCTCTGGGGCTAGTATGTCCTTCCTTAGAAATACTCCTCTGACATGCTGTCACTTACTAACCTAGCCAGTGGTTCCCCTTCAATTCGAGATGGACATAAAAGTTCAATTACATTCCTGATTCTGATTCTCCAACCATAGCATTTATTATCTGTCCTTTCAAGGCAACCTCACACAATGTTTTAGAATGTGTTGTTACACCCAACTCTGAGCCAGCCATAGATAGTGAAATCTGCATAAACAGACAATCTAAAAAACAGACACTTATTGAGAGATCCAAATAACTTACATTGTAAAATATGTAAGAGCCACTCTGAAACCATACACTCGCGAATTACAAAGTATCGCCATCCTGCAATGCACCAACCCCTTTTACAACTTAAATTCGGGATGCAGACTGAAGTTAGATTTTAAAACTTTCAAAGAACGTGTTATATTGGAGACTGAAGACGATGATTAACCATGGATTATCACTGGATTTCTACTTGTCCCTGCTGATCCTGGGAGTTTGAATTCCCTCCACGACCGCTGTCCCTGCTCTCAAAAGCAACCTTGTTGACAACACATGGCAGAAGATATGCACACACTCTGACCTCATGCTAACCAAGATGATGTGCGCACCTGACTAAACATGGACCCAGAAAATACACATGCACCTGACACCAGGCTGTACATTTGTCTTTCCTTTGAGAGTGTCATTAGGAACAGGTTCCACTCACCAGGTTTTGTGCTTGCAAAGCCTGTTTTGTTGTTATATCTGCTTCCAAACACAAGTTCTTAGAATTGTTGCAGGTGCTGATCATAATCTCAGATGCTTCTTCAAGATGGTTGGTCAATTTTTACAGTTCGTACAATGACCATTTTGAAAATAAGAGCATCCATAGAAGCAAGGACAGCTGGTGCCTGTGGTGTCTGTAACTTACAGGTTTCACTTTTTAGAGGCTGTGTACGAGCTGGTCACAGTCCCATCTACAGTAAGGGGTGTGCGGCCATCATCACAATCCAGAGGAGTATTCTCGATTACATTGAATTGGAGTCTGGTTTTTTATTTCAATGGGGTTAGCAGAGCTTTGGACATGGCATTTGTCTGCTGCCCAGGATGTGTGTATGTGAGTGTTCACAATTGTGTGTGTGTGTGTGTGTGTGTGTGTGCGCGCGTGTGCGCGAGTGTGCACGTGTGTGTGTGTGTGTGTGTGAATCACTACACGACTTCAGAACTGGCAGGATATAACCACCATCTGGATATGTGGTCAAAACTCCAGTCAGTAGAGACTATCACAGAGAAACACTAGATAGAAAAGAGGAAATTAATGCATAACATCAAGGAGAGAAAGCTACAATATTTTAGTCACATCATTAGAGCAGAAGGTAGACAGAGACAATTATTGGAAGGAAAGATTGACGGAAAACGTGGGAGAGGGAAGCAGAGAAGAAAATGAATGATGGATGTAATGGACTGAATGCAGTTGACCTGTGCGGAATGTGTAAAGACAGCACAGGACAGACAGAGGTGGAGATTCATGACAGTCAGCCTTCTGGGAAGAAGATGGCACCAACTACAAATGAAGATAAACAAATAAGGGAGAAAGGAATAGAAGGATATATTGATGGAGTTTGATGAAGAGGGTTGGGAGAGGCTTCTGTGGAGCATAAACACAAGCAGGGGCCTGTTGGACTGAATAGCCTGTTTCTGTGCTGTACACACTTTGTTTTAATCAGTTTTTCATTGATGTAGGTTGAGTGATAAGTATTGGCCGCGGCATTGGGTGAGAATTGCCCTGTTCCTCTTCAAAATAGTTCCATGAGATGTTTAACATCCACCTGAAAGGGCACACGAGGCCTTAGTTTAACATCTGCTATTTCTCAACCCATGACTTTCTGACTTAGAGGCAAGAGTGCTAGCTTAACCATGCTGACACTCGTGTAATTCTGCATGAGTCGATGCTTTCAAGAGAGGAGGGGAGAAAGATGGAGAGAAATCGAAAATAAAAGTAAAAGACATTTGGAGCTGCAACTACTTTTCACTGCCCATCTAATGTATTCATAAGGGCTCCCACTTTCTGCCTGCTCCATTAGCCTGATCGATATCGAGCAAATATCCTAAGATAAAGATAAAAGCAAAATACTACGGATGCTGGAAATCTGAAATGAAAAGTTCTGATGAAGGGTCACAGATCTGAAACGTTTACTCTGCTTCTCTCTCCACAGATGCTGCCAGACCTGCTGAGTATTTCCAGCACTTTCTGTTCTTATTCTTCAGGTAAAGTGCTAGGGAATACACAAAGAATCCTTCAATTTAAGGGCTAGCTACGAGATAAATAACTAGCATCAAACTATTCAGCTTGACTGCCTGGAGATGAAACCTAAGGGATTAGCTCGATTTTCAAACAATTGTGTGGATTGACAATCTGGCCAGAAAACCTGCCAGAAATGCAAACTGACAGCATTATTTTTTCCCCTCCACAGATTGCTGTATATAAGACACACGGGTATAAGTTATGCCCTTTATTTTACAGCCAACTTTTTAACTTAAAAAAATTATAAATTAACTTTAGTGACGAAACCTTAAAAAAAAGTAATGTAGCCATGGAGCACTTTAGGATGTGAATGGTGCAATTTCTTTCTTTTTCATTCCTTTATGATGACAGTGGTTATGTGGCTCCCAACATTTAAAACAACACAGAAACATGCCTGAAGATGCAACTCCTCAATTTAAAAATTCTCATCCTTGTTTTCCAATCACTCCATGGCCTTGTCCCTCCCTAACTCTGTAAGCTCCTCCAGCCCTAGAACCCTCTGAGATATCTGCCCTCCTCCAATTCTAGCATCTTGCCCATCCCTTTGTGCATCCCCGATTTTAATCGCTCCATCTTTGGTAGCAGTGCCTTCAGCTGGCTAAGACTTAAGCTCAGGAATTCTCTTGCTAAACCTCTCTCTCTCCTCCTTTAAGGCATTCCTTAAAACCTACCTCTTTGACTAAGTTTTTGGTCACCTGTCCTAATATCTCTTTATGTGGCTCAGTGTCAAAGCTTGCTCATTAATGCTCCTGTGAAACACCTTCGGGCGGTTTATTACATTAAAGGTGCTATATAAATGCAATTTGTTGTTGTCCCAGTTTCCAAGATGTGCTTTTTTTAACAAGCTTTTTTTCTGTCAGGGAAATGTTTCTGCATTAAGGTCAAATCTTCCCCAAAAAGGACGCAGAGACAATTGAACACTGTCTGCTGACAGTGTCTATCAGACTGTTATCTCCTTCCACTTCCCCATTACTCATAGCTGTCAGGTAGAATACAAGACGTGTAGAAGGCAGGTAATAATGGGGGAACAAGTGCAAAGGCTGACAAAGGGAGATTTACAAGGCAGATTACAAACTCTCCTCACCTCGCCCCATTAGAAGGAGGGAAACACTTGCATTTCTATAGCCCCATGCACAACCTCAGGATGTGCCAAAGTGCTTTACAGCCAATGGAGTATAGTCACTGTCGTGATACAGGGAATGCAGCAGCCAACTTGCGCACAAGCTCCCACAAGCAGCAACGCGATGATAACCAGATAATCTGTTTTTAGTGGAGTTGGCTGGGGGACGAATATTAGCACGGGGCACCAGGGAAATCTCCCCTGCTCTTCTTTGAAATAGTGCATGGAATCTGCTACTTTCACCTGAAGGGCAGACAGGGCCTCAGTTTAATGTCTCATCTGAAGGACGAACATCTCCAACAGTGCAGTACTCCCTCAGTACTGCCCTAGAATGCTGAAATCTCTGCAGTGGGGACTTGAACCCACATCCATCTGACCCAGAGTTGAGATTGATATCCACTGAGCAAAGGCTCTCGCTGGCACAGGGAGCAATGTTAACAGGGATGCTATGGAAATGCAATGAAGGTGGGCAAGACTTCATGCTCAATAATTCTCATTCATTCCCTCTGAACTGTGAGAGCCCCAGCAATGATGTAAACCTTCCCAATCATTCTGCTGTAAAAATCTCTTCTCGGCTGTGAGGTTCTGATTTCCTTTATTGCGAGGAATATGAAAACTGATATATGAAAGTAGGTCACTCAACACTGGAAGGCACAAAGGACTCAATGGTTCTCCAGTGACTGAGGTGAGGTCCTATATTTCTTTCACTGCCTCAGGAGCGAGTTGTTATGATCTGAAATGCGCTGTCTGACAGGGTGGTGGAAGCAAATTCAATATTAACTTTCAAACAGGAATTGGATAAATACTTGAAAAGCAAACATTTGCTGGAGAGTGCAGAAAGAGAGTGGGACCATATACACAGCTCCTTCAAACAGCTGGCACAGACACGATGGGCCGATTGGCCTCCTTCTGTGCTAGATAATTCTATGATACAATCGGTTTCAGAGACTTGAAAAGAAAACACCAGGTTATAGAAAGAAATATGAACAGAAAATGCTGGAAATGCTCAGCACATCTGGCAGCATCTGTGGGGACAGAAATTGAGTGAATGGGCTGGAGACAGGTTTGGAGATGCTACGGGGTGGGGGTGGGGGGGAGGCTGAGGGTTGCGGGCTGGGAAAGCAGCGGGAAACCCCGTAGGGATGGCTCACCGAAGCCGTCCCACCTCCAGGTGA
Source organism: Heterodontus francisci (assembly GCF_036365525.1). NCBI lineage: Eukaryota > Metazoa > Chordata > Chondrichthyes > Heterodontiformes > Heterodontidae > Heterodontus > Heterodontus francisci. The sequence goes on along the minus strand of NC_090395.1, from coordinate 71,513,529 downwards.
CTTTCCCAGAGGCTGGCTGCCAGGGGAATCAGCAGCCCGCTCTATGGACGCAGCCAGGCAATAAAGCCAATCAAAACCCCAATCAAGGGCCATTTTCCCACAGTTCTGCAACTTTTCTGGTGTCACATAGCTCCCCGCTATGTCGGGAACGCTGCGGAGGCGGCCTCTCGCCTGGAGGTCAGTGGGCCATGGGTGGCTGAATTAATTAGCAGAATCGGGGGGCCACAATGCTCACAGGTGTCCAGGAGCAGCCACAGGCATCATCGGGAGGAATCAAACCTCCACCCTGAGAACCCTCACAGTAGTTTAACTTGCTCAGCACTGAAGAGGTTTTGAGGCACCCCCTTGGTCTTTCTTCCCCAGCGGTGCTCACCTCTCCCGATGGGTCTGCAATCCAGATATTGCTGCAGGCCTTCGATTTGGCCTTACCCGTGTCCCTGATCCGCCTGCCATGCCTAATTGAACGGCGAAAATGGAGGTAGCAAATTAGGAGGCCGCCTCACCTAAAGATACTCCAGTGGATGCACTGAAGCCATGTGTGGGCTTGGGACAAGCATATAAGAACATAAGAACTAGGAGCAGGAGTAGGCAATTCAGCCCCTCGAGCCTGCTCCACCATTTAATACGATCATGGCTGATCTCATCTCGGCCTCGACTCCACATTCCTGCCCGTTCTCCATAACCCTTCAGCCCATATGGTCCCGACGTTGGGGTCTCGACCCCCTCGGGAAATTGCAGCCCCATGTTTCAGGTTGGTGACCTTGCTTTCGAACTGGAAAAAGATAAAGATATAACTGGTTTTAAGCAAGTGGCAGGGATTGGGTGGGAAAAAAGAACAAAAGGGAAGGTCTGTGATAGGTTGGAAGACAGGAGACATTAAATGACAAAAGGGCAAATGGTGCAAGGCAAAAGGGGATGTTCATAGGATAAATAAAGAAACAAAAGATGGGTCTAGAGGAGGTTAGAATTAATACCAACAGCTGCCATCTAAAAACAAACAAATAAAATGGGAGAAGTGGTTATGATCTAAAATTGTTGAACTCAATGTTGAGTCCAGAAGGCTAGAAAGTGCCTAATCAAAAGATGAGAGGCTATTCTTCATTTCCTTTGAACTTCATTGGAAGAGTGTAGGAGGCCGAGGTCAGAGTGGGGGGGTGGTGGGTGGGCGGCAAGGTGGAGAATTAAAATGGCAAGTTACAAAAAGGATCTGTGGGACTTAGGGAAAGAGGAACCCTACTCTGGGAGTTCAAGTTCTGCAACTATCTTTTTTTACAGTATCTCCAAGAAGGCAGCACTCCCGCACAGATGGAGTAGGCACTTCCAGCTACTTTACACGCTCAAGGCCTGGAGCGGGACTTGAACCCACCAACTTTCGATACAGAGTGGAGAGTGCTACCAACTAAGCCAAGCTAACACTAAGAGAATGGTAACATGAGGCAAGTCCTGTTCTTGATGACACAGTAGTTGACAGCGTGACAGAGCGTGGAACTAGGCAACAGCCTAGAAATCCGGGCACGTACATGATTAAGTATACCCACTGAGGTGGAGGTGGGGTGCGCTAGAGATTTATCCCTGGGCCTGAATGGTGAGGGACATGGTGCCCTCGATATTGGGTCTGATTTCCACAAAGCTGCTGTGTTGCAGCCCCATTGATGATTGCCTGTTAGGTCGCACATCTGCCTTGTTTACAGGCTGCCTTAGAGCAAACCAATCTAAAATGGGTGCCTCCAAAAAAGATCTGTAGGGAAAGGGGCAAACGACAGTTCCAGGCGAGGGCTTTTATCTATATGGCGGCCAGCGCATTTCCACGTGTGCTTTCTGCCTGCTGTATTGGAGGCTGAGGAGGCCCTATGGCACCCAATAAACGGACATTTCAAATTACGAGGCCATAGTGGCAGTGAGCGGAGAATGGGTGATGGTTGATTGGTTGCACAACTTACACCCCATCCACTTTACGCTCCGCCCACTTTACACCCTGCTCACTTTACACCACGTCCCCTTTAAACACCGCCCACTTTAAACTCCTCCCATATTACACCCCACCTACCTTACACCCTGCTCACTTTCCACTCTGCCCACTTTAAGCTCTACCCATTTTACACCCCATCCAGTTTACAACCTGAGGGATTTCCACAATAAATGGAAATTCACCCTGTTCTAGACCAGGAAGGTCCCAGGTCTCATTCCTGGCTGGTGCTGAGGCAGCTGATGCGATATTTGGGATACAGTGCCAGGTTCCCTAATCCTGATCACTGGGCCAGTGACTCTGTGCGGGCGTGTTCTTTTCCAGTTAGGAAAAGATTGGTTTGCCTCTATGGGCTCTGTGGTTTTATGGCCAGCTGGCGCTTGAGCCTGAACGTTGCGATTGCTGTTAATTTTATTTTAAACGTGTTGCTGTTGGTGATAAAATAACGGCATTGCAAAATTAAGCTGCGTCGTCCAAACTCTCACAGGAGGCTCATCTACCTAGGCAAAGTGCTGGGGAACAGCTCGCATCAAAACAACTGAATCCCAGGAGAAAATGGGATATAAAACGTAGAAACAAATGCTGAACTACTTAATATGTAACTCTGCAATAAGTTAACTTGAATGACTTGCATTTATAGAGAACAAAAGAACTTGCATTTCCATAGTGTCTTTCACAATCTCAGGAGGTCCCAAGGTGCTGGGATAGAGAATCCGCAACCCTTAGACACAGGACCAAGGCTGTCAGAAACTGAAATCAAATGGTATCTTTACACAGTAACAGTCTTAAAATTAAAGTGAATATTTGTGAAGCACCTCAATAGTTTAATAATTTACTAATTATTACTGATCTGCTTCAAAAGCAGAAGCATTTATTCCAGAATGTGTGCTACTCCCCTTTCCACAGACACTGAATAGATGTCAAAACAGAAAATTATCTTAAATAAAATCTTATTCTAAGTAAAGCTAGTGACACAGGAAGATATGAGCACAATCGATCAGCAATACACAAAATCCAGACCTGTAAAATCTCAGCGCCACTCACATTTGCACTCTGCTATCTGTAGTATATTTTCATTGCTAGTTCTGTCACATTTCTCCTTGCCTCAAAATGTTTAATCAATTCTGGCACCTTCATGTGACTTTCTGAAAGAAAGCAGCGTCCCAGACATGATCTGAAAAGCCTTTGGTTTGTGAAGCATTGGAAATGGGTCACTTGAAGGAATTCTCAACTGACAGTCAAGAAGATCTTCCGATGCCAACTTGCATTTATATAGCATCTTTATTGTAGTAAAGTGTTCCAAGGTGCTTCACAGAAGTGATAGCAGACAAAATTTGACACCAAGTCGCATAAGAAGTTTTAAAATTTCAGATCACGACTACCGCTCCCATTTCTTCAGACAGCAGGTGCTGGTAATGATTCTGCTGTTGCCATTTACACCTCCTCTAGACCTATCTTTTGTTTCTTTACTTGTCCCGTTCCCATCTCCTTTTGTCTTGCTTCATCATTCCTTTTGTCATTTCATCTCTCCTGCCTTCCACCCTATCACAGGAAACTGTCCCCACCTCTGTACTTGCTCAAAACCTGTTACATCTCTAACTTTTCCCAGTTCTGATGAAAGGCCATCAACCTGAAATGTTAACTCTGTTTCTCTCTCCACAGATACTGCCAGACCTGCAGAGTGTTTCTAGCATTTCCTGTTGACATTAAAGGAGATCTTTGGACAGGTGACCAAAAATTTGGTCAAAGAGGTAGGTTTTAAAGGGTGGCTTAAAGCAGGAGAAAGAGGTAGGCAGGTGGACAGGTATAGGGAAGGAATTCCAGAGCTTAGGGCCTAGGCAGCTGAAGGCACGGCTGCCAAAGATGCAGCTATTAAAATCAGGGATGTGCAAGAGGGCAGAATTGGCACAGTGCAGAGACCTTGGCGGCTCTGGGGCTGGAGGAGTTTACAGAGATTGGGAGAAGTGAGGCCATGGAAGGATTTGAAAACAAGGATGAGAATTTAAACATGGAGGTAGTGTTGGACTGATCATATAATAAGCTTGTACCTCAAGTTGCTGATACTAATAGACCTTAGTGTTCTGATTTAGGATTCATCCACCAATGAGGCAGCTGCTCTATGAACAGCCCTTTCATAACTCCAGGCATGTGGCCCACAGATTTACTACTCCTGGGGAAAGTGCCATCTGCAGGTCCAGGCAATGTTCCATCGAGGGGGTGATTTGGCCCGACTATCTGCCTCTCTTCCGTGGTCAGTGTCCAGATATCCCTTGAGAGGGCGCATGCAGTGTCCACTGGAATGAAAGAGGCCTACGGCAACCGACGGGCACCGGTGGAACTTGAGTACGGACATGGACAAGCACATTTTCATTTAGTAACTTTCCTTCACCTGTAATTTGCTGTTTACTGTTTGCGCTGCTTTAAAACTTGTTAACTCTCACCGTTGTTGACCATCGCCATCCTAATTGGTGTTTACATATAAAAGAGTTAGCCCACAGATTTTAGTTTGGCTTGTTCTCCTTTGCACAAACTTTGTGTCAACAGATGGAAACCCAGGTGCAGTGAGAACTTTTGCACATTCACGGATATCTTGTCTTGTCCACACCCCTCGCACCCCCACCATTATAATTTATTTTTAGTCACAGCTAGAATCGGGGACGAGGCAATAGCACTGTGCCAATACCATCACGCCAGCCACCGTCTCATTACACTCTCCTCAGTGTATAAACATGAGAAAGTATCTTGTGGAGTAAATCACCATGGCAACCCCATACGCTTTAAAATCCTTGGCTTGTAGCATATTGTCGCATACTGCACTGCACATCAGTAACAGGCCATGACTATGAGAAAGCAGAGTTATGTCAGTGGAAAATCTGATGCAGTAACCAGCAGCAAATGGGCACTCTGCTAATGTAATTTAAATAGACCATTTCTACAGCTTTCAAATAAGAAAACCTGGTTGATTGGAAGAATTTAATCAAGATCAATATGCTTTTGTTACAGGGGGAGGTGGTGGTGTGGTGGTAATGTCACTAGACTAGCACCCCAGAGGCCCAGGTTAATGCTCTGGGGAAATGGGTTCAAATCCCACCATGGCAGCTGGTGGGATTTAAGTTTGATTAATAAATCTGGAATTAAAGCTAGTCTCAGTAATGGTGACGACGAAACCATTGCCAATTGCCATAAAAATCCATCTGGTTCATCTTTAGGGAAGGAAATTCGCCACCCTTACCTGGTCTGGCCTACATGTGACTCCAGACCCACAGCAATGTGGTTGACTCTGAAATGCCCTAGCAAGCCACTCAGTTGTCAAGGGCAATTAGTGATGTGCAACAAATGCTGGTTTTTTTCAGTGAGGCTCACATCCCATGAAAAAAATTTTTAAAAACAAAAAAACGCTATTGCTACAGTTCCACCTGCCTGATTGAATACTGGATTATATGTGTCATAGGTTCAAGTCCCATTCCAGAGGCTTGGGCACAAAATTCTAGGCCAACACTCCTGAGCAGTACTGAGGGAGTTCTGCATTGTTGGAGGTGCTGTCTTTCAGATGAGATGTTAAACTTAGGCCCCATCTGTCTTCTCAGGTGGATGTAAAAGATCCCACGGCACTATTTTGAAGACGAACAGGGGCGTTCCCCCCAGTGTCCTGGTCAATATTTATCTCTCAGCCAACATAACAAAAACAGATTATCTGATCATTATCACATTGCTGTTTATGGGATCTTGTTGTGCACAACGTGGCTGCTTCATTACAACAGTGACAAGATTTCAAGAAGTACTTCATCGGCTGTGAAGCGCTTTGGGGCTTCCTGAGGTTGTGAAAGGAGCTATATAAATCTAAGTCTTTCTTTCTTTCAACCTTTAAAGAAAATCAATAGTTACTTTTGATTAATAACTCTGAGTGATGCCAGCTGTGGTTCAGTGGGTAATACTCTCACTTCTGAATCTGAAAGCTATGGGTTCTAAGCCCCACACCAGTAATCTCGACTGATATTCTGGTGCAGTACTGAGGGAGTTCCACACTTTCGGGGGTGCTATCTTTTTCCAGATGAAATGTTAAACTTAAGCCCCGTCTGCCCTCCCAATAGCATTATTTCGAAGAAGTTCTGTCTGGTGTTCTGGCCAGTTATCTGTCAACCAGTGGCACTAAGCCAGATTATCTCATTGCTATTTGCTGGATCTTGCAGTGTGCAAATTGGTTGCTGTGTTTTCCTGCATTACAATGGTGCCTACACCTCAATAGTTCTTCATTGCTAATCACTTCAGTATGTCATGAAAGGCGCTATATAAATGCAAGTCTTTTTTGGCTCTTCAGATTCATTGCATAATTTTTAGAGTTTTAGTATATGCATTCCAGCAAAAGCTGCCACAGCAATCATGCCTGGCCATTAGATGTCTCTACCCGTGCTTCGTTGCGATATGAATGAGATTATATTGGCTAATGGTTTACTGACATCTAGTGACAATCCTATCACACTACATCCATCTGCAGTTTTAGAGCATTGCCGAGTTGGATAGTTTGCACACATCTGGTCCTTTTGGGTTTTCGGTGGCGTGTCAGCTCTGTGCTGAGGTTCAACTGTCCTGAGATTTAGTTTGTGATTATACTGTTTAACGAATCTGAGACCTGTAGCTACAGAGGACAACTCACAGCCTCGTACTGTAGAATTATAGAGTCAGCACAAAAGGAGGCCAGTTCTGTCGCTTGGAAAGAGCTAGCGAATTAATCCCACTCCATCGTTCTTTCCCTATAGCCCTACAATTTGTTTTCCTTTCAAGTATTTATCCAATTCTCTTTTGAAAGTTATTATTGAATCTGTTTCCACCATCCTTTCAGGCAACGCATTCCAGATCACAACAACTCACTGTATAAGAAAGGTTTCCTCATTTCGCCTCTGGTTCTTTCGTCAATCCCCTTTTCTCCCGACTTACACCATCAAAACCATTAATTGTTTTGAGCACCTCTATCAAATCTCCACTTAACCATTCCTGCTCTATGGAGAACAATCCCAGTTTCTCTAGTCTCTCCACATTACTGAAATCCTTCACTATGTTAGTAAATCTCTTCTGCACTCTCTCCATTCCTAAAATGTGATGCCCACAATTGGACATAATACTCCCATCTCGGGCCTAACCCCCTATTTTATAAAACTTTAACATAATTTACTTGCTTTTGTGCACTATTCCTCTGTTAATAAATATGGTAATATAGTGGTTATCTTACTGTACTAGTAATCCAGAGGCCTGGGCTAATGGTCTGGGGACATGAGTTCAAATCCCACTATGGCAGCAGGAGGTGGTGAAAGTTAATTAAATAAAATCTGAAATAAAAAAACTAGTATCAGTAATGGTGACCACAAAAGTACCAGAATGTCATAAAAACCCATTTGATCTGCCATCCTTACCCAGTCTGACCTGTATGTGACTATAGCCCTACAGCAATGTGCTTGGTTCTTAATTGCCCTTTGAAATGGCCCAGCAAGCTAGTTGCATTCAAGAATGTGCCTCAACAGCACCTTCTCAAGAACAGTTAGAGATGAGCAATAAAGGCTGGCCTTACCAGCGACACCCCGTGAATGAATTTTAAAAAAACTTCTCCTGCCACCTTCAAAGGTATGTGTGCGCACACACCCAGGTCTCGCCGTTTCTGCACCCACTTTAAAATCATACCACTTCGTTCATGTTCCCTCTCCTCATACCTCGTATCACTTCATATCATTTGTGCTAAATTACTTCTGTCAGGTATCTGCCCATTTTACCAGTCTATGTCCTTCTGACGCCTCTTACTGTCCTCCTCACTGCACATTTCCAGATTTTGGATCACCTGCAAACTTTGAAATTATGAGCTGTAAACCCAAGTCCAGGTCATTAATAGACATCAAAAAGAGCAGTGGTCCTAATACTGACTCCTGGGAACACCACTGTATACTTCCCTCCAGTGTGAAGTAGGAGTGTTGGCCCTACTCTGTTGCAGGGCAAGAGCGAGGTATAGTAACTGACAATATAACAACAGTTCTAAGGCACTGAACATCAGGGAAGATATAAAATAAAAACAAGAAATGCTGGAACCACTCAGCAGGTCTGGCAGCATCTGTGAAAAGAGAAGCAGAGTTAACGTTTCGGGTCAGTGACCCTTCTTCAGAGTTCCAAAGAAGGGTCACTGACCCGAAACGTTAACTCTGCTTCTCTTTTCACAGATGCTGCCAGACCTGCTGAGTGGTTCCAGCATTTCTTGTTTTTATTTCAGATTTCCAGCATCTGCAGTATTTTGCTTTTATATCAGGGATGATATATTGGTCTTGGAGGGGATGTAGCACAGATTCACCAAAATGATACCATGGCTTAAAGGGTTAAGTTATGAGGCAAGGTTGCATATACTTGGCTCATACTTCCTTGTGTTTAGAAGGTTGGGATGTGATTTAATTGAGGTCTTTAAAATGATAAAGGGATTTGATAGGATAGATGACAGAGAAACTACTTTCTCTGCTGGAAGAATCTAGAACAAGAGGGCATAATCTTAAAATTAGAGCTAAGCCATTTAAGAGTGCAATCAGGAAGGACCTTTTCCTCGGTGATAGTAGCAGTCTGGAACTCACTCCCTCAAATGGCTATAGATGCTGGGACAGTGGAAGTTTTCAAAACTGAGATCGATTGAATACTTTTAGCTCAGGGTAACAGGGGATATGGAGCCTAAGGTGGGTAAATGGAGTTAAGGTGTGGACCAGCCATGATCTAGTAGAATGGCTGGGGGCAGGCTCAAGGGGCTGTATGGCCTCCTCATGCTTTTCACGTTCCAATGACCATAACCTGACATAGTATTTTGGACAATGTCAATCACAGTTTTATATCTGGTTAATAAATGGCCTTTGTGACATGCAACAACAGTTCTAAGGACTCACTGACATGGCAAACATTAACTGAAATCCACGATGTGCTGGCATCAAACAGTCAGAAATTGAGGTTGCAATGTAACAGTGAGCAGATTCCAATCATTGCCCCAATTACTGGTCTTGCTGTAAGGGAGACCATCTTACTTAGACATTAGGCTTTAGACTGAAGAAACAGCTGCTGTTTGATCAGAAGCAACGAATTGTAACAGGGTAATTATTCTGCTGTCTACTGCTGTCTAGCTGTTCAAACCTTTATGCCTGAAAATCTGTCTTATACCAACTAAAGTAAGTGTGTCTTTTATTCATGTTTTTCTCTCCTTATTCCAGGTTTTCTCCTCTCCTCCGATGTTGCTTTTCATGTGTAAATGTAGTATGGTAGGAGGGTTATAATCTAGGCTGACCCTGCCCTCCTCCACTTGGTTCACACACATGCCATTTGCAGTACGGAGCCAGTGGATCACTGATTTCTGACGGATAATAGTGTCAGCTGTTGCTCAGTGGGTAGCGCTCTTGCCCCTGAATCAGAAAGTGGTGGATTCATGTCCCCCTCCAGGGTCATGTGCATAAAATCCAGGCTGACACTCCCAGTGCAGTACTGAGAGAGCCTGGCACTGTTGGAGGTGCCATCTTCCAGATGAGATACTACACTAAGGCACTGTCTGCCCTCTCAGATGGGTATGAAAAGATTCCATGGCACTATTTTGTAACAAAAAAGCAGAGGAATTCTCCCTGGCGTCCTGCTCAATAGTTAACCCTCAACTAACACCTGAACACGGATGATCTAGTTATTATCACATTACTGTCTGTGGGAACTTGCTGTGTGCAAATTGGCTGCTGTGTTTCCTACATTACAACAGTGACTACACATCAAAAATACTTCAATGTGAAGCAGTTTGGAATGTCCTGAAGTTGCTATATCTTTTTTTCCCTCCCACTCCTCTAACAACCAGACCAATTATAGTGTCCCTTCATTACCCAAGCTGCGATAAGGTAACTGAGTACCGATTGGAAATCTAATTTGGGTTCTTCCTGGTGTTTTATGACTCAGTACCAAACTGGAGAGTCTACTTATCTACAGAGCCCCTAGGAGTGGTATGGACTTGATGGTAGCTATAAGAGACCCTTTCAATTCATGAGCCCAGGAGTATAATTTTTGCCCTGAAATGGGGGCGTGAATGAAGGCGGGTGGGTTAGGGTTAGGGTTAGGGCTATGCTGACAGCTGGCGTGATGGTTTGCCAGCACCATCTCACCCCGGGCCATTTTCCTGGATCCGGGATTGGGGGCAGAAGGGCTTCCCACCTGCAAGTGGCGGGTAGCCAATTACGGTAAATAACTGGCCAATTAAGACCAATTATCCGAGCCGAGTCGATTTTTCCAGTCGGCCTGCAGGCTCCCTGTCATGTTGGGAACAGGCCAGTTGCCTGGAGACGGCCTGACGGCAGCAGACTGGGGACCAACCCTCCAGGCAGGTTCTGAGGTACTCCCTGCCTACTTGGCCACAGCTACAGCCACAGGTTGTCCAGTGGAGGGGCTCCCTGTCCACATCGGCAGCTATTTTCTAATTTTAAATTTTGTGAAGTTGCTGAGAGGGTGCCTCAAGATGCCTCTGGCTGCTAATTGGCCAATTCAGGGGAAATCACTGCCAGGTCACTGCTCTTGATACAGTGTGGAGTCGGGACCCACATTTGACCCCAACATCGGGGTCCCAACCCAAAATGCAAAGTCCTAGTATCTGATGACGTTAACTTTGGTTAATCATTGGGCCCCCAGCATACATTTGCGCTTCAGTATTGATATATACAATAGTTCACTGGGCAACATAGGAACAGGAGAAGGCCATTCAGCCCTTCCAGCCTGTCCTGCTATTTAATTACATCATGGCTGATCTGTATCTCAACTCCAGCTAGTCACCCTGTTTCCATAAACCTTGATATTCCTGCCTAAAAAAAAATTACCAATCTCAATTTTGAAATTTTCAATCATTTACTTCCTGTGAAGGACTAATTCCAATTAAAAAAAATCCACATGACAAATTAAAATGATTCATTCACATTGCTAGTGTCAAGAATAGAGGCATTCAGAATCTTGAAGAGTTTGATTTTGACAGAGTAAATAAGGAGAAATTGTTTCCATTGGCAGAAGGGTCGGTTAGCAGAGGACACAGAATTAAGAAAGAACCAGAGATGATGTGAGGAAACAATTACACAGCGAGTTGTTGTTAGTTGGAATGCACTGCCTGAAGGGTGGTGGAAGCAGAATCACAAATAACTTTCAAAAGGGAATAGGATAAATGCTTGATGAGCAGTAGATTGTAGAGCTATGGGGAAAGAACAGGGGTCTGGGACCGAACTGATAGTTCTTTCAAATAGCTGGCACAGGCACGATGGACTGAATGGTCTCCTTTTGTGCTGTATCATTCTCTGATTCTACGAAGAAGAGAATCCAACCACTGACTCAAGTGGAACATCAGCCAGGAGCAGGAGGGAAGACAGCCCCTACTCAGGTTAATGGCAGCAAGCTGGATGTGGATCCATCAGCTACCTCAACTATGGAGGTCTTGCTCAGCTGGGTCAAAAAACATGGCTGCTTGCTGGGCCTCAGCAAAAGGAAGGCTTCCTCCAGAAAAGTATGAGTTTTAATTTTCTTTTCCATCTCTTTGAATAGGGTTACTTTAGTTTGAAAGAATCACTGACTGTACCAGCCTCCCACACTTCCCAGAGTGTCCCTCGCCACTTTAACATTCCCCTTAATGCTTTGTCCTACACTTTCAGAGGCTGGATATAGTAATGTAGTGGTTAAATTACTGGGCTAAAAAGCCAGAGAAAATGCATTCAAATCCCAGCCCAGGGGTTTGAATTTGGCTCTAAAAAAAAATCTGGAAATAAAAAGCTAAGTTCGATAAAAGTGGCCATGAAGCTTTTGCATTGTTGTAAAAACACAACTGGTTCACTTCCACCTCCTGGGAACGAATAAAGAAAAGGATGAACAGTTCTACCTGCTGCATCTTATAAATGACTTTTGATAACAATAAGGCAGGCTTGGTACTGGAACAGAGGACGGAGACCTTATGAAAGTACTCGGTGAGTCATTGAGTGTGACTAAAAGTGTGACTAGATCCTTTCTTAACTTTGAGATGACTGAATCTTGTGTCGGCAAGCACCTGTGACCTTAGTCACATATACTGCTGAGCGACAACTCTAAAGCACCATTGGCAAGGCTGGCATATATTGCCCACTCCTCGTTGCCCTGAGGAGGTGGTGGTGAGCCGCCTTGTTGAACCACCGGTTTGATGTAACTAAGAGGCCTGCTCAGCCATTTCAAAAGGCCGTTAGCCATCCACTGCCTTGGTGTCAGAAGGGAGTCACACATCGACCCAGACCGGGTAAGACGACAGGTTTCCTTTCCTGAAGAACATTCGTGAACCAGTTGGGTTTTTAGCATCGTGGTCAATTTTACTGATAGCAGCTTTTAATTTACAGATTTAAAAAAAAAAGTTCGATTTCCAAACTCTTATGGTGGGATTTTAACTTATGTTCTCTGGATTGTCTGTTCAGTAATGAAGCCACTAGGTGAGCGGACATAGGAAGCATCAATTATATTCTTTTTCAGCCTAATTCTTACATCAAAACAGGCCCCAGCCCTTCAAAAAGTAATTACTTCTGTGAATGGATTTGAAGCATTTCAACAGAGAAGGAAGTGTAGCACCATTGAACCTTACAGCCCAGGAGGAGGCCATTCAGCCCATCGTACCTGTTTTGGCTGTTTGTATCCAATAGAGTATTATTATTTATTTATTATTCTGGTATGATTGGCTGTTGCTGGAATACGGGTTCCACGGACACCAGCAACCTTCATGTGCCTCATCCATGTGACCAATTGTCATAGGTTGGCTTTTCAAAAGAAAGAGTTGCATTTATATAGTGCCTTTCATGAACTCAGGATGTTCCGAAGCACTTTACAGCCAATGAAGTACTTCTGAAATGTAGCCACTGTTGCAATGGAGGAAACTCGGCCTCCACTTTGAGCACAGCAAGCTCCCACAAACAGTGACGTTGATTGAGGGAGAGATATTGGCCAGGACAGTTCAACTGTGGCTGGCATCACACCTGAGGCCATTCCTAGCCCATGTTCACACACGTGTTACCTTCCAACGGTTGCCACTAGACTGAAATAAGGAGTTGGTTGCCGGGGCTGAACTTTCCCCTCCTCAGGGGTACTCGGATCAATCGAAGCCCAGCTAAAGCTGCCCCTGCTGACATCAGCCTTTTAAGTCTCTCATTATTGCATCAAATCTTGATGCCTGACAAAATTAAACCGCAATTAATTCAAAACGAGCAAACTGGAAAACATTTACAAAATCTCGTGAAAGGTCAGATTCTAAATGGCAGTTGAAGGGATAGGCTTTGCATTACATTGCAAAGAGATCTCATTAAAATATTAATAATGTTGCGTGCAATTAGCATACCACTCGGAGGCCTTTTCCTTTTATCCATGAGTTGGAACCAATAAGGACCTAAGTGCAAGAAACTAGGGCCATAATTAATCATGACGGTTGGCCAAGCTACAAGTTTTCACTGTCTATCAGGTTGACTTTAATTTCATTGAATGCAGTTAACTTTCATTTTGTTTCTTTACTTTCTCTCACTTCCTCCTCCTTTATTCTATTTTATATAGAGACCAGCGTCAGTTGTGACATCTTTGGCGTCTATGCTTTCAGCTGTTAAGGCCCTAAGCTCTGGATGTCCCTCCCAAATCCTTGCTGCCTCTCTTTCCTCCCATAGGATGATCCTTAAAACTTATCCCACATCACTAAAACGGATGATCTGATCATTATCTCATTGTGCTTGCGGGATCTTGCTGAGCACAATTGGCTGCAGTGTTCCCTACGTTAGAACAGTCACTACACTTCAAAGAGTGCTTTCTGCTGTAGTGCTGTAAGGCGCTTTGGGATGTCCTGAGATCGTGAAAGGCGCTATATAAATGCAAGTTTTTCTTTTCGATAACTTTGCCCCCACTCTCTTATAAGTTATTTAAACCCCTCTTGACTTGCTGGCACTGGCTTGGGATGGCAGACAGCTCCACAGACCTTGGCCACCCTCTACTATCTCACTGCACACACTCCTCAGAGAGATCACCCCCTAACTTTGAGCTCCTGATCAGCAGTCTTTTCCACAGGCCTGCCCAGAGTGTTCACCCATTCATTTCAAATGTGCGTAAAACTGGGCATCGCACATAAAATCATAGATCCGTGCTCACAGCAGGAGGCCATTGTGCCCATCGTGCCTGCTCTCTTAAAGAGCTATCAGTTAGTTCCACTAATTCTTTCCCCATAGCCCTGCAATTTTTTCCATTTCTATTTATCCAATTCTCTTTTGAAAGTGACTATTGAATCTGCTCCAAGGTCTTGATATCCGTCCTATAATGTGGTGCCCAAAAGTGGACACAATACACCAGATGACAAGTGCCTGAAGTTTGGTATTTGCCCAAGTTAAGGATCTCTGTTGGAAGCCCAAAGTCAGAAAATGATGAGGAGTGATTCCATCGTCATCACCTCAGAAAGACTGACAGCTTAATGTCCTCCCCTATGGACCTCGGCACCGCCAATATTCTTATTCAATGCACAATCTACTTCAGCTGTTTATTTTGGAGGCTCTTAAACATGGAGAGGTATTTATGGGAGGGGAACTGAAGCCGAGATCCCCGCATTGATCTATTCTGGAAGGCCCGCTGAATTTAGTGCCGATCAGGCACTTAAGTGGACAGCGGCGGGTCTTCCGTAGGATTTAGGACCCTGTCACCGGAAGTCCCGGCCTTGGACAACTGCTGGCCAATCAGAGGGCCAGAAACTCTGTAGTATTGGCCGTGACAGCAGGAGTGGTGGTCACTGCCCGTACTGCAGAAAGCCTGGGACTAGGCCAAACGCTGGAGACCGGGACCAAAGGTAAATGAGGCAGGGTCGTCGGGGCCAGTCCAGCAGGCTCCGGTGATGATGGGGCAGGATAGGGTGGGCAATGAGGGTGGGGGGTTGTTAACGGAGGGCTGGCCTTTCAAACTGGGGGCCCTTCATGGGATTGCCCACGAAGGAGGCCCCCCCCCCAAGCCCGCAGTGAGGCTGCCTTGTTTTACTGTGTGACCTCCCACGTGGCAGAGGACCCCCGCACTACTGCTGGTGTAAATCCAGCAGTGGTGGGAAGAGGCCCTTAAGTGTCTAGTGATTGGTCACGTAAGGGCCTCAAATGGCCTCTGGGTGCAAAGGCCGTGATTGGCCTTTCCCGCCCCCAACTTAATTGCTGCAATGGGAAGGTGACAGACCCTCCGTCCCCCTGCCTTCCTTCACAGTCCTATGGCCACCCCTGCCTCCTAGCCCATCACCAGGGGGCCCCTATGGATGGAATTTTATGCTGGTGGTGGGGGTCTCAAAATTAGGGGAAATCGACACCGAGATCCAGGCCCTCAGTGGGCCCCCCCTTCCAGATGTCAGGTCCCTTGTTCAGACATTAAGTGCCTTTTAATGAGGGACACCCCCCCACAGCCAGGAAGCAGCCAGCACGTTTTATCGTGCTGTGCTTCCCGTGCAGCGGTAGGCCTGGCTGCCACACAGGTAATCGCGGCTGTACCGAGAAGAAGCCCTTTATTAGGGGTTCATTACCCAGTTAAGGGCCTCAACTGGTGGCAGGGTGGGAAGGCCGTTCACAGGCCTTTGTGCCCTGGACTAAATTTTGCCGAAGGCTGTGTCCCCCCCACCTGATTTTATGCGTTCCCCACCTCTAAACCCACCGCGGGGGGAGCATAAAATTCCACCCCATACGTTTGTTTATGTGCATTTGTGCATGTCTCTGTGTGTGTTTACATGTTCCCATCTGTGTGTTTCTGCATGTGTTTGTGTGTGTTTTTAAGTGTGTATCTTTGTGTGTGTGTGAAGGAGTGTGTGTGAGTGTATGTATGAGTGCATGTGTGAATGTGTGTGCAAGAGTGTGAGTGTGTGTTTGAGTGTGTGTGTGTGAATATGTGTGTCTGTGTTTTTAAGTGTGTGAGTGCATGTGAGTATATGGCCGGAATTTAACATTGGGCAGGAGGACCCACCCACCGGCCGAGCATTTGGTGGCGAGACCGGTCCCCAGACCCTTAATTGGTCTCAACCTCCTTGAGGCAGGAAGTCCCACTGAATGGAGCTGCCGGCCAATCAGTGCACCGGCAGACCTTAGTCCCGGCAGCGCCACTGGGAGTGGTGGCCACTGCTGGGACTACATCCAACCAACGGCAGGAAGAGGAAGGACGGCCCCGGAAAGCAGGTAAGTGTCTCTGGCGAGGCCTCAAAAAATCAGCCAAGCCCTGGCAAGGCAAGGGGGTGTCAGTTAGGGGAGTGTTGTGCAGTGGGAGTGGTTGGGGCTTCGGGGGCAGCCCTCCGTGTGGCACAGGGTTCCCAAACAGGAGGGCCCAACCTCCAGCCCTCAAGATGGCTGCCAGGTTTTACCTTAGTGGTTTTGACGTCCGGCTGCTGAGGGTAAAATACCAATGGGAGAAGGCCCTTAAGTGTCAGTTAATTGGCCACTTAAGGGCTTTGATAGGCCTGGGGCGGGTGGGTTGTTTCTTGTTACCAACACCAGGTGTAAAATTGCAGCGGGGACAGGAAGGCATCGGTAACAGTCCCCCCAACCTCCCACTCAGTTGTGGGGGGTCCGCTTAAAATTCTGGCCCATGTGCGTGAATATGTGTGTCTGTGTTTTTAGGTGTGTGTGTGTGTCTGGGCAATCCCGAATTCAGGGTTCCCCACGACTTTCTGACCGATGTGCAGGAAATACAAATGCACAAATTACTAAAAATAGTGACGCTAGTTAAGATCATTAAAAAAAAGCAAACACTGGGGATTATTTCTAGAGATATAGAATTAAAAAGTAGAGAAACTGTGCTAGCCTTGTATTGAGCCTGTGGTTAGACCCCATTTGGAGGAATGTGTGCAGTTCTGCTCACCACATAATTAAAAGGACATTGAAGCACTGGAGATGGTGCAAAAAGGACTTACATAGATGATACTAGAAAGAATAAACAGCTGGGTCTCTTTTCTCTTGAAGAGAGAAGACTGAAGGGTGACCTAATAAGATCTTTAAAATTCTGAAAGATTTTGATAAACAGAGAGAGTGCTGCCACTTGTGGGTAGATCAAAACTAGAAGCCATCAATATAAGATAATAAAGAATTTTTTTACAGAGAGTGATGAGAATGTAGAACTCGCTACCACAGGGAGTTGTTGAGGTGAATAGTATAGATGCATTTAAGGGGAAGCTGGATAAATACATGAGGGAGAAAGGAATAGAAGAATTTGTTGATAGAGGAAGGACAGGAGGAAGCTCAAGTGGAACATGAACACTGGAAAGGACTGGCTGGGCTGAAAGGTCTGATCCTTTGCAGTATATCCTATGGAAGGTGGAGGAGTAGTGGTATTGTCACTGGACTAGTAACCCAGGGTATTGCCCTGGGAGACATGGGTTCAAATCCCACCACAGCAGAAGGTGGAATTTGAATTCAATTAATATAAAAATCTGGAATTAAAAGCTAGTCTAATGATGGCCATGAAACCATTGTCGATTCTTGTAAACAAAAAACCCATCTGGTTCACTCATACCCTTTAGGGAAGGAAATCTGCATCTGCTGTCCTTACCTGGTCTGGCCTACATGTGACTCTGCACTCCCTCCACGACTGACTCAGTGGCACCTGTGTGTACCATCTACAAGATGCAATGTACCAAGGCTCCTCAAACAACACCTTCCAAACCTGTGACCTCTATCAACTGGAAGGACAAGGGCAGCAAATGCATGGGAACACCACCACCTGCAAGTTCCCCTTCAAGTCGCACACCATCCTGACTTGGAACTATATCACCGTTCCTTCACTGTTGCTGGGTTAAACTCCTGGAACTCCCTTCCGAACAGCACTGTGGGTATACCTACCGCACATGGACTGCACTGGTTCAAGAAGGCAGCTCACCACCACCTTCTCAAGGGCAATTAGGGATGGACAATAAATGTTGGCTTAGCCACCGATGCCCACATCCAATGAATAAAAAAAAAATTGCATGTAAGAGAGCTGACTGATACAGGCTGGGCTGCCTAAGCAAAACACGCAAGAATGTGCTAAGATCTACTTCATAAGGAAGGTTGGTCAGAAGGTTAGAGATCAAACCAACCACAGGCATTTGGAAATGAATCCTAAGGGAGGAATTCTTATCCAGCACAATGACTGCATTGTCAGGAGTGGAATTTCCTTCTGATTCACATCAGCTTTTTCTGGTTGTGATTCCCAACTTCAGAATACAAGGGCTATCAGAACATGTGTGGCTCAATGCCTGCTCATACTCAGTTAGCTGATTACAGTCAAGCCAGCTGCTAGAACTTCAGATGGCCTTAGATCACCTTTCTTTTAATTCATTCAGGGGATTGTCATGCTAGGCCCTCACCTGCCAAGAATGAGGCACAATAATTTTGTCATGAACGTTGATTTTAAACTGTTACTGGAGTGAAGAAAGGACTTGTTAAACAGATCAGCCATGGCTGGAATAGACATTTGCATATTAACAGACGGTGATTGGAAGGACAAAGGACCATTCCCTGACACATTCAACCCACAATAGACCTTGATCACCAGGTATTGTGTGTAAGAGGAGCATTCCAGAGACTGCGAAGGTGATCCAATCCAAGAATTGGTCAGACCAGCTAGTCACATGACTAACCTTCTTGGCAACCTGGGGTTTTCTGAATTGTACAAACAGTTTCAACTCAGAGTGTCTGTTTGCTCCTGGACTGAGAAGATCTCTCCTGTCTGCTCCCATCTCTTTCTCACAAGCCTCTGAATTCACTGAAGACACATAAACCCCAAGAGAGAAAAGTCTCCTACAGCGAACAAGGTTTAAGAAGAATACTGGGCCCTAACGAAAAGCAAGATTTACCTACAATCAAGGACTCTACAGTGAGCTTGAAGAACCGTAACAACAATTCTTTAGATATCGCCTCAAACTTTTCACTTTATTTTTTCTTCTGCTCTTTTCTGTCTCTATCATATATGCATGCTAGCGTGGGTGTGTCGTGTATCCGTAGGCGTCAACCAAATTAGAGTTTAAATTCAAGTTTAATAAATTTCAACTTTTCTTCTTCAAACCTAAGAATGCCTGGTTTCTTTGCCTTAGAACTGGAAAGTGGTGAACAAGGATTCACCAAGGAGGAGCTAAAAACATGGTGTGTTTAAAATTAAACCCTGTTACAGTTAGACCAAGTGAAGACTGAAAGGGAACCCTAGACCTCTTTCTCAACTGGTCATAACAGAAATTTGGGTGCTGGCATCCGGAATTGACCCACAGACAAACAGGAGAAATTGGAAGTGGGAAACCAAATTGTTCCCAATCAAAAAAAAGAGCAAGATTAATACAAGTTTTCTTGTGGTTGTGTGTGCTTGAATACTAACATGTTTGCAACTGAAGCTAGGAGCTCTCCAAGCCAGGGTGAAGTAACTTGGGATAAGTTAAAAGCACTGTCTACGGAGGAGTTGAGTAAAATGGCTGAGCAGTGTGGGATCACTGTACATGGCAAGGCTAGGAAGTCTGAACTCCTAAGGCTAATGGCTAACCACTTTTGCCTTGAATCTGAAGAAGCAGAAGCAGTGTTAGAAGCAGACCCAGACAGTGTACTGCTAGCAAAGATACAGTTGGAACAAAGGAAACTTGAATGAGAAGGGAGGGAAAGAGAAAGAGAAAGGGAGAGACAGAAAAGAGAGAGAGAAAGGCAGGAGAGAGAAAGAAAGAATATTCCAGAAAGAATGCGAAGAGAGTTGAAGCGGCTTGAGTTAACGAGGGGGCGACCGAGTAACCCCAGTGAAAGCATGGCCAATATGGAGGAGCATAATTCAGGGCTTGCACAAAATTGCTAAAACTCACTGAACTAATTCAAAAATTCAATGAGGAAGATGTGGAGACATTTTTTGTGTCTTTTGAGAAACTGGCAAGGCAGTTAAAATGGCCATCTGAGACCTGGTCTCTTTTACTACAAAGCAAGCTAACTGAAAAAGCCCATGAGGTTCATGCCCTGTTGCTAGATGAGAGTTCATCAAATTACAAACTGCCCAAAAATGCTATCTTCGGTGAATTAGTACCCGAAGCCTATCACCAAAAGTTTAGAACCCTCAAGAAGCAAGCTAATCAAACTTTTCTGGAGTTTGAAAGAAGTAAACATCTGGCTTTTGACAAGTGGCTGAGGGCTCTTAAAGTACAGCTCAGCTATGAGAATCTCAGGGAAGTAGTTCTGTTAGAGGAATTTAAAAACTCTCTCCCACTCTCCATAAAGACCCATGTAAAGGAGCAGCGGGTTCAGAGAGCCCGGCCATTCTGGCTGATGAGTTTGCTTTAATTTCTAAGTCAGTTTCCCAAGGGAGAACCTTACCTAATCACCATCACAAATCTGAAAAGGGCAAAGGGTGGGAAGGTGATAGAAGGCCAGGCAGTCCTGGGAGAGAAAGGAAAGGAGACACAGGGGGCCCTCCTCCAGCCAAAAAGGAAGGTGTTGTGAGCAAGAGTGAGACCTGGAGACCTGTATGCTTCCATTGTAATAAAGCAGGGCATTTAAAAGCTGACTGCTGGAAACGAAAGGGAAAACCGGTAGGGTTAATAAGGGCACACCTGCTCAGTGAAGACAGGAACCTGATGGAAAGCACAGCAGAACAAGCTGTGGCTTTAACTGCAGTAAGAGTGAGACCCAGGAAGCTTACAGATGCAAGTGCAGGAAAATTTAATAGGAAAATTTAATCAGGGTGGCACAGTGGTGCACTGGTTAGCACCGCAGCCTCACAGCTCCAGCAACCCGGGTTTGGTTCTGGGTACTGTCTGTGTGGAGTTTGCAAGTTCTCCCTGTGATCGTGTGGGTTTCCACTGGGTGCTCTGGTTTCCTCCCACAGCCAAAGACTTGTAGGTTGATAGACAAATTGGCCATTGTAAATTGCCCCTAGTGTAGGTAGGTGGCAGGAGAATTGAGGGAAGGTGGGGATGTGGTAGGGCATGTAGGATTAGTATAAATGGGTGGTTGATGGTCGGCATAGACTTGGTGGGCCAAAGTGCCTGTTTCAGTGCTGTATCTCTCTCTATCTATTCCTGAGGGTTATCAAGGTTTTGTGTTTGAAGGGAAAGTAACCCCTCAAGTGGGCCAAACAAGCCCATAGTGATTCTTAGGCACACAGGAGCCACTAGATCCTTTTTACTGGGAAAAGGCCTGACCTTTCCCCCAGAGAGTGCAGTAAACACCAGAATGGTGGTGAATGGTATTGGAGGGCAGTGTATGCCTGTACCTATACACCGGATGTACCTGGAATGCGACCTAGTTTCGCGACCGGTGACCGTAGGGATTGTCCCTAATTTGCCTGTGGATGGGGTCGACCTGCTCCTAGGTAATGATCTGGCGGGGGTGAAGGTGGTAGCCCCCCAAGTAGTGAAAGAAAGACTGCAGGAGGTCAGAGAGACAGGGCAATGGCAGGAGACAGGCCACTGCAGTTTCCCTGAATGTGTAGTGGATCAGGCCATGATCAAACCAGCTCCCCCAGAGGAGACTGCATTGGCATTGCAGGCAGATGACCATGAGGTTTGCCTGTCTGAGACTTTCTTTGGAAAGTTAGGAGATGCAGGGAACGAGTTAAATGGATCTTCCCTAGCTAAAGCTCAGCAAGTCGACCCAGTATTGTGAGAGTTAGCACAGGCTGCCCAATCTGAAAGTGAAGCAGAGGGAGTCCCTAATTGCTACTATTTAAAGAATGAGGTACTGATGAGGAAATGGAGTTCTCCTCACAGACCTGAGAGCAAGGAGTGGGCAGTAGTTCACCAGTTAGTGGTGCCGCAGAGGTACCGGAGAGAAATATTACGAAAGGCCCACGAGATTACAGTGGCTGTACATGCCGGTATATGAAAGGCGAAAGCTTGCATAAGACAGCAGTTTGATTGGCCAAAACTCCACAAAGATGTGGTGGAGTACTGCAGGAGTTGCCACATGTGCCAGGTTGAGGGGAAACCCCAACCTACAGTGAAACCTGCACCCCTAAGTCCTGTACCGGTGTTAGGAGGACCCCCCAGCAGAGGGCTGGTGAACTGTAAGGGACCTCCGCCGAGCACATAAGGGGACAGGCAGGCACATGGCTGGCAAAAGGTTGGACAGGGAAGGGGAAAAGGTGACCAAGCAGGCAGGTGAAAGGACATCCGGGAGGAATCCCAGATAAAAACCCCTACTGTCCAGTCAGCCAACCATGAAAAATGCGAAAAATTAGACCCCACATCCTCCTACGTAAATGCAGACTCTAGAAGCAGCCCACCCAAGTTGCTAACAGCATTTACAGGAACCTGCAGGGACAAAGCAAGACCTCTAAGGGGCAGAAAAGCTGTGATGGTGATGCCTCACCTTGTTGAAGTGCCGCAGGGCAGTGCAGTAGAGTCTGCACGAATACCTGCAGGCAGGAGTGTCCCAGAGAACAAAGGGACGATTAACAAAGAATCCTCCCCCACAGTCAGAGGAAAAGGGATCCACCCATCCCCTGAAGTCAAAAGCCTTTGCAAGACTCAGCAAAGCACTGAAAGATAGTTCAGGATAGACCTGCCCACAACTGAATCTCTTGGAAAAAACTTCAACTTAGGGCTAATTAAATCTAACTTTGGCCCACCGAGTCTATTCCACATGGACATTAAATTTCAAATTGTTGCTGGGAAGAAAAGAAGGCCTGATACAAGGGGTTGCCAAGCCCCTGGCAGGAAGGACATTTTTGCATATTAGCACACAGTGTTGGAACAAAGGACCATTCCCTGACCCACCCAATACACAAAGCTAGAACTGGTTATACCTGTCACGTGACTACTCTGCTGCCAATTTGGGGAGTTTTAAATTGTAGAGACAGTGTTTGAACTGGCAGTAAGCTCTTTGCTGCTGGACTGAAGCAGATCTCCTCTCCTGTCTGCTCCCATCTCTTTCTCACAGAACTCCAAAACCTGACTGAAGACCATGAAACCCAAGAGAGAAAAGTTTCCTACAGTGAATAAGGTTTGAGAAGAATACTGGGCACCAATGAAAAATAAGACGACAATCAAGGACTACAGTGAGATCTAAGAACCATAACAACATCTCTTCGATTATGGCCTCAAACCTTTCCACTTTATTTTTCTTATGCTCTTTTCTGTCTCTATTTTGCATGTGTGTCTCGCATATGCATGCTAGCATAGGCACACGTGTATCTGTAGGCGTCAACCAAATTAGAGTTTAAGTTTAAGCTTTAATAATATTTCACCTTTCTTCTTTAAACCTAAGAAAACCTGTTTGTGACACAAGGTGCTTCAAAGAACAAAGAACAGTACAGCACAGGAACAGGCCATTCGGCCCTCCAAGCCTGCGCTGATCTTGATGCCTGCCTAAACTAAAACCTTCTGCACTTCCGGGTACCATATCCCTCTATTCCCATTCTATTCATGTATTTGTCAAGATGCCTCTTAAACGTCGCTATCGTACCTGCTTCCACCACCTCCCCTGGCAGCAAGTTCCAGGCACTCACTACCCTCTGTGTAAAGAACTTGCCTCGCACATCCCCTCTAAACTTTGCCCCTCTCACTTTAAACCTATGTCCCCTAGTAACTGACTCTTCCACCCTGGGAAAAAGCCTCTGACTATCCACTCTGTCCATGCCACTCATAACTTTGTAAACCTCTATCATGTCGCCCCTCCACCTCCATCGTTCCAGTGAAAACAATCCGAGTTTATCCAACCTCTCCTCATAGCTAATGCCCTCCAGACCAGGCAACATCCTAGTAAACCTCTTCTGTACCCTCTCCAAAGCCTCCACGTCCTTCTGGTAGTGTGGCGACCAGAATTGCACGCAATATTCCAAGTGTGGCCTAACTAAAGTTCTGTACAGCTGCAGCATGACTTGCCAATTTTTATACTCTATGCCCCGACCGTTGAAGGCAAGCATGCCGTATGCCTTCTTGACTACCTTATCCACCTACGTTTCCACTTTCAGTGACCTGTGGACCTGTACGCCCAGATCTCTCTGCCTGTCAATACTCCTAAGGGTTCTGCCATTTACTGTATACTTCCCACCTGCATTAGACCTTCCAAAATGCATTACCTCACATTTGTCCGGATTAAACTCCATCTGCCATTTCTCCACCCAAGTCTCCAACCGATCTATATCCTGCTGTATCCTCCGACAATCCTCTGACAATTCATTGAAGCATTATCAGCCATAATTTGATGCTGAGCCATATAAGGAAATATTAGGATCGGTGACCAAAAGCTTGGCTAAAGGTAGGTTTTAAGGAGTGGCTTAAAGGAGGAGGCAAAGAGGCAGAGAGATATCGGGAGGGATTTCCAGAGCTTCGGACCTCAGCAGCTGAAGGCACGGCCACCAATGGTGGAGCCTTGAAAATCCAGGATGGCAAAATGTCAGAATTGGAGGAGTGTAGAGATCTTGGAGCGTTGTAGGGTTGGAAGAGGATTTAAAAACAATGACAAAAATTTTAAATTTGAGGCATTACCAGACTGGGAGCCAATATAGATCAGCGGAAGTGATGGTCACGTGCCCTCTAGCGTTGATGCTAAAAGCTTGTAGATTGTGGGAGAATGGAGATGACAATGAAAGATAAGGAGCTCCATCGTATAAAGTCCTGGGAGTTTGAGTAGCAGATGGTGCCCCTTGGTTTCAGCATGTTGAAGATTCAGAAAGGGAAATGAGCCTGTAGCGCAATGTATTTGCAACTTAACTGGCCTGAAACAATTTGTGACTTTTTAATTGTCTACAAATTATTCCTTAAGTTTCTGTTGTGTGGTTTCTATCAATCATTAACCGCCATCCAGCATGACATTGAGGACTTTTATTCTGGCTAATTTGCTAGCACAGATGTTGTTTACATCTTCAACTCAGGATATCGAGAAACCTAAAGAGTATAAATCATAATCTTTGTATTTATAATGGATGCAGAGTTTCACGGTTAAACTACTGCCTATGGCCCTTTCTAGAATATTACCCCTCTCTATCACTTGGCATTAAGTCAACAAGGAAAATTATATTCTAATTGCACTCCAGTTATTAATGCTTTGGTGTATAACTTGAGTGGTTTTAAGGAGAGCAGATGCTTAAAGAATTAGTAACTCCTGTCAAATCCTTGTACAAAATGGGAGGAAATTCTTTTTTTTCCATTCTTTCGGGGGATGTGGGCATCGCTGGCTAGGCCAGCATTTATTGCCCATCCCTAATTGACCTTGAGAAGGTGGTGGTGAGCTGCTTTCTTGAACCGCTGCAGTCCATGTGGGGTAGGTGCACCCACAGTGCTGTTAGGAAGGGAGTTCCAGGAGTTTAACCCCGCAACAGTGAAGGAATGGTGATATAGTTCCAAATCAGGATGGTGTGTGGCTTGGGGGGGAGGGGAGCTTGCAGGTGTGGTGTTCCCATGCATCTGCTGCCCTCATCCTTCTAGGTGGTAGAGGTCGCGGGTTTGGAATGTGCTGTTGAAGGAGCCTTGGTGCGTTGCTGCTGTGCATCTTGTAGATGGTACACACTGCTGTCACTGTGCGTCAGTGGTGGAGGGAGTGAATGTTGAAGGTAGTGGATGGAGTGCCAGTGAAATGGGCTGCTTTGTCCTGGATGGTGTTGAGCTTCTTGAGTGTTGTTGGAGCTGCACCCATCCAGGCAAGTGGAGAGTATTCCATCACATTCTGACTTGTAGATAGTAGACAGGCATTGGGGAGACAGGAGGTACTCACCACAGAATTCCCAGCCTCTGACCTGCTCTTGTAGCCACAGCATTTATGTGACTTGTCCATTTCAGTTTCTGGTCAATGGTGACCCCCTAGGATGTTGATAGTGGTGGATTCAGTAATGGCATGCCATTGAACATCAAGGGCAGATGGTTAGATTCTCTCTTGTTTGCGATAGTCAATGCCTGGCACTTGTGTCGCATGAATGTTACTTGTCGCTTAACAGCCCAAGCCTGGATGTTGTCCAGGTCTTGCTGCATATGGCCATGGGCTGCTTCAGTATCTGAGGAGTCACAAATGGTGCTGAACATTGTGCACTCATCAGAGAACATCCCCACTTCTAACCTTATCATGGAGGGAAGATCATTGATGAAGCAGCTGAAGATGGTTGGGCCTAGGACACTACCGTAAGGAACTCTTGCAGTGATGTCCTGGAGCTGAGATGATTGACCTCCAACAACCACAACCATCTTCCTTTGTGCTAGGTATGACTTCAACCAACAGAAGGTTTTCCCCCAGATTCCCATTGACTCCAGTTTTGCTAGGGCACCTTGATGTCACGCTCGGTCAAATGCTGCCTTGATGTCAAGTGCAGTCACTCTCACATCACCTCTTGAGTTCAGCTCTTTTGTCCATGTTTGAACCAAGGCTGTAATGAGGTCAGCAGCTGAGTGGCCCTGGCGGAACCCAAAATGAATGTCAGTGAGTAGGTTATTGCTGAGCAAGTGCCGCTTGATAGCACTGTTGACGACCCCTTCCATCACTTTGCTGATGATCGAGAGTAGACAGATAGGACAGTAATTGGGCGGGTTGGACTTGTCCTGCTTTTTGTGCACAGGACATACCTGGGCAATTTTCCACATTGCCAGGTGGAGCCAGTGTTGTAGCTGTACTGGAACAGTTTGGCTAGGAGTGCAGCTAGTTCTGGAGCACAGGTCTTCAGTACTATTTGCCGGAATATTGTCAGGGCCCATAGCCTTTGCAGTATCCAGGTCTTCAGTCATTTTTTGATATTACGTGGAGTGAATCGAATTGGCTGAAGACTGGCATCTGTTATGCTGGGGTCTTCAGGAGGAAGCCGAGATGGATCATCCAATCAGCACTTCTGGCTGAAGATGGATGAATATGTCTTTTCCACTGATGTGCTGGGTTCCACCATCATTGAGGATGGGGATATTTGTGGAGCCTCCTCCTCCTGTCAGTTGTGTAATTGTCCATCACTATTAACGACCAGATGTATCAGGACTGCAGAGCTTAGATCTGATCTGTTGGTTGTGGGATCACTTAACCCTGTCTATCGCATGCTGCTTCCACTGTTTGCCATACTAGTCCTGTGTTATAGCTTCACCAGGCTGACACCTCATTTTTAGGTATGCCTGGTGCTACTCCTGGCATGCCCTTCTGCACTCCTCAATTGAATGAGGATTGGTCCCCCGGTTTGATGATAACGGTAGAGTGAGGGATATGCCAGGCCATGAGGTTGCAGATTATGGTTGAATACAATTCTGCGTATGCTGATGGCCCACAGTGCCTCATGAATGTCCAGTTTTGAGTTGCTAAATCTGTATGAAATCTATCCCATTTAGCACGTTGATAGTGCTAGACAACAAAATGGTGAATACCCTCAGTGTGAAGACGGGACTTGGTCTCTACAAGGACTGTGCGGTGGTCACTCCTACCAATACTGTAATGGACAGATGCATCTGCGACAGATAGATTGGTGAGGATGAGGTCAAGTAGTTTTTTCCCTCTTGTTGGTTGCTACACCACCTGCCGCAGACCCAGTATAGCAGTTATGTCCTTTAGGCCTCAGCTAGTAGTGGTGCTACTGAGCCACTCTTGGTGATGGACAATGAAATCCCCCATCCAGAGTATATTTTGTGCCCTTGCTACCTTCAGTGCTTCTTCCAGTTGGTGTTCAACATGGAGGAGTACTGACTCATCAGCTGAGGGAGGGCAGTCGGTGGTAATCAGCAGGAGGTTTCCTTGCCATGTTTGACCTGATGCCATGAGACTTCATGGGGTCTGGAGTCAATGTTGAGGACTCCCAGGGCAACTCCCTCCTGACTGTATACCACTGTGCTGCCACCTCTGCTGGGTTTGCCCTGCCGTTGGGACAGGACATACCCAAGGGTGGTGATGGTTGTATCTGGGACATTGTAAGGTATAATTCCGTGAGTATGACTATGTCAGGCTGTTGCTTGACTAGTCTGTGGAACAGCTCTCCCAACTTTGGCTCAAGCTCCCGGATGTTAGTAACAAGGACTTTGTAGGGTCGACAGGGCTGGGTTTGCCGTTGTCATTTCCAGTGCCTAGGTTGATGCCAGTGGTCCGTCCGATTTCATTTCTCTTCTTAAGTTTTGTATCAGTTTGGTACAACTGAGTGGCTTGCTAGGCCATTTTAGAGGCAGTTAAGAGTCAATCACATTGCTGTGGGTCTGGAGTCACATGTAGGCCAGACCAGGTAAGAACAGCAGATTTCCTTCCCTAAAGGACATTAGTGAACCAGATGGGTTTTTACAACAATCAACAATGGTTTCATGGTCACCACTAGACTAGCTTTTAATTCCAGATTTTTTAATTGAATGCAAATTCCACCATCTGCCGTGTTGGGATTCAAACTCAAGTCCCAGAGCATTAGACTGGGCCTCTGGGTTACTAGTTTAGTGACATTACCACTGCACCGCTGCCTCCCCCATAAATTATTAATATTAATAATAATTAATTAACAATAATAATAATAAATAATTATTAGCAATGTCCTGATGTGTGCAACATGCTACTAAGTTCCATTCTACCCATTATATAGTAAGAAAGACTTGTATTTCTGTAGCGCCTTTCATGACCTCAGAATGTCCCAAAGCACTTTACAACCATTTAAGTACTTTGGAAATGTAATCACGATTGTAATGTAGGAGGTAAAGAGCTGTAGTGATTTCAGTGAAATTGAAAATAATTTCAATTATTTGTCTAAATGTAGTTTGAGCTTAATATCCTTTAGAAATGGCCAGAGAACTGATTACTTTTCGGTTTTTGTGATTTTTCAGTTCGAACACTGAGGTGCTGGAGTAAAGATTAATCAGAATAAATCGCGATGTATATAGCTCCTCACATCTCTCAGAATCAACTCGAATCACTTCACACACAATAAATTACTTTGAAGTGCTGTGGTTCATAGAATAATAGAATGACTACAGTATAGAAGGAGACTGTTTGGCCCTTCATGCCTGTACTGGCTCTTTGAAAGAGCTATCCAATTAGTCCCACTCCCCATGATGTTGTAAATGTTTCTCACGCTGTCTTTGGTTCTTTTGCTAATGACCTTAACTGGTTCTATGTAGGCAAAAAAGAAGTTAAACTTGCACACAGTAAGCTCCCTGGGGTGACAGTGGCATCGTGGTAATGTCAGTGCACTGGTAATCCAGAGGTGCAGGCTAATGCCCTGGGAACATGGGTTCAAATTCCCCTATGGCACCTGGTGGAATTTAAATTCATTGATTAATAAAAAATCTGGGATTGGAAGCTGATCCCAGTAATAATCCCATGAAACTATCATTGATTTTTATAAAAACCCATCTTGTTCACTAATGCCCTTTAGGTAAGGAAATCTGCTGTCCTTACCTGGTCTGGCCTGTGTATGACTCCAGACCCCCAGTAATGTGGTTCTTAACTGCCCTCTGAAATGGCCTAGCAAACCACTCAGCTGTCAAGGGCAATTCAGGATGGGCAATGAATGCTGGCCTTGCCAGTGACACCCACATCCCATGAAAGAATAAAAGAAATTATTTGCGTCATTGGCCAGGGCACTGGGAGACCTCCCCACTCCTCTTTAAACAAGGATATGACATCTCTGATGTTCATCTGAAGCACTGGATAAGGAGATAGGACATCTCATCTGAAGGATGAGGAGCTGCTTCAACAAAGCAGCACTCACCCTGTACTGTAGTATTGTGCAGCCCAGATTTTGTGTTGAGGAGTTAGGATTAAGCCCATCACTGTCTAACTGAAAGATATGAGTGATACCTGTGAGCTAAGCTGACAGGTTTGATGTTGCACCAATATTGATTACACAAACACTTAAAAGCCAATTTTAATTCAAAATATTTTTTCAACGTTAATTGAACTGTATAAAGCGACATTCAGACAGGCTTGGTCAAAGAGGTCAGTTTTGAGGAGCTTTATAAAGGAGAAAAGAGATGTGGAGAAATTTAAGCAGGGCATTCCAGGGCCTTGGCAGTTGAAGGCATTGCCAATGGTGGAGTGATGAAAATCTGGGAGGCACCAGAGGTCAGAATTGGAGGAGCGCTGAGATCTTAGAGGGCTGGCGGAGATTACAGAGATAGGGAGGAGCGAAACCATAGAGGGATTTGAGAACGAGGGTGAGAATTTTAAAATCTGCAGCATCAGAATGTGAGGGCCATGCATGCTGGAGTGTAATTGTATAATCTGTCTGGTCCTCTGCAATGCGCACAGAGTTAATAAAAGCCCTTGTTCGATATTACGAGGAATGAGAGAATGAAGAGCAAACACTGACAATAAACAGAACGAATTGGATAATTAAAAGCAGCAACATGGGCTACGGAAATGAATAGGTGACCAACGCTTTAAATCACAGTTCCTTTTAACCCTACGTTAATGTGAAAAGAAAGACTTGCATTTATATAGCATCTTTCACAACCTCACGACATCCCAAAGCGCTTTACAGCCAGTGAAGTACTTTTGAAATACGGTCACCATTGTAGCAAAGGAAACAGAAGAAGATTATAGTGAAACATAAACGCAAATTGCTTTGCAGGTTTCAATAAAGTCAGCATGATAATCCAGCTGGGAGTTACTGTGTCTCGCATATAGTTTAGATGACAATATGACTTCCTGATATTACTTGTCTGGTTTATCTGTCTTGATCTGTCGTGTGTGACAAAATTAGTTTTTATTTATAGGCCAGGAATTTCACAGGATGGCCTAGCTGTGCCCATTTGCAGTTTCTACTGCCTTTGAGTGTAGGTATTCATCAATAATGTGTAGCTGTGAATCACGCTAAATGGAATTTGCTGCTGTATGTTATTATTGATAAATCCATATTCAGAGACAATAGGAACTGTAAAAGGGTAGTCTCCAACAAGAATTACATGTCTATTGTTTTAGTTTTGATGAACAGCAGGGGAGATCTTCCTGGTGTCCCATCCAACCTCAAGCAACATCACTGAAAAGTAGATGATTTTGTCAGTATTTCATTGTTGTTTGTGGGAGCTTGCTGTGTGCAAATTGGCTGCCACGTTTCCAGTGATCCCACCTCAAAAAATTCTGCTTTGGCTGTGGAGTGGTTTGGGATGTCCTGAGGTTGTGAAAGGCACTATACAGATGCACGTTCGTTCTTACAATGCAACAACTTACATTTATAAAGATAGTGCAAGGGCTTGCAAACTTCCAAAGTTCCTCAGATGTGACGGAGGTGTTCATCTATCTATTAGGGTCTAACAATGGAAATTATGTGCACCTCTTTTAGCATCCTCAAAGCTATCCTGTTATTCTGAATAGTTAAAAAAAATCACCAAATAAATTGGAATTTGTAGTTCAGCATACTCGATGCCGATTCCTTTAATTTGTACTCTTTATCAGAGTGTAAAACAATGTGAACAATCTGCTGTGGACTGAACAGACAGCTCTTGTCAAACATCAATGATATAAACTACGTCGAATCATATTACCCCAGTATGCATTGATACATTTTCAAAAAACAGATCTCCTGATGCCCTCTGCTCCCTCTGGCCTGTTAAAGTGGAATTAATTCAACACACTGAGTCTGTTCTCCCTGAATGAGTGATGGCGTTCCATGATTAACTGGAAGCTGATAGTTTGGCAGCTCATGAAGCAAATACCTAGTGTGCAGGGAGGGATTGAACACTCTGTTTGAAACTCCAAACTTGTAGCTGAAGTGTTTTCTGAAATGTTCGAGCATCCCCAATGCTGGATTCTGCTCCATTAACATCCCAGAGTGCACTGCACGGCACCAGCAACAAAAAGAAAGGTTTGCAACTCAATGTTGGGAAGATCTAAGCCATTGTCTTTAGTTCCTGCCATGAACTCTTTCCCTAGTCACCAACTCAATACCTCTCCATGTACCTTACTCTCCTCTTTTAACTCCATAAAACACACTTCTTTGACCAAGATTTTGGTCATCTGTCCTAATATCGCCTTATGTGGCTCGGTGTCAAATTGTGCCTGCTAATGCTCCTGTGAAGCGACTTGGGGCATTTTACTCCATTAAAGGCGCTATATAAATGCAAGATTGATGGGGGAATTACTCAATCTTCTGCATTCTGGTTTGGGACTTGCAGTGTCACTATATGCACAAGAAAGCACCTCAGCTACTCATCCTTAGTAAGTTCAGTTCCATTTGCAACTCTTCAGATAATGAAGCAGTCTGTGTCCGCATGCAGCAAGACCTGGATTCAGGCTTGGGTTGATAAGTGACAAGTAACATCTGCAGCACACAAATGCCAGGCAATGACCATCTCCAACAAATTATCACTTCCCCTTGACATTCAACGGCATTACCATTGCAAATTCCTGTTTCTTCCCTTTTACTGTTTCTTCATTGTCGCTGGGTCAAAATCCTGGAACTCCCTTCCTAACAGCACTGTGAGTGTTCCTTCACCACACAGACTGCAGCGGTTCAAGAAGGCGGCTCACCAATGCCTTCTCAAGGGCAATTAAGGATGGGCAATAAATGCTGGCCTAGCCAGCGACACCCAAACCCCATGAATGTATTAAAAAAAAGTGCCTCGGGAATCTCAGCTGTGAGACTTGAGTTAGGACTCGCTTCTAGGAGCAAAACACGATGGGCGAATTAATCTGTATATTTTAAATGGGTAAATGACTGTGTAATGTCAGCATACAAAGGAATATTGTGGGAAAGAGTTTAGCAGTGTGCTACAAACAAGAATCACACTTGCACTGCTGTGCACAGTTCTGGTCTCCATGTTACAAAAAGGATAGAGGCACTTGAGAAGGTGCAAAAATACTTATAAGGATGATACCAGAACTGAGAGATACAATGATGAGAGAAGACTGAACAAGCTGAGTCTCTTTTCTTTAGAAATGGGAAGGATGAATAGTGATCTGACAGAGATCTTTAAAATTATGAAAGGGATTTACAAGTAGAGAAGATGGGGTGAATTTTTCCACTGTGGCTGAGGTCCCACTGAGGTGACCCCGCATCGACCGGTGGCAGGACTGGGGGAGGAATATTCCCAGCAGTGGCCAAGTAAGTGGCTGCCTCTGGGGCCGTTGTCCTGTTTAAGAATGGCGGGCCCTCACCCAAGAGTTGCTGACCCAATCAGAGGCTGCAGCTGTGAGCAGAGGGCGCCTCAATGGCTGAGGTGCCCTCGAAGAGGGGTAAGTGGGGTCAGGGGATGCTGGGGACAGGCAGGTAGGCCCTGGCAATCATTGATTGGGCGGCCCCCCTAATGCAGACAAAATGCCCGCAGAGGCAGGAAGTGGGTCTTAATTAGCCATGTATGTGGCTCGATTGAGCTCTGTGGGGGGAGGCGGTGGCCAATCTGCCACCTTTCCCGCTGCTGGCAAAATGGCATTGGTAGTGGGACGACGTTGGGCATTCCACCCCGACACCTTCCTTCGCTATTTTACCAGCCTTCCCACCTCTGAACCCATCCTAAAAGATCCGGCAAAATTCAGGCCTGTGTTTCCACTTCTGGGTGGGTCCAAAACTAGGGATAATACATATAAATATAAGATACTCACCAATAAATCCAATGGGGAATTCAGGAGAAACGTCTTTACCCAAAGAGTGGTGAGAATGTGGAACTCGCCATTGAGGCAAATTGTATGGATGCATTTAAGGGGAAGCTGGATAAACACATGAGGGAGAAAAGAATAGAAGGATATGCTGACAGTGTGAAATGAAGAGGGGTGGGAGGAGGCGCGTGTGGAGCATAAACACCAGCGTAGAGCAGATGACCCAGATGGCCTGTTCCTGTGCTGTAAAATCTGATGTCATTCTATGTAATGTCCTAGTTAACATTCCTCCCTCAACATCTACCACTGAAACAAATTGCCTGTTCATTCATCTGACTGTTTGTCGGATGTTGCTAGTATAGAATAGATATGGCACTTGCTCACATAACAAGCACTTCACAAACTAATTCACTGCATGAAGTGATTGGGCCATTTTGATGCAATAAAGTGCCTTATAAATGACACTCCACTGCTGCTTACGCAGTGCCAGGACTGTAATATAAAGGAGATGATAATGTCAGTCTGTATCTGTGTCACACTCAATTCTAACGATGTTCCTCTTTTCTATTCTACCACTCTCTCACGGTCTCGCATCAGTTCCCAACTCTTGTCGCACTCTGATTCTGGTACTACTCTATTCTTACTCTCTTCTTTATGAGCATTCCGTGTCTCTCACTCACAGTATCACCTGGGCTCTCTGTATCACATTAAGTACCCAACTGTCTCCCTCATTGTCTGCTGTCAAACCCTGGCGAAGCCAAGTCTCCACTATTTCCTCTACTCGGCACCTCACACAGAGCCAGCTACGCACACAGGCATGGAGCATTAACTCAATCACCACCACTTTTAGCATGTCACAACAAACTAACCAAACGTCTCCACAAGATTGCAGCCTGTAACGCATTCCCAGGTTGCTGTTATTCTATACATAAACACAGTGACTCCTGACAATGCAGAGCATGTGCAGAGTGATTGTGGACGTCATCAGTGTGTGTGAACATTTGTCAGCTTGCCAGTATGCATGCACGCATGCATGCGCTGATGTCACCATGCAATGACATCCTCACTTCTCAATAGCCGCAATCACCGGCTCCATCCCTGTAACAGTACCCGCTCCCTCCCACCAACCCCGCTTCAATTGCCGCTTTCAACCTCCCCCTGCCTTCCCTCAGCCACTCGCTCCCCACCTCGCCACTGCCTTCCCTCAGCCACTCTCTCCCCGCCTCGCCACTGCCTTCCCTCAGTCACTCACTCCCGCCCTCGCCACTGCCTTCCCTCAGCCACTCGCTCCCCGCCTCGCCACTGCCTTCCCTCAGTCACTCACTCCCGCCCTCGCCACTTGCTTCCCCCCTCAGCTACTCGCTCCTGCCCTCGCTGCTTCCCCCCTTTGGCCAATCACTTTCTGCCGCGTCACCTGAAGACGCGGCGGGGGCTGGGGAATGAGCCGTCGATGCGGCAAGGTGGGGAGCGAGCAGTTGAGAGGTGATGTGAGAGCGAGTGGCTGAGAGGAGGGAAACGCGAGCGGCCAGGGGTGTGGGAAAGTGGGGAGCAAGCTGCTGAGTGGGGGGAAGCGGCGAGGGCGGAAGAGAGTGGCTGAGGGAAGGCAGCAGTGAGGTGGGGAGCGAGCGGCGAGCAGATGGGCATGGGAGGGAGCGGCGAAGAGAAGCGCAATGGCAGCAGGGAGCGGAGGCTCTGTTGGCGGGATGGAGGTGGCGATCGCAGCCATTGAGGGCATTTGGATTTAATTTGCTTTTTGTGACAAATTGAGCAGCGCCATTTTTATTACTGGTAGCTGCCTGAGACGTCACAGACAGCGACTTTTCAGTGGATGAGGCTGAATTTATGCACGTGCCAGTAGTGTGCCACCTAGTGGTTGCATTGTCAGCAAACGCAGCCATATATAAACCAGCCAAACCCCTCCTTTAGTTTCCAGTCCATAACTCACTCTCACTCTGACATATCTATTACTAAATATGTAAACTTACTGGTTGCATTCTATGACTCAGTACCATGTATGTGTTATTCCACATTAATTGTGGAGTAAAACTAAAAACTCAGTGCTGCCTTTCCTGTCTGCCTACTCCTTCGCTGCAATGCAAGCTAGATAAAAGATCAATTTATCGATGTTCTCACCATGCTGATGTGTCTGCTTGCTGCCTTTGCTTCTAATTGGAAAGCTATGATTTAACATTGAGCGCTTGTTCTTGGGCTGCAACACGTAGGGACCGGCTGTTCCCAGTTACAAAAAAAAGCTCCGCAGCCATAGTCAATAAGCATTCCAATCTCACTTCAGAGTTGGGTTTCAAAAGAACTTACAAAGCATGCTTGTTGAAATTTATTGCTGACAATGGAACCTAAGAAATAGGAGTAGAAGTAGGCCATTCAGCCCTTCGAACCTGTTCTGCCATTCAGTAAGATCATGGCTGATCCTTGGCCTCAACTCCACTTTCCCGCCTGATCTGCATATTCCTTGATTCCCTTGGATATGCTCAATGACGGAGCCTACACAGCCTTCTGGGGGTAGAACATTCCAGAGATTCACAACCCTCTGAGTGAAAACATTTCTCCTCATCTCAGTTCCAAATGGCCGATCCCTTATTCTGAGTCTATGTCCCCTAGTTCTAGACTCTGCAGCCACGGGGAAACAGCCTCTCAGGATCTACCCTGTCAAGCCCTTTCAGAATCTTATATGTTTCAATGAGATCACTTTTCATTCTTCTAAAGAATATAAACTCTAGAGAATATAGGCTCCTGCCACCTTTGTTATCTAGAGATAATTCAAAACTCTGCTCCCCACCATATCACAGAATCACAGAATTGTTACAGTACAGATGGAGGCCATTCGGCCCATCGTGTCCGCACCAGCTCTCTGAAAAAGCAACTCCCTCAGTTCCATTCCCCCGCCTTCTCCCCGCAAACCTGCACATTCTTCCTTTTCATATAACTGTCTAATTCCCTTTTGAATGCTTCAATTGAACCTGCCTCCACCACACTCTCAGGCAGCACATTCCAGACCTTAACCACTCGCTGTGTGAAAAAGTTTTTCCTCATGTCACTTTTGCTTCTCTTACCAAATACTTTAAATCTGTGCCCTCTCATTCTCAATCCTTTCATGAGTGGGAACAGTTTCTCTCTATCTACTCTGTCCAGATCCCTCATGGTTTTGAATACCTCTATCAAATCACCACTCAGCCTTCTCTTCTCCAAGGGAAACAGTCCTAACTTCTCCAATCTATCTTCATAACTGAAATTCCTCATCCCTGGAACCATTCTCGTGAATCTTTTCTGTACTCTCTCCAATGCCTGCACGTCTTTCCTCAAGTGTGGCGCCCAGAACTGGATGCAATACTCCAGCTGAGGCTGAACTAGTGTCTTATACAAGTTCAACATAACTTCCTTGCTCTTGTACTCTATTAATAAAGCATCACGTCCTGTTCGCCCATCACCCCTGCGTTTGCTGATCTACATTGATTGCTGGTCTGGCAACACCCCTGTATTAAAATTCTCATCCTTGTTTTCAATCCCTCCATAGTCTCATCCTTCCATTTCTCTGTAAGCCCCTCCAGCCCTACAGCCCTTTGAGATCTCTGTGCTCATCCAATTCTGACGTCTATGATCTTGCGCGTCCCTGTTTTATTGCTTCACCATTGGTGGCCATGCCTTTAGCTGCTTGGGGGCCTAAGCTCTGGAATTCCCTCCCTAAACCTCTCCGCCTCTCTACCTTTCTCTCTTTTCCTTTAGAGATTCCTTAAAATCTACCTTTGATGAAATCTTTGGTCACCTGTCCTAATATCGCTGTATGTGCCTTGGTGTCAAATCTTGTCCGATAATCACTCCTGTGAGACGCCTTGGGACGCTTTAACTAAAAGACTCTATATAAATGTAAGCTGTTGTGGAATACTGCACGTGTACTGTAGGTGTATTGGGAGACTGGAACACGCAGAATCGGAATGAATGTTACTTATGCAGCACATGCTGTTTAGCAGGTCACGTGTGTGGCTGAGCGGGTTTAAATAACAGCAAGTACACTTTCTAACGAGCAACCAACCACCAGTGACTTATAATGTGAAAATTACTTTTGCCATCAACCTTTTTAAATTGAAGAAACACAGCATAATTATGCATCATTAAAAGCTGTGCATAAACAACTTACAGACTGGGATTTGTAGGTAACTGTTGTTAGCATGTCTGAGGCACTACAGTATTAATATGTTACTAGCTTTACCAACTATACCACTTTGAGGTCAACAATACTAAATTATTGCATTTGATGTCGATTTTTCAATATTTGAACCATTTTTTTCTGGAATGCTTGAAGATAACTTAAGAACAGGAGGACATTCAACCCCTCGAGCCTGTTCGACCATTCAATTACATCATTGCTGATCTACTTCTTCATCCCATCTATCCGCTTCAGTTCCGCACCCCCTAATATGCTTCCCTGACAAAAAATCTAGCAATCCCAGTTTTGAAATTTTCAATAAACCCCCAGCCTTTTTGGGAGCGAGTTCCAGATTTTCACCACCCTTTGTGTGAAGAAGTGCTTCCTGATATCATGCCTAAAGACTTGGCTGGAATTTTAAGGTTCTGTCCCCTTGTCCTGGACTTCCCCCACCAGCAGAAATAGTTTCTCTCTATCTACCCTGGCAATTCCTTTAATCATCTTAAACACCTCATATAGATCCCCCTTAATCTTTTATCCTCAAAGGAATACAAGCCTAATCCATATCAGGGGTTCTCAACTTTTTTTTGCTCTTGAGGCCCTCCTCCCAAGTTAGAAAAATTCCATGGGCCGTCTTTCACACACTATTTATTTTTAACAGTAGCTCCTGTCACATGGTTAAAAACCAGCGGCAATTTTTTTGCACAGCAAGATCCCACAACAGATCGTTTCTTCTTTTTTTTTCTTATTTTCTTTGGTTTCCTTATCCCGAGAGATAATGGGTAAGCGCCTGGAGGTGGTTAGTGGTTTGTGAAGCAGCACCTAGAGTGGCTATAAAGGCCAATTCTAGAGTGACAGACTGTTCCACAGGTGCTGCAGATAAATTTGTTTGTCGGGGTTGTTACACAGTTGGCTCTCCCCTTGCGCGTCTGTCTTTTTTCCTGCCAACTGCTAGGTCTCTTCGACTCGCCACACTTTAGCCCCGCCTTTATGGCTACCCGCCAGCTCTGGCGATCGCTGGCAACTGACTCCCACGACTTGTGATCAATGTCACAGGACTTCATGTCATGTTTGCAGACGTCTTTAAAGCGGAGACATTGACGGCCGGTGGGTCTGATACCAGTGACGAGTTCGCTGTACAATGTGTCCTTGGGGATTCTGCCATCTTCCATGTGGCTCACATGGCCAAGTCATCTCAAGCGCCGCTGACTCAGTAGGGTGTATAAGCTGGGGATGTTGGCCACCTCGAGGATTTCTGTGTTGGAGATACGGTCCTGCCACCTGATGCCAAGGATTCTCTGGAGGCAACGAAGATGGAATGAATTGAGACGTTGCTCTTGGCTGACATACATTGTCCAGGCCTCGCTGCCACAGAACAAGGTACTGAGGACACAGACTTGATACACGCGGACATTTGTGTTCCGTGTCAATGCGCCATTTTCCCACACTCTCTTGGCCAGTCTGGACATAGCAGTGGAAGCCTTTCCCATGCGCTTGTTGATTTCTGCATCGAGAGACAGGTTACTGGTGATAGTTGAGCCTAGGTAGGTGAACTCTTCCAGAGTTCCGCACTTCCAGAGCGTGGTCACCGATATTGATGGATGGAGCATTTCTGATGTCCTGTCCCATGATGTTCGTTTTCTTGAAGCTGATGGTTCGGCCAAATTTGTTGCAGGCAGCCGCAAACCTGTCGATGAGATTCTGCAGACACTGTTCAGTGTGAGATGTTAATGCAGCATCGTCAACAAAAAGAAGTTCCCTGATGAGGACTTTCCGTACTTTGGTCTTCGCTCTAAGATGGGCAAGGTTCAACAACCTGCCACCTGATCTTGCGTGGAGGAAAATTCCTTCTTCTGAAGACTTGCAGGGAGAAGAAAATCCCAAACAGTGTAGGTGCGAGAACACAGCCCTGTTTCACGCCACTCAGTATAGGAAAGGGCTCTGATGAGGCGCCACTATGCTGAATTGTGCCTTTCATATTGTCATGGAATGAGGTGATGATATTTAGTAGCTTTGGTGAACATCCGATCTTTTGTAGTAGGCTGAAGAGACCACATCTGCTGACAAGGTCAAAGGCTTTGATGAGATCAATGAAAGCAATGTAGAGGGGCACCTGTTGTTCACGGCATTTCCCCTGTAGCTGCTGAAGGGAGAACAGCATGTCAATGGTGGATCTCTCTGCTCGAAAGCCACACTGTGCCTCAGGGTAGACATGCTCGGCCAGCTTCTGGAGCCTGTTTAAAGCGACTCGAGCGAAGACTTTCCCCACTATGCTGAGCAGGGAGATTCCACGGTAGTTGTTGCAGTCACCGCAGTCACCCTTGTTCTTATAGAGGGTGATGATATTGGCATCGCGCATGTCGTGTGGTACTGCTCCCTAGTCCCAGCACAGGCAAAGCAGTTCATAGAGTGCTGAGAGTATAGCAGGCTTAGCACTCTTAATTATTTCAGGTTTATTAACAGCTAAATTAGTATGCATATTACAAAGCAAACTATTTACAGAACCTTACTCAGGGCATTACAGTTGCAGAGCGACTCTGGCTCCTCGTCACATGACCATATCCTGGTACTTAGCTCATTCACATACTGAGATCTTAAAGGGACATCACTCTTAAAGCAATCATACTACAACCCCGTTCTAGATTCCCCAGCCAGGGAAAACAACCTTTTAGGGTCTGCCTTGTCAAGCCCTTTCGGAATCTTGTATGTTTCAATGAGATCACCTCTCATTCTTCTAAACAGTAATGGTATATGATGTTCAAGAAGAAGAGGAAGCTAGGTAAAGGTGGAGGGGTAGCACTCTTAATCAAGGATGGCATTGGTGCAATATTTAGCGATGACCTTGGTTCAGGAGATCAGGATGTAGAATAGGTTTGGGTGGAGATGAGGAATAGTAGGGGAAAGAAGTCACTAGTGGGAGTGGTCGACAGGCCCCTTAACAGTAACCACAATGTAGGACGAAGTATACCAGAAGAAATATTGGGTCCTTGTGATAAAGGGATGTCAGTAATCATGGGTGATTATAATCTACATATGAACTGGAAAAAACAGTTTGGCAATAGTAGCCTGGATGAGGAGTTCATAGAATGCTTTCGAGCAGCACATTCTGGAATCAACCCGAGAGCAGGTTATATTAGACTTGGTGTTGTATAATGTGACAGGATTAATTGATGACCTGAGAGTAAAGGCACCTCTAGGTAGCAGCGACCAAAATATAATTGAATTTTACATCCAGTTTGAAAGAGAGGAGTGTTTTAGTAGTGTTTTAGACTTAAATAAAGGCAACCATGTGGGCATGAAAGCTGAGCTAGCTGAAGTGAACTGGGTTACTAGACTAGGAGATAGATCAATAGAGAAGCAGTGGCAGACATTCAAGGGGATATCTCAGCATATTTTTCAAAATTCGCTAGATTCTGGAAAGGTTCCATCAGATTGGAAAATAACAACTATAAGCCCTCTATTCAAGAAGGGAGGGCAGGCAGAAAACAGGTAACTATAGACCAGTTAGTTTGACATCTGTTGTGGGGAAGGTGTTAGAATCAATCATTAAGAAGGCTATAGTGGGGCACTTAGAAAAACTCAAGGTAATCGGGAATAGTCAGCATGGCTTTGTGAAAGGGAAATCATGTTTAACCAATTTACTGGAGTTCTTTGAAGGAGTAACATGTGCTATGGATAAAGGGGAGCCTGTTGACATACTGTACTTGGATTTCCAGAAGACATTTAACAAGGTGCCACCTAAAAGGTTATTGCGCAAAGTAGGAGCTCATGGTGTAGGGGGTAACATATTAACATGGATAGAAGATTGGCTGGCTGGCAGAAAACAGAGAGTATGCATAAATGAGATCTTTCTGATTGGCAGGATATGACGAGTGGAGACTCGCAGGGTCATCGTTTTACAATTTATATCTATGACTTAGATGAGGGGAGCAATGGCATAGTAGCTAAATTTGCAGATGACACAAAGATAGGTAGGAAAATATGTTGTGAAGAGGACATAAGGAGCTTGCAAACCGATATAGATAGGTTGAGTGAGTGGGCAAAAATTTGGCAGATGGAATATAACGTGAGAAAATGTGAAGTTGTTCACTTTGGAAGGAAGAATAAAAAAGCAGACTATTACTTAAACCGAGAACGACTGCAGAATTCCGAGGTGCACAGGGATTTAGGTGTTCTAGTGCATGAGTCACAAAAAGTTAGTATGCAGGCACATCAAGTAATAAAGAAGGCAAATGGAATGCTATCTTTATTACGAGAGGAATTGAAAATAAAAGTAAGGATGTTATGCTTCAGTTATAAGGGAATTGGTGAGACCACATGTTGAATACTGTGTGCAGTTTTGGTCTCCTTATTTAAGGAAGGATGTGAATGTGTTGGAGGCGGTTCAGAGGAGGTTTACTAGATTGATACCTGGAATGAGTGGGTTGTCTTATGAGGAAAGGCTGGACAGACTGGGCTTGTTTTCACTGGAGTTTAGAAGAGTGAGGGAAGACTTGATTGAAGTATATAAGATCCTGAACGGTCTTGACAAGGTGAATGTGGAAAGGATGTTTCCTCTTGTGGGTGAGTTCAGAACTAGGGAGCACTGTTTTAAAATTAGGGGTTGCCCTTTTACGACAGAGATGAGGAGAATTTTTTTCTCTGAGGGTTGTGCGACTTTGGAATTCTCTGCCTCAGAAGGTGGTGGAGGCGGGGTCATTGAATATTTTTAAGTCAGAGGTAGTTAGATTCTTGTTAGGCAAGGAAATCAAAGGTTATCAGGGGTAGATGGGAGTGTGGAATTCCAGACACAAACAGATCATCCATGATCTTATTGAATGGAGGAGCAGGCTAGAGGGGCCGAATGGCCTACTTCTGCTCCTAGTTCATATGCTCGTATGTGACACGAGACAGCATAGCCCTAAGTTACTCAGCCTCTCATCATAGGACCACCTCTCATCCCAGGGAGCAATCTAATAAACCTTCACTGTACTGCCTCCAGTGCAATATGGAGACTAAATCTGCGCACAGTACTCCAGGTGTGGTCTCACCAAAGCCCTTTTCAATTGTAGCAGGACCTCTTTATTCTTGTACTCCAATCCCCTTTCAATAAAGGTCAACATGAGATTTGCCTTCCTAATTGTTTGCCATACCTGCAAGCTAACATTCTGTGTTCCTTGTACAAGTACTCCCAAGTCCCTCTGAACATCAACATTTACAAGTTTCACACCTTTTAAAAAATATTCTGTTTTTGTATTCTTACTACCTAAGTGAATAACCTCACACTTTCCCACATTATATTCCATCTGCCACCTTGTTGCTCACTCACTTAACCTCTCTATATCTCTTTGCAGCCTCTTTGTGTTCTCCACACAGCTTACATTCTCACCTAGCTTTGTATTGTCAGCAAACTTAGACACATTACTCTGTCTCTTCACCTAAGTCATTAATATAGATTGTATCCAGGCCCAACTCCTGGTGACAGTACTGAGGGAGCACTGCACTGTTGCGGGTCCCATCTTTTAGATGAGTTCCTACCTGACCTCTCAGATAGTTGTAAAAGAAGCCCTGCCACATTTTTGGGGAGCACAGGGGTGTTCTCCCTGCTGTCCTGGCTATTATTTATCCCTTAACTAACATCACTAAAGCAGGTTAGCTGACCATTATCATATTGCTGTTTGTGGGAACTTTCTGTGTGAAAATTGGCTGCCACGTTTCCTATATTACAGCAATGACTACGCTTCAAAATACTTAATTGGCTGTAAAGTGCTTTGGGACATCCTGAAGATGTGATAGGTGCTATATAAATGCAAGCACTTTCTCTCTTTGATAGTTTGAAAGTGAAGAGAAAATGCAGGGTGAGAAAAACGGCCAGTCAGTCCATCAAGGCCACGCCAACCAGATGCCATGTTCAAATTGTGGAATTCCCTCCCACACCACATGCTAGTTCTCTACTTTACGGAACATGAACTTCCTTGGTCTTCCAGACAGTGTTGCAATTTCTATGGGATTTCATTATAAATTCTGGGAAAACTGTGAAAAGGAGAGGAACAGCCAATGGATCTTTGCCAATCTCTGCTGAAGTGAAGGCAAGAGAGTAGGAGAGCCTTAAGGAATTTTGAGACGTATTGCTACACCTTCTCAACCCCAAATATCCCCGTACCCCTCAGTTTGTCTTTCCCAAGATGTTAGCAATCCCACTTCTATAGAGGTGCTAATTGATCTAGAATCAGTTCCTTATTTCTGGGAGCTTTTTCTCCTCATCGGTTAGCCGAGAGTCATAGAGTCATAACGTTATTAGGGAGCAGAAGGAGGCCATTTGAGCCATCGAGTCCATGCTGGCTGTAAGTAGAATAATTCAGTTAGTCCCATTCCCCCACTCTAGCCCCCTAGTCCTACAAATACATTTCCCTCAAGCGCCTATCCAATTTCCTTTTGAAATCATTGATCATCTCCGCTACCACCATCCTCATGGACAGCAAGTTCTAGGCCATTACCACTCGCTGCATAAAAAACTTCCCCCTCACATCTCCCC
Source organism: Heterodontus francisci (assembly GCF_036365525.1). Lineage (NCBI taxonomy): Eukaryota > Metazoa > Chordata > Chondrichthyes > Heterodontiformes > Heterodontidae > Heterodontus > Heterodontus francisci. The sequence continues at coordinate 71,469,475 of NC_090395.1, read as the reverse complement.
TCTATCTCTTCCCCAAAACCTTAGATCGGTGCCTCCTAGACCCTGTACCATCAGGTAATGGGAGCAGCTTTTCTTTGTCTATCTTCTCCAAACCTGTGATAATCTCGTACACCTCTATCACCTCCCCTCAACCTCCTTTGCTCCAAGGAGAACAACCCCAGCTTCTCCAACCTAACCTTCCTGGAACCATTCTGGTAAATCTCCTCTGCACCCTCTCAAGAATCCACACATCCTTCCTGAAGTATGGTATCAGACCTGGACGCATTAGTCGAATTATGGCCTAACCAGAGCTTTATAAAGGTACAGCATAACGTTCCTGCTTTTGTACACATTACCTTCTATTTATGAAGCCCAAGATCCCATTTGCTTTGCTAACCACTCTCTCAATATGTCCTGCCACCTTCAAAGATCCGTGCACATGAACCCTGTGATTCCTAATATTTCTCCACATTACAGACGGTTTCATTTGTCAGTTTAATGCAGTCCTCCCAAATCTCCAACATTAATGTCAGCTCCTTGCGGAATGTCAAAGCTTCACCTTTGTGCTCTCCTGGCTGGCCTCCCACCTCCCACAATCTGTAAACCTCAGCTCATCCAAAATTCTGCTGCCCATATCCTAATTTGCACCAAGTCCTGCTCACTGACACCAGCAGCACCGCCGCCCCCCCCCCCACCACCCACACCCCTCCCTCGCAACTCCCTGGTGCTCTTTGTCTCTTGCAGCCCATGTGACAGATACAGTTGTTGATTTTGTATTTCTCGTGCGGAGATACAACTTCAACTAACTTAAAGTCTTGCACCTGGTATTTGCTGAAAGTTGGCATTTCCAAATGAGAGATACATAGTCCTGAAGCTACAGAGGAAGGGCGGTGTGAGGTAAGGTATGTTTTACTGTAAGGTATGAGGTATGGCCTGGACAACGTATGTCAGCCAAGAGCGACGTCTCAATTCATTCCATCTTCGCTGCCTCCGGAGAATCCTTGGCATCAGGTGGCAGGACCGTATCTCCAACACAGAAGTCCTCAAGGCGGCCAACATCCCCAGCTTATACACCCTACTGAGTCAGCGGCGCTTGAGATGGCTTGACCATGTGAGCCACATGGAAGATGGCAGGATCCCCAAGGGCACATTGTACAGTGAGTTCGCCACTGGTATCAGACCCACCGGCCGTCCATGTCTCCGCTTTAAAGACGTCTGCAAACGCGACATGAAGTCCTGTGACATTGATCACAAGTCGTGGGAGTAAGTTGCCAGCGATCGCCAGAGCTGGCGGGCAGCCATAAAGGCGGGGCTAAAGTGTGGCGAATCGAAGAGACTTAGCAGTTGGCAGGAAAAAAGACAGAAGCGCAAGGGGAGAGCCAACTGCGAAACAGCCCTGACAACCAATGGAAGAGTCTATCACTCTAGTATTGGCCTTTATAGCCACTCCAGGCGCTGCTCCACAAACCACTGACCACCTCCAGGTGCTTACCCATTGTCTCTCGAGACAAGGAGGCCAAAGAAGAAGAAGAAGGTATGACTTGTACTGTAAGATTTATGTTAAATTGTACTGTTTATATTGTACTGTAAGGTTTACATTGTACTATTAGGATTACACTGCACTCTAGGTTTATGTTGTACTGAAAGTTTTATGTTGTATGTTAGATTTATGTTGTAATATGAGGTTTACATTGTACCATAAGATACATACAGTCTTCAACAGGGAAATGAACCTGGAACTTCACAAATAGTTTATTAGTGAGAAAAAGTTAATGCTTTCGCAACAGAGAAAAAAACAATTCAATTAGAGTTGACACTAGTGCTCTGGTGACCTCTTTTGTAAGACAGTTTCCTGGATGAATTGTTAATTTTGTTTAAAGACTGGTGATTAATGGGTCTCCTTTGGTGTGACATTTGCAGAGAGATGCACATCGGATCTGCCCTCCCATGTTTCCAACAAAGGTCTGCCCCCTGCCGCGATTTGGCCTTTTCTTGCTCAGCAAGTCATCCCTAGAGGAATTGCAAGACTGGTTATTTGTAGCACTGGAGTTAAGAGTCTGTCAGTAGGGCGCTGGAAAGGCAAGGGAGGGGCTTTGCTTTGAGGACATGGAAAGAGGGTTCAATTGCAATCTTTTCTCCCCTCTCTCCTTCCCTTCCTCTCTCCCACCCCTCCTCTCCCTCCCTCTCCTCCTCTCCTCGCTCCTACCCTGCTTCCCAGTTCCCTTTCTCTCAAAGAAATTCCAGAGCTTTGGGCCTAGACAGCTGAAGGCATGGCCGCCAATGGTGGAGTGATTAAACTCGGCAATGCGCAAGAGGTCAGAACTGAAGGAGTGCAAAGATCTTGGAGGACTGCAGGGCCGGATCAGGTTACACAGATACGGAGGGGCAAGGCCATAGGAGGATTTGAAGATGATTGAAGTGTACAATTAATAAACATCATTTCACCAGATCACAAGGTTGAGGAAGATTATTCAGCCCATCTTACATGCATTGGTGGCTGTGCCTTCAGCTGCCTAGACCCTACTACATTAAAGACACTATATAAATGCAAGTTGTTGTTGCTATTGTAGCATGTGGGCAGCGATATAGGGATGAAGAAGGCTACAGGGATAGGGAGATGGCGAGGACCTGCCTGATAGATTTGAGGGTAAGGACCAAAATTCTGGAGTCAACGCTCTGGGGAATGGGCAGCTAAGATAGGCTGGCAAGGCTAAGTGCAATGATAAGTAGGTTTTTGCAGTGACGGAATGCAAGCCTTGGAGCTCTGGATGAACTAGGCATTTAATTATAAAACATAGTATTACATAGTATTTACAGCACAGGAACAGGCCATTCAGTCCAACAGGTCCAGGAGGTATTTATGCTCCATATGAACCTCCTCTCACTTTATTTCGTTTAACCCCATCAGCATCTCCTCCTAAAAGGATTATACTTGCAGTTTCCCCATCGTGGTTTCTTTAATATTTCCATGGATTTTACTTGCACTCTCGACCTGAAACCCATTCTGTTTGTTGATCATTCTTTAACTGGAGACTTTCCCGATCCCAGCCCCAAATTTGTCTTTTGACAGTTTGAGCCTGTGTCTTCTTACCCTGTTGCCACCATTCCAGTGACTCAGATTTCCTCTTTCGAACACTGTTTACCATCTTTCAGGCACTGCCTACAAAGCATAAATGTTTCTCGAGTTCCTTAAGGATTATAAATGGGAGTGGTACTCAAGGATAAATTCAGTGCTCCCATTGTCCCATTGGTCATAGGAGATGGAGCTGCAACACTGTGGAGTTGATTGTCTAACCCGTGCTCCTTTGGTGTATAACCCTCTACAGGGAGTGCAGGATTGATGTATTTCTCCTAATGTGTGATCTTTTGCTGATGTTAATTATTTTTCTATTCTTCTCAGGTTATAGCAGAGAATATACATCACATCATAAAGCCTATGGTACTCGCAGATACATGTGCCGGGAATCTTTTAATCGCTCCATCATTGGCAGCCATGCCTTTAGCTGCCGAGGCCATAAGCTCTGGAATTCCCTCCCTAAACCTCTCTGACTCTCTCCCGCTCTCTCCTCCTTTAAGACTCTCCTTAAAACCTACCTCTTCGACAAAGCTTTTGGTCACCTGTCTTAATATCAGCTTATGTGGCTCGGTGTCAAATTTCGTTAGCTAATTACCCCTGTGAAGCACCTTGGGATGTTGTTAGTGTGTTATTATGATCTGGAATACACTGACTGAAAGGGCGGTGGAAGCAGATTCAATAGTAACTTTCAAAAGGGATAAATGATATGAGGAGAAAATTTGTGAGGCTGTGGGGAAAGAACAGGGCGAGTGGGTCTAATTATATAGCTCTTTCTAAGAGCCAGCACAGGTATGATGGGCCAAATGGCCTCCTTCTGTGCAGTATGATTCTATGATAAAGGCATTATATAAATGCAAGTTGCTTTTGCTGTTGTTCTGCAGGAAAATATTTGCAAGGTTAGGTTGGGTTACTCAATGACAAGATCAAGTTGGTATACGAGAACCATCCACATTTTGGATGCAATGCTCACAGAAGTCAAGGGCATTGCACCAACACACAAACGTCATCATCGTTGGAAGATTACCAGTCACATGACTGAGAAGTAGAACATCTTGTTTCCTTTGTTCAGTTCTACACTGAATTACTTATGGAGTAACACGTCACAGACAATAAGGCTGACAAACTCATTTCTACTTTCACGAGACTTTTCCCTCCGAGGACTTATGCTAAATTTAACATTGCAGCACTCTCAGCGTTCCGTAATTATTGCCATGAGAAAAAAAAATCATTTCTGCCTTTCCACTCGGCAAACAATTTAAAGAATGGATTCATTTTTTTCCTGAAACTAGATTCCCCTCCCTTTCTATGGCATCACCTGTGGCTCAGTGGGTATTTGCTTTCTCCTCTGAGTCAGAAGGTTGTGGGTTTGAGTCGACTCCAGAGACTTGACTGCAAAATCTAGGCTGACAGTGCAACACTGAGGGAGTGTTACTTTGTGGGAGGTGCCATCTTTTGGATGAGACATCAAACTGAGGCGCTGTCTGCCCTCTCAAGTGCATGTAGAAGATTCCATTCCAAGAAGAGCAGGGGAGTTCTCCCCTGTGTCCTGGGCCAATACTTATTCTTCAACCAAAACCCAAAAACAGGCTAGCTGGTCATTATCACATTGCTGTTTCCGGGAGCTTCAACAAGGTTCTGGTGGAGATGGTGGTGGAGTGGGAATGTCACTGGACTAGTAAATTGAAGCCCAGGCTAATGTCCTGGGGACATGGGTTCAAATCCTACATGGGTTCAAATCCTACCACGGCAGCTGGTGGGATTCAAATTCAATTAATTAATAAAAATCTGGAATTGAAAACTAGTCTCAGTAATGGTGCCATGAAACTACCATCAATTGTTGTAAGAACCCATCTGGTTCATTCATGTCCTTTAGAGAAGGACATCTGCCATCCTTACCTGCTTCTGGCCTACATGTGACTCCAGACCCACAGCAATGTGGTTGACTCTTAAGTGGCCTTGCAAGCCACGCAGTTCAAGGGCAATTAGAGATGGGCAACAAATGCTTGCCTTGCCAGTGATGTCCGTGGTCCATGAAAGATTGAAAAGAAAGTACAGCTCCAACAACACTCAAGAAGCTTGATACCATCCAGGAAAAAGCAGCCCACTTGATTGGCACCTCATCCACGACCTTAAACATTCATTCCCTCCACTACTAGTGCACAGTGACAGCAGTGTGTACCATCTACAAGATGCACTGCAGCAGCTCACCAAGCCTCCTTCCAAACCCATGACCTCTACCACCTAGAAGGACAATAGATGCATGGGGACACCACCATCTGCAAGTTCCCCTCCAAGACACACACCATCCTGACTTGGAATTATATTGCCATTCCTTCACTACTACTGGGTTAATAACCTGGAACTTCCATCTGAACAGCACTGTGCTGTACCTACACCAGATGGACTGCAGCAGTTCAAGAAGGCAGCTCTTCACTATCTTATCAACAGCAATTCAGGATGGGCAACAAATAGTGGCCTTGCCAGCGACATTCACATTCCATGACAGAATTTTAAAAAAAGCTTGCTTTCACAAATTGGCTGCTGTCTTTCCTACATTACAACAGTGACTAGACTTCAAAAGTACTTCATTGGCTGTAAAGTGCTTTGTGACATCCTGAAGATGTGAAATATGTGCTATATGAATGCAAGTCTTTTTTTTCTTTTCTAATTTTCTCCCCTCTTCTGTAAATGTTGCTAGGGATTGCAGGCTGAGATGATGGTCTGATACGTCACTTGGCGAGTATTTTTCATATTTGAACCTAGACAGTGTGCATCTGTTGACTTATTCCCCACAGAGGATTCTAAACCAATCCTCATCCTGTTTTCATCCTACATCTCTATTTACCATTGGAAAGCAATCAGGCTTCGGAACCCTGACTGATCTTTCTCCTTCCTGGTCAAAAACTGCTCCCTAGTTTGTCCAATTGGGATCAGCATAGACTAGAGATGAAGTATGAGACATAGGAACCGTTGGAGGCCATTCAGCCCCTCAGATATGTTCTTCCATTCAATGGGCTGATGGCGGATCTCCATCTACCTGCCTTTGTTCCATATCCCTTGCCACCCTTACCCAACAATAATCTATCCACTTTAGTCTTGAACATTTCAATTGACTCCCAGCATCCAAGTCTTTGGGGGGAGGTAGTTCTAGATTTTTACTCCCCTTTAGGGCTAAATTTGATCTTGTAAAGCAAGCTGATATCAGATTAGCCACCCATTCTCTCAGGAAAGGAGCGATGTATAGCAAGCAGCTGATCCAATATTGCCCATTATATGTAATGAGCCAAAGTTAAAATTGTCCCTTTGCACTAAAAAAGTTCCAGATTTCACTCTATCTAGCCTAATTATAATGATATTATCCATCTTATTCTGTATTTCTGATTTATAGAAGTTGCTTCTTGTACTGTTGCCATTCAGCCCATTATGCCTGTGTCACATCTTTGAAAGAGTTTTCTAATTGGCCAAACTCCTCTGCTCTTCCTCCTCATATTCTTCAACAAACCCTGGCTATACCTGACCTGGGAGTGCCTGATACGACTACTCGTTAGAAAGAATAGAAAAGTGTTTTAATACCCCCCTCAAAGAAAGCAAGTAAATGTGGCTCTATATGCTTGGAACCCAAGCTGCAGCTGCCGGTCTCCTTTACACCCTTAAAGAGGAGTCCGTTGACTGCAACTGAACCCCAATTCTCTGGGAGTTGGTTCCACAAGCACAGGATGCAAAAAAAACGTTTGAAATAATTTGTTAAGAAAGTTTTTTTCTGAGCACATTAAAGTAATTGCTCTTTTAGAGAGCCAGTGTGGACATGATGGGGCGAATGGCCTCTGTGATTCTGTAATTTAAAAACTGCTAAAGATTATTCTTTACTAATGGGTTGCATCACTTCAGTGCCTAAATAATACATACAGGTTTAGTCGCACAACACGGACTTCATTTAATTATTAAAAGAGGTGAGAAAGTTTCCTATTTTCTCTCTTGCAAGAATACAACACTGACAGATGGCACTATTTAATTTAATAACAAATTAAATGCCTGACTTAGTGCGATGGGTAGCACTCTCACTCTGAGTTAAAAGGTTGTGTGTTCTCAGCCCTATTCCAGAGACTTAAGAGCAAAAGAGTATCATCATCTCATTCCATGACAATATGAAAGGCACGATTCAACATGGCGGCACCTCATCAGACCCCTTTCCTATCCTGAGTGGCATGAAACAGGGCTGTGTTCTCGCACCCACACTCTTTGAGATTTTCTTCTCCCTGCTGCTTTCACATGCGTTCAAGTCTTCTGAAGAAGGAATTTTCCTCCACACAAGATCAGGGGGCAGGTTATTCAACCTTGCCCGTCTAAGAGTGAAGTCCAAAGTACGGAAGGTCCTCATCAGGGAACTCCACTTTGCTGACGATGCTGCTTTAACATCTCACACTGAAGAGTGCCTGCAAAGTCTCATCGACAGGTTTGCGGCTGCCTGCAATGAATTTGGCCTAACCATCAGCCTCATGAAAACGAACATCATGGGGCAGGACATCAGAAATGCTCCATCCATCAATATTGGCGACCACGCTCTGGAAGTGGTTCAAGAGTTCACCTACCTAGGCTCAACTATCACCAGTAACCTGTCTCTATATGCAGAAATCAACAAGCGCATGGGAAAGGCTTCCACTGCTATGTCCAGACTGGCCAAGAGAGTGTGGGAAAATGGCGCACTGACACGGAACACAAAAGTCCGCGTGTATCAAGCCTGTGTCCTCAGTACCTTGCTCTATGGCAGCGAGGCCTGGACAATGTATGTCAGCCAAGAGCGACGTCTCAATTCATTCCATCTTCGCTGCCTCCAGAGAATACTTGGCATCAGGTGACAGGACCATATCTCCAACACAGAAGTCCTCGAGGCGGCCAACATCCCCAGCTTGTACACACTACTGAGTCAGCGGCGCTTGAGATGGCTTGGCCATGTGAGCCGCATGGAAGATGGCAGGATCCCCAAAGACACATTGTACAGCGAGCTCGCCACTGGTATCAGACCCACCGGCCGTCCATGTCTCCACTTCAAAGACGTCTACAAACGCGACATGAAGTCCTGTGACATTGATGACAAGTCGTGGGAGTCAGTTGCCAGCGTTCGCCAGAGCTGGCGGGCAGTCATAAAGGCGGAGCTAAAGTGTGGCGAGTTGAAGAGACTTAGCAGTTGGCAGGAAAAAAGACAAAAGCGCAAGGGGAGAGCCAACTGTGTAACAGCCCCGACAAACAAATTTATCTGTAGCACATGTGGAAGAGTCTGTCACTCTAGTATTGGCCTTTACAGCCACTCCAGGCGCTGCTCCACACACCACTGACCACCTCCAGGCGCTTACCCATTGTCTCTCGAGATAAGGAGGCCAAAGAAGAGAAGAAGAAGAAGAAGAGCAAAATCCAGGCGACACTCCCAGTTCAGTACTGACGGCATGCAGCACTGTCGGAGGTGCCATCTTTTAGATGAGGTGTTAAATCTAGGCCCCATCTGCCCTCTCAGACAGACATAAAAGATCCCAAGGCAGTATTTTGAAGAAGAGCAGGGGTGTTCTGCATGGTGCTCTGGACAACATTTACCCCTCAACCAACATCACTACAAAAAACTATCTGGTCATTATATATTGCTGCTTGTGGGTGCTTGCTGTGTACAAATTGGCTATTGGGTTTCCCTATAACAGCGACTTGACTTCAAAAAGTACTTCATTGGGATGTCCCAAGGTTGTGAAAGATGCTACATAAATACAAGTCTTTCTTTCTAGTGGGGAAATGTTCAACTTGGTGTAAAACTGATGTGAATTGGTGCCCATTATAGAATGCATCTGTTTTTTTTGCCAGCAATCTATAATGCCAGTTTTAGACCATGGTGGCAAGCCATCATTTACTGAGATAGCTTCATCGAGTTACATCAAATGTACAGACCTTCAGCCCAACTGGTCTATTTACAATCAACATATCCTTCTGTTCCTTTCTCTCTCATGTGTTTATCCAGCTTCCCATTAAATGTATCTATGCTATTCGCCTCAACTATTCCCTGTGGTAGCAAGTTGCACATTCTAACAACTCTTTGATAAAGAAGTTTTCCCTGAAATCCCTATTGGATTTATTCATGACTATCTTTCATTTATGACCCCTAGTTTTGGATTAGACTGACTTCTCATCATTTGTTGCTGGTGTGATTTGGGACAACAGATGGTTGCCTGCTACAAATGTGCTGGAATACTTCTATTATTTTTTATTTTCAAGGCAGTTCAATGCTTAAAAAGGAATGTTAGGGCTGGGATTTAAAACTTAAAATGTTTGCATTGGGCAAATTGGAGCTAAGGAGGGTAAATGGGATTGATTTACAGGTCTAACAGACTAATTGAATGGTGAAAAAGGCTCGAGGGTTGAATGGCCTCCTGTTCCTCCATTGTTATGAAAGACAGTCATTATTGCCAGTTTAGCGTGTTGAGGCAGTTCTCACCTGCTAACCATTACAGTGAATATCCCTTTTTTTAATTAGCCTCAATGAGCTCTAAATGAGCTCTACTATTACACATATAATAGAAATAGCATTCATGAAACATCCCAAAATTTAAAAGCATTATATAGAATGTACAGCACAGAAACAGGCCATTTGGCCCAGTTGGTCTAGGCCAGTGTTTATGCTCCAAATGAGCCTCCTCTTGCCCTGCCTCATCTCACCTTATCAACATATCCTTCTACTCCTTCCTCCCTCATGTATTTATCAAACTTCCCCTTCAACACACCGATACTATTCGCCTCAGCCACTCAATGTGGTAGCGTGTTCCACATTCTAACTACTTTCTGGGTCAAGAGGTTTCCCCCTAAATTCTTAATTGGATTTATTAGTGACTGACTTATACTTATGGTCCCTAGTTTTGGTCTCCTTCACAAGTGGAAACATTTTCTCTTAAGTCTGCCATATCAAACAATTAAAGAAATAGTTTTGAGCAAAAAAAACACCTTCCAGATCTCAGCCCTGCCTCTCGATGTTGTTTTTGTGCTGACCTGGTTTTGAATGTTAATGGCTTACCAGTCATGGTGTATAGTTTGTGTTCCTGTAATGAAGGGATCTGGTCCTTTTACTGATAATGAAATGGGAAAGGAATGATTTATGTAAATGATAACCTAGTTTCTATTTTTGGCTGAAGCTGCTCATGTGTGTGACAAAGGAACGCAGATATCTTCTATAATCCGACAGGGCAGATGCATTGCCGACGATTTGCAAAGTTCAACATGTTATCCACGAGCGTGCACTTTCAGGTTAAAACGAAAAGGAAGAATGACTTCTATTCACATCTGGTGAGCCAGATGATGAGGGTCAAGCATTGGAACTAAAACATTCATCTCACTGAAGAGATTAAACAGCCACAAACAAATCCAGAGAAATTAGAACCTGTTGCTATGACAGCAGGTATATGGAGTGGGTGTGGGGGGGGGGGCGGGGTCAGGGGTCAATTGTATATAGAAGCCCAGTGAGCAAAAATCTAGGACCTTTCTGGTTAACAGTTCTGCTTTATTTATAACAACTGGACAGCTTGCCATAGTTTCTATGGCAATGACCAGTGGGCCCTGCTGTGATTATCTGTTGCCGTGGAAACTGCGGCCTGCCAGTCCAGTCCCAAAATAGATAAAAGGTGCCTTTATTTTTTAATTCCCCTCCCCCTCCTCCCGCTGTGTTGACATTTCACTGTGCACCATTCTAATTAGCAATTTATTTGCATGTCAATGGTCCTAATGCCCAATCTCTGCCTTAAGCAAGAGAATCTCAGAGAGGAATCGGTCTTTGTTTAAAGGGATGTAGTTGATATCTCAACTGTTGTTTGTCTGCTTGTGAGACCCATTGGCTGTCGATGATCTCCAATGGAAGTTAATCCGTGACTGCTGTGATTTGTGTTCCCTCTATGGTTGCCAACCCTCTGCAGGATTGCTCTGGAGTCTCCAGGAATTAAAAGATTAATCTCCTGACCACTGCTGATAGCAACTTTGGGGCAAAAATCATAATAAGGGCATTTCTGTTCAGTAGTTCTAAAAATACTGACGATGGAAAATTTAGGCTTTTTGATGGTGTCAGTTGGTAATGAAGTGTCTTTTTAACTTCCAACTGGTCATGCGATGGCGAGGCACTGTGAACACGGGTGTGTTGGGCAACCAATGGCGATGACCATTGTGGGTTTTGCGGTTGGAGGTAGGAGGTCATATGATGAACTTCCACGAATGTGTCCATCCACAGTTGACAATCCCTATGTATGAAAGGGAGCAGGAGTGTTAAAGAGAAGGATGGACCAAAGAAACCGAAGGCAAACAGTTGCCATGTGCTAAATAGGCAATTAAAATAAAAAATTAAAACTCAAAGCCTCAAGATTGTAGGAAAAAGGGGAGAGTGGAGGAGGCAAGAAGTCTGACCATTTTGAGTTCATGGGAATAAGTGAGAAAGAAAAGAAAGACTTGCATTTCTGTCGTGCCTTTCACAACATCAGGACATCCCAAAGTGCTTTAAAGCCAATGAAATACTATTGAAGTGTAGTCACTGTTGTAATGTAGGAAACTCAACATCCAATTTGTGCACAGCAAATGACCAAATGATAAATGACTAAATAATCTGTTTTTTTAGTGATATTGGTTGAGGGTTTAATATTGGCCAGGACATCAGGCAGAACTTCGCTGCTCTTTTTCAAAATAGTCGCCATGAGAACTTCTACATCCACTTAACAGGAAGGCAGTAGCGTAGTGGTAATGTCACTGGACTAGTAATCCAGAGCCCAGGTTAATGCTTTGGATTCATGGGTTCTAATCCTACCACGGCCGATGGTGAAATTTGAATTTAGTTAATAAATCTGGAATTAAGAGCTGGTCTAATGGTGACCATGAAACCATTGTCGATTGTTGTAAAAATCCATCTGGTTCACTAATGTCCTTTAGGGAAGGAAATCTGCTGTCCTTACCTGTTCTGGCCTACATTGGACTCCAGACCCACAGCAATGTGGTTGACTCTTAACTGCCCCTCTGCAAGCCACTCAGTTCAAGGACAATTAAGGATGGGCAATATGTGCTGGCCTAGCCAGTGATGCCCATGTCCCACAAATGAATAAATAAAACAATACTTGAGAGGTTTAACGACTCACCCGAAAGAGCAGGAGGTAACACGAATACAGGAAGGAGAAAGAATTTGGAGGAGATGAGATGCAATGTAGGAGGAGGAAGAGAGGAACATAGCAATGTTTCTCCTGGATCTCTACAACAGGTATTGTTGAGCTGTGTATCTAGTCTGTCTCTCTGTGTGGGAGTCTGTGTTTCTGTTTGTGCCTTATCTGTGTGCAATGCATCAATAGGTGATTCATACTTGTACAAATACAAAACCAAGTGACTCATTTTAGGCTGAGCTGTTACTTTGCTCATTATTTTTACATAACTCAACTAACTAAATCTGACCTTTGCTTCACCTCAAAGGATTCAACAGTTTTCAGTCTTGTTTTTTTTAAACAATTATCTGATGAATACATGGTCCAACAACAACTTTAATGTTCGATCCTTTATTTGGCGTGTTGTAACACCCAAATGAGCAATGGCTTCTCACATTGTCACAGTTTGCTTTCTCAGAGATGTAGTCAGGAATATCACTTGAGCACAGATACAAAGTTCCATTTTTCCTTTTCAATGTGAGGGCTGTGCAATGGGATTATTCCCTTCTCATCTGTTTTCTATCCCATTCTCCAGCAGTTGCTGACTGTTACACTGGTAACCCCCTGGTACCTTGCCCAACTTTCTATTCTTGGATTGCAAGCCTGGACAGTTAATAGTGGCTGACTATTATATCCGAGAGGGTATCACAGCCAATCCCTCAGATGATAACCTTGTGGAGTTGTAGGGAGGGAATTCCAGAGCTTAGGTCCTGGTGAGAAGAAGGCACGGCTGCCAATGGTGGAGGGATGGAAATCAGGGATGCTCAAGAGGCCAGAATTGGAAGAGCACAGAGATCTTGGAGGGTTGTGGGGTGGACAGATTGGTCACGCTTATGATTTTCCAATGAATGACTATTAAATGTTAGGTGCCAGTTTGGGCTCAGTGGGTAGCACTCTTGCCTCTGAGGAGAGTTGTGAGCTCAATCCCCACTGCAGCGTCTTGAGCACAAAAATCTAGGCTGACACATCTAGTGCAGTACTGAGGGAGTGCTACACTGTTGGAGGTGCCATCTTTCAGATGAGACGTTAAACTGAGGCACCCATCTGTATTCAGCTGGATGTAGAAGATGCCATGACACTATTCGAAAGTGTTCTTCTGACCGATAATTATCTTCCAAACAATACAACTGTGAACAAATGAACTGGTCATTGTTGTTTGGAGACCTTGCTGAGTGTGCAAGAGTCTGCTTTGGAGGGTGGGACATCACAATGATGCATGTGTTGGATGACCAATGGTGCGAGTATGGGTGGGGGCGGGGTGGGTGGTGTGGTGGTTGGAGGTGGAAGACCATGTGACCAAAGCTCCAGGACTATATCCAATCAGAGTTGGTAACTCAAACTGTGAGTGAGGATTGAAACTGTTCAAACTGGCTGAGCTTAACACTTTTAAACAGCAGCAAATGGATCATTTTGTTGCCATTGTGTTAACACTGATATCGAAAAAAATTAATTAGCATAGATTTTCAATGCCAAACCCAAACATTAATTAATAAGAAAAAGGATTACTGTTGTCTGGATTCAGTTCTCAATTTTGAACCTTTATTATTCAACTCAAGCAGTTGGCAATGTGCCATCAAGTTGTTCATTGTCATTTCACAAGGTCAGAACCAATCAGATTCAAACTACACGAATGAGGTCAATGAGATGAACCACAGGATTCGGCTATGAGACGCCATTTTGTTGTCATGGCAATTCTGTCTCCTTGGCACCAATATACAGAGGGCAGGAATTACCATCAGCTCTATTCTCAGGCAAATGTGTTTGTAGAGTTTCTTCTCTATGCCATTAATGGCCGGGTTAATATAACAACAACTTGCATTTATGTAGTGCCTTTAATGGAGTAAAGCATCCCATGGGGCTTCACAGAAGCATTATAAGACACAAGTGGACACTGAGCCACATAAATAGGTATTAGGACAGTTGACCAAAAGCTTGATCAATGAGGTAAGTTCTAATGAGACGCTTAAAGGAGGAGAGAAAGGTCTAGAGAGGTGGAGAGGTTTATGGAGGGAATTCTGCAGCTTCGGGCCTTGGCAGCTGAAGGCATGGCTGGCAATGGAAAAACAAAGGTGCATAAGAGGTCAGAATTGGAAGAGCGCAGAGATTTTGGAGGCCTATAGGGTTGGAGGAGGTTACAGAGATAGGGAGGGTGAATTATGCACAGGTGCAGAAGTGCTTTCCTGCTCATTTTCCGTAGTCAAGGGAAATCCCAGAGAAATGGCGTTGAAAGCATTGACATGCTTTCTCTGGGATTTTCACAGTCTTCTCCCTAAATTACGGGAGAAGATCAGACGATAAACCAGTGGAAGTACCACACAGTGATTACACAAGAGGAATACTGACAGAAGTTTCAACCCTTCCATCCCTCAATACCTTTCCTGACCCAGAGCGTAGTTATCTGTCTTTTATACATCGTCTCAGTAAAATTAGCAACTCAGGTTCAAAGTCATTTTATTCTCATAAAACAGTGGGATAAAAAGGTTTCTTGGCTTATGCTTTGATAGCTAAAGAACAATTCCATGCTGAAATGCTCCCAGTGAGGATCTGTGCTCTTCAGTGAATGGTGCAGCCTTATCTCTGACCTATGCTCCCTTCAATTCTAGCCTTCTCTACTGAGATGGTTTGACCTAGCTGCTCTAATGTTCGATGAAAATTCATGAAGAACCTTTTAGTTATCTTAATGACAGATAGCCGGGGCCCTGGTTTACAGTGACTGAACATATCAAATTCCATTTTTAAGTTCAAATTCATAACTAATCTGCGGAAATATTATTTCAGTGAGCGTGTGGTCAATCTGTGGATTAGGCTCACTAGGGAGATGGTGGAAGTAGTTAGTAATGATTCATTCAAATGCAAATTAGATAAAATTCCTTTCAGAAAATAATGTTTAGGGATGCAGTATCTAAGTAATTTGAGACATGACTGGAAGGATGTGAAAACTTTATGAGAACGGTTCCAGGGATAAGGGACTTAGTTAAGGGAGATTGTGGCATCGTGGTAATATCACTAGTTTAATAATCTAAATGCCTAGACTAATGCCTGGGGGACTTGAGTTCAACTCCCATCATGGTAGCTGCTGGAATTTCAATTCAATTAATTAATGTTAAAAAAATCTGGAATTGGAAATGCCAGTAATGGTGCCATGAAACTATCATCAACTATCATTAAAAACCCATATGGTTCACTAATGTCCTTTAGGAAAGAAAATCAGCTGTCCTTACCTGTTCTGGCTGACATGTGACTCCAAACCCACAGCAATGTGGTTGACTCTTAACTGCCTTCTGAAATGGCCTAGTAAGCCACTCAGTTCAAGGGCAATTAAGGATGGGCAACAAATGCTGGCCTTGGATAGATTGGACAAGCTGGGATTGTTCTCCTTAGAGAGGAAAAGGCTGCGGGGAGATCTGATGGAGATGTTCAACATTATGAGGGGTCTAGATAGAGAGAAACTGTTCCCATTGGCAGAAGGGTCGAGAACCAGAGAACATGATTGACAAAAGAATCCAAGGCAACATGAGGAAAACCTTTTTTACATAGCGAATGGTTAGGGCCCAGAATGCACTGCCTGAGGGTGTGGTGGAGGCAGATTCAATCAGGGCTTTCAAAAGGGATCTGTGCCTGTAGGGAAAGAACTTTCTGGGCTATGAGGAAAGGGCGGGGGACTGGAATTAGGTAAATTGCTCTTGCAGAGAGCTGGCATAGACTTGATGGGCCAAATAGCCTCCTTCTGCACTGTAATCATGCTATGATTCTATGGTGAGTGTGGTTAGCTCAGGAGGAACAGGTGAGTTTGGATCTATGGTTCCCAAAGCTCTCCACCACTGGGGATGTTCTCACTTCATGTCTGGGTCTGTTGTAGATTCATTAATAGAGATTGATCAATGTGATTAGTCAATAACTCCATTATCATTATATCATGTGACTCCCAAGTTGGTAGAAAGGGAACTAGATGGTCTTTCTTCATTGAGGAATTTCTATCTACTTAAGCGGGATTCTGTCTGTTTCCCTGTGGAAATTACAAACCAGGGCATTGCTAACACCTTCGCACAGTTCTTTCCCATGAATAGGTTAAAAAATTTGGACATCTATTTTACTTTTGGGAGGGGTGGGTGTGATTTCAATGTAATTCTTGACAAGGACACTGGCGCATCGCCAATGAGTAATGGAAAACAGCTGACACGCTGCACTTGGTATCCGGTTTGCGATGACAGTCGGCAAGATTTTCCATCTCCCACTGAGTACCTCAAAAATCAGTACCTCAGCCTCCAGTTTCCTCTTTCTTGTGAAAGAAATTCTTGGCCTCACCACTGAAAAGCCAAGGTACCTTGCCCAAAACTAGATGGGTGCCAATTAGCGTTGCCAACCCTCCAGGAATGTCCTGAAGTCTCAAGGAATTGAAGATTAATCTACAAGGCCCTGCTGTGAGAAAAAACCCAGGAGAAAAATCATAAAGGATGTTAAACAAAATTGTGTTGGCTTAATTATCTTTGAATACTTTCATTTATTAATTCTAAAAATATTGGGAATGGAGGGGTCAGGGGAAAGATACTGGTCACTAACAGTCAAGATTAATGCAATTGGCTAACAAAGAGTCTGTTCCCTTTCCCATTGGCTGTGGGAGGACAGTGTGGCTGGAAGATGGATCAATGATGGGAGCTTGTGGGTGGTGGAGTGAGGTAGAAGGTCATGTGATTAAGCCTCCAGGAATATATGCAACCAGAGTTGGCAACCCGAGTGCCAATTTAGCTAGCTGGCAACTGCACCAAGCTATGAGGTTTTGCATTACGAGTGAATTCAAAGCTCCCGTTGAACCTGCCACCTCTTGTAGCAATGTTGACTGAAGGCGGGAGGGGCTTCTCATTAGCCACGACCCTCATCTTCAGTCCCAATCTTTTCATTAGTACTCAACATCTAGTTGGAGACCTGCGGCCCAGTTGCTTGCTCCCTGAGATTTGGACTGGAAGAAACAATCCCTTCAGGTTAATAATTCTGCTGTTCATGAATTTAAAATGATCACTGTGATAATTTGAAAAGTCAAATGAAAATGAAAATGGGCAGAGATAGAATGGAAAGAAAAGAATAGGAAAGAATTGAGTTGACATAGTAATCTTTTCTCGTTTATTATAATGTAGCATTAATATTGGGATATTAATTCTATTCTTGATAGTCGAGTAGATTTATGACTGTAATATTAGTGTTTATGTCACAATACATGAGTTAAAAACAAACAAAACTGATCGTCCCTGAGATGTTGAAATGTCCTCATTTCTGCTGGCAGCTCAAGGGTTAACATTCAAATACAAGACTGTGTGTGTTTTTCAAAGCTTTACTTATCAAATACTTAGAGAAGGTAGAGAAGAAATTGGCACTGGGGATGAGGGAATTTTATCATGCGTAGAGACTAGAAAAGCTGAGATTGTTCTCCTTAAAGCAGAAGAGAAGGTTAAGGGGAGATTTAGCAGAGGTGCTCACCATTATGAAGTGCTGCGATAGGGTAAATAAGGAGAAACTGTTTCCACTGGCAGAAGGATCAGTAACCAGATGACACATATATAAAATAATTGGCAAAAAAAGTAGATGAGGAGAATGGTTTTTTAATCAGTAACCTGGATTGCGCTGCCTGAAAGGGTGATGGAAGCAGATTCTGTGGTTATTTTCACAAGGGAATTGGATAAATATTTGAAAAAAAATGGCAGGGCCATGAGCAAAGAGAAGAGGATTGGGATTAATTGGATAGCTCTTTCAAAGAGCTGTCACATATATGATGGGCCAAATGGCCTCCTTCTGTACTGTATGATTCTACGATTCTATACTGCTACCCAAAAAAGCACGTACAGTAATTAAGGACTTTAATATTTAGAGCAAAAGTGGAGAGCAGAAAATAACCCAACTATTACTTTATATTTGAACAGTTTAATTAGATAATGTTTAATCACTCATTTAATTTACGTGATTTTAGGTGGGATTTAGTTATGTTGGTGATTTCAATATTACCCTGGAGATTGAAGGGGATTGAAAAATTGCCAGACTTCATATCAAACCTTGTTATAATACGTATTTCATCATTCAGAGGATCACTGTCAGCCCTGTGCAGTGATATTAGAGTTAGTGACAAAGACCTAAATATTTGGAAATTGTTCAGGATTAAGTTAAATTAAATATTCCCACAAGCGTTTCACCTACAACCTAAAAGTACCGGCATTTCAAAGGAACACAGTGAATGTGCAGCATTGTAGGGCATCCTGAGAAACATGATCAGGTGTTATATAAAAACAAGTTCTATCTTTCATTAGCCACTACCTAGCTACAGAGCAGAACAATCTTGAGCACTAACTTGTGACAGATCTACTCATAGAATCTTACAGGACAGGAGGGAAGCCATTCAGCCCATTGTGTTTGTGCTGGCTCTTTGAAAGACCTCTCCAATTAGTACCACTCATAGCCCTGCAAATTTCTCCTTTTCAAGAATATATTAAATTTAGCACCTCAGCCGCAGCCTCTACCTCCACAAGAAGATTTCCTTTTTTGGTCCCTGGTCAGCCCCAGGTTTCCTTTAACTACCTTTTCACTCTTTACATGTTTATAAAATACTTTAGTGTTTCCTGTTATGTTACTCGGTGATCTCATACAACAACTTACATTTAAAAAGCACAGTTAACGTAGTAAAACGTCCCAAAGCGTTTCACAGGAATGTTATCAAACAAGATGTGACACCGATCCACATAAAGAGATATTAAGATAAGTGACCAAATGCAGTGGTAGGTTTTAAAGAGTATCTTAAAAGTGGAAAGAGAGGTGGAGGGGTGGAAATCTATCCTGAAAAAATGCCTGCCCTCTCTATTGGTATTAGAATCCCATAATAAATGAGCTTGACTCTTTTTCTGTAAAGTTTTGATCCAGCTGTGGTTTAGCTGGTAGGACTCTTGCCTCTGAGTCAGGTAGATCATGGATCCATCGTCCCATCCCAGAGATTTGAGCTCTTACTTTAGGTTGATATTTCAGTGCAGTACTGAGGGAGAGTTGTACTGTCTGAGGTGCCATCTTTCAGATGAGACATGAAACCAAGGCTCCATCGCGCCTCTCACTATTTCGAAGAAGAGCAGGAGAGTTCCCTGGTGTCCTGGCTAATATTTATCCCTCAGTCAGCCTCAATAAAAATAGATTATCTGGTCATTATCACACTGCTGTTTGTGGGATCTTGCTGTGTGCAAATTGGCTGTCGTGTTTCCTACATTACAACAGTAACTTCACTTCAAAAATAGTTAATTGGCATTAAAGTATTTTGAATTGGTGAAAGGTGCAGGTTTATGTTTGTAATACTGTCCTCAGCCATTTAACCTGCAGAGCTGCATTCTGTCTCTATAAGGCCATAAGATCTCTCTAACAGATGTACAGTCTGAATGTGCTTGTGTTAATGAATGATCCAACAAAGCTTTGTGACCTTGCTTGTGGCAATTGCTGATTGTATTCCAGGAAATATTAACTTGAGACCAAAACAGCGGTTACATGGAAATTTCAAGATGAAAACAGACATTTGGCCCATTCGTCCATGCTGGTGTTTATCTTTGGGACATTTTACTATGTTAAAGGTGCTATACTAATGCAAGTTGTTGTTGTGAAAGAATTGTGTCGAACCCAATGCGTCACCATTCTGCCAGGTTACTTCGCTTCAAATGATACTGTCTATCATTTTCTCTAGTCTCTCTGCGAGTCAGATTCGATAGCCTCCAGTAATATTGCTTTAAAGCTACATAACAATGTGCAGATGACGCTTTCTCTTGGACCGTTCCCTTCCTTCCTGCACGATTGGACAGTACCTAGCTTCCACGCGGTCCCTTTCAGAAAACATGGGGGAAGGGATGTTGGAAAGGGAGGGGCGTGGAGTGTTATGGCCATGATCATGTGTCCATGGGCTGTTTCTGTGTTGTCCCACTTTAATACTCCAAATATTGTCGCACTATTGTCCTGACCAAAGGGATTTGCACTGGTATTGTTCCTGTTTACCCCTCTGTTTCGATGCCTTTGCACCTTATCAAGAGGCCCAGTCAGATCTATCTTTGTTATTTATTCATCCACAAGATGTGGGCATCGCTGCCGAGACCATTGCCCATTCCTAATTGCCCTTGAGAAGTTGGTGGTGAACCACCTTCTGAGACTGTTGTATTCCCTGTGATGTAGGTGCACCCACAGTGTTGTTAGGTAGGGGGTTCCACGTTTTTGTCCCAACGACGACAAAGGAATGGTGATATAGATTCAAGTCAGGATGGTGTGTGACTTAGGGGGAGAGCTTGATGGTTTTCCCAAGCGCCTGCTGCCCTTGTACTTCTAGGTGGTTGAAATTGCGGGGTTGGAATTGAGGAAACTGTGCCCAGGACCAGGGTCAGCTGAGTATAGCATGGGGCTGCTTCTACCTGAGTACAAGGAAAACCATAACTCATTCACACTCTTGTGTGACACATGGCGATTAAACACACCCTTCACCTCCCCTGCTTGCCCAAGAGGTATGTGAGTGCTACCTACTGAATCAATGAAGACGGTTCTTTACCTTGTATCTAACCTAGACTGTATCTTGCTAAACCATGCTTAAAGCAATGATTGGTGAGCACACAGTGAAACTGTCTTCCATTTCATAGTAGTTAACATCTCTCACCTCGATGAACATAAGTTAATGGGCAAAAGAGCTATGGAGAAATTAAAAGGTTGAAAGTAAATGACATATATATACACATTATATATATAATGTTAAATTTCAACAAATTATTCGCAAACAAAATCCTTGTTTTTGTTTTTTTCTTTCAGAAGGTCATGAGACTTTGGAACGCTCTCCCTCAAGATGGTGCGGAAGCAGAGACTTTGAATATTTTTAAAGCAGAGGTGAATAGATTCTTGACGAGAAAGGGGGTAAAAGGTTATCGGGGGTAGGCAGGAATGTGGAGTTGAGGTTACAATCAGATCAGCCATGATCTTATTGAATGGTGGAGCAGGCTCGAGGGGCCGAGTGGCCTACTCCTGTTCCTAATTCGTATGCTCGTATGTTTGTATATTCTGAAATCAAGCTCAGAGTATTGGCCCGGACAATCCTGAGACTGATGGGGCTGGAACTCACAGTTACTTGGAGAGACGAGCAGTGGGGGTTGCAGTGAGAGTGGACACCAGGAATATGATCCCCGTTCTGCCGGAATTATACATCATTCGGATTGTACTTTAAAAGTGCCTGGTGGGAGTCATCAGACAGATCCTCCTATGTCCTGGGGCTACGTTCTCCCCCTTACACCCTTGAATGGTTTTGCCATCAGCGCAGACCTGTTGTGAACCCTTCTGAGTTCTTCTGAAGACCCCAGACCTTAACTAAAATTAATACAGAAGAGGACTGTAATAAAATACAGGAATACAATAATAAACGAGCAGAATGGGTGCGTAATTGGTAGATGAACTTCAGTATAGATAAGTGTGAGGTGGTATATTTTAGTAGAAAAAACAAGGAGGCCATATACTCCTTGGAAGAGGAACAAGCAGTAAAAGTAGTGAAGCAGATTAATAAAGCCATTACAAAGAAAATAAAACACTGTCATTCATTTCTACAGGATAGAATTGAAAAGTAGACATTATGTTAAACCTGTATAAAACATTGTTTAGACAACACTTGGGGATGCATTTTATGACTCACGGAGGCGGGTGTGCAAAATGGCGGCAGTCCCGCTTGTGATGTCAGCGGCCGTGCCACAGCGATATGCGGCGGGTAATCATTTTGCATAATGGCGGTGGCTGTGCCCCTCCAATTATGAGGCAGGGCGGCAATGGAGACACCGTTCAGTATCACCTGATATTGGAACAGGTGCTGCCGCCATCTTTAAAAGCCTGCCAGCCCCGCATTTACTCACAGTGGCGCAGTGGTTAGCACCGCAGCCTTACAGCTCCAGCGACCCGGGTTCGATTCTGGGTACTGCCTGTGCGGAGTTTGCAAGTTCTCCCTGTGACCGCGTGGGTTTTCTCCGGGTGATCCGGTTTCCTCCCACAGCCAAACACTTGCAGGTTGATAGGTAAATTGGCCATTATAAATTGCCCCTAGTATAGGTGGGTGGTAGGGGAATTGAGGGAAGGTGGGGATGTGAGAGGGTAATGGGATTAATGTGGGATTAATGTAGGATTAGTATAAATGGGTGGTTGATGGTCGGCACAGACTCGGTGGGCCGAAGGGCCTGTTTTAGCGCTGTATCTCTAAATAAAAAATAAATAAATAAATACTCTCTGTGTGCACACAAGCCCCTTGCAGAGATCCCCCATTCACACACAAGCCCGCTGCAGAGACTTCCCCCCTATTCACACACAAGCCCACTGCAGAGACTTCCCCCCTATTCACACACAAGCCCCCTGCAGAGATTTCCCCCCCATTCACACACAAGCCCCTTGCAGAGTTCCACCTATTCATACACAAGCCCTTTGTAGAGTTCTCCCCATTCACACACAAACCCCTTGCAAAGTTCCCCCCATTCACACACAAGCCCCTTGCAGAGTTCTCCCCATTCACGCACAAGCCCCTTGCAGAGTTCTCCCCATTCACACACAAGCCCCTTGCAGAGATCTCTCCCCCCCCCATTCACACATAAGCCCCTTGTAGAGTTCTCCCCATTCACACACAAGCCCCTTGCAGAGATCTCTCCCCCCCATTCACACATAAGCCCCTTGCAGAGTTTCCCCCCCATTCACACATAAGCCCCTTGCAGAGTTCTCCCCATTCACACACAAGCCCCTTGCAGAGTTCTCCCCATTCACACACAAGCCCCTTGCAGAAATCTCTCCCCCCCCATTCACACATAAGCCCCTTGCAGAGTTTCCCCCCCATTCACACATAAGCCCCTTGCAGAGTTCTCCCCATTCACACACAAGCCCCTTGCAGAGATCTCTCCCCCCCCATTCACACATAAGCCCCTTGCAGAGTTTCCCCCAGTCACATAAACCTCTTGGACACTCTGCATAGCAGCAGTAGCCACTGTAAACCCCATTTCCCCTATGTTACTCTACTTGGGTTACGTTCCCTTTCACGGCCCTGAACTCTCTTGCCTCAGTGGCGCCAGCTTTTCAAAGTCGCCAAACTGAAGGCATGTGAGTGCCGTACATCAACCAGAAAATTGAGGAACCTTTGTTGGATTGCAGTGAATTAAATTCCAATTTATTTAAAGCAGCATTTACAACATTTAAATGACAATGTCATCATGTTGGGGCATCAGAATCGCCAAGGTACTTCCCCGTCTCCGACAAAATCAACCAATGCAGCACAGCGTCGGGTTTCATGGCGGATGGCTCCGCGGAGATCCTCCACACCGCTCTCCCATGCCACCGTACCCACCTCCAACAACAGAACAAAATTCAACCCTTGAAGTCCTGTGAATAGCTCTGGTCTTCATATTATGAAAAGGATATTGAGGCAGTGGAGAAGGGGCAAAAAAAAAAATTAGAATATTATCAGAGCTGAAAGGTTCTACCAATCAGGAAAAATTCTCTAGAAAAGACAAGATGAGGTGTGACCTGTCAGAGGTCTTTCAGAATATAAAAGTGTTTGATAGGGTAGACGTAGAGAGAACGTTTTCCACTTATGGGTGAGACCAGAACTAGGGGCCGTCAATATAATGTAGCCACTAATAAATCAAATAAGGAATCCAGGAATAACTTCTTTACCCAGACAATGGTGAGAATATGGAATTCTGTACCACAAGGAGTAGTTAAGGCAAAGAGCATAGATGCATTTAAGGGGAGGCTAGATAAGTAGCTGAGGGAGAAAGGAATAGAAGGATATGTAGTGAGATGAAGAGGGTGGGAGGAGGCTCATGTGGAGCATAAACACTGGCAAGGACCAGTTGGGCCAAATGGTCTATTGCTATGCTGTGAATTCCATGTAACTTTAGAGCAATTGATCCCGGAGTGGATCCATTGCCTCCCCAAGTCTGATCAGCACCAATGGTTGCCAAAGAATCTACAAAGAGACTAAAAAAAAAAAATTCTATGTATTCAGCTCATTTGGGTCTCATGTAGGGATAGATTGGCTCGAACGGGAGAGGATGCAAGAATGTGCCCTTGCAATCACTGCTGGTAGGTCGCAGCTGTACAAATATACCCATCCCCAGAATTTGGGACAGTGTCTTCAGGCTTGGGAGAGGGAGGGTGAGTTTGAGGGGAATTTCCACACTTACATCAGTGGAGCAGGGTCCCAGGAATTGTACCTTGTCACTCCACTGTGAGGAGTGAGTTTAGAGTCACTACTGCTGCTTCTGGACCATTGTACTTGGCTTTCGATCTGTAACTATCCAATAAAATTCTCCAAAGAACTTTGCTTCCTTGTAAAAGACAACACTATTCAAAAGAAGCCATTCAGCTCAAACTCCTGTAGGAAGTGTATTTTCTTAATTTGTCTGCAATGAGGCCATTCTATTTACACTGCAGTAGAAAAAAAGGGTGTTGAATAAATATGATATGTGAGTCTGGATTTAAGCATAACCTGTAATTAATGGGATCATTTTAACTTTTACCTATCATGTAAAATGGGTGATATCCCATGGGAGAGATGTATAATGGTCAATGGATTCGATATCATCCATCCCCACTTTGGTTACCTCTAGACTCAACTATTCCAATGCTCTCCTGGCTGGTCTCCCACCTACTTAAACTTGAGCTTATTCAAAACACTGCCACCTGTATTCTAACTCACACTAAGTCCCTTTCACATATTACTCTCTTTGCTCGCTGACCTACATTGGCTGCCAGTCTGGCACTGCCTCGATTTAAAAATTCTCATCTTTTCAAATCCCTCCATAGCCTCACCAACACCCCCCCCCCCACCCCCCCCCTCCCCATCTTTGTAACCTCCTCCAGCCCCACAACCCTTCAAGATCTCTGCACTCCTCCAATTCTGGCTTCTTCAGCCTTCCCCAATTTTCATCGCAACCACATTGGCAACTGTGCTTTTAGCTGCCTGGGCCCCAAGCTCTGGAATTCTTTCACGAAACCCTTCTGCCTCTCTACCTCTCTTTCCTCCTTAAGAGACGCCTTAAAACCTGCCTCTGTGACCAAACTTTTGGTCACCAGTCCTAATGCCTCCTTACATGGGTCGATGTCAAATTTACATACGAATAAATGAATTAAGTTTTTTAGAGATACAGCACTGAAACAGGCCCTTCGGCCCACCGAGTCTGCGCCGACTATCAGTTATGAGGGGCAAATTAACTGAGGTAGATTGGGAAAATACATTAAAAGGTATGGCAGTGCATGGACAATGGATAGCCTTTAAAGAATTATTATGTAGTTTACAGCAATTATTCATTCCTTCAAGGCACAAAACCCTCAAAAATAAAGGCAGTCAACCATGGCTAACAAAGGAAGTTAAGGATTGTATAAGATTAAAAGAAAAGGGCTATAAAGTTGCCAGAAATAGTAGTAAACCTGAGGATTGGGAGGATTTTAGAATACAGCAAAGGAGGACCAAGAAACTGATAAAGAAAGGGAGAATAGAATATGAATGTAAACCAGCAAAAAACACAAAGACGGACTGTAAAAGCTTCTATAGGTACGTAAAAAGGAAATAAAAACAAGAAATGCTGGAACTACTCAGCAGGTCTGGCAGCATCAGTGGAAAGAGAAGCAGAGTTAATGTTTCGGGTCAGTGACCCTTCTTCGTAAAACGGAAATGTTTGGCTAAGACAAATGTGGGTCCATTACAGTCAGACAGGAGAATTTATAATGGGGAATAGAGAAATGGCAGAGAAGCTAAATGATTACTTTGTGTCTGTCTTCACTGAGGAAGATACAAGAAATCTCCAAGAATTAGAGATCCGAGGAGCTAGGGAGAATGAGGAATTGAAAGAAATTAGTATTAATAAGAAGGTTGCATTGGAGAAATTAATGGGGGTAAAGGCTGATAAGTCCCCAAGACCTGAAGATCCCAGACTGTTGAAAGAGGTAGTTATGGAGCTAGTGGATACATTGGTGATCATCTTCCAAAATTCTATAGATTCTGGAATTGTTCCTGCAGATTGGAAGGTAGCAAATGTCAATGCAATATTTAAGAAGGGAGGGAGAACGAAAACAGGGAACTACATAACTGTTATCCTTACATTAGTAGTAAGGAAAATGTTAGAATCTACTCCAAAGGATGTGATAAATGGATACTTGGATAATAATGATCTGATTGGGCATAGTCAACATGGATTTATGAATGAGAAATCATGTTTAAAGAACCAGTTGGAGTTTTTTGAGGATGTTACTAACAGAATTGATAAAGGGAAGTTGGTGGATGTAGTATAATTGGATTTTCAGAAGGTTTTCGATAAGGTCCCTCACAAGAGGTTGGTTAGCAAAATTAAAGCACATGGGATAGGAAGCAATATACTGGTATGGATTAAGGATCGGTTAACAGGCAGAAAACAGAGAGTAGAAATAAATGGGGCATTCTTGTGTTGCCAGGCTGTGACTAGTGGGGTATCACAAGGATCAGTACTTGGACTCCAGCTGTTCACAATATATATCAATGACTTGGATGTGGGGACCAAATGTAATATTTCTAAGTTTGTGGATGATGCAAAACTAGATGGGAATGTGTGTTGAAAATGCAAAGCAGCTTCAAGGGGATTTGGACAGACTTAGTGAGTGGGCAAGAACGTGGCAGATGGAATATAACATGGAAAAATGTGAGGTTATCCATTTTGGTAGGAGGAATAGATGTGCAGAGTATTTCATTAATGGTAAGAGATTAAAAAGTGTACATGTACAAAGGGACCTGGGCATTCTCATCAATAAGTCACTGAAAGCTAACATGCTGGTGCAGCAAGCAATAAAGAAGTCTAATGGCATATTAGTCTTTATCGCAAGAGGAGTTGAGTACAGGAGTAGTGAAGTCTTGCTTCAATTGTATAGAACCTTGGTTAGACCACACCTGGAGTACTGTGTGCAGTTTTGGTCCCCTTACCCTTAGGAAGGATATTATTACCATAGAGGGTGTGCAACGAAGGTTCACCAGACTTGTTTCCAGGATGGCAGGACTGTCCTATGAAGAGAGGTTGGGGAAACTGGGCCTGTATTCTCTAGAGTTTCGAAGAATGAGAGGTGATCTCATTGAAACCTATGAAATACTTAAAGGGATGGACAGGGTAGATGCAGGTAAGATGTTTCCCATGGTTGGGGAGTCTAGAACCAGGGGACACAATTTCAAAATAAGGGGGAAGCCACTTAGGACAGAGATGAGGAGAAATCTTTTTACTCAGAGGGTTGTGAATCTTTGGAATTCTCTACCCCAGAGAGCTGTGGAAGCTCAGTCATTGAGTATGTTTAAAGTAGAGATTGACAGATTTCTAAATACCAAAGACATAAAGGGATATGGGGATAGTGTGGGAAAAAGGCATTGAAGTGGATGATCAGCCATAGAAACATAGAAAAATAGGAGCAGGAGTAGGCCATTCGGCCTTTCGGGCCTGCTCCACCATTCAAAAAAGATCATGGCTGATCGTCTAATTCAGTACCCAGTTCCTGCTTTCTCCCCATATCCCTTGACCCCTTTGGCATTAAGAAATGTATCTATCTCCTTCTTGAATATATTTAATGACTTGGCCTCCACTGATGTCTGCGGTAGAGAATTCCACAGGTTCACCACCCTCTGAGTGAAGAAATTTCTCCTCATCTCAGTTCTAAATGGCATACCCCATATCCTAAAACTGTGACCACTGGTTCTGGACTCCCCAGCCATCAGGAACATCCTCCCTGCATCTAGCCTGTCTAGTCCTGTTAGAATTTTATAGGTTTCTATGAGATCCCCTCTCATTCTTCTAAACTCTAGTGAATTGGGCCGATTCGATCCAATCTCTCCTCATACGTCAATCTTGCTATCCCAGGAATCAGCCTAGTAAATCTTCTTTGCACTCCCTCCATGGCAAGAACATCCTTCCTAAGATAAAGAGACCAAAACTGCACACAATACTCCAGATGTGGTCTCAGCAAGGCCCCGTATAACTGCAGTAAGACATCCTTGCTCCTGTACTCAAATCCTCTTGCAATGAAGGCCAACAAACCATTCGCCTTCCTAACTGCTTGCTGCACCTGAATGCTTGTTTTCAGCAACTGGTAAGGACACCCAGGTCTCGTTGCACCTCCCCCTTTCCCAATCTATCATCATTCAGATAATGATCTGCCTTTCTGTTTTTACAACCAATGTGGAGAACCTCACATTTATCCATGTTATACGGCATCTGCCATGCATTTGCCCACTCACCCAACTTGTCCAAATCACATTGGAGCCTCTTTGCATCCTCCTCACAGCTCACTTTCCTCCCCAGCTTTGTGTCATCTGCAAACTTGGAAATGTTACATTTAGTTCCCTCACACAAGTCATGAATATATATTGTGAATAACTGGGGCCCAAGCACTGATCCCTGCGGTACCCCACTAGTCACTGCCTGCCACGTGGAAAAAGACCTCTTTATTCCTCCTCTTGTTTCTTGTCTGTCAACCAATTCGCAATCCATGCCAGTATATTACCTCCAATCCCATGTGCATTAATTTTGCACACTAATCTCTTATGTGGGACCTTATCAAAAGCTTTCTGAAAATCCAAATACACCACATCCACTGGTTCTCCCTTATCTATTCTACTAGTTACATCCTCAAAAAACTCCCTTTCGTAAACCCATGCTGACTTTGTCCAATCCCGTTTATGCTTTCTAGGTGTTCTGCTACCACATCCTTTATAATAGACTCTAGCATTTTCCCCACTGCTGATGTAAAGCTAACTGGTCTGTAATTCCCTGTTTTTTCCCTCCCTCCTTTTTTTAAATAGTGAGGTTATATTTGCCACCCTCTAATCTGTAGGAACTGCTCCAGAGTCTATAGAATTTTGGAAGATGACCACCAATGCATCCACTATTTCCAGGGCCACTTCCTTTAGTACTCTGGGATGTAGATTATCAGGCCCTGTTGATTTGTCAGCCTTTAACCCCATTAATTTCCTTAGCACAATTTTTTTTATGAATGCTGATTTCCTTCAATTCCTCCCTCTCATTAGACCCTTGGTTCGCTAACATTTCTGGGAGGTTATTTGTGTCCTTGTTTGTGAAGACAGCACCAAAGTATTTGCTTAATTGTTCTGCCATTTCTTTGTTCCCCATTATAATTCCCCATCAATATATCGTATGGCAGAGTAGGCTCGATGGGCTGAATGGCCTACTCCTGCTCCTATCTTCCTATGTAAATTCAGAGTGGAGGGGCGGATAGAGGGGGTGTAGGTGGGGAGGGAAATTAGAGCCCAAAATTTCGTGTAAATTTGGAGAAAATTAACAAAACATTTTTATTATTATTTTGAACATTTTAAGCATCAAGAAACTAGTAAAAATGTTAATATGGAACAATTAAGCTAAATGACAACCAGCAATTATTTAGACAGTACAGACACACAATGTTAATGGGCCTCCGTGGCAGTTTCAAAATTAATGTAATATCAGTTTCGATCATTCGAAAATACTGTCAGGCTATTTCCAGGTTAAAAATATATTTATAGTAATTGTGAATAGACTGAAAATCAGGAACAGATAAAATTAAAGTAGCTCATCACCACCATAATATAGTGAAGCACAAAAATGTTATTAAAATCTGACTGAATTATGAAATAGTTAATGTTAAAGTTTAATTTTGGTGTCTATGCTAGTAACAGTTTTTAACAATCACTGTCCACTGTGTAGTCATTTTGTTAATAACGTTGCTGTATAATTATCAAAACATGAACATACATCCTCACATCACAGACACGATAGACATGCATCTCCAGTCAGGATTATTGACCAGAAAACCTGAGACTGACAACTCGATCTATGTATAAAATCATAGAATCTTACTCATTGGAGTTTAGAAGAATGAAACATGTAAGATTCTGATGGGGCTTGACAGGGTAGATGCTCTCCCCCTCGTGGGGGAATCTAGAACTAGGGGGCACAGTTTCAGAATTAGGGATTCTCCATTTAAGATGCATATAAGGAGGAATTTCTTCTCTCAGAGGGTCATTAATCGTTGGAATTCTCTACCCGGAGAGGGGACCGGGTAGCTTAAATGGCTAGCAAGTGGTTCAAAACAACATCAACAGCACAGGTTCAACTCCAGTCTGAGGGAGGCCACAGGAAACCACCACATAGACCCTCTTCCCTAGTCATTCTCATCTCTCCTGGGTGGAGAAAAGGAGCAGAGGACCTGTCCTTGGGCGGACCATAACTGTGACACAACACAACACCCCAGAGAGCAGTGGAGGTTGAGTAATTGGGGAGGGGGCAGGCAGGAAGTGAAGTTAAGGCCACGATCAGATCAACCATGATCTTACCGAATGGCAGAGCAGGCTTGAGGGGCTGAATGGCCTACTCCTGCTTCTGTTTCTTATGTTTGTTCTTATGTACAGCACAGAAGGAGGTCATTTGGTCCATTATGCCCATGCAAAGAGCTATCGAATGACTCCCACTCCCCTGTTCTTTCCCCAAATCCCTGAAAATTTTTCCTTTTCACGTATACATCTGATTATCATACAATCTGACAGCACAGAAGGAGGCCATTTGGTCCATCGTGTCTGCACTGGCTCTTTGAATACGCAATCTAATTTGTCCCATACCCACCTTTGTCTTTCCTCAGAGCCCTGCAAATTTTCCATTTAACCAATTCCCTTCTGAAAGTTACTATTGAATCTGCTTCCATCACCCTTTCAGGCAGCACATTCCAGATCACAACAACTCGCTGCGGAAAAAGAAAGTCCTCCTTATTTCCCCTCTGGTGCCAATTATCTTAAGTCAGTGCTCTCTGGTTACCAACACTCCTGTCAGTAGAAACATTTCTCCTTATTTACTTTCCCAAAATCCTTCGTAATTTTAAACGCCATTAAATCTCACCTTAATCCTCTCTGCTCTAAAGAAAACACTGGCAGCTTCCCTAGTCTCTGTTTGCCGTTTGTAGCTTTGGCAAGGGAAATTCTAATCCGGGTGAAAACTCCATTCATTTATTGACCAGTAGCCGTGATTCTAGCCGAGAACAGCTCATTTAATGTAGACTAATGATCAGATCTGACTCTCCCTGATCTGCACAGCTCCATTACTAACTAAATAAATTCTCTGGGGCCTCCTTGGAAGCCTCACCATTTTACGTTATATATTGGGTGGCAGTATGATCAAAGACAACTGTAACAGTGGCAGATACCTCATGGGTTTAACCCTTGCAATGGCTTGAAGCAGAGGAAGACTTGGAGAAAGTGTAAGAAAAGGTAACCATTATTTATTTAGTAATACAGCACTGAAACAGGCCCTTCAGCCCATCGAGTCTGTGCTGACCATCAACCACCCATTTTTACTAATCCTACATTAATTCCATATTCATACCACATCCCTTCAATTCCCCTACCTAAACTAGGGACAATTTACAATGGCCAATTTACCTATCAACCTGCAAGTCTTTGACTGTGGGAGGAAACCGGAGTACTCAGCAGAATCCCACACGGTCACAGGGAGAACTTGCAAACTCCGCACAGGCAGTACCCAGAATTGAACCCAGGTCACTAGAGCTGTGAGGCTGCGGTGCTAACCACTGCACCACCGTGCCGCCTATAAACAGGAACATTTTCTTTATTCATTCATGGGATGCGAGCGTCACTGGCAAGGCCAGAATTTATTGCCCATCCCTAATTGCCCTTGATAAGATGGTGGTGAGTTGTAGGAGGAGGCCATTTAGCCCCTTGAGCCTGTTCTGCCATTCAATGAGATCATGGCTGATCTGTATCTTAACTCCATCCACCTGCCTTGGTTCCATATCCTTTTATACCCTGGGCTAGCAAAAATTTATAAATCTCAGCTTTAAAACTGAATTAATATCTACTGCTTTTTATGGGAGAGAGGTCCACACATCTACCCACCTCTCCCCCTTGCCCCCCCCCCCGCATTGCATGAAGTGTTTCCTAACTTCTCTCCTGAATTGCCTGGTTCTAATTTTGTGATAGCCCCTTGTCCTAAACTCTCCCATTTCAGCAGAAAAAAATCTCTCTCCAACTACCTAATCAATTCCTAATAAAATCCTAAAAATCTCAATCAAATATCCCCTTAACCTTCTGCATTTGACAGAGTACAAGCTTAGTTAATGTAATCTCTCCTCATAATCCAACTGTTGGATGCCTGGTAACATTCTGGTGAATTTGCTCTGAGCTGCTTTTTATGGTGCAGTACCTGGAACTGTGCACAGGTGATAGGTTTTCTCAACTCATAATCTTCTTTGAAACACTGGGTCAGCAAATAGTGATTAACTCTGTTCAGTTACGAGGAGCTTTATAAACAAAGGCTTCAGACTCAGTGATCGGCAAAATCTACCAGTCAAGATCTATAACCAACAAAATGGGCACACATGCATCTACAAAGGGCATAGGGCTTGTCGGCCAACATATTTATCAATGTCTTGAAGATTGAGACTTTAGCCCTCTGGGTCTGTTGGAGATGGGCACAGCCAACGAGCGTGAGATCTAATTTTCCAGGGCAGCAGGCACCAAATAGAATGGCTGTTCTTAACTCTATTGTGTAGGTCTGTGCTGGATGATAATGCTGAACCAATGCAGTTCCAACAACATTTAAGAAGCTTGACACCAATCCAGAGGCCCGCTTGATTGGCACTCCTTTTACCACCTTAAACATTCCCTCCACCACTGGTGCACAGTGGCAGCAGTGTGTACCATTTACAAGATACACTGCAGCAACTCACCAAGCCTCCTTCGACAGCACCTTTCAAACCTGCAACCTCTACCGCCTAAAAGAACAGGGCAGCAGGTGCATGGGAACCTCCAAGTTTCCCTCCAGGTCACGCACCATCCTGATTTGGAAAAATATCGCCATTCATTCACTGTCGCTGGGTCAAAATCCTGGAACTCCCTTCCTAACAGCACTGTGGGAGCACTTTCGGCACACTGCAGCAGTTCAAGAAGGCAGCTCATCACTACCTTCTCAAGGTCAATTAGGGATGGGCAATAAATGCTAGTCTTGCCAGCGATGCTCACATCCCATGAACGAATCAAATAAAATAGAGCCTTTTTATCTAGTTAACACAATGATGTGATAGCATGAGTTCCTGGATGAGCTATCCAACAAAATCAATGTGCAGTGATAGAGAAATCTGGGCAGTTAACCACCTCAAGAGCAGCAGCTGCTTGATTGTCTCATCAAGGTGCGTGATATAAGTGCTGGGGGTGGTGTTTGCACTTTATCCCCTCTTTTCTCACCAGGGGGTAATTAGACCAAGACTTTCTATCATCAGGAATTCAGATCCCACTGTTTTCTACCCATTATGAAGTGCAACCACTTGTAGAAACACTGTCTGATAATTCGCTGCCTCAGCAAGTGGCCCTGTAGCATGTTGACTACCCCCCTTTGCACTGAGATCAGTTAACTCAGCAGAGGCCTTCTCTTTGCCCAGCATGACTCAGGTCCACATTGAGCATCATGCTGAACTATGATGAACCATGAGCAAAGGCTCAAAATAAATTAAGGAAAATTATCAAGTATTTAGATCAAATGAAGACTTTATATTAATATAGAGCCTTTTATGACCTCAGGATGTCCTAAAGCACTCCACAGCTAATGAAGGACCTTTTGAGGAGTTATCACAGTTGAATTGTAGGAAACATGATAACCAATCTGCCCATAGCAAGCTCCTACAGCAGCAATATCATAATGTGCTGATAATCTGTTCTGGTGACGTTGGTTGAGTGATAAATATTGTTCAGGATACCAGTGCTTTTCCTCGAGAAAAAGCATGGGATCTTTTGCATCTAAGAGGCCAGAAGCGACCTCAGTTTAATGTCTCATTTGAAAGACGGCATCTCTGATAGTGCAGCACTCCCTCAGTACTGCAGTGAAGTGTCAGCCTAGATTTTATGCTCAAGTCTCTGAAGTGGGACTTGAATGCACAACCTTCTGATTCAGAATCGGGTATTCACAGCATGGTAACCATTGCAGAAATGACAGGGAACAAAAAGACTGATGGTCAACAGAGAAAGCTTATCACTGTACTTCAAGACGAAAGAACGTTGTATTGTTCAGTTAGAAGCTATCAATAATTGATGACGGAGCTTGTAATATCAATAGGCAAAGTAACTCATACAGCCGAATGCATTTGCTTAATAAAATAGAGCCCACTATTTAAATTGAAACAACTGACCACAAAATGAGTGAGCCCCCAGTTGAGGAGAAAGGGCTGGCATCGTCTATGACTACAATGTGGGGAAACATGATATTCTGAACCAAGAATTAGCTTGTGATGACCCACTGGCATTTCAGTGACAGTAGATAGGAGCAGGGGAAGCTGGGGTTGCATGTTTTGCTGATAGAAGGCCATGTTTCTCTTTAGGAAAGCTGAGATGAAGTTGGCTCCTGATCGCGAGGCCGGGTACTGCATGAAACTCGTGTACGGCTTTATTAGTGTATTGAACATTAACACACTCGCTTGACATGACATTGCATGTGATGTTTAACACGGGTTAACTCTTCCTTTAAAACAGCAGAAAAAGGAATGTCACCAAACACATCAAAGACATATGAAAAATGTTAATGCTACCCCAACACGTTACTATCAAGCAAATGCAGTACTGCCACACAAACATGCCAGGTCATGCTAACAAGTCCCTGTCTGTAAAACGTGTTAACATTGCACAAACATAAAGGGAGTGAATTTCCTCAAAGTTTTCCCCATAACTTTTCAGAAGCCTTGCTCTGCACATAAATGGGGTTTACGTAGAAGTTACAGTTGTGGATCCCTGAGGAAAGTCCCCCCCAATGTCACAAAAACACACTAACGTCACTCAAATATGCTAACCTCAAGCAAACATATTAATGCCACACAAATGCATCGATATCACACGAAATGTGTTAAATACTCATGTAGAAACATCACAAAGAGTAATTCCTTGGCTCAGTTTCGCCAAAGTCCTTCACTTTTGATATGAATTGTGGAGGATAAAGATTATATTAGGCCAGGTACTTGCATATTACATCTATATTCCCAAATTTTTAGTTTAGTTTAGAGAGATACAGCACTGAAACAGGCCCTTTGGCCCACCGAGTCTGTGCCGACCATCAACCACCCATTTATACTAATCCTACACTAATCCCATATTCCTACCACATCCCCACCTGTCCCTATATTTCCCTACCACCTGCCTACACTAGGGGCAATTTATAATGGCCAATTTACCTATCAACCTGCAAGTCTTTTGGCTGTGGGAGGAAACCGGAGCACCCGGAGAAAACCCACGCAGACACAGGGAGAACTTGCAAACTCCACACAGGCAGTACCCAGAATTGAACCCGGGACGCTGGAGCTGTGAGGCTGCGGTGCTAACCACTGCGCCACTGTGCCGCCCCAGCTATGAGGATTCTCTTTCAATCTGACTGACTCAAGTAATGTTTTATGTCCTGTTGTTCTGAAATTGTGATGATATTTGATTCATATCCATCCAATGCTTGGGTTGGTATTACAACAGAGATCTTCACTCATCACCACTTGGTACATATCTCCTTACTAATTTACCATATTTTGTTTTATAATTCGTCCTTTGTCACTATCGGATATTGCTACCAATCGAGAAGGGAGCGGGCTATCTGTTGTATTGGAGACCTGGGACTGAATCTTCCCGAGAAACTGTCAGAAATTTATTGGTATTGTGAGTCTTACATCATCCCTAAAGGATTGTGTAGCATTTTCAAACTACAGTGGAAATATGATTACATTGTGATCAGAATAATAAGAGGGGGCAGTAGTTTTTGGTGATAGTGTCAAAGTGGATGACAGTGAATAATATACCCTTTTTAGACCCTATCCAATTCTCTTTTCTATTGCCTTAGGAAGGATATTTTGGCCATGGAGAGAATGCAGCATAGTTTTACGAGAATGATACCTTGTCTCAAAGGATTTAGCTAAGAGGAGAGATTAAACAAACTGGGGTTGTATTCTCTGAAATTTAGAAGGTTAAGGAGTGATTTGATTGAACTTTTCAAGATATTAAAGGGAACAGATAGGATAGGATAGATAGAGAAACACGATTTCTGTTGGTTGGGGAGTTTAGGATGAGGGAGCACAGTCTAACGACTAGAGCTCAGCCTATCAGGAGTGAAATTAGGTAACACTTCTTCACGCAGAGGCTGGTGGAGGTTTGGAACTCTTCTGCAAACGGCAATTGATGCTCGATCAATTGTTAAATTCAAATCTAAGATGGATAGATTTTTTTTTTAGCTAAAGATATTACGGGATTATGTGGTAAAGGCAGGTATATGGAGCTAGGTCAAAGATCAGCCATGATCTCATTGACTGGAGGGACAGGCTTAACGGGCTAAAAGGCCTCCTCCTGTTCCTATGTTCCTGTGCTGATTCCCAAGGTGCTTTATGTATTAAGGGTATAGAGCAAGGTGGGTAAATGGAGTTTTTCTCCCAGTCAGTGTGTGCCTGTCGTATCAGTATTTTCAATGTAGCCTTTTCTACCTCATCAGTAGAAGCAAGCATGGAGGAGCAGAAAGCAACCATTTGGCCCATAGAAACCACGCTATATACAACAAGGATCACTTTTCCGATCTATCGGGCGGTCTCTTTCGGCAGGAGCATTGTGTCAGAAATTTAGGCGTGCATAATACACCATTTTCCCAATCTTATCAAACGTTGGTAAAGTTGTACAAAGCACATGGCTGAAGTTTTACACCTCACTACAGGAGAGGACTGGTGACGGATGGGGGGGGGGATGGTGATGAGGGGGGTCGTAAAATTGAGGGGGAGGCAGAGGGTGCTATTCCCGACGCCTTCCCACCACCGTTACAATTTTACCAGAGTCGGTGGTGGCAAGAAACAGCCCACTCGCCCCAGGCCAATCAAGGCCCTTAAGTGGCCAATTAACATAGGCCCCACAGAAGGCCAGCAGGTAAAACCTGGCAGCCTTCTTGTGGGCTGCTAGAGGGGCCCACCTAATCAGGAAGCCCCAACCGCCCCACTGAAATAAAGTCCCCCTCCTCACCCCGCAACCGAACCCCCCCCTCCAATCGGCCGGGCCCCGGCGAAGCCCCGAAAAGCTACCTCCCTTCTGGGGCCTACGTTCACAATCCTGCTGTGGCTGGGTGCAGTCCCAGAAGTGGCCACTGCTCCTACTGATCAGCCGGCAGCTCTTGGAGGCAGGAGTTCCTGCCTCAGAGAGGTGGAAGCCCCACACAAGTCCAATTAAGAGCCTGGGGAGCATAAAATCCTGCCATGGCTCCCCAGGTCCTGTTGAGGCAGGCTTGACTTTTGGGCGAGGCCTTCTACCCAAGGTAAAATTCCACCAATGTCTGAATTTTTTTTACAAAGTGATTATTGACAACGCAGCTAGCAGCTGACGTCATAAGACTGCGCCAATTCCCCTCCCCAGCCCGCTCGCTTCCCCTACCACCCGCCTTTCCCCAGACTGCTCGTGCTCTCCCTCTGGCCATTGTGTGCTGCCATGTGTTTAGGTTGCCTTCGTGTGATTATTTGAGCAGCGCCATCTTTAGTCCTGGCAGCTGCTTGATGTTGCAGACTGTGACGTTTTAGTGGCACAGGCCGCATTTGCGCATCTAGTCGTTGCGTTGTCAGCAAATGCAGCTTTTAAAAAAATATTCGTTCCTGGGACGTGAGCATCACCGGCTAGGTCAGAATTTATTGCCCATCCCTAATTGCCCTTGAGAATGTGGTGGTGAGCTGCCTTCTTGAACTGCCTCAGTCCATGTGGGGTAGGTACACCCACAGTGCTGTTAGGAAGGGAGTTCCAGGATTTTGACCCAGCAACAATGAAGGAACGGTGATATAGTTCCATGTCAGGATGGTGTGTGGCTTGGAGGGGAACTTGCAGATGGTGGTGTTTGCATGCATCTGCTGCCCTTGTCCTTCTAGGTGGTAGAGGTTGCGTGTTTGGAAGGTGTTGTCTAAGGAGCTTTGGTGCGTTGCTGCTGTGCATCTTGTAGATGGTACACACTGCTGCCACTGTGCGGCAGTGGTGGAGGGAGTGAATATTTGTTGATGGGATGCTCATCAAGCGGGCTGCTTTGTCCTGAATGGTGTTGAGCTTTTTCAGTGTTGTTGGAGCTGCACTCATCCAGGCAAGTGGACAGTATTCCATCACACTCCTGACTTGTGCCTTGTAGATGGTGGACAGGCTTTGGGGAGTCAGGAGGTGAGTTACTCGCAGCAGGATTCCTAGCCTCTGACCTGCTCTTGTAGCCACAGTATTTATATGGCTACTCCAGTTCAGTTTCTGGTCAATGGTAGCCCCTAGGTTGTTGATAGTGGGGGATTCAGCGATGGTAATGCCATTGAATGTCAAGAGGAGTTGGTTAGATTCTCTCTTGTTGGAGATGGTCATTGCCTGGCACTTGTGTGGTGCGAATGTTACCTGCCACTTATCAGCCCAAGCCTGAATATTGTCCAGGTCTTGCTGCATTTCTACACAGACTGCTTCAGTATCTGAGGAGTCGCGAATGGTGCCAAACATTGTGCAATCATCAGCGAACATCCCCACTTCTGACCTTATGATTGAAGGAAGGTCATTGATGAAACAGCTGAAGATGGTTGAGCCTAGGACACTACCCTGAGGAACTCCTGCAGTGATGCCCTCAGGTTCTTCTTCCAAGAGACTGTGAAGTCATAAAATTACTCCCCATGTGCAATCTGCTAACCACAAACTCTACCCAGTTAACCTCCTGTGTGAAAGTTCCCCAAAAGCAATCAAGCTGAACTCCAGACTCCGCTTCACATTGCAACAATAAAACAACAACTTATATTTGTATAGTGCCTCTTAGCGTAATAAAACGTCCCAAAACACTTCACAGGATCGTTATAAAACAAAAGATCACCACTCGTTAACCCCAGGTTGCTTCCCCTCCTCAAGTCCTAGCAAAACGGGACACACCCTGTTCCCTGTAATGTTTGATTCTCTCAATTTGTCTCTGTCCCTTATCAGCCTCATTCCCAATGGGATATTTATCTAACCACATTTTTAAAAAATCAATGTGGCATCAACTATATTATTGCTGGGAATCTGAGACAGGAGACAGCACATGACACTCAGTGTAGTGGCTATGTGATGCCTGAAGAGGTAGTGAAAGCAGATTTAACTTTCAAAAATGAATTGGATAATACTTGAAAAGGAGAGGTTTGAAGGTCTGTGCTGAGAGAGTAAGGGACTGAGACTAATTGGATAGGTCTTTCAAAAGAACTGGCACAGGTGTGATGGGCCGAATGAGCTATTTCTGTGCTGTTTGATTCTATATGTGGATTCAGATTCCCAGCAAATAAATTGCATCTCCGGTTGTCTTTTAACCACCCGCTATATTTAACCACCCGCTTGCAAAACTCAAAACACGGTGTCCAGCATTAGATGTGATTCCACGAATGGACAACATTTACTAAATAATCCACAGTGTGCTAAAAATTACACTGACAACCAATTTAAGATTGTCAGTAGGGCTCGCAGTGTGGTGCATTTGCGTGTACTGGAAGCTACATATATTAACATACAGGGCCATGTTCTTTGCGGACAGAAAGAACATGTACAAACATTGAGCCTGTTCCAGCTGAACAAAATAACTGATAGCCATTCGCTGGCTCATTCCTCAGGGCAATGCCTTGACCAATCAGCTGCCTGGTTTAAATTTCAAACAAAGCTTGGCAGTTAACTGTCAGTCGCCGTAAACTGGTGCATTCTCCATGGCAACTCCTCTACCAATCAGAGTTCACTTGCCAGCCAATCAGCACTCTCTCCTCATACAGTATAAAGTTGTTGTTTCCCTTCCATTAGTATTCTTGCGGATTGTCCTGATGAGTGCAAGACGAAAAGCTTCGACAACATGTCTCTATTTTCAGCAAAACTGTTTGATTTTCAGGTGATTTATCCCTTAATGTTCTGCCACATCCAGTCTCCTTGGGCCAACTGATTTTGTGTGTGTTCAGCAAACAAACACGAATAGTACGCTCAAACATTACTGCAATATGAAGCCTAGACTACTAAGTTATGCTGCTAAAGAAAGACTTGCATTTATATAGCACCCTTCATGCCCACAAGATGACCCAAAGCACTTAACAGTCAATTAAGTACTTTTGAAGTGTGGTCACTGTTATATGAATTTGCACACAGAAAACTCCCACAAACAGCAATTTAATAGTAAGCAGATAATCTGTTTTTGTGATGTTGCTTGAGGAATTGGCGAGAACACTGGGAAGAACTCCCCTGCTCTTCTTCAGAATAGTGTCACAGGATTGTTTATGTCCAACTGAGAGGGCAGACAAGGCCTCAATTTAACATACTATCTCAAAGACGGCACCTCCAACAGTGCAGTTCTACTCAATGGGGCGGCGGCCTAGATTTTTGTGCTCAAGTCCTGGATTAGGACTTGAACCCACAGCCTACTGCTTCAGAGCTGAGTGTGCTACCAACTGAAACACAGCTACCACCTAAAACCCAAATCCAATTAAAACTTTAACATAAAAGAAATCCATTACTTGTCTTTACTGGATATCAACAGCTCATGACAAACAAGTGGTTAACCTAGCCTACAGGTTCAGTACTTGGGCTTTATATCATCAACCAACAACAGCAACCTTCATTTATAAAGGATTGCAAAACATCCCAAAGTGCTACACAGGAGCTTTAGCAATCCGCACTTGATACCGTACCACATAGGGATAAGTGACTATGGCTTGGTTAAAGAGGTAGGTTTTAAATAGCGTTTTAAAGGAAGAGAGTGAGGTGGGGAGGCTGAGAGGTTTAGGGCGAGAACTCCAGAGCTTAGGGTTCAGGCAATTGAAAACATTGCCGCCAATGATGGAGCGATTAAAATTGGGGAGGCACAGGAGGCCAGAATTAGAGAAGCGCAGATATCTCAGAGGGTAGAAGGGCTGGAGGAGGTTACCAAGATAGGGAGGGACGAGACCAGGGAGGGATTTGAAAACAAGGATGAGGATTTTAAAAGTTGCCATACTTGGATCCAGCGTACGTCAGCGACTGTCAAAGAACAAAGAACAGTACAGCACAGGAACAGGCCATTCGGCCCTCCAAGCCTGCGCCGATCTTGATACCTGCCTAAACTAAAACCTTCTGCACTTCCGGGGACTGTATCCCTCTATTCCCATCCTATTCATGT
The DNA here is from genome assembly GCF_036365525.1 of Heterodontus francisci. Taxonomy (NCBI): domain Eukaryota; kingdom Metazoa; phylum Chordata; class Chondrichthyes; order Heterodontiformes; family Heterodontidae; genus Heterodontus; species Heterodontus francisci. The sequence goes on along the minus strand of NC_090395.1, from coordinate 71,428,058 downwards.
ATTTGTCAAGATGCCTCTTAAACGTCGCTATCGTACCTGCTTCCACCACCTCCCCCGGCAGCTAATTCCAGGCACTCACCACCCTCTGTGTAAAGAACTTGCCTCGCACATCCCCTCTAAACTTTGCCCCTCTCATCTTAAACCTATGTCCCTTAGTAACTGACTCTTCCACCCTGGGAAAAAGCTTCTGACTATCCACTCTGTCCATGCCGCTCATAACTTTGTAAACCTCTATCATGTCGCCCCTCCACCTCCATCGTTCCAGTGAAAACAATCCGAGTTTATCCAACCTCTCCTCATAGCTAATGCCTTCCAGACCAGGCAACATCCTAGTAAACCTCTTCTGTACCCTCTCCAAAGCCTCCACGTCCTTCTGGTAGTGTGGCGACCAGAATTGCACGCAATATTCCAAGTGTGGCCTAACTAAAGTTCTGTACAGCTGCAGCATGAGATGCCAATTTTTATACTCTATGCCCCAACCGATGAAGGCAAGCATGCCGTATGCCTTCTTGACTACCTTATCCACCTGCGTTGCCACTTTCAGTGACCTGTGGATCTGTACACCCAGATCTCTCTGCCTGTCAATACTCCTAAGGGTTCTGCCATTTACTGTACACTTCCCACCTGCATTAGATCTTCCAAAATGCATTACCTCATATTTGTCCGGATTAAACTCCATCTGCCGTTTCTCCGCCCAAGTCTCCAACCGATCTATATCCTGCTGTATCCTCTGACAAACCTCATCACTATCCGCAACTCCACCAACCTTTGTGTCATCCGCAAACTTACTAATCAGACCAGCTACATTTTCCACCAAATCATTTATATATACTACAAACAGCAAAGGTCCCAGCACTGATGCTTGTGGAACAGCACTAGTCACATCCCTCCATTCAGAAAAGCACTCTTCCACTGCTACCCTCTGTCTTCTATGACAGAGCCAGTTCTGTATCTATCTTGCCAGCTCACCTCTGATCCCATGTGACTTCACCTTTTGTACCAGTCTGCCATGAGGGACCTTGTCAAAGGCTTTACTGAAGTCCATATAGATAACATCCACTGCCCTTCCTTCATCAATCATCTTCGTCACTTCCTCAAAAAACGTGATGAAGTTAGTGAGACATGACCTCCCCTTCACAAAACCATGCTGCCTCTCGCTAATAAGTTCGTTTGTTTCCAAATGGGAGTAAATCCTGTCCCGAAGAATCCTTTCTAATAATTTCCCTACCACTGACGTAAGGCTCACCGGCGTATAATTTCCTGGATTATCCTTGCTACCCTTCTTAAACAAAGGAACAACATTGGCTATTCTCCAGTCCTCTGGGGCCTCACCTGTAGCCAATGAGGATGCAAAGATTTCTGTCAAGGCCCCAGCAATTTCTTCCCTTGCCTCCCTCAGTATTCTGGGGTAGATCCCATCAGGCCCTGGGGACTTATCTACCTTAATGCTTTGCAAGACACCCAACACCTCCTCCTTTTCGATAATGAGATGACTGAGACTATCTACACTCCCTTCCCTAGACCCATCATCCACCAAGTCCTTCTCTTTGGTGAATACTGATGCAAAGTACTCATTTCGTACCTCGCCCATTTCCGTTGGCTCCACACTTAGATTCCCTTCTCTGTCCTTGAGTGGGCCAACCCTTTCCCTAGTTACCCTCTTGCTCTTTATATACGTATAAAAAGCCTTAGGACTTTCCTTAATCCTGTTTGCCAATGACTTGTCATGACCCCTTTTAGCCTTTCTGACTCCTTGCTTAAGTTCCTTCCTACTGTCTTTATATTCCTCAAGGGATTCGTCGATTTCTAGCCTTCTAGCCCTTACGAATGCTTCCTTTCTCTTTTTGACTAAGCTCACAATATCCCGCGTTATCCAAGGTTCCCGAAACTTGCCAAACTTATCCTTCTTCCTCACTGGAACATGCTGGTCCTGGATTCTAATCAACTGACGTTTGAAAGAACGTTCAGAACATTCCAGAACTTGTCAGTACTCTGAGAGGTCTCGACAAACTTTTGAATGGCACAAGTCACATAACACGAATAATGACTTCCCAAAATGATTGAGCCAAGTACATCCAGTCAACAAAAGGCACTGGCAGAGCCAATTTTATGTAAATAAGGCTTCTCAATATTTCAAGCTCATTGGTGTATAAATGCTCATGCTCGCAATCATTATTGTATAACAATGAATCATCGTACAGGAAATGTTATGGGTAACATTAATTCAAACAGCAAATCTTGCCATTAGCACTCCTTTGGCAGTGAGTTACAGCAAATTCTCATTAACTTTAAAATCCTTCAGTTAATTGCCCTCCTTCCATTGATTTCTCAGGGCTTTTTATTCAATGATATTGGGGTTAACTGTCTGTCTGTTCTGATGAAATTTCATCGACCTAAAATGTTGGGGACGACTTTAACTAACTCAAAACCTACTCACTTAAACAGAGTTCAAATTGGACCCATTAACTCTGCTTCTCTCTCTACAGATGCTGTCAGACCTGCCGAGTATTTCTAGTGTTTTCTGTTTATATTTCAGATTTCCAACATCTGCAGCATTTTCTTTTTTTAATACAAACCCACTTCAACCTGGAGTGATTCTGCGATATCAGGTGCTGTATAAATGCAAGCTCTTTCTTTTCTTTCATAAATTCATCCCAGATTCCCGAGTCATGTCCTCAGAGGATGATGCTCATTCTCGAGAGTGCAATGTGAGAAAACTATCCCTCAGATTCCCTTTCAAATTGGATTTGTGAGCCCACACAAAAAGTTAATGGAAAGCAATGTTCTAGTTAATCTTTTCGGATTCGGGTGCATCAAATCCCTTACATCTTGTATCGTGGAATAATATAGCACAGAAGGACAACATTCATCCTATAGAGCCCCTGCTGTCTATCTAATTAGTGCAATCCCCTGCCTTTGAGTTTACCCAATTCTCTTTTGAAGGTTACTATTGAATCTGCTTCCACCACCCTTTCAGATAGCGCATTCCCGATCACAACAATTCACTGCACAAAAAAAGTTTCCTCAACTCCCCTTTAGTTCTTTTGCCAATTACCTTAAATCTGTGTCCTCTGGTTACCAATCTTCTTGGCAGTGTAAACTCAAAACCCCTCATAATTTTAAACACCTCTTTTAAATCTCGTCTTAACCTTCGCTGCTCTAAGAAGAATAATCTCAAGCAGTCTAGCCTCTCCACATAACTGTAGTCCTTCATAATGGGTACCATTCCGGTAAATCTCCTCCGCACCCTCTCTAAGGCCGTGACATCCTTCCGAAAGTGCGGGGTCCAGAATTGGACACAATACTTCATCTGCGACCTAAACATTAATTTATAAAGATTTAATGTCACTTACTTGCTTTTGAACTCTATGTCTCTATTTATAAAGTCAAGGATTCCATATGTTTTTTTTTTAACAGCCTTCTCAACTTTTCCTGCTACCTTTAAAAGGTTTGTGCACGTGAACCCCAGGTCTCTCTGTTTCTGCAACACATTTAAAATTGTACCATTTTGTTTATGTTGCCTTTGAATGGTTCAGTGTTTTAGTACTTGAAACAATGAAGGCAAAACAAGCTTACAATGAAAGTGGCCCCAGGTGGGTTAGGCTATTTCAGAGCACTGGGTTGCAAAAATCCCGTTACAATCAAGTGCTTCAGATAATGTGGCTGTACCCAGGGGAATGTTCTCATTGGGAAACCTGTCCTCCAGATTATTTAGTGCACGAGGTTAAATGGAGCCTCTCTCATGGTGAAATAATATGTTGTTAATCCCAGTGCAGTTCATCATACTGAGTGGAGACCCAGCAGCCAAGCTTCATGCACATACACTGTCTATTGTCTGTGAACCACTCTTAAGATAGTAACATTACTTCTTTAATGGAGGTATTAACCCATTTGTGTTTGAACAGCAGCTATAAAAAGTTGAATTTATTGTCAAGAAAACATGCTATACCAAATGAGGATTTTTAATTCATCGGTTAGAAACCTACAATAAACATTTAAAAAGGAGCTGGGATCCTACAGTTAACTTTTAAAAAGCTCGCAGCCAAGATGCCCATCACAATTTGCATTGAAATACCTCACATTCCAAGACATCGAATTGGAGATGCCTGTCTAATGAGGTTGCATCCAAGACAATGCCTCATGAATTTGGAATTAGCTAACAGCTTCACTTCTAATGGCAAAACATTCAAAGCCATCTTGGAACATTAACAGTGGAGACGTACTTCCAGGGGATGAACATTGAAACAATGAGACTTGAGAGAGATTGAAAATACTTAGACTTGAATCCAATTAAATTGCAAACGAGGACACGGGACAATCATGTGACCACCTCCCCATCTGTGAAAAACTAGCAGTCTTTTGCAAAAGGACAAGCTCCTGAGGTTTTGAATTTGACAAGCTTCCAGTGCTAGCCAGACAAGACCCCAGTGGGGGCTGTGTGTATGAGTGCCTATCTCTCTCTCTCTTTCTCCAGATAACTTTGCAAGTTTGAAATCTGTCCACCATTATTCCAGACAGAGACCCCAGGAAAGAAAGCCACCTGCAACTTTTTCTCAAAGAAAACCCTAAACCAAGTGGGCCAGCTGCAAAGTACTTCTGCCAGCCAGAGACTTCGGAATCACAACTTCGGCTGGAAGACAACTGAATTACCAGAGCCCACAGACTCTATTATTTTTATTTATTCTGGACTGTAATCCAATCCAACTATCCCTTATCAGATTTTCTTAAGTACAATAAACTCCCCTCTTTCCTGTTTAAACTCAAGAAAACCTGTCTGATCGGTTCTTTTATGATCACAACAAAGGGAAAAGATAAAACACACACTGAAGTGGTAAGCACATCCACTGTTTTAAAAGGAATAAGCCCTGTTGTGGTCAAACAAGGAGAAGGAGGGGATTCTTGTGACCCCTCCACACCTGATTGTAATATTCTACAACCTAAGGATATCCCAAAGTGCTTTGCAATCAATGAAGTCACATTTATAATGTCAGAAGTCAATTTACGCACAGCAAGCTGCCACAAACAGCAATGAAATATTGGCCAGATAATCTGTTTTAGTGATGCTGGTTAAGGGATAAATCTTGGCCAGAACACCAAGGTGAACTCCCCCTGCTCTTCTTCAAAATAATATCATGGGATCTTTTACACCTACCTGCAAGAACAGGTGGGGCCCTCAGTTTAACATCTCCCTCTGAAAGTCAGTGCCTGAATGGAGCAGCACTCTCTCTGTATTACAGTGGTTGAATCACACTGAGATTAAGTACCTCGACTGGGACTTGAACCCACAGCTTTCTAGAGTCAAGAGTGCGACCCGCTGAGTCACACAGCACAAGTCCAATATAACAGCTCAAATAATCCCCTACTAATATTGCCAATATCTGTCCCTCACACTCAAATGTTTGACTGACTTTTTCATATTATTGCCCATCCTTCACTGACCCTTGAAAAGGTGATGGCGAGCTGCCTACCTGAAATGCTGCAGTCTGCATGGTGAAGGTGCTCCCACAGTGCTGTTAGGCAGGAACCTCCAGGATTTTTACTCAGCAACAGTGAAGAAATGGTCCTTGTCAGCATTACCCACATTCCGAGAGGTAAAAAAAAAATTCAATGCAAACAAACTAACTTTTGAAAGAGAGTTGGATGTACACTTGCAAATGAAAAATTTGCAGGACTATGGGGAAAAAGCAGGGGGAATGGGACTAAGTGGATTGCTCTTTCCAAGAGCTAGCACAGGCACGATGGGCTAAATGGCCTCCTTTTATGCTGTAAGATTCTAACATTCTACTTCACTATGATCACAGAATAAGGGGTGATAGATACCAAATCAACAAGCAAATGACTGGAAATAAAAATAGCTGAAAATGTGTCAATTCTTTCAATAGGAGACTTGAGGGAATAATTGATCAGTAATGAGACTGAAGGTTGGAGGATAAGAATAGGCACAGTGATCAAACAGGTGATCAATTATTCTGTGGAACATATTGATTTCTGTGTTGTTGGGAGCATGGTCTTGTCATCTGTGGGATATTATTGATCCACAATGAATATTTCAGTTCCAATGCCAGACCAATATTCTGCAGCTTTAGTTTAGAGCATTAGGAATTTAATTGAGGGCTTTGATGGCTTTTCTGCAGATTAGTGGATACCTGCGAGTGAGTTACAGGCTGGAAACTAATCGAGGGGTTTGTGTGGTTTATATGTAGAATAATGGATACCCGGGAGTAATTTACAGGTTGGAATCCAATTGAGTGGTTCCGAAGATTTATTTACAGAATAACTAAAACCCAGGAGTGAGTTACAGGCTGGAATCCAAATGCAAGGTTTGAGTGATTTACAAGAATAATACCAGAACTGCAAAGTTATACATATCAGGAAGGGATGAACAGGCTGGGACTCTTTTGAAAAGAGAAGGCTGAAGGATGACCTCATAGACGTCTTGAAAATTATAAAAGGTTTTGATAGAGTAGACACTGAGAACATTTTCGACTTGTGGAGAAGAGCAAAACTTGAAGCCATCAAGATAAGATAGTCAACAAAAAATTGAACAGGAAATTCAGAAGAAACTACTTCATCCAGACTGCAGTGAGAATGTGCAACTTGCTACCACAGGGAATAGTCAAGGTGAATAGAATAGTTGCATTTAAGGGGAAGCTAGATAAACACATGAGGGAGAAAGGAATAGAGGGTTACGCTGATAGAGTTTGATGAAAAGAGTGAAGGAGGAGCATAAGTGCTGGCACAGATCAGTTGGGTTGAATGGCCTGTTTCTATGGTGTATATTTTATGCAATTCTATGTAATGTTTGTATATAGAATTAGATACCCAAGTGTGAGTTACAAGCTAGAATATGAAGAATTCAAACAGTTTATATAAAAAATAATGGATATGTGGGAGTGAGTTACAGACTGGAATCTAATCAAGGGATTTGGATGGGACCATGATTGAGTAAAATTAGCATTAAGTAATCTGTGACTATCATCTACAGGCTAGATTACAGCCTTAAAAACCATCTCCAGTATATGTTGAGCTAAAAAGTGCTATGAGGGGAAGACTTTCTTGTTCCTGGGCCTATTGCCTCTTCTGTGGGCAAGAGGTACAGGAAAATCAGGGGAAGAGGACTGCATAGGTCGCTAAATTGCTCTTGCAGAGAGCCAGCCTGGGCTCGATGGGCTGAATGGCCTTCTTCTGAGCTGTAACCATTCTATAATTCTATAATCCTGTAAAGATAGCCTGACAATGTTCCATCTAAAATTTTGTCATTGTGTGTGGTCAGTTTTCTCAACCTACGTTATCTTTACATTTTTTTACGTGGCTGTGCACACGTGTTATTTAACACAGAGCACGACCTGCGCGGTATCTTCCAAGGCTACCATGTGGCCACACGTAACAGCAGTTTAGCAGCAACATTGTAGTCCACACAATGTCCCTACGTTTGCTGTGCCCAGGTGATTAAATAGACATAAGAACCGGAAAATCTGTCTCTATAAATATATTTCCTTGGTTCTGATGAAAGGTCACTGACCTGAAATGTTAACTCTGCTTCGCTCTCCACAGATGCTGCCAGATCTGCTGAGTATTTCCAGCACTTACTGTTTTTATTTCAGATTTCCAGCAACTGCAGTATTTTGCTTTTATTTAAGCTGGGTTAGATGTTGGTTAAGGGATAAATATTGACCAGGACACTGGGGGGATCTCCCCTACCCTTCTTCAACATAGTGTCATAGCATCTTTTGCATCAACAACAATGACAATCTGTATTTATATAGCACCTCCAACAAAATAATACACCACAAAGCACTTCACAGGAGCATTATAAAGCAACATTTGACACCGAGCCACATCAGGTGATATTAGGGCAGATGGCCAAAAGCTTGGTAAAAGAGGTTGGTTTTAAGGAACGTCTTAAAGGAGGAAAGAGAGGTAAAGAGGTGGAGTGGTTTAGGGAGTGAATTCCAGAGCTTAGGCCCGAGGCAGCTGAAGGCACAGTGGTGGAGCAATTAAAATCAGGAACACGCAGGGGGCCAGAATTAGATGAGTGGAGATATCCCGGAGGGTTGTAGGGCTGGAGGAGATTACAGAGAGAGGGGGAGGGGGCAAGGCCATTAAGTGATTTGAAAACCAGGATGAGATTTTTTAAAATTGAGGTATTGCTTGACCGGGAGCCAATGTAAGTCAGTGACACAGCAAGCACGTCAGCTGAGAGGGAAGATGGGGCCTTGATATAGTAATTCATCCAAAAGACAGCGGGCTGGATTTTAACAGCCCACTGCCGATGTTGCCGGTGAGCTCACCGAACAGCCGGAGCATTCTCAAGCGTGACAGCTCATGTAAAAAGTCAGGGTGGCCCATCACCCCAAACCCCCCCACCACCAATCTCATGGAGGGGACGGGCTGTCTGTCGCGGGCGATGGCACCAGCTGACTGTGTGCAGGCACACTAATTTAAATTTTTAAACACATACCTCCCAAAATTAAATAAATATATGTCTTATTCCCCTTTCCCACCCCTCAGTAATGATTACAATAACTATTTGCCCTTCCAGCCCCAAAACACCTTTTACATCTGACCTCCCCCCGCCAAACTGCACAAATTTGAAGTTCAACCCTTCCCACCTTCTCCTACACCCATTACGTGTATTTGACCCCATTTCCCCACCCCCCACCTGCACTGAAAATCTTACCTCCTCCACCCTCCCCACCAGTGTCACGCCACCTTTTCCCCAGATGGGGAATTGAAGGCGCGGGAATGCCGACTGCCGGGCTGAAGATCGTGGTGGGGCCCTCAAGATTGGAGGTAAGTCTCTGTAAATTTATTAATCTTATTCATTTGAATATTTTAATTGAAGTCCTGTCGTCCAGCGGTGTGGAGGGGGGAGGGGGGGCTGCCACGGAGCCTCGGCACCGCCAGGAGGATCAGACCGGGCCCTCCTGGCATTGAGGTCCATAGCGGGCTTCATCTGGACCCATAGGAAGTCGAATTTTTCCAGGACTCTCCTGCTCCTAATGTAACTGTAGTAGAAGCACTGCCTATGTGTGCAAAACGGGTCATCCCCAAACCTATGCAGCAAAAGGGGAAAAGCCCTGAGGGAAATCACAACGTCGAGGGCTTGGTAAACTCCAGCTCAGCATCTCTGATAGTGTGGCAGTTCCCTCAGTGCTACACTGGGAATGTCAGCCTGGATTTTGTGCTGAAGTCTCTGGAGTGGGTCTGGAACCTACAATCTTCAAGACTCTATAAATGCGCGTCCTTTCTTTCTACCAACTTAGTCAGACCAAAACACCATGACACAATGAGTGAAAGAAGTTGGCAAGAGCTGGCAGCCAAATAAACAAGAAATATCTGTGCACATTAAACGCTTTCTGCTCTGTGCCAGACAGGAGTCAATGTTGAAAAAGAGTACATGTCAGTGAATCACTTGTAAGGTACTGCAGCCCTAATCATGACCCATGCTTTCTTCATGCTGTGAATGTGATGATTTCTCCCTTATGTTGTGCAAAGGGAAGCACAAAGAAATGACTGTTCTTTAGTTCCAGCGCTAAGTGAATTGAGTTAGGATCGAATTTGCTAGACCCACGAGAGGAAAACCATCAAAGCCTGATTATTGGGCAGCTGGAGGTTGATGAGGTAGAGAACCATTTTATCCAGGTTGCACTCATTACGACTTTTAGAATCTAATTCCCACTGTGCTGGGTATTGGCAGCCGTGACCTCCTTCATTCCTGCTCACGTAGTATATATAAGGGCTAAAAATAGACTGAAAGGCCCATCTCCCGGGGAAAGGAGATGAGAAAAAAGTAAATAATAATGTAAGAGACAATCAATGCAGCTCCTGACATGACTACATAACAAGAAACGACTCCTCTGAGGGAAATATTAGTAGTGGTGGAGATACCCATTGCCACATTGCTCAGGAGATTCTTACTGTGACTATCTGCTAAGATTGGCAAGTGCCACACATTGATAATTGATACCAAAAAAAAACTGTGACAACATTGGGATTAAAACTTGGCTACCCGACCCGAACCCAACTACACCCGACTACATGTGTCGGGTTCGGGTCTAAATTCCGAGTCCAGCTTTCAGGCTCAGGTTGGGTCGGGCTGGACACTGCTTCCAGGAAGTCACAGGGTCAAGCTTACCCATGATTCCCCACAACTCCATCTGCAGGAATAGCCTGCTGCCAGAACGGATGAACGATATTCGTGTCGGGTCGGGTCGGGAACGGAAAGAATTAAAGGACTCGGGCTCGGGTCGGGTTCGGGTTGACTGTGGTCGGGTTTTAATTTTATACCTGAGCCAGGCTTTAATTGGGATAAAGCGAGTGTATGATTTACTTTAGAAGAAGCTCGTCAAATGAAAAATTCTTTGAGTATTATGTTAACCTGCTCCATAGCGGTTGAATTTTTTCAGGACTCTCCCGCTCCCAATGTAACTGTGGTGGATGTGCTGCCTGTATGAGTTAAAAGGGTTATCCCCAAACCTATGCCATGTGTAAGGCAGCAGAAGGGGAGAAGCCCAGAGGGAAATCCACCTCACCTCTACACCCCTCCCCACTGTGTTTCAACATGATGTTGGCCATTAAAATAAGAGGAATTTGTTGCTCTTTTTGTGGCCTGTTACCTTCTTTTCAATTTAACTGACTCTGGGCTTCTCCAACTCTGGCCTCTTGTGCAGCACCCTCTTCCTTTGCCCCACCATTGACGGTTTTGCCATCAACTACTTCAGGCGAATAGGGTAAAGCTACTTCTTCCTTTTAGGAAGTCAATGACGAGGGGGCATCAGTTTAAAATTGTCACAGTGTGAGTGAGGAGAGAGGCTTGGAGATATGTCTTTATGCAGTGATTAGTTGGAGTGTGGGAAGCTTTCCCATTTGGACTGGTTGAGACGGAAACCATTGCAGTTTTTAAGGGAAAACTGATTAGATATTTGAAATAGGGCAAAATACAGGATTATAGGGTGAGAACAGGCACTGAGATTGGTTTTGGATTGATCTAGCACTGGACTGGCACAGACACAATGGGCCAAGTAGCCTCCTTCTATGGCAGGATTGTGTGGAGAGCCCAGTGATAATCAGAACAGTGAGAGCGTAGAGGATGCACTTGGACAACAAAAACAACATTGCAAAATGTCTCCGGGGGCATCGAAGCAATGTGGGGGTGGGGGCTGAAAATAGATAGCAGACAGTAGTAGGTGTTAGGGGAGGTGATCAAGGCATCGTTGAAGAGGTGGTTTTGGTGAAGGAGAAAGATGTAGAAAGACAGGGCATTTCAAGAAACCGTAACTCTGCTGTAAAAAGGCTCTGCCCATTCCAGAGACTTGTGCACACTACAAGACTAAGACTCCTGGTACAGTACCTGAGAGAGTCATGCACTATCGGAGTTTCCATCTTTTCGATGAGATGTGAAACTGAGACCCTGTCTGACCTCTCAGGTGAACATAAAAGATCCCCTGGCCACTATTATGAAAGAGAGCAGGGATGTTCTCCCCGGTGTCCTGGTCAATAATTTACCCTCCACCAACATCTGTAAAAAAACACAGAAGATCTACTCATTGCTATTCTCAGGAGCTTGCTGTGAGCAAATTGGCTGTTGTGTTTCCCACATTACAACAGTGACTGCATTACTTCATTGGTTGTGAAACATTGTGGGATGTCCTGAGGCCGTGCAAGGCTTTAGAAAAATGCAAGTATTCCTTTTCTTGTGTTACTGATGAAGGATCAAGAAGAAGTCTCTCTATACCTCCATGCCCCACCAGGATGGCCTGAGGGCTCTCCGCTTATTCCTTGAACAGAGGCCCAACCAGACCCCATCCACCACCTGGGGACTGTATCGGTGCCATTTCCTACTCTCGCCCCAAACTGGAAAACTTCATCAACTTTGCTTCCAGTTTCCGCCCTTCTCTAACCTTTACATGGTCCATCTCTGACACTTTCCTTCCCTTCCTCAACTTATCTGTCTCCATTTCTGGGGATAGGCTGTTCACTAATATTCATTATAATTCCACCTATTCCCACAGCTAGCTCAGCTATGCTTCTTCACACCCTGCCTTCTATAAGGACTCCATTCCATTCTCTCAGTTTCTGCATCTCCGCTGCATCTGCTCTGATGATACAACCTTCCACGACAGCGCTTCTGATATGTTTTCCTTTTTCCTCAACCGAGGAATCCCCCCCACTATGGTTGACAGGGCCCTCAACCATGTCTGACCCATTTCCCGTACCTCTACCTTCACCCCTTCCCCTCCCTCCCAGAACCGCAACAGGGTTCCCCTTGTCCTCACTTTCCACCCCGCTAGCCTCCACATCCAAAGGATCATCCTCTGTCATTTGCATCACCTCCAGCGTGATGCCACCACCAAACACATCTTCCCCTCCCTTCCCCTGTCAGCATTCCGAAGGGATCATTCCATCCGCAACACCCTGGTCCACTCCTCCATCATCCTCTACACCTCAACCCCTTCCCATGGCACCTTCTAATGCAATCACAAGAGGTGTAATACCTGCCCTTTTACCTCCTCTTTCCTCACCATCCAAGGCCCTAAACAGTCCTTCCAGGTGAAGCAGTGATTTACTCACACTTCTTTCAATTTAGTATAGTGTATTTGCTGCTCACAATGCAGTTGCCTCGACACTGGGGAGACCAAACACAGATTAGGCGACCGCTTTGCGGAACACCTCCGCTCAGTCTGCAAGCATGACCCCGAGCTTCCGGTTGCTTGCCATTTTAAATCAACATCCTGCTCCCATGTCCACATTTCTGTCCTTGGCTTGCTGCAGTGTTCCAGTGAACATCAATGCAAGCTCGAGGAACAGCATCTTATCTTCTGATTAGGCACTTTACAACCTTCTGGACTGAACAATTTCAGAGCATGACTGGCTTTTTTTAAATTATTTTTTAACCATGTTCCGGTCTTAAACTTGTTTTTTCATGTTTGTGCTTCTTGACAGAACTGTTCATTATCCTGCCATTAACACTCTCTCTGGACTACTGCTTTGTCTTTCACTACAACTTTTAGCACTCCCTTTGCCTTTGTTCCATGACATCTTTGTCAGTTAATTTCTCCTGCCCTCTGCCCTATCACACACTTTCCCTTTTGTTCTTCTTCTCCCTCCCCCCTTTCACTTGCTCAAAGCCGATTAAATTTCTAACCTTTGTCAGATCTGATGAAAGGTCACAGACCTGGAACGTTAACTCTGTTTCTCTCTCCACAGATGCTGCCAGACCTGCTGAGTATTTCCAACACTTTCTGTTTTGATTTCAAGAAGTCTGATGGCTTTCCCACGTAGACTGACACAGAGATTTGTATAAAAGCACCAAATGGAACGTGGTTAAAAAGTAAAATAAAATAAAATTTTTAAAAAGACAGTCATGCTCTGAAATTGTTAAACTCAATGTTGAATTCAGAAGGCTCTAGTGTGCCTAATCGGAAGATGAGGTGGTATTCCTTCTGCTTGTGTTGAGGTTCACCGGAACACTGCAGCAGGCCAAGGACAGAAATGTTGGTGCGGGAGCAGGGTGGTGAATTAAAATGGCAAGCAACCGGGAGCACGGGGTTGTGCTTGCAGACTGAACAGAGGTGTTCTGCAAAGCGGTCACCCCAATCTGCGTTTGCTCTCCCCAATGTAGAGATGACCGCATTGTGAACAGCGGATACAGTATATTAAATACTATAAATACAGAAATTTGTACAATATTCGTTTTACATAACACTGGTCACCTTCCTAGTCCTTGTCGAGTTGATAGATGTTGTTTTGCTGATTTAGGACCCCAGGGTTACTATCAAGCGCTCCCAGGAATAATGTGGAGGTTATAGACAGGATCATAATAACCCACAGGGAGAGGAATACTTTCATCCCGTTAGTTTTAGCTGAATTAAACCCAATGCCTTAAGAGGAAAGAACAGTCATCTGACTGACTACACTATCATCAGGTTCCTAACTTACAGTATACGAATCAGACTCAATATAAAATCGTGGAATCATACAGCACAAAAGGAGGCCATTTGGCCCATTGTGCCAATCCTGCCTCTTTGAAAGAGCTAGCCAATTCGTCCTGCTCCCTCTGCTGCTTGCCCATAGCCCTGAAATTTTTTTCCCATTCAGGTATTTATCCAATTCCCTTTTGAAAGTTACTATTGAGTCGACTTCCACTGCCCTTTCAGGCAGCGCGTTCTAGCTTACAACGACTCACTGTGAAAAGTAATTTCTCCTCATGTCGCCTCTGATTCTTTTCTTAATTACCTTAAATTTGTGTCCTCTGGTTACCTTCTGCCACTGGAAACAGTTTCTCCTTATTTAGTCTATCAAAAAATTTTCAGCACTTCCATTAAATCTCCCCTTAACTTTCTCTGCATTAAGGAGAATCACCCTAGCTTCTCTCGTCTCTCCACGTAACTGAAGTCCCTCATCCTTGGCCGAATTCTAGTCAACGTCCTCTGTACTCTCTCTAAGGCCTTGACATCCTTCCAAAGGTGCAGTGCCCAGAACTGGCCACAATACTCCAGTCAGGGCCTAACCAGTGATTTATAAAGGTTTGCATAACTTCCTTGCTTTTGTACCCTATGCCTCTCTTTATAAAGCCCTGGATCTCGTATGCTTTTTTACTGTAAAACGGGGCTGAGGATCCTGAAATGGATAATGCCAGGGGACAAAAACAACGTGCATTTATATAGCGCCTTTAAAGTAGAGAAGCAGATATGCAAGGTACCTCACAACAGTGTTATCAAACAAAGTTTGACAATGAGCCACATAGGAGATATTAAGGCAGTTGACTAGGTTTTAAGGAGCATCTTAAAGGAAGAGAGGTGGAAAATTGAAGACACTTAGGGAGGAAAATCCAGATCTTAGGATCTAGGCAGCTGAAGACATGTCTTTCAATGGTGGAGCAATTAAGATAGACAAGGAGCCAATGGAGCTTGGCAAGGATGGTATTCACCAAAGGTATTAAGGGATGTTAAGCAAAGGTGAGTATATGGAGTTCAGGCAGGGATCAGCCATGAGCTCATTGAATAGCTTGAGGGGCTGAATGGCCTCCTGCAGTTCCTATGGATTAATGGGCGAGCAGGGGAGATACTGGAGTAGAAATTCGTCCTAGATGGTAGAACAAAAGGGCCGATAGCGCATTGACTCTATCAAAACTCTTCTTGATTTTCTGCAGTGTTTCCAGGTCACGCTCAGTGATCTCACTGGGAGTTCAATCATTCCCCTATTTATCCAGTATTTCTAAGTCAGCCTCTGTGTTTTCTCATTGTCCAATTGCCCGATATTCAGTTCCATTAACTTCAATACTGAATGAATATCGAATGGAGTGAATGGCAAACAGCCCAATGCACTACCACTCAAGTCTAACCCCTTCTGTGCAGATCCTGTATTAACTGGAGTTTATGGAGGATACAGGAGGAAATGGCGGAAAATATGGTAGAAAAGGCTCCATCTCTATGCAGGCCTCTTCTTCCTCATTCTGTATGTGACAGTCTCAACCATGTCCACACAAGATCTCTATACTCACATTCTGATCCGTCTCTCCACAGGTGAATCAAACTAATCTGTTGACATCTCTGTTGCCCCAAACAACCTTCTCCATTGTGTTTTGGAGGAGTTTGCAGGCACTGCACTATTAAGCAGTTCATTGTGTAAAGTGCTTGAGGAGGTTTCTGATAGATGTGATAAGCTGCTAGAGAAGTCAAAGCTCTGTTTTCATTGAAATGAGCCATTTCAGGTTTTATTTTTAGATCCAACCCCCTGCAGCTATAGGAGAAGAGCTAGGTGAGCAGAGGTATCACCTCTCAGCCTGGGAAAGCTGCTGTACATCCCACGCTCACTCACAGCATTGTCTCTTTTTATTTGCAGTGATACCTTCAACAGGCAAACATGTCATTTCTACTGTTTTAA
Organism: Heterodontus francisci; assembly: GCF_036365525.1. NCBI lineage: Eukaryota > Metazoa > Chordata > Chondrichthyes > Heterodontiformes > Heterodontidae > Heterodontus > Heterodontus francisci. The sequence goes on along the minus strand of NC_090395.1, from coordinate 71,412,170 downwards.
TTTTGACTTTAAATCTGGTCTATCTGTCACACATTTGAGGCATACAAATTGGTGACAACATACAGAGAGCTGCACAGCCCGACCCTCCACACACACACACAGGTACGCACGCATGCACACACCTAGCCCCACATAGACACACACAAACACCCCTACACACACACATACCTACTTCACATAGGTCAGGCTAACCCATACACAGACATGGACATTGATTTCAAACAGATACATACATAAAGACACACATATCCCTATCACGGTGTACTTACCTATCTTGCTCCATGTACCCACACCCCCAGCTGCTGTACACTTTTGCATGTGTCATCTGTGGCTCAGTTAGTAGTGCGGAGTCTTCTTCTTTGGCCTCCTTGTCTCGGGGAAACAATGAGTAAAGCGCCTGGAGGTGTTCAGTGCTGAGTAGTCTGAACCTAAAGGTTGTGGGCTGAAATGCCACTCTAGAGACTTAAGCATAAACTGACACTCCCAATGTGGTACAAGGAAATATTTACATTTGTTTTTCACAACTATTGGATGTCTCAAAGCACTTTACAGCCAATGAAGCACTTTTTGAAGTGTCATCACTGTTGTAATGTAGGAAATACAACAGTCTATTTGCACAGAGCAAGCTCCCACTGAGGATAACTCCCCTGCTCTTCTTCGAATAGTGCCATGCGAATCCTTTACATCCACCCAAGTAAGCAGACAGGGCCTCAGTTTAATGTGTTGTCCAAGCAACAGCACCTCTGACAGTGAAACACTCCCTCAGTACTGCACAGGAGCATCAGCCTTGATTTTTGTGCTCAAGTCGCTGGAGTGGGATTTGAACCAAGAACCTTACAGCTCAGAACCTGCTAGCACTGGAGCTGCAGCTAACAGCTAGCAAATATGTTGTCGGATGCTATCTTTCAGATGAGATGCTAAATCGAGACCCCCAACTGTCCTCTCAGGTGGATGTGAAAGATCCCATGGCACTATTTTGAAGAGGAGCTGGTGAATTCTCTCCTGGCCAATATTTATCCCTCAATCAATCAGATTATCTGTTTTTTTTATCACATTTCTTTTTGTGGGATCTTGCTGTGTGTAAATTGGCTGCAGTGTTTCCTATATTGCAACAATGACTATACTTCAACATTGGCTGTGAAGAGCTTTGGGGCATCCTGAGGTTATTTTTTTTTAATTATTCGTTGATGAGATGTGGGCGTCGCTGGCCAGGCCAGCATTTATTGCCCATCCCTAATTGCCCTTGAGAAGGTGGTGGTACAACTGAGTGGCTTGCTAGGCCATTTCAGAGGGCATGTAAGAGTCAACCACATTGCTGTGGGTCTGGAGTCACATGTAGGCAAGACCAGGTAAGGACAGAAGATTTCCTTCCCTAAAGAACATTAGTGAACCAGATGGGTTTTTACAACAATCGACAATGGTTTCATGGCCATCATTAGACTAGCTTTAAATTCCAAATTTATTAATTGAATTCAAATTCCACCTTCTGCTGTGGTGGGATTTGAACCCATGTCCCCAGAGCAATACCCTGGGTCTCTGGGTTACTAGTCCAGTGACAATATCACTACGCCACCGCCTCCCCTAGGCACTATGAAAGGCACTATATAAATGCATGTGTTTCTTTCTTTACATATATAACCAAGTATCAATTTTTAAATAGCAATGCAGATACAGGAAGGAAAAACTGACTGCAGTAGGATTCTCACATGGAAATCATAATATTACCCCAACCCTCCACTACCTGAGGACCACTACCTCCACGTGCAGACTCGATGGAGAGCAAGAGAAAGGACTGGAATGAAACCTAGTCCATTTATCAAGTCATGGCAATAGTTTTAACAGAGAGATTTCACCAGCGCTATAGACGTTGGGCCAGACCTACCACAGTTGCATTCTCTCGCTTCATCTGAACTAAGCAAGATAAAACACTTGCAACCCTTGCAGGTAGGCTGGGGGTTGGAAGAGCGAAAGAGAAAGTGGGCTGCAGGAGAAAGATGCGGCAAAGAGGTGCTGAGAGAGGACAAAATGGTGACATGCCCTGGCTGCTGTGACCTGTGATAGATGCGACTTGCTGCTTTTAGGCTATGTTTAGTTTTCCGACACAAGGCATGGCCTCAGGTATGTGGCTCGGGGCTGAATAGCTCACACCCAGCTGTGGTCCAGTGTCACAGCCTGGAATGCAAGTGGCAAGGATCCATCCACACAAATAATACGGAGTTGAAAAAGAAAGTACAATTGTGCTGATAACATAATGACAGATGAGTTTTTAAGCAGGTAGGCCCCAGGATAGGAATGATTTGCAGCAATGAAAGACGTGTCTCAGTAATTGTGTGCGGGGATATAAAGGGGAAGATGTTTCATGTGGAAGATTCCTTCAGCATCTCTCAGGCTATTCATGATTGCTGACATGAAAAGACAAACTGTTTGCCTCTTTTTACAGTAACATCAGGATCTCCTTCTACCCGTCTACCTCCCAACAGTCTACATCGTCTGAGATCTGTGGCAGCAGAAGATTTCTGCTGAAACCAAAAATGTAAATATCAAGCTTTTCATGAATTCATAGATTCCTTTCCATCGGATGAATCATGGAATGATACCGTGCAGAAGGAGGCTATTCAGCCCATCATACCTGTGCCAGCTTTTTGAAAGGGCTATCCAATTAGTCCCACTCTTTCCCCATTGCCCTGCAAATTAAGTGACCACTAGCAGGAACCTGAGTCTGGTCCTGACACCTTGCCACATCTACACGTGTCCTCTGCAGGACTGACCACTGGATGTGGATCAGGAGCAAAATTTCAGGGACTCTCCTTGGTCCAAAGCTAAAGATCTGGAGCTTGCTGCCTACGAGGGTGGTGGAAGCGGAGATGAAAAATGATTTTGAAAGGAAATGGATAGGCACTTGAGGGAAATAAACTCGAAGGGAAAAAAGTATGGGGTTAGAGTGGGGGAGTGGGACTGATTGGATTGTTTTATAGGGAGCTGGCATGGACTTGATGGGTCAAATGGCAGTGCTGGTGAATGGAACGCTTGACTACGTCCCTGCACAGCCAGCACCACCAAGGTCAGGTACAACAAGGGTCAGATTCAGAGTGAAGCACTTCCTACTCTACGTAAGCAACCTGGAAGGATCCCAGCAATATTCCACACAAGCCATTTTGAGGCTTTCTGAATCAGATTACAAGGTCATCACCGATTAAAGTTATGTGCTGTGAAATTTGCCTCTACAAACTGGAACCTGCTGTTCCCACTCTGTCATATTTCACTTTTGAAAGGGGTTAGCCTTGGATCAATGGATCACACTGGTGACACTGTGCCTGAAGGTTGTGGGTTTGAGTCCCAGATCAGAGACTTGAGCACAAAATCTAGGTTGACACTCCCAGTGCAGTATTGAGGGAATGCTGCACTGTCAGAGGTACCATTTTTTGGATGAGACATTAAACCAAGGTCCCATCTGCCCTCTTAGGTGGATGCAAATGACCCCATAAAACTATTTTGAAGAACATGAGTATTCTCCCCAGTGTCCTGACCAATTTTTATCCCTCAACCAACATCACTAAAAATCCAACATTATCTGGCCATTATCACATCGCTATTTGTGGGAGCTTGCTGTGCACAAATTGGCTGCTGCATTTCCTACATTACAACAGTGACTACACTTCAAAAGTCCTTCATTGGCTGTAAAGCACTTTGGGATATCCAGAGAACATGAAAGGCATTAAAGAAAGGCAAGTCTTTCTTTCTATTTGCAAACTGCATGCATCACCCACACAGTGTCATGCTAGGCCCCCACCTGCCAAGAATGAGGCACATTAATTTTGTCATGAACATTGATTTTAAAATGTCACTGGATTGAAGACTTGGTAAACAGATCAGCCGTGGCTGGAAAAGACATTTGCATATTAACAGACAGTGCTTGGAAGGACAAAGGACCATTCTTTGACACATTCAACTTACAATGGACCTTGATCCCCAGGGATTGTGTGTGAGAGGAGCATTTCAGAGACTGCTAAAGTGATACAGTCCAAGACGTGGGCAGACCAGTTAGTCACATGACTAACGTGCTTGGCAACCTGGGTTTTTCTGAATTGTACAAACAGTTTGAACTGAGAGTGTCTGTTTGCTCGTGGACTAAGAAGATCTCTCCTGTCTGCTCCCATCTCCTTCTCACAAGCCTCTGAATCCACTGAAGACACATGAACCCCAAGAGAGAAAAGTCTTCTACAGCGAACAAGGTTTAAGAAGAATACTGGGCCCCAACGAAAAGCAAACCTACAATCAAGGACTCTACAGTGAGCTCAAAGAACCATAACAAAAACTCTTCAGTTATTGCCTCAAACTTTACACTTTATTTTTTCTTCTGCTCTTCTCTGTCTCTATTTGCATATGTGTATCACGTATGCATGCGAGCGTGGGTGAGTCATGTATCCATGGGCGTCGACTGAGTTAGAGTTTAAGTTTAAGTTTAATAAATTTCAACTTTTCTTCTTTAAATCTAAGAAAACCTGTTTGTGCTGGTTTATTTGCCTTATAATTGGAAAGCGGTGAACAAGGATTCACCAAGGGGGAGCTAAAGACAGTGTGTTTAAAAATAAAACCCTGTTACAGTAAGACCAAGCGAAGGTTGAAAGGGAACCCTAGACCTCTTTCTCACCTGGTTGTAACAACAGACAGAAAGAGGTTTTAAAAGGCAAAGGTAGGAAGATCACAATAAAATCTCTTAGTCCTCAATTGCTTAGAACAAAACGAGCAAAAAAAATTCAGAACATTTTTAAACTTCATGCAATTTTATGTGAGAAATAAATTACACGTCAATGTTACAGCGTGCTTTAATGAGCCTGTAAATTAAGATGACAGACTTTATACATGTTGTTAATGCAGTCTTGACTCAAACATGTTAAAGTAGCAAGTAGTGTCAATAGAAAGACTTTGGTGTTTTAACAAGAGGATGCTTTTGTGACAATTTTGAAATTCAGGATGATTAAAATATCCTCAGTGATGCACAAACAACGTTGACTATTATAATATGGAACCCTGTGTCTCTGCCTCTGTGAATCTGCCTGTATTTGGTTTATTTCTGTAGATTATGAATAGGTCAGGTTTGGCATGAAGTGACTGCTAAAAGAGCGTTTTTTTTTTGTGATTCAGTCTGAAACCCTGCTGGGGAATCAATTGCCAGTTTAACAGATGATTCTTTGTCTACCATAATGCCTAATCTCTTTTCGGGCTCCCTGATATTTGAACTTTTCACCAAGGTGATGCCAATGTCTGGACCAATTAATAAGCTGGGCTTCAGTGTCCCTGCTAATAAAGAATATTTTTTAAAAAAACTTGTGGTTATAAAGTGCCTTTCGCAACATGCCATCCAAAACTGTTTTCCAACCAATGACGCGCTTTTTAAGTGCTGCCCCTGTTGTGATGTAGAGAAATGCAGCAGCCAACTTGTCCACAGCAAGATCCCACAAACAATGAGATAAATGCACAGATGATCAGTCCTGGTGATGTTGATTGACGGATAAATAATGGCCAGTGCAGTGGGGAGAACTATTCTGCTCATCTTCAAATTGTGCTGTGGGACCTTTTAAATCCATTGGTCTGACGGATGGTATAACAGCTCAACAATGATCACTTGGGCAAGGTAAAGGCGAGCTACTGGAACCAGCAGGCAAATTTTAAAAGAGCCCTCGCAGCTGGGGGATTCACCCAGCAGGGCCACATGACATGAGCATGCATTTGTACGATTTTTACACTTAAGCATCAGTAGTATCTACAGCCTTAGAAAAGCAAGAAAAAATTTCCATTTATAGTCCACCATTCATGACCTCAGGGTATCCCAAAGCACTTTACAGCCAGTGACGTACTTTTTGAAATGTGGTCACTGTTGTAATGTAGGAAATGGAGCAGCCAATTCACCCAGAGCCAACTTCTCACAAACGTCAATGAGCTAATAGCCAGATCAATTTTTTTGTGATGTTGATTGAGGGATAAAGATTGGTCAGATTGCCAGGGAGAACTCCCCTGCTCTTCTTCAAAATAGTGGCCATGGGATCTTTTATGCCCACTTGAGAGGACAAACTGGGGCCTTGGTTTAATGTCTCATTTGGAAGACAGCATCTCCGACAGTGCAGCACTCCCTCAGTACTGCACTAGTGCTGTCAGCCTGGATTATGTGCTTGAGTCTCTGAAGTGGTGACTCGACCGCACAACTTTCTCACTGAGAGGCAAGAGTGCTACCCCACTGACATATGGCTGACACCACCTCAAGGAGAAAACAGGGAAGAAAAAGAGGGAATGAATCAGTATTAAGAAAAATGTCACATCTGATTTGCGTCACATTGAATATAATAGCGATAGATTCTGGCAGATATAAAGTGAAACATAATCAATTCATTCCTCAGCGTAATGAACCCTGATAAAGAACAATTTCTTGCAGTCTATATTTACAATTTTCTGCACACCCGTGTCTGGAGAAATTGTCTGAAACAAAAGCAAGGTAAGCAGTTTGCCAATGAATCTGTTTTCTACAATCACCAGATAACTGCTTTGCGGTCTTGAAATAATACAGCAGGTTCTCTCCTTCATTTGTATCCCGGATTCCGGCAACAGATTTGATTTCAGAATACACATGCAAAATTGGAAAGGGTTTTGTGTCTCAGTAAAGTACATCCCTTAACTGACTGATCGGCTTGTAATTATATACAGGACACCACAGACTTCAACCCTGACCTTTACAGCAGGAGCCCATGTTATGTGCTGGAAATAGGAACTCCTGCAAATCAAGAGGTGATTAATGTTGAGACACCAGGAATGATGTCAACCTTCTATCTTCTCTAATGGGAATCTTATCCATGTTGCATGAACTTGTCCAACAGGTTTGAGGTTCTTTCAGCTTGTATGGATGAGAGCGAGGGCTGCAGGGTGGATGAGTGAACTGACCATGGCACCATGGTGCAGGAAGCCATTCAAGCCAGGGGAGTAAGTAGGACTGTAGTGGTAGTAGGGACAGTATAGTCAGGGGGATAGACACAGTTCTCTGTAGCTGAGAGCGAGAGTCCAGAAGGCTCTGTTGCCTACCTGGTGCCAAGGTTTGGGACATCTACTCAGGGCTGGAGAGGAACCTGCAGTGGGAGGAGGAGGATCCAGTTGTCGTGGTCCACATGAGTGCCAATAATATAGATAGGACTAAGAAAGAGGTTCTGCATAGGAAGTATGAGCAGCTCGGGGCTAAATTAAAAGGCAGAACCTCAATGATAATAATCTCTGGATTATTACCTGAGCCACGAGCAAATTGGCATAGGGTAAATAAGATTAGAGAGTTAAATGCATCGCTCAAAGACTGGTGTGGGAGAAATGGGTTTCGATTCATGGGAAACTGGCACCCGAACTTGGGAAAGTGGAAGCTGTACCATTGGGATGGTCTTCACCTGAATCGTGCTGGGACCAGTGTTCTGGTGAGTTGTATAACTAGGGCGGTAGAGAGGGCTTTAAACTAAATAGTGGGGGCAAGGGATCAGTGAGGGAAGATGTGATAATTTAAAGAGCGAGGAGAAAGCAAGACAGCAATATTGGTGATGATAATCAGAGTGTGGCAGGAAGGGACAGCAGATAAGGCTAGAAATTGTGAACTAACAGCTGGGGGGGGGGGCTAGTGGGGGGAGGGATCGGGTGAAGGGAGATTTAGAAATCCAAAGAGTAAGGTCGAGGCATCCGAACAGTATAGCATTGTGGGTAAAGAGAATGGGACATGGAGGGACAGAGAGTTTAACAAAAATTGTACATCAGCGAATAAAGTCATTGCAGGGAATAGAAGTAAAAAAATGAGAATAAATTTCTTTATCTGAATGTGCGAAGCGTCTGCAATAATAGATGAACTATTGGCATAAATAGAGGTAAATGATTTAGATCTTCTCGCTGTTACAGAGACATGGTTACATGGTGATTAAGGTTGGGAAATAAATATTTCAGGGTACACATTATTTTGGAAAGACAGGCAGAATGGGAAAGGAGGAGGGGTAGGCCTGATAGTAAAGGATGACATAAGGGCGTTAGTGAGAAAGGATCTGGCCTCAGAAGATCATGAAGTAGAATCAGTATCGGTGGAAATTAGGAATAGCAAGAATCAGAAAAGACTGGTGGGAGTAGTTTATAGGCCCCCTAGCAGTAGGTATACCGTTGGACAGAGCATTAAACAAGAAATTATTGGAGCTTGTAACAAAGGCAATGTAATAATTGTGGAAGACTTTAATCTCCATATAGTTTGGGACAATGAAATTGGCAAAAGTGGTCTAGAAGGTGAGTTTGTAGAATGTTTCCGGACAGTTTCTTGGAGAAATATGTTGTGGAACCAACTAGGGATAAAGCTATCTTAGATCTAGTATTGTGTAATGAAGCAGGGTTAATTAGTAATGTCATAGTAAAAGATCCACTGGGAAATAGTGATCATAATACCATTGAATTCCATGTTAAGTTTACGAACATACAAACATATGAATTAGGAACAGGAATGGGCCACTCGGCCGCTCGAGCCTGCTACGCCATTCAATAAGATCATGGCTGATCTGATTGCAACCTTGACTCCACATTCCCGCCAACCCAGGTTAGAAAGTGACATACTTCAATCACAAACAAGAATCTTAAACTTAAAACAAAGCCAATTATACAGCTGTGAGAGGAGAACCAGCTAAGGTAAATTGGGTAAATAGACTAAAAGGTATGGCGGTAAATAAACAGTGGGAAACCTTCAAAGAGACAATTCAAAATGTTCAACAAAAATATATTCCATTGAAAAACAAACACTCAGCAAGAAAGACCCATCTGTCGCTCACTCAGGAAGTTAAGAATAGTATTAGATTAAAAGAAGAGGTTTACAATGTTGTGAAGTAGAGTAGCAAGTCTGAGGATTTGAGAGTGTTTCAAAAACTAGCAAAGGGCCATCAAAAAGCTGATAAAAAAAGGAAAAATAGAAAATGAGAGTAAACTAGCCAGTAATATAACAACAGATTATAAGAGCTTTTATAGGTATATAAAAAGGAAGAGAGTAGCTAAAGTAAACATTGGTCCCTTAGAAGCAGAGACAGGAGAAATTATCATGGGGAATGAGGAAATGGTAGAGGCATTGAACAAATATTTTGTGCCTGTCTTTACAGTAGAAGGGCAGCACAGTGGCGCAGTGGTTAGCACCGCAGCCTCACAGCTCCAGTGACCCGGGTTCAATTCTGGGCACTGCCTGTGTGGAGTTTGCAAGTTCTCCCTGTGTCTGCGTGGGTTTTCGCCGGGTACTCCGGTTTCCTCCCACCACCAAAAGACTTGCAGGTTGATAGGTAAATTGGCCATTATAAATTGCCCCTAGTATAGGTAGGTGGCAGGGGAATATAGGAACAGGTGGGGATGTGGTAGGAATATGGGATTAGTGTAGGGTTAGTATAAATGGGTGGTTGATGATCGGCACAGATTCAGTGGGCCGAAGGGCCTGTTTCAGTGTTGTATCTCTAAATAAAATAAAAATTAAAATAAATAAGACACAAGTTTCATACCAGAAATAGACGGTAACCTGAGGGTTAAAAAGAGTGAGGAAATTAAGGAAATTAATATCAGCAGAGAAAATGTATTGGAGAAACTTAAGGGACTAAAATCTGATAAAACCCCAGGACCTGATGGCCTATACCTTAGGGTTCTAAAAGAGATAGCTTCAGAGATAGTGGATGCGTTAGCCATGATTTTCCAAAATTCCTTAGATTTGGGAACGGTCCCATCAAATTGGAAGTTGGCAAATTTCATGAAAGGGGGGAGAGAGAAAACAGTGAACTAAAGGCCAGTTAGCCTAATGTCAGTCATTGGGAAAATGCTGGAATCAATGATTAAGGAAGTCCTAACAACGCACTTAGAAAAGCGTAGTATGATTAGAACAAGTCAACATGGTTTTACTAAAGGGAAATGCTGTTTGACAAATTTATTAGAGTTTTTTGCGGATGTAACTAGTAGGGTAGATAAAGGGGGAACCAGTAGATGTAGTATACCTGGATTTCCAAAAGGCATTCAATAAGGTGCCACACAAAAGGTTAATAGGCAAGGTAAGGGCTCATGGAGTTGGGGGTAATATAGTAGCATGGATAGAGGATTGGTTATTGGACAGGAAGCAAAAAGTGGGCATAAACGGGGCATTTTCAAGTTGGCAGGCAGTGAATAATGGGATGCTGCAAGGATCAGTGCTGGGGCCTCAGCTATTTACAATCTATATTAATGGCTTAGATGAAGATACAGAGAGTAAGGTAACTAAGTTTGCTGATGATACAAATGTAGGTGGAAAATAAACTATGGCAAAGACACAGAGAGGCTGTAAAGAGATATAGGCAAGTTAAGTGAGTGGGCAACAAGATGGCAGATGAAGTATAATGTAGGGAAGTGTGAAGTTATTCACTTTGGTTGTAAGAAGAGAAAATTAGAATTTTTAAAAAAGGTGTGAAACTTTTAAGTGTTGCTGTTCAAAGAGACTTGGGTGTGCTTGTACATGGAATGCAGAAAGCTAGCATGCAGGTACAGTAAACAATTAGGAAGGCAAATGGCATGTTGGCCTTTATTACAAGGGAATTGGAGTACAGGAATAAAACTGTCTTGCTACAATTGTAGAGGGTTTTGCTGAGACCACATTTGGAATACTGTGTGCGGTTTTGGTCTCCACATTTAAGAAAGGATATACTTGCATTGGAGGCGGTACAGCGAAGGGTCAATAAATTGGACTCTGGGATGAGGGGGTCATCCTATGATGAGAGGCTGAGTAAATTGGGTCTATATTCTCTGGAGTTTAGAACAATGAGAGGTGATTTCGTTGAGCATACAAGATTCTGAAGGGGCTGGATGAGGTAGATACTGAGACATTGGCCGGAATTTTACCGTAGGCGGATGGGAGTTTGCTACCAATGTAAAAGTCGATGGTGAACCTGATTCCTCCTATCCCAGGAATCCGTCCCGCATTTTACAGGTCCCTGGGCTTTAATTATTCTGAGGCGGGACTTCCACCCATCGAGGGAAGAGGTCCCACCTCATTGAGCTGCTGGCCAATTATTGGGCCGGCATCTCTTAGTCCCAGCAGTGCCACCGGGAGTGGCAGTCAATACTGCGGCTGCAGCCTAGCTGCCCAAGGAGGATGCCATGGAGACGGGATCCGAGGTAGGTTTTGGATGCCTCACCAGAGTGATCGGATGTGCCCCGGTGAGGCAAGGGTATTCATTTGGGGGAGGCGGGGAGGGGCGTCTTGGGTCCCGGGGTTGGGTTGGGAGGCAGGGGCGGTCCTCAATCGGGCACCTCCCCCGGGCATGGAAAGACCGGCAGCTCTCACTGGGCAGCCTTTCACTTCCGTAGCACGCTCGCTTGCCACAGATAAGGGTGGGCGGACCATTTCTCGACCCCCAACCTCCGTAAAATTGGTCAGAAGCAGGAGTGAGTCGGTAAAGCCTCCCGGAGCCTCCCGCTCAATTTTACCGGCTCGCTGGGGTGGCATAAAATTCTGACCATTGTTTTCGCTGGTCGGGGAATATAAAACATGGGAGCACAGTCTCCAGAAAAGGGGCTGGTAATTTAGGGCCAAGATGAGGAGAAATTACTACACTCAAAGGGTTGTGAATCTTTGGAATTCTCTACCACAGAGGGTTGTGGATGCTCCATCATTGAATATATATATCCATACTAGGAGACCTGGGTGTCCTTGTACACCAGTTGCCGAAAGAAAGCATTCAGATGTAGCAAATAGGAAGGCAAATGGTTTGTTGGCCTTCATTGCAAGAGGATTTGAGTACAGGAGCAAGGATGTCTTACTGCAGTTATACAGGACCTTGGTGAGACCACATCTGGAGTATTGTGTGCAGTTTTGGTCTCCTTATCTGAGGAAGGATGTTCTTGCCATGGAGGGAGTGCAAAGAAGACTTACTCGGCTGATTCCTGGGATGGCAGGATTGACGTATGAGGAGAGATTGGGTCGACTAGGCCTATATTCTCTAGAGTTTAGAAGAATGAGAGGGGATCTCATAGAAACCTATAAAATTCTAACAGGATTAGACAGGCTAGATGCAGGGAGGATGTTCCTGATGGCGGGGGAGTCCAGAACCAGGGGTCACAGTCTCAGGATACGGAGTATGCCATTTAGATGATGAGGTGAGGAGAAATTTCTTCACTCAGAGGGTGGTGAACCTGTGGAATTCTTTATCGCAGAAGGCAGTGGAGGCCAAGTCATTAAATATATTCAAGAAGGAGATAGATATATTTCTTAATGCCAAAGGGATCAAGGGATATGTGGAGAAAACAGGAACAGGGTACTGAATTAGATGATCAGCCATGATCCTTTTTGAATGGCGGAGCAGGCCCGAAGGGCCGAATGGCCTACTTCTGCTCCTATTTTCTATTTTTCTATATTTAAGGGTGGGATAGACAGATTTTTGGTCTCTCAGGGAATCAAGGGATATGGCGAGCGGGAGGGAAAGTGGAGTTGAAGCCTAAGATCAGCCATGATCATATTGAATGGCGGAGCAGGCTCGATGGACCAGTCTACTCCTGCTCCTATTTCTTGTGTTCTTGTGTATGTCACTGCTCTGTTGTGACAGAAACCAAATGGTGTAAGGTTAATGTTATACCATCGTCCCAGTATCATGGTCTTTTATTGGTCACGCAACTTGATAACCTGATGTTGTATCCGTGCTACTGACTTTAATGCTGCAAGTGCACCAGGTAATACCTGCTACCGGACCTCAGTCCCAGTGAGATTGCAACAGAATAAGAATTAATATTCGGTAGTTCATCTCCATAACACAGGGGAATACTGGAGAGCAGCACTGGGGGAGTGCTGCATTGCCAGAGGCGTCATTTTTGGAGGAGATATTAATCTGCTTCAGGTTTCCCCACCCAAACCCCTCCGTCTCTCCAACCCCACTCACCTCCTTTAAGACCCTTATGATAACCCACCTCTTTGGTCAAGCTTTTGGTCACTCCTCCTAATATCCTCTTTTATTATAACTCCTCTATGACGCATCTACATTGAAGGAGGTGTATAAATTCAGATTGTTGTTTGTAAAGATCCCTTTCCATTTTTCGAAGAAGGAGATTGGAGAAATAGGGAGAAACTGTTCCCTTTTGGCAGAAGGGTCGAGAACCGGAGGACACCGATTTAAGGTTCTTGGCAAAAGAAGCAACGCCGACATGTGGAAAATCTATTTTATGCAGCGAGTGGTTAGGATCTGGAATGCACGGCCTGAGAGTGTGGTGGAGGCAGATTCAATTGAGGCCTTCAAAGGAAAATTGGATAATTATCTGAAACGAAAGTGTTTACAGGGCTACTGGGAAAAGGTGGGGGAGTGAGCCTAGGTGAGGTGCTTTTCCAGAGAGCCAGTACAGACATGATGGGCCAAATGGCCTCCTTCTGTGCCATAAGCATTCTATGACTCTGTAATTCTATGGTTCTATGATAAGGACAGTGTCTTGGCCCAACATCCCTCTCTCATTATCTGTTAATCTCATATTATTCCAGTCTGTGTTACTTTTCTGTTTGGAAAATCAACTTTTCATGCCACCTTCAAAGATTTCATGCCACCTTCCAGGTACTGCCTGTGTGGAGTTTGCAAGTTCTCCCTGTGTCTGCGTGGGTTTTCTCCGGGTGCTCCGGTTTCCTCCCACAATCCAAAAGACTTGCAGGTTGATAGGTAAATTGGCCATTATAAATTGTCAGTAGTGTAGGTAGGTGGTAGGGAAATATAGGGACAGGTGGGGATGTTTGGTAGCAATATGGGATTAGTGTAGGATTAGTATAAATGGGTGGTTGATGTTCGGCACAGACTCGGTGGGCCGAAGGGCCTGTTTCAGTGCTGTATCTCTAAAACTAAAAACTAAAAACTAAATTTGCATATGTAAATCCCCAGATCTCTCTGTTCCTGCACACCTTTTAAAATTGCAGCCATTAATTTATATTGCCTCTCCTCATTCTTCCTTCCAAAATGCATAGTTTCTCTCCATTAAATTCCATCTACCATGCGTCTGCCCATTTCACCAGTCTATCCTCCTGAAATCTGTGCAGGTATTTTAATTCGAGTTCCATTCAGAGAAAGTATGTTCAATTATCCTCGACATTGTTCTGTTTCAATATCCTCAACTTTGTTAGGCTTCCCCTATTAGAGTTTAGTTTCTTTTTTTGGGTTCTTTGCCTGAAGATAGATTTATGAGCTGTTGAAATTTTGACAATTCATTTCTTTCCGCTCCTGTACATACGTCAGGTGAGCTATCATTCACATGTGTCTCCCACTCCATTCTTTTCTGTGCCTCTTCAATTTTTCCTGTACTTTGGGAAGTAGTTCCAAGGGTGCCATTCACCCTTCTGTATATCGACCAATTGACCTTTCTTCATGCATGAGCCGAGATAGTGACTGCTGGTAGGCTATTCGATTGTCACTGCATCACAATCAAACCCAATCATATTCTTGTCTGTTGTTCAGACATGCTTATTTTCCAGCTCCCCCTTAATCCCGACTTGCCAACAGGCTCAACATCGGAGCTATCAGATTTTCCACCTTCCTTATGCCCTATATACCAGGACCCAGGCCTCAAGTTGGCTCAGGCCTCACTCTGGCACAACTGGACAGTTGGAATGGTTTCAACTACAAAAACTTGCTTTTAAATAATGACTTTAATGTAGTAAAATGTCCCAATGTGCTTCACAGTCCCATAATCAGACAAAAACTGACATCGAGGCAAAGAAGGAGATATTAGGCCAAGTGACCAAAAGCTTTCTTGAAGACGTAGCTTTTAAGGAGCAGCTTACAAGGAGAGAGAGAGGCGGAGAGGTTTAGGGAGGGAATTCCTGAGTTTAGAGCCCAGGCAACTGAAGGCACAGTCACCATGGGCAGGCCAATGTAATCTCACACCGGTTTTGGTTACTACTTGAAAATCATTCTGCCCTCCAGCTGAGATCAGCTGTCTCAACATAGACTATGGGATTGAAACTAGAATTGTCCTAGTTCTCCCGGACTCACATCCAACGTCACATGCTCAGTTTATACAGACTTCCGGATCAGACGAGTGAAACTAATCATACTCCATACCATAATATACAGTGGCCATGGTACTGGTTGGAATCATAGAATCATACAGCACAGAAAGAAGCCATTTGTCCCTTTGGGTCTGTGCCAGCTCTTTGAAAAAGCTATCCAATTAACTACTCTCTTCCCCATAGCCTGCAAAATCTTTCCTTTTCAAACCTATATCCAATTCAGTTCAAAAATAAATTCACTTCAGTAGAAATTGGACTTTGTTATGTCTGTTTTACTCCCAAAGACTCGGAGTATCAACTAAGCCGGTCCTTGATGCTTTTTGTCTTATCGCTCATGTGCCTCTTCCTATACTTTCATTGCCCCTTTGGGTAGCCATGATGCGATTGAGTTATGTTCCTTTGTCACCTGAGTGTTTCAAAGGAAAGCTCTGGCTGTACGCTCAGTTTGTGAACACAGCATTAACTATGTGCCAGTGTTCGACAGGACGGATGATACTAGAAGCTTCTTGTCTCCAATGATGGCAGTCTGTGAATTAAGATGGAAATACAATCTTGTTCCTACTCTCTCAGTCCCAATGTGATTAAACGTCTGCAGAAAAATCCCTTCGCTAAGCCACTGGCAGTTGCCAAGTGCTACATTCCTTTGGAAGGTTCCAGAAATGGGAACTGACTTTCTTTGGTGCCATGCGATTGGATTTCTGCTCCGGCACTTCACTGATTAAAATTGCAATTTACTGTCCCAGGTTGAATAAAGCTGCAAGACTGAACACATCTTAAATCAACACAGTGACAAAACTTCAAATATATGTCATTGGCTGTAAAGAGCATCAGGAAATTCTGTGTTTTGTGAAATGTATTATATATATATAAATTCATTGATATCAGGTAAAGCTCTGGGCTTGCTTCACTCCTTGGCAGCAATTTCCCTGAGGTCGGAAAAGAGCCAATAGACCCTTCATTTACATGAGTAAGAGGCCTAATGTCTGCTTTAGGTGGTTGCCAGGAATGCCTGAAAAAGATCACAGACCCAGTTTCTATCAGACATCGTACCCGTGTCCTTTGGGGCACAGGATGTAGTCCCTGAAATTGAGCCTCACTTTGCCCTTTTTACAGCCATAAAATGAACACATTGAATTCTGATTTCTAACCCAACGTTTCGAGGCCCAGCCCTGGATTCCCAGCCCTACCACTGCACTGTCACCAGGTAGGAGTGTCTCAGAAGGCCCATGGAATTATCTCCCCTATGTTTCTCATAGATAGTATAATGTACCTTGGTGGTATCACACCTCTGTCAAGAGGTTGTAGATTGAAGCTTCATTTGTACACATATCTAGGTTGACAATTTAATATCAGCACGATTAAGGGAGTGCTACACTGTCAGAGGGGCAGTGCTAAGGGAGTGCCATTTTCAGTTGAGACATTCAACTGAGAGTACGTCCGCCCTCTCAGTTGGACATTAAGGATCCCACAACACTATTTAAAGAAGAGCAGGGGCGTTCTGTTTGGTGTCAAGGCCAACATTTAACCCTCAACCAGCACCTAAAACAGAGGATCTGGCATTTATTTTCTTGCTATTTGTTTTTATTCAAGAAGATGGGGGGTGGGGGGGAGGAGGGGAGATGGGAAGCAGAAAACAGGTAACTATAGGCCAGTTAGCTTGACATCTGTCATGGGGAAGGTGTTAGAATCGATCATTAAGGAGGCTACAGCTGGGCACTTAGAAAAACAATAGGTAATCGGGAATAGTCAGCATGGTTTTGTGAAAGGGAAATCATGTTGAACCAACTTATTGGAGTTCTTTGAAGGAGTAACATGCGTTATGGATAAAGGGAAGCCAATTGATGTACTGTACTTGGATTTCCAGAAGGCATTTGACAAGGTGCCACATAAAAGGTTATTGCGCAAAGTAGGAGCTCATGGTGTAGCGGGTAACATATTAGCATAGATAGAAAATTTGCTGGTTGGCAGAAAACAGTGAGTATGCATAAATGGGTCCTTTTCTGATTGGCAAAATGTGACGAGTGGAGTCCCGCAGGGGCCTTTGCTTGGGCCTCAACTTTTTACAATTTATATCAATGACTTAGATGAGGGGAGCGATGGCATAGTAGCTAAATTTTCAGATGACACAAAGATAGGTAGGAAAATATGTTGTGAAAAGAAACATATGGAGGTTGCAGACCGATATAGATAGGTTGAGTGAGTGGGCAAAAATCTGAAAGATGGAGTATAATATGGGAAAATGTGAAGTTGTTCACTTTGGCAGGAAGAATAAAAAAGCAGAGTATTTCTCAAATGGAGAACGACTGCAGAATTCCGGGGTGCAGAGGGATCTAGGTGTTCTAGTGCATGAGTCACAAAAGGTTA
Organism: Heterodontus francisci; assembly: GCF_036365525.1. Taxonomy (NCBI): domain Eukaryota; kingdom Metazoa; phylum Chordata; class Chondrichthyes; order Heterodontiformes; family Heterodontidae; genus Heterodontus; species Heterodontus francisci. Next base: position 71,394,784 of record NC_090395.1, on the reverse strand, counting down.
GTCTTGCAGGTACAGCAAGTAATAAAGAAGGCTAATGGAATGCTATCCTTTATTACAAGAGGAATTGAAAATAAAAGTAAGGATGTTATGCTTCAGTTATACAGGGCATTGGTGAGACCACATCTCGAATACTGTGTGCAGTTTTGGTCTCCTTATTTAAGGAAGGATGTGAATGTGTTGGAGGCAGTTCAGAGGAGGTTTACTAGATTGATATCTGGAATGAACGGGTTGTCTTATGAGGAAAGGTTGGACAGACTGGGCTTGTTTTCACTGGAGTTTAGAAGAGTGAGGGGAGACTCGATTGAAGTATATAAGATCCTGTATGGTTTTGACAGAGTGAATGCGGAAAGGATGTTTCCTCTTGTGGGTGAGTCCAGAACTAGGGGGCACTGTTTGAAAATTGGGTGTCGCCCTTTTAGGATAGGGATGAGGAAAAAAATTTTTTCTCCGAGGGTTGTGCGACTTTGGAATTCTCTTCCTCAGAAGGTGGTGGAGGCGGGATCATTGAATATTTTTAAGGCGGAGGTGGATAGACTCTTGTTAGGCAAGGGAATCAAAGATTATCGGGGGTAAATGGCAGTGTGGAATTCGAGACAGAAACAGATCAGCCATGATCTTATTGAATGGCGGAGCAGGCTCGATGGGCTGAATGGCCTAATTCTGCTCCTAATTCATATGGTCGTATGGATCTTGCTATGCCCAAATTGGTTGCCGAGTTTCCTACAGTACAACAGCGACTACATTTCAAAAGTACTGCATTGGCTATGAAATGCTTTAGAATGTCCTAAGTTTTGAAAGGCCCTATATTTAGAGATGGACAATAAATGCTGGCCTTGCCAGTCACAGCCCATGAACAAAATTTTTTTTTAAATGCAAATCTTTCAGTCTTTTGAATGTAAACAATCCCATTCAAGGAAGAGCAGACATTTCTCCTGGTGTCCAGTTCAACAGTGATCCCTAAACCCCAACAAGAAGACTTGGGCTGGAGGAAAGGGACCTGTTGTAAAGTACATATTTATAGATGACGTCAGGATTGGGGTTTTATGTGATATCCCTACAGTTGAATGGGCTTTTGGTACTCAATATCTAGTGACGTGCATGAAGGCACATGGTCACTTCCTCAGCTGGAGGGAAAAAGCAGAGGAGACAATTTGTAGTCTACAGGAAAGATCCATTCACAATCCAGGAGCATTGATACTCAGATATTCATCCAGACTCATTGTTACATGTCAGAAGCTCTGTGATGCCCAAACTATAAACAAATGTCACCATGATACAAAGTGAATGTAAAAATATACTCACAAGTGTATTACATTCCCTGACTAGACAGTGTCTACACATTGTTCATTCTACTGACTGAAGACATCAACATATTGTTTGCTAGAATCTCTCAGGAGCCTACAAAGACAACTATTCAGTGAGGTATGTGTCATAACTGAAGACATTCATTTGCTTATTGTTTCTGTTCTATTGGATAATTATTTTTAAGCGTCTTCAAACTGGTTGGGCAGAGAATACACTAGTTTGTGAGAACTAGATAGCTCATAATAAGACATTAAGATGACTATCAACCACTTTGATCCCATCAAGAGCTGTCTTTTATTTTTCCTATTCCTCCATTGAGCAGGTTTCTGAGTATCCATAGCAATGGTTTCTCTTCCCACCCCTATACTGACAGCATGATAGTCCACTGAGGATCCATCCTTGCCCCCCATCCCATCTAAGTCTCAGTGGTAGCAGTCTTGCCCCTGAGTCGGAAGATTGCAGATTCACGATCCCAGTCCAGAAACTTGAACACATTCGGTAAACTGACACTTCAGTGCAGTACCGAGGGAGCGCCACACTGTTGGAGGTATCTTTTTCAGGTGAGATGGTAAAACGAGGCCTTGTCTGCCCTCTCAGGTGGCCTTTTGAAAAGCAGTCACTCGTATGTAGGCAACTACAGCAGCCAATTTGCACACATCAAGGTCCTTAAAACATTAATGAGACGAATCACTCGTTAATGTTTTTGATGGTATTGATTGAGGGATAAACATTGGCCATGACACTCGGAACCCTACCCTGCTCTTTACATCCACTTGTGTAGGCAGATGCAGCCTTGCTAATGGCTCATTTGAGATATGGACCTCTAACAGTACAATACTCCCCCAATGTGTCCACTAGACAGCTCAAGGCCTGGATTGGGGGTTTGAACTCATAACACTCTGACTCAGACTCAAGAATGCTAACTGTGGGATCTAAACTGATAGGCAGGTAGTGAAGAATCAAGGATGGATTTCTGAGATACATTGGCCGGGACCTTTTGTATTTTAGACTATTTTCATCAGTGATTTTTCATTGTCTAGATCTTCGAGAGCCTCCATTGGCTCTGATCTTCAGGTAGATTCTTCGTCATACAGATGCTGAAGAAGATATCATCTTTTGGACGTCCTGTGCCTCCACACACTTCCTCTCACATCTCCACTTCTTCTTCTTCTTCTTTGGCCTCCTTGTCTCGGGAGACAATGGGTAAGCGCCTGGAGGTGGTCAGTAGTTTGTGGAGCAACTCCTGGAGTGGCTATAAAGGCCAATTCTAGAGTGACAGACTCTTCCACAGGTGCTGCAGATAAAATTGGTTGTCAGGGCTGTTACACAGTTGGCTCTCCGCTTGCGCTTCTGTCTTTTTTCCTGCCAACTGCTAAGTCTCTTCGACTCGCCACACTATAGCCTCGCCTTTGTGGCTGCCCGCCAGCTCTGGCGATCGCTGGCAACTGACTCCCACGACTTGTGATCAATGTTACAGGACTTCATGTCGCGTTTGCAGACATCTTTAAAACGGAGACATGGACGGCCGGTGGGTCTGATACCAGTGGTGAGCTCGCTGTACAATGTGTCCTTGGGGATCCTGCCATCTTCCATGCAGCTCACATGGCAAGCCATCTCAAGCGCCGCTGACTCAGTAGTGTGTATAAGCTGGGGATGTTGGCCGCCTCGAGGACTTCTGTGTTGGAGATGCGGTCCTGCCACCTGATGCCAAGGATTCTCCGGAGGCAGCGAAGATGGAATGAATTGAGACGTCGCTCATGGCTGACGTACGTTGTCCAGGACTCGCTGCCGTAGAGCAAGGTACTGAGGACACGGCTTTGATACACTCGGACTTTTGTGTTCCGTGTTAGTGCGCCATTTTCCCACACTCTCTTGGCCAGTTGGGACATAGCAGTGGAAGCCTTTCCCATGCGCTTGTTGATTTCTGCATCGAGAGACAGGTTACTGGTGATAGTTGAGCCTAGGTAGGTGAACTCTTGAACCACTTCCAGAGCGTGGTCGCCGATATTGATGGATGGAGCATTTCTGACGTCCTGCCCCATGATGTTCGTTTTCTTGAGGCTGATGGTTAGGCCAAATTCGTTGCAGGCAGCTGCAAACCTGTCAATGAGACTCTGCAGACACTCTTCAGTGTGAGATGTTAATGCAGCATCGTCAGCAAAGAGGAGTTGCCTGATGAGGACTTTCCGTACTTTGGTCTTCGCTCTTAGGTGGACAAGGTTGAACAACCTGCCCCCTGATCTTGTGTGGAGGAAAATTCCTTCTTCTGAAGACTTGAACGCGTGTGAGAGCAGCAGGGAGAAGAAGATCCCAAACAGTGTATGTGCGAGAACACAGCCCTGTTTCACGTCACTCAGGATAGGAAAGGGGTCTGATGAGGTGCCGCTCTGCTGAATTGTGCCTTTCATATTGTCATGGAATGAGGTGATGATACTTAGTAGCTTTGGTTGACATCCGATCTTTTCTAGTAGTCTGAAGAGACCACGTCTGCTGACGAGGTCAAAGGCTTTGGTGAGATCAATGAAAGCAATGTAGAGGGGCATCGGTTGTTCACGGCATTTCTCCTGTAGCTGACGAAGGGAGAACAGCATGTCATGGTCGATCTCTCTGCTCAAAAGCCACACTGTGCCTCAGGGTAGACACGCTCGGCCAGCTTCTGGAGCCTGTTTAAAGCGACTCGATATCTTCAGGTAGATTCTTCGTCATACAGATGCTGAAGAGAATATCTTCTTTTGGACTTCCTGTGCCTCCACACACTTCCTCTCACATCTCCACTAGTGCACAGTAATACCAACAACAGACATTATCAACTGCCATGTAAATTTATTGGACAGTAGGTGAAAATGTTCATAAATAATAACAATATATGTCCATTTACACATTGTACCAGCTCTTCAAATAGGAAAAATAATGAATGGTTCACAATCTCCATTCTGAACTATAATGGGTAATTAACATCAAGCAGTTGTTCTTGTTTCATATTTTTATCAAGTGTAGAAGTACCCTCTGGCTTAACTCTTTTTAATTCCAGATTGACTCTCCGGCTTTTTTTCTCTCTCTCTCCCGTTCTCTCTCTCTCTCCTGCTGTCTCTCTCTCTCTCTCTCTCTCCCCCCCCCCCCCCCCCCCACTTTTTCTCTTTCCATCTCTCTTTCACACACACACCGTGGTGTTAGCCATGAATAAGTTGGTAGACTCTTATATCTGACCTGGAAGGTCCTGGGTTCAAGTCCCACTCCAGGATTTGAGCACAAAAATTAAGGTTAACATTCCCAGTGCAGTACTGAGGGAATCTCACACTTTCTGAGGTGCTGTCTTTCAGATGAGAGGTTAAATTGAAGCCCCATCTTCCGTCTTCGGTGGACGTAAATGATCTCATAGCACTATTTTGAAGAAGAGCAGGGGAGTTATCCCCAGTGTCCTGGCCATTATATATCCATTAACATCACAAAAACAGATTATCTGGCCATTATCACATTACTGATAGTGGGAGCTTACTGTGTACAAACTGGCTGCTGCATTTCCTACAATATAACAGTGACTACACTTCAAAAATACTGAATTAGCTGTAGTTCCGAAGAAGGGTCACTGACCCGAAACGTTAACTTTGCTTCTCTTTCCACAGATGCTGCCAGACCTGCTGAGTGAATCCAGCATTTCTTGTTTTTGGTTCAGATTTCCAGCATCCGCAGTATTTTGCTTTTATATTAGATCAGAAGATCTCTGTGACTCAGTATTATAAAGGGTGAAGTTATGTTAAACTTGTAACAAACCCTGGTCAGGTTTCACTCAGAGTACTGTGCGCCATTCTAATCTCCATGCTATAAAAAGGACACAGAAGCACTAGAGAAACTGCAACAAATGATCTACCAGAAGTGAGAGATTACAATTATTGGGAAAGATTGAACAGATTGGGGGTTTTCTTTTAGAAAGGAGAAGAATTAGAGGAGACATCACAGAGTTCTTTAAAAATATGAAAGGGTAGATGTGGAGAGAATGTTTCTACTTGTGGGAGAATTCAAATTTAAAGGCCATAAGTACAAGTGAGTTACTAATAAATCTAATAGGGAAATAAGGAGACATTTCTTTACTTGGAGAGTGGTTAGGTTAGAATGGTGAACTCATTACCACAGGAGGTGGGTGAGGCAAGTAGCTTAGATATGTTCTGCCCTGGGGTAAGGCCTTAAAGGATCATGAATGAGATTCTTCAGCCTCTTACTAGAGAAAGGCAGCCGAGGTGTTTCCTTATTACTTGCCACACAGTTTTTATCTTCAGAGTATCACCTGGGAGAATGATAAGGAGGAGTTATCCACCAGAATCAAGTAACCCCCACTTCCAAACATAGAGGCAGCACTCCAATCTGCTCACCAGGGCTGTCTGGAGTAGGACCTGAACCCAAACCATCGGACTGAGGAGGGGGAAATACTACTCCTGAGCCAGTGCTCACTCTATCCAGTCACAAGTAGTCCAGTGGATCTCAACCCAGTATTTAGAGACCACATTCGAGTTTTCACTGTCTAGAGTAGGGTTCAAACCCTTCACCAGGAATGCTGTCGCTTAACCATTGGTCGGCTCCATCCTGGAGGGATCGACTTTATGTTTTTTTACAAACCATAAAGCACAGCCTGGTGTTCCTGATAATCTGCCCACTCCCCCACCTGGAAGGTCTGCTGAGGAGAAGCTGTTTCCGTACAAAATACTTGCCCTCAGCTCTGCTGAGCTATAAACAGACACTGAAATCACTGCTGCCGTTTGGTTGCACTCAGGCGATTGATCCCAGAAGGATGCACCAGCTGTGCTCTCACACTTTGCAAACACAAACTAGAGGGAGAAATTACAACTGGTGCAGTTCTCTTACAGATCTTTAAAGAGCTCCATCTGAACCACTTGAAGTGATATTTTAATGCTCGTTCCAAACCCATATAGATGGCAACTTTATCCAAATATATTAACCATTCAGATTAGAAAAGGACTGAGTGGAGTTTCGATCCATATATTTAAAACTTGTACCCAGGAAATTCAGGATTCAAGATCCTGATTCAAAGACACACAGGGGATTCTGTATTTTCTTTATTGTGCAGAGCTGGGTTTGATTTTCAGCTGATCTCCTTCATCACAAGTACAGGGATGATCACTTAATGTCCTGTGCCATGTTATGGGACTGCGGGCAGGTTACAGGTTTAAATCTGAGGACATTGAGGACATTCCTGAGCAATGCTCCCTCTAATTTTTCTTCTTTGTGTGAAACCTGTTCACTGCACTGCCGGGCACCCGCACCATTCCTGAGGTTCTGAATGGTCTTACAGCGCAATGAGGAGTTGACAACATCTGCTGACTTCTGCTCTGCTCCAGGTCTATGGGCAATGGTAGCCCTTCCAATGCCTCACCGAAATGGCCACCCTGGTGAGACCTATCCTGTGTCGCTCATGCCAGTGAATATCAGCTGGCTAGTGTGGGACCATGGACTAAGTGGTCCATGATGTGCAAGATGGCTCCTGGGCTGTCAGCTCCCTAGGAAACTCCCTTGCTGTGCAACTCTATCCATGGCCATCTGCCCCCATTCTTAGTGCTTTCTCCCCCAATCTACCCTCTTAAACTGTTTAAATTCCCCTCGCTCTTTAATCAGTACACTTTAGCCCTAACTACAAGTTAACAGCTAGTTTAATATTACCTGGGCCCACTGCCCTCTCCCAGCCATACCTGCTCTTTGTTTTCTTCATTGAGCACTGAATTGTGCTCAAACTGACATCCAGTTTTCTGGACGTCAAGGCTACACTTCTTTACCGGACAAAATTGTAAAATACAGCTGGTGATACTCTGATCTTCTATCCTGTTGTCTACATCGTCCAGATCGTCCGCGGCCACGGCGTGCCGTTATTTCAATGCAGAGAGGAAGGAGCAGCGGAACCTGAGGGAAATAAGACTAGTACAGAGGGGAAGTATTGAGGAAAAGGTGCCCCGAACACGAAAAAAGCCACGACCCGGCCCCAGTTGACTCCATTGCAGAACGGCTCCTCGGCCACAACTTCAAAGCGCCCGCGGGAGATGTGCGGCTCGTAGTGCATCTGCAGCGCAATGTCGGCGAATTCCTGCTGGTGCTGGCGCCCGAGGCTGTTGCCCACCTCCCAGAGGACGCGGTGAGCTTTCTCGGCGGTGATGGTGGGAGCTGATGAAATGTTTTATTACCTGCACGCCCTTACCCCACCCCTACCGCTCCCCCTCCCAGCTCACCACACCCCTCACCCCCTTACCCCACCCCCTCCCCCACTTCCCCCCTCCCCCCTTGCACCCCCTCCCCCCCCGCTCTCCCTTCCCAGTTCACCCCTCGCAGCCCCTTCTCAGCTCCCCCCTCGCACCCCACCCCCACCGCTTCCCCTTCCCAGCTCCCCCTCCCAGCTCACCCCCCCGCACCCCTTTCCCCCACCCCCTCCCCCACTTCCTCCCCTCCCCCCTCGCACCCCGATCCCAGCTGCCCCCCTCGTACCCCCTCCCCGCCGCTCCCCCTTCCCAGCTCCCCCCTCGCACACCCTTCCCATCTCCCCCCTCGTACCATCTTCCCTCTCGCACCCCCTTCCCCTGCACCCCCTCCCCTACCCCCCTGCAGCCCACTTCCCAGCTCCCCCTCGCACCCCCTTGCCTCCATCCCTCCCCCTCGCACCCCCTCCTCCCACCGGCATCCACCTATCCCTGAGTAGGGGCCCTAACAACCCCACTGCCTTGTGGGCATCTCGGGAGAGTCCAAGGCTAAGGGATTAAACCCTAACAGAAAATCCGGAGCGGAACCCCTTAGGTGGTCATGTGTCACCTTTGGCATGTTTCCGGCATTTCCTGCAGCCGTACCGGTGCCAAACGTCGTGCTCTGCACTCCTCTGGACCCCACCAGGAAGGCCGAGAGGGGGGTTTTGATGCTTGGGCAACGCACAACCTCCATACATCCGCCCAGACATACGCCATGGAGAGGTCACTCCATAGTCGCCTCACAGCAACCAAAATAACACGGAAGGCAACAGTCTCTGCCAGTCATGGATGAGCTGGACGAACAGCCAACAAAATTGGAACTCAGTGATGCCATTGATTCTCTAGCCAGTGGAAAAGCCCCTGGGAAGGACGGCATTACCCCTGAAATAATCAAGAGCGCAAAGCCTGCTATACTCTCAGCACCCTACGAACTGCTTTGCCTGTGCTGGGACGAGGGAGCAATACCACAGGACATGCGCGATGCCAATATCATCACCCTCTATAAGAACAAAGGTGACCGCGGTGACTGCAACAACTACCGTGGAATCTCCCTGCTCAGCATAGTGGGGAAAGTCTTCGCTCGAGTCGCTTTAAACAGGCTCCAGAAGCTGGCCGAGTGTGTCTACCCTGAGGCACAGTGTGGCTTTCGAGCAGAGAGATCCACCATTGACATGCTGTTCTCCCTTCGTCAACTATAGGAGAAATGCTGCGAACAACAGATGCCCCTCAATGTTGCTTTCATTGATCTCACCAAAGCCTTTGACCTTGTCAGCAGACGTGGTCTCTTCAGACTACTAGAAAAGATCGGATGTCCACCAAAGCTAAGTATCATCACCTCATTCCATGACAATATGAAAGGCACAATTCAGCAGAGCGGCACCTCCTCAGACTCCTTTCCTATCCTGAGCAGTGTGAAACAGGGCTGTGTTCTCGCACCCACACTGCTTGGGATCTTCTTCTCCCTGCTGCTCTCACATGCGTTCAAGTCTTCAGAAGAAGGAATTTTCCTCCACACAAGATCAGGTGGCAGGTTGTTCAACCTTGCCCGTCTAAGAGCGAAGACCAAAGTACGGAAAGTCCTCATCAGGGAACTCCTCTTTGCTGATGATGCTGCTTTAACATCTCACACTGAAGAGTGTCTGCAGAGACTCATCGACAGGATTGCGGCTGCCTGCAACGAATTTGGCCTAACCATCAGCCTCAAGAAAACGAACATCATGGGACGGGACATCAGAAATGCTCCATCCATCAATATCGGCGACCACGCTCTGGAAGTGGTTCAAGAGTTCACCTACCTAGTCTCAACTATCACCAGTAACCTGTCTCTCAATGCAGAAATCAACAAGCGCATGGGAAAGGCCTCCACTGCTATGTCCAGACTGGCCAAGAGAGTGTGGGAAAATGGCGCACTGACACGGAACACAAAAGTCAGAGTGTATCAAGCCTGTGTCCTCAGTACCTTGCTCTACGGCAGCGAGGCCTGGACAACGTATGTCAGCCAAGAGCGACGTCTCAATTCATTCCATCTTCGCTGCCTCCGGAGAATCCTTGGCATCAGGTGGCAGGACTGTATCTCCAACACAGAAGTCCTCGAGGCGACCAACATCCCCAGCTTATACACCCTACTAAGCCAGCGGCGCTTGAGATGGCTTGGCCATGTGAGCTGCATGGAAGATGGCAGGATCCCCATGGACACATTGTACAGCGAGCTCGCCACTGGTATCAGACCCACCAGCCGTCCATGTCTCCGCTTTAAAGACATCTGCAAACGTGACATGAAGTCCTGTGACATTGATCACAAGTCGTGGGAGTCAGTTGCCAGTGATTGCCAGAGCTGGAGGGCAGCCATAAAGGCGGGGCTAAAGCGTGGCGAGTCGAAGAGACTTAGCAGTTGGCAGGAAAAAAGACAGAAGCACAAGGAGAGAGCCAACTGCGTAACAGCCCTGACAACCAATTTTATCTGCAGCACCTGTGGAAGAGTCTGTCACTCTAAAATTGGCCTTTATAGTCACTCCAGGCACTGCTCCACAAACCACTGACCACCTCCAGGCGCTTACCCATTGTCTCTCGAGACAAGGAGGCCAAAGAAGGAGAAGAAGTGTGGGACTGCAGGGGGTGGGCAGAGGGGGTGGATAAGGGAATGGGTCATTGCAGCTGGGATCAATCGTATCTCCACCTCATGGTACTTGTCAGAACAGACCAATAAATGACGATCAGGTGCAGGAACCTACACGTTTGCCGAATCCAAGACTAACCAAGAGGCAGATCTTATCAACAGGAAGTCTTGGCACACTCTGTGAATGGTCAACTTTATTGTCAATCACATATTATGCCCATCCAAAGTGCATTGTACGGCTTTTAACAATGTTTGAAGCTTGGAGTATTAAATTATGAGGACAGATTGTATTCCCTTGAGCATCGAAGATTGAGGGATAAACTGATTGAGCTGTTTGAAAACATTAAAGGGATTTGGTAGGGTAGATACAGAGAAACTGTTTACTCTGATGGGAGAATCAAAAATGAGCAGACATAATCTTAAAATTACAAAGAGCTAGGCCATTTAGGAGTGAAATTAGGAAGCATTTTTTCACAAAATATCTGGAACTCTGCCCCAAAAGGCTGTGGATACTGTGGGCCACTTGGAGCTTTCAAGACTGAGATTGATTTATTTTTGTTGGGTGAGGGTATAGAACCCAGACGGAAAAATGGAGTTGAGCTACAGATCAACCATGATGTAATTAAATGGCGATGGAGGCTTGAGAGCTGTTCCTACATGTTTGTAAATCAATTGGAGTATTAATTTACTGCTGAGATGAAGGTGTATGTGACTGTCCCAGAAGTTGCACAGGTTACCGTCTTTGTAAAAAGAAAAAGAAAAATTTAATCAAGGTAAGGACCTGTCAAATACTGGAATGATAAGCAGGACTTTTACATTTCGTTCAAAACACAAACAACCCTCTGAAAAGACAAATACTCCAACCAAAAAAATGGACAGGTCAGTCTTGTTACTGTTCTGGGAAAAGCATTGTGATGCCCCAACGTCTCAATGTGCACTGCATCTCATCACTCGGGTTCCAACACCACGAGTGACAAACCTGTGTGCAGAGCAGCCTGGAGTTAAATTCCGGTATGGGTCAATGCTCCCTAGAGCAGCGAGGTGGTTATTGGAGCACCAGTGTAAGTCATTTTAATATTTCTTGTACTTCTGTTCTGCTGTAAGACATTTTTAATAGCTCTTATATTTCTGTTTATGAGTAACATGTAACCAGTGGTGGTGTGGACCAGCGCATGGAGCTCACCGGGTGGTAAGAACATGGAGTGTAGAGGACGTTGGGATGAAGAGAGAAGAATTCTGACCGAAAACATCTTTACTGGGGCTCATATTGCACCTTTTTAAAAATAAAGACAGTTTAACTGAACAGGGACACATACACAGTTGTGTCAGGACAATGTCTTTGAAATGGTGGCCCCAGACTATTACAACATCAGACACTCTGTCTCCAACAGCTTTCAGAGACAATGACCTCACGGAATATGTGTGAATGGTTTTCTTCCTGTGTTTGCAAGAAGCAGATATCATATCCATTCCTGCTATGCACCTAAGAAACACCCCCCCCCCCCCCACCTTGAGAGCAGGATATAACCACATGCAGGTGGTCTTGCATAGCCAGGGTGGGATTGATAAGGCACTGAAACCCAATCAGATGACCCAATTTGAGACATTACCTTACATATCAACGAATATAAAGCCACAGCTCACAAGGACGTTATTGCTGCAGCCAGGAAGCGTGACTTGGTCAGTCACAGGACGTCATGCAGGAGAATTCGTTCAGCTGACTGACCACCCCAGGAATGAGCTCCTGTACATTGGTCTAGCTAAGCAACTGGTGTTGTAAGTATATAATATTGTTTAGTGGGTTAATAAAGATTTTCCACATAAAGTGGAAATTGCATCCAAAATATGTCGTGTGTCATTGACACCTAGTACGGGGTCAGGACCTACATCTGTATGATATATTATCCGAATATAGACTGGGATAGTAGTGTAAAGGGCAGAGAGGAGGAAGAGTCTCTAAAGTGTGTTCAGGACAATTTTCTACATCAGTATGTTTCCAATCAAACGAGGAAGGAGGCTTGCTGGATCTAGTTTCAGGGAATGAGGTGGGTCAAGTGGGTAAAGTGTCAGTAGAGGAACATTTAGGAGACAGTGATCATAGTATCATAAAATTTAGGTTAGCTATGGAAAAGGACAAGAAGCAATCCAGAGTAAAAATAATTATTTGGGGGAGGGCCAATTTCAATAGGATGAGAATGGATCTTGTCCAGGTAAATTGGAATCAAAGATTGGCAGGAAAAACAGAAATTGATCAATGGGCTGCCTTTAAAGAGGAGATTACCCAGGTACAGTGGAGGTACATTCCCACAAGGGGAAAGGTGGGGCAAACAGATCCAGAGCTCCTTGGATGATGAGAAAGATACAGAGCAAGATGAAGCAGAAAAAGGATGCATATGTCAGAGGTCAGATTGATAATACAAGTGAGAAGCAGGCTGAATATAAAAAGTTAGGAGAGGAAGTGAAAAAAGAAATAACAGCAGCAAAGAGAGAGTATGGGAAGAGACTGGCAGCTAACATAAAAGGGAATCCAAAAGTCTTCTATTGGCATATAAATAGTAAAAAGGTGGTAAAAGGAGGAGTAGGGCTGATTAGGGATCAAAAGGGGGATTTATGTGTGGAGGCAGGGGACATGGCTGAGGTACCAAATGAGTATCTTGTCTTTATCTTTATCAATGGTTTCATCAATTTTGGAAAGTGTGAAAATAGATAAGTCCCCTGGGCTAGATGGGATTTACCCTAGGATTCTCTGGGAAGCTAGGGAGGAGATTGCAGAGCTTTTGTCCTTGATCTTTATGTCGTCATTGTCGACAGGAATAGTGCCGGAAGACTGGAGGATAGCAAATGTTGTCCCCTTGTTCAAGAAGGGGAGTAGAGACAGCCCTGGTAATTATAGACCTGTGAGCCTTACTTCGGTTGTGGGTAAAATGTTGGAAAAGGTTATAAGAGACAGGATTTATAATCATCGTGAAAAGAATAAGTTCATTAGCGATAGTCAGCACGGTTTTGTGAAGGGTAGGTCGTGCCTCACAAACCTTATTGAGTTTTTCGAGAAGGTGACCAAACAGGTGGATGAGGGTAAAGCAGTGGATGTGGTGTATATGGATTTCAGTAAGGCGTTTGATAAGGTTCCCCACGGTAGGCTATTGCAGAAAATACGGAAGTATGGGGTTGAAGGTGATTTAGAGCTTTGGATCAGAAATTGGCTAGCTGAAAGAAGACAGAGGGTGGTGGTTGATGGCAAATGTTCATCCTGGAGTTTAGTTACTAGTGGTGTACCGCAAGGATCTGTTTTGGGGCCACTGCTGTTTGTCATTTTTATAAATGACCTGGAAGAGAGTGTAGAAGGGTGGGTTAGTAAATTTGCGGATGACACTAAGGTCGGTGGAGTTGTGGATAGTGCCGAAGGATGTTGTAGGGTACAGAGGGACATAGATAGGCTGCAGAGCTGGGCTGAGAGATGGCAAATGGAGTTTAATGCGGAAAAGTGCGAGGTGATTCACTTTGGAAGGAGTAACAGGAATGCAGAGTACTGGGCTAATGGGAAGATTCTTGGTAGTGTAGATGAAAAGAGAGATCTTGGTGTCCAGGTGCATAAATCCCTGAAGGTTGCTACCCAGGTTAATAGGGCTGTTAAGAAGGCATATGGTGTGTTAGCTTTTATTAGTAGGGGGATCGAGTTTCGGAGCCACGAGGTCATGCTGCAGCTGTACAAAACTCTGGTGAGACCGCACCTGGAGTATCGCGTGCAGTTCTGGTCACCGCATTATAGGAAGGATGTGGAAGCTTTGGAAAGGGTGCAGAGGAGATTTACTAGGATGTTGCCTGGTATGGAAGGAAGGTCTTACGAGGAAAGGCTGAGGGACTTGAGGTTGTTTTCGTTGGAGAGAAGGAGGAGGAGAGGTGACTTAATAGAGACATATAAGATAATCAGAGGGTTGGATAGGGTGGATAGTGAGAGTCTTTTTCCTCGGATGGTGATGGCAAACACGAGGGGACATAGCTTCAAGTTGAGGGGTGATAGATATAGGACAGATGTGAGAGGTAGTTTCTTTACTCAGAGAGTAGTAGGGGCGTGGAACGCCCTGCCTGCAACAGTAGTAGACTCGCCAACTTTAAGGGCATTTAAGTGGTCATTGGATAGACATATGGATGAAAATGGAATAGTGTAGGTCAGATGGTTTCACAGGTCGGCGCAACATCGAGGGCCGAAGGGCCTGTACTGCGCTGTAATGTTCTAATTCTAATAAGAAGATGCTTCCCAAGTTGCTGTGAAAGAGGAACTAGTTGTGACACTGGATGGGCTTAAATTGATAAAGAGAAGATTGGCTGGCTGTACTTAAAGTTTATGTCACCAGGACTGGATCAGATGCAACCAAAGTTACTGAGGGAAGTAAGGGTGGAAATTGCAGAGGTACTGGCCATAATCCTCTAATCCTTCTTAGATACAGGGGTGGAGCCGAAGGAATGGAGAAATGTTATCCTCTTGTTCAAAAAAAGGGTGTGGGGATAAAATAACGCAAATACAGGCCAATCAGTTTAACCTCTGTGGTGGGAAAGTTTTTTGAAATGATAATCCAGGACAAAATTAACAGTCACTTGGATAAATTTGGATTAATTAAGGAAAGCCAGCACAGATTTCTTAAAGGCAAAATGCATTTAACTAATTTGATTGAGTTTTTCGATGAGGTAACAGAGAGGGTTGATGAGGGTAATGTGGTTGATGTGATGTACATGAACTTCCAAAAGGCCTTTGATAAAGTGCCACATAATAGGCTTGTCAGCAAAACTGAAACCCATGGAATAAAAAGGACAGTGGCAACATGGATATGAAGTTGGCTCAGTGACAGGAGACAGGCAGTAGTGATGAATGTTTGTTTATCGGACTGGAGGAAGGTATATAGTGGGGTTTTCCAGGAGTCGATATTAGGCCCACTGCTCTTCTTGATCTATATTAATGACCTTGGCTTGGGTAGAAGGGCACAATTTCAAAATCTGCAAATGACACAAAACTTGAAAGTATGTAAACTTCAGGAGGACATAGGCTGGTGGAATGGGAGGACACATGGCAGGTGAAATTTAATGCAGAGAAGTGTGAAGTGATATATTTTGGTCAGAAGAATGAGGAGACACAATATAAAATAAAGGATACAATTCTAAAGTGGGTGCAGGAGCAGAGGAACCTGGGGGTAGATGTGCACAAATCATTGACAGAGGCAGGGCAAGTTGAGAAAGCAGTTAATAAGCAGACAGGTTCCTGGGCTTTATATATAGGGGCATAGAGAACAAAAGCAAGGAGGTTATGGTAAACCTTTATAAAACACTAGCTCAACCTCAACTGGAGTGCTGTGTTTTGGACTTGGACATGGACTTGGACACCATACTTTAGGAAGGATGTGAAGGCATTGCAGAGGGGGCAGAAAAGATTTACAAGAATGGTTCCGGGGATGAGAGACATCAGTTACGTGGATATTTTGGAGAAAAGCTGGGACAGTTCTCCTTAGAGAAGAGAAGGTTGGGAGGAGATTTGATGGAGGTGTTCAAAATAATGAGGGGTCTGGGCAGAGTGGATAGGAAGAAACTGTTCCCATTAGCGGAAGGGTAAAGAACCAGAGGACACCAATTTAAGGTGATTGGCCAAAGACCAGAGGCGACATGAGGAAACCTTTTTTACGCAGCGAGTGGTTGGGATCTGGGATGCACTACCTGAGAGTATGGTTTCATTGTGGCTTTCAAAAGGAAATTGGAGAATTATCTGGAGAAAACATTTGCAGGGCTCTTGGGAAAAAGCGGGGGAGTGGGACTAACTGAGTTACTCTTACAGAGAGCCAACATGAACATGATGGTCCAAATGGCCTCTTTCTGTGCTGTTACCATTCTATGATTCTACTATGTGAGATTGGGCTGGCTTGAGTCAAGCCCTATCTGATTGGGGATTGCTTCAGTTCCTTAGATGAGCCAGATTGCATTCCACCTGACAGCAAGGTTCAGGTTGGGCTCTGTCTTAAGAACAGCCTGGTGCCAAATCCTGTCTGTCTAGAGCAGGGTTTTGTCTGATATCATCACTGGATTATGGTCTGTCTTAGTGGGATCGGTGTTAAGTTCTGTTAGAGAATGGGTTTAAGTTTGATAGGTTCCATCTGAGAATGAATTTACTTGTAATTCTACTTCTTTCAATGTAGTATACTGTATTCGCTGCTCACAATGTGGTCTCCTCTACATTGGGGAAACCAAACACAGATTGGGTGACTGCTTTGTAGAACACCTCCACTCAGTCCACAAGCATGACCCCGAGCTTCCAGTTGCTTGCCATTCTAATTCACCACATTTCTCTCATGCCCACATTTCTGTCCTTGGCCTCCTGCAGTTTTCCTGTGAACCTCAACGCAAGCTCGAAGAACAGCATCTCATCTTCCGATTACGCACTTTACAGCCTTCTACACTCACCATTGAGTTCAACAATTTCAGACCATGACCCCTATTTTGATTTTTTTTTTTACCATGTACTGGTCTTCAACTTGTTTTTCATATTTTTGCTTTTGGACAGAGCTGTTCATTATTAGAACATTAGAACATTACAGCGCAGTACAGGCCCTTTGGCCCTCGATGTTGCGCCGATCATCTGACCTACACTATTCCATTTTCATCCATATGTCTATCCAATGACCACTTAAATGCCCTTAAAGTTGGCGAGTCTACTACTGTTGCAGGCAGGGCGTTCTACGCCCCTACTACTCTCTGCTTTTTCTCATGTCACAACATTCAACTCAGGTTTTTATAGAGGCCAGGATTGTCATTCAGAATAGGATACATTAGCCCAAGTCAATGCCTTGTGCGGTTAGGGATATCGTTTCAAGAGCCCTGATGTGTGAGTAATGCTCTGCTGTGATAGCAGATCAGTTTCAATTCACAATCAGATGAAGAATTGAACTTCATTCATTCATTAAAACATGAGGAGCTTTCAGTGCAAAGACAGACCTCTTTCCTTTTCCTCTCTGGCTTGATTTCTTCTTGCGTCAGTCTTATGTGCATCCCTCCATGAGTTAGTCAGCCTCTCTTTTTACTTACTGTCCCACGTGGCTGAAGCATCAAGATTAGACACACTTTACCCGCCAGCAACAATGTAAATTCCCAGGAGAAGAAAATAAACAGATAAAGACCCAAGGAAAATTAGGTTGTGGGGAAGTCAAAAATTCCTCTTTGAACTCCTCAGATGGTCAAAAACTAACCCAGGAGATTATTTACTTATGTCTTATTTTCTCTGTGTCTTTTTCTTTGCATCTTTCATTGTTTTTCTCTCTCTATCCATCCCATTGGGCTTTTTTCACACCCACTTTGCTCTACCAAATGGTTCAGGTGGTATCACTCTTGCCTTATAAACTAAATGCTTTAGGTTTAAACCCTCCTCTCACTTAAACTTCTGACTGTAAACAAAATCTGCATCTTCCCCCAATATTAAAGAAGGCACGATTGCCTTTATTAGATTATTATTCTGTTACAGCCAGGCCTTTTAGTGGGTGATGTTAGGAAGCACTTCTTCACACAAAGGGTAGTGGAGATCTGGAACTCTATCCCCCCAAAAGTTGCTGAGGCTGGGGTTCAATTATAAACTTTAAAAATGAGATTGATCGATTTTTCTTAGGCAAGGGTAATAAGGGATACAGACCAAGGAATTGAGATGGAGTTAAGATACCAATCAGCCATAATGTATGGGTGGCACAGTGGCGCAGTGGTTAGCACCGCAGCCTCACAGCTCCAGCGACCCGGGTTCAGTTCTGGGTACTGCCTGTGTGGAGTTTGCAAGTTCTCCCTGTGACAACGTGGGTTTCTGCTGGGTGCTCCAGTTTCCTCCCACAGTCAAAGACTTACAGGTTGATAGGTAAATTGGCCATTGTAAATTGCCCCTAGTGTAGGTAGGTGGTAGGAGAATGGTGGGGATGTGGTAGGAATATGGGATTAATGTAGGATTAGTATAAATGGGTGGTTGTTGGTCGGCACAGACTCAGTGGGCCAAAGGGCCTGTTTCAGTGCTGTATCTCTCTATGACTCTAATTGAATGGTAGAATAGGCTCAAGGGACTAAAAGACCTCCTCCTGTTCCTGTCTACCCATTATCCTTAGTGAATTTCTTTGACCTATATTTTAACATTGCTCCTTAATCTATTCTTTTCTCCCTATTTTTTGTAGAAATCTGGGCATAACTTTTGACTTCAACATGGTTTTTCCTGATTATCAACTCAATGGAACAGAAAACCAGGCAAGGTGTATGATGAGCAGCTGATCCAATATTACCCAATTTAAGAACATAAGAAATGAGAGCTGGAGTAGGACATTTGGCCCTTCAATCCTGCTCTGCCATTAAACAAGATCATGGCTGACCTTCTAACTCAACTCCGTCTTCCTGCACATCCCCATATACCTTAATTCCTTTACTACCCAAAATTCTATCGATTTCAGTTTTGAATATTCTAAACGATTGAACATTCACAGCTTTCTAGGGTAGAGAATTCCAAAAATTCACAACCATTTGATTGAAGAAATTTCTCCTCAACTCAGTCCTAAATGGCTGACTCCTTATTCTGAGAACCTTGTGTTCTAGATTCTCCAGCCAGAAGAAACATTTTCTCAGCATCTACCTTGTCAAGCCCCTTAAGAATTTTATACGTTTCCATGATATCACCTCTCATTCTTCTAAACTCCAGTGAATATTGGCCTAGTCTACGCAATTACTCCTCTGATATCTTTGAAAGATAATATTATAATTTTGCAATAATGGCCAAAAGCTGTCAGTGGAGAATTGCTAAAACATTCAAAGATCCAGTAATAACATTAACCTGAACTAATAAATATCCAGTGATATTGCTTAGTGTTGTCAGAAGATATGCTGTTATATAAGGACAGGAGCTTTGTATCAAGTAACACACAATGGAATAGATCTTGACTTTGTGCAATAATCGAAAATGGGTGATACTTTACATCTTTCCCCATTCTTATTGAATTTGACTTCAAAGTCAGGACCTACCAAGATGTATAACTCTGAGTTTATTGCGGATTGTCCCACAAAATCTGATTGGTGAAAATAGGCACGTGCCAAGGACAATTATAAGCAAATTGCTTTCTTTGTTACGTTTCAGCTTAGGATGGCCTTTATTCATTGGTTGGTTTTCCTATCACATTCAGTTCCTTTACAGCTTTTTATAAATAGGATATTTGAGCCAATCTTAAGAACATAAGAAATAGGAGCAGGATTATACAGCTCTTCGAGCCTGCTTTGCCATTCAATAAGATCTTCTATCTTAACGCTGCTTTCCAACACTATCCCCATTTCACTTGAATCCTTTAGTGTCCAAAACTCTACCAATGGCAGCCTTGAATATACTCAATGACTGAACATCCACAACTCTCAGAACCCTTTGAGTGAAGAACTTTCTCCTCATCTCAGTTCTAAATGACCAACCCCTTAAATAAGGATCACCAGAAATTCGGAGAGATAAGGGCCGGGATTTTACACCACCCCACTGAGCCCGATGGTGGCGGGGGGAGGTTGGTGTAAAATGGAGTGGGAGGCTTCGGGAGGCTTTCCCAACCCTCTCCCGCCTCTGCCCCACTTTACGCAGGGTGGGGTGCGAAAAACGGGCCACCCGCCCCAGGCCAAGCAAGGCCCTTAAGTGGCCAATTAACAGCCACTTAAGGGTCTTCGCCCGCCTTCACGCGGATTTTATGCGTGGCAAGCGGGCATCCTGGAGACAGGAAAGGCCGCCCGGGAAAAGCAGGTGGCCTCTTAGCGCCCCAGGAGTGGGCCCTGACAATTGGGTACATGGTGAATCGGGCAGCCCCCACTTCCCCAACCACCCTCAGGACCCAAGACACCACCCCTTCCCCCAAAACGACCACCCTTGCCTTTCCGGGGCCCAACCGATTACCCCCAGCGAGGCAACCCAAACTCCTGGCTCCATGTCCTTGGTTGGGCTGCAGTCCCAGCAGTGGTGACCGCTCCCAGTGGCGCTGCTGGGACTAAGAGCTGCTGGCTCGCTGATTGGCCGGCAGCTCAATGAGGCGGGATGTCCTCCCTCAAGCGGGTGGAAGTCCCGCCTCGGAACAATTAATGCCTGGGGACCCGTAAAATGTGGGACGGATCCCCAGGCTAGGCGGAAGCGGGTTCGCCAATGACTTTTACGTCGCTGGCCAGCTCCCGTCTGCCCAACGTAAAATCCAGCCCATGGGCTTCAAACTCACAGCACTGAGTATGTATCCAGCCTTATCCTTGGCTTGGCCATGCATTACAGTTGTACTATGGTACAATCATTTGGAAATATAATGCACATTTTAGTGTGTGACATTTTAAAGGGGATGAATATGCTAAATGCAATATATGTGTGTGTGTAGATGTATGTAGGCATGTATGCATAGATTTATGTATACATTATGTATGTATATACTTAGAGAGTAGCTAAAGTAGACATTGGTCCCGTAGAGGCAGAGACAGGAGAATTCATCATGCGGAATGAGAAAATGGCAGAGGCAATGAACAAAAAACTTGTGTCTGTCTTCACAGTGGAAGACACAAGTTCCATACCAGTAATAGGCAGTAACCTAGGGGCTAAAAAGAGTGAGGAAATTAAGGAAATTGATATCAGCCAAGAAAAAGTATTGGAGAAACATGAGGGCCTAAAATCTGACAAGTCCCGGGGACCAGATTGCCTACAACCTAGGGTTCTAAAAAAGATAGCAGCAGAGACAGTGGATGCGCTGGCTATGATTTTCCAGAATTCCTTAGGTTCAGGAATGTTCCCGTCAGATTGGAAATTGGCAAATGTTACACAACTTTTCAAGAAAGGAGGTAGAGAGAAAACAGGGAACTACAGGCCAGTTAGTCTAACATCAGTCATTGGGAAGATGCTGGAAACTAGTATTTAAAAAGTCTTAACATTGCACTTGGAAAAGCATAGTCTGATTAGAACAAGTCAGCATGGTTTTACTAAAGGGAGATCCTGTTTGACAACTTTATTAGAATTTTTTGAGGATGCAAGTAGTAGGGTAGACAAAGAGGAACCAGTATGTGTAGTATACCTGGATTTGCAAAAGGCATTTGATAAGGTGCCACATGAAAGATTAATAGGCCAGATAAGGACTCCTGGTGTTGGGGGTAATAAATTAGTATACATAGAGGATTGCTAACAGACAGGAAGCAGAGAGTGGGCATAAATGGGGCATTTTCAAGTTGGCAGGCAGTGAATAGTGGGGTCCGCAAGGATCAGTGCTGGGGTCTCAGCTATTTACACTCTATATTAATGACTTGGATGAAGAGACAGAGAATAATGTATCGAAGTTTGCTGATGATACAAAGCTCGGTGGAAAGGTAAGCTGCGGGGAGGATGTAGAGAAGCAGTAAAGAGATATAGACAGGCTAAGTGCGTGGGCCACAAGATGGCAAATGGAGTATAATGTAGGGAAGTGTGAAGTTGTTCACTTTGGTCGTAAAAATAGAAAAGCAGAACATTTTTTAAAAGGTGTGAAACTGGTAAGTGTTGTTCAGAGAGACTTGGGGGTACTCGTACAAGGAATGCACAAAGTTAACATGCAGGTGCAGCAGGCTATTAGGAATGCAAATGGCATGTTGGCCTTTATTGCAAGGGGATTGGAGTACAGGAATAAAGAAGTCTTACTAAAGTTGTACAGGGCTTTGGTGAGACCGCACCTGGAATACTGTGTGCAATTTTGCTCTCCACATTTAAGAAAGGATATACTTGCACTGGAGGCAGTGCAGCAAATATTTACTAGATTGGTCCCTGGGATGAGGGGGTTGTCCTATGATGAGAAGCTGAGTAAATTGGGCCTGTATTCTCTGGCGTTTAGAAGAATGAGAGGCTATCTTATCGAGACATACAAGATTCTGAAAGGCCTTAATAGGGTAGAAGCTGAGAGATTGTTTCTGCTGGTCAGGGAATCTAGAACACGGGGACACAGTCTCAGGATAAGGGATCAATCATATTGGACTGAGATGAGGAGAAATTACTTCATTCAAAGGATTGTGAATCTTTGAAATTCTCTACCCCAGAGGGTTGTGGATGCTCCATCAATGAATACATTTAAGGCCGGGATAGATAGATTTTTGGTCTCGCAGGGAATGAAGGGATATGGGGAGCAGGCGGGAAAGTGGAATTGAAGCCCAAGATCAGCCATGATTGTACTGAATGGCGGAGCAGGCTTGATGGGCCATGTGGTCTACATCTGCTCCTATTTGTGTTCCTGTGTTCTCGTGTACATGTGTATATATGTATATGCTACTTGCAGCAGCTTTCCTATTGTACAGCCTTTTATTTCACTCTCTGTTCTTTACTGAATCTCAGGCAGCAGAAACATTGTTGCTTCTGGTACAAATGTGCCACAAAGAGTGATTTTTGTTCAGCTGCAATACATCCCCAGTGCTCGAAGGTGACCTTGTCTCCTCTTGTCCTGCAGCTTGCCTCATTAATCATCTGTTAGGGACCCACAGTCGTGCAGTAAAAGCCTCCGACTGTGTTAATAGTCTTTGTAACGTTTGTAGGTTACTGACAAATTTCAACTTTTAATTTTTTTTTCTGGTGATTCTTGTTCTCATCTAGATAAGAGGTGTTAGTTCTGGAGGATGGATTATTTTCTCCTGATTCGGTGCTTATTTTCTTATTTAACCTGTACAGTTAACAATTTTTAGGGTCAGTAAGAGGCTGCACCACAAGGTCTGCAAAGGCTCAAGAAGGTGGCTCACCATCACCTTCAAGTAGGCAATAAATGCTGGCCTTGCCAGTGATGCCCACATCCCACGAACGAATAAAAAAACTTCTAGGTGGTGCGGCTTTATAAAGTAATACAATAATGTTAATGCAGTGTCAGAAACTGATCATGTGACCCAATTCTCTCCCTAGAGCATAAGAAATAGGAGCAGGAGTAAGCCATGTGGTCCCTCAAGCCTGTTCTGCCATTCAACACTGATCTTCTACCCAAACTCCAGATTCCCACCCTATCCCCATTTCCCTTAATTCCTTTAGTGTCCAAAAATCTATCGATCTCACTCTTGAATACACTCAATGATGGAGCATCCACAGCTCCCTGGGGTAGAGAATTCCAAAGCTTCACAACCCTCTGAATGAAGAAATTTCTCCTCATCTCAGTCCTAAATGGCCGATCTCTTATGCTGAGACTAGGAACTCCTACTTCTCGATTCTCCAGCCAAAGGAAACACCCCCTCAGCATCTACCCGCCAGCATTAAATAGAAAAATAGCGCAAGTGCTGGAAACCTGAGAACTTTAGTTCAATGCCTTGGTATGACCCCTCACTTGATTTTAGGCACTTCTAGTCCTTAAGTCACAAAGGAGTTTACAAGCCCTGAATTGGCAGCACACAGTGGAGACCATCATGTCCACTGTTGGGAAACAGTGGACAGACTGGCCATAGATGGGCTCAGTAGCCTTGTGAGAAGGTGCTTGGGGGCGGGGGTTAGTGGAAATAGTAAACAGGGTAGAAAAAGCAAATCAAAGTGCTGCTTCAAGCTAAATCATAATGGCAGGTCAAGAATGGGCAGCTTCAGGTGAAAAGTAAATTTAGGAACAATGTTGGGACGTCTTCAGGAAAAGAACTTCCAGGTAGGATGATGGACACAACGTAAAGCCAGACTTTGTATAATCATTTAGTAAATAGCTGGATGCTGGGTTGGGCAGAATTATAGGTTTTCTCAATGAATGAGATAAAATGGACCATATCTATCTTGTGAACAGAACACTTTCTGATAAAGGATTACAAAGGAAGATAGAAACAGGAGGAGAACCATCCAGCCCCACTTGTTCCCACCATTCAATTAGATCATCACTGATCTGCAACCCAGCTCCATTTACCCACCTTGCCTCCATAACACTTGTTACCCCAACCAACAAAAATCTATCGATCTGAATCTTGAAAATTTCGATCGTCCCCCCCCCCCTCAGCGTTGACAGCCTTTTGAGAGAGAGTGTTCCAGATTTTCACCACCCTTTCTGTGAAAAAGTGCTTCCTGGTTTACTTCTTGAAAGGCCTCGCTCTTATTTTAAGATTATGTCCCCTTGTTCTGGACTCCCCCACCAAAGGTAATAGTTGGACTTTATCTACCCTAGTGAATCCCTTAATCATTTTTAAAGACCACAATTAGATCATCCCACAACCTTCTAAATGTGAGAGAACATAGACCAAGATTGTGCAACCTGTCCTCATATCTTAACCTTTAAAGCCCTGGAATCATACTGGTGAATCTGCACAGTACCCCTCAAAGGTCAATATAATCTTTCACCTAAACAATAATTTACCTTTCTTTTCTAGACTTTGATTGACCAACTATGCACTGGTAGCATTTTCAGTTTTGATTCCTATCGCTAGGGTTGTCATGCTTAACGGCATCCCCAAAACCCCAATCTCAGAGGAATGTCCCTACCCTACTCTACTGGACAATTTGAGGCAGTTCCAAGCCAAGCTTCACCTGTTGGATTGAGGTCTCCACTATCTCTGCAGCTCAAAGTGCCCAAGGTATAGTGAATTTGTGGCTGGCTCAACACATTTCCCAGTGAATATGGGCCCACAGCACATAATGTGGAACTAATTGGCAATCTTGTATATCCTAACTCACACCAAGTTCCATTCACCTAGCGGCCCGATGCTCGCTGATCAACACTGGCTCCCCGTTCCACCAATGCCTTGATTCTAAAATTCTCACTCTCGTATTTAAATCCCTCCATAGTCTCACACAATCCCTATTTCCGTTACCTCCTCCAGCTCTACAACTCTTCTCCGACTCTGTGCTCCTGCAACTCTGACTTAGTGTCCATCACCCATTTCCTTCATCCCACCCGTCGTCTGGGCCTTAGGTTCTGGATTTCACTCCGTAAACTTCTCTGCCTCTCCATCTCTCTCTTCTCCTTTAAGACATTCCTTAAAACCTACCTCTTTGATCAAGCTCTTGGTTATCTATCCTAATAGCTCCGTCTTTAGCATGTTGCAATTTTTGTTTGTCTGATTACACTCCTGTGAAGTACCTAGGGATGTTTTACTGCATTAAAAGCACTATATAAATGCAAAAATGGTTGTTGTTCTGAAAGACCACAAAATGATCATTGAAGGAGATGCAAATGTTGATGTAGAAAAGGATTCTCTCCTGAGATTAAGACGAAAAGAGAAGTGTTGGTGCAGAGCAGATAGAGGATTACCTTATATCTAATCTATGCTGTGCTGAACCTATGAGCATTATTCCCTCAAACATAGATATCCCCCACCTTGATGAGTAAGGAAGTCACTCAAATATACAAAGGAAAAAGAAAATGCACTGTGTTTCTGCAACTGACTGGCTGTGTTCTGGTTTTGCATTCATATCTCTATCTTAATTTCTTTGCTGCAACTCCCAGCATCACCAGAGACTACTTGATCACTTTGCACTGATTTCAATATCTGAAAACATGAAATTGAATGATTATTAGCCTTCATCGCTGCCTTGTGTTTCTGAGCTGGATTGTAGCCACAACCTAAGTACGGTAATTTAATGTGCTCCTCATTATTGCCTAAGAATACCTAGCAATAGTCAATCATTGAAGACACGTCACGAGAAATAATACATTTGCGCAAGGATTTTTTAATCTAATAGAAAAATCTTTTTCTTTAGTACGTAGCCATTTATTAGAAATTTTAAGGAGGCCGGTTGGTAAAGCTGTTTATCCTAACAAAAGGAAAATAATTACGTTCTTTATGGGGTTTTCAGATTCAGACAATTCAAGTATAAATACATGAGTATATCTTGTATTGTGCCTTATTGCTGTACCAGATGGCCAATTCTGATGTTTGGCACAACTTAAGAAGAGCAATTCTTTAGAGTTTTGCTTTTATCTTTGGCAGTGAATGGCATTGAGAAAGGAAAATATGGAGAAAGTGAAAGGAGAGAGTACAGAGAAAAAAGGTCGACAGAACAAAAGAGAAAGACAGAAAGGGAGAAGGAGAGAAGGAAGAGAAAAGGATATTGAGAATGAGAAAAATTGAAAAAAGAGACACACTGACAGAAAGATATAAAGTCAAGGAGAAAGATACAAGACAAGAAAGAGACAGAAGCAGGGAATAAAAAAGCAATATCTATAGAGAGAAATATGAAAACATACGAACATACAAATTAGGAGCAGGAGTAAGCCACTCGGCTCTTTGAGCCTGCTCCACCATTCAATAAGTTCATGGCTGAACTGAATACTCCACGTTTCCACTTACTCCCAATAACCTTCCACCCCCTTGGCTTATCAAGAATCTATCTACCTCTGCCTTAAAAATATTCAAAGACTCTGCTTCCACCGCCTTTTGAGGAAGAGAATTCCAAAGACTCACGACCCTCTGAGAGAAAAAGTTTCTCCTCATCTCTGTCTTAAATGGGTGACCCCTTATTTTTAAACAGTGACCCCTAGTTCTAGATTCTCCCACAAGGGGAAACATCCTTTCCACATCCACCCTGTCAAGACCCCTCAGGATCTTATATGTTTCAATCAAGTCACCTCTTACTCTTCTAAATTCCGGCAGATACAAGCCTAAAATGTCCAATCTTTCCTCGTAAGACAGCCCGTCCATTCCAGGTATTAGTCTAGCAAACCTTCTCTGTACTGCTTCCAATGCATTTACTTCCTTAAACAAGAAGACCAGTACTGTACACAGTACTCCAGATGTGGTCTCACCAATGCCCTATATAGCTGAAGCATAACCTCCCTACTTTTGTATTCAATTCCCCTTGCAATAAACGATAACATTCTATTAGCTTTCCTAATTATGTGCTGTACCTGCATAATTTAATCTTTTGCGATTCATGCACTAGGACACCCAGATCCCTCTGCATCTTTTCCTGCCAAAGTGGACAATTTCACACTTTCCCACATTATACTCCATTTGCCAGATCTTTGCCCACTCACTTAACCTATCTATATCCCTTTGTAGCCCCCTTATGTCCTATCTTTGTGTCATCAGCAAATGTAGCAAGCATATCTTCAGTCTTTTCATCTAAGCCATTTATATATATTGTAAAAAGTTGAGGCCCCAGCACAGATCCCTATGGCACACCACTCGTTACATCTTGCCAACCAGAAAATGATCCATTTATGCCTACTCTCTGTTTCCTGTCAGCTAGCCAATATTCTATCCATGCCAATATGTTACCCCCTACACATGAGCTTTTATTTTCAGCAATAACCTTTGATGTGGCACCTTATCAAATGCCTTCTGGAAATCTAAGTACAATACATCCACTGGTTCCCCTTTATCCACAGCACATGTAACTCCCTCAAAGAACTCCAATAAATTGGTTAAACATGATTCCCTTTCACAAAACCATGTTGCCTCTGCCTGATTACCTTGATTTTTTCTAAACATCAAATGCCTTCTGGAAATCTAAGTACAATACATCCACTGGTTCCCCTTTATCCACAGCACATGTAACTCCCTCAAAGAACTCCAATAAATTGGTTAAACATGATTCCCTTTCACAAAACCTTCATCTTCACAAAAACATCTTCATTTATTGCTTCTAACATTTTCCCTAAGACAGATGTTAAGCTAACTGGCCTGTAGTTTCCTGCTTTCTGTCTCCCTCCCTTTTTGAATAAAGGAGTTACATTTGCTATTTTCCAATCTAACGGAACAATCCCCGAATATAGGGAATTTTGGAAAATTAAAACTAACGCATCAACTATCTCACTCGCCGCTTCTTTTAATACCCTAGGATGAAGCCCATCAGGGCCTGGGGATTTGTCAGCCCGCAGCTCCAACAATTTGTTCAGTACCATTTCCCTGGTGATTGTAATTTTCTTGAGTTCCTCCCTCCCTTCCATTTCCTGACTTACAGCTAATACTGGGATGTTACTTGTATCCTGTATAGTGAAGACCGATGCAAAATATCTGTTCAATTCATCTGCCATCTCCTTATTATCCATTATTAATTCCCCAGACTCACTTTCTAGAGGACCAATGCTCACTTTGTTAACTCTTTTCTTTTTAAAATATTTATAGAAACTCTTACTATCTGTCTTTATATTTCTAGCTAGCTTTCTCTCATACTCTAATTTTATCTTCCTTATCAATCTTTTAGTCATTCTTTGCTGTTTTTTATATTCTATCCAATCTTCTGAACTGCCTCCCATCTTTGCGTAATTATAGGTTTTTTCTTTAAGTTTGATACTATCTTTAACTGTTTTAGTTAACCACGGATGACGGGTACAACCCTTGGAATTTTTCTTTCTCATTGAAATGTATCTATTCTGCATATTCTGAAATATCCGCTTAAATGTCTGCCACTGCATCTCTATTGACCTATCCCTTAACCTGATTTGCCAGTTCACTTTAGCTAGCTCTGCTTTCATGCCCTCATAATTGTCCTTATTTAAGTTTAAAATACTAGTCTTGGACCCACTCTTCTCTCCCTCAAACTGAATATAAAATTCAATCATATTATGATTGCTGCTACCTAGGGGCGCCTTAACTATGAGGTCATTAATTAATCCTATCTCATTGCACACCACCAAGTCTAGTATAGCCTGCTCTCTGGCTGGCTCCAGAACGTATTGTTCCAAAAAATTATCTCGAAAACATTCTATGTACTCCTCATCTAGGCTACCTTTGCCCATCTGATTTTTCCAGTCTATATGTCGGGTAAAATCCCCTACAATTATCGCTGTACCTTTCTGACAAGCTCCCATTATTTCTTCCTTTATACCCTGTCCTACAGTGTGGTTAATGTTAGGTGGCCTGTACACACTCCCACAAGTGACTTCTTGCCTTTATGATTCCTCATCTCTACTCAAACTGCTTCTACATCCTGGTTTCCTGAACTTAGGTCATCCCTCTCTATTGCGCTAATACCATCATTAATTAACAGAGCTACCCCTCCACCTTTTCCTAGCTTTCTGTCCTTCCTAAATGCCATGTACCCTTCATATTCAGGTCTCAATCTATGTTGTCCTGTAGCCATGTATCTGTATTGGCTATCAGATCATTCTTATTTATTTCTACTTGCGCTCTCAGTTCATCTGTTTTGTTTTGAACGCGACATGCATTCAGATACAGAGCCTTTAGTTTTGTCCTTTTATTATTTTTGTAACCTCTGGCCTTATATGTTGATTTACTCTTAGATTTGTACGCTCTGTCCCTTCCTGTCACAATGATAGAGGGAGAAAAATACAAAGACAGTGCAAGAGGTTGCAAGAAAAATTAGAAAGAGAGGAGAAAGAGGATAAATTAGAAAGAAAACAATAGAGACAGAATGAAAAAGACATGTCGGGAACTGATCTAGAATGATAGAGTGAAATGGCTTTCCAATTGTCTACTGACAAACTACTCAAAGTAGCACTTTGAAAGAAGAAGGAAAGTCTTGCATTTATATAGTGCCTATCAGGACCTCAGGATGTCCCAAAGCACTTAACAACCAGTGAGGTACATTGAAGTGTTGTACACTGTTGTAATGTTGGAAATGTGGCTGCTAATTTGTGTACAGCAAGCTGCCACAAACAGCAATGACATAAGGACCCAATCACTTGTGTTTTTATTGATGTTGGTTGAGGAATAAATATTGTCCGGACTTGGAAGAGAACTCCCTTGCTCTTCTCCGAAATAGTGCAGCTGTCTGAGAACCAATGCTCCCTTTAAAATCTAGTTGTTGTGCGTGGCCAGATTTTTCAGTGCACGGTCCCTTTAAATTTTTTTGTGTGCCTGCAGGACCTAGCATGGAACAAGGCCTGTACATTACCTTGCTTAGTGGGAACATTGCTGAGAGGCCATTCATGGCAGTGCAGCCCTCCCTCAGGCACCAGCACTAATATATCAGTTGGGGTTATGTGGCACCACTGACCCAAGACTGAGCCTTTGCCTCTGAACAAGAATGTTGTTGGTTCATGCCCCAATCCAAGAGTTGAGAATATAATCTACATCAATGCTGTAGTGCAGTAATAATGTTGGAGGTGTTTGTTTGGAATTTTGGCAGAATTCCCAGAGAAATGGGATAACCAGGCATTTCTCCAGCATTTCCACTGATGTTACAGTGGAAGATTGGGAAATTGCAGGAATTCTATCCCACTGTCTTTTGGGGGAGATGTTAAGCTGAGGCCCTGTCACTTGTCCGTGTGATGTAAAGGGCATTGTATCAGTTTTGAAAAGAATCAAGAAATTATCCTGATATCTTGGACAACATTTGTCCCTCAACCAAAAGCTTCCAGCTCAATTGATGTTTGTGGGATCTTGTTGCTTCGACATTGTCTATCGTTCCCAAAGGGGAGTGAAAATCTGGAACTAACTCCCACAAATGTTTTTTTTTATTCATTCATGGGATGTGTGCGTCGCTGGCCAGGCCAGCATTTATTGCCCATCCCTAATTGCCCTTGAGAAGGTGGTGGTGAGCTGCCTTCTTGAACCGCTGCAGTCCATGTGGGGTAGGTACACCCACAGTGCTGTTAGGAAGGGAGTTCCAGGATTTTAACCCAGAGACAGTGAAGGAATGGCGATATAGTTCCAAGTCAGGATGGTGTGTGACATGGACGGGAACTTGCAGGTGGTGCTGTTCCCATGTATTTGCTGCCCTTGTCCTTCTAGTTGGTAGAGGTCGCGGGTTTGGAAGGTGCTGTCTAAGGAGCCTTGGCGCATTGCTGCAGTGCATCTTGTAGATGGTACACACTGCTGCCACTGTGCGTCGGTGGTGGAGGGAACGAATGTTTGCAGATGGGGTGCCAATCAAGTGGACTGCTTTGTCCTGGATGGTGTCGAGCTTCTTGAGTGTTGTTGGAGCTGCACCCATCCAGGCAAGTGGAGAGTACTCCATCACACTCCTGACTTGTGCCTTGTAGATGGTGGACAGGCTTTGGGGAGTCAGGAGGTGAGTTACTCGCCGCAGGTACTCTGACCTGCTCTTATAGCCACAGTATTTATATGGCTACTCCAGTTCAGTTTCTGGTCAATGATAGTCCCTAGGATGTTGATAGTGTGGGATTCAGTGATGGTAATGCCATTGAATGTCAAGGGGAGATGGTTAGATTCTATCTTGTTGGAGGTGGTCATTGCCTGGCACTTGTGTGGCACGAATGTACTTGCCACTTATCAGCCCAAACCTGGATATTGTCCAGGTCTTGCTGCATTTCTACACGGACTGCTTCAGTATCTGAGGAGTTGTGATTGGTGCTGAACATTGTGCAATCATCAGCGAACATCCCCACTTCTGACCTTATGATTGAAGGAAGGTCATTGATGAAGCAGCTGAAGATGGTTGGGCCTAGGACACTACCCTGATGAACTCCTGCAGTGATGTCCTGGAGCTCAGATGATTGACCTCCAACAACCGTAACCATCTTTCTTTGCGCTAGGTATGACTCCAGCCAGCGGAGGGTTTTTCCCCTGATTCCCATTGACCTCAGTTTTGCTAGGGCTCCTTGATGCCATACTCGGTCAAATGCTACCTTGACGTCAAGGGCAGTCACTCTCATCTCACCTCTTGAGTTCAGCTCTTTTGTCCATGTTTGAACCAAGGCTGTAGTGAGGTCAGGAGCTGAGTGGCAAGTGGCAAGTGCTGCTTGATGGCACTGTTGATGACACCTTCCATCACTTTACTGATGATTGAGAGTAGGCTGATGGGGCGTAATTGACCGGGTTGGACGTGTCCTACTTTTTGTGTACAGGACATACCTGGGCAATTTTCCACATTGCAGGGTAGATGCCAGTGTTGTAGCTGTACTGGAACAGCTTGGCTCGGGTTTCAGCAAGGTCTGGAGCACAGGTCTTCAGTACTATTGCCGGAATATTGTCAGGACCCATAGCCTTTGCAGTATCCAGTGCCTTCCCTTGTTTTTTGATATTACGCGGAGTGAATTGAATTGGCTGAAGTCTGGCATCTGTGATGCTGGGGACTTCAGGAGGAGGCCGAGATGGATCATCAACTCGGCATTTCTGGCTGAAGATTGTTGCAAATGCTTCAGCCTTATCTTTCTTACTGATGTGCTGGGCTCCCCCATCATTGAGGATGGGGATTTTTTATTTTATTTGGAGATACAGCACTGAAACAGGCCCTTCGGCCCACTGAGTCTGTGCCGACCAACAACCACCCATGTATACTAACCCTACAGTAATCCCATATTACCTATCACCTACCTACACGAGGGGCAATTTACAACAGCCAATTTACCTATCACCTGCAAGTCTTTGGCTGTGGGAGGAAACCAGAGCACCCGGCGAAAACCCACACGGTCACAGGGAGAACTTGCAAACTCCACACAGGCAGTACCCAGAATCGAACCTGGGTCCCTGAAGCTGTGAGGCTGCGGTGCTAACCACTGCGCCACTGTGCCACCCATTTGTGGATATTTGTGGAGCCACCTCCTCCAGTTAGTTGTTTAATTGTCCACCACCATTCACGGCTGGATGTGGCAGGACTGCAGAGCTTGGATCTGATCCGTTGGTTATGGGATCGCTTATGGGATCTGTCTATCCCATGCTGCTTACGCAGTTTGGCATGCAGATAGTCCTGTGTTGTAGCTTCACCGGGTTGACACCTCATTTTGAGGTATGCCTGGTGCTGCTCCTGGCATGCCCTCCTGCATTCTTCATTGAACCAGGGTTGGTCTCCTGGTTTGATGGTAATGGTAGAGTGGGGGATATTCCGGGCCATGAGGTTACAGATTGTGGTTGAGTACAATTCTGCTGCTGCTGATGGCCCATGGCGCCTCATGGATGCCCAGTTTTGAATTGCTAGATCTATTCGAAATCTATCCCATTTAGCAGTGTGGCAGTGCCACACAATGCGAAGGAGGGTATCCTCAATGTGAAGGCAGGACTTCGTCTCCACAACGACTGTGTGATGGTCACTCCTACCAATACTGTTATGTACAGATGCATCTGCGGCAGGAAGATTGGTGAGGACGAGGTCAAGTATGTTTTCCCCTCTTGTTGGTTCCCTCACCACCTGCCACATACCCAGTCTAGCAGATATGCCCTTTAGGACTCGGCCAGCTCAGTCAGTAGTGGTGCTACTGAGCCACTCTTGGTGATGGACATTGAAGTCCCCCACCCAGAGTACAGTCTGTGCCCTTGCCACCCTCAGTGCTTCCTCCAAGTGCTGTTCAACATGGAGGGGTACTGACTGATCAGCTGAGGGAGGGCGGTAGGTGGTAATCAGCAGGAGGTTTCCTTGTCCATGTTTGACCTGATGCCATGAGACTTCATGGGGTCCAGAGTCGATGTTGAGGACTCCCAGGGCAACTCCCTCCCTACTGTATACCACTGTGCCACCACCTCTGCTGGGTCTGTCCTGCCAGTGGGACAGGTCATACCCAGGGATGGTGATGGCAGTGTCTGGGACATTGTCTGTAAGGTATGATTCCCTGACTATGTCAGGCTGTTTCTTGACTAGTCTGTGGGACAGCTCTCCCAACTTTGGCACAAGCCCCCAGATGTTTGTAAGGAGGACTTCGCAGGGTCGATAGGGCTGGCTTTACCGTTGTCGTTTCCGGTGCCTAGGTCGATGCCGGGTGATTCGTCCGGTTTCATTCCTTTTTATTGACATCGTAGCGGTTAGATACAACTGAGTGGCTTGCTGGGCCATTTCAGAGGGCATGTAAGAGTCAACCACATTGCTGTGGGTTTGGAGTCACATGTAGGCCAGACCAGGTAAGGACAGCAGATTTCCTTCCCTAAAAGGACATTAGTGAACCAGATGGGTTTTTACAACAATCAACAATGGTTTCATGGCCATCATTAGACTAGCTTTTCTCATTCCAGATTTTTTTTATTAATTGAATTCAAATTCCACCTTCTGCAAATCTGCGGATGCTCGGGGTCAATTGAAATTTTCCAAACTGAGATGGATCAATTTTTTGGGGGGAAGAGTATCAAGGGATTTGAAGCAAAGGCGGGTCAATGGAGTTAAGATACAGATCAGCTATGACCAAATTAAATGGGGGAATGGGTTTGAGGGGCTGAATGACCCACTCCCGTTCCTATGTGATTATTAGAAATGCTATTGGATGACCTGAGGATAAGATTATGTACTTTATAATGTCTTTTATTTTCAATCACACTATTTCTATTAAAATTAATTTTTCATATAATTAGCCAGTCCTATAACGGAAAGTCCTTTATGACTCTACAAATATTACACCTGGAGTTGCAAGTACATAGTTCCCTGAAAGTGGCAACACAGGTAGGCAGGGTGGTGAAGAAGGCGTATGGCATGTTTGCCTTCATCAGCCGAGGCATTGAGTACAAGAGTTGGGACGTCATGTTCCAGTTGTGCATAACGTCGGTTAGGCCGCATTTGGAGTACTGTGTGCAGTTCTGGTCGCCGCACTACAGGAAAGATGTGATTAAGCTAGAGAAGGTGCAGAAAAGATTCACAAGGATGTTGCCTGGTTTGGAGGGCTTGAGTTATAAAGAGAGATTGGATAGGCTGGGTCTGTTTTCCCTGGAGCGAAGGAGGCTGAGAGGGGACATGATAGAGGTATATAAAATTATGAGAGGCATAGATAGGGTAGATAGCCAGAGTCTGTTTCCCATGCTAGGGGTGAGTAAAACTAGAGGGCATAGATTTAAGGTGAGAGGGAGGAGGTTTAAAGGGGATCAAAGGGGTTAATTTTTCCATACAAAGAATAGTGAGTATCTGGAATGAGCTGCCTGAGGAGGTGGTGGAGGCAGGAACAGTAGCAACATTTAAGAGGCATCTGGACAGGTACTTGAATGAGCAAGGCATAGAGGGATATGGAATTAATGCAGGCAGGTGGGATTAGTATAGATAGGCATAATGGTCGGCATGGACGCGGTGGGCTGAAGGGCCTCTTTCTATGCTGTACGACTCTATGACTCTATGAACTTCTAGCCTGCCTATCTTCTTTAGCAGGGATACTTAAAAGCGAATCTGCTGATCCCTCAACCAGGCATCCCAGAAATGTCACTCCCTGTGTCTAGTTATCTCTACCTGATGCCCACCAGTTCTTGTTGGGAACTGGGGTCAAAAAAATAAAGACTTGAATTTATAAAGCATCTATAATGTCGTAGAATGTCCCAAGGTGCTTCACAGAAGCAATTATCAGACAAAATTAAACATTGAGATATTTTTTTTTATTCATTCATGGGATGTGGGCGTCGCTGGCCAGGCCAGCATTTATTGCCCATCCCTAATTGCCCTTGAGAAGGTTGTGATGAGCTGCCTAAATGTAAGGAGATATTAGGATAGGTGACTAAAGTTTGGTAAAAGCAGTAGGTTTTAAGGAGTGATTTAAAGGAGGAGGCAGAGGAAAAGAGACAGAGAAATCTGTGGGTGGGGAGGAAGAGTTGTTCCAGAGCTAAGGGCTGTGGCAGCTGATGGCACGGTCACCAATTTTGAAGCAATTAAAATCGGTGACGTGCTAGAGGCCAAAAAAGAAGATAAACTCCAACTTTCAACTGGTGAACAGACGCCTTCTCTTGATATAGCACTAAGTCTCAGACTTAGCAGATCGTAGGCAGGATGCAGGATTAGGCTAGATTACCCCCTTGCTGCATACACATGTAGAAAGACTGAGTGCTGGATGATGATGGTGGAGGCGTACACCAGCGAAGAGGAACCTCCTTAAAGAAGGAAGAAAAAATAAAATCAAAAGGCACCAAAAGGCCAGCTCTCACCAACAGATCTAATTATAAAGCAGTGGTATCATCGATCCACAACTCCTTGAAAAAGCAACACATAATTCATTCTCGAAACCTCCCAGAGCTGTCAGTCACTGCACAGTTTGCTAATCACAAATACACCGTTCTGTAATGGAGCATGCTTTTACCACAGTGAAACAAACAGTGGGGATCATTTCCTCAGGTTACTAAGTGTAAAGACATCACAAACAAACGTGCTAGTAACACTGACTGGAGGAAATCTTTGAGTACTGGTTATCGATGTGGCTATATAGCAACCAGAGGAAGCCATTTCCCTGATGATCTGAAAGGTATCTGTATGGAAAGAGGTCCTCTGCTCATTTCTCCTTGCATTATGGTCCTGCACTTTCCTCTTCACCAAAAGTTCTCTGGCTCCGTTGTTGCCCATGACTCGTAACCCTGAGCATGGGACCTTATCTGGGCCTGGGGTGACTCACAAGTGGGCAGGGATAACCCCTCCCCTCCCCGCCACCCCACCCCCGAGGTCTGACCCTGCTACCCTTTGAATGGTAAGAACTTGCATTTGTGTAACACCTTTAACAAGGTCCCAAAGTGATTCACATGCAATGGAGAGTGATTGAAATATAATGTAGCCACTTATGTAATGTGCAGCAAAATCTCACAAACAGCAATGAGATAAATGAGATTTTTTTTAAAGTGACTGTCGCTGAGAGATAATTATTGGCCAGGACACCTCCCCTGCTCTTCTTCAGAGAGTGCCACGGGATCTTTCACCACTCTGAGAGGGCAAACAGGGCTCTTGTTTAATGTCTTGTCTGAAGGACAGCACCTCTGACAGTGCAGGATTCTCACAGTACTGTACTGAGAGTGGCAGCCGAGATTATAGGCTCAGGTCTCTGTAGTGGGGCTTGAACCCATGACATTCTGACTCAGAAGTCAGCATGCTACACTGAGCCACAGCTGACATTATTTGACTTACACATGGCATTATATTCCAATAATGACATTCCACAAGTTCTCCCTGTGTCTGCGTGGGTTTCCTCCGGGTGCTCCGGTTTCCTCCCACATGCCAAATGGGCGGCACAGTGGCGCAGTGGTTAGCACCGCAGCCTCACAGCTCCAGCGACCCGGGTTCAATTCCGGGTACTGCCTGTGTGGAGTTTGCAAGTTCTCCCTGTGTCTGCGTGGGTTTCCTCCGGGTGCTCCGGTTTCCTCCCACATGCCAAAGACTTGCAGGTTGATGGTAAATTGGCCATTAGCAATTGCCCCTAGTATAGGTAGGTGGTAGGGAAATATAGGGACAAGTGGGCATGTGGTAGGGATATGGAATTAGTGTAGGATTAGTATAAATGGGTGGTTGGTGGTAGGCACAGACTCGGTGGGCCGAAGGGCCTGTTTCAATGCTGTATCTCTAAATTAAACTAAACTAAACTAAAACATCGTGAGTAAACACGCTAAAACAGAAAACACTGGGAATATATCGTAGGGGAGTGAGCATCTGTGAGGAGGAATGATAATTAAATGACATTTTGGGTGGCCACCTTCATTAGTTCCGATGCAGGACATATTCCTGAAACATCGCAAACTGCCTTTTCACCTTACTGATCTTCCATGGTGTCTTTTCTCCTTCTTTTAGTTGGTTCTTTATCATCTGGTAAATGCTGGTGAGTGGAGACCTGAGCTTGGTCTCTGAATTCAGGCGTTGACATCTAACGGGATACCCAGGTCCAGTGGGTCTGGGTGATAATCCCCTCCCCCCATCATACAGGTTGTGGGAGCCCAAAAAACCCTCCCACCCCTTACAGGACTAACGCTCTCCCTATCAGCTGGTATAAAGATGGTTACGGCTATGGAAGGAGTATCTGGCCTGTTAATTAGCCTTCAACTTCTTCCCTACGTTACAACACTTAAGCAATGATATGGACATATTCGTCCACATTTTTATATTGAGAGGGATACATTTGTCAGAGTCAAACGCACAATGCAGGATTGAAGCATTATTTGGTTTTGTATTACAGACAAGATTCATTTTCTTTTAATTAAGGTAGCAAGCCGGAGGGAGCTTAATTCAATTTGTGACTGCCTTACGTATAAAGGAACATACCGCAAGTTAATCTGACTTCTGCAGTTTAATGGGCAATTGGATGACTCATGTTGTCTACAAGGCACTTGACCGATTGAAGGGAGATGTCATTGCTTTGGAAATTCAAGTGATTAATATATTGATCATCTGCAGCCGGGGGAAAATGCAACAGATTAAACATGACGGTGAATTAACCCAGCATATGAATTTCCGTGAATTCTCACACAGCATCAGGAATAGAAATTAAATAGGCAGTGCTGAATTTTGTGTCTGTGTGTGGGGCAAGGATGCTGGTTTGAGTTAAGTTGTTAGGTTATTAGCAATTTCATCCCTGCACCTCTCCACATCTCTGCCTCTCTTTCCTTCTTTATGATGCTCTTTTAAACCGACCCTTTGACCAAGATTTTTCTCACCTGTCCTAAGATCTCCTTATATGGCTCGGTGTCAGATTTTGTTTGATAACGCTGCTGTGAAGCATCTCGGGACGTTTACTATGGTAAAAGCGCTATATAAATGCAATAAAAACAAGAAATGCTGGAACCACACAGCAGGTCTGGCAGCATCTGTGGAAAGAGAAGCAGAGTTAACGTTTCGGGTCAGTGACCCTTCTTTGGAATATAAATGCAAGTTGTTCTTGTAGTTTAGGATACCCTGCAATGAAATTGAGCCATACCTGGCTTTAGAAAACTGTTCTCTTGTCTTGGTGAGTGTGTGTCCAGAACCCAAATCCGTGCTTCAATTCCCAGTATATGCTCTGAGTGGTTGAGAATTCAGAAATTTCATTTCTAGGGTACTTTCTACCACCTCGGGATGTCCCAAAGTGCTTTACAGCCAATGAACTACTTTTTGAAGTGTAGTCACTGGTGTAATGTAGTAAACAAGGAAGTCAAATTGTACACAGCAAACTCCCACAAACAGCTCGGAAATAAATGACCAGCTCATCCGTTTTAGTGATGCTGGTTGAGGGATCAATACCAGCCAGGACACTGGGGAGGAACTCCCTTGCTCTTTTTCAAAATAGTAGCCGTGAGATCTTTTAGGTCCATCTGAAAGACAACTCCCTTGGTACTGCACCAGTAGCTTGGATTAAGAACTCAAGTCTCTGGTCCGTAGAAGGGGTGGGATTGATGGGCCCAAGTAGCCTTTTCTCAGTGCCTGTCCTTGTATGTTCTCGTCTTACTCTGCTGCATTATCCATTCTCCTTTGCTTATCAATTTCTAAGTTATTCTGCTCGAATAACAAGTTTAATGAGGGAGTGCAGACTTGCGTCACTCATCATACAATATACTATATTTGTCTAATCGAATTAGTGTAACATTTGGTTACCCAGTGTTTCTTAGGATGTAGCTAGTGACAATATAATTCTGTTCTTTGTCCAATCATCGAGACAGCCTACAGAGCATCTAAATAAATTCTCTGTTCATATCACAGCATGCTTAACAATACTGCTTTAAAGAGTAAAACTTTCAAACTGGCACCTTCAGAAAACACAGTAGTTACTTTTATTGCTCCCACTAATTTAACCCCAAGGGAATGAACAGCTAACATTTTTTCCACTACCTTGTGGGTTTGTAAATTGCCATTTTGTTGTAGCAGTACAGAGGAGATAACCACAACAATTTACTTTTATATAGTAGGTAACAAAACGCTGTTAGGTGATGCAGAGGAAGAGTGGGGACACCAAGGACAGGCTGGGAGGGAAATGGGGGAAAGGTAGCCACAGACACAATGAGATTTCATTAACTCTGTGACTTGGTTTTGTCCTGAATTCCTAATTACCAAGCTTTTGGTCACCTGGCCTAATGTTTCCTTCTATAGCCGGAATTTTATGCCACCCCAACAAGCTGGATGGTGGCGGGCGGAGGGGGGAGGGTGTGGTGGCGTAAAATGGAGCGGCAGGCTCCAGGAGGCTTTCCCGACCCGCTCCCGTCTCCACCCCTCGTCACGTAGGGCGGGGGGGAGAGGGGGTGGGTTGCAGAAAACAGTTCACCCGCCCTAGGCTAATCAAAGCCTTAAGTGGTCACTTAATGC
Source organism: Heterodontus francisci (assembly GCF_036365525.1). NCBI lineage: Eukaryota > Metazoa > Chordata > Chondrichthyes > Heterodontiformes > Heterodontidae > Heterodontus > Heterodontus francisci. Next base: position 71,354,883 of record NC_090395.1, on the reverse strand, counting down.
TCACTTAAGGGACTTTGGGCGCCTCCATGCGGATTTTATGTGCGGAAAGCAGGTGTCCTGGAGCCGGGAAAAGCTGCCTGGGAAAAGCAGGTGGCTTCCGATCGTCTCGGGGATGGGACCTACTCATCGGGCACAGAGGACCGCCCCTGCTACCCCAACCACCCCCTTCACCCAAATGACCCCCCCACAAGGCAACCAAAAGTTACCTGCCTTCCCAGCTCCCAGGCATCTTCTGTGCACATTGGGCTGCAGTCCTAGCAGTGGCCACCACTACCGGTGGCACTGCTGAGATTAAGAGCTGCCTGCCTGCTGATTGGCCGGCAGCTCAATGAGGCGGGGCTTCCTCCCTCAAGTGGGTGGAAGTCATTTTTCGGAACAATTAAATCCTGGGGACCTGTAAAATGTGGGTCAGATCCCCAGGTGAGACAGAAGCAGGTTTGCCACAGACTTTTCAGTTGGTGGCCCGCTCCTCTCCGCCCAACGTGAAATCCTGGCCTGTGACTCAGTGTCAAATTCAGTCTGATTTATGCTCCTATGAAGCACCTTGGGATATTTTGCTATGTTAAAGGTGCTATATAAATGGACATTGTTCTATGTGCTCCCAGAGGGTAGGCTCTGTGCTGGGAGTTAGATATTCAGAAAATTGTCCTTTTCATGTCTCAGACATACATATGACAAATGATCACCTGGGTGACTTACCCAGAGCACCATATTGAGGCAAATCAAGAGATATGTGGAAAAACATTGAATGGAAAAACACAAAATGTTCTCTCTCCAGAGCTGTTTTTATTCACCACAGTATTGACTTTCAACCTGACATAAAACATCCATTATCGTTAATGAATAAATTACATAAAGAAGTCTAAATCAGTCTCGGAGATGCAGCTCTGTTATAACTTTGTGGAATACAATCGTTTTGGGAGCTGTTCCTTTATGATTAACAACAGCCCAGTGCTAAATATATGAGCACCAAGGGATCAAATATACCTCCCGTAGCCTCCAGGCTTCTCGACGCTTATGCCCCAGCTTCACACTGTGTCTCTGCAGTACCATTTAACAGGTAGCCAGCAGCATGGTGAAACAATACAGTAAATGTAATGTATAGACAGTGACACTTACAATGTTGACAGCAGGTTATTGATCGCTGGGCAGATAGCAATAGACAGCCATTAATTACTCAGTCAGAGCACATAGGACAGAGACAGCCGATGACCTATTTTCAGTCATCAAAGCTACTTTTCTACATGTAGCCTGTTGACTTTTTGGAGTATATTAGGAACTCAATGTAGCACCCTAGAAATCATTTTTAACTTATTTGTTGCCAATTGCATTTGCCCACTGCCCCCTCACTCATTAGTTACAAGGATCACTCAAATATTGTAGTCCCATTTTTCTCTCTTCTTGTCCTAAAAGGACTGATTCATGGGTGACTCACACTGGGGTAGAGTTATTGAGACTCATAGTGGGGCACAGTTCATTGAGACTCATACTAGGGTACAGTTCATTGAGACTCACACTGGAATAGAGTTATTGGGACTCAGAGTGGGGCACAGTTCATTGAGATTCACACTGGGGTACAGTTCATTGAGACTCATAGTGGGGTACAAAACACCACTACCAAACGCATCTTCCCCTGTCAGCATTCCGAAGGGATCATTCCCTCCGTGACACCCTGGTCCACTCCTCCATTACCCCCACCACCTCGTCCCCTTCCCATGGCACCTTCCCCTGCAATCGCAGGAGGTGTAATACCTGCCCATTTACCTTCTCTCTCTTCACTATCCCAGGCCCCAAACACTCCTTTCAGGTGAAGCAGCGATTTACTTGTACTTCTTTCAATGTAGTATTTGCTGCTCACAATGTGGTCTCCCCTACAATGGGGTGACCAAACGCAGTCTGGGTGACTGCTTTGCGGAACACCTCCGCTCAGTCCGAAAGCATGACCCCCAGCTTCCGGTTGCTGGCCATTTCAACACTCCCCCCTGCTCTCATGCTCACATCTCTGTCCTGGGATTGCTGCAGTGTTCCAGTGAACATCAACGCAAGCTCAAGGAACAGCATCTCGTTTACCGATTAGGCACGCTACAGCCTGCCGGACTGAACATTGAGTTCAATAATTTCAGAGCATGACGGGGCCCCCCATTTTACTGTTATTTTTAGTTATTTTTTCTTTTTTCTTTTTTATGTTTTTTTTGTTTTTATTTTATTTTATTTTATCTTAGTTTGTTCAGTTTGCCTATCCACTGTTTTTTTTATGTTTGTACTTGTGGCTGTTTAGTTTTCTATCTGTTAACACCCTATCTGTACTAATGCTTTGTCTTTCAACACACCATTAACATATTGTGTGCCTTTGCTCGACGACCTTCTCTGTGACCTTGTCCTATCTACACCTTCTCCTTTGTTATCTCTTGCCCCACCCCTGCTTTACTTGCTTAAAACCTTTCACATTTCTAATATCTGCTAGTTCTGAAGAAGGGTCACTGACCTGAAACGTTAACTCTGCTTCTCTCTCCACGCATGCTGCCAGACCTGCAGAGTATTTCCAGCAATGCTTGTTTTTATTTCATTGAGACTCACATTGGAGTACAGTTCATTGAAACTCAAACTGGGGTAAAATTCCACGGGTGACTTAAACTGTGGTACAGTTCATTTAGTCTCTAGCTACTAGCTCAGTCTGAAGTAGATTGTTCGCAACCTTGGTTTCATGTCCAAGTCGACCTGAGTTTCTAACCCATATCCTTTCCATCACAGTCAATACCCACTTTCAGCTCTGTAATATCGCTTGCCTTCTCCCCCACCTCAGTCCATCTGCAGCTTAAACCCTCATTCTTGCCTTTGTCACTTCTGAATTCAACTATTCCACAGTTCTGCTAGCCAGCCTCCCATCCTACACCCTCTGTAAATTTCAACTCATCCAAAATACTGCTACTTATATCCTATCCTGATCAACAATTATTCCTGTCCTCACTAAATTACATTGACTCCTGATCCCCCAGTACTTCAAATTTAAAATTCTCACCCTTGTGTTTAAATCCCTCCACGGTCTCGCCCTTCAACCGCTCAACATAAAGTAAATAAAAAGAAGCTGTTTCCATTGGCAGGGAGGCACAGTTCCATGGGAAGACGCAGATTTAAGATCTTTGGCCAAAGAACAAGAGGCAAGATCTAGAATGTGCTGCCTGAAAGGGCAATGGAAGCAGATTCAATAATAACTTTTAAAAGGGAATTAGATAAATGCTTGAGGAGGAAAAATTGCAGGGCTATGGGGAAAGGACAGGGCAGTGGGACACAATGAATAACTATTTCCAAGTGCCAGCACAGGCAGATGGGCAGAAAGTTCTTCTGTGTTATAAGATTCTATAATTCTATGACTTACCCTGGTTTGGCATTCCCTCCCTAAACCTGTTCATCTCTTCCCTTTCCTTCCTTCCTTTAAGACCTTCTTTAAAGCCTACCTATTTGTCCAAACATTTGGTCACCCCTCCTAATATCTCCTTTGGTTCAGCATCCATTATTTTTGATTCCATTTATGAGAAGTGGCTTTGGACCTTTTAATTTTACATTGAAGGTGTTATATCGATGCAAGTTGTTGAACACTCAACAGGAGTAGGACATTCAGTCTCTCGAGCTTGTTCCCTGCCATTCAATTAGATGATGGCTGATCTGCACCATAACTTCAACTACCCACCTGAACACTTAATACCTTTGTCTAACAAAAATCTATCAATCTCAGTTTTGAAATTTGCAATTGACCCCCAGCCTCTGCAGCTTTTTGGGGGGGGAGAGTTCCAGATTTCCACTACCCTTTGTATGAAGAAATGCTTCCTGACATCACCCCTGAACCTATCTCTAATATGAAGCTTACGCCCCCTTATTCTGGGAACACAAGACAAGAAGTTGAAGGATGGCTTCCGTTATAAATGCTCCTTTACAATTAAAACAGGGGAATTTATTAATTTAAACAGCCTTTCACTTACTTTTTTATTCATGTCCCAGGCATGTTTTTTGTTTTAACAGTAAATGGAATGTGACCAGTCAAAAGAGCAGACTTAACAAGCAGACAAAGTTGAAATGGCAAGACTACACAGGCTGTCTAACCTATATTAATCTGCTTTCATCACCTGCACGTGAAAAGTACAACAAGAACAACTTGCATTTATATAGCACTTTTAATGTAGTAAAACATCCCAAGACACTTCACAGGAGACTTACCAAAACAAAATTTGACACTGAGCCACATAAGGCAATATTAGGGCAGATGACCAAAAGCTTGGTCAAGGGGATAGATTTTAAAGAACGTCTTAAAGGAGGAAAGAGAAATAGAGAGGCAGAGAGGGTTAGGGCAACAATTCCTGAACTTAGGGCCTTGGCAGCTGAAGTAATGGCCGCCAATAGTGGAGGCAATTATAACTGGGGATGCTGAAGAACCCAGAATTGGAGGAATGCAGAGATCTGGGAGGATCGTAGGGCTGAGGGGATTAAAGAGATAGGGAGGGGCGAAGACAGAGAGGGATTTAAACAAAAGGAAGAGAATTTAAAAATCACGGCATAGCTTGACCAATGTAGGTTAGGGAGCACAGGAGTGATGGGTGAACAGGACTTGGTGTGAGTTAAGACACGGCAACAGAGTTTTGGCTGGCTTCAAGTTTACAGAGCGTGAAACATGGGGAGCCAGTCAACAGTATGTTACAATAGTCAAGTCTAAAGGTAACAAAGGCTTTGATGAGGGTTTCAGCAGCAGCAGATGAGCTGAGGCAGTGGCAAAGTCGGGCAATGTTACGGGGGAGGAAATAGGCAGTCCTAGTGATGGTGCAGATGTGTGGCTGGAGGCTAATTTCTGAAGCAGAGGAATTTGATAAAAATGCATTAAGCGTTTCTACGGGAACTGCGCTGGTTGGGTTATATAATTCCTTTGGGAGCTCAGAGTGCTTCAGAAAACTTATCACTTATGAAATTAACACATTTTTATTAAAGTTTCAAATGGACATCAAACACAATTATTGCTGATCAATCAGATTATGGCTCTAAGAAGGAACTTCAAAGTTAATGTTAAATGTATTCTGCTAGCTGAATGTTCCTCCATTTCTGAATTATGTCAGAATCTAATGGATTCTAAGTACCATTAAATGTCTCCCTATCTAATTGCAATCTAAGAGAGCGATGTACCAGTTCTCTCCAAGCCAGTGCATATATTTTTCAAGCCAAAGGTCGGATACTGACCATGAATCCAAGTTTAATTTCCATGATCTAGGCTATATCAGAGGCGCAGTCTTTTGGATGAGACGTTAAACCGAGGCCCTGTCTGCTCTCTCAACGGATGTAAAAGAAACTGTGGCGCTGTTTCGAAAAGAACTGGGGAGTTCTCCCTGGTCTACTAGCCAATATTTAACACTCAACCAACATTACAAACAGATCCCAGTTTCCCCATCTCCATTTCATCTGTTGTGACAAAGCCACCTTCCATACCAGTGCTTTGATACGTCTTCCTTTTTCCGCAAATGGGGATTCCCCCTTCTACTGTGGTCGACAGGGTTCTCGACTGTGTCTGTTCCATTTCCAGAATTTCTGTTCCCATCCCACTTCTCCTCCCTCCCGGAACCACTTGTATTCACCTGCCATCCCACCAGCTGTCGCACTCAATGCATGATCCTCTGCCATTTCTGCCACCTCCAGTGTGATGCCACCACCAAAGACATCTTCCCCACTCCTTTCAGCATTCTGATTGACCATTCGCTCTGCCTCATGCTGGTCCAATCCTCAATCACCCCCAACACCTCCTCCCCTTACCAATATATCTTTTCATGATAGCGCAGGAGATGCAACATCCCATGAAAGAATAAATAAAAAATAGGAAAAGACTTATTCATAAGGACAAATGAACTTGCATCTCTAGCTTCGTAGAGAATGGCTTTCCCTTCAGTACAGTAAAGGTACTAAAGGACACTGATTATAAAGAACTTGCATTTATATACTGCCATTCACATTGTCAAAATTTTCCAAATTTTCCAATTATTTATCTTTAAAGCGTAGCCACTGTTACGTATTGAAATATTGCGTCACGGAACCATATTTATTTTCTCCTTGGATTAAAAAAATCAGTGAGCTGAATTTTATCAGCACACCGCGCTCCGTGGCGGTGCACGGTGAAAGTGGCGGCTTTCCGACACGGAAGTGCCACCGCACAGCCCCTGTGATATTACATGCGGGGGCTGATTTAACTGGCGGGGGCGGCTGCCGTTTCCCCAGCAATGGTGTCCAGTGCCACCATGCAAGCACCAGCGCCATTTTTAAAGGACTTCAAGCTCTTCAGGTTAACATAAATTTTAAAGCGTTGCAACAACACATGTCATTAAAATAAAACATTAAAAGATGTGTGGCCCGTCCCAATCTCCACAATTGTGTTTTGATTGTCTGATCTGATGGTCCCAGCACGAACTTTCTCACCCAACCTTCTCACATTTGCCCCTCAACCCCTTCCCACCATCCCCACAGCCAATAAAAAGTGCTTCCTCCATTCCCCCACCCCTCCCGCCCTGATAATTTTATTGCTCCCCTCTCCCCACCAGTGTTTCGCCTTGGAACTCTCACGGCGTTCCGAAGGCGTGGCAGTCACGGCTGGTTGGCTGTAAAATCGGTGTGGGATGGCCGCCGTCGGCAGGTAGGTTAATTTGAATTTTAAATTATCCTCATTTTAATATTGTAATGAAGGTCCCGCCGCAATGAGTCCTCGCTACAGCACTTCTGATATGTCTTCATTTTTCCTCAAACCAGGATCCCCCCCCCACCGCGATTGACAGGGCCCTCAACCGTGTCCGGCCCATTTCCCGCACCTCTGCCCTCACCCCTTCCCCTCACTCCCAGAACCGCGACAGGGTTCCCCTTGTCCTCACTTTCCACCCCATCAGCCTCCATATCCAAAGGATCACCCTCCGCCATTTCCACCACCTCCAGCTTGATGCCACTACCAAACGCATCTTCCCCTCCCTTTCCCTGTTAGCATTCCGAAGGGATCGTTCCCTCCGTGACACCCTGGTCCACTCCTCCATTACCCCCACCACATCATCCACTTCCCATGGCACCTTCCCCTGCAATCGCAGGAGGTGTAATACCTGCCCATTTACCTCCCCTCTCCTCACTATCCCAGGCCCCAAACACTCCTTTCAGGTGAGGAAGTGATTTACTTGTACTTCCTTCAATGTAGTATACTGTATTCGCTGCTCACAATGTGGTCTCCTCTACATTGGGGAGACCAAACGTAGTCTGGGTGACCGCTTTGCGGAACATCTCCGCTCAGTCCGCAAGCAGGACCCTGAGCTTCCGGTTGCTTGCCATTTCAACACTCCCCCCTGCTCTCATGCTCACATCTCTGTCCTGGGATTGCTGCAGTGTTCCAGTGAACATCAACGCAAGCTCGGGGAACAGCATCTCATTTACCGATTAGGCACACTACAGCCTGCCGGACTGAACATTGAGTTCAATAATTTCATAGCATGACGGGCCCCCCATTTTACTGTTATTTTTAGTTATTATTTTCTTTTTCCTTCAAAAAATTTTTTCTGTGTTTATTTTATTTTATTTCATCTTAGTTTGTTCAGTTTGCTTACCTACTGTTTTCTTTTCATGTTTGTACTTGCGGCTGTTCAATTTTCAGTCCGTTAACACCTTATCTGTACTAATGCTTTGTCTTTCAACACACCATTAACATATTGTTTGCCTTTGCTCCATGACCTTCTGGTCAGCTATTCTGTGGCCTTGTCCAATCTACACCTTCTCCTTTGTTATCTCTTGCCCCACCCCCGCTTTACTTGCTTATAACCTTTTGCATTTCTAATATTTGCTAGTTCTGAAGAAGGGTCACTGACCCGAAACATTAACTCTGCTTCTCTCTCCACAGATGCTGCCAGACTTGTGAAGTGTTTTGAATGTCTATCTATTGAAGGACTATTTCATCAAATCCACGTGGAGACTTCGAGTAGCATTTGATTATTTTCACACTAGGATACCTCACCCCTCGGGGACGTAACCCACAAAGGCTTACTTATTTATTTATCTGAAGAAACAGCTCATTTTTAAAAACATAATTTCTTAAAAAAGAAACCGGTTAACAGTGACTTTGAGTGTATGTGTGTGACTGGGGGAGTTAGATGAAAATAAGAAGTTAAAAGGTCTTTGGACATAGGTTTATCTTAATAGTGTTTAAGATTTCGTTTTTTAATAAATAGTTAATTTGTTGTTGTCTAAAGATACCTGGTTTGGTCTGTTTTATTCTGGGGTGTACTAGAGTGTTTAATTTGACTGTTTTCCAGTTGGGTGGGAAAACTTTAATAATATGCTGTGACCGGTGGAGTGATGGGACTGAATTGACAGTGCGTCACTCCCACCTCAGTCGTAACAATAGCAACAAATTTGTGTTCAAATGCGAATAAGGTAAACCAACAATTTTTGGTGATGTGGGTTGAGGGATAAATATTGGCTAGGACACTAGGAGAAATCTCCTGAGCTTTAAGTAATGTCATGGGATCTGAAAAAGCAGTAGGTTCTCAATTTCATGTCACCTGTGAAATACAGCGCCTCTGACAGTGCAGCACTCGCTCAGTACCATGGTGAAGTGTCAGCCATGATTATGTGCTTAAGTTTCTGAAGCGGGGGTTGGACCCATGACCTTCTGACTCAAGGATCGAGGCAATTAACAGCTGAGACAAGTTGACACTTGCTAAATGAGATGTGTTTGGACAGTCTCAATCTAATTCCCACTGAATGTGAGTCACCAGCACAAAGAAATGTGCCGTTACTCAGTCTAAATTGGCATCAAGCTGTCAGTCACACACAAGAGAGGGCATGAATGTTTCTGGTGAGTGCGATGACAAATGGTGAGACTGGAAGCTAAACAGCTCTGATCCACCACACTGGGATCCTTTGACAAAATGAACATAAAGAGCAGAACTTCCAACGTCGGTGAGATATACAACAGTAGCCCATCACCTGCCCCTTGCACACCTGACCTAATTTTACTTTGAATTTGCTGGAGAGGGAAATTAACCAAGGTATATACTGAGCAGTCGATCTGCTACTGCCTGTTATATACCCCACCCGAAGGTGAAAGGTCAACCACATTCCAGGACTTGGCACAGGCTCTATGCTGATTATTTCATTGCACAAGTGAGGGAGTGCTGCACTGTTGGAAGGAGCATCTTTTAGCTGAGGCGTTAAACCGAGGCCCCGTCTGCCTGTTCAGGCAGATATAAAAGATCCCACAGCATTATTTAGAAGAAGATCAGGGGAGCTCTCCCCAGTGTCCTGGTCAAAATTTAATCCCCAACCAGCATCACTAAGAACAGATTAAATTGTTATTGTTCTTTGCGGGAATTTGCTGTGTACAAATTACTTGTTGGGTTGGACTATAAAATAACAGTAATTAAACTTCAAAAGAATTAATTGGCTGTGAAGCACTTCGGGATGTCCTGAGGATGAGAAAGGCACTATATAATTGCAAGTTCTTTCTTTTCTGCTCCTCGTTGAAGTTGCCTTTGAGACATATTACGCTGAGACCGGCTTTATATCATTGTTTTCAGACGGCCTCAAGAGTTTCCCACACCTCACCTCACTATCCTCCAAAACCTAGAATCTTTAAAACTCAAGTTGCTGCTTCTTGACCTTGGCCAACATCTCTCCTACTTTTGCCACATGGCCCCTCAACTAGTTTTCTCAGTAAAATAAGGACAAGAGGACAATACAAGACACCCTTCATGCACATATCTAACGTGCAGCTCTGGCCAGCTGGGAGAACTGGTCTTCTAAGCTTTGTGGATCTGTGGATTACTGTATGAATGGCAATCTCTGAAAGTGCAGCTCTGAGCGACTCATTGAAAGGACAGACACACTGTTCCAGGTATAATTAGATCTGGGGCAATTTATTATATCCAAAGAAAACCTCTCAGATTAAAATTCTTGCAGCTTTTTATAGCAGTGGCACATACATTAATGTTTCTGATGAGTTGAAAATGATTTGTTGTACTCGTTAAGGTTTATATTGTGAAGATTCGAGCAAAGGCATTGATACGGCCACAGTGCAATGGATGTGAATGGTGAGCATGGGGAATATTTTTCTAGTGTAAAGAATCCTATTGAACAAAGAGCATTTGGAAATCTTGCACTCATTTGTCAGTTTGAGGGCAATGGAGCCCAATTCAAATGCCCTCACTCTAACAGAATTTACAAGCCTAATTTTAACCCACCTGACTTCAGCTGCATGAGGAGATTTTAACTCCTGTGCCTCATCTAAATTCCACACCACCGCTTCCCTCTCACCCTGCCCCACCTCTCCCCACTCTCGGTCAGTTTCCTGCCTGAAACCGGCGTGTGGTGATAATTGGACAGCAGACAGATGCACAATGTCGAGCAACAGGAGTCATAGGGCTGGATTCTATGTTGCCGCCACCGAATACGGCGGTAGCCGTAAAAGATGGTAGCCCGCACGCGCGGGCTTTACTCTGCGGAGCTACCGCGATCTCATATGCGGCGGCTCATTAACATGGCCAGGGTGGACCACCCGCACCCCACACCCGATTAGGTGGAAGGGGGCGGGCGAGCCATTCCCCAGCAATGGCGTCCGGCGCCACTCGCTGAGCGGAGTGGGGGGAGGGGTGGGGGTGCCACGAGGTCTCGCCGCTGCCGGCAAGATCGGGCCTCATCCGGGGCAATCATCATGTATCTGCACCGCCCCCGCCCCCACACCCCTGCCACGATCCTGATGTTGAGGTCCCTATAAAATCCAGCCCATAGACTCATAGGGCTGAATTTTACTAGCTCTCCGACGTTGGGGGTCGTGGCGAGGGGTGGGGAGGGGACCCAGAAAATTCTTCCAGGAGAGTCCCACCTTGACCTCCAACGCCGAGAAAGCCCCGCCGCATTGTACTGGTGGCGGCGAGGCCTCGGTGCACCCCCACCCCCCCACAACCCCCTCCTCCACCTCCGCACGGCTGTGGAGCCTTCATTTGCCTAGTAAAATTAATTCAAATGCATGTTAATGAACTTACCTGGACCGGGCGCTGGACGTCGTTGCTGGGGACGGAGCAGCCGCCTCCCTCTACGTCACTGGGGCCAGCTGTCCCGCCCCCTTCCATTTAAATGAGCCCCCACGCGAAATATCGCAGGGGCTCAGTGATGGCGGATTCGCGCGGTCGCAATTTGCCACAATTTGCGACACGCTCATAAAATTCAGCCCATGGAGTCAATTAGAGGCACAAAAGGAGGCCATTCTTTTTGTTATTCTTTCATGGGATGTGGGTGTCGCTGGCAAAGACAGCATTCGTTGGCCATCCCTAATTGTCTGTGACAACTGCATTCAGAGGGCAGTTAAGAGTCAACCACATTGCTGTGGGTCTGGAGTCACATTTAGCCGAGACCAGGTATTGACAGCAGATTTCCTTCCCTAAAGGACATAGTGAACCAAATGGGTTTTTACGATGATCGATGGTAGTATCATGGTCACCATTACTGAGACTAGCTTTCAATTCCAGATTTTTAAAAAAATTAATTAATTGAATTTAAATTCCAGCAGCTATCACGGTGGGATTTGAACCCATGTCCCCAGTGTATTAATTTGTGTCAAAAACAAGAAATGCTGGATTCACTCAGCAGGTCTGGCAGCATCTGTGGAAAGAGAAGCAGAGTTAACGTTTCGGGTCAGTGACCCTTCTTCGGAAGGGTTCCGAAGAAGGGTCACTGACCCGAAACGTTAACTCTGCTTCTCTTTCCACAGATGCTGCCAGACCTGCTGAGTGAATCCAGCATTTCTTGTTTTTGTTTCAGATTTCCAGCATCCGCAGTATTTTGCTTTTGTATTAATTTGGGTTTCTGGATTACTAGTCCAGTGACATTACCACTATGCCATAGTCTCAGCTGGGCATTGAAGAGGTGATAGGTGCTATGCAGACAATTCACAAGGGGAAGGATCTTCCAAAGGTCTTGCACTTGGAGACAGCCGAGACTTTCCTCACAGGGCCCAGCTAGACTTCCCAACATCAGTCCTGCCTTTACAGGTTTGAACCTGTCCCATCTTCCCTAATGGCATGGTTTAGTTTGAAGTCATGTTCCGGATTTACCCCTTCAACATCCTTTCTTTCTTTCTTTTGGGCCTCCTTATCTCGAGAGACAATGGATACGCGCCTGGAGGTGGTCAGTGGTTTGTGAAGCAGCGCCTGGAGTGGCTATAAAGGCCAATTCTGGAGTGACAGGCTCTTCCACAGGTGCTGCAGAGAAATTTGTTTGTTGGGGCTGTTGCACAGTTGGCTCTCCCCTTGCGCCTCTGTCTTTTTTCCTGCCAACTACTAAGTCTCTTCGACTCGCCACAATTTAGCCCTGTCTTTATGGCTGCCCGCCAGCTCTGGCGAATGCTGGCAACTGACTCCCACGACTTGTGATCAATGTCACACGATTTCATGTCGCGTTTGCAGACGTCTTTATAACGGAGACATGGACGGCCGGTGGGTCTGATACCAGTGGCGAGCTCGCTGTACAATGTGTCTTTGGGGATCCTGCCATCTTCCATGCGGCTCACATGGCCAAGCCATCTCAAGCGCCGCTGACTCAGTAGTGTGTATAAGCTGGGGGTGTTGGCCGCTTCAAGGACTTCTGTGTTGGAGATATAGTCCTGCCACCTGATGCCAAGTATTCTCCGAAGGCAGCGAAGATGGAATGAATTGAGACGTCGCTCTTGGCTGGCATACGTTGTCCAGGTCTCGCTGCCGTAGAGCAAGGTACTGAGGACACAGGCCTGATACACTCGGACATCCTTTACTGTTCTTTATATTGCCATAAGATCCACTTTCAAAGCACAAGTTTTCTCCTCATTCCTAATACCTCACAACTCTGACACTATAGACCAAGCTTAAGGCTCTTCTCTACATCATCTCCTTCTGTCGCATTGACCTGAACTGGACACAGTACTCAAGGTGGGGTCTAATGAAAGCATTGTATGATTGCACTGCACAGTTTACCAGGCAACCAGCTCAGATTACCTCCTAACTTTATATCTCTTAGAATTGTACCAATTTCCAATGAGATTCTGAATACAAGACAGTAAAGTGTAATGAGTTCTTTTTATGTTGTCTGATGCAACATAAATGAAATGCGTGGAGTTCAGTTGGTTGAAGATCTCAAACAGGTTTATTAAACAACTAAACTATGATGTACAGTGCAGATCTAACCATTTACAGAACCTTACTCTGGGTGTTACAATTGCAGAGTGAATCTGGCTTGTAGTCACATGACTACCTGCTGGTACTTGGCTCATTAGCACACTAAAATCTTAAAGGGACATCACTCTTAAAGGCACAACATAAAGTCCGTTACAAAGAGTGGGGGTTCCAATACTGAATCCTGGGTCACTTCACCCAGCTTTGAAAGTTAGGAACAGGAGGAGGCCGTTCAGCCCCTTGAGACTGTTCTGCCATTTAATTAGTTTTTGGCTGACCTGCATCTTATCTCCATCTACTCACCAGGGTTCGGTAACCATAATCCCCTTACCCCACAAAAAAATCTATCAGCATAAAAGCAAAATACTGTGGATGTAGGAAATCAGAAATAAAAACAGAAAATGCTGGAAATACTCAGCAGGTCAGCCCGCATCGGTGAAGGGAGAAACAGAGTTAATATTTCAGGTCAATGACGTTTCATCAGAACAGAAATACTCTGTCCATCTGAGCTTTGAAATTTTCAATAGACTCCAGCCTCAACAGCTTCTTCGGGGAGAGAGTTCCAGATTCCAATTCCACTTCCCTCATGTCCTCTAAAAAGTTCACTCTTTGTGTGAAGAACATTCTTGGGGTCAGTTCTAAATTTGTCTTTTACCAGTTCAAACATGTGCACAGATAACCTGATGGAAGGGGAGAGAATCATTTAACTCATAACTAAACTGCTTGGCTGTCATGATGTGTTGATACAAAGGTATTAAAAATGCAGCAGATGGACACTGGAATATTACATAAGAACATAAGAAATAGGAGCAGGAGTAGGTCATTTAGCCCCTCCAGCCTGCTCCACCGTTCACTAACATCATGGCTGATCTGATTGTGGCCTTAACTTCACTTTCCTGCCTGCCCCCCATATCCCTTGACTCCCTTGTAGACCAAAAATCTGTCTAACTCAGCCTTGAATATATTCAATGACCCAGCCTCCACTGCTCTCTGGGAAAGAATTCCAAAGATTAACGACCCTCTGAGAGAAGAAATTCCTCCTCGTCACCATCTTAAAAGGGAGACCTCTTATTCTGAAACTGTGCCCCCTAGTTCTAGATTCCCCCACAAGGGGAAACATCCTCTCAACATCTACTCTGTCACGCCCCCTCAATCTTATATGTTTCAATAAGATCACCTCTCATTCTACTAAACTCCAATGAGTATAGGCCCAACCTGCTCAACCATTCTTCGTAAGACAATAAGACAAACCCCTTCATCCCAGGAATCAGCCTAGTGAGTCTTCTCTGAACTGCTTCCAATGCAAGTATATCCACCCTTAAGTAAGGAGACCAAAACCGTTCACAGTACTCTAGGTGCGGTCTCACCAATGCCCTGTACAGTTGTAGCAAGACTTCCCTACTTATATACTCCATTCCCCTTGGAATAAAGGCCAACATTCCATTTGCCTTCCTAATTACTTGTACCTGCAGGCTAACATTTTGTGATTCATGTACAAGGCACCCAGATTCCTCTGTACCTCAGCATTCTGCAGTCTCACTCTATTTAAACAATATTTCACAGTTTCAGAATAAGGGGTCTCCCTTTTAAGATGGAGACGAGGAGGAATTTCTTCTCTTAGAGGGTTGTTAATCTTTGGAATTCTCTTCCCCCAGAGAGCAGTGGAGGCTGGGTCATTGATGATATTCAAGGCTGAGTTAGACTGATCTTTGATCTACAAGGGAGATTATGTTCCATCTGCCAATTATTTGCTCACTCACCCTATCTAGATCGATTGTCTTGGAATAATTAACCACCACACCATGTTAAGCATTTTTTTTTATTCTTTCATGGGATGTGGGTATCACAGGCAAGGGCAGCAATTGTTGCCCAACCCTAATTGCCTTTGGACTGAATGGCTTGCTAGACCATTTCAGAGGGCAGTTAAGAGTCAACCACATTGCTGTGGGTCTGACCAGATCAGGTAAGGACAGCAAATCTCCTTCCCTAAAGGGCGTTAGTGAACCAGATACGTTTTTACAACAATGGTTTCATGGTCACCATTAGACTAGCTTTTAATTCCAGATTTTATTAACTGAATTCAAATGTTCACCATCTGCCATGGTGGGATTCGAACCCATGTCCTCAGCACATTAGCCTGGGCTCTGGATTACTAGTCCAGTGAGATTACCACTATGCCACCACCTACTTAAATGGTTACTAACCGACTATATATAAATCGTGGCTCAGTGGTAGAACGTTTACCTCTAACACAGAAGATTGTGGGTTTAAGTCCCACTACAGAAATTTGACTGCATGCCCTAGCTGATACTCCCAGTGCTGTACTGCAGAAATCCAGTCTTTGGGATAAGATGCTAAACCAATGCCTTATCTTCCCTCTCAAGTGGATGTAAAAGATCCCATGGTAAGATGTTAAAAGAGTAGAGGAGTTCTCCCCAGTCTGCTGTACAACATTTATCCCTCAACCAATTTGAACAGATACTCTGGTCATTATAATGTTGTGGTTTGTGGGAGCTTGCTGTGCACAACTAGCTGTTGTGCTTCATATATTACAATAGTGACCACAGTTCAAATGTACTTCATTGGCTGTAAAGTGCTTTGGTACGTGGGTTCATGGAAGTCACTATATAAATTCAACTTCTTTCTTTTTTATTCAGTTGCCATTCCCATTAGTACCATTATCCCTCAGTATACAGTTTTGAAAAATTGACTCCTGTCCCGCGGGGCGATAAACAGCAGCGCAGAATGTTTCATTGCTGCCGACATGATTGAAGTGGGCGATTGCTCATGTTTGCATCACACCAAATAATAGGCTGTACATCACCAACTTCAGTACTGAGAAGGCCAGGGCTATTGGTCCCAGGGAACCCATCTATCCAATAGGCAAGTCGAACAATGGCACCCTGAAAATAAGAAAACGACAGGACCATAAAACGCAAACTAAAAAGCCATTCCCATCACATCAATAAAAGTTCATTGAGGGAGCCAATGGAGAGAGTCCAGAAAATAGAAAATTTCAATCCTCATATTGGATCATGTACACATTACACTTTAAGTGAATGAATGCGTGCAGCATTGAGGTCAGAGAGGGACAGAAGAGGACTAGATTTTTCTAACTTTTTCAGCCAAGCAATATGGTCAAAAGGTTGGGAAGATTTGATTGATGAGCTCGGTGTTGTGCTTAGAATACGCCTTTAATGAGCATCTACCCTTCTCCTCAGCCCCCTTAAAGAACTGTGTTTTGCAACAGCAATATGACATGTGTATTCCCCATGCACTCCTTCGCCAGTGCCAGTACTACTGAAGCAATGCCAATTAGTGCCACCATTGAAACCAGTTTAGTACTGTAGGCTGAACCCACTGGGAGCTGTAGACAAGACGACCGAGCTATGCACTGAGATCTCATAGCTGTCTGACAGGAAGAACTTTATCCTCTGTATCCGAGACATACTTTAATTCAACTCTTTGAAGTTAAAAGAACAAACATGATGAGGTGCCGGTAATAAAAACAGAAAATGCTGGAAATACTCAGCAGCTCTGGCAGCATCTGTGGAGAGAAAAACAGAGTTAACATTTCAGGCCAGGGACCTTTGATCAGAAACATTGAGGGGATTTTATGCTGCCCGCCCCGTGTCGTGTTTGGAGGTGGGTAGAGCAATTAATTGGGCAGGATGTAGTGGCCGGGGGGGGGGGTGGTGGGGGGAGACACCACCGCCTTCCCACCTCCACCCTAATTAAGTCTGTGGCGGGAAGGCTCTGGGGTGTAGGGTGGGGGAAGTCCCTTGTTAAAAGGAACTTAATGCCTGATCGAGGGACCTGACACAGGAAGTGGGGGGGGGGCCCGCTGACAGCCACCCTACTGTCCTTGCTGCTGACCCCCCTACGCCCCCTCCCCCAAGACCTCCACTGGACAAAACCCCTCCTACCATGAATCACTTGTGGCCTGGGTCCCTCGACGATCCAAGGCCTCTGGTAGGTTAGCTGGCCTCTGATTGGCTGGTAGCTCTCAGCAGGTGCACTTCAGTTGCCGGGGTCCTTAATCCGGGGAAGGCCTGCCGCTCCACTTAAGTGCCTATTGGTTCATAATATGGCGGGCCTTCCCCAGAGAAGGCAATGCAGGGCTCGTGCCAGCTCTTCAGCCAGTGGTCAAGAGACCCGTTGCCTAAAGCCTGGCTCGGGTATAAAATTAGAATCTGTGGCCTGTGTCCTTTAATTTTTTTAAATGCCCGACCCGAAGTGAACCCAACACATATAGTCGGGTTCGGGTCGGATAGCCAGGCTTTACTGCAGAGTGTGGAGTCCGGACTGCACGTTTCCCGCCTTGACGTCCTGAATGTTCATTTGAAGATTACTTCCCAGAGCAAGGCAGCACTGTCCACGTCCAGCCCGACCCGACCCGAGCCCGAATGCTGGACCTGAAAGACAGACCCGACCTGACCCGAACCCGACACATGACATTGGGTTCGGGTCGGGTAGCTATGCTTTACCGCAGCCTACATAAAATCCCCCCCCAGTTAACTTTGTTTCTCTCTCCAAAGACACTGCCAGACTTGCTGAATATTTCCAGACTTCTCTGTCTTTATTTCAGATTTCTGGCATCTGCAGTATTTTCCTTTTGGATAAGGTGTAGGTATGTTTGCTAAAGATTGCACCCTCTCCATCAGATATAATTATTATTGAGTTCAATACAGCAAAGATTTATTCTTTACAGTGCTCTGTCCAACAATCCAATAACTGCCAAAGGACTGGGCCCTTCTGAGGGACAGCACAGAATAGAACATTGTTTTTGCAATTGCCTTTGCTCCCCTTTTGAACATGGTGACTCATTACAGGTGTCAGTCATTCTTTCATGCTTCACTTAAATAGCCATTCTTCACTACTGAGTGTTGGCTATTTATTCAGTGGTGGTGGGTGGAGGAAGGGGGTTTACTGTTGTTTTGGAGGCAAATGCAGCAGTCAATCCTTGCATAGAAAGATCCCAGAAACTTGCAATGTTTGTTTTTGGGGTGCTGGAAAAGGAAAATCAAGGGAACTCTTTCTCGTCTTGACACAGTGCCATGAGGTCTTCATACTCACTTCAACAAGCAATCAGGGCCTTGGCTTTAGCATTTTCACCCAATGCGTCTAATGCTCCCTCAGAGCAATACTCACATGCCAGCCTAGGTTAGGTGCGTAAATCCTACATTGAGGCCTTTGAACCCACAGCGTGCTACTAACTCAGCTACATTGGCACTCCAGCCATTATATACAGGAAAAGGCAAAGCACATTAAACTCCTGTGCATAGCTGATGTGCAATAATGCATGTTGGAAAGTGAAGTACACATTAGCAATTTAAAAGTAGGTTTGGAGTGATATTACACAAAGCAAGAGCCCAAAAATACATTATTAGCACATCCTTACTCTTTAATTTGTAATATGCCCCGTTTCAGGCTTTGACTACAAGATTGACTTACTTTGACAAACAGGCAAAACTGGACCCACCTTTTGTTTTTTACACTTGTCCCATTACCGCCTCCTTTTTGTCTTGCACCATCATGCCTTTGGACATTGCATCACTCCTGCCTTCCATCCTTTCACATACCTTCCCTTTAGCTCAGTTCCTTGGCTTTGCATTTGTTTAAAAGCTGCTTATCTCTCACATCTTCCAGTTCTGAGGAAAGGTCATCAACCTCTCTCCACAGATACTGCCTGACCTGCTGAGTATTTCCTACATTTTCCTGTTATTGTTATTATACTGTTTGTTTTGTCACATTACAGAAAGATAGCTTCTACCTGTTGATCCTCAGTTTAAGATAACTGCAATTTCTTTTATTCACAATATTCTCCCCTTTCTCCTGGCGGTGTCAATCCTTGTTGATATATGGGTGTCGGCTGCAAATTACTATTCCAGATCAGGGACTGGAAGGAATGAGTTGTCAAGCTAGACAATAATGCCAATCGAGCAGAATCCACTTCACACTAGTGATCCGCACACTGTGCAGCAGGTATGGATTTGGAGTGGGAACCCTGATAATCATTCCCTATGTTAGGGCACTGAGGCCAACTCTAGGTCATTGACCTGAGGCTCAGCATAGACAGGGGAATAGGGAATTGATCTTGGGATTTTCCTGTTCGCTGTGGCTCAGTTTCACACTGGGCACGTTATATAACAATGCCAATACGGAATTATCAGGAGACTTATTGTCTTGTGTGGGGTGGTCGGGGGAGCAGAATTCATATCCCTTTGACAGCTCCTTCAGAAGAGAATTACATAGAATTTACAGCACAGAAACAGGCCATTCGGCCCAACTGGCTCATGATGGTGTTTATGCTCCACATGAGCCTCCTCCCATCCCTCGTCATCTCACCCTCATGTGTTTATCTAGCTTCCCCTTAAATGTATCTATACTATTTGCTTCACCTACTTCCTGTGGTAGCAAGTTCCACATTCTCACCACTCTCTGGGTAAAGAAGTTTCAACTGAATTCCTTATTGGATTTATTAATGACTATTATATTTAAAGAAAGAAAGACTTGCATTTATTTAGCACCTTTCATGACCTCAGGACTTCCCAAAGAGCTTTACAGCCAATGAAGTACATATTGAAGTGTATTTACTGTTGTGATGTAGCAAGCATTTATGAGAGGAGAGGAACTTGTATCCCAAAGACAGCCATTGACTACAGAACAAGGTTACTCATACTCCAAGGAGCAATCCTTCAGGTGAAGAGGAGACATTGAGAGCCATCACCTTCATTAGGGGAGGGGGAGGAGTGGCCATTACCACAGTGAGACGCCCTTCAGGAAAAGGTGGGATGTACTCCAGCAAGAAGCCTTGGCCAGAGAGGACAAACCCATTCTTTAACAGGAGCAAGCTATCAGCCAGTGTGCAGTAATCTTGCTTCTGAGACCAGAAGGTTGGAGGTTCACAACCCTACCACAGATATTTAGACTGCAGGAGTGCTGCATTGCTGGAGGTGCCGTCTTTTGGATGAGATGTTAATTCGAGGCCCCATTAACTCTCTGGACATAAAAGATCCCAGGGCACTATTTGAAGAAGTACAGGGGAATTATCCTTGGTGCCTTGGCCCAATAATTATCCCTCAATCAACATCACTAAAAACAGATGATCTGGTACGATCTGATAGCCATTACAGAGACATGGTTGCAGGATGACAAAGATAGGGACCTGAATATTGAAGGGTACATGACATTTAGGAAGGACAGGAAGCGAGGAAATGGTGGAGGTGTAGCTCTGTTAATTCATGACGGTATTAGTGCAATAGAGAGGGATGACCTAAGTTCAGGAAACCAGGATGTAGAACCGGTTTGGGTAGAGATGAGAAATGATAAAGGCAAGAAGTCACTTGCGGGAGTGGTGTACAGGCCCCCTAACAGTAACTACACAGTAGGATGGTGGATAAAGGAAGAAATAATGGCAGCTTGTCAGAAAGGTACAGCGATAATCATGGAGGATTTTAATCTACATATAGACTGGAAAAATCTGATGGGCAAAGGTAGCCTAGATGAGGAGTTCATTGAATGTTTTTTGGATAGTTTCTTAGAACAGCTGGAGCCAACCAGAGAGCAAACTATACTAGACCTGGTATTGTGCAAATAGATGGGATTAATTAATGAGCTCATAGCGAAGGCACCCCTAAGCATCAACGACCATAATATGATTGAATTTTACATTCAGTTGGAGGGAGTGAAGAGTGGGTCTTAGACTAGTATCTTAAACTTAAATAGGGGCAATTATGAGGGCATGAAAGCAGAGCTAGCTAAAGTGAACTGGCAAATCAGGTTAAGGGATAGGTCAATAGAGAAGCAGTGGCAGACATTTAAGGGGATATTTCAGAATACACTGAATAGATATATTCCAACGAGAAAGAAAAATTCCAAGGGGAGGACCCACCATCCACAATTAACTGAAAAAGTTAAAGGTAGTATCAAAATTAAAGAAAAAGCATATAATTGTGCAAAGATGGGTGGCAGGTCAGAAGTTTGGACAGAATATAAAAAACAACAAAGAATGACTAAGAGATTAAAAAGGAGGGGAAAATTAAAGTACAAGAGAAAGCTCGCTAGAAATATAAAAACAGATAGAAAGAGTTTCTATAGATATTTAACAAAGAAAAGAGTTAACAAAGTGATCATTGGTCCTTTTGAAAGTGAGTCTGGGGAATTAATATTGGAAAATAAGGAGATAGCAGATGAATTGAACAGTTATTTTGAATTGGGTCTTCACTACTGAGGATACAAGTAACATCCCAGAAACAGCTGCAAATCAGGAAATGGAAGGGAGGGAGGAACTCAAGAAAATTACAATTACCAGGGCAGTGGTACTGAGCAAATTGTTGGACCTGTCGGCTGACAAGTCCCCGGGTCTTGATGGACTTCATCCTCGGGTCTTAAAAGAAGTGACTAGTGAGATAGTTAATGCCTTCGTTTTAATTTTCCAAAATTCCCTAGATTCGGGGAAGATTCCATTAGATTGGAAAATAGTGAATGTAACCCCTTTATTCAAAAAGGGAGGAAGACAGAAAGCAGGAAACTACAGGCTTAACATCTGTCTTAGGGAAAATGTTAGAAGCTGTTATTAAAGACATTATAGTGGGGCACTTAGAAAAATTCAAAGTAATCAGGCATAGTCAGCATGGTTTTGTGAAAGGGAAATCATGTTTAACCAATTTATTGGAGTTCTTTGAAGAAGTAACGTGTGCTGTGGTTAAAGGGGAACCAGTGGATGTACCGTACCTAGATTTCCAGAAGGCATTTGATAAGGTGCCACATCAAAAGTTATTGCAAAAAATAAAAGCTCATGTGTAGGGGGTAACATATTGGCATGGATAGAAGATTGGCTAGCTAACAGGAAACAGAGAGTAGGCATAAATGAATCATTTTCTGGTTGGCAAGATGTAACAAGCGATGTGCTACAGAGATCAGTGTTGGGGCCTCAACTTTTTACAATTTATATAAATGACTTGGATGAAGGGACCAAAGGTATGGTTACTAAATTTGCTGATGACACAAAGATAGGTAGGAAAATAAGTTGTGAAGAGGGCATAAGGAGGCTACAAAAGGATATATATAGGTTAAGTGAGTGGTCAAAGATCTGGCAAATAGAGTATAATGTGGGAAAATGTGAAATTGTCCATTTTGGCAGGAAGTATAAAAAAGAAACATATTATCTAAATGGTGAGAGATTGCAGAGCTCCAAGATGCAGAGGGATCTGGGTGTCCTGGTGCATGAATCGCAAAAGGTTAGTATGCAGGTACAGCAAGTAATTAGGAAAGCTAATAGATTGTTATTATTTATCGCGAGGGTAATTGAATACAAAGATTGGGAGGTTATGCTTCAGTTACAAAAGGGCATTGGTGAGACCATATCTTTTTTTTTTAGTCATTTGTGGGATGTGGGCATCACTGGGCTAGGTCAGCATTTACTGCCCATCCCAAATTGCCCTTGAACTGAGTGGCTTGCTAGGCCATGTCAGAGGGCATTATAAGAGTCAACCACTTTCCTGTGGGTCTGAAGTCACATGTAGGCCAGACCAGTTAAGGACATTAATGAATCAGTTGGGTTTTTTTTTGCAACAATTGACAATGGTTTTCACGGTCACCATTAGACTAGCTTTTAATGCCAGAATTATTAATTGAATTCAAATTTCACCATCTGACCTGGTGGATTTGAACCCATGTCCCCAGGGAATTAGCCTGGACTCTGAATTACTAGTCTAGTGACATTACCACTACCCTACCACCTCCCCACTCTGGCGTATTATGTACAGTACTGGTCTCCTTATTTAAGGAAGGATGTAACTGCATTGGAAGCAGTTCAGAGAAGGTTTACTAGACTGATACCTGGAATGGGCAGGTTGTCTTATGAAGAAAGGTTGGACAGGCTAGGCTTGTATCCGCTGGAGTTAGAAGAGTAAGAGACAACTTGATTGAAATATATAAGATTCTGAGGGGTCTTGACAGGATGGATGTGGAATGGCTGTTTACCTTTGTGGGATAATCTAGAACAAGGGGACACTGTTTAAAAATAAGGGGTCGCCCATTTAAGACAGAGATGAGGAGAAATTTTTTCTTTCAGAGGGTCGTGAGTCTTTGGAACTCTCTTTCTCAAAAGGCAGTGGAAGCAGAGTCTTTGAACACTTTTGAGGCAGCGGTAGAAAGATTCTTGATAAGGAAGGGGGTGAAAGGTTATTGGGGGTAGGCAGGAATGTGGAATTGAGATTACAATCATGATCTTGTTGAATGGCGGAGCAGACTGAAGGGGTTGAGTGGCCTACTCCTGCTCCTAATGCTTATGTTCGTATGTATGTATGGTTATTATCACATTGCTGTTTGCGGGAGCTTGCTGTGTGCAAATTGGCTGCCACATTTTCTGCATTACAACAGAGACTACACTACAAATGTACTTCATTGGCTGTCAAACGCTTTGGCTTGTCCTGAGGTTGTGAAAGGTGTTATTTAATGAAAATTCTTTCTTTCTTCAGAGTCGTCACCTTTAGGAGAGGACGGGGTGAATACTCAAAAGGGAAAAAAAGCACAGCAAAAATAATTCCTTTATTACACTCTCTTGTGACTCATCTGAATCTCATTCTACAGAAATGACACTATAATAGCCTTGGGGTCTTTAATCAGTGTCATCTCAGGTCTATTTTTAACCATTATTACCAATGTTTTTTTTCATTCACATGGTATGTAAAATTATAGATGATGACAGTGAGGATAAAGCTGTAATTTAATCTCAGCTTTCAGATGACGTTCACAAGCTGCTTCCGCTAAGTCCTCACGCCTAATGGCTTTCACCTCAACACTATGAGCTAACAATCCCAATCTTAGTCACTTGTCACAGGTGAATTGCGTAATGCCTGATCTCTGCTGAACCAAGCACCCAGAAACAGGAGAGTGCTGAATGGAGCAGAACCATCCAATAGGTTTCTAAGCTACTTTACAGACTTTCAAACCGCCTGTAATATTTTGCAGTCTTAAAGAGGCCGTATTTGCATCTTTTTGTTCAATGCTACATGTTGTAGCCCCTTTTCTAATATCTGTTCCTTCACTTCTGGCTCCACGTCAGTCCACATGCTCTTTGGCACCCATTGCGGGGTTTAGGGGGAAGAGGGCATCTCAGAGGGCCACTTTGTGGATCGTCTCCTGGGCCTGGCCATTAACCAACTTAGACTGGACATGGCCTTTCTTCCTCAGTCCTGTCCATTTCTGGGTGGCGTGTGGAAGGAGCACGTGGTGTCTGCTGGTATACTCAATGCCTTCTGCAATCAGTGGGCACCACATGGACAGGAGGGTTTGGTGGACACTAATAATATAACTTTCTGAGTTTATAAGTGACCTTTGTGTTCTCTTAATGTTTTATTAGTTGTACCCACCTGAAAATGGGGTAATTTAGTTTGACGACTCTGGGTCAACCCAGTATCTCCTTATTGGTTTATTTCGAAAAGGTACCTGGGAACAGCAGCCTCGGTAGCGATGTGGGGTGAGGGAGGGGTGTTGATCGGGGAGGGGAGTCGATGAAGTGGATCAATTGTGGGAAGCGGTGTTGACCCCAGGGGGCAGGGGTGGTGGGTTTCATTCGGGGGAGGGGGTTGTGATCCTGGGAGTGCTGCCAATCCCGGGATCCTGCAATGGGGGGGGGGGGGGGGGGAGGGAATGTCAGAGGTCTCATGGGGAAAAATGGGGTGTTGTCCAACCATGGGGGGGTGCTCCGCAGGCATGATGAATCCGGCAGGAAGGTGTGAAGGCTGTGAGGAAAACCACACCTTCCAGGAATCAGGCATATTAATTTTGTCATATGGAACATTAATTTTAAACTCTTACTGGACTGAAAAGATGTTTGCACCTGTGTTCTAAAAGGACAGTGCCTGGAAACATTTGCATTCTAAGTGACAGTTGCCTGGAAAAGACAATGGAACTGCTCCCTGATTCAATTAACCAAATGGACTTTGATCAAAAGACATTGAGTGTGTGAAGGTCAGTATTCCAGCCCCCAACTGAGGATACCTACTACGATTGAAAGAATCCACAAGCCCATGTCGGGCAGGTTGTCCCAGAAAATGAGCTAGCTACATGGCTGGCCTGCTGGCCCAGGTTTGGTTTGAATTGTGTTCACAGAACAGTTGGAAAAGAGACTGCAACTGAATTTGAAGAGAGCGCATCTCTCCCTGTCTCTGTCTCTCTCCCTCTCATGAAAAGCGGAGACTACAACTGGATTTCAAGAAGGCAGAAATCCATCAAAACAAGTTTGAAAGTGTGTACTGGGCCCCAACGAGATGGCAAGATTGAACTGCAATCCAAGACTTTATATCAAACTCAAAAGACAGTGAATGAACTTCAGCAGTTGCTTCAAACCCTTTCCCCTTGATTCTTTCCCCTTTTCTGTCTCTATCTGCATGTGTGTTTATCGCGTATGCAAGCTAACGTGGTCGCGTTGCATATTTTAATAGTTTTAACTGAATTCGAGTTTTAAGGTTCATAAACTTACACCTTTCTTGTTTAAATCTAAGAAAACCTGTCTGGTTGATTTCTTTGCCATTACAATTGGAGATCAGTGAACAAGGATTCA
The DNA here is from genome assembly GCF_036365525.1 of Heterodontus francisci. Taxonomy (NCBI): domain Eukaryota; kingdom Metazoa; phylum Chordata; class Chondrichthyes; order Heterodontiformes; family Heterodontidae; genus Heterodontus; species Heterodontus francisci. Next base: position 71,329,116 of record NC_090395.1, on the reverse strand, counting down.
CTGAGGGGCAGCTAGAAAAATGGTGTTTTAAAAATTAAACCCTGTTAAGGCCAAACCAGGAAAAGGCTGAGAGGGAACCCCTAGACCCCTTTTTCACCTGGTTGTAACAAGGCGCCCACCACCTGGGTTCAGCAGCCTTTGCCGGGGTCCAGTTGTCAGGTTTCCTGAGGCTCATGAAATCTGGTTGTCCACAGCTTAAGATTCAAAAGTAGAATAACAGTGCAGATTTCAGTAGATTATTTAAAGTGTCAAGTTGACCCTTTCAGTGGGTTGGTGGCTCGTCCATCTTCCGGCCTCCATTAAAGCTGAAAGTGGGCGGATTGGAGGGGGTTTGAGTCAGGAACCTGATTTTTAAAACTTTAATGCCACCCACCCACCCCAACCCAAACCTGCCCATTTTCTTGTGGTTAAAATTTCCCCCTTGGTATCAGCTGTGGCTCAGCGCCCAGCACTCTTACCTCTGAGTCAGAAGACTGTGGCTTCAAGTTCCACTCCAGTGCCTTCAGCACACTACCTACAGTGACACTTCAGTGCGGTACTGAGGGAGCATTGCACCGTCAGAGGTGCAGTAAACCGAAGCCCTGTCTGCTCTCTCAGTTCGATAAAAAATTATATCATGGCACTATTTTGAAGAAAAGCAGAGGTTCACCCTAGTGTCGAGGGAAATATTTATCATTCAACCAACATCAATGAAGCAGGAGAAAAAACAGAAAATGTGAGAAATACTGAGCAGGTCAGGCAGTATCTGTGGAGAGAGATAAACAGAGTTAACAGGCTGGATTTTACCGATCACCTGACGTTGGGTTTCGTGGCGGGGAGGAAGGGGAGGTGGGTCGGGGGGGGGGTGGCATAAAATGCCTCTGGGAGAGGGCTGACAGGCACCTCTGCACCGGGAGGCCCCGGTCCAACATTACTGGCAGCAGCGATGCCTCGTGGCGGAACCCCCACTCCGCCACTCGGCGACGGGACCCCAATTTGAATATTTAAATAAATTAAAACGATTGATTTAATTCAGCTCATATCGTCGCCTGATGTCCCTCTGTGATCTTCAGCCCAGTGGCCGGCTCTCCCATGCCTTCGGATCCCTGTCTGGGGAAACAAAGAGCAACACCAATGGTGGGGAGTGGTGGGGGGGGAGGTAGGTTTATCAGTGCAGGGGGAATGGGGTCAAATTCATGTCATGGATGTTGGGAATGTTGGGAAGGGTTATAGTTGAAAGTTTGTGCAGTTACGGGGGGGCAGGTCAGATGGTAAAGGTAAGTGTTTTGGGGAAGGAAGGGCAAATAGTTAATTTAGTTGTTTTTGGAGGTGTGGGAGGGGGCAAAAAAGATGCATTTATTTATTTTAATTCAATGTATCTTTAAATATTTAAATAAGCCTGTAGGGCTGACCGCCTGTTAAAAATGGCATTAGTGCCTGTGCACAGGCAGCTGACGCCATTGCCGGAGACGGACAGCTCGCCTCCTCCATGTGATTGGTGGCGGGGGAGTGGCCCGTCCCGGGGATGCAAATGAGCCGCCACACGGAAGATTGCAACGGCTCTCTGATGTGCGGCCCACATTTTTCATCTTGCCGCCGAGAAAATCCAGCCCAAAGTTTCAAGTTGATGACCATTCAGCTTTCCGGAATCCGCCGTATTTTGCTTCTGTATCATTAAAACAGCCTATCGGATCATTTATCTATATGTTTTTTTTTGTGGGAGTTGCTGTGTGCAAATTGGCCGCTGTGTTTCTTACATTACAACAGTGACGACACCTCAAAAAAGTACTTCATTTTCTGTAATGCACTTATGGAAGTCCTGAGGTCCAGAAAGGTGCTATATAAATGCAAGTTCTCCCTTCTATGGCGCCTTTCATAGTCAAATTACCTGCTGGGTCTCAGTATCTGGGCTGAAGCAGGAAGAATGGGAACCTGGGGCAGGTACGAGAGATGCCTACACCTGTAGAAAATGGTACCCCAACTCCAAGCAACTAAACAGTGGGAGAGGAGGGGAGACAAAAATCTGCAAAGAGTCACACGAGAACAGAGTACAGTGTGTAGAGACGAGAGTCCATTCAGTTTCCACGGAGACATTCACACACACTGTGATTTTATATTTATTCAGTCTGTCTGATATTTGCGTCCAAACAAAACTGTGAAAATTTGCATAAGTAGATTTTTTCTGCTATAATAGAAAGATAGCTAACAGACTGTGATGTTTAACTACAGCGTTTCTATGGTTTCCACCTAAAAATAGACTTCAGCTCAGTACTGATCTTTAGACAATAATTATGCATAACCTCTCGGGTTTTATCAGTGCACCTAAAGCTTTATATTTGTTTCTTGTTTCCACTTTATTTCTTGTCAGTTCACGTTTTCTTGACATATTAATGATTTTAACTACTCTTTTGTAAATATGTATACTACACATTGACTGAATGAGTACTGTTCATTCTCAGTACCCATTCATGTGAAAGCACAGAATAGTAAATGGTTATTTTGGCAGAAGAGTCTATCTCTCACACAGTTCACCCTATTGGAATATCTATCCTAAAGCCTTTATTCTCCTGAGAGAGATTTCCCACAGACAGGAGAGATTAGCAACAAGGGAGGAGGGATTACTTACTAAAGAGGGGAGATTATCAATGGAGAAGGGAGATTAATGACAAGGGGGGGATTAACATGAGAGGAGAGTTAATGGTACTGAGGGAAAGGAGATACAAAGGAGGAAGGAAGGCTTCTTTTTATATAGTTATAACATCGCTCAGAAAAGCATTGACACTAGAATGTCGGTGAATGCAAGATTGATCCAGCTATTAGCGATCCCACCCAACAACCCTTCACAACTGTAACATGGTCTAACTACATATCAGAAGATCTGTGTTCATCTATGTAACAACATTCATTACATTATAAAGTATTTTTTTCTTTGTAAAGCACTTGCGATATTTCTGATTAATCATCAGAAGTTATATAAGGGAAGTCTTTCTTTCTGTTTAATGCTGAAACATTTTATTTAAGAAACCCCAAGGCAGAAGGTAAAAAGGACCTTAGGATAAGACCTATCTGAGTTGAAAAACATGGAGAAGATTCAATGGGCCAGATTTTGCTGCAACAGGACATCTACTGCCATTAGTTAAACCTGCCCCTGCACCATTCAGCTCAAAACATTTTGGTCCATTAAGTTGTTGAAAGTGTAAGCTAATAACAGTGCAGCGAGGATAACTGAGCAATTTGAGAACTGAGTGAACAGAACAACCAACAGAGTATCTCTTTAAAGAAAGGTGCGAGGAGGACACATAGAGGCAGCAAAGGGGCATAGGCAGGTTAAGTGAGTGGGCAAGAACTTGACAGCCAGAATATAATTTAAAGAAATGTGAAGTTGTGCACTTTTATAGGAAAAAATAGAAAAGCAGAATATTTGTTAAAAGGTGGCAGACTGGAAAATGTTGGTATTCAATGGGTCTTGGGTGTCCTTGTACATGCTTTGCAGAAAGCTAACATGCAGTCACTGCAAGAAATTAGGAAAGCAAATCATATGATCACCTTTATTACAAAGGGATCAGAGTGTAAGAATAAAAAGCCTTATGGCAATTGTACAGATCCTTGGTGAGACCACAGCTGGAGTACGGTGTACAATTTTGGTCTGTTTACCTAAGTAAGGACATACTTGACCTAGATGGAGAGCAACAAAGGTTCACTAGACTGATTCCTGGAATAAGGGGATTATCCTATGAGGAGAGATTGAGTAGAATGGGCCTATATTCTCTAGAGTTTGGCAGAATGAGAGGTGATCTAATTGAAACTCTTAAGGAATGACAGGGTAGATGCTGGGAGGCTGTTTCCCTGGCTGGGGAATCTAGAAGTAGGGGTCACCGTTTATGAATAATGGGTTGGCCATTTCAGACTGAGATCAGGAGACACTTCTTCACCTAGAGTTTTGAATCTGTGGAATTCTCTACCCAGGGAACTGTGGATGCTCAGATGCTGAGTATATTCCAGGTGGAGATCGCTAGATGTTTGGATAATAAGGGATGTGGGGATCGGGTGACAAGGTGGAGTTGAGCTAAAAGATCATCCATGAATTTATTGAATGGCAAAGCTGTTTCATAGCTGAATGGCCTATTCCTGCTCTTTTTTCTTATGCTCTTATGTAATCAAATTTAAGAATGGGAAATAAATACTGGAAGGACTGAGAAGGAGAGTTAAAAATCTATATCAAATCAGGTACAGAAAGAGAAGCAAAAAGAGGGAAAGAAATATTTCATTGAGAGAGAAAAGAAGAGGCAAAAGAGGGGAATAAAATCACATTTCCAAAGTCTTTCTGAAAAATTCTAAACCTAAAGGAGTGAAACTCCAGACTTGTACTGGTTAATTTTTGGTGCCAGAGAGGTTGGTAAGCAGTAATTACTATTATCGTGTCATTAAAAGGGTACTTACACTTGTAATGACAAGACTTAACTTACTGTGGTTAGTTTAACGGACAATTAATGGGTAAATAGAACAACTTTCTAAACAAAGAACCGGGAGGCTGAGGATGAGATGCTATTTTTGCGAAGCTAGTGGTGGAGCAGCACAACTCGCACAGAAACTTGTGGATATTCACATTTTATTGTGCATCTGCCTCTGTACCATTTTATCTAGAAATAGCGGCAAGCTTTTCTGTTATTTTGACAGCAAAATCTGGCCCGACAAATCAAGAATGTGACACCAAGTTTGTGCTTTAAAAGGCAGCAGGTTGTAAGAAAAAGGGGATAGTAAGGGAGCTGAGGAGCTCCACAGTGAATACTGCAAGTGAGAGAAAGAAAGAAAGACTTACATTTATATAGCACCTTTCATGACCACCAGACGTCTCAAAGTGTTTTACAGCCAATTAAGTACTTTTGAAGTGTAGTCACTGTTGTAATGCAGGAAACACGGCAGCCAGTATGTGCACAGCAAGCTCCCATAACAGCAATGCGGTAATGACCAGATTATCTGTTTTTGTGATGCTAATTGAGAGGAAAATATTGGCCAGGACACCAGGGATAACACCCCTGCTCTTCTCTAATTAGTGCCATGGGACCTTTCACATCCATCTGAGAGGTTAGACAGGGCCTTGGTTTAACATCTCATCCAAAAGACGGCACCTCCGACAATCACAGAATTGTTACAGCATAGAAGGAGACCATTCAGCCCGTCATTCCGTGCTGGCTCTCCGAAGGAGCAAATTACCTAGTGTCACTCCCCTGCCTTCTCGCTGTAGCCCTGCACATTCTTCCTTTTCAGATTACAATCCAATTCCCTCTTGAATATCTCGATTGAACCTGCCTCCACCACACTCTCAGGCAGTGCCCTGGAGTGTCAGCCTAGATTCCTGTGCTCAAGCTCTGGAGTGGGACTTGAACCGAGAACCTTGTGACACAAAGGCAAGAGTGTGACGAACCGAGCAACAGTTCCTACCAATGAAATTATTCTAAGGGTTCTTTGAATTGCCAATGGATATCAATGAAGAAATAATGATTTAAATTATGAATGTCATTTCCATTCTCTTCTCTTTAAGTTCCATTGTATCAGCACAGCTTCTCTGTATCGCTATATTATCAATGAGAGGAAACCATTCTCATTGATATCGTAGGTAGAAGGAGGAAGGAAGATTCACCAGCAATCTGAACTGACAGCAGAGTTCTCCAGCAATATAGAGCAGTGGCAATCTACTGATAACATAAAGCACTGGTAGGCTTTACTAAAAGAACAATGCAATCCTTACTAAAAATATCACTCCAACATTGAGAACACATGAGCAGGGGTCGAAGAAATAAACCAAGAATGTAAGAAATAGGAGCAGTAGGCTATATGGACTCTTGCTCAGCCATTTAATAAGAGGCTCTTCTACCACAATTCCACTTTCCTGATCTATCTTCATAGCCCTTGATTTCCTTTGAGTCCAAAAGTCTATCGATTACTGTCGTCATGCTGGGCCCCCACCTGCCAAGAATGAGGCACATTAATTTTGTCATGAACATTAATTTTGAACTGTTACTGGAGTGAGGGGAGGACTTGTTAAACAGATCAGCCATAGCTGCAAAAGACATTTGCATATTAACAGATGGTGTTTGGAAGGACAAAGCAGCCATTATAGAGATAGAGAGATAGAGAGAGATACAGCACTGAAATAGGCCCTTCGGCCCACCAAGTCTGTGCCGACCATCAACCACCCATTTATACTAATCCTACATTAATCCCATACTCCCTACCACATCCCCACCTTCCCTCAATTCTCCTACCACCTACCACATTCTCTGACATTCAACGCACAATGGGCTTTTGATCACGAGATGTTGAAGGTGGGGGAGTTCGCATTGCAGGCTGACAGCTAAGATGGCCGAATACACAAACGGACAAGTTCAAACCATGACTCAGCTGCTGGGCAACTCTAGTTTTTTGAATTTGTACAAACAGTTTGGGCAGAAAGCTGATTGCTCCTGGACTAAGAAGATCTCTCCTGTCTGCTCCCATCCCTTTCTCACAAGCCTCTGAATCTACTGAAGACACATGAACCTCAAGAGAGAAAAGTCTCCAACAGTGAACAAAGTTTAAGAAGAATACTAGGCCCCAACGAAAAGCAAGATCTACCTACAATCAAGAACTCTACAGTGAGCTCGAAGAACCATAACAACTCCTCAGATATTGCCTCAAACATTTCCACTTTATTTTTCTTCTGCTCTTTACTGTCTCTGTTTGCATATGTGTATCATGTATGCCTGCTAGCGTGGGCACGTCGTGTATCCATAGGCGTCAACCGAATTAGAGTTTAAGTTTAATAAATTTCAACTTTTCTTCTTTAAACCTAAGGAAGCCTGTTTGTGCTGGTTTATTTGCCTTATAATTGGAAAGAGGTGAACAAGGATTCACCAAGGAGGAGCTAAAAACACAATGTGTTTGAAAAATAAAACCCTGTTACAGTAAGACCAGGTGAAGGCTGAAAGGGACCCCTAGACCCCTTTCTCATCTGGTTGTAACACTGTCTTGAATATATTATTTGACTGAGCATCCACAACCCTCTGAATGAAGAAATTTCTCTTCATCTTAGTTCTAAATGGCTGACCCCTTATCATCAGACTGTGACCCTTAATTCTAGTCTGCCCTGCTTTCAGAAACCACCCTATCAAACCCTCTAAGAATTTGATACATTTCTATGAGAGCACCTTTTATTCTTCTGAACTCCAGAGAGTATAGGCACATTTTGCTCAATCTTGTCTCTTAGGGCAGAACTCTCATCCCAGGAATCAGTCTACAAGGCAAATATAAAAGGAATAAATACAATATAACTATTAATTCAGAGCTCCCTCCACTGATTTAGATTAAAGTGTCAAATTCTTCAATGGTGAACTGAAAACGCCAACAGGCTTTTCACAAGAATTCGATTTGTCACATAAATGCTCGTCTCTATTATAAATCTTTTAGAATAAAGAAATCAATAGCTATCACTGCATGCCTCCTAAAATTCTAGTGCTGGATCCAACACTTAAAAGCTGCATTGTCCTAGAATTGCTTTTGTCTGGCAATGTAATTCCCTGCCAAAGGAAAAACGAAATGAAAGAACAATTCTCTTAAAGCTTCCCTCTGTGAGACTTTCACAGTGAAACTCTACTGAACACCCATATGAATCACTGCATTTGTCACATCAGGAATTTGGCTGGGTATAGACTCATTTCATTCGCTGTAGTTTCACCTCAATCGTATTTCGAGTCTTTTCGTTTTTATTTCGGTAAGTGAGGGAGTTCTGGTCTTTGACAGAGAAAGTAAATGGATCATTACTGCTGTTCAAGTGGAAATGACTTACAGTACACAATGGGAGACATCCCTGTCTGGTATTGTGTGCCTTTGTGTCAACTCATGTACATGTACAGTACACTGTGGGAACATTCCTGTCTGGTATTGTGTTTCTCCGTGTCAGCTCTTGTAGATGTACAGTAAATAATGGAAATATTCTTGTCTGGTCCTGTGTGCCTATTTGTCTATTATCAATTATCACAACTCTCCCTCGCACATCTCTTCTCAACACATCAGTCCCCCATCTGCACTTAAGAGGAAACCTACATTATGTGCTCAAGTTTGACAGTGGGGCTTATAATCCCAACCTTGTAACTCAGAGAAGAACTGAAAGAAAAAAAAGAAAAAGTATATATATGAAAGGGAGAAAGAAAAATTCAAAGGGAATCTGTCCAACCAATGTTCCCTGTTCCTACCATTCTTTCCAGTCTGCCACTGGAATTTGTAAGAGGGCTTTTGGCTTCAGAATGTTTCATGAAAATCATGAATCAGTGATTCAGAAAGGTCAAGCTGAGCTGCAGTGGAGGTCTGTCCTAGCTTGGTACTTTCAATGTAATTACACTTCTCTACTCAGAGAAGAACTGAAAGAAAAAAAATAAAAAGTATATATATGAAAGGGAGAAAGAAAAATTCAAAGGGAATCTGTCCAACCAATGTTCCCTGTTCCTACCATTCTTTCCAGTCTGCCACTGGAATTTGTAAGAGGGCTTTTGGCTTCAGAATGTTTCATGAAAATCATGAATCAGTGATTCAGAAAGGTCAAGCTGAGCTGCAGTGGAGGTCTGTCCTAGCTTGGTACTTTCAATGTAATTACACTTCTCTAAGTTGTCTGCCTCTGGACCCTACATCTGATTTCCGTTTCATTACAGAAGCAGAAGCCAGTCATTTAATTGTCCAGTCACTGCTCACATTAAGCTGCTTTCATCGGCAAAGTCTTGATGAATAGCTGGTCCTAATCACACCAGATGGTTGTGTCATTGGTTCAAATCCATTCAGTTCCCAGAAGCAGCTATCTTTTTATTCTATTCCCATAAGTCCCAGAAATTGCCCTGCAAATAAAGACATTGCCCATGAATGCAGTGGTACACATTGGAAGCACATAGTGGGAACAGCTGCTCTCACAGCCTGTGATTTTCATTCCATTAAAATGAACAGTCAGGAAATCACAGACACTGTGAGAGAAATGGGTTTCAATTCAAATCAATTCAATTCATGGGGTATTGGCATCAGTACTGGGGAAAGAGGGAGCTCTACCATTGGGATGGCCTTCACTTGAACCATGCTGGGACCAGTGTCATAACAAATCGAATAACTAAGGCTGTAGAGAGGGCTTTAAACTATATACTGGCACTGGTTGGGCAGGGGGTGAGGGGGGGGGGGCAGGGAGGGGTTGGTGGTGGGGATAGAGTTCAAGTGAGGGAAAATTTAGAAAGTTAAAGAGAAAGGACAAGGCAATGGTGCAGGGTGGTGATATGGGTAATGATAACCAGACTATGACAGGAAGGAACAGAGCTTATAAACATTAGAGTGCACCAGCAAATAAGGTTAGATAAAGAAAAATGGCAAAAAGATATAAATTAAAGGCTCTTTATCTGAATGCATCCAACTTTCATAACATTGAATTGATGGCACAAATAGAAATAAATGGGCATGATCTGACAGCCATTACAGAGACATGGTTGCAAGGTGACCAAGGTTGGGAACTCAATATTCAGGGATGCTGACATTTCAAAAGGATAGGCAGAAAGGAAAAGGAGGCGGGGTAGCTCTGTTAAGAAGGAATGAAATCAATACAGTGATGAGAAATGGTCTGGACTCAGAAGATCAAGATGTAGAATCAGTTTGGGTGGAGGTAAAAAATGGCAAGGGAAAGAAGTCACAAATGAGAGTAGTCTATAAGCTCCCTAACAGTAACTACACTGTAAGACAAAGTTTAAATCAAGAAATAATAGGGTACTGTAATAATCATGGGCAACTTTAATCTTCATATAGATTGAACAAATCAATTTGCCAAAGATTGCCTTGAAGATGAGTTCTTAGAATGTATTTAGAAGTTTCTTAGCATAATACATTGTGGAACAAACCAGGGAACAGGATATTTTAGATCTAATAATGTGTAATGAGACAGGATTAATTAATGATCACATAGTAAAGGATCCTCCAGGGAAGAGTGATCATAATACAATAGAATTTCATATTCAGTTTGAGGGTGAGAAACTTGGGTCTGAAACCAGTGCCTTAAACTTAAATGAAGGCAATTACAAAGGCAGAGCTGGCTAAAATGGACTGGGAACATAAATTAAAATGTAAGACAGTTGTTAAGAAGCTGTAGACATTTAAGGAGCTATTTCATAATTCTCAAAAAAGATATATGCCATTGAGAAAGAAAGACTCCATGAGAAGAATGAACCATCTGTTGCTAACTAAGGAAGTTAAAAGTGATATAAAATTGAAAGAAAAGGCATATACTGTTGTGAAGATTAGAGGTAGGCCAGAAGATTAGGAAAACATTAGAAACCAGCAATGGATGACTAAAAAAAAAGGAAGAAAATAGTTTATGAGAGTAAACTAGCAAGAAATATAAAAACAGACAGTAAAAGCTTAAGTATATAGTAAGGAAGAGAGTAGATAAAGTAAACATTGGTTATTGAGAGAATGGGACTGGGAAACAAGGAAAGAGCAGAGATTTTAAACAAGTATTTTATAACTGTCTTCATATCCCAATAATAGAAGAAAATCAGAGGGTAAAAGGGAGGGACGAATTAAAAACAATCATTGTCACGAGAGAAAAGAACTAGACAAACTTATGGGACTAAAGGCTGACAAGTCCCCTGGGCCTGATGGCTTGTATCCTAGGGTCTTAAAAGAAGTGGCTACAGAGGTCTAGGGCTGGGTTTTACGATGGGCAGACAGGAGCTGGCCACCGACGTAAAAGTTGGTGGCGAACCTGCATCCACCGAGTGCGGGGATCCAACTCGCATTTTACAGGTCTCCAGGTTTTAAGTGTTCAGAGGCGGGACTTCCACCCACTTGAGGGAGGAAGTCCCGTCTCATTGTGCTGCTGGCCAATCATCAGACTGGCAGTTCTTAGTCCCAGCAGCGCCACCGGGAGCAGTGGCCACCACTGGGACTGCAGCCCAGCCGAGGAGATGGAGCCGAGACCGAGGTAAGTTTGGTTTGCCTCACCAGGCAGATCAGTTGCGGCCCAGCGAGGAAAGGGTGGTCGTTTTGGGGGGCAGTGGGGCGTCTCGGGTCTTAGGGGTGGTTGGAGAAGCGGGGGTGGCCCTCAATAGGGCACCCTGTGCCCGATTGTCAGGCCCCACCCCCGGTGCACTGGAAGGCCTCCAGGTATCGCTGGCAGATGGAGTATAATGTGGGAAAATGTGAGGTTGTCCACTTTGACAGTAGGAATAGAAAAGCAGATATTATTTACATGCAGGGAGACTACAGAATACTGCGGTACAGAGGGATCTGGGTGTCCTTGTACACGAATCACAAAAGGTTAGCATGCAGGTACAGCAAGCAATTAGGAAGGCAAATGGAATGTTGGCATTTATTGCAAGGGGTATAGAGTATAAAAGTGGCAAAGTCTTGTTAGAAATGTACAGGCATTGGTGAGACCGCACTAGAATACTGCGTACAAGTTTGGTCTCCTTACTTAAGGAGGGATATACTTGCATTGGAACCAGTTCAGAGAAGGATCATTAGGCTGATTCCTGGGTTGAAGAGGTTGTCTTATGAAGAATGGTTGAGCAGGTTGGGCCTTTACTCATTGGAGTTTCGAAGAATGAGAGGTGATCTTATTGAAACATATAAGATGCTGAGGGGGCTTGAAAGGGTAGATGCTGAAGGGATGTTTCCCCTCATGCAGGAATCTAGAACTAGGGGGCATAGTTTCAAAATAAGGGGTCTCCCTTTTAAGACGGAAACATGTAGGAATTTCTTCTCTCAGAAGGTCGTTAATCTTTGGAATGCTCTTCTCTAGAGAGCAGTGGAGGCTGAGTCATTGAATATACTCAAGGCTGAGTTAGACAAATTTTGATCTACAAGGGAGTCAAGGGTTATGGGGGGAGCAGGCAGGAAATAGGAGTTAAGGCCACAATCAGATCAGCCATGATTTCATTGAATGTCAGAGCAGGCAACTCCTGCTCCTATTTCTGATGTTCTTTTGTTCTTATGTAGTCACCATCCTCTGTGATTCGCAGTTTAATCAAAATAGTCTTTTCCCCGTCCTTCTTCTAGATTTACCACAAGCGGTGATTAATATTTAAATCTGGGCATGTGAGCTATGATGAAAAATAGTGGACTTACGCTCATAAAGGGCCTCCCTTGTTTACTTTAACATGAGGAAGGTGTCAGGAGAAAAAACTGAACCATTTGATGTCAGGTAGTAACAGGAGGAAGCTTGGCTGTGGTGCCATGTATGGACGACCAGCTTTCTGATTCTCAGTGTCGAGCCTCAATGTGGGCTGAGGCACTGAACGGTAGCCGGGTGCCCATGGAGCTGTAATGGGACGTGAATCAGCACCTCCGGGAGAAGGTGGAAAATTCAGGAAACGAGAACCGTAATGTGGAGCGTAATTGTGTACAGAATTGTCCCAATTATTCAGCTCCTAAATGACCCGGTGAGGCCACGTAACAAACAAGAGTTCAGCATCAAACACTGCCCTTTGTGATGCAGGAGACAGGGGAGTCGGAGAGCCAGTTTGTTTGTCTTTCACTCCTGACATTCAAAGTCCAGACCTGCACAAGCTACAGTTCATCAATTAATTGTGCAGCCGGGAAAATGTCAAGGATGAGACATATCCCATCATCCAACATGATTGCAGACTAGGCTAAAGATTATGAATGATTGGGAAGAAAATAAAATGCTCCATGTAACTGGAGCCTCAGGCAAATATAATGAACAAAATATCCCTTTGATGTTGCCTTACGCTAAATGACAAATATCGTAAAGAGATGTCGAGTATATGGGCATCATTCCTCAAGTCATTAGCTGTTCTTCGAAGTTAAGAGTAGTCAACTTTGCTTTCACACTAACTGTATCACTTGGGCACCAGAACAACACTCAATGGCCTGGAATTTGCAGTCAGTGGGGAAGCTCGTTTGCTGACTACTGACCTTGAAGAAAGCTGCCTTCAAAGATCTAGCAATCTTTCCACATTGCCAATGACAGATTAAATCTAGTGCCAAGTCAAGAGGATCTACCAGTGTGCAGCAGTAGTGATGCCAGCAAGCAGGGAGGCAACCAAACGAATTGAAGTATTCGCACACAGCAAACCAGGAAGCTGAAAGTACTTAATTCACCTTAATTTTAATTTTCAGATAGCGAAATAAATATGGCTGTGTTAAGATAGAAACTAAAATAAAGATAAACAGATTTGTTTAAAAATAAAAAAAGTTTATAAGATATGTGGAATTTGTAATCATTGCAGAGAAACTTAACATGCCATAAATATAAAATTAGCTTTTCAGGGTGAGTGAGGGTGTTTAGCAGTAATGATGAAGTTAGCACAGCGTTAAAAACCCAGTTACAGCTCAATCAACAAGGTTCTTACAGCGAGACTAACAGCATTAGATTGGAAGTTATATCAAGTGAGCTAGGTCAAAATTCTTATTACAAGCATTATGCAAATCTATATAAATTAGCATAATCTTTTTAAACTTAAGAGTGTAGAAATTTTGAATATAGCAGTATGCAAAGACTGGCTAAAATGCACATTGGTTTTCTTAAGATCTTGCTTTAAGTAATGCTAACTATCAAACTGAATGACTTCAAGCATTCGATATTGCTTAATGCATGTCATATCTAACCTGGGAATCTATAATAGACATTGTGGAAGGAAGTTAAACTGGGTGATAGTGACAAGAATATAATTCAGATGCTCCACCAGGTTAATCATTGGTTTTGAGATAAACTCAGGTGTGGAACAGAACTTTAAGACAGTAACAACTTGACTAAAAATTAACTTTATGCTAATGCTTGACCAAATTACCATCATGCCTTGAGAGCCGAGGCTGTTTGATGGGAAAACCACTGGCTTCTGACAAAAATAGCTAAACTGTAATATTCTGTAGTAATTATGTTTTCCCAGACAGTGCAATCAAATTGAACAAAGCCATAGGCCGGAATTTTACATCGGGGCGGAGGCCCTGCCCACTGGCCAAAAAGTCGGGCCGAGTGCATCTCTGCCCTGCCTGGAAGCCACGCCGTAATTTTAAGTGGCCCAGGCCAGTAATTGGCCTCAGATGGGACTTCCGCCCCTTTGAGGCAGGAGGTCCCGCCTCCAATATCTGCTGACCAATCAGAGAGTTGGCAGCCCTTCAGTCCCAGCAGTGCCACTGGAGCAGTGGCCATTGAAGGGGCTGCACCCAGTGACAGGAACAGCAATGGAGGAGGCTCCGGAATAGAGGTAAGTGTGTGGGTCCTCATCGGGGAAAAACAGCTTGGCCCTGGTGAGGCGGGGAGGGGGGTGGGTTGATGGATGGGTGGAGGAGGTGCTCCAGTGGGTGCAGCTTGTGTTGTGGGGGCCCTCCATGGGTCACATGGTGCCCGATCAGGAGGGCGCCCCCAGCCCACAAGGAGGCCGTCAGATTTTACTGGCCAGCCTCCACAGCTGATAAAGTGGTCTGCCGCTGGTAACATACAGTGGTGGTAAGAGGGAGCCCTTAGGTGGAACATAATTAGCCACCTAAGGGCCTTAATTGGCATGGGGTGGGCAGGTGGTTTGTCATCTCCTCCGCTGCGCATAAAATTTCAGCAGGGGCGAGAAGGCGATGGGAACGGCACCCCCCGTCCTCCCACTCAATTTTACACTCCCCTGCCTCCAGCCTGCTCCCACCAGAGCCGTAAAATTCCAGCCATAGTGTTCAGAGATGAAACACCTGTGCTTGAAACGAGGGAACAGTTCTTGAGCCTTGAGAATTAACGAGGTTTGATAAGGTACTAACAACAAACAATGGCTGGTGGGCTAAAGGCACAAACTTGTTTGGAACAATGCCAATACAGCCGAGTCAAGCCGGAGACTGGAGGGTAAAGAACCGTCCCCAAAAACCCCCAACTGATGGAAACTGATTGAAGGAAGTTTAAAGAAGATTGACGTTGCCGGACTGGACTTTTTCAAACAAAGGACTCCATATTTGATAGGGTATTGTGGCCTAAAACAAATACTAATTGGACTGTAAGCTACTGTCAGTATACTATCTTGTCGCTCCCTAGCATTAGAGTACAAAAGAAATTGCTAAAGAAACTTTTGTGTTGCAACGTTCAGTTTGGGCTCCGCCAGGGCCACTCAGCTCCTGACCTCATTACAGCCTTGGTTCAAACATGGACAAAAGAGCTGAACTCCAGAGGTGAGATGAGAGTGACTGCCCTTGACATCAAGGCAGCATTTGACCGAGTATGGCATCAAGGAGCCATAGCAAAACTGAGGTCAATGGGAATCAGGGGGAAAACCCTCCGCTGGCTGGAGTCATACCTAGCGCAAAGGAAGATGGTTGTGGTTGTTGGAGGTCAATCAACTGAGCTCCAGGACATCACTGCAGGAGTTCCTCAGGGTTGTGACCTAGGCCCAACTATCTTCAGCTACTTCATCAATGACCTTCCTTCAATCATAAGGTCAGAAGTGGGGATGCTCGCTGATGATTGCACAATGTTCAGCACCATTCGTGACTCCTCAGATACTGAAGCAGTCCGTGTAGAAATGCAGTAAGATCTGGACAATATCCAGGCTTGGGCTGATAAGTGGCAAGTAACATTCGCGCCACACAAGTGCCAGGCAATGACCATCTCCAACAAGAGAGAATCAAAACATCTCCCCTGGGCATTACCATCGCTGAATCCCCCACTATCAACATCCTAGGGGCTACCATTGACCAGAAACTGAACTGGAGTAGCCATATAAATACCGTGGCTACAAGAGCAGGTCAGAGAATAGGAATCCTGTGGCGAGTAACTCACCTCCTGACTCCCCAAAGCCTGTCCACCATCTACAAGGCACAAGTCAGGAGTGTGATGGAATACCCTCCACTTGCCTGGATGAGCGCAGCTCCAACAACACTCAAGAAGCTCGACACCATCCAGGACAAAGCAGCCCACTTGATTGGCACCCCATTCACAAACATTCACTCCCTCCACCACCGACGCACAGTGGCAGCAGTGTGTACCATCTACAAGATGCACTGCAGCAAGGCACCAAGGCTCCTTAGACAGCACCTTCCAAACCCGCGACCTCTACCAACTAGAAGGACAAGGGCAGCAAATGCATGGGAACACCAGCACCTGCAAGTTCCCCTCCAAGTCACACACCATCCTGACTTGGAACTATATCGCCATTCCTTCCCTGTCGCTGGGTCAAAATCCTGGAACTCCCTTCCTAACAGCACTGTGGGTATACCTGCCCCAAATGGACTGCAGCGGTTCAAGAAGGCAGCTCACCACCACCTTCTCAAGGGCAATTAGGGATGGGCAATAAATGCTCTCCTGGCCAGCGACGCCCACATCCCATGAATGCATTAAAAAAAAACTGTTGAGAAGGAGTGACTCGGTCTGTCACCAGACAACTACAATCAAAGCGAAGTTAACCGCTCTACGGTTTTTGCAGATATTTCACTTGCTTCATATTTTGAACAATTTATTATTAGCGCCAAATAGTCATCCATCGTACAGTACAGGTTCATATTACATGTTTTGATACATTTTGGTTCAACATAATATTGTTGGATAATTAGAGTCATAGAGAGATACAGCACTGAAACAGGCACTTTGGCCCACCAAGTCTGTGCTGACCATCAACCACCCATTTTACTAATCCTACATTAATCCCATATTCCCTACCAACACTAGGGGCAATTTAAAATGGCCAATTTACCTATCAACCTGCAAGTCTTTGGCAGTGGGAGGAAACTGGAGCACCTGGTTGAAACCGCCACAGTCACAGGGAGAACTTGCAAACTCCACACAGGCATTACCCAGAACCAAACCCAGGTCACTGGAGCTGTGAGGCTGCGGTGCTAACCACTGCGCCACTGTGCCGCCCAGAAGTTTGAGTGCACTCCATTATTTCCTGTACTTCTCATGTATAAACCAGAATAAGTAGACCAAAAGGTTCTACAGATATAGCCGTCCACAAAGTGAAATGAATAAGGAGTAATGGAACAATCAAATCTTAAGGGAATATTTTTGGATGAATTGGTTACTAAATATGTTGCATGGAAATTATCCCTCGGAGGGGGGAGGGGGAGTCCAAGAAGGTCCACTCTGTGAATTACCCTGGAGGAGGGGTGGGTACAAGAGAGACCATCAGCAAAGCAGAATAGTGGATGCAGGGGTACACTTGCATGCAAGGAATGGTCCCAGTGGAAGGAACATGGGTGTCATTGGATAGTGGTGGAGAGAAGGTTGCGATAGAGGACCTGGTAATAACTGACCCCCACCTGAACCCCCACCTGAGAAAAGAAATAAGTTAAAAAGGCTCACAACAAAAATTAAAACTGCTATGAAAAAAGGAATAGCTGACATGTTCTGTTTTTAAGGAAAGGCAACTGGATTCTGTATTCAGTATCTGTGTATGAGAGAGGTGGAGAGCTTCCCGAGTTGCGAATGAAAATTTGTTTTTTAAAAAAAATTCTGTTTGCTGGAGATTTACACCCTTCTCTGCAGAGCTAAAAGTCATTAACCCTTTGTAGTCTTGCCTTCAATGTTGGAAGCATAAGTTTAGTTTTGCAATTGTGAAAGACACCAAAGTGTTTGCTTTATAAGAGATAAGCTTCAGCCTTGAAGCCTTGAAGATGTCTGGCAGAAATCCAGTTTAAACTTTCCAAAACACTATGCATTAATTGTACTGGAGTTTTTGTTAAAAAATACTGCTATTGTTTTTTTTTGCAATGTAATTTAAAGACATCTGAAATTGATAAAATGCCTTAAGGGAGAAAAAAACATAAATAATCGAGATACGGGAAAGATTCTGGCCCCTTTTATACTGTTTAAAAACTGCAAGTTTGCAGCATTGTTGCTTTAAGAAACTGGTGTGAAAGTTTCAGAGTTCACAAGCTGTGCAAAGCTCTGCCCTCTTTAACTCTTTATGATATAAGAATGTTGAAGGTTTCATTTAACTGTGAACGCTAACTTTTCCTTTAGTTTTATTACAGTCATTTGGAAGGCGCCTGAAGAAAGCACAAGAAAAATTAAGTAATTTATCTTTTCTTTTTTAGCATGTGCTATTCTATTCTGTGTTTAGTTAATAAACATTGGTCTGTATTGAATTGGAATTATTAAGGTTAACTAACCTGTTAAGTTGTGGAAACCAGGTTTCCATTGTGGCAAAGTGAAATCCTGGTTATTATGATAAAGTATGTGGGAGTCTTTAATTCTTGATAATATGGCTCACACATCTAAAGCTTGGCAGTTTTGAATTTAAATATTTAATGGTGTAAGTTGGAATTTGGGATATTTGTTATACCAAAAAAAAATCTTGGGTTAGAAACCTCTTACAAAAAAATGCTAAAATGTTTGGAAACAATTGGAGTTTAATTGAAAATGCTGTCTTCTCTAAGGAGAATGTTTTTCCTTTGAAATGACAATGTTACGAATGTTTTTTTTTTGTTTTCAATTCCTAAGGATTAAAAAAAACTTGTGTCACTTAAAAAAGGTTCTAAGACTTGGGAAAACAATTTAAAATGGTGCTTCGTTCGTCTTTGATCAGGAAGGGAAAAAAATTACGTAAAGTGACACAATTGCGTGCATCTGAGAATGTTTTGCTCTGTCCTCTTGTAAACAAGCAGCGAAGTTAACCCTTTCTGCTGACAGCTTTTAAAATTTAATTCACCACATATTTGTATTGCTGAGTGTAAATTTATATATTGGACACAATTAAGTCTCAAGTTTCTAAATTGATAGATATGACTGGAAAAATTAACCTATTGGCATCCTGGGCAGAGTTACAATGGATTCTTTGTGCTTTTTAAACAGATGACAATGGTTTCCAGAGCTGCATGAGTCCAAACCTCAGCAAGAGATTGAAACGCTTTTGAAATTTAAGAAGTTTACCTGCAGACATCAAATGTCACAGCATGGTGATGATTTAAACTAAATGCTTTGCCTTTTAAAGACTTGACCTTGATCTATGCAGTCCATTTGTTATCTTCTGAGACAAAGTTCTCGAGAAGGGGAGACACCTCTAAACTGATTGTGAACCCTGTTGTCTCTGATGTAAAAACACCATGTAAAATCACTAAGCCTGAGCATCATTGCTTCAGAGATGGGAATTGATAAAATAAATTGATATGTGTTGCTAATTTCACGCACTCAAAGGGAAATTTATCTGAAATTTAAGGGATAATCAAATTTTCATTTAAAAGAAACTAAAAATTAAAAACAATCTAGGTGATTCCTGAGTAACAAAAAAAAAGGTTTCTTTTGGGGAGAAGTAAATTGAACTTTGACAACGCCTGTCAGCTCAACAATACTCTTATTTGAATTTCAGGTAATTTTGAAATGATAAAATGTCAGGCACAATTTAACAGGTTATTTTTGAGAAATAAAAGGTCATCTAAAATAAAGAACAAACAAAATGTGCTAATGCCTGGAATCAAGTGGGAATGTTTGGTTTCTGTTTGAAAGATATGAGAATATTGTATTGGACAGTAAAGTTTCTCCAGGCCCTTGAATGAGGTGAAATGGTAACTAATGGGATGTGTAAAATTGAATGAGAGGAAGTGATTTAGGATAGAAGATAGAGACAGGGAAAAACACACCACCAAATGGGAATTGGAAAAATCACTGGGGTGCAATTTAATGGAATATATAAATGTGGTATTAATGTACATTCTAATGAAAGGAAAGTTTAGATGGGACTAGTAAATTGATAGCTTTCTCTTAGAGATGCTTGCATCTTTGCCTCTGAACTTTTTAAGATAACTGCATTTGCTGATAGTCGGGCCACTACCTCAGACATTGGAACTATACAGGGGGAGAAAAGCAAAGATCTTCAGAAAGACATCCCCCCTTAACCCTTTGATAAGATCATCTGAGAGTCCAAGAATGGCTTGTATCGGATGGCACATGTGGCATGGGATACCGGTATGTGTGCAGATGTGGTTTGTTACACATGAAGCAACTAACACGTAGAAATGCATAGTGAATCTGCACTGAAGAACGGGTCTCAGACATGCTCAGTTACTTGACAAACAGCATGACATGAAATGGTTAATGTAGTCAATAGAGTGAGATAATATTCTTTAAAATTACCAAGGCATTAGCACATACACCATAGAGGAACTGACGTTAAAATAATCAAGATAGAATTAAACACACCGGTACTGGTCAGAAGGCGTAAAATTAAATTAAAGGGATACACAATTTGGATTGGGTCAATTGAAGGCTAGGAAGATATAGTATTTAGTAAAAACTATCCAGAAGATGCATACGGGTAAAGTGAGTGCTGGAAAATCTTTTAAGTCCATGCTTGATCTGTTGCTGGATGCATATGCACTTGCATGGTAATATTTTAGAATTGGTGGCCCTTGTTGGGGTATTTGTGCGGCTGGGGGCAGGCCCTCGAGAATATTTGCAAGCTGTTTATTAGAATAGCACTTAATTAGGAAAGGTAACTGTTAGAATACTGCTAATTCACATAAGCAAGTAGATATTCTTATAGAAGTTGAGTTAGAAGAACAATTACACCAGTATGTTATAAGAAAACTAGTCATTATTGATTATTGTGGTATTCTTACTAATTGATCTGGTATGATGAAATCAAAAGAGAAAGCAGAAACAATTGTTCAAAAAAGTGGCAAAGGGCTGATCGAGAATGAATCTTGGAAGTGTCTTAATGGATTAACAAAAACATTCACTTAGACATTTGAGGGGGGAATGTAAAACAGTAACGGCTTAACTAAAAATTAACTTTACGCTAAAGCTTGACCACATTAGCATCATGCCTAGAGAGCTGAGGACAGTTTGATGGCAAAACTATTGGTTTCTGTTAAAACTTGCTAAACTGTAGTATTCTGTAGTAATTGTGTTTCCCCAGACAGTGCAGTCAAATTGAACAAAGCCATAGTCTTCAGAGATGAAACATCTGTGTTTGAAATGAGGGAACCAGTCTTCAGCCTTGAGAATTGATGAGTTTTGATAAGACATTAACAACTAAGAATGGCTGGTGGGCTAAAGACACAAACACTTTGGAAGGATGCCAATGCAGCCGGGTCCAGCCGAACATCTACCCCCAACTGATGGAAACTGACTGATGGAAATTTAATGAAGATTGACACTGCCAGGGTGGGCTTTTTCAAACAAAGGAACCTAGGAGTATAGGAATCCTATAATTTTTTTTATTTATAGATACAGCACTGAAACAGGCCCTTCGGCCCACCAAGTCAGCACGGTTTTGTGACGGGTAGGTCGTGCCTCACAAACCTTATTGAGTTTTTCGAGAAGGTGACCAAACAGGTGGATGAGGGTAAAGCAGTGGATGTGGTGTATATGGATTTCAGTAAGGCGTTTGATAAGGTTCCCCACGGTAGGCTATTGCAGAAAATACGGAAGTATGGGGTTGAAAGTGATTTAGAGCTTTGGATCAGAAATTGGCTAGCTGAAAGAAGACAGAGGGTGGTGATTGATGGCAAATGTACATCCTGGAGTTTAGTTACTAATGGTGTACCGCAAGGATCTGTTTTGGGGCCACTGCTGTTTGTCATTTTTATAAATGACCTGGAAGAGGGTGTAGAAGGGTGGGTTAGTAAATTTGCGGATGACACTAAGGTCGGTGGAGTTGTGGATAGTGCCGAAGGATGTTGTAGGGTACAGAGGGACATAGATAGGCTGCAGAGCTGGGCTAAGAGATGGCAAATGGAGTTTAATGCGGAAAAGTGCGAGGTGATTCACTTTGAAAGGAGTAACAGGAATGCAGAGTACTGGGCTAATGGGAAGATTCTTGGTAGTGTAGATGAACAGAGAGATCTTGGTGTCCAGGTGCATAAATCCCTGAAGGTTGCTACCCAGGTTAATAGGGCTGTTAAGGCATATGGTGTGTTAGCTTTTATTAGTAGGGGGATCGAGTTTCGGAGCCACGAGGTCATGCTGCAGCTGTACAAAACTCTGGTGAGACCGCACCTGGAGTATTGCGTGCAGTTCTGGTCACCGCATTATAGGAAGGATGTGGAAGCTATGGAAAGGGTGCAGAGGAGATTTACTAGGATGTTGCCTGGTATGGAGGGAAGGTCTTACGAGGAAAGGCTGAGGGACTTGAGGTTGTTTTCGTTGGAGAGAAGGAGGAGGAGAGGTGACTTAATAGAGACATATAAGATAATCAGAGGGTTGGATAGGGTGGATAGTGAGAGTCTTTTTCCTCGGATGGTGATGGCAAACACGAGGGGACACAGCTTCAAGTTGAGGGGTGATAGATATAGGACAGATGTGAGAGGTAGTTTCTTTACTCAGAGAGTAGTAGGGGCGTGGAACGCCCTGCCTGCAACAGTAGTAGACTCGCCAACTTTAAGGGCATTTAAGTGGTCATTGGATAGACATATGGATGAAAATGGAATAGTGTAGGTCAGATGGTTTCACAGGTCGGCGCAACATCGAGGGCCGAAGGGCCTGTACTGCGCTGTAATGTTCTAAAAAAAAAGTCTGTGCTGATCAACAACCACCCCTTTATACCAATCCTACATTAACCCCATATTCCCTACCACATCCCCACCATTCTCCTACCACCTGCCTACACTAGGGGCAATTTACAATGGCCAATTTACCTATCAACCTGCAAGTCTTTGGCTGTGGGAGGAAACCAGAGCACCCAGCCGAAACCCACACAGACACAGGGAGAACTTGCAAACTCCGCACAGGCAGTACCCAGAACTGAACCCGGGTTGCTGGAGCTGTGAGGCTGCGGTGCTAACCACTGCGCCATTGTGCCACCCTGAAGACTCAGCATGTGACTTTTTTCATTCGTCCTTGGGAGGTGAGTATCATTTGAAAGGTCAGCATTTATTGTCCATCCTTAATTGCCTTTGAGAAGGTGTTGGTGAGTCACCTTCTTGAACTGTTGCAGAAATGTTAAAACCATGTTGTAAAGATACATCCATAGTGTGTGGGTGTACACAGTGCTATTTTCTGTAGCAGTTTGATACAACTGCATGGCTTGCGGCAACATTTCAAAGGGCAGTTAAGAATCAACCACATTGCTGTGGGTCTGGAGTTAAATGTAGGCCAGACTAGGTGAGGATGGCAGATTTCTTCTTCTGAAGGTCATCAGTGTGGTGGAAGGATCGAGAACAAGAGGGCACAGATTTAAGGTAATTGGCAAAAGAAGCAACAGCAGCATGAAGAAAAACTTTTTTTCTGCAGCGAGTGGTTGGGATCTGGGATGCACTGCCTGAGAGGGTGGTGGAGGCAGGGTCATTCGAGGCATTCAAGAGGGAATTGGAGTGTTATCTGAAAATGAAAAGTGTGCAGGGCCACGGGGAGAAGGCACTAGGTAAATTGCTCTTTCAGAGAGCCGGTGCAGACATGACAGACCGAATGGCCTCTTTCTGTGTTGTAACAATTCTGTAGTGGACCAGATGGGTTTTTAACAACAATCTGGTAGTTTCATGATGATCGTTATTAATGAGATAAGCATTTTATTCCAGATTTATTAATTAAATTTAAATCCTAACAGCTGCCCTGGTGGAATTTGAACTCATGTGTCTGGATTATTAGTCGAGTCACATTACCATTATACTACCATTCCCCCTAATAGGGCATATCAGCCTAAAACAAATATTAATTGGACTGTAAGCCACTGTCAGTATACTATCTTGTCCCTCCCTGGAATTAAAGTATAAAAGCAACTGTTAAAGAAACTTCAATGTTACAGATGTACAGAAGGAGTGTCTTGGCCAGTAACTAGAGAACTACAATCAACGTGAAGTCTACCGCTCTCGGGTAATTGTAGGTATTTCTCCTGCTTCATATTTTGAATAATTTATTATTAGTGCCAAATAGTCATCCATAGTAGAGTACTGCTAGATGGCTTTAAGCAAACGTTCATGTGGGAGGGCCTTCAACAGGCCCACAAATGTTAAAAGATGTGTTTCCGGCCTTTTAAAGACCTTTCTTGTAATTTCTTTTCTCTACTGTATTTAGCTTTTCATGAGCTTTTGTGACTTTTTTTTGGCATTTGGTCCCAGCTCCAATTTATAATACCAGAGGGTTACCAATAAGGATCCAATGAACTAACATGTCTGGAGGAAAATGAGATATGAAGGGATTCAGATGGGTCAGACTGGATGAGAGGGACTCCATGCATTATCTGAAGAGAGAAGTAACGTACCTTGTTTCAGGAGGTGTTACATAATTAGAGGCTCTTCTTCTAAATGAGCCTGTACCAGCAGATCCCAGTGACATTACTATGAGATGTGAAGGACAGATGGAAGGTTCTTCAGATCCACCTCAATCCAACATGTCACCTCATCCAAAATTCTGCTGTTCATATCCTAACTCACACCAAATTCTGTTCACTCGTCACCCCTGTGCTCGCTGACCTACATTGGCTCCCAGTCCAACAATACCTCAATTTAAAAATTCTCATTCTTGTGTTCAAATCCTTCTGTGGCCTCACCCGTCCCTATCTCTGTAAACTTCTCCAGCCCGACAGCCCTCTGAGATATTTGTGCTCCTCCAATTCTGGCCTCTTGTGCTTCCCCAATTTTGATTGCTTCACCATTGGTGGCCGTGCCTTTAGCTACCGCGACATTAAGCTCTGGAATTCCTTCCCCAAATCTCTCAGCCTCTCTACCTCACTCTCCTCCTTCAAGATGCTCCTTAAAATCTACCTCTTTGATCAAGCCTTTGGTCATCTGTCCTGGTATTTCACTGCCTTGGTGTCAAATTTTGTCTGATAACGCTCCTGTGTAGTACAATGGTTCATTTTACTACATCAAAGGTGCTATGTAAATATAATTTGTTGTTATCACGCTCAAGATTGTACTGCATGAAAGGAGGTTGCCAGTGTTGCCTTTTTAGCTGCAGCAACTAAGATGCAACGAAGATGGTACCTACTATTTCTGCAGGTCATGGCAAAGCTACTGTGAGATCTGCCTTCTGCAAATCAGTAGAGTAGCAGATATGAGCAATGCTGTCTGCTGAAAGGACACGTAGGAATTGTTTGACGATAAAAGACCAAGGTCCTTCTTGTTATCTCCGATGTCCTGGCCAATATTTATCCTTCAATCAACAGCACAAAAATAGATTATTTGGTCATTATCTCATTGCTGTTTGTGGGAGCTTGCTGTGTGAAAATTGGCTGCAGTATCTCCTACATTACAATGATGATTACACTTCAGAGTACTACATTAGATGTTGAGCACTTTGAGACGTCAGTTGTTTGTCAAAAGTGCTATATAAATGCAAGTCCTTTTTTTTCTACTAGCCTAGTAGTCACATGATACAATGATAATGGAGTTATTGACTAATCACAGCAATCAATTTCTATCAATGAGTCTACACCAGACCCAGACATGAGGTGAGCAAAATCCAGAGTGGGGGAGAGCTTTGGGAACCATAGGTCTAAAGTCACCTGTTTCTCTCAAGCATGCTACACTCAACACATGTAATGACTGAGATTACTCAAATGCAGCTACCTTGCACAGAGAGCATGTGAATGCAGAGACAGTAACAATCAGTTCTGGCCTGAAGCTTGACTGCACCTTGCAGGCAGTACTGGCCTGTAGGATGGGGTCAAAGTATCTAGGTATCAATGCACCAACATTTCCCCTCCTAACAGCACTGTGGGTGTACCTACATGCCAAGGACTGCAGCGGTTCAAGAAGGCAGCTCACCACAAACTTCTTGAGGGCAATTAGGGATGGGCAATAAACGTTGGCCTAGCCAGTCACACTCACATCCCATGAATGAATTAAAAAAGGCAACTTGTGCAGCCTTACTCTTGAGTTCAGCAGCTAACATGAAGCTAAGCATGGACCTTTTCCATCAGTTACCTGCAGACAACAACATTTCAAACAGCTGCAGCACTTTTCGAAATGACATTATCTGAACTGAGTTCTGAACACAAGCTATTGTTCATTACTACCAGACTCACTGTCTCCTGTCTTCCATTTCAAAACTTAGCAAATAATTAATAGCCTCTATTTTTGACCTTAGCCATGTGTAACGTATGAAATAAAAAGGGAAATTTCTATTTCCATCACATGCAAAGGAAGCTTTAGGTTACATCAAATCTATGCTATAGCTGATTTGGTCCTACTTGATGGAAGAGTGTAGAGGGTGCTTTAGTCTGTATCTAATGTGTATGGTATCTGACTTGGTCCTACTTCTGTGAGGGAATATCACTCTGTATTTAATTTCACGTTGTTGCTGACCTGGTGATGCCTAGGTGGCCAGTGTGGCAAAAACATTATTCTGTGGCTAACGTACACTGTACCAGATGGTTTGTGGGAGCATATACACCAGCATAGATCTGTTGGACTGAATTACCTTGCTCTGTGCTGTAAATACAGTGTACCCTGTAGATCTTGCAATTTGGAGTAACTTTATGCCCCATTGTTATTGATTTTCCTTTAGTGACACGATCATAGTAACTTTACAGCAAACCAAATATGAATAATTGAGTGAAGATCTGCCTGATTGGTCCTTTTTCTGTCAGGGGCGAGGTTTTGATAGGTTTGCAGCTTGAGAACATAAGAACATAAATAATAGGAGCATGAGTAGACCATAAGGCCTCTCGAGCCTGCCCCACTATTCAATATGACCATGGCTGATCTTCTGCCTCGACTCCACTTTCCCGCCCGCACCCCATATCCCTTGATTCCGTGAGAGGTCAATCTAACACTTGGCCTAATCCTCACAGTTAATCACCACATGGGCTCACCAACGAAATAAATCAGGAAATTACTGGTTTCTTGGAGGCAATGCAACAAGGGATCGTGCTGTAGATTACTTTGGGTTTGTCAGTTTTTTTGTCTGGTATATGTCAAGCAGCAAAGGATGGAAATCCCAATCAGTCAGTGTGGAAAGGATCCATGGTTCGAAAATGAGCATTGAAAAATGTCTGTTGCAGTACTAAAGATTTATCCCTAGATGTCACTGGTAGGCTTAGCAAACTCTATTGACTCCATTATTTTGTATTTACAAAGCATGAAAAAAACCTCCTGAGGAAAATTTATCCAATGGACACTGAGCCACACATGCCTGGAAAGTTCCCAGGTTTAATTCTGATCTACACGGCATTAGCTAACGTCAGCTGGCCAGTTGTAGAGAATCCTACATTTGGTCTCCATATCATTGAGTTTGGGAAGGGAAGAAGTGCTCCAGATTACTCTCTAATAAACTCTCTACTTGTTCTTATCAGGTAAGAGCAGGATCGGGCTCAGCTGTAGTGCACGCCATGGATAAATAGCTTGTTGACATACACCGTCTAGAAGCTCGCATTAAGAATGACCTCTTGGGTGAGGTACCAGATGGAAGCAATGTAATCTTACCCAGTCAGGAGTCAGTATCTCCAATAGCAAGGGGAAAATGAAAAATTCTCCATCAAAACTATCAGGAAGTGATGAACAGACTGAGGGTCTTTTCTCTCGAAAGGAGAAGGCTGAGAGGTGACCTGATAGAGGTCTTTAAGTTAATGAAAGAGTTTGATAAGATAGATGTAGAGAAAATGTTTCCACTTGTGAGGAGAACAAAGCTAGAGACCATAAATATAAGATAGTCACTAATAAATCCAATAGGGAATTCAGGAAAAACTTTACCCAGAGAGTGGTTAGAATGTGGAACTTTCTCCCACTAGGAGTAGTTGAGGCGAATATTATAGATGCATTTAAGTGGAAGCTAGATAAGCACATGAGGAATGAATGGATAGAAGGTTATGTTGATGGGGTGAAATGAAGAGGAGTGGGAGGAGGTTCATATGGAGAGGGGAGGTGGTGGCATAGTGGTAATGTCACTAGACTAATAATTCAGATCCCCAAGGCTAATGCTCTGGGGACATGGGATTGAATCCCAACACGGCAGATGGTGGAATTTGAATTCTATCAATAAAAAATCTGGAATTAAAAGCTAATCTAGTGGTGACCATGAAACCATTGTCATTTGTTGTTAAAACCCATCTGGTTCACCTTTAGGGAAGGAAATCTGCTGCCCTTACCTGGTCTGGCCTACATGTGACTCCAGACCCACAGCAATGTGATTGACTCTGAAGTGGCCTAGCAAGCCACTCAGTTGTATCAAACCACTACAAAGCCTAAGAAAAGGAATGAAACCGGATGGACCACCCGGCATTGACCTAGGCACCGGAAAAGACAATGGCAAACCCAGCCCTGTTGACCCTGCAAAGTCCTCCTTACTAACATCTGGGGGCTTGTGCCAAAATTGAGAGAGCTGTCCCACAGATTAGTTAAGCAACAACCTGACATAGTCATACTCGCAGAATCATACCTTGCAGACAATGTCCCACATACCACCATCACCATCCCTGGGTATGTCCTATCCAGATGGCAGCACAGTGGTATACAGTCGGGAGGGAGATACCCTGGGAATCCTCAATATTGACTCCTGACCCCATAAAGTCTCATGGCATTATGTCAAACCTGGTCAAGGAAACCACCTACCACCCTCCTGCAGATGATGAATCAATGCTTCTCTGTGTTGAACACCAATTGGAAGAAGCACTGAGCAATGGCACAAAATGTACTCTGGGTGGGGTTTTCAATGCCTGTCACCAAGAGTGGCTCAGTAGCACCACTATTGACTGAGCTGGCTGAATTTGAAAGGACATAGCTGCTAGACTGGGTCTGCGGCAGGTGATGAGGGAACCAAAAAGACGGAAAAACCTACTCGACCTCGTCCTCACCAATCTACCTGTCGCAGATGCATGGCAGTGCACATGATAGTATTGGTAGGAGTGACCACCACACAGTCCTTGTGGAGACAAAGTCCCATCTTTACACTGAGGATACCCTCCATCATGTTGTGAGGCACTACCACTGTGCTAAATGGGATAGATTTCGAACAGATCTAGCAATTCAAAACTGGGCATCCATGAGGCACTGTGGGCCATCAGCAGCAGCAGAATTGTATTCAACCACAATCTGTAACCTCATGGCCAGGCTTATCCCCCACTGTACCATTAACATAAAGCCAGGCGACCAACCCTGGTTCAATGAAGAGTGCAGGAGGGCATGCCAGGAGCAGAACTAGGCATACATAAAATGAGGTATCAGCCTGGTGAAGCTACAACACAGGACTTCTTGCATGTCAAACAGCGTAAGCAGCATGCGATAGACAGGGCTTAGCAATCCCATAACCAACGGCTCTGCAGTCAAAGAACAAAGAACAGTACAGCACAGGAACAGGCCATTCGGCCCTCCAAGCCTGCACCAATCTTGATGCCTGCCTAAACTAAAACCTTCTGCACTTCCGGGGACCATATCCCTCTATTCCCATCCTATTCATGTATTTGTCAAGATGCTTCTTAAACGTCGCTATTGTACCTGCTTCCACCACCTCCCCGGGCAGCAAGTTCCAGGCACTCATCACCCTCTGTGTAAAAAACTTGCCTCGCACATCCCCTCTAAACTTTGCCCCTCACACCTTAAACCTATGTCCCCTAGTAACTGACTCTTCCACCCTGGGAAAAAGCCTCTGACTATCCACTCTGTCCATGCCACTCATAACTTTGTAAACCTCTATCATGTTGCCCCTCCACCTCCGTCGTTCCAGTGAAAACAATCCGAGTTTATCCAACCTCTCCTCATAGCTAATACCATCCAGACCGGGCAACATCCTGGTAAACAACATCCTCTTCTGCACCCTCTCCAAAGCCTGCACATCCTTCTGGTAGTGTGGCGACCAGAATTGTATGCAATATTCCAAGTGTGGCCTAACTAAGGTTCTGTACAGCTGCAGCATGATTTGCCAATTTTTATACTCTATGCCCTGACCGATGAAGGCAAGCATGCCGTATTCCTTCTTAACTACCTGATCCACCTGCGTTGCCACTTTCAGTGATCTGTCACATCCAGTCATGAATGGCGGTGGACAATTCAACAACTGACAGGAGGAGGAGGCTCCACAAATATCGCCATCCTCATTGATGGGAGAGTCTAGCACATCAGTACATTTGCGTCCATCTTCAGCCAGAAGTGCCGAGTGGATGATCTATCTCGGCTTCCTCCTGAGGTTCCCAGCATCACAGATGCCTGTCTTCAGCCAATCCAATTCACTCCACGTGATATCGAGAAACGGCTGAAGGCACTGGATACTGCAAAGGCTATGGGCCCTGACAACATTCCAGAAATAGTATGGAAGACCTGTGCTCCAGAACTAGCCACGCCCCTAGCCAAGCTGTTCCAGTACAACTACAACACTAGCATCTACCCAAAAATGTGAAAAAGTGCCCAGGCATGTTCTGTACAAAAAGCATGACAAATCCAACCCGGCTAATTACCACCCTATCAGTCTACTCTCGATCATCAGCAAAGTGATGGAAGGGGTTGTTGACAGTGCCGTCAAGTGGCACTAGCTCAGCAATAACCTGCTCACTGACGCCCAGTTTGGTTTTTGACAGGGCCACTCAGCTCCTGACCTCATTACAGCCTTGGTCCAAACATGTACAAAAGGGCTGAACTCCAGAGGTGAGGTGAGAGTGACTGCCCTTGACATCAAGGCAGCATTTGACTGAGTATGGCATCAAAGAGCCCCAGCAAAACTAGAGTCAATGGGAATCAGGGGGAAAACTCTCCGTTGTTTGGAGTCATACCTAACGCAAAGGAAGATGGTTGTGGTTGTTGGTGGTTAGTCATCTCAATCCCAGGACATCACTGCAGGAGTTCCTCAGGGTCGTGTCCTAGGCTTAACCATCTTCAGCTGCTTCATCAATGACCTTCCTGCCATCATAAGGTCAGAATTAGGGATGTTCGCTGATGATTGCACAATGTTCAGCACCAGTCACAACTCCTCAGATACTGAAGCAGTCGGTGTAGAAATGCAACAAGACCTGGACAATATCCATGCTTGAGCTGATAAGTGGCAAGTAACATTCACACGACACAAGTGCCAGGCAATGACCATCTCCAGCAGGAGAGAATCTAACCATCTCCCCTTGACGTTCAATGGCATTACCATCACTGAATTCCCCACTATCAACATCCTGGGGGTCACCATTGACCAGAAACTGAACTGGACCAGCCACATAAATACCGTGGCTAATAGAGCAGGTCAGAGGCTGAGAATTCTGCGGCGGGTAACTCACCTCCTGTCTCTCCAAAGCCTGTCCACCATCTACAAGGCACAAGTCAGGAGTGTGATGGAATATTCTCCACTTTCCTGGATGGGTGCAGCTCCAACACTCAAGAAGCTCGACACCATCTAGGACAAAGCAGCCCGCTTGATTGGCACCCCATCCACCATCTTCAAAATTCACTCCCTCCACCACCAATGCACAGTGGCAGCAGTGTGTACCATCTACAAGATGCACTGCAGCAACGCACCAACGCCCCTTAGACAGCACTTTCCAAACCCGCGACCTCTACCACCTAGAAGGACAAGGGCAGCAGATGCATGGGAACACCGCCACATGCCATCCTGACTTGGAACTATATCGCTGTTCCTTCACTGTCGTTGGGTCAAAATCCTGGAACTCCCTTCCTAACAGCACTGTGAGTGTACCTACACCCTAAGGACTGCAGCGCTTCAAGAAGGCAGCTCACCACCACCTTCTCAAGGGCAATTACGGATGGGCAATAAATTCTGGCCTATTCAGCAATGCCCACATCCCACGACCGAATCAAAAAAAACACCAGCACGGACCAGTTGGGCCAAATGGCCTGTTTCTTTTCTGTTAACGCGGTGCAACTGACTGTAAAAGACATTTGGGGTTTCAATGCACCAACATTTTCTGAACCCTGTATTACTATCCTGAATATTGAACATGTAAGTGCAAATGGACCCCGAGTTTCTCAATGCTAGACCTAACAATGATTGTCACAGACTGGAAATAGTGGAGGGCCTCACTGTGGTCTATAAACAGCTGTGTGTCAGGTCAAATGGATGAAGTGAATAACATTGCAGCACACAGACAGTTGTAGCCTGGGATTTTAAATCATTAATGCTGTTGTCCAGTTTTGAAAACATTCCTGCTAAGACTAACGGCTGTCAGCATGCTGAGTGCACCTTGTAAAGATGTCTGTATACACAGGCCCATTAAAGAAGGCTTGCAATTTTTCATTTTCAAATGTTGTCTGAGGCTTTCATCTGATATGAGACAGTGGAACTGTGCTGGCAATTAGTCTTTAAAGGCTACTTTGCTTCATTGAACTATGTGTCCATCAGTTGGCAAAAGCCTATAAGCTCAGGTCTGTGCTCAGAATTTGAAGC
Source organism: Heterodontus francisci (assembly GCF_036365525.1). Lineage (NCBI taxonomy): Eukaryota > Metazoa > Chordata > Chondrichthyes > Heterodontiformes > Heterodontidae > Heterodontus > Heterodontus francisci. Next base: position 71,296,952 of record NC_090395.1, on the reverse strand, counting down.
ATTGGTGATAAAATCAGAAATAGAGAGAGAGAGAGAAGGAAAGCAAGAAAGACTTACATTTATATAGCAGCTTGCATGAAGTACTCTTTAAAATGTAGTCACTGTTTTATTGTAGGAAACATAGCAGCTAATTTGAGCACAGCAAGCTCCCATAAGCAGTAACGTGATAATGACAAGATAATCTGTTTCAGTGATGTTGGTTGTGGGATAAATATTGGCCAGGACACGGGGACAATTTGCCTGCTCTCATTCATCTGCTGTATTTTTGGAGAGGGAATGGATGGCAAAGGACCTGGGCTCAATGCCAACTTAATCTGATGGGATGAAAATCTCCTTTCATTGCCAGCTGTAATGGTTGTAAGTGAAGTGCACTTAAAGCAGCATTAATGTAGCTCCAAGTAAGAGAGTTCACGGCATGAAAACGTTCAAACTTTCAGCTCTAAATGGCACTAAATCATAAATATGACTGCAAAAGGTTGGAAAGATGGCTAGTGTATGTCCATACAGATGTTTTATGATTCAGTTTTTTCTCCTGGTGCTATGGTTATTGTCATGCGAGGCTCCCACCTGCCAAGAATGAGGCACATTAATTTTGTCATGAACATTGATTTTAAACTGTTATTAGAGTGAGGAAATGACTTTTAAACAGATCAGCCATGGCTGGAAAAGATAGTTGCATATTAACAGACAGTGCTTGTGTAGATAAAGAACCATTCCCTGACACATTCAACCCACACTGGACAGTGAAGGGGTGGAGAAGTGCATTCTAGGGCCTGCTGGGGTAATGCAATCCACAGGGGCCAAGACTGGTTGGATCAGCTGGTCACATGACTGACTGGCTGTTCCAGTGGTCTTTTGAACTAGTCCCAGAGAGTTTGAACTGAGAAAGACTGTTTGCTCCTGGACTGAGAAGATCTCTCCTGTCTGCTCCCATCTCTTCCTCACAAGCCTCTGAATCCACTGAAGACACATGAACCCCAAGAAAGAAAAGTCTCCTACAGCGAACAAGGTTTAAGAAGAATACTGGGCCCTAATGAAAAGCAAGATCTATCTGCAATAAAGGACTGTACAGTGAGCTCGAAGAACCGTAACAAAAACTCTTCAGATATTTCAACTCCAACTTTTCACTTTATTTTTTCTTCTGCTTTTTTCTGTCTCTATTTGCATGTGTGTATCATGTATGCATGCTAGCCTGGGCTCATCGTGTATCCGTAGGCATCAACCGAATTAGAGTTTAAGTTCAAGTTTAGTAAATTTCAACTTTTCTTCTTTAAACCGAAGAAAACCTGTTTGTGCTGGTTTCTTTGCCTTATAATTGGAAAGCGATGAACAAGGATTCACCAAGGAGGAGCTAAAAACATGGTGTGTTTAAAATTAAACCCTGTTACGGTAAAAGCAGGTGAAGGCCGAAAGGGAACCCTAGATCTCTTTCTCACTGGCTTTTGTGCTCCTTCATTCTGTGTTTGGTTCAGATATTTTCAACTTTCACATTTCAGGCTATTGTTTTTCGCTGAGCCTCAGCTTTCTACATAATTAGGGTCCAACTACAAAAATTACCAACTATTCCAAATTTTGCAAATCAGCATGGTAAGAATGGGCACTGGCTGTCTTGCTAAATCTTGGCAAAAAATCCAGATGCAATATTGGACTATGTATGTTGAATGCCTGGTTGACCATGGGGAGCATCATGGACTATTCTCATGCAACGTTCACTTTCCAGCATATGCCACCAGATGGTGAATAGAGCAGAGAACCTCACTAGTTTTCACTTCCTCCCTAATTTAGAGGCATTGTGGTCAATGGTAGAATGCCCCATATTGATTGATTTGGTTGAGACCAGCAAACTCAGCAGAGAAATGGATCAGGAACCCACTTGGCCTGTATGCCTCAGTGTCAAACTGGGCAGTGTATTTACCTACTGAATCATACAGCAGAATCATCTATGATACGTTTTCTGGCCTGTGATCCCTCGAGTATAGAGATTCAAAGGGTGGATCTAATTGAAGTATTTAAGATGGTTGCAAGATTTGATTGGGTAGATGGAGGGGATCTATTTTGTCTGATGGGGCGAGTTCAGAGGAAGGGGCATAATGTTAAGATCAGAGCTAGGCTGTTCAGGGGTGATGTCAGGAAGCACTTCTTCACAGAAATGGTAGTGAAAATCTGGAACTCTCTCCCCCAAAAAGCTGTTAAGTCTGGGGGTCAATTGAAAACTCCAAATCAGAGATTGATAGATTTTTGTTCGGTAAGGGTAATAAAGGTTATGGAACCAAGGAAGATAAATGGAGTTAAGATATGGTCCAGTTATGATTGAATTGAATGACAGAATAGGTTTGAGGGGCTGAATGGCCTCCTCCTGTTCAACAACAACAATAATCATTTATTTAGCACCTTTAAAATAGGTTGTTCTTGTCTTCCTAGACTTGCACGTGACCCGACATACTCCCTTTGTATCTTTCTGTTTTAATTTCAATTAGGGGGCAATGTTGAGACCACAAAAACAAATCCTCTTCCTTCAGAGGGACCCTACGTTGCTGTTGGTCCAGATGTTCCTGGTTCTCCAGTCAGTTACCAATCTGCTTAGTTCCAGACCTGTATAAATGCTTGGCAAAAACTTTTTTATTCAAAATTTTTAAATAATGGGTGGCAGAAAATACTCAGGGAACTTATGGCAATTATTTTCTGCTAACCTGTACCTCGAACAGATTGCAAAGTCCTTATGACGGGAGACAGGATACAATGTGAGTAAGATATAAAGCACAAACTAGTAAGACCCTGGACAGGAAACTTGCAAATCAGGGCTCAGAATAGATTTAGTGCATGATTAAATCTTTACAACACATCATCATTTTAGAAATGTACCATAATGGAGTTGGAAAGTGAAGCTTTGCCAATGCTATTTAAGCCAGTGGAAATGTGCCAATAAACCAACCAATCTTTCTATCGCTTTATGTGCCCATGCACATAAATTGACTTAGACTATGATCACAGAACTAAGACACGTAGAAATGTAGTCTTTCTGCCCCTTAAATGTATATTCAGTGATATTCAGTACTAATCTAGCTGACGTCAGCTGGGCAATGCCCTCAGTATCACTGAACTAGGGAGAGATAAAAAATCTGCCACGATTCCCATTCCTGACTTGGTCGCAGATTTATTATTTTCTTCTAGGAGATGGTCAGACTAAGCAGGTGGGTTTGAGAAGATGCTGAACATAGAATCATAGAAGGGCTGCAACACAGGTGGTCATTCGGCCCATCGTGTCCATGCTGGTTTACTGCAAGAGCAACTCAGCTAGTTCCACCCCCTTGCCTTTTCCCCATAGCCCTGCAAATCTGTTCTCTTCAGATAGTTATCCAATTCCCTTTCAAAAGCCACAATTGAATTTGCCTCCACCACACTCTCAGGCAGTGCATTCCAGAACCTACCCATTCTTGCGTAAAAAGGTTTTTCTCATGTCGCCTCTGGTTCTTTTCCTGATCACTTACAGTCGGTGACCTCTGGTTCTCGACTCTTCTACCAATGGGAACAGTTTCTCGCTATCTATTCTGTCTGGACCCCTCATAATTTTGAACACCTCCATCAAATCTGCTCTCAACATTCTGGAAAGAACTGTCTGAGAGTCTGGTGATAACTGGAGCTTAAGAAAGCAATTAGGAGAGCAAAGAAGGGATATGAGAAAGCTCTGGCTGGTAAAAGTAGGAAAAATCCCAAGATATTCTATAAGTATATCAATGGGAAGATGATAACCAAGGAAAGAGTAGGACCCATTAGGGACCAAGGGGGAAATTTGTGGGTAGAGCCAGAGGACATTGGTAGGGTGTTGAATGAATACTTCACATCTGTCTTCACCCAAGAGAATGAGGATGTAGATATGGAACTTAGAGAGAGAGAGACTGTGAGGTTCTTGAGCAAATTGTCATAGGGAGTGACAAGATATTGGAGGTTTTGGAAGGCTTAAAAGTGGACAAATCTCCAGATCTGTACGATTTATGTCCCAGGATGCTGTGGGAGGCGAGGGTGGAGATTGCAGAGGCTCTGACCCTAATTTTTAATTCCTCTCTGGCCACAGGGAAGGTGCCAGAGGACTGGAGAACAGCTAATGTGGTCCCACTATTTAAGAAAGGTTGTAGAGATAAGCCAGGGAACTACAGACCAGTGAGTCTTACGTCACTGGTAGGGAAACTATTGGAGAAAATTCTGAAGGAGAGAATCTATTTCCACTTGGAGAGGCAAAATTTGATATGAAATAGTCAGCATGGCTTTGGCAGAGGGAGGTCATGCCTAACAAATTTGATTGAATTTTTTGAGCATGTGACCAGGTGTGTAGACGAGGGTAGTGCAGTTGATGTAGTTTACATGGATTTCAGCAAAGCCTTTGACAAGGTCCCACATGGGAGACTTATCAAGAAAGCAAATGCACATGGGATACAAGGTAACTTGGTAAGGTGGATTCAAAATTGGCTTAGCTGTAGGAGACAGAGAGTGATGACAGACGGCTGTTTTAGTGACTGGAAGCCAGTGTCCAGTGGTGTACCACAGGGATCTGTGCTGGGTCCCCTATTGTTTGTCATTTATATGAACGACATAGATGACTATGTGGGGGGTAGGATCAGTAAGTTCGCGGATGACACAAAGATTGACCGAGTGGTTAACAGTGAGGTGGAGTGTCTTAAGTTACAGGAAGATATAGACGGGATGGTCAAATGGGCAGAAAAGTGGCAGATGGAATTTAACGCTGAAAAGTGTGAGGTGATAAACTTTGGAAGAAGTAATGTGACATGGAAGTATTCAATGAATGGCCTGACACTGGGAAGTTCTGAGGAATAAAGGGACCTTGGCGTGTTTGTCCATAGATCTCTGAAGGCAGTAGGGCAGGTAAATAGGGTGGTGAAAAAGGCATATGGGACACTTGCCTTTATCAATCGAGGCATAGATTACAAAAGCAGGGAGGTCATGTTGGAGTTGTACAGAACTTTGGTAAGGCCACAGCTGGAGTACTGTGTGCAATTCTGATCGCCACATTACAGGAAAGATGTGATTGCATTGGAGGGGGTGCAGAGGCGATTCACCAGGATGCTACCTGGGATGGAACATTTAAGCTATGAAGAGAGGTTGGATATGCTCGGGTTGTTTTTGCTGGAGCAGAGAAGACTGAGGGGTGATCTGATCGAGGTGTACAAGATTATGAGGGGCATGGACAGGGTGGATAGGGAGCAGCTGTTCCCCTTAGTTGAAGGGTCAGTTACGAGGGGTCACAAGTTTAAGGTGAGGGGCGGGAGGTTTAAGGGCGACTTGAGGAAGAACTTTTTTACCCAGAGGGTGGTGACGGTCTGGAATGCCCTGCCTGGGAAGGTGGTAGATGCAGGTTGCCTCACATCCTTTAAAAAAGTACCTGGATGAGCACTTGGCACGTCATAACATTTAAGGCTATGGGCCAAGCGCAAAAGGGATTAGGTAGACAGGTCAGGTGTTTTAATGCATCGGTGCAGACTCGATGGGGCGAAGGGCCGAAGGACCTCTTCTGCACTGTATTATTCTGTGATTCCGTGCTTCTGTGAGACAGATTCAATCGCGGCTTTCAAAGGGGACTTGGATAGTTACCTGAACAGAAAAAATTTGCAAGGCTACAGGGAATAGAAAAGGGAGTTGGACTCGCTGAGCAGCTCTTACAGACAGTCGACAACAACATGACATGAAGAAAGGCTTCCTTCTGTGCAGTTACCGTTCTATGATTCTATGATCTCAATGTGTTTCACTCACACACAGTGTAATTGTTAAACAAATACAGCAACAATTCTGTCCTTGCAATGCTCATGATCCATCTCACAGTAAATGGCCAGTTAATTTGTGTTTGGCGACACTGGTTGAAAGAAGGATGTCGGGAGGGACAACCACAGGATGCACTGTTCTTCTTCGAACTGTGTTTTCAGTACCGTAGGACTGAACCTTGCTTTAATGTCTTGACCTGAAGGACATAATTTCTGACAATACAATATTCCTGCATATGAGTAGCAGCCTGTGTTATGAGTTCAAACACGATATGGGGCTCTAAAGGATTCTAACCCAGGGGGAAGAATTCTACCAACTGAGCCAATGCAACACACAGATAATGGATATTCAAGATTCTAAATACAACTGGTCCCAGAACAAAACATAGAAATATGAAATAATTCAGCACAGCAACAATGAGGAAAAATCTATCTGGTTCGTGGAGATTATTTCTTAAAGGAATATCATAGAAAAATAGAATCATAGAATGGTTGCAGCACAGAAGGAGGCCATTCAGCCCATCACGTCCATGCCAGCTCTCTGCAAGAGCAACTCAGCTAGCCCCACTCCCCTGTCCTTTCACAGTAGTCCTGCAAACTGTTTCTCTTCAGATATTTATCCAATTCCCTTTTGAAATCCACGGTTGAATCTGCCTCCACCACACTCTCAGGCAGTGCTTTCCAGGTCCTAACCAATGGCTGTGTAAAAATGCTTTTGCTTATGTTACTGTTGCTTCTTTTACCATTCACCGTAAATTGGCGTCCTCTGATTCACAACCCTTCTGCTAATGAGAACAGTTTCTCTCTATCAGCTCTGTCTAGACCCCTCATGATTTGGATCAGCTCTATCAAATCTCCTCTCAAACTTCTCTTCACTAAGGAGAACAACCCCAGATTCTCCAATCTATCGCTGTAACAGAAGTCCCCCTCATCCCTGGAACCATTCTTGTAAATCTTTTCTGCAGCCTCTTTAAAGCCTTTAACAAAAACAAGAAATGCTGGATTCACTCAGCAGGTCTGGCAGCATCTGTGGAAAGAGAAGCAGAGTTAACGTTTCGGGTCAGTGACCCTTCTTCGGAACATTCCGAAGAAGGGTCACTGACCCGAAACGTTAACTCTGCTTCTCTTTCCACAGATGCTGCCAGACCTGCTGAGTGAATCCAGCATTTCTTGTTTTTGTTTCAGATTTCCAGCATCCGCAGTATTTTGCTTTTATTTCTTTAAAGCCTTTATTGTGAGATTTGCTCTACTTTACTGAGGAGGCAAAATGTGCATTATCTGACTAATACACTGTGTTAATGTTTTTTAAAGTCATTATGTTATGAGATTCTACAATACCATTAGGTCAGCAATAACAAGTATTTTAGTAAATTAATCAGATATTTGAACCTAATATTATCCTGATAGATAATGTTAGAAGTAACTTAGAAAGCATTCTGTTCATTTAATTTTACTTTTTAAAAATTCTTTCATGGGTTATAAGAGCCACTGGCAAGGCCAGCATTTGTTGCCCATCCCTAATTGATCTTGAGAAGGTGGTGGTGAGCTGCCTTCTTGAACTGCTGCAGTACATCTGGTGTAGGTACACCCACAGTGCTGTTCGGGAGGGAGTTTCAGATTTTTGACTGAGCAACAGTGAAGGAATGGTGATATATTTCCAAGTCAGGTTGATGTGCGACTTGGAGGGGAATTTGCAGGTGGTGGTGTTCCCATGCATTTGCTGCCTTTGTCCTTCTAGGTGGTAGAGGTCGCGGGTTTGGAAGGTGCTGTCTAAGGAGCCTTGGTGCGTTGGTGCAGTGCATCTTGTAGATGGTACACACTGCTGCCACTGTGCATTGGTGGTGGAGGGAGTGAATGTTTAAGGTGGTGGATAGGTGTCAAACGAGTCCTGGATGGTGTTGAGCTTCTTGAGTGTTGTTAGAGCTGCACCAATCCAGGCAAGTGGAGAGTATTCCATCACACTGTGACTTGTGACTTGTAGATGGTGAACAATATTTGGGGAGTCAGGAGGTGGATTATTTGCTGCAGAATTCCCAGCCTCTGATTTATCTCATGCATCTAGAAGTCACTGACATCACTACTGGCATTCCAGTAACGGAAATAAGAAAAATAAGAAGAGCAAAGGGATACAGGTGAGCACATCATTAAAACCAGCATCGCAGGTCAGCAAAGTAATTAAATATGCTAACAAAGAATTGGGATTTATTTCTAGGGATATAGAATTCAAAAGTGCAGTTCCAACAACACGCAAGAAGCTCAACACCATCCAAGTCAAAGCAGCTTGCTTGTTTGGCACCCCATCGAACACCTTCAACATTCACTCCCTCCACCACTGATGCACAGTGGCTGCAGTGTGTACTATCTACAAGATGCAATGCAGCAACTCGCCAAGGCTCCTTAGACAGCATCATCCCAACCTGCAAACTCTACCACCTAGAAGGACAAGGGCAGCGAATGTGTGGGAACAGCACCACCTGCAAGTTCCCCTCCAAGCCACCCACCATCCTGACTTGGAAATATATTGCTGGGTCAAAATTCTGGAATGCCCTTCCTAACAGCACTGTGGGTGTACCTACACCAGATGGACTGCAGCGGTTCAAGAAAGCAGCTCACCACCACCTTCTCAAGAGCAATTAGGGATGGGCAATAAATGCTGGCCTGGCCAGCGATGCCCATATCCCATGAAACAAATAAACTTAAAAAAAAATCCAGATCACAAGAATACGATGTGTAAAAGAGTGGGCTGGGATGGATGAAGCCTCGGCCATGAAAAGGTAGAGTGGAACGAGGAAGAGGGGCGTAAAGGCAGGAACAGTTGAAAGAGTGTGATGCATGCACTGAGCTTCAGGTCAGGAGGAGTTTGTGACAGGACTGAGTCCATGAGTGGCTTTATTGCCAAAGGTAAGGATCTTGCATTCAAAATGTTGGCCCTACGTAAAGTTTCAAGGTTCCTTTAAGATGGAGTGATTCAAAAGGGCTAAATTTTCATCTTTCACATTTCAGAAATAGTCTTCAGCTCACTGGGATGACATACGTGGAACTATAGATGCAAGTCCCCACCAGTTGCTGCGACTAAAATGAATAGCCAGGAAATCATAGAGCTCATACTCAAATTCTCAATATGTATACCTGCACACAGAGCTCTGCTTGTAGAGCAGCAATGCTGTAAAGTTACTATGAAACAATAACTTATACTTTCTGATTATGCCAATTTACATGGCAGCAACTGGTGGGGAATTGTATCTGTGGTCCCAAGTATGTCATCCCAATGAGCTGAAGACTATTTCTGAAATGTGAAAGATGAAAATTGGCACATGCCTGCAACAAGCTGTGACCAAGCAACGATAGTCACACGTACGCATGCCTACATGCATGTCAGCATGTATGCCTGCACATGTCTGCATACATATCTGCTCACAGCTGCAAAGTTCCTCTTGCTGTATGATTGCCTTTAAGAGTGATGCCGCTTTAAGATCTTAGTATGCTAATGATCTAAGTACCAGGTCAGATTACTGGAAGCCAGATTCACCCTGCCACTATAACACCAAGAGGCAAGTTCTGTAAATAGTTAACTCTGTACTGTGTATAATAGTTTTGCTGTAAATAAACCTGCTTGAGATCTTCAACCAACTGAACTCCATGCATCTCATTTATGTCGCATCAGACAACATAAAAAGAACTCATTTCACTTCTCATCAGTGCCTCTGCACAGTTTACATTTTGCTAGTGGAGTTCACTGTCTTGCCAATACTGACTGACAAAAGAAAGTTTTAAAGTGAAGCTTTCTTCTCACCAGCAATGCCATTGGAGTTCTCATGTACCAATTCAGTTAAAGCTGAGAAGTGCTATCATACTGGTGCAGTGCTGAAGCACAGTAAGTCTATCTCCTGAATGTGAAATCCCACCATGTTTGTGATTTCAGTCCCTAGTTTTGCTACACCTGCTGCATATTTCTACCACCTGAAATTATCCCAAGTATCGTAATGTGCAAACCCTCCAAGATTTACAAAGATTAGATTTCCCAAAAGCCAAGGTTTACCCACAAGTCAAATCTGTAATACAAAAGTGGCCGAGGTTGATTTAATGCTGGAATAGCTCTGAAACTGCACTGCCAGTAGTCAGTGCAACTCGTCACACAATCAGCCCAATTCTCTTCAGGTCTTAAATAACCAGGAAGATCATCAGGTTTGTTTCCAGTGAGTTTTACATTCGTCACTGATGGGATTTGTGCAGAATGACTTGGTCCAAGGTGGGTGATTTGTCAGCCCGATGGAGCTGCAGAATGAGCTGCAAACAGAAGCCTTGGTAGATCTGGAGGAACATGTCATCAGGCTACCGTAGGCAAATGGGAGTCTCCCTTAGCAACAGTGACCACAGGTATCCGACAGCTGATACAACTCAATTATTGTATTATAATAAGAGGACAAAATTTTAAGCTGATTGGCAAAAGAACCAGAGGCGAATGATGAAAATGGCTAGGATTTGGAATGCACTGCCTGATAGGATGGTAGAAACAGATTCAACAGTGGCCTTGAAAAGGGAATTGGATAAAGACTTGAAGGAGGGACAATTGTAGGACTATGGGAAAAGAGATGGGGAGTGGGACTAATTGGACTGCAGTCCAAAAGAGCTGGCACAGATTCAATAGGATGAATGGCCTACTTCTGTGCAGTACTATTCTTTGATTCCATGAGGGAGGCATGTCCTTACATCACTTAGGGTCCATTTAACATAGTCAAAGTAAGAACATATGAATTAGGAGAAGGATTAGGCCACTCAGCCCCTCTAGCCTGCTCTGCCATTCAATAAATTCATGGCTGAACTGATCACTCCACACTCCCAACTACCCCCGATAACCTTTCACCCCTGGATTCACAGACAAGACGGCATGGGTAGCAGTGGACAGGAGCTGGAGGTTCCTGTGCAGTCTGTTATCTTTGCAATCATCTTGCTAATCTGTGCTGTCTTCATTCTCAGAACAGAGGGAAAGAGGAAGGCCTAAGGAAGACTGAGGGGTGATCATGCTGAAGTATTTAAAATGATGAAAGGATCAAGAGGGTATCTATTTCCTCGGGTGGGAGAATCTAGAACAAGGGGGCATATTCTGAAAATTTGAACCAGGCTGTTCAGGAGTGATATCAGAAAACACTTCCTCACACAAAATGTGGCAGAAATGTGGAACGCTCTCCCTCAAAAGGCTGTGGATGCTGGAGGTTAATTGGAGCTTTCAAGGTTGACATTCATACATTTTTGATGGGTAAGGGTAATAAGAGATATAGTTCAAAGGTGGGAAAATGAAGTTGAGGTAGTGATCAGCCGTGATCTAATTGAATGACGGAACAGGCTCGAGGGATTGAATGGCCTCCTCCTTTTCCTATGCTCCACTTGTTCCCAAAGCTCAGGCCACAAGATTTTTTAAAAAAACTTTAAGTCTTTTTATAATACTTTGAAAAGCTTATACACGACAAAATGTTAAATTGACAGAAAATCTATACTTTAACCATCCTTACCCACAATTTGCTCTAGAATCATTGTGGACTTCTAGTCTACAGTGCCTCTGGCCAGCTCTCCATTCATCTTCCATTGAGGCATTAATCTTCTACTGGCAAAACTGGGAAAAAAGGGTGTTAAAATGAGGCCATATAGCAAACCACGTCCCTCTCTGGCCATCATTCGCATGTAGTGGGGAAGGGGAGAAAGGACAATCTTCATGGGTCTTTTTTGAGGTGTAATTCCTCCCATTAATGCTCTGGGACTGGACAAAGGAAAAACACAGGTAGGTTCTAGTCGTTAAGTTCTAGCCCACCAAAAAGATGCATAAATGTAGTTCCCTGATTGACTAACCCACAGCCTTGAGTTTCCCCAGGACAGAACTGTTGTAAGCATAGTTCGAGTGTTGTTTACAGATGTCTCAGAGTCTTTGTGTGGCTAAATAGTAACTCATTTATTTTATATACATAACTATGTGCACTCATGATGCTTCTAGCTTCTTTCAAGCCTAAAAAGCATGTGACTATTACATCTCATCACTACAGTGGGAGGGGTTACTCTCACTGTCTCAAACATTAACCCTTTCAGACTCTTGTACTACAAGAGCCTCTGCATTGCTTTGGCAAGCAACTGCTGGCATTCCCCAGTCATACCCAGAAATGATAGAAACCAGCATAAAATCAGTCAAAAATGAATATAGGTAAATTGGCTGTTATAAATTGCCCCTAGTATAGATAGGGGAATACAGGGACAGATGGGGATGTGGTAGAAATATAGGATTAGTATAAATGGGTGGTTGATGGTCGGCACAGACTCAGTGGGCCGAAAGGCCTGTTTCAGTGCTGTATCTCTAAAATAAAAAATTATCCTCATCTGCCCCTTTGGCTCTCCTTGAGTTACTGACCCTTCTGCCTTTAGAAATAGTTTTTCCCTATTTCCTCCTTCGAAACCCTTCATGATTTTGAACACTTCTATTAAATCTCCCTTGAACCACCTCTGCTCCAGGAAGAACAATCCCATCTTCTCCAGTCTCTCCACATAAGTCATTAGTCATTTCTGTAACCTCTACTGATTTTCAATGGATTGCCCAGTTATTGCAGTAGGAGATTTATTCAAATCAGTTACTGGCACAAATCATAAAAAACATAGTTATTGGCACAATAATTTTACTCACTTTTACTATGAAAGAACTCCAAGGCACTTAAATAAATGAACAGGCACCAACCTTAACAAACACACATCCTGCCATGTGCCTTGAAATTGGGATTTAGGAATATTAGTGTACAAATGCAAGCCTCATTAATTTAAAAGGAACTAACTCATCCATTAAAACAACAAATGAGTTCCATAGGATTTTACATGCTCATTTAAGGAGCCCAATTTTAACACATTTGAAGTTAGCTATAATCAAATGCTTGCAACAATCACCAACATTCATCAATATTGTGTTCTATTTAATGGTCATTGGAGAATTAAAATGATAAGAAAGTTACCTTCTTATATTTAAGCACAAAGGTAAAATAAGAATGCAGTCACTCCCTTATCTCAACTGTAATTTCAGGTTCCACAGAACAAATCTAAAACGCAATTCTGATGAACGTGTTTTCTTCGTATAAAGATTTAACTATTCATCCCTCAGCTATTAAGCTCTAGCTAAGAATGGTTGCTTCTCTTTTAAGCTAATGTGGTTTTGTTGTTTAGTCATAATGCACAATTTGTTATCAAGCGTCCATTTGCTAGCTGCCTGAAAACGAAGATTTATTGCTCTGTAATCTGCACTCCACCATTCCTAAAAAGAAAATGGCTTCCAGTTCACTTGGAAAGAACATTTTGAGTAATGCAAATGTGAATCATGCCAATAATGATCCCTGAGCTGAGAATCCCACTAATTGTGGTAAATATGGTAGTTTTCTGTTAAGCAGTTCCACAAAGTGGTAGATTCCACATTTACACCTATGACTTTCCACAAGCCAAGTTTGTTTATGTGGGATAAGAATTCTGAAGTGCTGCATTCAGGAAGGATATTTTGGCCTTCGAAAGGGGTGCAGCAAAGATTCACCAGAATGTTACCAGGGGTTCAAGGGTTAAATTAGAAGGACAGGTTGCATAGGCTTTGTTTTTCATTCACTCACAAGCGGGTATTGCTGGCAAGGCTGGTTTTAATTCCCATCCCTTATTATTCTTGAGAAGGTGGTGGTGAACTGTCTTCTTGAACCTCTGTAGTCCATGTGGTGAAGGTACTCCTACAGTGCTGTTAGGCAGGGAATCCCAGAATCCTGACCACAACATTGAAGGAACAGTGATTGATTTCCAAGTCAGAATGGTGGGCTACTTGGAGGGGAACTTGGAGATGGTGGTGGTCCCGTACCCCTGCTGTCCTTGTCCTAGATGCTAGACATCATGGGTTTGGAAGGTACTGTCAAAGAAGCCTTGGTGAGTTGATGCTGTGTACCTTGTAGATGGTACCTGCTGCTGCAGTGGTGGAGAGAGTGAATGTTCAGATTGGTGGATGGGATGCTGATCAAACAGGTTGCTTTGTCCTGGAATGTGTTGAGCTTCTTGAGTGTTGTTGGAACTGCTGTCATCCAGGCAAGTGAAGACTATTCCATCACACTCCTGATTTGGTGCTTGTATATGGTGGAAAGGCTTTGGGGAGTCAGGAGGTGAATCACTTGCAGCAGAATACCCAGGCTGTTGGTGTGTAATTCCTTGAGTATAGGAAATTGAGGCTATTTAATTGAGGTATTTAAAATTATAAGGAATTTGATAGAGTAGATATAGAGAAACTTCTTCCTCTGGTGGGTGAATCTAGAACAAGGGGTCTTAACCTAAAAATTAGAGGTAGGCCATTAAGGCTTGAAGTCAGGAAGTATTTCTTCATACAAAGGGGAGTAACAATCTGGAACTCTCACCCCCAAAAGGCTGTAGATGCTGGGTCAATAGAAACCTTCAAGACTGAGTTCAACAGATTTTAGTTGGGTAAGGGAATCAATGGGTATGGATCAAAGGCAGGTAAATGGGTTTCAGATACAGATCAGCCACAATCAAACTGAATGGCAGAACAGACTTGAGGGTCTGAATGGCCTACTCCTGTTACTATGTATGGTACAGCTGATGAGAAGAGGTCATGGAAAGAGAGAGAGAGAGAGAGAAGGAAGGATACAAGCCATTTTTTGGACCTTCACTTTCTAGGGCTTAGGACAAGAAGGGAATTGCAAAATGTCAGATGGCAGACTGTTTCTACAACCTATTAACGGAGGGATTGGTTTGTGGTGTAAGAGTTTGGAAGACAAAAGAGATAATGTAAAGGAAAATTCTACTAGATTGTGAAGCAATAAATATTAAAGCAGTGCACTGGAGCCTCAATATTCCCATTTTTCTTAAACTTTGAATTCTATTCTTTATGTGCAATAATGCTGAAGAATAATATGTTACCTGATACAAGCAAATTATTGAGCATGGTGAAGGCTTCAAATACCAGGGGGAACAAAACAAAAAAAAGAGGTTAGGAGCAGGAAACGATGTCAGATGGGAGTTGTCTGCATAAGATGTAATAGAGTTATGGAATAAGATATCAGGGAAGGTTGTTGAAGCAGGGAGTGTAAATGAGTTGACGAGACAATCAAGTGCATTTATGGAGGGAGAAAGGATTAGATATTATGGTGATAAAACACAAAGTTGGAGTGGATATATCAAAAATGGATGGGTTGGTTTGGCCTAATGGCTTTTTCATGTTTCTAAAAATACTTGTATGCTGTCTGTACCTTGTCCTAGAGACACTAAAAAAATGTCATATAAAATGATTCTATTTAAGCAAAAATGATTTATTCTTGAAGAATGGATATATATTTAAATGTGAATATGATCTCCAAGTCAAATGTTGCTTCAGATTTTAGAAAGATTTGAGTTATCACAGTATAATGCCATTCACTGTTGATGACTTTGGATAGTCATTTCCAATCTTCAGAGATAAATTATTCTTTTTTTTATTAATTCATGGGAAGTGGGGATCACTGGCTATGCCAGCATTTATTTCCCATCCCTAATTGCTCTTGAGAAGGTAGTGGTGAGCTGCCTTCTTGAACCGCCACAGTCCATGTGAGGTAGGTACACCCACAGTGCTGTTAGGAAGGGAGTTCCAGGATTTTGACCCAGCGACCGTGAAGGAATGGCGATATAGTTCCAAGTCAGGATGGTGTGTGACTTGGAGGTGGTGGTGTTCCCATGCTTCTGATGCCGTTGTCCTTCAAGGTGGTAGAGGTCACGGGTTTGGAAGGTGCTGTCTAAAGAGCCTTGGTGCGTTGCTGCAGTGCATCTTGTAGATGGTACACACTGCTGCCACTGTGCGTCAGTGGTGGAGAGAGTGAATGTTTGTGGATGGGGTGCCAATCAAGTGGGCTGCTTTGTCCTGGATGGTGTCGAGCTTCTTGAGTGTTGTTGGAGCTGCACCCATCCAGGCAAGTGGAGAGTATTCCATCACACTCCTGACTTGTGCCTTGTAGATGGTGGACAGGCTTTGAGGAGTCAGGAAGTGAGTTACTCGCTGCAGGATTCCTGGCCTCTGACCTGCTCTTGTAGTCACGGTATTTATATGGCTACTCCAGTTCAGTTTCTGGTCAATGGTAACCCCTAGGATGTTGATAGTGGGGGATTCAGCGATGGTAATGCCATTGAATGTCAAAGGGCGATGGTTAGATTCTCTCTTGTTGGAGATGGTCATTGCCTGGCACTTGTGTGGCGCAAATGTTACTTGCCACTTATCAGCCCAAGCCTGGATATTGTCCAGGTCTTGCTGCATTTCTATACAGACCGCTTCAGTATTTGAGGAGTCAGGAATGGTGCTGAACATTGTGCAATCATCAGCGAACATCCCCACTTCTGTAATAATAATGAAAGCAAAATACTGCGGATGCTGGAATTCTGAAATTAAAACAAGAAATGCTGGAACCACTCAGCAGGTCTGGCAGCATCTGTGGAAAGAGAAGCAGAGTTAACGTTTCTCTTTCCACAGATGCTGCCAGACCTGCTGAGTGTTTCCAGCATTTTTTGTTTTTATCCCCGCTTCTGACCTTATGATTGAAGGAAGGTCATTGATGAAGCAGCTGAAGATGGATATTACCCTGAAGAACTCCTGCTGTGATGTCCTGGAGCTCAGATGATTGACCTCCACCAACCACAGCCATCTTCCTTTGCGCTAGGTATGACTCTAACCAGCAGAGATTTTTCCGCTTGATTCCCATTGACCTCAGTTTTGCTAGGGCTTCTTGATGCCATACTCGGTCAAATGCTGCCTTGATGTCAAGGGCAGTCACTCTCACCTCACCTCTTGAGTTCAGCTCTTTTGTCCATTTTTGAACCAAGGCTGTAATGAGGTCAGGTGCTGAGTGGTCCTGTTGGAAATCAAACTGGGTATCACTGAGCAGGTTATTGCTAAGCAAGTGCCGTTTGATTGCACTGTTGATGACACCTTCCATCACTTTGCTGATGATTGAGAGTAAACTGATGGGGCGGTAATTGGACGGGTTGGACTTGTCCTGCTTTCTGTGTACAGGACATACCTGGGCAATTTTCCACATTGTCGGGTAGATGCCAGTGTTGGAGCTATACTGGAACAGCTTGGCTAGGGGTGCGGCAAGTTCTGGAGCACAGGTCTTCAGTACTATTGCTGGAATATTGTCAGGACCCATAGCCTTTGTAGTATCCAGTGCCTTCAGTCGTTTCTTGATATCACGTGGAGTGAATCAAATTGGCTGAAGTCTGGCATCTGTAATGCTGGGGACTTCAGGAGGAGGCCGAGATGGATCATCAACTCGGCACTTCTGGCTGAAGATTGTTGCAAATGCTTCTGCCTTATCTTTCTTATCTACCCAAGAAACCCCTAAGGCTCGATAAATGAAAGGGGCTCAGGACGATAATAGAAATAAAAGTTTGATTGTTTTTTAAAAATTATCTGAATTTGTATAATTGCACTGATTTTTGTTTCCTTGTGAATTTCCAAATAAAAATGTACTATTATCATAGACTGATAAAATGTGAATTGCAAAGTCATAATAATCATAACTATATCCAGGAGACTAGTCCTACACTCACATGCTCTAAAGGTAGTCCCATCAAAAAGGTCTCTGTCTTTGGTCAATACCTTCAGTTTGCACTAACAATGCAATTTTACTTCACATTTGTTTTTGCCATTGCTAAGGTCAACTGTTGAACAAAGTCACCAGAAAGTATGAAGGAACTTCCAGTTCTACAACACCATTCATGACCTCAGGATGTCCCAAAGCACTTTCCAGCCAACAAAGTACTTTTTGAAGTGCAGTCACTGTTGTAATGTAGGAAATGCAGCAGCCAACTTGCACACAGCCAGCTCCCACAAACAACAATGAGATAATGACCAGATAATCTGTTGTTTAATGATGTTGGTTGAGGGGTAAATATTGGCCAGTGCGCCAGGGAGAACGCCCCTTGCTCACCTTCAAAATAGTGCCATGGGATCTTTTACACCAGCCTGGGAGGGCAGACAGGTCCTTGGATTAAGGCCTTATCCAAAAGAGGGCACCTCCGACAGGGCAGCACTCCCTCAGTACTGGCAATGGGAGTGTCAGCCTTGGGTTATGCGATCGAATCTCGGGAGTGGAAGGTGACACCCCTACCTTCTGACTAAGGAGCAAGAGTGCTACCCAATGAATCATGGCTGACAAAGAAAGTAACTTAGATCGTCCTTGTTCGATGTAGCAGTAACATATCGCCAAAAAAAAAATTGAAGTCTGCGAGAAGGACAGCATGAAACGCACGAACAACCATCGTTCCGAGAAATGACCAATTTCACCGCCAATTTGCAGCTACCTTACTGGAAATGCAGGAACCGAGGTTCAGCACCACGGACAGGGGCTGTAATCAGCATTCAACACCAGGTAGCACTTCAGCCACGAAGTTCTCTTGTAAAAACTTTATTACTGTTGTCATAAGTCTTCTCACTCCAACAAATAAGCCTCAAGGTCATTAGCCCGAGAGTTCTGAGAAAACATTTTTATTTGTGTGTGTCACATTGTATATCGTCGAAACATCTGTCAGATTATATAGACAGCCTGATCTTTTCTCAAAGCAAGTCAGCCCTTTATTGCAAGAAAATCTATCGTCTTATTGCGCTATACAGACCGTTTTATGAACAGCAGAAATTACAAGTGCTTTTTCTATGTTCCTTCTTGATTAAATGAAATACAAGAGTTGGTGTTACAATAGATAAAATGCTCTAGGGATGGCTTTTAACCCATTGCCTTATAGTGGAAGCGTGCAGTAACTAGGGAAAATGGCCAGTAACTAAGAGAGACATAAGCACCGTTTAAGTTCTAACAGCCTACGTGTCATTTTTCACTCATTCGTTTGCACAGTCTCCTTGTGAAATAAACTTTCTCATTCCCTGCCTGACGAAGATTAATATCTGGTCCTGCCTTTCTGTTTCAGTGCGATGCAATAACTATTGGTAATGCCTGGTACTGCTTAGAAAAGGAGATTAAACAGTGCTAATTCTGAGAATGTAATTACAAATATCCAGATTGTTCGTCAAATCAACCAAGTTATACCTGTATTCTGGAGCTAAGGCGATATTTAGTTAATCCTTTCTACTTTCAACGCTTTGCCCCATGTTACTAAATAAAAGGCGCGTTTATCATCTATTAATTAAAGATTATTTTGAAAGCTGAATAACGTTAGTGCCTTGTAAAAATCCGCACAATTTCTTGATTATTGAGGCAGGCGCCACTTGGGTAAACATACATGTTGAACATTGGAGCCAATGGTCTCACACGGAGACAGGGTAGCGTTTGGAAAACTGATATGTATCAATCACAACAAAGGGTGAAAAAATAGGACCTACCCAAGAGTTGTCATGGTGACAATAGTGTACCAGAAAGAGGCGGGAATGCTTGTAAACTTGCTGTGGGTCGACCCTTTCTCAGCATAGAACATCACAGTGGCAAAGATTATGATAGCCATGGTGAGAGAGAACAGGAGAAATCCAAGTTCAGAGGCACAACTCTTCAGGGTGTAACCGAGGATCCTCAGCCCTTGGGAATGGCGAGAAAACTTGAAAATCCGGAAGACTCTAAACACCCGGAGAGTCACGAAGGCTCCACTCACATCTTCGTTGTTGGTCATCACCAAGCCAATGTAATAAGGCATGATGGCCACGACATCAATGATGCTCATCACGCTCCTCATGAACCTGTAGCGGCTAGGGGCTGCAAAAAGTCGTAGAAGGTATTCAACAGTGAAGATCATGACACAGGCAGTGTCTAAGCAAAAGAAAGCCACTACGTATCTCTCTCCACAGGGTAGGTCTTTGACATCGCCTGGGCCAATTCCGCAGGGCACCGTCTCCACCACATTGGTGATTACCGAGACTGCAATGAAGAAACCAGTGACATAGTAGAAGACCAAGGCTAAGGTGCTGGTATGCGGGTTCTCAAAGGCCCTCCACATGGTTTGACGACAGGTGCGCGAAGGCAAGTTGCCTTCCGCCTTATTTTCAGAGTCACTGTCATCCATCAACCTCTCTGCATTTTCCCTCCTTCTGTCCTTGTACTCTTCATAGCAACAGTCCCCGATGATCTCAGGGATGATGCCAAAGAAAGCTAGCTCTTCATCATAGGCAGAGATGCACTCGTGCCGCGGATAGTGCAACTTGCCCGTCCTGTAAAAATTCAACACGTTTCTGAAGATGTCAGGATCCCGGTCAAAGAAATACTCCTTGCTTTCTTCGTGGAAGAAGAACTCTTTCTCGGTGCTGCCCAGTAACGTGTCGGGGAATCTCTCCAGGGTGTTTTTCCAAGTTTGGAAGCGCCTCCCGCTCACATTGAGGATGATGAGCTCGTCCTGTTTTTTATTCTTGTCGCCTGGGGCGAGAGGCATGGGACAGTTGGCCACTGGCATCCATCCTATGGCAGCAGCCCGGGCGAAGGGCAGCCAGGCCGCGACTCCGGCCGCCATTGCGACTCCCAAACTGGCTGCAAGGCGACAGAGCGGCTACAGTGAGAAGAACCTTCGTTGGCGACTAGGCGACATCTGAAAGTGAAGACAGAAACCAATTTCCATCTCAAGATCAGTCTTCAGCAACACACATTGTCTATCATTTCGACATTTGCGGGACAAAGTTATCACAATGCAATGCCACCCAGCCAATATCTCCACTGCTTAAAAGTCCTCCTGTTTGTCAGACAATCATTGTAAATGCGTAAAACTGCAAATGCATTAACAACTCAACACAGTTATCACTACAGACTGTCGCCTTGGATCCCCTTCCTCAGTTTGCAAACAGGGTTCCAATTAATGATGTTAGTTACTCTTAACCACATTCTAACTGACTTTTTTGATTTATTAAAAGACAAATCTTCTGTTTTCTAGCTGGCTGATGGGCTGTTGATGTCTTACCATTACAACTGACAGCTCTGCTGTGTCTGATGAAGGACAGGCATCTTGCTGATGGGAAAACAAGTAGAGGAGCTGTATGGGAGATGATTGAGGAGACCTGACACACGTTTTTGAAGATAAGATCAATGACTCCTCCCCTTTCTCCCATTAAAAACATCTCCAATCATAGAGAACAATTACAATAAAAAGAACACAAAGCATGGAAAAGGGCAATGTCATTGCAGAAACGACTCAACCGACCCCTCATTTTATGGACATAGTTGTTTTAAAAAAACAGAGGAACTGCAGGCTGGTTAAGCTTGCAACAGAGTCTCTGTAAAGAGAACCTCGGAAACTTTGGACAGAAGCGTGTTCGCTTCATTCTTAAAAAAAAAGATACAGGGCTTACCTTGGGAATGGGAGGGAGACTCAGTCTTGCTTACAGGGACAATCCTTCTTCTCGAGGACAAAAGAATTTAAATAAAAAACTCTTCAATGGGAAGGTAAATCCCGCAGTAGCGAGGAGCCAGGTGAAGATACAGTCAAGAGGAGCGAGAAGTCAGCGCACAGAATCAGCTGCGCCAGTCCCGCCGGTGTCACTGCCTTTTTGTGCTTGGTCGTCACGGATTTTTTTCCCCTCTACTTACTTTGCTCGCAGGCTAAGGTAACAGGTTTATGTTTTATTATGGTTATTTCCAAATGTTTGACTTATTACCTTCTCTCTCTCTCTCTCTCTCTCTCGCTCTCTGTCGTTCTCTACTTTAAATGGCACGGCTGCGATAGGCGGGTCAGGGTTGTGATGGCATGTTTAGCCTGGAATGATGGACAGTGGTCTCCCTCGGCTCTGGCGGTGCCTCTGAGCCACTGTACCTAGCCCATAGAGACGTAGTATGACAGAGAGAGAGTGAGAGAGAGAGAGAGAGAGAGGGGGGCGGGGGGGGGGGGGGGGGGGGGGGTGGGGGAGGGGACGATCCAACCTTTACAATTCACAACCTGTTAGATGCTGTATATATAACCAGGGTGAAAGCTTCTACCCTATTGCAGGCTGGATTATCTACACCGAAACCGAGAGACATGATTATCTTTCACTGATTCAATCTATTTCTCAACGCGCACGAACAACAGGCGCCTTCTATGCAAGGATCAGAATGAGGATACCTTCCCATGGGGCTAATAGAACACATGGGTGTAAAGGTCCCGAGGAGAGCGGCTGAAAACTCACCTTGGCTGGGCTGAGGGGAGCCATTGGATCTGTTGCACTGCGAGAATCACTGCTCCCTTCACGACTGGTTTTCTCGGTTAATGTAGTATTAGTTGTAGAATTAAAGAGGGGGGGGGGGGGGCGGAATTTGAAACCCCACTCATGTATAGTTTTACCGTCAGGATAAAAAAAAATCAACAGATGTATCTGTTTTCTGGACACGTTGCAGTTACAGAAATGACTTGCACGTGTCTCATTCCTTATAAATCTATAAAGCATTTGTCTAGGCACTGATAAACTCCGGAATAAATGCATCTAAAGTCTACATCATTCTTCAGTAATGTCAGCGGTGTCCTCTGCAGCCCTTCCCAAACCAGTCTGTCTTAGAATTCCCAAATGTTTGCTGAATTCCACCCCCTTACACCCATTGCAAGTCACCCAGTTCCAACTCTCCCTCAGTGTTTCCCTGGGTTTTTGCCTCGCAACTTTCTCCCTGGAGTTATTTGTTATATTGATTTTTGAGGGTTTATTAGTGCTTGTGTTGTCGATGTAAAAAAGAGCAGGCACACAGGGAAGAGTGGCTTTTGCCATTCAGCAGCAGGTAACTCACTCCGGCTCAGTTTTATTCTGGGAACAATGTCCCAGATAATTATTTCAGATTTCCGGCAACTGCAGCATTTTGGTTTTGTCCCACATGAGCAACAAAAAGACTGTCTTGGGCAAGACAGAACGATTAAACACGGGCATAGCTACTACTGAAATAACAGCGACCTTGCTAGATATATACAGAAAACAATGTTGGAAAACTGAGATAAAATCAAAACGCACTAGAAATAGGCAGATTCTCCAGGTCTTGGGAATGGAAGAGACGGGACGGACTCCCCACAACCAGGTATTTAGACTTCTTTCTGTGTTTAAAATTTTATTTTTGAAAATTGTAAACACAAGATAAAGATCAAGTGCTCAATATTTAGGACCTGCGGGAGCCTTTCCAACAGAATGCTAATTTTTTGGCTGTAATGTGTTACTGGATTGAATTAATTAACTTTTTATTGTGAGGAATGAGTTGTGAACGATTTCTTTTACATAGACAGATGGCGCAGTTTCCACGTAAAAACTGCAATTGAGCTCTTGCCGAATCCTTGCTTTTCTAAATGGCATTCTGAGCAGGGGTGGATTAGCACGGCTGTATCACTGCATTGTGATAAATTTCTCCCACACCTTCTCATTTTTCAAAACTTCTTCATGGTTTCCAAACTCATTAACAACTAATTCACTACAAAAGCGATTGGTAACCAATTGAAAGTCATGTACTGTGTCCTGTTAAAAGGGAGAGCAAATTTTACAGACATTGTTAATAGATAATAATTATTCGCTGCAAATTGCACCTTTTGAAACTAAGCAATGCTTGGAAGGAAGAGACCAGCCCGGTATCTAACTGGAAATGTTCACTGTTTCCATTAAATTACCTCTTCACACATGAAAGATAAATCAGTGTTGATAAGGAAGTTGGCCGGGCCACTCATGTGTAAAACCAAACTCATTTCAATTACTTGGGGAGGAATGTTTCCGGGATACAAACGTAGAGATAAGAAGGTCCAGTAACTTTCGGAGCCTAGGTACTTTTAGGCAACATTTGCGCTAAATCTTCTTCTTTTATATATTTTTAAAATTAATATCATTTGTATCCACTGTCAGTGGGAGCTTAGGGATAAATTCAATATCGCTTGTAGTTAAATCTATTCAGACACATGAAGAACTATTTGTGTTTTGAATCTGAGAGATTTGTGCGTTTTGTGTGACTTTTCTCACTGTGGGGATTGTTGGCAAATATCTGAAAATAATATTACAGCCCAATGAACTGATAGGCGAGGAGGGAATGGAGAATGATATCAAGGACAACCCATTGATTTGGACATGAGTTGGACAAGGTGCTGCATTGACTGTGCAACAGGTAATCCAGGCAGCCACTGCCACCACCCTCTACTGTCTGCTTTCACAAACTAATGAAACCGGTCACCAGAATCTCAGACTGTGGGCAGCCTGTATTTAAAGCAGCTGCTTCACTGTTTGCAGTAAATTGCTCGGGGGAAGGTTGGGGGAGGGGGTCGCTGAGGACAGGGAGCCTTGGCGGGGGAGGGGGGAACAAACTATTATTATAAACATACGAATTAGGAGCAGGAGTAGGCCACTCGGCCCTTGGCGCCTGCTCCGCCATTCAATAAGTTCATGGCTGAACTGATTACTCCGCATTTCCACCTACCCCCGATAACCTTCCACCCCCTTGCTTATCAAGAATCTATCTACCTCTGCCTTAAAAATATTCAGACTTTGCTTCCACTGCCTTTTGAGGAAGAGAATTCCAAAGACTCACGACCCTCTGAGAGAAAAAATTTCTCCTCATCTCTGTCTTAAATGGGCGGCCCCTTATTTTTAAACAGTGAATCCTAGTTCGAGATTCTCCCACAAGAGGAAACATCCTTTCCACATCCACCCTGTCAAGACCCCTCAGGATCTTATATGTTTCAATCAAGTTGCTTCTTACTCTTCTAAACTCCAACGGATACAAGCCTAAACTGTCCAATCTTTCCTTGTAAGACAACCCACCCATTCCAGGTATCAGTCTGGTAAACCTTCTCTGTACTGCCTCCAATGCATTTACATCCTTCCTTAAATAAGGAGACCAGTACTGTACACAGTACTGCAGTTGTGGTCTCACCAATGTCCTGTATAGCTGAAGCATAACCTCCCTACTTTTGTATTCAATTCCGCTCGCGATAAATGATAACATTCTGTTAGCTTTCCTAGTTACGTGCTGTACCTGCATACTAACCTTTTGTGATTCATGCACTAGGACACCCAGATCCCTCTGCATCTCAGAGCTCTGTAATCTCTCACCAGTTAGATAATATGCTTCTTTTTTATTCTTCCTGTCAAGGTGGCCAATTTCACACTTTCCCACATTATACTGCATTTGCCAGGTCTTTGCCCACTCACTTAACCTATCTATATCCCTTTGTAGCGTCCTTATGTCCTCTTCACAAGTTACTTCCCTACCTATCTTTGTGTCATCAGCAGATGTAGCAACCATACCTTTGGTCCCTTCATCCAAGTCATTTATATAAATTGTAGAAAGTTGATGCCCCAGCACAGATCCCTGTAGCACACCACTCGTCACATCTTGCCAATCAGAAAATGACCCATTTATGTCTAGTCTCTGTTTCCTGTTGGCTCGCCAATCTTCTATCCATGCCAGTATGTTACCCCCTACACCATGAGCTTTTATTTTTTGCAATAACCTTTGATGTGGCACCTTATCAAATGCCTTATGGAAATTTAAGGACAGTACATCCACTGGTTCCCCTTTATCCATAGCACATGTAACTCCCTCTGAGAACTCCAATAAATTGGTTAAACATGATTTCCCTTTCACAAAACCATGTTGACTCTGCCTGATTCCCCTGAATTTTTCTAAATGCCCTGCTATAACGTCTTTAATAATAGCTTCTAACATTTACCCTAAGACAGATGTTAAACTAACTGGACTGTAGTTTCCTGCTTTCTCTCTCCCTCCCTTTTTGAATAAAGGAATTACATTCACTATTTTCCAATCTAATGGAACCTTCCCCGAATCTAGGGAATTTTGGAAAATTAAAACTAACGCATCAACTATCTCACTAGCCTCTTCATTTAACACCCTAGGATGAAGTCCATCAGGACCCACGGACTTGTCAGCCCGCAGCTCCAACAAGTTGTTCAGTACCACTTCCCTGGTGATTGTAATTTTCTTCAATTCTTCCCTCCCTTCCATTTCCTGACTCACAGCTAATACTGGGATGTTACTTGTATCCTCAATAGTGAAGACCGATGCAAAATATCTGTTCAATTCATCTGCCATCTCCTTATTATCCATTATTAATTCCCCAGACTCACTTAGTGATAAAAAAGACCACGGGAGTTATTTTAACTAAAGGGAATTTCAGGTGCTAATTGGGTGCTGTGCTGTGTTTCAACACATGATTTACCACATGACTTTGCTCCTACTTGAATACAATAATTTGAATTTGCCTGGTGATGCTAAACCAGAACATGTAGGTTTCGCACTGAAGCCTGATTGGACGCATTTTATGTGGAGCAGTATATGTGGGCTCCTCACACCTACTTCCACTGAACATGTGGAATGTTCACGTTGGCACCCAGCAGTACATTGCAGGCTGGTTCAGGGACCAAGGTAAAGGGTGCACAGGTTCCTGGATGTAGCATTGCAGATCCTCCTGCTGGAGGAGGTCCAGTAGAGATGTCCTGTACCCACAGGGAGTGGAAGATGCCATCTTGCCCTTCTGTCCTTTTCTCCTGCAGCAGCTGGTGCTGCTCTGCCTGCCCACATATCCTCGTCCAGACCGAAGGAGTCTCCTAGCAAGATGCCCATGACCAAGCACTCCCTCCTGGTGACTCCTATAAGGTGGGGTAGCACAGCACTTAATTTTTTGAGGTGAAGTCCTCAGAGAATTTCCAGAATAAATGCTGCTCGTGTGTTGGTGAAGTCTAGACAAAGTGTCGCACAGAGTCTCCCGATGTGTTTCAGAGATCCTCTTCACAGCTCCAGCAGCAGTCGTCATGAAATTGTGAATATTTCTTTAAGTAGTTCTTGAAATTGAGATCAATGCCATGTTTACTCCCAAACAGCTAGTCACTGTTAGGAGAGTGTGTTAAGACAATTGCTAGCCACCAAAATGTCATATAATCTCTTTAATGAATGCTAGCAGGCATTTTTAGTGGCAATCAGTTGTTTAATGAACTTCCGGGGAGCCATTCCTAGTGCAGGCTTCAAATCCTTTAACAAGGTGGCGTCTTATGCTAAATGGAGCTGAACCAGCATTTCAGCTTATGACCCCATCTTGGCCACCTCGTAGGATCATTACGTCCTGAAAGGTGCTGCTGAAAATCGCCGTCACCAACTCTTAAGCAATGTTTAAAAATCCTCCACCTCTTGATACTAATGGACTTTCAATTGGCCTTCGATGAGGTGCCATATAAGAGACTCGTGATGAAGATCAGGGAGTGTGGAGTCAGTGGTCAGGTAGCAGAATGGATTAAAAGATGGTTACAAAACAGTGGGCAGGGGTTAAGGGAAGTTTGTTTCTCCTACTGACAAAGAGTGGGAAGTGGTATCCCACAATGATCCATGCTGGGACCACTGTTATTCACCATATATAGAAACAATTTAGACAATTGGAAATATAGTGTCAAAATTTACAGATGATATAAAATGGGGGGGGGGGGGGGAGGGGGGAATTATAGCTCATTATGTGTAGGACTGCACCAAAATATAGAAAGGTAGTAAACAGGCTTGCAGAGTGAGGGGATAAATGGCAATTAAAATTTTAAAATACAAGGTGGTTCATTTTGGTACGAGGAATAAGGAGGCCATTTATTCCTTGGGAGGCAAGAAACTAAATTGGGTGGAGTTGCATGGTCCCGAATACAAATATATAAATGACTAGAAGTAGGGGCACAAGTTGGTAAGACTGGAAAGTGTGCAAACCAGGAACTAGGGTTCATTTCTAGAGCAATAGAATGTAAGTGCAAAAAGGAAATCCTAAATTTAGACATAGCTTGGTTAGACCACACTTGGAGTATTGGATACAGTTCTGGTCTCCAGGCGACAAAAGGGATATTGAAGCACTAGGGAAATTGCCAAAAAGGTTTACAAGGATGTTTCCAGGATTTGACATTTATGGAATAAAAACAGAAAATGCTGGAAATATTCAACAGGTCTGGCAGCATTTGTGGAGAGTGAAGCAGAGTTAACGTTTCAGGTCTGTGACCTTTCATCAGAATTCTGAAGTGTTAACTCTGCTTTTCTCTCCACAGATGCTGCCTGGTCTGCTGAGTATTTCCAGCACTTTCTGTTTTTATTTCAGATTTCCAGCATCTGCAGTATTTTGCTTTTATTTTGACATTTGTGGCTTGTTTGAAGATGACGACGAACACATTGGAATGCTCTCAATAAGACTGCAACATCCTCCATCTCAACATCAGCTGTGGTTCAGCAGGTAGCACATTTACCTCTCAGTTAGAAGGTTGTGGGTTCAAGTCCTATTCCAGGGTTTGAGTATAAAAATCCAGGCTGATACTCTCATTGAGGGAATGCTGCAGTGTTGGAGATAGCATCTTTTAGATAAGTTGTCAAACCAAGGCCCTGTCTGCCATCTAAGGTGGAGATAATAGATCCCTGGGCACTATTTTGATGAAAAGCAGGAGAATTATTGCTGGTGTCCTGGCCAATATTTATCTATCAATCAACATCACTAAAACAGATTATTTGGCCATTATCACATTACTGTTTGTGTGCAAATTCCTGCCACATTCCTACATTACAACAGTGACTACACTTCAAGAGTACTTAATGGTTACAAAGTGTTTTGGGATACCCTGAGGTTATGAAAGTTTCCATAGAAACGAAAGGCTTCCTTTTATTTCTTTAAAAGTGCAGCCACTGCACACTCCAGATCTAGTCTACTGCTATAATGAAAGCTGAGACAATGGAAGCCTGGCTACATTCTCTACATTGGGATCACAACCTCCCACCCACAGTATGTGGCCATAATCTTAAACATTTCAACTTTCACTATAGGAGTCATGTTTGGAATTTGGGATAGGGGATATGGCATGACTGATTTGGGGAGCTGTGGTGGAATGGGGAGCTGGTTTATGAGTGTATGGCACTGTGATATACAGCATCTACAGCCCTTAATGTCATGTCTCACTTCTATAGCAGGTGCTGCAATTACCAGCTGAGGTCGGAAGGTAACCGCAAAGTAGGTGGTACACCAATGGAGCATCCTGGGAGTGAGTGAGGACCATTGTCAACTCTTTGTTCATTCTCCTCCTTATTTCCTGCATGTGGCACGTAGGAACAGGAGGAGGCCATTTGGTACCTCAGGTCTGTTCTGCCATTCAGTTAGATCATGGCTTAGCTGTGTCTTAACTCTATTTACTTGCCTTGGTTCTATAATCCTTACCAAAAAAAAAATGTATTAACCTCCATTTTGAAATTTTCAATTGACCCCCAGACTCGCAGCTTTTTGGGGGAGAGAGTTCCAGATTTTCACAATTTTTTGTGGGAAGAAGTGTTTCTGGACATTATGGCATGACCGTCCAAAGGACTGTCACTGACCTCATCTCCTCTGGAGATCTTCCCTCTACAGCTTCCAACCTCATAGTCCCACAACCCCGGACAGCCCGCTTCTACCTCCTTCCCAAAATCCACAAACGGGACTGACCCGGCAGACCCATTGTGTCAGCCTGCTCCTGCCCCACTGAACTTATTTCTTCCTATCTTGACTCTATCTTTTCTCCGCTGGTCCAGTCTCTTCCCACCTACATCCATGACTCTTCTGACGCCCTACGTCATTTTGACAATTTCCAGTTTCCTGGTCCCAACCGCCTCCTCTTCACTATGGATGTCCAATCGCTCTACACCTCCATCCCCACCAGGATGGGTTGAGGGCTCTCCGCTTCTTCCTGGAACAGAGGCCCAACCAGTCCCCATCCACCACCACCCTCCTCCGCCTGGCTGAACTTGATCTCACATTGAACAACTTCTCCTTCAACTCCACGCACTTCCTTCAAGTAAAAGGTGTTGCTATGGGTACCCGCATGGGTCCTAGTTATGCCTGTCTTTTTGTGGGATATGTCGAGCATTCTTTGTTCCAGTCCTACTCAGGCCCCCTCCCCCAACTCTTTTTCCGGTACATCGATGACTGTATCGGTGCCATTTCCTGCTCCCGCCCCGAACTGGAAAACTTTATCAACTTTACTTCCAATTTCCACCCTTCTCTCACCTTTACATGGTCCATCTCTGACACTTCCCTTCCCTTCCTCGACTTCTCTGTCTCCATCTCTGGGGATAGGTTGTCTACTAATATCCATTATAAGCCCACCGACTCCCACAGCTACCTCGACTACACTTCTTCACACCCTACCTCCTGTAAGGACTCCATTCCATTCTCCCAGTTTGTCCGTCTCCGACGCATCTGCTCTGATGATGCTACCTTCCATGACGGTGCTTCTGATATGACCTCCTTTTTCCTCAACCGAGGATTTCCCCCCACTGTGGTTGACAGGGCCCTCAACCGTGTCCGGCCCATTCCCCGCACCTCTACCCTCATCCCTTCCCCTCCCTCCCAGAACCGTGACAGGGTTCCCCTTGTCCTCACTTTTCACCCCACCAACCTCCATATCCAAAGGATCATCCTCCGCCATTTCCGCCACCTCCAGCGTGATGCCACTACTAGTCGCATCTTCCCCTCCCTTCCCCTGTCAGCATTCCGAAGGGATTGTTCCCTCCGTGACACCCTGGTCCACTCCTCCATTACCCCCACCACCTCGTCCCCGTCCCATGGCACCTTCCCCTGCAATCGCAGGAGGTGTAATACCTGCCCATTTACCTCCTCTCTCCTCACTATCCCAGGCCCCAAACACTCCTTTCAGGTGAAGCAGCGATTTACTTGTACTTCTTTCAATGTAGTATACTGTATTCGCTGCTCACAATGTGGTCTCCTCTACATTGGGGAGACCAAGCGCAGACTGGGTGACCGCTTTGCGGAACATCTCCGCTCAGTCCGCAAGCAGGACCCTGAGCTTCAGGTTGCTTGCCATTTCAACACTTCCCTCTGCTCTCATGCTCACATCTCTGTCCTGGGATTGCTGCAGTGTTCCAGTGAACATCAACGCAAGCTCGAGGAACAGCATCTCATCTACCGATTAGGCACACTACAGCCTGTCGGACTGAACATTGAGTTCAATAATTTCAGAGCATGACAGCCCCCCATTTTATTTTCATTTTTAGTTATTTTTTTCTTCCTTTTTTTTTTACATTCTTTTTTACATTTTTTACAATCTTTTTTTTTGCATTTAGTTCATTTCATCTTAGTTTGTTCAGTTTGCTTACCCACTGTTTTTTTTTCAGGTTTGCACTTGCTGCTGTTCAATATTCAGTGTATTAACACCTAATCTGTACTAATGCTTTGTCTTTCAACACACCATTAACATATTGCTTGCCTTTGCTCCGTGACCTTTTGGTCAGCTATGTGGCCTGGCCCAATCTAGACCTCCTTTGTTATCTCTTGCCCCACCCCCACCTCACTTGCTTATAACCTGTGACTTTTCTAATATTTGTCAGTTCCGATGAAGGGTCACTGACCCGAAACGTTAACTCTGCTTCTCTTTCCACAGATGCTGCCAGACCTGCTGAGTGGTTCCAGCATTTCTTGTTTTTATTTCAGATTTCAAGCATCCGCAGTATTTTGCTTTTATTTCTGGACATTACCTGTGATTGTGTTCATGCATTCCCGTCTAGCCTACCTTGCCAGAGTTTCTCTCTATCTACCCTATCAAATCTTTTAATCAAAACCCCTCAATGTGATCACTCCTTAATATTCTATACTTGAGGGAATACAAGCCTAGTCTATGCAAACTGTCCTCCTAATATCACCCTTTCAGCCCTGGTATCATTGTGATGAATCTGTGCTGTTCTCCCTCCAAGGCCAGAATATCCATCCTGAGGCACAGTGCCCAGAACTGAATGCAGTTACTCCAGACGGGGTCTGATCAGAGCTTTATATAACTGACAGGTAAAGACGATTATGATTCAGAGAAAGGGAGATTTGAAATAGATATGATGAAAGGATTTAGTGATACACCAAGCTGTATAGAAACGTCATGTAGATTCATTATTCAGTGCCTAAAGGAGCCAACACCATCTGTGGAATAACTGAAGCATCGGATGATTTCAGAAGTTTTATTTTTGCATCAAATACAGGTGCATGCGGCTGAAAAAGGGAGAAAGTAAAAAGACCCAGAGGGGAAAAGAGAATTTTCTTTCTGAGTTGTTATGATCTGGAATGCACTCCCTGAAAGGATGGTAGACGTAGATTCAATAATAACTTTCAAATGAGAATGAGATAAATATTTGAAGGGGAAAAACTTGCAGGGGAATGGCGAAAGAGCAGGTGAGATTGACTAATTGGATAGAAGAGCGAACACAGGAAAGAAGGGCCAAATGGCCTCCTTCTTCGTGAATGAGTGCAAATTTGAGACCATCCATTTTGGACCTAAAAAGGATAGAACAGGACACTTTCTAAATGGTGAAAAGCAAGAAATATTGGAGGTCCAAAGAGAATTGTGGGTCAAGGTACATAGATGAGTAAAATGTCATGAACAGGTAACAGAAAATAATTAAAAAGCCTAATGTGGTGCTGCCTTTTATACCTAAAGGACCATAATACAAGGGTATAGAAGACATGCTTTAGCTATATGCAAAGCTCTTGAGTATTGTGAGCAGTTACAGGCATCAAACCTTAGGAAGGATATATTAGCCTTGGAAGGAATGCAGCACGGATTTACCAGAATGACATCTGGACTCCAAGGGTTAAATTAATAAAACGGCACCAGGTAACCACACTTAAATACATCAAGGAATAATGGAAAGAGAAAATCAAGAAACGATTACATTCTATTCTGCTGTTCCATTGTGCTGATGCATGAAAGAGTTTACAGTTGTGATTAAAAAGACTTGCATTTCTATAGCACCTTTCACTACCTCAGGATGTCCTAAAGTGCTTTTCAGCCAATTAAGTATTTCTTTAGAAGTTTCGTACTGCTGTAATGTAGGGAATGTGGCAGCCAATTTGAATGCAGCAAGCTCCCACAAACAGCAATATGAGAATGACAAGATGATCTGTTTTTTGGGATGTTGATTGAAGGATAAATGTTGGCGAGGCACTGCGGAGAACTCCCCTGCTCTTCTTCAAATAATGCTATGGGATCCTTTACATCCACCTGAGAGGGCAGTTCGCACCTCAGCTTACCATCTTATATGAAAGACTACACTGGAGTGTCAGCCTTGAGTTTTGGACTCAATTCCTAGATTAGGACTTGAACCCATACCCTTTTAGTTTAGAGGCAGGAGTGATTCCAAATGAGTCACTATCATGTAAATCAGTTTTAACATGAAATGTAACCGAATCAGCACAATCTCAATCACATTTCCCAATTGCACCCAAAAAAGATCGACCCCCAAAAATCTTTGAGGTTTTTTTGTCTGCTTTTTAAGTTGGCTTTGCCAGCACTGGAAAAATGCAGCTATGAGGAAAGATTGGATAGGCTGGTGTTGTTCTCCTTGGAACAGAGGAGGCTGAGAGGAGATTTGATTCAGATGTACAAAGTTGTGAGGGACCTGGAAAGAGTGGTTGGGAAGGGTGTATTTACCTTAGCAGAGAGGTCAGTGACTAGAGTGCATAGATTTAAAGTGATTGGTAAAAAGTTAGAGGGGAGATGAGGAAAAAAACATTTCACCCAGAGGGTGATGGGGGTCTGGAACTCACTGCTTGTAAGGGCAGAAACTCTCAACTCATTTAAAAGGAGTCTGGAGTTGCACCTCAAGTGCAGTAATCTGCAGGGCTACAGACCCAATGCTGGAAAGTGGGATTAGGCTCAGTGGCTCGTTTTTCAGCCAGTGCAGACACGATGGGCCAAGTGGCCTCTTTCTGTGTTGTAAACTTGCTATGATTCTTCCTCTTCCTGGCACTGCAGTATCACTCTGCTACATTTTCCTCATTGACAGAGACTCCATGTTTGGGCCTGCACGGTTAAGGAGCTACAAACCATCAAGGCAGGTTGGTGATGTGACTGAGGTTGTGATGGGGGTCATGATAGTGGGCGGAAGCTCTGGCACAATCCTCTACTGACCTCTCTCAGCATCTCCCTCTACAGCTGGAGGATAAATCTAGCCATATATCTTTCAGAGATAATTATTTGCAGAAGAGCAGCAAGTTTCTTGAGAAAATGCTCAAGCAATGTGTCAAAACTGTCCATTGTTAAAATATAATCAGGGTCATAACGCTGACTTTTGAATTTCAATGAGGCCTTGTGAGCTGGCTAGAATGCGCCTGTTAAAATGGGGAGTGACACAATGCTAGGTGACTTGGTCATTTTAACCACACCCCCCACCCCCGCAAGCTCCATCCACATTAGGCATGGTGGGGTGGGGGGGGGGGGGGGCGGGGGTGGAAAGCAGGGGCAAAAGGGTCAAGATTGGGGGTCTAGGGCTTCTTGTCTTGTCCAATCTGTCATTGATGAGCCTTGTTGAAAATGTTGCAATGCGATTGTTTCTTTCATTCTCTCCGACCACTGAAGCATATCCTTCACTGGAAGAGGGAAAGAAACATTTTGAATTCCACCTCTATTTGCTTCAAACTATACTTCACTCTAACCCCTACTCCAATGGCAGGTTATATTTTAGCAGCAGATTGGCTGTTACAGAACAGAATTGCTTTTAAAAATCTAATCAGAGTTCCCTTAAGCTCCTTGGGTCTCGTTTGTTCTTGATTCACAGAAAACTCACAGATGTGGCATATTGTGGACTGCACAACAAGCAGAAATAACAGGACACAGCCAAATATAGCATTCTGTCATCCTACATTCACCTCTTTCAAAGCTAGTGTAAGGGTTTATTAGAGGACACTTTAAAACCCAAGTTCCACAAAGATGTACAATGTGTTGTCTATTTAACAGGGCACAGACCTTGAGCATGGGCAGATTTTCAGAGCTGCATATTTAGTTCTGATGAAGGGTCACGGACCTGAAACGTTAACTCTGCTTCGCTCTCCACAGATGCTGCCAGACCTGCTGAGTATTTCCAGCATTTCTTGTTTTTATTTAGTGACACCACTATTCCCAACAGAATAGTGATGATTGAGTAATGGACCTGTCAATCACGCCTGGAGACTGCACTGCTCTAACTGACTGGGATTGACTTTATGCACCTAATTTGTACTATGCAACCTTCCTCCACTCACTGCATTTTGCTGGAAGCATCGTCCTGCATGGATCAGGAAACATTGCTGGGGTTTCAGTCACAAATTCTGTTTACTGAAATTTGTAGAGACACTTTTTGAGTAGACTCTGTAGATTGTTTGCTGTCATGTGCTGCTTAACTAGACTCTGTTTGGTGTAAAATAAACTTGCTGTGAGTCCTACCCTGCCTGTATTAAGGGTTACAGAACCAAGGCAGAAAAACAGAGTTAAGATACAGATCAGTCAGGACCTAATTGAATGTAAGAACAGGCTTAAGGGGCTGAATGGCCTCCTCCTGTTCTTATCATAATGTACCACTAGGACACCTAGAGAAGGGTCTTCTCCATTGGGTAAATGCTGTTGCTAAGCCTTATATCTTAACAGCTCTGATCGGATGGGAAAAGTTAGCCCAGGGTTGTCCAACATACAGCCCACAATCCAGGCCCCCAAAGATTCCCATCTGGCCCGCAAGTGTAAACTGCACCCAGGGTTGTTCCTCATCCTCACCAGGGTTTTGTGACAGGAAATGAGAAATTTCTCTTTTATTTATATTTAGAGATACAGCACTGCAACAGGCCCTTCAGCCCACCAAGTCTGTGCTGACCAACAACCACCCATTTATACACATCCTACATTAACCCCATATTCTCTACCACATCCCCACCATTCTCCTACCACCACTAGTGGCAATTTACCTATCAACCTTCAAGTCTTTGGCTGTGGGAGGAAACCAGAGCACCTGGTGGAAACCCACGCAGTCACAGGGAGAACTTACAAACTCCACACAGGCAGTGCCCAGAATTGAACCCAGGTCACTAGAGCTGTGAGGCTGTGATGCTAACCACTGCGCCACTGTGCCACCCTTTGTATTTGTCTTGCAGAGCGGTCTTTTTAAAAACATCGCTCTGTCAGTTTCACAGCTGACAGCTGCTGAAGCAGGAATGCGCTTCCCAACATTGCAGAGATTCAGGGTTTTCTGACTTTTTTTAAAAGAGCGAGGGGAAAAAAGAGAGAGGGTGAAACAAAGTGAGGGGGGGGGAACAGAGCGAGGGGGGAAAAGAGAGAGGGGTGGGGGGACAGAGAGAGGTCGGGGATATAGAGGGGGGGGGACAGAGAGGGCATGACAGAGAGGGGAACACAGTGAGGACAACACGGGGCGGGGGGGAACAATACTGAGAGAGGAGAATGACACAGAGAGGGGGGAGACAGGGAGAGAGAGAGAGAGAGAGAGAGAGACAGAGATCAAGATCACTCCTGACAGATGGATATCTATCCGGAATGCTCTGCTTCGCTACATCAAATGTGCCGGCAGAGATTGACTACTTATTAAAGCAAAAACAATGCCAGGTATGTCACTAAATCAGTTTTCAATATAATGACGAGAAAGTCTGTCAATAAATTAGTCTTCTCATTTGAAGCTTCTTCAAAAATGCATATTTGTTGTTTTTATTAGTAAGATCAATTTTTAATGACTTTATCTTTTGAAATTTGCTCACCAGCCCACCAGGCCAAGCAAAAATTGTAATGCAGCCCTCTGCCCGAAAAGGTTGGACAACCCTGGGTTAGCCTGTCCTTTTCTCATTGTTTTCAGATACTGGCTGAGCTGCTGTGTTTTTGTTTAGTCATTCATGGGATGTAGGTAGGCGGCAAGGCTAGCATTTATTGCCCAATGTTATTTGCTGTTGAGAAGCTAGTGGTGAGCCACCTTCTTCAACTTCTGCAGTCCATGTTGTTTAGATACACACACAGTGCTGTTAGGTAGGGAATTCCAGTATTTTGACCCAACGACAATGAAGCAACATTGATATAATACTAATTCAGGATGGTGTGTGACTTGGAGGGGAACTTGCTGGTGGTGGAGCTCCCATGAGCTTGCTGCCCTTAACA
Organism: Heterodontus francisci; assembly: GCF_036365525.1. NCBI lineage: Eukaryota > Metazoa > Chordata > Chondrichthyes > Heterodontiformes > Heterodontidae > Heterodontus > Heterodontus francisci. The sequence goes on along the minus strand of NC_090395.1, from coordinate 71,260,337 downwards.
TCTAGGTGGTAGAGGCTGTGGGTTTGGAAAGTGCTGTTGAAGAAGCCTTAGACGTTTTCTGCAGTGCATCCTGTAGATGGCACACACTGCTGCCACTGTGCACCAGTGGTGAAGTGAATGAATTTTTAAGGTAGTGAATGGGGTGCTTTGTCCTGGAAGTTGTCGAGCTTCCTAAATGTTGTTGAGGCTGCATCCATCCAGGTAAATGGAGAATATCCCATTATATGCCTGACTTGTGGCTTGTAGAAGCTGTTCCAGTACAGCCACAGCACTGGTATCTATCTGACATGTGGAAAATTGCCTAGGTATGTCCTGCCCACAAAAAGCAGGACAAATCGCATCCAGCCAATTACCACCCCATCAGTCTACCCTCAATCATCAAAGTGATGGAAGGGGTCATTGATAGTGCTATCAAGTGCCACTTAAGCTGCAACAACCTGCACACTGATGCTCAGTTTGGGTTCTGCTAGGGCCACTTGGCTCCTGACCTCATTACAGCCTTGGTCCAAACATGGACAGAAGAGCTGAACTCCAGAGGTGGGGTGAGAGTGACTGCTCTTGACATCAAGGCAGCATTTGACTGAATGTGGCATCAAGGAGCCCTAGCAAAACTGGAGTCAATGGGAATCAGGGGAAAACTCACTGCTGGTTGGCATCATACCTAGCACAAAGGAAGATGGTTGTGGTTGTTGGAGGCCAATCAGCTCAACCCCAGGACATCGCTGTAGGAGTTCCTCAGGGGAGTGTCCTAGGCCCAACCATCTTCAGCTGCTTCATCAATGATCTTCCCTCTATCATAAGGTCAGAAGGGGGGATGTTCACTGATGACTGGTACTGAACATCGTACATTCCCAACTCCTCAGATACTGAAGCAGTCCATGTCCATATGTAGCAAGAGCTGGACAACATTCAAGCTTGGGCTGATAAGTAGCAAGTAACATTCACACAACACAAGTGTCTGGCAATGACCATCTCAAACAAAAGAGAATCTAACCATCTCCCCTTGATGTTCAATGGCATTACCATCACTGAATACCCTCACTATCAACATCCTGTGGGGATCACCATTGACCAGAAACTGAACTGGACCAGCCACATAAATACTGTGGCTACAGGAGCAGGACAGAGGCTGGGAATTCTGTGGCGAGTAACCCACCTCTTGACTCCCTAAAGCCTGTCCACCATCTACAAGGCACAAGTCAGGAGTGCGATGGAATACTCTCCAGTTGCCTGGATGGGTGCAACTCCATCAACACTCAAGAAACTCAACACCATCTAGGACAAAGCAACCCACTTGATTGGCACCCCATCCATCACCTTAAAACATTCACTCCCTCCACCACTGACGCACAGTGGCAGCACTGTATGCCATCTACAAGATGCACTGCAGCAATTCACCATGCCTCATTCGACAGCACCTTCCAAACCCACAACCTGTACCATTTAGAAGGACAAGGGCAGCAGACATGTGGGACCTCCACCATTGGTTGAGGGAGTGGGGGGGGGGGGTCAGCAGGTGAGTTACTTGCCACAGAAAACACAGCCTCTGACCTGTCTTTGTAGCTGCAGTATTTACCTGGCTGGTCCAGTTAAGTTTCTAGTCACTCTCAGGGTGTTGATGATGGGGATTCAATTATGGCAACGGCATTGATTGTCAAGGGGCTTCTCTTGTTCGAGATGGTCATTGCCTGGCACATGTGTGGCACAAATATTGCTGAGCACATGTGTAGCACACATTTTACCTGCCACTTATCAGCCCAAGCCTGAATTTTGTCTTGGTCTTGCTGCATGTGGGCACAGACTGCTTCATTATCTGAGTGGTTGTGAATGGAACTGAACATGTCTTTTCCCTTAGAGTGCAGGTTTACAGAATTTACCCACTGGGTTTATTTCTGCTTCTTCTTATGAAGAAGTTTCTGGCTCTCAGTTGGCTACTCCCCACAGTGGCAGAATTGAAATAGCATTGGGGAAATTGCACGAGCAATTCCACATCATCATAAGTATAAGGTAGTCACTAATAAATCCAATAGGGAATTCAGGAGAAACTTCTTTACCCAGAGAGTGGTGAGAATGTGGAACTTGCTAAATGAGTATATGAGGCAAATAGCATAGATGCATATAAGAGGAAGTTAGATAAGCACATGAGGGAGAAAGGAATTGAAGGATATGCTGACAGGGTGGGATTAAGAAGGTTGGGAGGAGGCTCGTGTGGAACATAAAAGCCAGCACAAAGCAGCTAGGCCGAGTGGCCTGTTGCAGTGATGTATACACAATGTAATGTCCCATTTAAGTTACAGCAATCCTCAGAATGGTCCCCAAGCAACACCCATGGTTAGACTTGTGGCCTTTGTCATAATATTAGTGCCTTAGATGTATAAATTGCTTGATCTAAATTCTCGCTCAAGTAGTTCCAGACACATACAAGAGTAAATTCAGCGCCTAAGATTACTTACAAACAATGGAAGACAAAACTCGTGCCAAATCCAGCCTACCCACAACAGTTCATTCGATGCCAGCTTGATAGCATGATCATAGATAGAGCTGCAATCATAATTCTCCAATCCACGATCCTTCTAAGTATGGCTGCAATCTGGGAGTACTCTTTCTCTGGGTTAGAAGGTTCTGGGCTTTGAACTAGAGAGCAGGACTTGAGCACATAATGTGCAGTGCTGACGGAGTCCTGTTTTGTCAGAGTTGTTATCCATCATATGGGCGATAAAATGAGGTCCACATGCCTTCAAGGCTGGCTTTGAAATATGTAAAGGGCAAATGGTAGATTCACTATTATGAAAGGATTAGACCAAATATTCACAAGGGCCTTCCTCCACTAAACCCTTTAGTCTAGATTTTAAATCTAGCAATGACTATCTTTACATTTCAGATTGATATGCTATTGTACAATCTGACTGTTCTATTTCTCTCACATTACCAAATATACTTTACAAAAGGAAAATACTGTAGATGCTGAGAATCTGAACTAAAAGTAGAAAATGCTGGAAATGCTCAGCAAGTCAGGCAACACATGTGGAGAGAGAAAGAGATCTAACATTTCAGGTCAATGACCTTTCATCAGAACCTTTCTGATAAAAAGTCATTGACCTGAAACGTTAACTTTCTTTCTCTCTCCACAGATGCTGCCTGACCTATCAAATATCTTTTGGCTTTTACATGCATTTCCCTGTGTCCTACAGATGACTGAGCATGCCATCACTCTGTTATGAACTTGCTGAGGTACCTGTAAATCAGTTAGTTGAAAAAATAAATATTCAGGTTGAACGCAATTGGATTAAGTTTTTGGTGCTTGTGCAGTTTTAATGCATCCAATCAGAGAGCCTTGGGGATTTCAGTCTCTGGTTGACTAATTCATCAAATGGGGAACTGTCCAGATTCTCATGCGAGATTTATAAACAAAACTCCGACTGCTGGGAATCTGAAAGCAGAATATACCCAGCGAGTCGGTCCATATCTTAATGAGAAAAGACAGGTTAATGTTTAAATTGTGACCCTTTATTAGAACTCACACAAACAGCCTGGGGAAGCCCTTTTCCTGGAGAGTGTAAAGTAATTTGAAAGAGAATTATATAGAATTTACAGCACTAAAAGAGGCCATTCAGCCCAACTGATCCATGTTTATGTTCCATCTGAGCATCCTCACACCCGACTTCATCTAATCCCATCAGCATAACCTTCTACTCCTTTCTCCCTCCTGTGCTTATTTAGCTTCCCATTAAATGCATCTACACTATTCGTCTGAACTACTCCAATTTAGTAGTCAGTTCCACGTTCTAACCACTCTTAGAGAAAAAACAAGTTTCTGCTGAATTGCCCATTGGATATATTAGTGACTATCTTATATTTATGGCTCCTAGTTTTGGCCTCCTCCACAAGAGAAAATAGCCCTAGCTTGTTTAGCCTTTCCTAATAAGTATAACCTTTCAGTTCATATGATCCTTTTTTGCATATTCCCTCATGTCTTTATATCCTTTTTGTAACATGGAGACTGGAAGTGTACATAGTACCTTAAGTGTGGTCTAATCAAGGTTCTATATAAGGTTAATACCACTTCTCTAACAGTTACAGATAAGGCTGAGAATCCTCCCCTGTGAAGTGAACTTCTGGCAGGGTAGGAATTCCAATTGTCCCTCTGACTCCATCCTAACCTCAACACATTTCCTGGGTCGGGCTTCATCAAAACGAGATCTCCCGGTTATAGTAAAAGCAAAATACTGCAGATGCTGGAAATCTGAAATAAAAACAAGAAATGCTGGAACCACTCAGCAGGTCTGGCAGCATCTGTGGAAAAAGAAGCAGAGTTAACGTTTCGGGTCAGTGACCCTTCTTCGACCCTTCCGAAGAAGGGTCACTGACCCGAAACGTTAACTCTGCTTCTCTTTCCACAGATGCTGCCAGACCTGCTGAGTGGTTCCAGCATTTCTTGTTTTTATCTCCCGGTTACATTGTTGTACTGTGTTTTCGTGTCATTAAATGATAGCCGCAGGCTTTATATTTGGATTCAACACAAACACTATTTATTGTCTTATTTATCTACATTGCACAATCTCAGATCCAGGTCTTTTCCTTATTGGTATGCATGTGATCTCTGTAAGCCATGTGCTGAGTGTGTCTCTCAAAATGGTGTCTCCTTATATATGTATGATGACATCATCAATTGTATCAGTGGCTTGGTCTCTTAAAGGTATGCTTTCTTAAAGGTGAAGTTACCACAACACTACATTACACAGGTGAGATTCCCAACACCAAGAGTGTCCCACTAGCATGAAAAGGGAGATATTTGTGAATGGTGTTGAAACTGTAATCAAATATAGGTCAATGCCTGCAGAAGAGGAGAAACATGTTTGGGGGAATGGGGAGTGTTCCAAGGAAATGCAATGGGAATACTCCCTCCCTCCCCCCTCCCTTCCCCCACTCCTCCACCCCTCCCCCCCTCCCCCCGCCAACTCCATCTGGATAAAGAAGAGGTCACATTTATATTTGTAACATTGAGGGAAATATAATTTTCTTTAGTCAAGCTATACTAGCCAGCAATAATTTCTTCAACGTTTGTCTGGGGACAGCTGCAAGCCAGATAACTTTTTGTGGGTTGATCTTGCAGCCTGTCAGGGCAGTTTTTGGTGCCAGTTCCCATTACAGTGAATGGAATCACTTTGGAATGAACATATAGTTCATACTTATAGATTACCACAGAGTGATTGAGGAGAGTAAGGGATGAAATACCTTGAAAAGTAAATACTGTTCTGGACTTACCTTTCCCTCCTAGGTTAAGTAGAGCTCATGCTTTGCCCAGCTCCTAATCATCTCTTTGTCCAATCCTTCACATTCCCAATTCGAAATATTACCAAGGACTTTTGTTTCCTATCAGCTAGATTTAAGTTTGGCCATCATTCTGATGTGAGGGATCTTATCTAGATATAATTTCAGATAAAGATTACTCACCACCCTAAGAATGTGTAGGGTTATGGGGAGAAGAAAGGGGAATGGGATTGAGGGAATTGCTGTTTCAGAGAGCCAGTGCGGACACGATGGGCCGAATGGCCTCCTTCAGCGCTGTAACAATTCTGTGATTCTGTAATTCAGTGAAATAGAATTTCAATAAATTCATGATCAACCTTTTGTAATTCTAGACTGGTTGGAGTTTATTCACTTTACTGCTGAAATATTGTTTGATACTCCTGGATTTTTTTCCTTGTTCTGTTTCCTGATGACCCTTAACAAACATTCTTTAGGGGGAGCGGGTATTTAGGTCCAGCGAAACAGGTATTTTGGTTGGACGAATGTAAGAGCTGTCAATGCTGGAAAATTTTCCCATTACTTTTTGCGTCAAGTATCAGCATTGCACATCACCAAGAAATATATATCATGGGTTAGAGAAATACTCCAACTCCACCGACTGAACAATGTGCGCTAACCCCAATGCTAGAAGATGATTTTTTTGACTGTGACATTTCTGCATATCCATAACAGCCAATGGTCCACCCTTCCTGAGTGAGAATATCAGTGCCTTATTAATAGAGGTTTGCTGCTATTGATTCATAGAATAATAGAATAGTCACTGTGATTCTGCCCAAAGTGGAGACCACTGGTTAGGCTGGTTAGGCCACAGTTGATGTATTGTGTACAGTTCTGGTCATCATATTACAGGAAGGACATAATTGCTCTGGAGAAAGTGCAGAGGAGATTTACAAGAATGTTGCCAGGGCTCGAAAGTTGCAGCTATGAGGAAAGATTGGATAGGCTAGGGTTGTTTTCCTTAGAACAGAGGAGGCTGAGGGGTGACTTAATAGAGATGTACAAAATTAGGAGGGGCCTAGATAGAGTAGACAGGAAGGACCAGTTTCCCCTAGCGGAGAGGTTAATTACCAGGGGGCACAGATTTAAGGTGATTGGTCGAAGGATTAGCGGGGTCATGAGGAAAAACTTTGTCACCCAGAGCGTGGTGGGTGTCTGCAATTCACTGCCAGGAATGGTGGTGGAGGCAGAAACCCTCAATTCTTTTAAAAGATACCTGGACATGCACCTGAAGTGCTGTAACCGGCAGGGCTATGGACCAGGTGCTGGAAGGTGGGATTAGATTGGACAGCTAGTTTTTTTGACCAGCATGGACACAACGGGCTGAATGGCCTCCTGTGCCGTAATTTTTCTATGGTTCTATGGTTCAAAGCTAGTGGTCATAAATATAAGATAGTCACCAATAGATAGAATAAAGAATTCAGGAGGAACTTATTTACCAAGGAAGTGTTTAGAATGTACAACTCAGTGTCATATTGTTATGGCTGGTTGAGGAAGGGGTTTCAGGCTCCCCTCTTGGCCCTTTCCTGGTTTGACCATAACAGGGTTTAACTTTAAAAACAGTGTTTTAGCTTAACACCTCAGTGAGTCCTCAGGCACTGCTCTCTAATTGTAAATGAACCAACCAGACAGGTATTCTCAGGTTTAAACAAGAAAGATGTAAGTTTATTAACCTTATCACTCTAACTCGGTTAAAATTACTAAACTATGTGACGCAGCCACGCTAGCATGCATACAAGATAAACATGCACGTGAATAGATACAGAGGAGGAGAAAGAATTAAAGAGGCAGATTTAAGTAGGGTTGGCAATAAATAGAATTCAATTATTGTCTTTTGGTTTGGATGTAAAGTGCTTGGTTAGAGTTGAGGTCTTGCAGTTTTCGCTGGGGCCCACGGCACACTTTCAAACTGGCTCCTCTGGTATCAGAAGACTTTAGAGGTCTTCTGTCTTGGGGCTTACGCTGCTTCTGTGGGTCCCTGGGACTTTGCTTGAGAGAGAGAGACAGAGAGAAACTGTTTCCTTTACTTTTGTCTTTAAATTGCAATCTCTCCAAACCTTACTGAGGCACAATTCAAACAGTTCCCAGTCTGGCCAGCAGGTAAGTCATGTGACCAGCTCTTCATTTGAAACAGCATTGTCTGCGAGGGTTGTTGATTCTCAAAGTTCTCCAGTCACACTCAGTGGGGTGTGGTGCTCTGGCTCTTACACAGACAAAGAAGGTTGATTATTATAATTTCCCAGACCAATCTTGTTAATTGAATCAATGAACACTCCCATTGACTCTCTATTCAACTGTCTCTCAGAATGCAAATTTGCAGCCATGTTTCAGCTGTCCAACTCTGTGGTCTTTTTTAAACAAGTTCTGTGCAATGTCCAGCAAAAGGGTTCAAATAGTGTTCCATCTGACGAAATTAATATCTTTCCATTTGGCAGGTGTGGTTTCTATCACAATATGGATATAACATATATGCATTTAAGGGGAAGCTAGGTAATTACATGAGGAAGGAATGGAAGGATATACTGATAGGGTGTTTCTCCTTATCTCAGCCCTAAATGTTCGACCCCTTACCCTGAGACTTTAACCCCTAGTTCTAGACTCTCCAGCCAGGAGACACAATGTGTTTCCGTGCTGTAATTCTATGTGAGCCCAGTTCACCGATAGTTGGCTGGGTTGGATTCAAACTCTAGGTGCAAGAGGTAAGAAAAAAAAGATTAAAATTCCTAAACAATTGCATCACGAAGTCAACATAAATCAGAACTGCAAGATCTGCGTAACAACCTTAACATCAATGAACTTGAGGAAAAAGTATACAAACTCAAGTTGTCTTTCAGCAACCACTTCTCAGCTTCCTCATTTGTCTTTTTCATTGGTAAGAGAGTTTGACAAATTATGTAGCTGCAAAATAAAAGCTGAACAAATCCTAGAGTCTGTCTTTTCAATGACACAGGAATTCTACCAGTAAGCGTCCCTCTGCATGTACAAACAGTTTTTATTTGATTTCTTTTGTTACTTTTTACCCTGACTTTCTTTTATCATTGAAGTTTGCTCCTGAAGGATTGAACACATATAATGGTTATTGAACTAGTAATCCAGAGAACATGAGGTCATATCCCTCAATGGCAGTTTGCGGATTTGAATTCAGTCTAGAAATAAAAAGCTGGTATCAGTAAAAGTGACTGTGAAGCTGTTGACTTGCCATAGGAACCCAACAGTTTCACTGCTGTCCAAAGGAAAAGACACCTGCCATCCATATGGTTAACTCTCCACTCCCCTCTGAAGTTGCCTAGCAATCCACTCAATTGCATTAAATTGCTAATAGCAGTTCAAGAAGGTGCTCCACCATCACTTTTTCAGGGCAACTAGGAATGGTCAATAAATTCTTTGCTAGCAATGCCCACATCAAGAGAAGGAATAGTGAAAAAAAATGATGATTAGCTCTCCTGTTGTACAAACCTGGTGAGTTGGGGGGTGGTGGTGGAAATCACTGGATGGGGAGATAATGCATGAGTTCGATCCAAGTTTAAATGACTGAAAATGACTTTTAAAAAATGTACAGAACTATTTCCCAGTTATAAAAAAGCCTGTGTGGAGTTTGCAAGTTCTCCCTGTGTCTGCGTGGGTTTCCTTCGGGTGCTCCGGTTTCCTCCCACATGCCAAAGACTTGCAGGTTAGATAGGTAAATTGGCCCTTATAAAAATTGCCCCTAGTATAGGTAGGTGGTAGGGGAATAATAGGGACAGGTGGGGATGTGGTAGGAATATGGAATTAATGTAGGATTAGTATAAATGGGTGGTTGATGGTCGGCACAGACTCGGTGGGCCGAAGGGCCTGTTTCAGTGCTGTATCTCTAAATCAAAAAAAAATCAAATCAATAAACATCAACCTTTTTTCCTCTCTCCTTCCCTATTGGTTGCATAACAGTGCAACAAAGTGGCAGAGAGTTTTAGTACAGCATGCAAACCGTACATAAACAATTGCTTACATAACAGCCTTAATTTTTGGTTCTCAAGAGGTTGCAAACCATTGTAAAGAGACTATTGATTCCTGGCTGAGTTGCAGGATTACCTTGTGAATCTCCTTTCACCATGTTTAATATGCATGCAGTATTTCTAAATGTCAGAGCCCTGGGAGCAAATCACTGTCTCTTTTACTTGAAGTGAAGGTCAGATTTACAGTCAGACATCAGCACAAGGCAAAGAATAAATAATAAGAATTTCTCTTGATTGTGCTGTGCATAACTCGGAGAATGACTCTGTTAATCAGGACAGACAGGCCATATACAATAGTGTGAACTTAATCCAGACATGTGCCTACATTTCTACTGACTGGATCGTGTCTGTGTAACATTTCATTTATATAGTATAATAGAATCTTATAGCACAGAAGGAGGCTATTTGGAAACTAACAGCACGTTTTAAATGATGTTGAACAAATATATATATTTTTGAAAACTTAAGGTGCTGACTATTGTACACCAATATAACTGGGAAATAGTTCTGTACATTTTTTAAAAGTCACTTTCAGTCATTTAAACTTGGGTTACTGACAGATGGTGGATTAACGGTGTGATTTAAAATATGATTTTTTTGATAAACCCAGTTTTAGCTGCATTAGTCAAACTTTCCCAAGTTACCACTCTTAAATATATCAAGGATTAATTTTTAAAGCAATATTTTGTTTTGAAAGTTATATTTTAAAACACGGAACTGAATGCACTAGCTCATGACAGATTTTGCGTTTGGCAGCATGCAACTGAGTTTGAGCGGAAACTTGGGGAGAAAAATCACTTTTCAAAATGGGTGCAATTTTGGGTCCTATTAGTTCTGGGATCGCCAATTGCACCCCAAGTGGAAACTTTAAGATCCTATTACACTATTTGCAGATGAATAGAGTGTTATTCAGTGTCCTAGATAACTTTTTTCTCTCAAACACCATCAAAAACAGCTAGGGGATGAAATTGGTTTTCAGGACAGCCCTGTCCCCTCCACTCTCACCTCCAACAATAAGGGTGCGGAGCTCGTGGATTTCTTTGTTGCTAAGATCGAAACCATCTGATCGGCAGCCTCTGCCAAGTCCCCCCCTCTCACTAGCCCTGCTGGCCAAACTTCCTATATTGTGCCTGTCCTAGTCCTGAACTCGCATCTTTCTCTAGCTTCTCTCCTATCACACCTCATGCCCTCTCTGAGCTCAGCTTGTCCATGAGACCCACCTCCTGTTCCCTCGATCCCACTAAACTGCTGACCATTCAACTTTCCCTCCTGGTTCCCACGTTAGTTGATATAGTAATGTTGTCCCTGTCTCCATTAAATCTACTGTCATCACCCCTGTCTTCAAAAGACCAACACTTGACCCCATCGCCCTTGCAAACTATCGGTCCCATCTCCAATCTCCCATTCCTATCAAAGTCCTGAATGTGTTGTCACCTCCCAAATCTGTTCCTATCTTTCCCGGAACTCCATGTTTGAATCTTTCCAATCAGGTTTCCACCCCTGCCACAGTACCGAACAGCTCTTACCAAAGTCATTACCAAATGATATCCTATGTGACTGTAACAAAGGTAGACTTTCCCTCTTTGTTCTTCTTGTTCTGTCTGAAGCCTTTGACATGGTTGATCACACCATCCTTCTCCAACGCCTCTCCACGGTCATTGAGCTGGCTGGAACTGCTGTCCCTTGGTTCCATTCTTACCTATCTAATTGTAGTCAGAGAATCTTTTTTAAAAGCAATGGCTTCACTACCTGCAACCATTACCTCTGGTTTCCTGCAAGGATCTATCCTTGGCCCTCTCCTATTTCTCATCGACATGCTGCCCCTCAGCGACATCATCCGAAAGCACGCCATTAGGTTTCACATGTAGACCGCGGTGACTGCAACAACTACCGTGGAATCTCCCTGCTCAGCATAGTGGGGAAAGTCTTTGCTCGGGTCGCTCTGAACAGGCTCCAGAAGCTGGCCGAGCGCGTCTACCCTGAGGCACAGTGTGGCTTTCGTGCAGAGAGATCCACCATTGACATGCTGTTCTCCCTTCGTCAGATACAGGAGAAATGCCGTGAACAACAGATGCCCCTCTACATTGCTTTCATTGATCTCACCAAAGCCTTTGACCTCGTCAGCAGACGTGGTCTCTTCAGACTACTAGAAAAGATCGGATGTCCACCAAAGCTACTAAGTATCATCACCTCATTCCATGACAATATGAAAGGCACAATTCAACATGGTGGCTCCTCATCAGAGCCCTTTCCTATCCTGAGTGGTGTGAAACAGGGCTGTGTTCTCGCACCCACACTTTTTGGGATTTTCTTCTCCCTGCTGCTTTCACATGCGTTCAAATCCTCTGAAGAAGGAATTTTCCTCCACACAAGATCAGGGGGCAGGTTGTTCAACCTTGCCCGTCTAAGAGCGAAGTCCAAAGTACGGAAAGTCCTCATCAGAGAACTCCTCTTTGCTGACGATGCTGCTTTAACATCTCACACTGAAGAGTGCCTGCAGAGTCTCATCGACAGGTTTGCGTCTGCCTGCAATGAATTTGGCCTAACCATCAGCCTCAAGAAAACGAAAATCATGGGGCAGGACATCAGAAATGCTCCATCCATCAATATTGGCGACCACGCTCTGGAAGTGGTTCAAGAGTTCACCTACCTAGGCTCAACTATCACTAGTAACCTGTCTCTAGATGCAGAAATCAACAAGCGCATGGGTAAGGCTTCCACTGCTATGTCCAGACTGGCCAAGAGAGTGTGGGAAAATGGCGCACTGACACGGAACACAAAAGTCTGAGTGTATCAGGCCTGTGTCCTCAGTACCTTGCTCTAAGGCAGCGAGGCCTGGACAACGTATGCCAGCCAAGAGCGACGTCTCAATTCATTCCATCTTCGCTGCCTTCGGAGAATACTTGGCATCAGGTGGCAGGACTATATCTCCAACACAGAAGTCCTTGAAGCAGCCAACACCCCCAGCTTATACACACTACTGAGTCAGCGGCGCTTGAGATGGCTTGGCCATGTGAGCCGCATGGAAGATGGCAGGATCCCCAAAGACACATTGTACAGCGAGCTCACCACTGGTATCAGACCCACCGGCCGTCCATGTCTCCGCTATAAAGATGTCTGCAAACGCGACATGAAATCGTGTGACATTGATCACAAATCGTGGGAGTCAGTTGCCAGCATTCGCCAGAGCTGGCGGGCAGTCATAAAGACAGGGCTAAATTGTGGCGAGTCGAAGAGACTTAGTAGTTGGCAGGAAAAAAGACAGAGGCGCAAGGGGAGAGCCAACTGTGCAACAGCCCCGACAAACAAATTTCTCTGCAGCACCTGTGGAAGAGCCTGTCACTCCAGAATTGGCCTTTATAGCCACTCCAGGCGCTGCTTCACAAACCACTGACCACCTCCAGGCGCATATCCATTGTCTCTCGAGATAAGGAGGCCCAAAGAAGAAGTATACAGGCAACACTTAACTCTACCTCACCACCACTTCTCTCAACTCCTGCACTGTTGCTAAATTATCAGACTGTTTATCCGATATTCAGTAGTGGATGAGCAGAAATTTCCTCCAGTTAAATATTGGGAAGACTGCAGCTATTGTTTTCTGTCCCTGCTCCAAACTCCATTCCCTAGCTACCAACTCTATCCCTCTCCCTGGTATTAAGTCCAGGTGAGAAGAGGTCTAGGGGGTTCCCTCTCAGCCTTTGACTGGTTTAATCGTAACAGGGTTTAATTTTTAAACAGTGTGATTTTAGCTCCCCCTTAGTGAATCCTTGTTCACTGGCAAAGTAAGGCAAAGAAATCAAACAGGTTTCCTTAGATTTAAACAAGATAGGTAGAAGCTTATTAATCTTAAACTCTAATCTGGTTAATGACTACGAAAATGCAACACAACCACGCTAGCATGCATACACGATAAACACACACGCAGATAGAGACAGAAAAAAGTAGAAGAAATAAAGGGGAATGGTTTGAGCCAATATCTGGTGGTTACAGTCCTTTAGGTTCAATGTGGAGTCTTTGGTTGCCGGTAAGTCTTGCAATTCGTTTGGGCCCAGTTCACGTTTCAACTTGTTCCGATGTAGGAGTCTTTTCTCTTTTGAGGTTTACGTGTCTTCCGTGGGTCCGGTGGCTTGGGAGAAAGCGAGAGAGAGACTTGCTTATTTCAGCTTCAGTTGCACACTGCCTTCTGAATTCAAACTGTCCCGTGGCTAGTTCAAAAAACCTGGACCAGCCAGTTTGTCATGTGACCAGCTGGTTTAACCAGTCCTGGCTCTGTTGATTGTATCATCTTAGCAAGGCCTGGAATGCACTTCCTTATACCTTCAATGTCTGGTGATCAAAATCCATTTGGGTTAATTGGAGCAGAGAATCGCCCTTTGTCTCCACAAGCAGCGTCTCTTAGTATGCAAATGTCCTTCCAGCCCGGTTTCTGGACATCTTCAAACAAGTAATTTCTTCACTCCAGCAATAGTTTAAAAATCATTGTTCATATGACAAAATTAATATGCCCCTCATTCGTGGCAGGTGGGGTTCTGCATGACACTGGCTTAATTACAAATTGTTGCCAGTCAGTTTGCAACCTTGGTGTCACATTTGGCTCTGAGATGAGTTTCTGACCTTATATTCGGGCCATCACTAAGACCGTCTATTTCCACCTCCGTAACATTGCCCAACTTTGCCCCTGTCTTAGCTCATCTGCTGCTGAAGCCCTCATTCATGACTTTGTTGCCTCTGGCCTTGACTATTCCACTGCACTCCTGGCTGGTCTCCCACATTCTACTCTCCGTAAACTGACAGTCATCCAAAACTCTGCTTCCCGTGTCTTAACTCGCACCAAGTCCCATTCTCCTATCATTCCTGTGCTCGCTGACCTACATTGGCTCCCCGTCAAGCAATGCCTTGATGTTAAAATTCTCATCCTTGTTTTCATATCCCTCCATGGCCTCATCCCTCCCTATCTCTGTAATCTCCTCCAGCCTCACAACCCTCCAAGATATCCGCGCTCCTATAATTCTGGCCACATGTGCATCCCTGATTTTAATTGCTCTGCCATTGGTGACTGCGCCTTCAGTTGCCTAGGCCCTAAGCTCTGGAATACACTTCATATAACTCTCTGCCTCTCCACCTTGCTTTCCTCCTTTAAGGCACTCCTTAAAACCTACCTCTTTGACCAAGCTTTTAGCCATCTGCCCTAATATTGCGCCTTTTATGGCTCGGTGTCATACTTTGCTTTATAATGTTCCTGTGAAGCACTTTGGGACGTTTTATTATGTGAAAGCTGCTATAGAAATGTAAGTTGTTGTTGTTGGGCGATAGTCCAAAACAGTGAAAATGAATCGATATCCAGTCTTAAACCCTGCCAGAGTTTTCTTTTCTGTTGTCTTCAATCAAAGAGAGATTGGGGCAAGGAGTTAAGTGAGCTGCTCATTAGTTATTGTGTTATGGCCAAAGACCTATTTTACCCTCCCATTATCTGGTCAGTCATTTATCTACTGTTCTCTGGGATCTTGCTGTGCACAAATTGACTGCTGTGCTGCTTACAAAAGCAGTGATTACACCACACAAGAGTACAGTCTGATAAAATGGTGGGACTGGATCCATGAGTGAAGGCAGAAGGGCAACTGACACAAAGCTATTTCCTGTATAATGTACTTTTCCCACTATCTCTTTCTTCTGACTATGCCTAGGTTGATGCACTGAACCTATATTGCTGAATCATAGCATTTTACAGTACAGTATACTGGTTCTTTGAAAGAGCTATTAAACTAGTTCCACCCACCCTGTGCTTTACCCATAGTCCTGCAATTCTTTCCTTTACAAGTATTTATTCAATTCCTTTTTGAAAGTTACTATTGAATCTGCTTCCATCGCCCTGTCAAGCGATGCATTCCAGATCACAATAACCCACTGAATAGAAAAATCCTTCTCATCTTCCCTCTGGTTCCCTTGCCAATTATCTTAAAACTGTTCTCCTGGTAATAACAAACTGCCAGTGGGAATAGGGTGGTTAGAATGTGGAACTCGCTACCACAGGGAGCATTTGAGGTCAATAGTATAGATGCACTTAAGGGGAAGCTGGATAAACATGACAGAGAAGAGAATAGAGGGTTATGTTGATAGGGTGCAATAAAGCTGGGTGGGAAGAGGCTCATGTGCAGTATAAACACCAACATGGACCAGTTGGTCTGAAGGGCCTGTTTCTACACTGTAAATCATATGTAATTTTATGTAAATATTAAGAGGCATCAGGGCTCCAGCACAGGTTAGAGAATTCAGGAGCAGGAGGGGAGAGGGACAATTTTCGGAAAGAACATGCAAAAATGTAGTTTGAAATGAAAAGGAGAGCCTTTTTCTTTACGAGCTCCGTCATGGCCTTGCTCTGCTTTGTATTCAACCCAGACAAAAGGAAAATGGGAAAACTATTTTTACAGCTGTGAATCTATTTCAGTCAGTAGATTACAAAGCTTTTGCTCAATCATGCTTCTGTTCAATCGCACTGATAAGACATGGAGCTGAGAGATATCCTGACTAATTCATGAGGATGGCAATCAAACAGAAAGGGCACAAACAAGACTGAATAAAGTATTTCAACTGGCCCTGCCTGAATGTCTGTCACTTGCACTTTAAGTACGCCTTAAGTATACCTTAGGCCAGATTAGTGTTAATTATTCAGTACTTCAACACAATACGTTGTTGTTTTAAGCTGCTGCCTATTTGTTTTGATTCCATTTTTTAATTTGAGCGATGGAACATAGGAACAAGAGTCGACCATTCAGTCCCTCAAGCCTGTTCTGCCATTCTGTTAGATCATGGCTGATCTGTGCCTCAATTCCATTTGCCTGACTTTGCTCCGTATTTCTTGGTACCCTGACATAAGTGAAGTCTATTGATCTCAATCTTTAAAGTCCCAATTGACCCTCCGCATCCACAGGCTTTTGAGAGGGTGTTCCAGATTTCCACGATTCTTTGTACGAAAAAATGCTTCCTGACATCAACCCTGAGCGCCGAGCTCTAATTGTAAGGTTATGCCCCCTTATCATGGATTCCCCCACAAGAGGTAATAGTTTTTGTGTATCTACCCTATTTAATGCAATTTATCCTTTTAAACCTCTCTCTTCCCAGTGATTTCACCACACTGTGTTATTTACCTGGTTCAGCCTCTCATATCTGGGGAGGCTTCTTGAACATTCTCCAGAAACATTCCTCAACAGGATTACAAGAGAAACATCATCATCTGCTATCTCACTAGTCCGTCACTTATGCGTTGACTTTCTCTCTACCCGTTTAGAACTTTGGTTCTCTTTCCCTGTCTTCTCAATATGACACTGATATTTTTTCTCTGAACTTTTCTCTTCTGTTTCTCCTAAATTCCAGAAAGGTGGCACCCAGAACCTTCTTTCTCCTTCCTGCGTCTTCACAGTATTGAAATGAAGACTCTGTATAAGATCTTCTGCTTGAACCGGTTCTTTCTCAGAACCTCAGTATTCTCTCCACCTCCATTTTACACCTAAAGCTTAACTGTTTCTTCTTGGCTAAGACTTTCCTCTCGCACATTCTTTCTCACCTTGGATTGCTGACCTGCACTTTGGGTCTTGGCCCTTCACCTGGGCTACTCAATAAAGATAGATGTAAAGGTGAACTGGAAATGTTCAATTAAATGATCTCACCAATTGGAAATATGATGATGTTATTTCCTGAAAGAAATCTGATACAGTATCATAGAATCTTAGAATGGTTACAGCACAGAAGGAGGCTATTTAACCCCTCGTATTCGTGCCAGATCGCTGCTAGAGCAGTTCAGCTGATTCCACTGCCCCCTCCTTTCCCTGTAGCCCCATGATTGCATGTGGTAAGTATAACATGTTTGGGAAGAACAGGTGACTTTGGGCCAGTGGGTCCCAAATCTCTCCCCCACTGGGGGTTTTCCTTACCTCATGTCAGGGTCTGTTGTCGACTAAATGGGCTACTTTTGAAAGGCTCGGGGTCTGAATCGGAGTCAGATGGATGTGCAATTTGGCACCACTGGCCTCCATGTTGGTTCGCCACCATGATCCCAACCCCGAGCCATTTTGAATGAGGGCAGCTCAGGGACAGATTGGCTGCCTAATGAGTAATGGACAGCCAATTGAGGCCAATTATTGTTCATTAAAGGGCTTATTAAGGCCCCATTCCCGCACTGACTGGAATTTCCAGAGGACAATGCAGTTAGCCCATGTTGGCCTAGACCAACATGGTGGGCTCAGGGTGAGGGGTGGGGGGGAGGTGCCGATGGATCATGCGAGGGAACCAACCCCAGACCCATATGGCCACTGAGTCACAGGGGTGGGGTTACCCCCTTATTCACCTTAAGTCTGGTTCAAAAACTTAAAGAGAAGTATTTGAAGTATTTTCTAAAGACTAAAAAGATCTAGCTCAGCCACATACAGCTGCTGCTCTTGGAATGATCTCTTTGTGAGTCTTCTCTTCTTTGGCCTCCTTGTCTCAAGAGACACCTGGAGGTGGTCAGTGGTTTGTGAAGCAGCGCCTGGAGTGGCTATAAAGGCCAATTCTAGAGTGACAGACTCTTCCACAGGTGCTGCAGATAAAATTGGTTGTCGGGGCTGTTACACAGTTGGCTCTACCCTTGCGCTTCGGCCTTTTTTCCTGCCAACTGCTAAGTTTCTTCAAGTCGCCACTCTTTAGCCCTGCTAAATTGAGTACATTTAAAATTATTGATGCAATCTCAAATTGAAAGCACAAAATCGTGGATTATCATAGATTTACTGAATCTGTACAGGCAAAGTGGGGGCACTTGTTCACCAGCCACAGCTATCAGAAAATCACAGATTGGAAATCGAGAACAGCATTCCCACAATCTTCAGATATCACGGACACCCGGAGGAGGGTTCCTGCCTGCAGAGCTAAGTCAGATGATTGGCCCTATTGTGTCAGGTGAAATCCTTCATTAAAATGCCCAAAACAATGACCTTTCTTTCTCTTCCAGATATTAACTCGCACCGCTCTGCATTTCATAGGAACATAGGAAGATAGCAACAGGAGTAGGCCATTCAGCCCCTCAAGCCTGTCCCGCCATTCAATGAGATCATGGCTGATCCGCGGCCTAACTCCATATACCTGCCTTTGGCCCATATCCCTTAATATCTTTGCTGAACAAAAATCTATCTATCTCAGATTTAAAATTAACAACTGTTCTAGCTTCAGCTGCTGTTTGTGGAGTGAGTTCCAAACCTCTACCACGCTTTGCGTGAAGAAGTGCTTCCTAACATCTCTCCTGAATGGTCTGCTCGTAATTCTTAGACTATACCCCCTAGTTTTAGAATCTCCAATCAGTGGAAATAGTTTATCTTTATCTAGCCTGTCTTTTCCAGTTAATATCTTGAAGACTTCGATCAGATCACCCCTTAACCTTCTAAATTCTAGTGAAAACAGGCCTAATTTGTGTAACCTCTCCTCATAACTTAACCCCTGTAGTCCAGGTATCATTCTTGTAAACCTACGCTGCACTCCCTCCAAGGCCAATATATCCTTCCTAAGGTGTGGTGTCCAGAACTGCTCACAGTACTCCAAGTGGGGTCTAACCAGGGTTTTGTACAGATGCAGCATAGCCTCTGTGTCTTTATACACCAATCCTCCAGATATAAAGGCTAGCATTCCATTAGCCTTTTTGATTATTTTCTGCATTTGCTCGTGGCATTTTAAAGATCTATGCACCTGAACCCCCAAGTCTCTTTGGACATCCACTGTACTTAACCTCTTCCCATTTAGAAAGTACCCTGTTCTATCCTTTATTGGTCCAAAATGGATAACCTCACACTTGTCCGCATTGAAATCCATCTGCCACAGTTTTGCCCACTCACCTGGTCTGTCAATATCTCTTTGCAATTTTATGCTATCATCTAGACTGTCTACAATGCCGCCTAACTTTGTATCATCAGCAAATTTGGATATATGATTTATTATGCCATCATCCAAGTCGTTAATGAATAATGTGAATAATTGAGGCCCCAACACAGATCCCTGCGGGACACCACTAGTTACATCCTGCCAATTGGAGTACTTACCCATTATCCCCACTCTCTGTCGCCTACCCACTCAACCAACTTTCTAACCATCTCAATAATTTGCCCTCAACTCCATGGGCTTCTACCTTAGTTAACAGTCTCTTACGTGGGATTTTATCAAATGCCTTCTGGAAGTCCATATAAATAACATCCATGGACACTCCCCTGTCCACTACCTCTTCAAAAAATTCAATGAGATTTGTCAGGCATGACCTTCCCATCATGAATCCATGCTGGCTGTCCCTGATTAACTGAAATTTTTCGAGCTGTTCAGTCACCCTATCCTTGATTATAGACTGTAGCACCTTGCCCACCACACATGTCAGGCTAACTGGTCTGTAATTTCCTTGGTTCCCCTTTTCACTCTTCTTAAAAAGTGGAGTGACATGTGCAACTTTCCAAGCCAGAGGGACCACTCCCGAATCTAGGGAACTCTGAAAGACTATAGTTAGGGCATCTACAATGTGCTCCCCTACTTCCTTTACTTCCTATTTCTACCACTTGCTGGTTTTATTTCAGATTTCCAGCATTTGTTGCTTTCCTTTTACAGTCTTAGCTCAGTGGGAACACTCTTGCTGGAAGAATTTCACATGATTATCATGTCCTCTAATATTTATAAGCAGCAGTGCAGATATATCTACCCTAAAGGGTGCAGTTAGTGAGTGTAAGAGGCAGCATTGATTGATGCCAAGTGCATTGTTGAGGAGAAGTAGCCAAGGGACGAGTAGGAACCAACTGGTCGGATATCTTTATGGCTGCCATTTATAGAGTCCTGAATTCTTAGGAATTGTGAGTGTGGGCCTTTAACCAAGGGCACATAGCACTTCAGGTGTAAATGCACCTGCATTCCTTGTCCAATGATGACAAACCTGGATTTTTCAATTGCCATTATTTAACATCCATGGTAACTGTAACAAAACCTCTTAAAATCAATTAAGTGATTCCTCGTGGTTCAGTATTGAGCATATTGTCCAAACACAAGTTTATTACTCAGATAGCAATAGTATAATAACTATTAGTTATACAATAAAGTCATACAACCTGGTTTTCTGCAGACCCAAGGTGATTAGGCTTGGCATCTGTAGGCTGGGCTTCCCACTGTCCTGACATCTTAGCCCAAAATGTCTGTTATTTGTTCTTATATCTTCCTGTTAATGTGAGTCCTCTCACATGATGCCCAGAATGTACACTTGAAGTGAGGTTCTGTAATGTAGTGTAGTGGTGACTTCACCTTTAAGAAACCTTACCTTTAAGAGACCAGGCCACTGATGCAATTGATGACATCATACATATATAAAGGAGGAGACATCACTTCTGAATATAAAGGCTGCTGTCATCATTTAATAAAGACTTAAGAATAACACTACGAGTTCCTTCTCACCAAACCTCCAGATGCCGATATAATGCCATCTTGATAGTTTGATTGTTAATCAGTTTAACCCGATACCTCCTGTCTGGCAATACAAAGGGACAGGAGATGGGCATTCCAGATAGATAATATGATGACTGGCTGGCTGTAAGGAAACTGCATTGTTCCAACTAACCTCAGATGCTAATACAATTCCTTGTCTGATAATCACACCAAGATGTGATTAGCTTTGATGAGACACAAAGCAAATTCTCACAGTGACGCTTTTATGATGGGTTAGTGTCGGCATTACAGTAAAACTGTCCGGAATATCCAGACTGTGTTTGTCGGAGACTCTGGTAATGAGGAGAAGGAGTCTCTGTCATGCTAGAGACGCTCCTTTTCAGTTAAGATATTGAATTAGGCACTGTCTGGTAAGGGGTGAATATTAAAGATCACACAGGCCAGAGTCCTGAAATAAACATGATGTGCTATCTCAATCCACTGGCATGGTGAAGTACCAAAAACAAAATGAGCTCCCTTAGCTCACTATCTGCGAGAGTAGATGAGATGGAGATTAAAGTAAGCTGACTGTCAGTAGTCATCTGCTCTTAATGCATTATTTGTTTAACTTTGCTGCTCTTTGCCTGTTGTGAGTTTATATTCAGTGTAAATACAGGATACCTTCATCTTCATTCATTCTCAGCATGTATGTGTTGCTGACAAGGCCAACCTTTATTGTCTATCTCTAAGGGGTGGTGGGCCACCTTCTTGAACTCCTGTGTGGTTTGCTAGACCACTTCAGAAGGCAGTTAAGAGTCAACCATGTCCGTGTTCCGAAGAGGGTCACTGATCCGAAACGTGAACTCTGCTTATCTTTTCACAGATGCTGCCAGACCTGCTGAGTGGTTCCAGCATTTCTTGTTTTTATTTCAGATTTCCAGCATCCGCAGTATTTTGCTTTTATGTCCGTGTGGGACTGGAGTCAAATATAGGCCCAGACCGAGCGAGAACGATAGGTTTCCTTCACACGAGGTCATTAGTAAACTGATTGGTTATTTTTAAACAACAATCCAACAGCTTCATGCTCACTTTTACTGATCCTAATATAAAAACAAGAAATGCTGGAACCACTCGGCAGGTCTGGCAGCATCTGTGGAGAGAGAAGCAGAGTTAATGTTTCGGGTCAGTGACCCTTCTTCGGAACTGACAAATATTAGAAATGTCACAGGTTATAAGCAAGTGAGGTGGGGGTGGGGCAAGAGATAACAAAGGAGAAGGTGTAGATTGGACAAGGGCACATAGCTGACCAAAAGGTCATGGAGTAAAGGCAAACAATATGTTATATGAAAGACAAAGCATTAGTACAGATAAGGTATTAATGGACTGAATATTGAACAGCAGCAAGTGCAAACATGAAAAAATAACATTGGGTAAGCAAACTGAATAAATTAAGATGAAATGAAATAAATGCAAAAAAGAAGATTGTAAAAAATGTAAAAAGAAAAAAAGAAAAAATAACTAAAAATGAAAGTAAAATGGGGGGCTGTCATGCTCTGAAATGATTGAACTCAATGTTCAGTCCGGCAGGCTGTAGTGTGCCTAATCGGTAGATGAGATGCTGTTCCTCGAGCTTGCGTTGATGTTCACTGGAACACTGCAGCAATCCCAGGACAGAGATGTGAGCATGAGAGCAGGGGGAAGTGTTGAAATGGCAAGCAACCGGAAGCTCAGGGTCCTGCTTGCGGACTGAGCGGAGGTGTTCCGCAAAGCGATCACCCAATCTGCGCTTGGTCTCCCCAATGTAAAGGAGACCACATTGTGAGCAGCGAATACAGTATACTACATTGAAAGAAGTACAAGTAAATCACTGCTTCACCTGAAAGGAGTGTTTGGCTCCTGGGATAGTGAGGAGAGAGGAGGTAAATGGGCAGGTATTACACCTCCTGCGATTGCAGGGGAAGATGCCATGGGACGGGGACGAGGTGGTGGGGGTAATGGAGGAGTGAACCAGGGTGCCAGGGAGGGAACGATCCCTTCAGAATGCTGACAGGGGAAGGGAGGGGAAGAAGCGTTTGGTAGTGGCATCACGCTGGAGGTGGCGAAAATGGCGGAGGATGATCCTTTGGATATGGAGGCTGATGGGGTGGAAAGTGAGGACAAGGGGAACCCTGTCACGGTTCTGGGAGGGAGGGGAAGGGTTGAGGCCAGAGGTGCGGGAAATGGGCCGGACATGGTTGAGGGCCCTGTCAACAACAGTGGGGGGGGGGAATCCTCGGTTGAGGAAAAAGGAGGTCATATCAGAAGCACCGTCATGGAAGGTAGCATCATCAGAGCAGATGCGTCGGAGACGGAGAAACTGGGAGAATGGAATGGAGTCTTTACAGGAGGTAGGGTGTGAAGAAGTGTAGTCGAGGTAGCTGTGGGAGTCGGTGGGCTTATAATGGATATTAGTAGACAACCTATCCCCAGAGATGGAGACAGAGAAGTCGTGGAAGGGAAGGGAAGTGTCAGAGATGGACCATGTAAAGGTGAGAGAAGGGTGGAAATTGGAAGCAAAGTTGATAGAGTTTTCCAGTTCGGGGCGGGAGCAGGAAACGGCACCGATACAGTCATCAATGTACCAGAAAAAGAGTTGGGGGAGGGGGCCTGAGTAGGACTGGAACAAAGAATGCTCGACATATCCCACAAAAAGACAGGCATAACTAGGACCCATGTGGGTACCCATAGCGACACCTTTTACTTGAAGAAAGTGCGTGGAGTTGAAGGAGAAGTTGTTCAATGTGAGATCAAGTTCAGCCAGGCGGAGGAGGGTGGTGGTGGATGGGGACTGGTTGGGCCTCTGTTCCAGGAAGAAGCGGAGAGCCCTCAAACCATCCTGGTGGGGGATGGAGGTGTAGAGCGATTGGACGTCCATAGTGAAGAGGAGGCAGTTGGGACCAGGAAACTGGAAATTGTCAAAATGACGTAGGGCGTCAGAAGAGTCATGGATGTAGGTGGGAAGAGACTGGACCAGCGGAGAAAAGGTAGAGTCAAGATAGGAAGAAATAAGTTCAGTGGGGCAGGAACAGGCTGACACAATGGGTCTGCCAGGACAGTCCCGTTTGTGGATTTTGGGAAGGAGGTAGAAGTGGGCTGTCCGGGGTTGCGGGACTATGAGGTTGGACGCTGTAGAGGGAAGATCTCCAGAGGAGATGAGGTCAGTGACAGTCCTTTGGACGGTGGCTTGATGTTCGGTGGTGGGGTCATGGTCCAGAGGGAGGTAGGAAGAAGTGTCCGTGAGTTGGCGTTGAACTTCTGCAAGGTAGAGATACTGATACTAACTTCTTATTGCCAAAAGTTTTTTCAAAACCAAATTAAAATTCTCAAACTGCAACAATGGGATTATAAATCCATGCCTCTGGATTGCTAGTTTATTAATGTAATCTATTCTATGTTACTGAAACAGTAATGCAACTTTTAAAAAATATGTACATTTTTCATTGAAACAAGAATTCTTGCAATATGGTACAAAATTAGATTTTTATCAATACTACAGTCAGTGCTCCCTTAAGTTGCAAATAGCTTTTCTGCACATTTGTCCTCCACTGGTTTTGAAATCCATATTTATAACAATGTTTCCTACCCCGGCTTCATTCTTGCTCATAATTTCAAAACTGTGATGTCCTTACTGCCCTCTGACAATGTATTTGATTCTAACCTCCAACTTCATATGGTCCTTCTAGGTTTAGTTATTAAATTGTACTGAGTTAACTGACCTCAATTTACTGAGGTGTTAGAGTCATTACAATTGGTCTCAGCACCATAGGTTTATGGAAGTGAAAAGTAAGGGAAATTGTCCAGTGTTCCTACTGCTGGAAGTGCAAATTAAAAAATATATATATAATTCTTGGGGTGTAGGCATCGCTGACAAGGCCAGCATTTATTGCCCATCCCTAATTTCTTTGATTGAGTGGTGAGGAGCCACCTTCTTGAACTGTTGCACCCCATATGACGAAGATGCTCTCATCGTGCTGTTAAGCAGGGAGTTCTAGGATTTTGACCTAGCGATGATGAAGGAACAGTGACATATGTCCAATTCAGGGTTGTGCGTGTGACTTGGAGGGGAACCTGGTGGTGATGGTGTTTCAATTCATCTATTGCCCTTGTCCTTCTAGGTGATGGAGCTTGCAGGTTTGTGAGATGCTTTCGATGAAGTCTTGGTGAGTTGCTGCAGTGCATTTTGAAGATAGCGCAACTGCAGCCACAATGTGCCAACAGATGTTAAATTGACTTAGGCTCATACATGCTTAATGGGGGCACTGAGTGAGGGACAAGAGGGAAACTAGGGTCCATTGCACTGTGCACTGGCAAGGAGTCAACACTTTCAGGAAGGAAGGGGTGGGAATAAAAATTCACATCACCCAATCATTAGCTCCTAAGCTACAAATTTTGCATCCAAGCAAAATATACTCTTCAATATATGAACAGAAAGAGATCTTCACTTCCCTACATGTACCTCCAGACAACAATCAGGAGTAAGAACACTGGATAGCCATCATATCCCTGCATCCAGTACAATGTTTACCTCTTAAAAAAACAACTAAAAAAAGCAATGCTCTGGTCATTATCACATTTCCTATATTAGGATATTTCAAAGGTACTTCAAGTAAAGCACTTTGGGTCATCCTGAGGTCATGAAAGGCGCTATAGAAATGCAATTTCTTTCTTTCCTGTCTGAATTGTATGAATGACCCTGAAATTACCTTGAAATACTAGCAGATGAATGCTGAGGTGTTCATCTGAAATTCCTCACTCTCTGAGGCCCGGATTTTGCTCTCAGCAGCCAAGGAACAGCTCTTGCTTTTCACTTAACTGACAGCTGCTCACAAACTTTTCGTGGGCTTTTTAACAGAGATTTCCTCTACTCAGGCGTCTTTTCTATCATGGCACCCTTTACAGGGGATCTGTGAACAGGGCAAGTAACTGTGAGGCTCTTCAACCAGAGTGAAGAATCCTCACTGACACATGCAGAGTCCAAACCGGGAAGTATAAAGCAGAAAATTTAAATTAGATTTAAATGATTTACAGAAAGTGAAATAAAGATTGGGAAATACAGATGGGCTTAAGGGAGAGAAATAAAAGTGTAAGATAAAGTTAAAAAAAAACTTTAAAAATCTCCAACAGCAATTTTCCAAGAGAATGGACTCCACACCTGTAAAATTAACTTTTCAGAGCTGGAGAGGTTGTTCAGCACAAGGTATCACCAACATGCTTTTAAAAACTCACTTGCTCTTGAAAGTCTGCTGCCCATGTCTTAACTCGCACCAAGTCCCTTTCCCCTATCAACCCTGTGCTCACTGACCTACATTGGCTCCCAGTCAAGCAATGTCTTGATTATTAAATTCTCATAATTGTTTTCAAATCCCTCCATGGCCTCACCCCTCCCTATCTCGGTAATTTCCTTCAGCCCCACAACACTCCAAGTTATCTAAGCTCTTCTAATTCTGGCCTCTTGTGCACCCCTGATTTTAATCGCTCCACCATTAGTGACCGAACCTCCAGTTGCCTGGGCCCAAGCTCTGGAATTCCCTCCCTACACCTCTATGCCTCTCCACCTCGCTTTCCTCCTTGAAGACACTCCTTAAATCCCACCTCTTTGACCAAGCTTTTGATAATCTGCCCTAATCTCTTTTTGTGGGACAGTGTCATTTTTTGTTTGATAATGCTAATGTAAATTGCCTTGGGCCATTTTATTATGTTAAAAATGCTATATAAGTATAAGTTGTTGTTGATTGCACCATTACAGCCTTTGTTAGTACAGTGTTACGACCAGGTGAGAAAGAGGTCTAAGGGTCCATTTCAGCCTTCACCTGGTCTTACTGTAACAGGGTTTTATTTTTAAACACATTGCGTTTTTAGCTCCCCTTTGGTGAATCCTTGTTCACCGCTTTCCAATTATAAGGCAAAGAAACCAGCACAAACAGGCTTTCTTAGGTTTAAAGAAGAAAAGGTGAAATTTATAAACTCAAACTCTAATTCGGTTAACACCTACAGATACACGGCACACCCACGCTAGCATGCATATGCGATACACACATGCAAATAGAGACAGAAAGAGAACAGAAGAAATAAAGTGGAAAAGTTTGAGGCAATATCTGAAGAATTTTTGTTACGGTTCTTCGAGCTCACTATAGAGTCCTTGATTGTAGGTAGATCTTGATTTTCATTGGGGCCCAGTATTCTTCTTAAATCTTGTTTGCTGTAGGAGACTTTTCTCTCTTGGGGTTCATTTGTCTTCAGTGGATTCAGAGGCTTGTGAGAAAGAGATGGGAGCAGACAGGAGAGATCTTTTCTCAGTCCAGGAGCAAACAGCTTTCTGCCCAAACTGTTCCTACAAATTCAAAAAACTCAGGTTGCCCAGCAGGTTAGTCATGTGACTAGCTGGTTTGACCATGCCCGTTTGTGTATTCGGCCATCTTAGCAGTCAACCTGGAATGTGAGATCCCCCACCTTCAACGTCTGGTGATCAAAAGTCCATTGTGGGTTCAGTGTCAGGGAATGGTTGCTTTGTTCTTAAAAACACCATCTGTTAATATGCAAATGTCTTTTCCAGCCACGGCTGATCTGTTTAACAAGTCCTTTCTTAACTCCAGTCACTGTTTAAAATCAATGTTAATGACAAAACCAATGTGCCCCATTCTTGGCAGGTGGAGGCCTAGCATGACCAAGGAATTAGTTGGCAAGTGCACATTTCAATGTCAGATCTATCAGTGAGCACTGCAAAAAATCACTATGGAGAAGTAGTGTATCTCTGACAGCAATCTCTGGATTTCCATGTTTAACTGTGCACGTACGTTTCCTGAGTTTTCTGTCGGTTTCTTCCATTATAAAGGTGTGCACTGATGTTGACTATTATTCTCATCACAAATCCTAGACCAACGCCCTTACCTTAAATGTGCAAATTCCTCCATTGAACTAGCAAAGACATTTCAGACGTAAAACATAATTATAGATCCACTGTGTTCCTCCTATTTGTTCCCAATAGCAGGGCAGCTATCATTCACTTTGTATTTCAAAAGCAGCGTAGTGCCAGTGAAGCCTATTCCCTTGCTGTCTTGCAGTTGTTTCCATTATGGCAAAGGATATTTTGTCAGGTTTGAGAAGTTGTACTTGGCAACAAGCCAGGAGGTCAACACATTTTCCAGCCATTGCAAGAAATGAAACCACTCTCCAGCCAGTAATTACTGTCAACATGTTCCTCCTGCAATCACCATCCTTCATCATTCCTTCCTCTGAGGCCTTGCCGCATTTTATCCTTTGTGTTCTGTTGTATCCTTTCTTTATCTCACTGATTAGCTTCACTGAAGGGTGTACTTCATTCAATTATCAGGATCACTATCCCCTGATTTATGGATGAAGATCACTACTCTCTGTTTCTGCAAAATTAAGAATTAATTTCGTTTTGGGAGCTGGATCAAACGGTGAGTTAAAAAAAATAGCCTTTTAGTTCAGGAACTTGTGTGCAAATCCAAACCCATTCTATGGGATGAAAGCCTCTTCTTTCTGTGAGCTGTCAGCTTGTATAAAATGAGTTTGCAGAGTCTCAACCTTGTTCCTTGTGAGTTTGGAACCAGAGCACAATACTTCCTGGAACTGGTAACTATGCTAAGATAAGTTGTCAGCTGTGGCTTAATTGGTGACTGTTGTCCTTCTGAGGCTGTAGGTCATGTGTTCAAGCCTTTCTCCAGGAAACTTGAGTGCAAAAATCTAGCCTGAGAGCTGCACTATCAGAGGTGCTGTCTTTTACATGAGACGTTAAACCAAGGTCCCTTCTTCTCTCCCAGATGGAATTAGTTGGCAAGTACACATTTCAATGTCGGATCTATTTTGAAAGGAGTAGGGGAGTTTCTGCCTGATGTCCTGGGCAATATTTAACCAGCATCACTAAAACAGATTATCCAGTCCTTACCACTTTTCAGTTTGCGGAGTCTCGCATTGCGCACGTTTTCTCCTTAATACAAAGAACAAACAAAGAACAAAGAACAGTACAGCACAGGAACAGGCCATTCGGCCCTCCAAGCCTGCGCCAATCTTGATGCCTGCCTAAACTAACAGCTTCTGTACTTCTGGGACCCATATCCCTCTATTCCCTTCCTATTCATATATTTGTCAAGATGTCTCTTAAACGTCGCTATCGTATCTGCTTCCACCACCTCCCCTGGCAGCAAGTTCCAGGCACTCACCACCCTCTGTGTAAAAAAGAATACCTATCACTTTGACCAAACTTTTGTTCACCCAGTATCTCTTTATATGACTTGGTGTCAAATTTTGTCTGATTATACTCCTGGGAAGCACCTTGGAAAGTTTTACTACATAGATGCAAGTTGTTGATGTAAGAGGAAAGTGGATTGTCTTTTGATTTACGTTACAATACGTGGACCATTTTACTTGGATGATCTTCACAGTAGCCTTCTGAAGTGTTGCTGGAACCCATTCAACTGTCATGATAGCGACTTTAAATGACAAATAGAGATGCCTGATCTTAGCTCCTCATTTCTGTTGGACAAATGGAGTTAAAATCCCACCCCCTAAAGAACCAGAAATATGAAACATTTATGTAGCACCTTTCACAACCAAAGCACTTTACAGCCAATGAAGTACTGTCACTGTTGCAATGTAGGAAACATGATAGACAATTCTGTGCACAGCAAGATCCCACAAACAATTTGATAATGACCATACAATCTGTTTTAGTGGTGTTGATTGAGGGGTAAGTATTGGCACAGGATACCTGCTGTTCTTCAAAATAGTGCCACGGGATCTTTTACATCCATCTGAGCAGACAGACAGAGCCTTGGCTTAATATCTCATCTGAAAGATGGCACCACTGACAATGCAGCACTCCCTCAGTACTGCACTCAGAGCATCATCCTCTGGAATAGGATTTGAACTCAAAGCTTTCTGATTGAGAAGCAAGAATGCAGCCCACGGAGCCACAGCTAACACTTCAAACATATCACTATAAAACATTTTAAATAGGCCAGGGACAGAGTCCAGCAGTATCAGAAATGCTCTGAACATAAGATCATAAGAAATAGGAGCAGGAGTAGTCCATTCGGCCCTTGAGCCTGCCTCACCATTCAATAAGATCTTGCTGATCTTCTGCATCACCTCCACTTTCCTGCACTATCCCTATATCCCTTGATTGCAGTCCCCAAACATCTATTGATCACAGCCTTGAATTTACTCAACAACTGAGCATTCACCATCTGGGTCACTTTGTACAATAAAATCGTCACTCAAGGATTAAGCAAGGTGACATTTTCATGGCAAGGTTACCAAACAATGACAGCTGCTTAGCAGAACAGAACACAGCCAGTATAAATGATGATTGATCACATTACAATCAATATACATAATGCCACCTTTGGTATAAATTACATATTACAGCTAGAATATGTGTAATATTCCAATCTGACTTTGGGATATTTTCACACACACTACAGTGCTATAAATAGAGCACAAGCATTTAAGAATTCAACACCCAAAGGGTTCAGCTGGTTTGCCACAGTAATTTGCATCAAGAAACACTTTTAAACTATTTATAGAGTCCGTAACTGCTGGAAGAATGTGAATGAGAGGATTAGAATTTTTTTTTTAAACGCAGCACTGCAGATTAATCAGATAAAGACCTTCTCAATGATTAATGATCGCATGAACTAGATTCAAGCTCTTTTTTGCCCCTGTAATAGGCATCAGAAACATACAAAGCTTCCACTCAGCCTCAGCAACATCAGTCACTCTGTAGGTTTCCGATGGGTGTGTGCAGAAATGGCTTTATCTGTTTCATTGAAGAGAGACAGAAACTAGAAGCTATCAGGGATATCAAGAGTTATAGAGCAAAGGCGGGCAAATGGAGCTGAGGTACTGATCAGCCATGATCTGATTGAAATGGGGGGGGGGGGGGGGGGCGAAGCAGGCCAGAGGGTTGCAATGACCTCCAAATAAGATGCAATGTGAAATTCCAACTAATTTTAAGAAGAAAGGGTTTTAAAAAAAACCTTCTGAAAATGGTGCTACTTGTGTTGGGCATTAGTCAAACCATCAGCCTTAGCCAAGTAGACATTTTTAACATGCCATTGTTGACAGTGACCTCTGCTAACTAATCCCACAGGATCTCTCCGCATTAGAGAGACAATTGGTAATGTCCAGCTTGAGGGCCACCACTCCACAAGCTTGGGGCAAGGCAAGCCTCCACGAACTACTACAGCCGGTATAGGGATTGAACAAGCACTAGTGGCAGCTGCCTACATTACACTCTAGCCACCCTAACCAACCCCCTCTGCTAGCTGTAAACTAATTCAAAATGAAGCCTCAAAACTGTTCTTTGTGGGTTTCGACCTATAGCATAAAGCTCCCCAAACTGGTAATTCCACAGAGACAAGTTGTCAGCTATGGTTCAGTGGGTAGCAGGCTTATCCTCTGAGTCAGAGGTCAGGGGTTCAAAATCTGTCTCCAGAGACTATAGCACAGAAATGTAGGTTGACATTCCAGTGTGGTACTGAGGGAGTGCTACATTGTTGGAGGTGCTGTCTTTTGGATGAGACGTTAAACTGAGGCCCTGCTTGTCCTGTCAGGTGCTTTTAAACACTATCTGCTGGTGGACTGACCAACATTTATACCAACATTCAGTTCCGAAGAAGGGTCACTGACCCGAAACGTTAACTCTGCTTCTCTTTCCACAGATGCTGCCAGACCTGCTGAGTGAATCCAGCATTTCTTGTTTTTGTTCCAACATTTATACTGTTGGACTGAGAGGAATATCACAGATGAGCTTGTTTCTGTTTTCCACCAGACTCCACTGACTTTCCAGCAAGAGTTTCTGAAAACTATCACCAGCTTGAATCCTGGCTATGCTTTTCTTTTTCCTCTTCCTAGTTCAAAGGTTGCTCCATTCCCTCCCCCCAACCACCACAGGTGCCCTGGCTGAGGTCAACTAATTCAGCACAGGTCACATTTGAGCAACTCCTAATCTGTGTGACTGACCACAAACAGTAACTTTCCCTTATTTACTGAGAATTGTAGGAAATCTTTAAAGAAACAGAGGTATAACTCACCGGTTAGGCCTCAGTTGGATTATTATGCCCAATTCTGGGCACCACATTTTAGGAAGGATGTGTCGGTCATGGCTCAGTTGGTAGCACTTTTGCCTCTAACTTACAAGGTTCTGGGTTAACATAAGAAATAGGAGCAGGAGTAGGCCATTGAGCCCCTTGAGCCTGTTCTGCCATTCAATGAGATCATGGCTAATCTTCTACTTCAACACCATTTTCCTGCATTATCCCCGTAACCCGTGATGTTTTTAATATGTAAAAATCTATTGATCTCCGTCTTGAACATACTCAAGGATTGAGCCTCCACAGCCCTCTGGGTCAGAGAATTCCAAAGATTCACCATCCACTGAGTGAAGGAATTCCTCCTCATCTCAGTCCTAAATGGCCTACCCCTTATTCTGACACTATGTCCCCTGGTTCTGGACTCCCCACCAGGGGAAACATCCTTCCGGCATCTACCCTGTAGAGCCCTGTAAGAATTTTGTCTGTTTGAATGAGATCACCTCTCATTCTACTAAACTCCAGAGAACAAAGGCCCAGTCTATTTAATCTTTCCTCATAGGGCAATCCCTCCATCCCAGGAATTAGTTTGGTGAACCTTTGTTGCACTCCCTCTATGACAAGTATATCTTTCCTTAGGTAAGGAGACAAAAACTGCACACGATATTCCAGGTGTGGCCTCACCAAGGCTCTATATAATTGCATTAAGACATCTTTACTCCTATACTCAAATCCTCTTGTAATGAAGGCCAACATAGCATTTGCCTTAATTGCTTTCTGTATCTGCGCGTTAGCTTTCAGTGGCTCATGAACAAGGACATCCAAATCCCTTTGAAATTCAACACTTCCCAGCTTCTCACCATTTAAGAAATTCTCTGTATTTCTGTTTTTCCTACCAAAGTGGATAACCTCACATTTCTCCACATTGTATTCCATCTGCCAAACTTTTGTCCAGTCGCTTAGCCTCTTCAAATCCCTTTGAAGTGTCTTTGCATCCTCCTCACAACTCACTTCCACCTCGTTTTGTGTCATCTGCAAACTTGGAAATATTACATTTAATCTCCACACCCAAATCATTAATATGGATTATGAATAGCTGGGGCCCAAGCACTGATTCTTGCGGTACCCCACTAGTCACTGCCTGCCAATCTGAAAATATTCCTACTCTCTGTTTTCTGTCCGTTAACCAGTTCTCAGTCCATGCCAGTATATCCCCCCAATCCCATGTGCTCTAATTTTGTTTACCAACCTCTTGTGTGGGACCATATCAAAAGCCTTCTGAAAATCTAAATATACCACATCCACTGGTTTCCCCTATTCTGCGAGTTACGTCCTCAAAAAACTCCAACAGGTTTGTTAAACATGATTTCCCTTTCATAAATCCATGTTGACTTTGCCCAATCCTACCATTATTTTCTCAGTGTCCTGTTCAAGTCCCACTCTAGGACGTGAGCACAAAACGCAAGGCTGAGGGAGTGCTGCACTGTCAGAGGTGCTGTCTTCTGGATGAGATGTTATACTGAGGCCCTTGGGTGGATACAAAAGATCCCATCGCATTATTTTGAAAAAGAGCAGAGGAGTTATCCCCGGTGTACTGGCCAATATTTATCCCTCAATCAACATCACAAAAAACTGATTATCTGGTCATTATCAAATTGGAGCTTGTTGTGCACAACATTGCTGCCATGTTATCTACAATAAAACAGCAACAAACCTTCAAAAGTACTTAATTGGCTGTAAAGTGCTTTGAGACGTCCTGAGATCGTGAAAGGCGCTAAATAAATGCAAGTTTTTCTATTTTTCTTTCTGTCAAGACTTTGAAGAATATGCTGAGGGAATGCACCAAGATGATACCAGGAATGAGTGACTTCAGTTTGATGGAGAAACTGGAGAAGCTAGGACATTTCTCCTTAGAGCAGTGAAGGCTAAGGGAAGATTTAATACAGGTGCTCAAAATTATGAATGGTTTTGATAGAGTAGATAGAGAAAAACTGTTTTCACTGGTGGGGGAGGAATGGTAAGAAGAGCCACAGATTTAAGGTAGTTGGTGAAAGAATCAGAGGGGAAATGAGGAAGAATGTTATATAGGCATGATGGACTGAATGGCCTCCTTCTGTGCTGTACCATTCTATGATGCCTTTTCTCTTTCAGATGTTGATGGCCACTCCTAGCATTTGTATTTCACAAAACGGTGGTAGAAGTTTGGAACTGTCTTCTGCAAAATGGCAATTGATGTTAGATTTAAATCTAAGACTAATAGATTTTTGTTAACCAATGGTACTAAGGGATATGGGGCAAGGACAGGTATATGGAGATAGGTCACAGGTCAGCCACAATCTCATTGGAAGGCATGGAGCAGGCTCACGGATCTAAATGGCCTCCATTTCAAAATAATGCGATGGGATAATCTTAAAATTAAACTATCAATTAATCCCATATTAAACAGATGCCACGCAATTCCAAATACTGGTGCTGTGTTCCAAGTAGAGCAGCATCTGCTTGGAAGGTTCAGCTGAAAGCAGCTATACTTGAAAGGCTGCTCCAATCACTGATGTAGTTTAGTTTTAGTTTAGAGACACAGCACTGAAACAGGCCCTTCGGCCCACTGAGTCTGTGCTAACCAACAACCACCCATTTATACTAATCCTACATTAATCCAATAACCTGTCTCTCAAAGCAGAAATCAACAAGCATATGGGAAAGGCTTCCACTGCTATGTCCAGACTGGCCAAGAGAGTGTGGGAAAATGGCGCACTGACACGGAACACAAAAGTCCGAGTGTATCAAGCCTGTGTCCTCAGTACCTTGCTCTATGGCAGCGAGGCCTGGACAACATATGGCAGCCAAGAGCGACGTCTCAATTCATTCCATCTTCGCTGCCTCCGGAGAATCCTTGGCATCAGGTGGCAGGACCGTATCTCCAACACAGAAGTCCTCGAGGCGGCCAACATCTCCAGCATACACCCTACTGAGCCAGCGGCCAGTGAGCTGCATGGAAGATGGCAGGATCCCCAAGGACACATTGTACAACGAGCTCGTCACTGGTATCAGACCCACCGGCCGTCCATGTCTCCGCTTTAAAGACGTCTGCAAACGCGACATGAAGTCCTGTGACATTGACCACAAGTCGTGGGAGTCAGTTGCCAGCATTCGCCAGAGCTGGCGGGCAGCCATAATAAAGGCGGGGCTAAAGTGTGGCGAGTCAAAGAGACTTAGCAGTTGGCAGGAAAAAAGACAGAAGTGCAAGGGGAGCGCCAACTGTGTATCAGCCCTGACAACCAATTTTATCTGCAGCACCTGTGGAAGAGTCTGTCACTCTAGAATTGTCCTTTATAGCCACTCCAGGCGCTGCTTCACAAACCACTGACCATCTCCAGGCGCTTACCCATTGTCTCTTGAGACAAGGAGGCCAAACAAGAAGAAGACATTAATCCCATATTCCCTACCACATCCCCACCATTCTCCTACCACCTACCTACACTAGGGGCAATTTACAATGACCAATTTACCTATCGACCTAGAAGTCTTTGGCTGTGGGAGGAAACAAGGGCACCCAGCGGAAACCCTCATGATCACAGGGAGAACTTGCAAACTCCGCACAGGCAGTACCCAGAACTGAACGTGGGTCACTGGAGCTGTGAGGCTGTGGTGCTAACCACTGTGCCACCCTGTTCCTATTTCCAATATTCTTCATATTTTCAGCACAGGGACTTTAATATATATGGTGGAAAAGTAAGTCATCATTACTGTATTGAGAAGACAGATTCTTCGCATGGCATCATATTAACTCAGGAACAAGCATGAGCATAAAACTGACCGGAACGTCTTGGCTAGAGTGTGAGGCAAAGAAAAATTTATCTTGAGTGGGAGTACAAAGTATCTAATAGTTTGCCCATAATACGCCTTGCTGATATTTGGGGTTTATAAGAGGTGGTTTATTCAATACTGTCTGCTTTCTGCTATTTGCCAAAGTGGATTTCTGCCCCATAAGCCCCATTCTGGTATTAGATGTAGGTACATTCAAAATGCAAGCAACACAAACGAGAAAGTCCTGGTCCAAATCCATTAGCACAATGCGGGGTCGGAAACCAATTACAGAGAAATTCTCTCATACAAAAGTAGAATCTGATCCAGTTTTAATGAAAACATTAAATATCGTGCATTTTTCTATTTTTAACTATCTACTCCCATTATTGGTAGATTGTCATTCGCCACAGGATAGCCCCTCATTGGAGCAAGTGGATGCAGAGAAGATCAATTTTCTAATTAAAATGTTGATGGATTTTTTTTCTTTAATTCTTCATACTGGGAATGGCACAGGATTGTGGCAGTGCCTGTCATTATCTGCTTTGTCCAGTTGCCATCTTGATGGAGACAGTGCAAGCCTTGGAATGCCAACCTACTTAATGCACTTATAAAAAGAAAGAACAAACTTGCATTTCTATAAGCACCTTTCACAACCTCAGGACATCCCAAAGCGTTTTACAGCCATTGAAGTACTTTTTAAGTGTATTTACTGTATTACTGTATTAACGTTGGAAAAACATCAAATTTACACACAGCAAGCACCCACAAACAGCAATGTGATAATGATTAGAAGAAGGGGCGGCACAGTGGTGCAGTGGTTAGCACCACCGCCTCATAGCTCTGGCGACCCGGGTTCAGTTCTGGGTACTGCCTGTGTGGAGTTTGCAAGTTCTCCCTGTGACTGCGTGGGTTTCTGCCAGGTACTCCGGTTTCCTCCCACAGCCAAAGATTTGCAGGTTGATAGGTAAATTGGCTGTTATAAATTGCCCCTAGTGTAGGTAGGTGGTAGGAGAATTGTAGGGAATGTAGGATTAGTATAAATGGGTGGTTGATGGTCAACACAGACTCAACACAGGGCCTGTTTCAGTGTTGTATCTTTCTATGACTCTAATGAGGAGAGGCATTATACATTAAAGGGTACAATTCTACAGAGAGTGCAGGAGCAGAGGGACCTGGGAGTAGATGTGCACAGATCATTGAATGTCGCAGGGCAGGTGGAGAAAGTAGTTAATAAAGCATATGGGATCCTGGGATTTATAAACAGGACATAGAGTACAAGAACAAGGAAGTTATGATAAACCTGTATAAAACACTGGTTTGGCATTAGCTGGAGTATTGTGTCCAGTTCTGGGCACCACACTTTAGAAAGGATGTTAAAGCATTAGAGAGGGTGCAGAAAGGATTCACAAGAATGGTTCCAAGGATGAGGAACTTCAGTTACATGGATAGATTGTAGAAGCTGGGTCTATTCTCTTTGGAGAAGGGAAGATTAAGAAGAGATTTGATAGATGGGTTCAAAATCATGAGGGGTCTGGACAGAGTAGTTTTTAAAAATTCTTTCACGGGATATTGGCGGCACTGGCTAGGCCAGCATTTATTGTCCATCTCACTTAAGAAGGTGGTGGTGAGATAGGGTGAAACTGTTTCCATTGGCCGAAGGATCCAGAACCAGAGGACGCCAACTTAAGGTGATTGGCAAAAGAACCAGGGGTGACATGAAGAAAAACATTTTTACACAGCGAGTGGTTAGGATCTGGAATGTACTGCTTGAGGGTCTGGTGGAGTCGGATTCAATCACTGCCTTTAAAAGAGAATTGGACAATTATCTGAAGAGAAAAAATTTGCAGGGCTGCAGGGAAAAAGACATGGGAGTAAGTAACTAGGTAAGTTGCTCTTGCAGAGAGCTGGCACGGACACGACAGGCTGAATAGGCTCCTTCTGTGCTGTAATCATTCTATGATGGGGGGGAGAGAGAATGCTCCTCTCAGTTCCTATAGTACTATTGTGTACAGCCAGGTCTAGTCCAAAGTTAGTAGCTCATACGAATTATTAAGTTGAGGGTGAACTTTGGGAGGTCCTTGGTCCAAAACTGAGCACAAACCAGTTTATCCCCATAAATCCCATTAAGGCAAGTTGTTGAAATTGAGGGGGGTCTAACACCTTCCCCCCACCCACCCCTGATTTGACTTCCATTGACACTGAAATCTTAATGCTCGCATGAAAGGTGCTGTATCACTGTCAAAAAGCCAACTGGTTGATCAGTATCCTTCTGGGAAGAGGGCCCGTCACCCCACCCCATGTACAGTCCAGCCTACTTCCAGTCCACACTATTTAGTTATCTCTTAACACCTTCAAAGGAGCAAGGCATGGGCAATAAATATGTCTTGCCACTGATATCACATGGTGCAATTTCTAGGCCATATGCCTCAGTATCTAAGGGGGTAAATCTCCCACTCAGTTGCTATAACCTGTCCATTTTCCTGGGGTCCCTATGGCTTTTCCAACAAGCTTAAGGGTGTTGAGTGAAAGAACCTCAGTGAAATACTCTATATAAGCTAGGAATTAAACTTCAAAATTCAAATGTACCTCCCCTTGTATACATGATTTTAAAACAGCGTTCCATTTATCAGCAGCTAGCTGATAGTACTAAAACATTTCAGATAGATATCTGGACATCTTCAATGTTCATCGTGCCCTCCCTTACCTCTGATGAGCACAGCAAGACATTGTCTTATGCGAAGGTTGCCATGCGAAGACAAATATAAGTTATGGATTACAGAGCTGGGCACTGCTATGAGCAGAATCCATGGACTTTCTTCATTGTCATCGTTGATGCTTCTCAGGAATCATCCAATATGAAATGCAAAGCGTTCAGTCAGCCTATCAGATGTCAGCCATGGTGCAGTGGGTAGTACTTTCACCTCTGCAATAGGAAGGTTGCAGGTTCAGGTCACACCAAGATTTGAGGATGAAAAGTCAAGGCTGAAACACTCAGTGCAGTACCGAGGGTGTGCTTCACTGTTGGAGATACTATCTCTTGTTAACTTGAGGCCCTGCCTGCTATTTCAAAGAAGAGCAGTGGAGTTCTTCCTGGTGTCTTGGCCACTATTTATCCTTCAATCAACATCACAAAACAGATTAGCTGGTCATTATCACATTGCTATTTGTGGGATCTTGCTGTGTGCAAAGTGGCTGCTGTGTTTCCTCCATTACAGCAGTGATAACAATTGAAAAACACTTCATTGACTGTAAAGCACTTTGGGATGTCCCGAGGTTCTACAGAGGTGTTTTATAAAATGCCAATGTCTTTTGACTCCTCCTCATTTTTGTTCTAACTTTGAGCAGTGGAACAAGCCCAACTTTAAGCCTTTGTTCACAAGTTCTTAGGATTCAGACTCATTGAAACGTGTGATCTTCAGAAGCAAAGGCAGGGTCAACAGAAGCATTTCCCTGCCCCCCCCCATCTCCAGTTTCCCCCCCCCCCTCCTCTCCTGAAAGTGCTGACTGTTACCTGGGGTAGAATTTCAATGACACCAGGGACCGTCATTATCTCATCCATTCTTCTTGAAGATAGTGAGTATGGCAAGGCTATTTCATCATCGGCAGGGTCACAGATAAGGCCAATTCTGTGCTTGTCCATTTACAACATACAACAACCTGCATTTATCTAGCACCCAAGACACTTCACAGGAGGAGTGTAATCACACAAAATTTGAAGCTGTGCCACACAAGGAAATATTAAGATAGGTGACCAAAACCTTGATTACAGAAGTAAGTTTTAGGGAGCATCTTAAAGGTAGAGAGGGGTGGAGAGGTGGTTTCGGAATTCTAGAGCTTAGGGCCCAGGCAGCTGAAGGCACGGCCGCCAATGACGGAATGAGTAAAATCTGGGATGTTCAAGAGGCCAGAATTGGAGAAGATGCAGAGATCTTCGGAGGGTTGTAGGGCTGGAAGAGGTTACAAAGACAGGGAGAGGTGAAGCCATGGAGGGATTTGAAAACAAGGATGAGAGTTTCAAACATGAGCAAACCTTTCAGCAGAAGTGAGTAGACAGCATTCAGGTGCAGGAACTGTGACACACTGAAGCATCTCCGTCAGGAACTTTCAACGGTGATGAACTAACTCAGCCCAACCTGCTCAGCAATAGCTATAAATAGCCTCTGGGGGGGGGGGGGGTTCGGGGGGGAGTTGGCCCCTCATCTCAGCAGGAGACTGATACCTACTCATGCATTTGGATGGCATGATAGTGAAGTATGGCATAGTAATGTGTAATGGTTATAGTAATGCAGTTTGCCTGAGCCATTAATCTAGAGAACGAGAATTCAAGTCCCACCATTTGAGTGGGTCATGTGCAAAGATCCATTGTACGTTAAAACATTAACCTGCCTTTTCTCTTTATAGTCACTGATTCAATTCATCAGCCACATAATTTCCAGCATTCTCTTTTTAATTTAAAATTTCCACCGTTTTTGTTCTGTACTTTTTCTGCGAATAAATTCTGCAGGTTTCTTTTTGAAAGAAAAAAATTCCTTTGCAGGTGATCTCAAGAAAGTCCAAACACCCGCTACCTCTCCCCTTTTGTGCCAACCACACAACCGAATCACTTAAAGCAGACAATGACTTTGATACCAGTGTTCCCTGAAAGGCTAATAACGTTTGTAATATGAGTGAAAATGCCTTGTTAGACAGATTTCTGCTGTGACTCAAAACACATCTATCAGAAAGATCAAGGAATGTGCAATGAGAAGTATTGTTTGGGAAGCATTACTAGTACATTTTAAGGTTAATGGATGTACATGAAGGATTGGTTATACACCGCCTCTGTTTAGTAAAACAACTTACTAGAAGGTCAGGATGCCTTTATCTTTGAATAAATGTGAGGATGGATTGAGCATTCTTATGCTGATATATGTGAATATTAGAATCATATGGCACAGAAAGAGGCCATTCAGCCCATTGTGCCTGTGCCAACTCTTTGATAAAGCTATCCAATTAGTCCCACTCCCCTGCTCTTTCCCATAACCCTACAAATTTTTCCTTCTCAAGTATGTATCCAATTCCCTTTTGAAAGTTACTGTTGAATCTGCTTCCACTGTCCTTTCATTCCAGATCATAACTCGCTAGGTTAAAAAAAATGCCTCTCATCTTGCCCCTACTTTTTGTTTTAACCAATTACCTTCAATCTGTGTCCTGTGGTTACTGACCCTCCTGCCACTGGAAATAGTTTCCCCTCATTTCCTCTCATTTAGTACACCCCCAGTAAATCTCCCCTGAACCATCTCTGTTCTAAAAGAGAACAACTGCAGCTTCTCCACTCTCTCTACAGAACTGAAGTTCCTCATCCCTGGTATCATAAGCAGGTCATGCGTGAAGCAGGAACCTTGCATTTACATAGCACCTTTCATGCCCTCCAGAAACCCAAAAGGTTTAACCTTGACAAAATTCCAAAATTAGTTGTGAATTTAATAGAGGGGCTTCCAAGTGAAAAGCCCTTTCTCATATCACCATAGCGTGTTGTGAAAAGAAAATTGAGTCACTGGATCTAAATTGTGCTGCTTGCAGCCTTTACAGCAGAAAGTCTGAGGTAAATTTATGGCTCACCTCAAGAGCCCCCTCCGTACTTACCATTGAGACACTTGGGAACAAGAAGAGCAAGATCCCAAAGTACATCCCAAGGGTTGCCATCCGGTTAGAAGTACGCTTGGAGGTATCATCACCCTATTTCCCACCTCCAAACGAGCTGCCTGCTCAAACAGCCTTTTCCCTCCAATTCCCCACAACTCAACACATAAACAATAAAAAAAAGTCCTTATTAACTTATGCTAATAGGAAAAAGAGGTGAGATGAGAAGAATTTCTTTTTACGCAGTGAGTTACTCTAATGTGGAATGCGCTGCCTAAAAGGGTTCTGGAAGGAGATTCAATAATATATAGAGATTCAAAAGGGAATTGGATAATTATTTGAACAGGAGGAAATTGCGGAGCTGATGAGAAAGAGCAGGGGTGAGTAACTCGGCTCGGACAACTTTATTAAGGAGCCGGCAGAGGCACCATGGGCTGGAAGGCTCTACGATTTTTTCTCCGAGATTGCTCACAGCAGTGACCCAGAGGTGGTGGAAATTGGCATGGCCTCAAATGTTGGCTTCTTTGCTATGGAAAATAGTTACAGTATGTCACAGATCATGCTCCCACTCCCGATTTGAGACTGCACCATTTCGTTTTTCAGTGGGTAACCACCACGAGCTCAATTCTTCCACTTCTGTGTCTCATCACAATT
Source organism: Heterodontus francisci (assembly GCF_036365525.1). Lineage (NCBI taxonomy): Eukaryota > Metazoa > Chordata > Chondrichthyes > Heterodontiformes > Heterodontidae > Heterodontus > Heterodontus francisci. The sequence continues at coordinate 71,218,453 of NC_090395.1, read as the reverse complement.
TGTGAAAAGATTTTTGATAAACTTTTGTGCAGCAAAGATCAAATCTAAACTGGAGTCATGTTTCTCATCATCTCTCTTGCTTCTGTCCTGTTCCCATCTGAAAATGAACCTGATGAAAGGTGGCAACTCTGACTACAGATTCAACAGGATGTGGCTTCGCAGCAATTATTCCATCCACAAAGAGTTCCTGAAATGTATTAACAGCTGTATTGACCCATTCTCTTTTACCGAATGCATACTGCACTTGTGGGAGTGAACCTTTGGATTATGGGTAGCTTCTGAGTCAGAAGGGTAGGTGACAGCATCGACCCACCCAGTCTAAGTTGCAGGAGTTGGTGAAGGAGTTAGAGAAAGAGGCAAAAAAAGCAATGGCGACTGATGAAGAGGCGACAGAGGGAAGAAGTAGTTATAGAGTCATAGAGTCCTTCGGCCCACCGCGTCCATGCCGACCATAATGCCTATCTATACTAATCCCACCTGCCTGCATTAATTCCATATCCCTCTATGCCTTGCTCATTCAAGTACCTGTCCAGATGCCTCTTAAATGTTGCTACTGTTCCTGACTCCACCACCTCCTCAGGCAGCTCATTCCAGATAGCCACTATTCTTTGTGTGAAAAATTTACCCCTTTGATCCCCTTTAAACCTCCTCCCTCTCACCTTAAATCTATGCCCTCCAGTTTTAGTCACCCCTACTATGTGAAACAGACTCTGACAATCTAGCCTATCTATGCCTCTCATAATTTTATATACCTCTATCATGTCCCCTCTCAGCCTCCTTCTCTCCAGGGAAAACAGACCCAGCCTATCCAATCTCTCTTTATAACTCAAGCCCTCCAAACCAGGCAACAGCCTTGTGAATCTTTTCTGCACCCTCTCTAGCTTAATCACATCTTTCCTGTAGTGCAGCGACCAGAACTGCACACAGTACTCCAAATGCGGCCTAACCAACGTTATGTACAACTGTAACATGACGTCCCAACTCTTGTACTCAATGCCTTGGCCGATGAAGGCAAGCATGCCATACGCCTTCTTCACCACCCTGACTATCTGTGTTGCCACTTTCAGGGAACTATGTACTTGCACCCCAAGGTCTCTCTGCTCAACAACACTCCCTAGGGCCCTGCCATTCACTGTATATGTCCTGCCCTGGTTTAACTTCCCAAAATGCATCACTTCACACTTGTCTGCATTAAATTCCATTTGCCAATCCCTTGCCCACATTCCCAGTTTATCTATATCCTGTTGTAACCTTAGACAACCTTCTTCACTGTCCACTATACCACCAATTTTGGTGTCATCTGCAAACTTACTAATCATACCCCCTACATTCACATCCAAGTCATTAATATATATGACAAACAACAGAGGGCCCAGAACCGATCCCAGCGGCACACCACTGGTCACCAGCCTCCAACCAGAAAAACAACCCTCTACTACCACCCTCTGCCTCCTATCACCAAGCCAATTTTGTATCCAATTTGCTAGCTCACCCTGGATCCCATGTGTTCGAACCTTCTGGACCAGCCTACCATGCGGGACCTTGTCAAAGGCCTTGCTAAATTCCATGTAGACAACATCCATCACCCTGCCCTCGTCAATCCTCTTGGTCCCCTCCTCGAAAAACTCAATCAAATTCGTGAGACATGATTTCCCACGCACAAAGCCATGCTGACTATCCCTAATCAGACCATGCCTTTCCAAATGCATATAAATCCTGTCTCTCAAAATCCCTTCCAATAACTTTCCCACCACTGATGTAAGGCTCATTGGCCTGTAATTCCCTGGCTTATCCCAGCTGCCCTTCTTAAATAAAGGCACAACATTAGCTATCCTCCAGTCTTCCGGTACCTCACCCGTGGCTAACAATGATACAAAAACTTCTGCCAGGGCCCCAGCAATCTCCTCCCTTGCTTCCCATAGCATCCTAGGGTACACCTGGTCAGGCCCTGGGGATTTATCCACCTTAATGTGCTTCAAAACCTCCAACACCTCCTCCTTTGTAATGTTGATATGGTCTAGGATATCGCTGTTCCCTCCCTTGAACTCACTAGCTTCCATGACCTTCTCCACAGTAAATACGGACGAGAAATATTCATTTAAGACCTCGCCCATTTCCCGTGGCTCCACACATAGATTGTCATACTGATCCTTAAGGGGACCTAGTCTCTCCCTAGCTACCCTTTTATTCTTAATATACTTATAGAATCTTTTAGGATTCTCCTTTATCTTATCTGCCAGGGAAATCTCATGGCCCCTTTTTGCACTCCTAATTTCCTTCTTAATTGTAGTCCTACATCCCCTATACTCCTCGAGGGACTCGCTTGATCCCAGCTGCCTGTACCTGACATATGCCTCCTTCTTTGCCCTGACCAGACCCTCAATATCCCTCGTCAACCAAGGTTCCCTAAACTTGCCAGCCTTGCCCTTCCATCTAACAGGAACATGCCAGCCCTGAACTCTTCCCATCTCACTTTTAAAAGCCTCCCACTCGCCAGACGTCCCTTTACCTGTAAACAGCCTCTCCCATTCAACTTTTCAGAGTTCCTGTCTGATGCCATTGAAATTAGCCTTCTCCCAATTTAGGACTTCAACCTGAGGACCAGTCCTATCCTTTTCCATAACTATCTTGAAGCTCATAGAGTTATGGTCACTGGTCCCAAAGTGCTCCCCCACTGACACATCAATCACCTGCCCATCCTCATTTCCTAAGAGGAGGTCGAGTGTAGCCCCTTCTCTAGTAGGGCCATCCACATACTGCTTCAGAAAACTAGTTGGGAGTCAGGCCACAGCAGCCACCTCCTCTTAAATACTTGTGTTTAATGTTGCCAGGTTTTGGTCACTATGAACACGAACAATGATGGACAGCTAAACACCCACACAATTGTGATAGCTTGTGCATCACAATCTGTACACTTCCTACCCTCCCTAAAAACCCAGTGATCTCCTGAGAGAGACAAAGAACCAGATAAAAGGTCAGGGGTGAGAAAATCTGGGGAATTCCTCTCCGACCTTTATCGATGATCAAAACTGGTCCAAGAGATCACTCTGGCCCTCAATTCCTTGCTATCTCTACCTTGTGTATAAAGTGACGTCTGCTCCAGTTCTCACTTGAAGGAATTCAGTGAATAAACACATGATCCAGCAGCCTATTCCTGAAGTTTACTATTCTTTGGGAAAAGAATCTCCTTTTGAGCATCTAACCTAGATCTGGCCTTAAAAAACTTAAAACACGTGACTCCCACCCCAGTCCTCTCTAACAACCTGCCATCTGATCTTGTGTGGAGGAAAATTCCTTCTTAAGACTTGAACGCATGTGAGAGCAGCAGTGAGAAGATCCCAAACAGTGTAGGTGCGAGAACACAGCCCTGTTTCACGCCGCTCAGGATAGGAAAGGGGTCTGATGAGGCGCCACTATGCTGAATTGTGCCTTTCATATTGTCATGGAATGAGGTGATGATACTTAGTAGCTTTGGTGGACATCCGATCTTTGCTAGTCGTCTGAAGAGACCACGTCTGCTGACGAGGTCAAAGGCTTTGGTGAGATCAATGAAAGCAACGTAGAGGGGCATCTGTTGCTCGCGGCATTTCTCCTGCAGCTGGCGAAGGGAGAACAGCATGTCAATGGTGGATCTCTCTGCTCGAAAGCCACACTGTGCTTCAGGATAGACACCCTCAGCCAGCTTCTGGAGTCTGTTTAAAACGACTCGAGCGAAGACTTTCCCCACTATGCTGAGCAGGGAGATACCGCGATAGTTGTTGCAGTCACCGTGGTCACCCTTGTTCTTATAGAGAGTGATGATATTGGCATCGCGCATGTCCTGTGTACTGCTCCCTCATCCCAGCACAGGCAAAGCAGTTCATGGAGTGCTGAGAGTATAGCAGGCTTGGCACTCTTGATTATTTCAGGGATAATGCCATCCTTCCCAGGGGCTTTTCCACTGGCTAGACAATCAATGACATCACTGAGTTCCGATTTTGTTGGCTGTTGATCCCGCTCATCCATGACTGACAGAGACTGGGCTGCAATGAAGGCGGTCTCAGTGACAACATTTTTCCTGGAGTACAGTTCTAGGTACTGCTCCACCCAGCGGTCCATTTGCTTATGTTGGTCAGTGATTGTTTTCCCTGATTTAGGGGGGTGATCTTCTTGATGGTTGGCCCAAAAGCTCTCTTAATGCCATCATACATTCCTCTGATGTTTCCGGTGTCGTAGGCCAGCTGAATACGACTGCATAGGTGTTGCCAGTAGTCATTTGCGCAGCGCCTGGCTGTTCTTTGTGCCGCGCTTCTGGCAGCTTTAAGTGCTATGGATGTTAACTCGCTGGGGGCTTTCTTGTAGTTCCAACAGTGCGATGCGCTTAGCGGCTATGACAGGTTCCAGCTCTTCAAAATGAGATTGAAACCAGTCTGCATTCTGCTTCTCACGTTTGCCATAGGTGGTCATTGCTGAGTAATAGATGGCGTCTCTGATGTGGGCCCACTTGGTCTCTGCATCCCCTGTAGGAGTGTTTTGCAGGGCTTTTTCAAGTGAATTTAGAAACTTATGTAACAGCTGTGGATAAGAAATTCTGATAGTGTTGATGCGCGGGCGGCCCTTCTGCTTGGAGTGATGTAGCTTCTTTGGTTTGAGTCTAACTTTGCTGCACACCAGGGAGTGGTCGGTGTCGCAGTCCGCACTGTGGAAGCTGCGTGTGATTTGGACACTGTTTATAGAGTCATAGAGAGACACAGCACCGAAACAGGCCCTTTGGCCCACCAAGTCCGCGCCGACCATCAACCACCCATTTATACTAATCCTATATTAATCCCGTTTTTCTGCCTCACATCCCAACCTCTACGCCAATTGAGCTGGACTTATAACCTGTAACTGCTGCCTTCCGTGTTGTTTTGTTCGCTGTGAGGCGACTATGGAGTGACCTCTCCATGGCGCATGCCTGGGTGGATGTATGGAGGTTGTGAGTTGCCCAAGTGTCAAAATGCCCCTCTCGGCCTTCCTAGTCGGGTCCAAAGGCATGCAGAACACGACGTTTGGCACCGGTAATGCTGCAGGAACTGCCGGAAACATGCCAAAGGTGATACATGACCGCCTTAGGGGTTCCGCTCTGGATTTTCTGTTAGGGTTTACTCCCTTAGCCTTGGTCTCTCCCGAGACGCCCACAAGGCAGTGAGGTTGTTCGGGGCCCTGCTCAGGGATAGGAGCTAACAAGTAAACTGTACGATATCATGGAGGGAGGGGGTGCGAGGGGGAGAGGGTAGGGGGAAGGGCGTGGGGGTGCGAGGTGGGGGAGGCATCTGGCGGTGGTCGCGACCCTGACGAGCGAGCCAGCCCACAGCCTGCACAGCCTCCTCAATGTCGGCGTCCTCCAGGCCTACGCTGTGCTCGTGGTTGCCATCCAGCTCATGGTGGAGCTTCTTTCCCAGCTCCCAGCTGTGACAACGGAAGGGCGACCAAGGCCAGATTGAGGCCCTGAGCCTTGATGACTGCCTCATGGGCACTCAGGCCACCTGCTCCTCCCTGTCGAGCTCCTAGTAGACAGTAGGTCGCTGCGCTTGTCCCAGGTAAAGATTCTGCCCGGGTATCTGCTCAGTGCCTGCAGCAACTCGTGGACCATCTCTTCTGTCTCCTCGGTACCGGCTGTGACAGTGGCCACTCTCCAGATTAAAGAAAAGACTGTTTCCCATTCACTGCCATTCAAACTTAACACCGTCTTCGGTTGCCACCATTGGTAATTGTACCAGTTCTGTGAAAATCATCTTGATAGAGTAACGAAAGTAAAGAAAAGGTAAGGACTACCATTTCTTTATGTATTCTAAGTGTTTTTTAGGGAATCAAGGTCCCTAGTGTAAATAATTTCTAACTTTTGAGTAATTTAAGGGAGTAAATTAAGTCATGGCAGGGCAGCTCAGCAGCGTGGAGTGCTCCTCCTATGCAATGTGGGAAGACAGGGACACTTCCAGTGTCCTGGGCGAACAGTATGCAAGAAGTGTCTCCAGCTGCTGCTACTCGAAATCGGTGTTTTGGATCTGGAGCTGCAGCTGGAAACACTGTGGAGGATCGGCGAGACTAACATCATCGTGGATAGCACATACAGGGAGGTGGTCACACTGCAGGTAAAGACTGCTCAGACAGAAAGGGACTGGGTGACTGCCAGGCAGAGTAGGAGAACTAGGCAGGTAGTGCAGCTGTCCCCTAGGTCCATCTCCGTCTTTAACAGATTTTCTGCTTTGGATACTGTTGGGGGCGATATCTTCTCAGGGGAATGCAGCAGGAGCCAAGTCTGTGGCACCACGGGTGGCTCAGCTGCACAGGAGGGGAGGAAAAAGAGTGGGAGAGCTATAGTGATAGGGGATTCTATCGTAAGGGGTACAGATAGGTATTTCTGTGGCTGCAAACGTGACTCCAGGATGGTATGTTGCCTCCCTGGTGCTCGGGTCAAGGATGTCATGGAGTGGCTGCAGGCCATTCTGAAGCAGGAGGGTGAACAGTCAGAGGTCATGGTACACATTGGTACCAGCGACAGGTAGAAAGAGGGATGAGGTCCTGCAACAAGAATTTAGGGAGCTAGGTAGCAGATTAAAAAGCAAGAGCTCAAAGGTTATAATCTCTGGATTAGTCCCAGTGCCATGTGCTAGTGAGTATAGGAATAGGAGGACAGAGCAGATGTTAGGGCGGCACAGTAGCGCAGTGGTTAGCACCGCAGCCTCACAGCTCCAGCGACCCGGGTTCAATTCTGGGTACTGCCTGTGTGGAGTTTGCAAGTTCTCCCTGGGTCTGCGTGGGTTTCCTCCCACATGCCAAAGACTTGCAGGTTGATAGGTGAATTGGCCATTATAAATTGCCCCTAGTGTAGGTAGGTGGTAGGGAAATATAAGGACAGGTGGGGATGTGGTAGGAATATGGAATTAGTGTAGCATTAGTATAAATGGGTGGTTGATGGTCGGCACAGACTCGGTGGGCCGAAGGGCCTGTTTCAGTGCTGTATCTCTAAACTAAACAAAACTAAACTAAACTATTTAATTGGGTATTAAAACCTGTCAGAACAAGTGCAATTAAATGCAAGGACTTAATTACAAAAACACCACCCTAGCAGGTGGAGATTGAATGCACTGAGTTCATAACTGACGTTCAGATTGGGCACCAGCATCCAATGGGTCTGGGTGCCATTACCTCTCTCCATCCTGATGAGTAGATGCGACTGCAGCTGCGGGACAAGATATTCCTTGAAGAAGGAATTGGGAAACTACCACAGCTATTTGTCAGCTTTTTAGGATACTCACAATAATAACCTATTAATAAACACAGTAATGCACTGCACACACTGACTATAAGATCAACGTCCAATACTCACAAAGAGCTCATCAGGGCTGGTGAGGTTGCTTTCCCCCACCACTCAGAGTAGCCCCTGCTGTTAGATTCCAGGAAGCTTGATGTGGAAGGATAATGCTGGAGCCTATCTTTACTCAGTTTCACATTTATTGTACAGAGCAAAAGGATTACAAACATATAGCTCCTCACTCAACCTCTCTAACAATCTCAGTGAGTCTCCTTATAACTGCTCAAGTAAGACCCCAGTTAATATCCTCCACTTGCATATACTCAAACAGTTAATATACAATTAACACCTGATCAGACTATACAGAGTTCCTAAAGCATGCTGAACCCTTAAATAGTTCAGTCTGCATTGCTAAGGTAAGGTTAGTGCATAACCACACCAGAGGTCACACAGATAACCTCCCGTGCATGTGCATTATCACCAGAGCTGTTATTGTTCTCTAGCCATTTCACATGTCAAACTGACCGTGAGTGATTCCTGCTTTCTCCCTTTCTCCATTATACTTCTGTAGCCATAGCAACACCTCTTAACTATCATAAACTTAAAGTCATGTGATACAACTTCCATCTAAAAGTTTATTGTCTATAAGAACATAATTAATTGCATCTATACAGCTGTCTTGTCTTGCTCAGACTTTCTGTCTTTGGATAGAAATACCTCTGGCTTTCTGATCCTCTCTCTTTTGCCTGCCTAACCATTCACTGTAGCCCCCTATATCAATGAACCCATGATGTTTTCTATTCCTGTCAAATTATCCTAACTTACCTGTAGAATCTGCACTACTCCTCCCCGGTAAGTGGTTGAATAATCTCGTGTGAAACTTGAGTTAGGACTTGCCTGTTTAGGGCAGAAAAGAACAGACATACTTGTGCATGAGTTGAGATTGAGAAGCATCGTACCAGATAGGAAACAGTATTGACAAAATCAAAATACTGTGGGTGTTGGGACTCTGAAACAAAAACAGAAAATGCTGGAAATACTCAGCAGGTCAGGCAGCATCTGTGGAGACTGAAACAGAGTTAATGATTCAAGTTATGGGCTGGAACTTTGCCCTTGGTGGACAGAAGCCATCCACTGACTGAAAATTCGAGGGCGAACCCACCTCTGCCTGGCCTGAGGATCCGATCCGCATTTTGCGGTCCCCAGGCCTTTAATTGGTCTAAGGCGGGGCATTCACCTCATTGAGGCAGGAAGTCCCACCTAATGGAGCTGTCAGCCAGTCAGCGAGTCGGCAGCTCTTAGTCCCAGTAGCGCCACCGGGAACGGTGGCCACTGCTGGGACTGCAACTCAGCCATCAGAAGGAAGATGTCAGGGAGTTCCGGAACGAAGGTAAGTATTTGGGGCCTCACTGGGGGTGATTGGTTGGGCCCTGGCGAGGCAAGGGTGGTCGATTGGGTGGACGGGAGGCGTGATGGGTGTTGGGGTGGTTGGGGCAGCAAGTGCAGGGTGCCTGATCGTGAGGGCCCCCCCCCACCCCGACCGTGAGAAAGCTGCTTGCTTTTGTAAGGCGGCTTCTCTCAGGCCTGGATCGCCTGACCGGCCAAGGGTAAAATCCTCATGGAGGCGGGCGGAGGCTGCTAAGTGGCCATTAACTGGCCACTTAAGGGTCTTGATTGGCCTGGGGCAGGCAGGCCGTTTTTCGCCGCCGCCGTACTGCATAAAGTGGCAGCGGAAAAGGGAGGGGGTTGGAAAGGGCCCCCCGAGCCTCCCACTTCATTTGACCCCCACTCCCCCCAACCCCTACCACCACCTTCCTGCTCTTTGGGGGGCGTAAAATTCCAGCCATTATCTTTTGGAATTTTGGAAAAAATTAGAGGTAACAGGTTTTAAGCAGGTACAGAGGCAGGGAAAGAGAGAGGAAAGAACAAAAGGAAATGTCTGTGATTGAGTGGAAGGCAGGAGAGATTAAATGGAGGAGGTATAAATGGTTACAGGACCACTACTGGTCAAGAAAATGGGAGCCGTGGTTATGATCGGAAGTTATTGAACTCAGTGTTGAGGCTGTAAGTCTGTTAAGGACCTCGTTGAAAGATGAGTTGTTGGTCCTTGAGCTTCTGTTGAGCTTCACTGAAGCAATGTAGGAGGCTAATGGCAGAGAGGTCAGATTGGGAGTGGAATGGACAATTTAAAGATAATTAAGCAGTTCTGGACAGTTCTTTATAACAGGAATATACAGGAGCTGACACCGAGAAACACATGGGACACACAGTACCAGATGGAACTGAAATCTTTCCATTTTACCTAGAGTGTACTGGACATGCTACCGTAGCTGGCACTGAGATGCAAACAAGCCTGGCAGTATTCAGATACAAGTGAATTGTATCCTTTGCACTACATATGCATCCTGTAAACTGGACTTGAGGGAATAGATGAAATACCTCAGAATTCTCTGGTTAGCTTGAGGATTCAGTTATGGAAAACATTTTGTTTCTGTTCACCGGAAAATTTATGAATGGCCAAGATTTTTCTTTTATCGTTTTGCTTATTTCTCTATCTTATTGTTGACTGACCAGCAAGGATACCCACAGGCAGTCTGTCATCCTGCCAGTTATATTTTGTAGAGGCATCAGTCATACCATTCAAATAGTAATGAGCCGGCATCTTCGGGCGAATCGACCAAATTATAACCAAATGACAAAGAGGTGGTTGAAGTGCTTTTTCCATCAGAGGTTTCAAAAATGCTTAAAACAGGATGTAATTTCAGAGCATGACAGTCCCCCATTTTACTTTCATTTTTAGTTATTTTTTCTTCCTTTTTTTTTACATTCGTTTTTACATTTTTTACAATCCTTTTTTTTGCATTTATTTCATTTCAAGTTAGTTTGTTCAGTTTGCTTACCCACTGTTTTTTTCAGGTTTGCACTTGCTGCTGTTCAATATTCAGTGTATTAACAGCTAATCTGTACTAATGCTTTGTCTGTCAACACACCATTAACATATTGTTTGCCTTTGCTCCGTGACATTTTGGTCAGCTATGTGGCCTGGTCCAATCTAGACCTCCTTTGTTATCTCTTGCCCCACCCCCACCTCACTTGCTTATAACCTGTGACTTTTCTAATATTTGTCAGTTCCGATGAAGGGTCACTGACCCGAAACGTTAACTCTGCTTCTCTTTTCACAGATGCTGCCAGACCTGCTGAGTGGTTCCAGCATTTCTTGTTTTTATTTCAGATTTCCAGCATCCGCAGTATTTTGCTTTTATTTGAATGTAAAGCAGCCTGCTCACTCAACTGAGGCTTCACTCTCTGTGATCTACCAGGCTGCCTACAATGGTAACTCCAGTGGCAACAGCCCTTTTGTAAACCTGTCCGATCTCTTTAAGGCTAGCTTTAAAGGGCCCCTGCTACGGCCATTTTGGTCAAGAATTCGGTAGGATGCACGTTAATCAGGCCTGATCGTAAAAATGTGCTGAGCTGTGCTGCCACAGCTCAAGGAGAGTCAGACCACCTGGCCATATTGCCATGAGCTCCCACCCAGGAGTTAAAATCGAGCCTAATTTTCAAATATTCACCCTCTTCCCTATTAAAAGCTATGACAGATATTGCTCCTAGCAATCTTTCTGGTCCGGCATTCCATGTGGGAACAAAGCGCTGCATTAAAAAAATCTCCTAAACTCGCCCCTTTTTGTTTTGGTAATAATCTTAAATTTACACCCTCTGGTTCCTGATTCACCACATAACTCGTTTTTTCCCCAATTTACTTTATCTAAACACTTTATAATTCTGAACACTTTTGTTGGATTTCATCTTAAGATTGTTTTTGCTCCAATAAAAAAGTGCCTGTTTCTCCAGCCTCTCCTCATAACAGAAGACCCATCCTGAGTGAACCACTTCCACATCCTCTCCATGATGCTTGACATCCTTATTAAAGTTAGACACCCAAAGGTGAGTCAAGGTCAATAAAGAAATCATGGTTAGACAATGCTAAACTTCAGATCATAAAAGCCCATCGATTATAGGAGGAAATGAGGATTGAAAGAGATGAGAGGTTTCAGGTCCTGGAAAAGAATGAATTGGACTGGAGATGCACCAAATAGTCTTGATTTTCACTATATGAGGATGCAGGTAAAGGAAGAAAGTGTGGAATTGTTGGAGTATCAAAGAAATGAGAAAGGGCAGTTCAAAGGAACAATGACACAATAATGATCATTATTAGAGAATTTCCTGTGACTACAGTCACAACGTAGGGCTGTTAGTCCTGCAAACAGTATTTGGCGCATGATTCAGGCCTGAATGGTTTTAAGTAACAAGCTTTAATATACATTGACTAATAACAGTATTGTTCTGCAGTATTAAGCCAGATCAACTTGAACAAGACTCGATGGAGAAAACAGGTTGTATCAATTGCTTCAACAACAATCCGAAGAAGGGTCACTGACCCGAAACGTTAACTCTGCTTCTCTTTTCACAGATGCTGCCAGACCTGCTGAGTGAATCCAGCATTTCTTGTTTTTGTTTCAGATTTCCAGCATCCGCAGTATTTTGCTTTTATTTTAGTGTATCAATTGCTTACTATTTAACATAATAGAATTCTATACAACCTGTTTTCTCCATCGAGTCTTGTTCAAGATGATCTGGCTTGTTAACTTTCGTGTGTCACCATTATGGTGAATGGAGTTCCAACTATCCCAGTAGAAGAAACAGGTTTCAATCTTATACTATTCTGCTACCCTGGCCTGCACCTATTCACAACAGATGCATAGATGCATGTTTGCTGATGCCACACATTTAACTGCATCCACTACTAATCGTTCAGCCTCCTCCTCTGTTCTACAAGCTTTGTTTATTGTATTTTAAATTGGTAGGCCAAGTGAGCCTTGCAGGATTTCATAGTTCTGACTGCCTTAGCAGTATCTCAATGTTAACTCTTACTGTGGGATGTGGTGTCTTAGTAACTTATCCCTTATATGGCTCAGCTTGTTTTGTTCACACGGAAGTGAAAAGGCTCCACTTTTCTCCACATTCGCTAAAATGGTAAGCAAAGCAAAGTATCCCAATTTTGTTTTTTTATTCGTTCAAGGCATGTGGGTGTTGCTGACAAGGCCAGCATTTATGGCCCATCCCTAATTGCCCTTGAAAAACTGAGTGGCTTTCTCAGCCATTTCAGAGGGCAGCTAAGAGTCAACCCCATTGCTGTGGGTCTGGAGTCACATGTAGGCCAGACCAGGTAAGGACGGCAGATTTCCTTCCCTAAAGGACATTAGTGAACCAGATGGGGTTTTACAACAACTGACAATGGTTTCATAGTCACTATTAGACTAGCTTTTTCAATTCCAGATTTTTATTTATTTTTTAATCTTATTTATTGAATTCAAATTTCACCCTCTGCCATGGTGCGATTTAAACCCAAGTCCCCAGGGATTTAGCCTAGGCTGCTAGATTACTAGTCCAATGATATTACCACTGTGCCACTGCCTCTCCAAATACTAGGATACTCTGACCATTAAAATATTCTAACATTCAGAAAACAAGGAAGAAAGAACGACTTGCTTTTTATATAGCGTCTTTCATGACCTCAGGACGTCCTAAAGTGCTTTACAGCCAATGAAGTATTTTTGAAGTGAAGTCACTGTTGTTATGTAGGAAACACAGCAGCCAATTTGCACACAGAAAGCTCCCACAAACAGCAACGTGATAATGACCAGATAATCTGTTTTGTGATGTTGATTGAGGGATAAATATTGGATTGAGGGGTAGCAAAGTCTACTCTTCTTCAAAATTGTGCATCTACCTCATCTGTGAGATGGCACCTCAGAGCACTCCATCAATATTGCACTTGGTCTTTGCCAGCCTTGAATTTTGTGCTCAAGTCCTGGAGTGGGATGTGAACCCATAACCTTCCAAGAGGAGAGGTTGCCACAAAACAAGAGACAAACAAAATCAGAGCAGAGGCTGTAGGTGACAGAAGGGTTGCTTCCAGACATCAATTTTTTTCTGGGATTAGATCATCAGTGTAACACATTTTAGGAAGTCTCAGCTTAGTTGTTTAAAATACATTTCAAAGACTTTGAAATTGCTCAGTGGTATCAACTGATTCCTGGAATATATGCAACGAACACAAATTCCAGTTGGACCTTCAAATGATAGGAGCCAACCTTTGTACCAGCTACCCCATACAAGGTCACATGGAGAAGGAAGGCAGAGGGGTGGGCACATGGTGCAAGGGTGGAGACTTCCTTTGTTGGGTCATCTTGCGTCCTTTGGATCAAAGGGACTTGGTATAACATGAACCTTTTCAGAATGCAGTGAGGTGTTCAAACTAATCTCTGGGATTGACAACAACTTTTATTTATATAGCACCTTTAATGTAGTAAAACATCCCATGGTGCTCCACAGGATTGTTGTAAAGTGACAATTGGCACTGAACCACATAAGGAGGTATTAGGGCAGATGACCAAAAGCTTAATCAAAGAGCTAGGTTTTAAGGACTGTCTTAAAGAAGGACAGAAAGGTGGAAAGATTTAGGGAGGGAATTCCCAAGCTTAGGACCCAGGCAGCTGAAGGCACTGCCACCAATGGTGGGGTGATTAAACTTGGGGATGCACAAGAGACCAGAATTAGAGTAACGCAGATTCGTTGGAGGGTTACAAAGATGGGAGGGAGTTGAAAACAAGGATGGGAATAGACCGAATTAAAAGCTGTCTGAGGGCAACATTATGCTTCTATTAGTCCATTTACCATTAAAGAAACGGAGAAAATGTCATGTTGAATAGGATGCACCCACACAAAGACATCCTGTACTCCACAGTGAGCCTAAAGGAACCCATTCGAGTTTCATGGCTGGCAACAGTTGGCTGCTCTATTCCTCCAATCCTTTTACCTCGTGTTACATTGAATCTCATGAACATGCAGCATGATAATTCCTTTCAGTTGCTTTATTCAGAACCTGCTATAATAACTCACCATGTGTCAACTGTTGTGTTTGCTCCCAGCAGGGCAAATGTATAACACATTGATAATAATAAACTGAATTATAAATTGATTCCTTTTTCTTGATAAACAGGTTGTGCTTATCCAACTGTGTTCCAAGTTAATGAAGAGAGAGCCAGGCAGGGTTGAGCCATGAGTTGGGCAGTGACAACACAATAAATTTTTCTGTTATTGACCTGGTCGCAACACTAAAGAGAAAAAACCATTTGTCAGCCCTCTGTTTGGTTCTATCTAAGTCTATCTTCAGTGAACATAGATACAATAACCAGACAGCCAATGTCAGTGGCTCAGTAGTAAGTACTCTTACCTCTGATGCAGAAGGCTGTGAGTTTAAGTCTCCTTCTAGAGACTTGAATAATCAGTACTGGAGGATTGTTACACTGTTAGAGGTGCTGTCTTTCAAATGAGACATTAAAATGAGTTCCTTTCGTGTGGAAATGATTCCCAAGCCATAATAGTGATTATGCTTCAAAAGTATTGGCTGTGAAGTGTTTTGGGATATGCTGAGGTTGTAGAAGCCCATTATCTAGACTCCTCTCCTACAGAGAAGAAGCCAAGCCTGCTCAATCTTTTAAACAGTTGTAATTTTTTTTCTGAACTTTCTCCAGAGTTCCACGATCATCTGGAGGCCACAACTGCGCACAGTACTTCAAGCCTGGTCTAACCTCGATTCTATATTCTAGTGTTTACTGGGTCTCAGGCCTCTTGCTTTGGGTGCACGCTGACTCCACACGTGTCACATGAGAGCCTAGACAATAAGTACTGACAGGCTGTTCGACTGCATAGGGCATCGCGCTCAAGTTCAGTTCCGTCATTACCCGACATCTACACGCTTACATGTGTGTGCAAGCACACATCCATGCACACTCTCACAAGTTTCCAGCAACAGTACTGGAGAGTGCCAATGGCTCAAAATCACTCAGGGTAACTCCATCACCCCTACCACCAACTTGGCCATGATCAACACAGACCAGGATTCAAACTTAGGATTGTTCCAGTCTGTCTGGCTCAACTCCACATCTACGTTACACATGGGAGCTTTACTGATAGCATGTAGAAATAATAATAAACTTTTTAAAAATGCATTCATCAGCCAAGTCTCTCATGCAGCCTAAAGTGTTGTTGCTGTGGAGACAATGAAATTACCTTGGCTGTTTTGTTCTTCTGATTGATTCCACGCCATTGAATGGCATTACTTTCCTTCCTAAATATAGATCGGTTTGAGACAGATAATGAACTGTTCAGTGCTCTGTAAATACAACTACCACCTGATAAATGGACGGATGAATCATAATTTTTCTTCATGACAATGCACATTTTCCATCCACTGCATTGGACAGAGTACCTATCTCTCTGTAACTTTTCCCAACAAGCTACTTGGCCATTTACAGATTTCCATGGATATTTAGTAATCCTTTGTTTCAGTGTCCAAAACAGAACTCAGTGATCCAGATGAGGTCTGTTCAAGGCTCCAGACAATGAAACAGAACTTTCTTATTAGCCTTTTGCCAACTTTCCATTAGCCTTTTGATTACTTTTTATACTAGTGCGCTAGTTTTTAATGATCAGTGCACATGAGCTCCCAAATCCTTTAGCTCCTCCTTACTTCTAGTCTCTCATTATCAAGAAAATATTCCAAATTGTCTTCTTTGGATCCAAAGTAAATGACCCCACATTCCCTCACATCGAACTCCATCTTTCACAGTTTTGCTCAGTCACTTAAGTCTGTCTATGCCCCTTTGTAACTTCCTGCTCCCATCCACACAACTTGCTATCCTGCCAAACTTGAATGTACAACTCTTGATTCTTTCAGCTAAGTCATTGATATAGGTGATAAAAAGCTGAGCCACCAGTACAGAACCCTAGGGAACGCCACTTATGTTCCGCCTAATGGGGTACTGTTCCTTTAACCCTACTCAAAGTCAAGTGTCAGCCATGGCTCAGTTGGTAGCACTCTTGTCACTGAGACAGAAGATTTTCTGTTTAAGTCCCATTCTGGGACCTAAGTATCAAAGACCAAGGCTGACATTCCAGGGTAGTCCTGAGAGAAGGTTGGAGGTGCTGGTTTTCAGATAAAATGCCACACTGAAGTCCTGTATGTCCTCTCAGGTGGATGTAAAAGGACCTGTGGTAATATTTTGAAGAAGAGCAGGGGAGCTCTCTC
Organism: Heterodontus francisci; assembly: GCF_036365525.1. Lineage (NCBI taxonomy): Eukaryota > Metazoa > Chordata > Chondrichthyes > Heterodontiformes > Heterodontidae > Heterodontus > Heterodontus francisci. Next base: position 71,202,023 of record NC_090395.1, on the reverse strand, counting down.
CAGGGTCCTGGCCAATACTTATTCCTCAATCGACATGACAAAATCATAAACTGATGATTATCTGGCCATTATCACATTGCAGTTTGCAATGTATGTAAATTGGCATGTTTCTTATATTACAATATTAATGTGAGTGATTACACTTCAAAAGTACATCATTGGCTGTAAAGTGCGTTGGGATGTCCTGAGGTCATGGAAGGCACTATAGAAATGCAAGTCTTTCCTCCTTACTCTCTGTTTCCTACCTCCCAACTAATTACCAACCAAAGTCACAAAGATACCTCCAATTAATGAGCTTTTATTTTTGCTAACAATTTCTTGTGTGGAACCTCATCAAATGCCTTCTGAAAGTCAATACAATGAACACAGACACTGCCCTGTACACCATGCTAGTCATCTCCTCAAAAACCTCAACCAGGTTAGTCAAACATGACCTATGCTTCACAAATCCATGTTGATTCTCTTTGATCAGCTCCTATCTGTCTGAGTCCTCAACCACTTTGCCTCTGCTGATAGATTCCAGTAACTTCCCTGTAACTGATATCTAAAAATTAGAGCCAGACCTTTCAGGAGTGAAATTCACAGAATCACAGAATCAAAGAATAATACAGTGCAGAAGTGGCCGTTTGGCCCATCGAGTCAGCACCGATGCATTAAAGACACTAATTAGGAAACACTTCTGCATGATAAGGCGGTAGAAGGTTAATTGACACTAGATGAATTGTTAATTTTAAAACTTAAATTGATAGATTTTTGTTAGCAAAAGGGATGTGAATATTGCTGGCTATGCCAGCATTTATTGCCCATCCCTAATTACCCTTGAGAAGGTGGTGGTGAGCTGCCTTCTTGAACTGCTGCAGTCCATCTGGTGTAGGAACGCCCACAGTGCTATTAGGAAGGGTTTTTGATCCAGCGACAGTGAAGAAACAGTGATATAGTTCCAAGTGAGGATGGTGTGTGGCTTGGAGGGGAACTTGCAGGTGGTGGTGTTCCCATGTGTCTGCTGCCCTTGTCCCTGTCGGAGGTAGAGGTTACAGGTTTGGAAGGTGCTATCGAAGGAGGCTTGGCAAGTTGCTGCAGTGCATCTTATAGATGGCACACACTGCTGCTACTGTGTGCCAGTAGTGGAGTCATAGAGTCATTTACGGCACAGAAGGATGCCATTCGGCCCATCGAGTTCATTCTGGCTCTCCACGGAGCTATGCAATCAGTCCCACTCCCCGGCTTGATCCCCATCTCCCTGCAAGTCTATTTCTTTCAGATGGCCATCCAACTTCCTCTTGAAGTCATTGATCATCTCCGCTTCCACCACCCTTGTGGTCATTACCACCCACTGCGTGAAGAAGTGCTTCCTCATATTCCCCCTGCATCTTTTGCCTAAAACTTTCAATCTGTGTCCCCTAGTCCTTGTACCATTTGTTAATGGGCATAGCTTTTCCTTATCTAACTTATCTAAGCCTGGCATAATCTTGTACACTTCTATAAAATCTCCCCTCAATCTCCTTTGATCTAAGGAGAACAAACCCAGCTTTTGCAACCTAACCTTGTAATTAAAATCCTCCATCTCTGGAACCATTCTGGTAAATCTCCTCTGTACCCTCTCAAGGACCCTCACATCCTTCCTGAAGACTGGTGACCAGAACTGGATGCAGTACCCCGGTTGGGGCCTATATTGAAGATAGTGGATGGGGTGCAGATCAAGTGGGCTGCTTTGTCTTGGATGCTGTTGAGCTTCTTGAGTGTTGTTGTTACACTCATCCAGGCAAGTGGAAAATATTCCATCACATTCCTAACGTGCTTTGCAGATGATGGACAGGGTGCGGGGAGTCAGGAGGTGAGTTACTCGCCGCAGAATTCCCAGCCTCTGGCCTGCTCTTGGCTGCTCCAGTTAAGTTTCTGGTCAATGGTAACCCCAGGATGCTCATCAGCTGATTCCCCTGCAGCTGCTATACTGGCTGAGATTGCCTACCTCAGCAAGGATCCAGACTCAAACCAGGGGCATTTCCAATCTGTGTGCTTCAGTACCTATCACCAGTGGTGCAATTATCCACAAGGCCATTGGAATGACCCAATGGGAAGCATTTTGATGTCTGAAATGGTAATATTACAAAGTGGGATCGAGTACACATTGATTTGTTATTGGAAACCTATGACTTTGATGGTAGACGTCAATATTAGTAAAATGAGAACAGCCAGATCTACCAGCTGTGCTTTTATCAGCAATATGATAAATTGCATGGTACAAATCAGACATTTTGGCTTGCAAGTGAGAAGTTTCTAACAGTTTCATCACAACATTAATTTGCATTTATATTGTGCCTCTAACATAACACATCCCAAGGTGCTTTACAAGCATTATCAAATAAAATCTGACACAGTGCCACATCGGGAGATATCAGCTCAGATGACCAAAAGCTTGGTTAAAGAGGTAGGTTTTAAGAAGTGCTTTATAGGAGGAGAGCAAGATAGTGAGGTTCAGGGAGAGAATTCCAGAGCTTAATGCCTAGACAGTTGAAGGCACAGCTGACAATGATGGACGAAGGAAGTGGGGAATGCCAGAGTTGAAAGAATATGGAATTCACCGAGAATTGAAGGGATGGAGAAGGTTACAGAGCAAGGGAGGTGAAATCTTCCTGGTCTCTATGGCTCACGGAGGAATAGAACTGGTCTGGCTGTTTCATGCGATAACATCCTAAACACTTTCTCAAAGATTTCCTCTGGTTGGTATTTCAAGTGAACATGTTCTCTTAGAATGTAAATACAATTAGCACACATGTTTGTATACACATGCATGTGCACAGACCAGGCTGGGTTGTACTGTGCTTGAACAAGCTGCATATACTCATTGACTAGATTCACAAATGAAGAAAATTGACAAAAGATGGTAAGCGTATCCCCTGACAAGCAAGCGTTATAAAAATATTTAGTGTCAGCTCTGCTCATTGATGGGAAAATTACATTTGCCTAAGAATTGGTTCCACTTCTGGGAATTTGAGGAAAAGTTATCAGAATGCAGCACCAATTTCCGCTGAGCTATTCAGGCTTAATTACAAAATCACATTACGGCTGGAACAAAGCTTCAAATACTTTGAAGTTCTGCTTTAATGGGGGTTTTGGTGATAAGGTCTTGCTGCTTCGCTGCTTCTCATCGTCCTGACCCAAACCAACTCTTCCTCCTCCGAGCTCTGAATGTAAAAGCACCCAAGTTTTGCCAGAGCCTTTGAAGGCTCAGCTGCTGTCACCTAGAGGCAGACTGACTGGGCACTTGTTTGTGGGACATTGCTGAGTGGATTAGTGACTGCACTTGTTAGCATAACTTTCAAAAAGGTCAGTGCACAGAGGGCTTTGAGATGTTCGATATGAAAGCCACAATATAACAACAACTTGCATTTATATGATGCCTTTAACAAAATGGAAAGTTCCAAGTATCAAACAAAATTTGACACCAAGCCACATAGGGAATAAAAGCAAAATACTGCGGATGCTGGAAATCTGAAACAAAAACAAGAAATGCTGGAATCACTCAGCAGGTCTGGCAGCATCTGTGGAAAGAGAAGCAGAGTTAACGTTTCGGGTCAGTGACCCTTCTTCGGAACTGACAAATATTAGAAAAGTCACAGATTATAAACAAGTGCGCCTCTGTCTTTTTTCCTGCCAACTACTAAGTCTCTTCGACTCGGCGCAAGGTGAGAGCCAACTGTGCAACAGCCCCGACAAACAAATTTCTCTGCAGCACCTGTGGAAGAGCCTGTCACTCCAGAATTGGCCTTCATAGCCACTCCAGGCGCTGCTCTACAAACCACTGACCACCTCCAGGCGCATATCCATTGTCTCTCGAGATAAGGAGGCCCAAAAGAAAAGAAAGAAAAGAAAAAGAATAAACAAGTGAGGTGGGGGTGGGGCAAGAGATAACAAAGGAGAAGGTGCAGATTGGACCAGGCCACATAGCTGACCAAAAGGTCACGGAGCAAACGCAAACAATATGTTAATGGTGTGTTGAAATTAACATATTGTTTGCCTTTGCTCCGTGACCTTTTGGTCAGCTATGTGGCCTGGTCCAATCTGCACCTTCTCCTTTGTTATCTCTTGCCCCACCCCCACCTCACTTGTTTATAATCTGTGACTTTTCTAATATTTGTCAGTTCCGAAGAAGGGTCACTGACCCGAAATGTTAACTCTGCTTCTCTTTCCACAGATGCTGCCAGACCTGCTGAGTGATTCCAGCATTTCTTGTTTTTGTTTCACATAGGGAATAGTTTTATTCTATCTACAACAAAACCTCTCATCTTGATCTTGAAGACTTCTACCAGGTTACCACTCAGTCTTCCCTTTTCTAGAACAAAGAAACCCAGTCTGTTCATTGATCATAGGCCAGTTCCTGCTTTCTCCTTAGCTAGCCCAAGATCCTATCATATGAACATACGAATTAGGAGCAGGAGAAGTGGTTACACCCAAGGTGCAGGCAGATAGATGGTGACCGCTAGAAGGGGCAGGCAGTCAGTGAAGGAATCCCCTGTGACCATCCCCCTCTCTAACAAGTATACCGTTTTGGATACTGTTGCGGAGGATGGCCTATCAGGGGAAAACAGCAGCAGCCAGAGCAGTGGCACCACGGCTGGCACTGTTGTTCAGCAGGGAGGGACAAAGCGCAGAAGAGCAATAGTTATCGGGGACTCTATAGTCAGGGGCACAGATAGGCGCTTCTGTGGACGTTGAAGAGACTCCAGTTTGGTATGTTGCCTCCCTGGTGCCAGGGTCAAGGATGTCTCTGAACGGACAGGGGGCATTCTGAAGGGGGAGGGTGAACAGCCAGATGTTGTGGTACACATCGGTACCAATGACATAGGCAGGAAGAGTGATGAGGTCCTGCAGGGGGAGTTTAGGGAGTGAGGTAGAAAGTTAAAAGACAGGACCTCTAGGGTTGTAATCTCGGGATTACTCCCTGTGCCACGTGCCAGTGAGGCTAAAAATAGGAAGATAGTGCAGCTAAACACGTGGCTGAACAACTGGTGTAGAAGGGAGGGTTTCAGATATCGGGACCATTGGGATCTCTTCAGGGACAGATGGGACCTGTACAAGAAAGACAGGTTGTATCTAAACTGGAGGGGCACAAATATTCTGGCTGCGAGGTTTGCTAGCATCACTCGGGAGGGTTTAAACTAGTGTGGTAGGGGGGTGGGAACCAGAGCAGTAGGACATCAAGTGAAATAAATGAGGGGGAATGAGTAAATAAGGCCAGTAAGACTAAGAGGAAGAGCAGGCAGGGAGATGTTGCGGAGCACAGCGGGACTGGTGGTCTGAAGTGCATTTGTTTCAATGCGAGAAGTATAACAGGTAAGGCAGATGTACTTAGAGCTTGGATTAGGACTTGGAACTATGATGTTGTTGCTATTACAGAGACTTGGTTGAGGGAAGGACAGGATTGGCAGCTAAATGTTCCAGGATTTAGAAGCTTCAGGCGGGATAGAGGGGGATGTAAAAGGGGTGGGGGAGTTGCATTACTTGTTAAGGAGAATATCACAGCTGTACTGCGGGAGGACACCTCGGAGGGGTCGTGCAGCGAGGCAATATGGGTGGAGCTCAGGAATAGGAAGGCTTCAGTCACGATGTTGGGTGTTTTCTACAGGCCTCCCAACAGCCAGCGGGAGGTAGAGGAGCAGATATGTAGACAGATTTTGGAAAGATGTAAAGGTAACAGGATTGTAGTGGTGGGTGATTTTAACTTCCCCTATATTGACTGGGACTCACTTAATGCTAGGGGCTTGGATGGGGCAGAATTTGTAAGGAGCATCCAGGAGGGCTACTTGAAACAATATGTAGATAGTCCAACTAGGGATGGGGCCGTACTGGACCTGGTATAGGGGAATGAGCTCGGCCAGGTGGTCGAAGTTTCAGTAGGGGAGCATTTCGGGAACATTGACCATAATTCCATAAGTTTTAAGGTACTTGTGGATAAGGATAAGAGTAGTCCTCGGGTGAAGGTGCTAAATTGGGGGAAGGATAATTATAACAATATGAGGCAGGAACTTAGCAGTTCAACCTTGCCCGTCTAAGAGCGAAGTCCAAAGTACGGAAAGTCCTCATCAGGGAACTCCTCTTTGCTGACGATGCTGCTTTAACATCTCACACTGAAGAGTGCCTGCAGAGTCTCATCAACAGATTTGCGGCTGCCTGCAATGAATTTGGCCTAACCATCAGCCTCAAGGAAACGAACATCATGGGGCAGGACATCAGAAATGCTCCATCCATCAATATTGGCGACCACGCTCTGGAAGTGGTTCAAGAGTTCACCTACCTAGGCTCAACTATCACCAGTAACCTGTCTCTAGATGCAGAAATCAACAAGCGCATGGGAAAGGCTTCCACTGCTATGTCCAGACTGGTCAAGAGAGTGTGGGAAAATGGCGCACTGACACGGAACACAAATGTCCGAGTGTATCAAGCCTGTGTCCTCAGTACCTTGCTCTATGGCAGCGAGGCCTGGACAACGTATGTCAGCCAAGAGCGACGTCTCAATTCATTCCATCTTCGCTTCCTCCGGAGAATACTTGGCATCAGGTGGCAGGACCGTATCTCCAACACAGAAGTCCTCGAGGCGGCCAACATCCCCAGCTTATACACACTACTGAGTCAGCGGCGCTTGAGATGGCTTGGCCATGTGAGCCGCATGGAAGATGGCAGGATCCCCAAAGACACATTGTACAGCGAGCTCGCCACTGGTATCAGACCCATCAGCCGTCCATGTCTCCGCTTTAAAGACGTCTGCAAACGCGACATGAAATCCTGTGACATTGATCACAAGTCGTGGGAGTCAGTTGCCAGCGATCGCCAGAGCTGGCGGGCAGCCATAAAGGCGGGGCTAAAGTGTGGCGAGTCGAAGAGACTTAGCAGTTGGCAGGAAAAAAGGCAGAGGCGCAAGGGAAGAGCCAACTGTGTAACAGCCCCGACAATCAAATTTTTCTGCAGCACCTGTGGAAGAGCCTGTCACTCTAGAATTGGCCTTTATAGCCACTCCAGGCGCTGCTCCACACACCACTGACGACCTCCAGGCGCTTAGCCATTGTCTCGCGAGATAAGGAGGCCAAAGAAGAAGGCAGGAACTGAAAAATTTAGATTGGGGGCGGCTGTTTGAGGGTAAATCAACATCTGACATGTGGGAGACTTTCAAATGTCAGTTGATTAGAATCCAGGACCAGCATGTTCCTGTGAGGAAGAAGGATAAGTTTGGCAGGTTTCGGGAACCTTGGATAACGCGGGATATTGTGAGCCTAGTCAAAAAGAAAAAGGAAGATGGAATGCCGTGAACAACAGATGCCCCTCTACATTGCTTTCATTGATCTCACCAAAGCCTTTGATCTCGTCAGCAGACGTGGTCTCTTCAGACTACTAGAAAAGATCGGATGTCCACCAAAGCTACTAAGTATCATCACCTCATTCCATGACAATATGAAAGGCACAATTCAACATGGTGGCTCCTCATCAGAGCCCTTTCCTATCCTGAGTGGTGTGAAACAGGGCTGTGTTCTCGCACCCACACTTTTTGGGATTTTCTTCTCCCTGCTGCTTTCACATGCGTTCAAATCCTCTGAAGAAGGAATTTTCCTCCACACAAGATCAGGGGGCAGGTTGTTCAACCTTGCCCGTCTAAGAGCGAAGTCCAAAGTACGGAAAGTCCTCATCAGAGAACTCCTCTTTGCTGACGATGCTGCTTTAACATCTCACACTGAAGAATGCCTGCAGAGTCTCATCGACAGGTTTGCGTCTGCCTGCAATGAATTTGGCCTAACCATCAGCCTCAAGAAAACGAACATCATGGGGCAGGATGTCAGAAATGCTCCATCCATCAATATTGGCGACCACGCTCTGGAAGTGGTTCAAGGGTTCACCTACCTAGGCTCAACTATCACCAGTAACCTGTCTCTAGATGCAGAAATCAACAAGCGCATGGGTAAGGCTTCCACTGCTATGTCCAGACTGGCCAAGAGAGTGTGGGAAAATGGCGCACTGACACGGAACACAAAAGTCCGAGTGTATCAGGCCTGTGTCCTCAGTACCTTGCTCTACGGCAGCGAGGCCTGGACAACGTATGCCAGCCAAGAGCGACGTCTCAATTCATTCCATCTTCGCTGCCTTCGGAGAATACTTGGCATCAGGTGGCAGGACTATATCTCCAACACAGAAGTCCTTGAAGCGGCCAACACCCCCAGCTTATACACACTACTGAGTCAGCGGCGCTTGAGATGGCTTGGCCATGTGAGCCGCATGGAAGATGGCAGGATCCCCAAAGACACATTGTACAGCGAGCTCGCCACTGGTATCAGACCCACCGGCCGTCCATGTCTCCGTTATAAAGACGTCTGCAAACGTGACATGAAATCGTGTGACATTGATCACAAGTCGTGGGAGTCAGTTGCCAGCATTCGCCAGAGCTGGCGGGCTGCCATAAAGACAGGGCTAAATTGTGGCGAGTCGAAGAGACTTAGTAGTTGGCAGGAAAAAAGACAGAGGCGCAAGGGGAGAGCCAACTGTGCAACAGCCCCAACAAACAAATTTCTCTGCAGCACCTGTGGAAGAGCCTGTCACTCCAGAATTGGCCTTTATAGCCACTCCAGGCGCTGCTTCACAAACCACTGACCACCTCCAGGCGCGTATCCATTGTCTCTCGAGATAAGGAGGCCCAAAAGAAAGAAAAAAAAAAGAAGTCAAAAAGAAAAAGGAAGCGTTCGTAAGGGCTGGAAGGCTGGGAACAGACATATCCCTTGAGGAATATAAAGATAGTAGAAAGGAACTTAAGCATGGAGTCCGGAGGGCTAAGAGGAGTCATGAAAAGCCATTGGCAAACAGGATGAAGGATAATCCCAAGGCTTTTTATACATATATAAAGAGCAAGATGGTGACTAGGGAAAGGGTTGGCCCGCTCAAGGACAGAGAAGGGAATCTATGTGTGGAGCCAGAGGAAATGGGCGAGGTACTAAGTGAGTACCTTGCATCAGTATTCACCAAAGAGAAGGACTTGGTGGATGATGAGCTTAGGGAAGGGAGTGTAGATAGTTTCAGTCATCTCATTATCAAAAAGGAGAAGGTGTTGGGTGTCTTGCAAAGCATTAAGGTAGATAAGTCCCCAGGGCCTGATGGGATCTACCCCAGAATACTAAGGGAGGCAAGGGAAGAAATTGCTGGGGCCTTGACAGAAATCTTTGCATCCTCACTGGCTACAGGTGAAGTCCCAGAGGACTGGAGAATAGCAAATGTTGTTCCTTTGTTTAAGAAGGGTAGCAAGGATAATCCAGGAAATTATAGGCCGGTGAGCCTTACATCAGTGGTAGGGAAATTATTAGAGAGGATTCTTCGGGACAGGATTTACTCCCATTTGGAAACAAACGAACTTATTAGCGAGAGGCAGCATGGTTTTGTGAAGGGGAGGTTGTGTCTCACTAATTTGATTGAGTTTTTGAGGAAGTGACAAAGATGATTGATGAAGGAAGGGCAGTGGATGTTATCTATATGGATTTCAGTAAAGCCTTTGACAAGGTCCCTCATGGCAGACTGGTACAAAAGGTGAAGTCACATGGGATCAGAGGTGAGCTGGCAAGATGGATACAGAACTGGTTCTGTCATAGAAGACAGAGGGTAGCAGTGGAAGGGTGCTTTTCTGAATGGAAGGATGTGACTAGTGGTGTTCCACAGGGTTCAGTGCTGGGACCTTTGCTGTTTGTAGTACATATAAATGATTTGGAGGAAAATGTAGCTGGTCTGATTAGTAAGTTTGCGGACGACACAAAGATTGGTGGAGTTGCGGATAGTGATGAGGATTGTCAGAGGATACAGCAGGATATAGATCGGTTGGAGACTTGGGCGGAGAAATGGCAGATGGAGTTTAATCCGGACAAATGTGAGGTAATGCATTTTGGAAGATCTAATGCAGGTAGGAAGTATACAGTAAATGGCAGAACCCTTAGGAGTACTAACAGGCAGAGAGATCTGGGCATACAGGTCCACAGGTCACTGAAAGTGGCAACGCAGGTGGATAAGGTAGTCAAGAAGGCATACAGCATGCTTGCCTTCATCGGTCGGGGCATAGAGTATAAAAATTGGCAAGTCATGTTGCAGCTGTACAGAACTTTAGTTCGGCCACACTTAGAATATTGCGTGCAATTCTGGTCGCCACACTACCAGAAGGACGTGGAGGCTTTGGAGAGGGTACGGAAGAGGTTTACCAGGCTGTTGCCTGGTCTGGAGGGCATTAGCTATGAGGAGAGGTTGGATAAACTCGGATTGTTTTCACTGGAACGACGGAGGTGGAGGGGCAACATGATAGAGGTTTACAAAGTTATGAGTGGCATGGACAGAGTGGATAGTCAGAAGCTTTTTCCCAGGGTGGAAGAGTCAGTTACTAGGGGACATAGGTTTAAGGTGAGAGGGGCAAAGTTTAGAGGGGATGTGCGAGGCAAGTTCTTTACACAGAGGGTGGTGAGTCCCTGGAACTTGCTGCCGGGGGAGGTGGTGGAAGCAGGTACGATAGCGACGTTTAAGAGGCATCTTGACAAATACATGAATAGGATGGGAATAGAGGGATATGGTCCCCGGAGATGCAGAAGGTTTTAGTTTAGGCAGGCATCATGATCGGCGCAGGCTTGGAGGGCCGAATGGCCTGTTCCTGTGCTGTACTGTTCTTTGTTCTTTGTTGTTGAGTAGGCCACTTGGCCCTTCAAGCCTGCTCCACCATTCAATAAGTTCTTGGCTGAACTGATTACTCCACATTTCCACCTACCCCTGATAACCTTTCACCCTCTTGCTTATCAAGAATCTATCTACCTCTGCCTTAAAATATTCAAAGACTCTGCTTCCACTGCCTTTTGAGGAAGAGAATTCCAAAGACTCACCACCCTCTGAGAGATAAAATTTCTCCTCATCTCTGTCTTAAATGAAGGACCCCTTATTATTAAACAGTGTCTCCTAGTTCTAGATTCTCCCACAAGGGGAAACATCCTTTCCACATCCACCCTGTCAAGACCTCTCAGGATATTATATGTTTCAATCAAGTTGCCTCTTAATCTTTTAAATTCCAGCGGGTACATGCCTTGCTGTCCAATCTTTCCTCGTAAGACAGCCCGCCCATTCCAGGTATTAGTCCAGTAAACGTTCCCTGTACTGCTTCCAATGCATTTACATCCTTACTTAAATAAGGAGACTAGTACTGTACACAGTACTCCAGATGTGATCTCACCAGTACTCTGTATAGCTGAAGCATAACTTCCCTACTTTGGTATTCAATTCCCCTCGCGATAAATGATAACATTCTATTCGCTTTCCTAATTACATGCAATGCCTGCATACTAACCTTTTGTGATTCATGCACTAGGACACCCAGATCCCTCTGTATCTCAGAGCTCTGTAATCTCTCACCAGTTAGATAATATGCTTTTTTTTAATTCTTCCTGCCAAATTGGCCAATTTCACGCTTTCCCACATTATACTCCATTTGCCAGGGCTTTGCCCATTCACTTAACCTATCTATATCCCTTTGTAGCCTCCTTATGTCCTCTTCACAAGTTAATTTCCTACCTATCTTTGTATCATCAGCAAATTTAGCAAACATACCTTCGGTACCTTCATCTAAGTCATTTATATGAATTGTAAAAAGTTGAGGCCCCAGCACAGATCCCTGTGGCACACCACTTGTTTCATCTTGCCAACCAGAAAATGACCCATTTATGCCTACTCTTTGCTTCCTGTTAGCTAGCCAATCTTCTTTCCATGCCAATATGTTACCCCCAACACCATCTTTTATTTTCTGCAATAACCTTTTATGTGGCACCTTATCAAATGCCTTCTGGAAATCTAAGTACAATACATCCACCAGTTCCCCTTTATCCACAGCACATGTGACTCCCTCTAAGAACTCCAATAAATTGGTTAAACATGATTTCCCTTTCACAAAATCATGTTGACTCTCAATGATTACCTTAAATTTTTCTAAATGCCCTGCTATAACCTCTTTAATAATAGCTTCTAATATTTTCCCTAAGACAGATGGTAAGCTAACTGGCCTGTAATTTCCTGCTTTCTGTCTCCCTCCCTTTTTGAATAAAAGAGTTACATTCGCTATTTTCCAACCTAACGGAACCTTCCCTGAATCTAGGGAATTTTGGAAAATTAAAACTAACGCATCAACAATCTGACTAGCCACTTCTTTTAACACCCTAGGATGAAGTCCATCAGGACCCGGGAACTTGTCATCCCGCAACTCCAACAATTTTCTCAGTACCACTTCCCTGGTGAGTGTAATTTTCTTGAGTTTCTCCCTCCCTTCCATTTCCTGACTTACAACTAATACTGGGATGTTACTTGTATCCTCAGTAGTGAAGACTGATACAAAATACCTGTTCAATTCATCTGACATCTCCTTATTATCCATTATTAATTCCCCAGACTCAATTTCTATAGGACCAATGCTCACTTTGTTAACTCTTTTCTTTTTTAAATATCTATAGAAACTCTTACTGTCTTTATATTTCTAGCTAGCTTTCTCTCGTACTCTATTTTATCTTCCTTATCAATCTTTTAGTCGTTCTTTGCTGTTTTTTATATTCTGTCCAATCTTCTGACCTGCCTCCCATCATTGTGCAATTATAGGCTTTTTCTTTAAGTTTGATACTATCTTTAACTGTTTTAGTTAACCACGGATGGCAGGTCCCACCCTTGGAATTTTTCTTTCTTGTTGAAATGTATCTATTCTGCGTATTCTGACATATCCCCTTAAATGTCTGCCACTGCATCTCTATTGACCTATCACTTAACCTGATTTGCCAGTTCACTTTAGCTAGCTCTGCTTTCATGCCCTCATAATTGCCCTTATTTAAGTTTAAAATACTAGTCTTGGACCCATTCTTCTCTCCCTCAAACTGAATGTAAAATTCAATCATATTATGATTGCTGCTACCTAGGGGCGCCTTAACTATGAGGTCATTAATTAATCTTACCCCGTTGCACAATACCAGGTCTAGTATAGCCTGCTCTCTGGTTGGCTTCAGAACGTATTGTTCCAAGAAATTATCCCGAAAACATTCTATGTATCCTCATCTAGGTTACCTCTGCCCATCTGATTTTTCCAGTCTATATGTAGGTTAAAATCCCCCATAATTATCGCTGTACCTTTCTGACAAGCTGCCATTATTACTTCCTTTATATCCCCTCCTACAGTGTGGTTAATGTTAGGTGGGCTGTACACCACTCCCAAAAGTGACTTCTTGCCTTTATGATTTCTTATCTCTACCCAAACTGCTTCTACATCCTGGTCTCCTGAACATAGGTCATCCCTCTCTATTGTGCTAATACCATCATTAATTAACAGAACTACCCCCCCCCAACCTTTTCCTAGCTTCCTGTCCTTCCTAAATGCCATGTACCCTTCATATTCAGGTCCCAATCTACTGCAACTAGCAGACCCTAACTCCAGCCTAAGTGAAATGATTCTGATAGGAATTCAGTATGATGTAGAATGGTACTGGGTTTAAAGAGTCAAGTTAGGAAGACAGGTTGCATAAGGTTGGCTTGTATTCTGTTGAATTTAGAAAGTTGAGGGGTGATCTGATCGAGGTGTTTAAAATGGTAATGGGATTTGATAGAGGAAATAAGGAGAAACTATATCCTCTGGTACAAGGGTTGGCAACCTGCAGCTCCAGAATGTGATGTTCTCAGGACTGGAGTGAGGATTAGCCGAGTTTTGTAAGAAACATGAAGCAGAGACTGACACAGAGGCAGCATGCTGTTGAACATAATGGTAAATTCTTTATTCTGTTTTACTTTTACTTTCTCTTTCAGCTCCCTCTGCTGGCTCCTGTGTGCATTGTAGCCTCAAGTGAACAATATGTACAATGCAATTCTCCAAACGCTACACCAACCTTTGTCGATCGAATCCATTTTTTTCTTCATTATCAATTTTTGGAGAATAGCTATCTAACTGTGTTTCTAATTTTAAAAGCATATCAGATATCTAAAACTTTCTTTGGTGATGGATATTTTAACAGCTAACAGCTGGAATTTGTGAAATGTTTACTCACAGAAATATGAAATTCTATTGAAAACTTGCTTGGATCAAAAATCATAACAAGTTACAGTTGCACTGTTTGGCCAAGCAAAATGGCATCATGCGCCATGGCGTTAATGGTCTATGTATCGCCTGTTAGCCAATCATGAGAGTCGTTCACAGACATAGGTGTATACGTCAATGAAGGAACTAACTGTGGTCCTAGTTTTCAGACAGATTTTCTGCAAAAAGTTTTAATTTATTACAAGAAACAGAAGTTTGCGACATTCATGAATAGTACTGTGTGAAATATTAAGGTTGTTAGACATTTTTTAAAAACTGATTAGCTTTTGAATTAATACATGTACATTTATGAGCATCAATAAAAAGTGTTGCATAGAAATCCATAAATCTGTCTGTCTTATTTTTCATTATTATTGGCATTTGAGTAACAGCATTGCGGTTCTAAAGATAATGCGTTTTTGACTAAATTTAAAAAGTGGCTCTTATTATTAAGGTTGCCAACTCCTGCTCTGGTAGGAGAATCAAGCACGTGGGGACATACAAAATTGACTATCAAACCGACCCCAAGTCTTTCAGTTAGAGCCAGGCCATTTAGGAGTGAAATTGGGACGCACTTTTCCATACAGAGGATCGTGGAATTCTGGAAAACTCCGCTCCAAAAGGCAATGAAGGCATGGGGCCAATTGAAGATTTTAAGACTGAGATCGCCAGACTTTTGTTGGGTAAGGGGTATCGAAGCAGCAAAGGTAGGCAAATGGAGTTGAGGTACAGATCAGCCACGATCTAAGTGAATGGCAGAACAGGTTTGAAGGGCTGAATGGACTCTTGTTCCTATGATAAGAAGGGGGACCACTTTAATTGATGCTGATAAGCTTATTTCTTTGATGCATTAAAATTCCAGATCAATGTGGTTTAACGTTATCGAGCAGGAAGGTATAGATAAAGCTGACATTTTTAACAATCTCCCAGTTTTCAGCAAGAAGTACTGCCTCAGGCAAAGGCTCTTTCCTACTGAGAATGTAATCTGATTTTATTGGGGTAGATCTTGACTTTGTGCAATAGTGTAAACTGAATCAGAAGCAGCTCTCCCACTGTCAACCCTAGTGATACTGAATAGTGCCTCAAAGTAACTTGTCTGGTCTTAGTAAATGAGCGTGGTCAACAATACAGAAACAGGACAAATTAGAGTCAAATTAGATACAGAAAGAGAATTAAGGAGAGGGAGAGAAAGCAAGTGGGTTAAGAGAAAGATAAAAAAGAGACAGAAAGGAAAAGAAAGAAAAAGAAGAAAAAAAATTATCAAATCTTTAGGAACAATTTTCTACCTGCCGGAGTGAAACTTCACAATTTTATCGTTCCCTTTTTGGGCTTCCATGGTTCAGCGTTGTGTCAGGACTGTAAATCAGGTACTAAACAGGACCCTGACATGATGAATTACTGTGGTGAATGACTGAGGCAAGATTAATTTGTATTAGCAGCACATCTTCAGCAATTTCAGGCCCATAGTGGGGAGGCGGCACCCAGGAAGATGATAATGTTTTCTGCTTTACATGAGGCTGACGGCAGAAAGGCACAAATTGCTGAGCAAATTGTGGAGAATCGGAACTTGTGGCGTCACTCTTCCCCCACACAAATTGTTACTGCAATTTCTAAGCTTGTTGGCTCCGTCTTTGGTTTCTAAACGATTGACCCTGGGGAACACAGCCATTCAGGTGTTCACACTCCAAACCACTGACCTGGAATTTCCTGAATTGAACGACACCACTGTTGCGACTGTCAGTGGGCTGCAGAGGAAGCTGCACACAAACCTCTTTTCACTTGCATTCCCATTGGTGCTGGCATTGGTGTAAAACCAGTGTAAAACTGGTGCAAGCAGCTGAACTTCATGGAAACTTCTGCGGAGCTTTTAAAAAGGCTGTTCAGCTGGCACATTTCAGCGGCTGCCTGGGGGCTAGCCAGGTACAAGAGGCCCTTTCACTTCACTCTCTAATAAATTCCTTGCAATGTCTTAGCAAGATTATTATTACATGTACAGAATTATTACAGCACCATCTGTTCCAGGTGGCATTACAACAAGCCATAAAAGGAAGTGGTGCAACTTCCTGTAGTCAGACCTGCCACCCCTCTTTCTGGGGAACATTGAAAGCAGAACAAACAGGCTTGAGTGCCACCAAGCCAACCCAGAATAATTACTCATGCTAGCTGGTGAGAGGTGGCATTACCACTGACTGCCAACTCCCAAACCTCTCCTCCCCCAGGACTGCAGAATAGTGCCACCCAAAGTTCCACATCCTGAGCAGGGCGGGCAACTCCTTGTACATCTTCCCTTCCCTTTGACAACCCTGGGTGGCAACACACTCTTCACCTCCATAAAGCAGCACTTGTTCAACTAATCCTCCACATGTTCTCTGATTAAGGGGGCCTGGGAATGCTCCAAACTGGCTTCTTCCATTGTTGATATTAAGCTCCCCTCACAGCTATTACTTACATTCATATTATCCTTCACTCTAACAGCCTCACACTCCCTACACTTCTTTACCTCTCCTATGTCACTTGGCACACATTTCTCAACCACAAGCCTGCCAAAGACAGCACACCAGACTGGGGGTGCAGAGAGGGTCCCCAGCTTTTAGGGTTGAGGGTCCAGTAGCACAGTGGTTATGTTACTGAGCTAGTAATCCAAAAGCCTGGACTAATAATCTGGAGATGTGAGTTTAAATCCCACCACAGTAGCTGGGGAATTAAAAAATTCAGTTAATTAAATAAATCAGGAATAAAAAGCTATCACCGGTAATGGTGACCATGAAATGGTTGGATTGTTGTAAAAACCCAACTAGTTCACCTATGTCCTTCCCTTGCCTGGCCTATATGTGACCTGACTCTTAACTGCCCTCTGAAATGGACACTCAAGTTGTATTAAAAAACAATGATGAACTGCGGCAGTCTGTCACTATCACTTTCTCACGGGCAATTAGGAATGGGCAATAAAATAAATACTGCCTTGCTGCTGATGCCCACATCCTGTGAATGAATTGAAAAAAAAAAACCTTAAACATTTCATATACTATGGAACTCAGAGCGAGACACACAGCTTTTGTGGTGGGTAATGGACAGGGTACCATTGCTCACACAAGAGAAGGCATCAGTGATAAGATGTGCTGAGATGCATCTTGCAGTAAGTGTTGCCCAAGTCTCCTTTGCTCCTCCGCCGTGATAATGGAAAAAGTCTACTCACTGAGAAACCCAGACCATTCTTGAGAAGCCTCGATTGTGGGAAAGGAGTCCAAGCATCCATTGGCGATGTAGACTTTTAATGAGATATTAAACCAAAGTCCAGTCCACCCTCTGATCAATATTAAAGATCAATTGGAAGAAGAGCAGGAAAGTTTTTCCAGTATCATGCTTGATATTTATCTCTCAGTCACAATACCGGACTGCCTGGTCATCTATCTCATTGCTGTTTGCAACAGCCGACTGTGCACAATTTGGCTGCCACATTTTCCTACATTACAACAATGAGTACACTTCAAAAGTACTTCATCAGCTGTGAAATGCTTTGGCTCATCCTGTGTTTGTGAAAGGCATTATATAATTCCAAGGACTATTCACTTGAGGCCAGTTACAATATTGATGGGCAGATCGCAGGAGAGCTGCAGAGGTGTGAAGCTCAGGCCAAGCCATTTAAAGACAGAGATTGGACGGAAACAGCTCAGATTCAAATTTCCCTGCAAGAAAATAGTTGCCTCCACTGTTGCTGCCCAGTTAATACCCTAGGAATTGTTCGGAAATTCACCACTGCTGCAAGGAGAGGGGGGGGGGGGAGGGGGGTGGGGGGGTGCTGTGTGGGACTGCAGTTACTACCCCACATGGTGAGATCTACGAGTGCCGAGATTCAAGGTGTATCTTCACAGGGATTACATAGAATTTACAGCACAGAAACGGATCTGGGCCAGTATTTATGCCCCACACGAGCCTCCTCCCACCCCTCTTCATCTCACCCTATCCACAAATCCTTCTATTCCTTTCTCCCTCATGTGTTTATCCAGCTTCCCCTTAAATGCATCTCTGCTATTTGCCTCAATCACTCCATGGGCAGAATGTTACACATTCTAAACACTCTCTGGGCACAGAAATTTCTCCTGAGTTCCTCATTAGAATGGAGGGAGTGCTTTGGAAGTGTAACATTATTAGGATGGAGGGTATATTAACAGCCAGTCACTGGGAGATGTTCTTATTTATCCTTTAGCTTTCAGCTATAATGGAGCACTGATAGATGCAGGGAAAGTCTCAAGACTGGTCAGGGAAAATGTATTGCGGGGAGAAGACAAGAAAAGAACAAAGCTAATTGCGAGAACCAAAGTTTTGATTCAACTAAAAACAACAAAAACACAACTTGGAAAACTCACAGGCTGTAGCCGAGGATGTGATAGATGGTTACTACCTGTCTGACTGTCAGTTGGAGTCTGAGACTCTCACACAGGTCTGACTAGAGGTACGGCCTTTCCTGTACCTGAGCTGGTAGATGCATCAAGGTGGCAGATAAATCAAAGTGTGCAGCTGAAGACCACGGAGCACTGCTCCTCAAAGAGTCCAAGAGCAGCGGTAAGATTTATCGGGCTGAGGAAACAGCAGCTGGGTAGAGCAATGGGGCTGGTATTTAGTAGAGCAATGTGAGTCACCTGAAAATAAATCTACAAGTCTGCTCACAGAGTAGGACCCAGCCATGACCCAGAGCCCTAGGTGTGTCCCTTCCCAATGCCTCGCCAAATTATGTTTTCTTTCAGTGTTTCAAGCCAAGGCCAATAAGTTGAAACATATGCACCAACACCTAAACAGTTCATTATGATCCAAGAAGGAATCCCTATCTCAGGTAATTTTAAGAGAACCTGAGGCAAGATGAGCAGAGTGTCTTTCCGCAGTGAGTTGTTGTGAGGCCGAATGCACTGCCTGAATGGAGGCTGGAAGCAGAGTGAATAGTTCAAAAGAGAATTGGACAGATAGTTGAAGGAGCACAAATTGCAGGGCTATGAGGAAAGAAAATGGAAGTGGGGTTAATTGGATCGCTCTTTCAAAGAGCTGGCACAGGCATGATGGGCTGAATGGCCTCCTTCTGTGCTATATGAATCTATGAAGCATTTGGTGTGATTTGTCATTGTTGGTTCTTTCATGTTGAACCATTCCGTTTCTATCAGCAGCTTTTTAGTTTACTTTTTTGGGGGAGGAAGGCAAGGTTGAGACAGTCATTACATTTCATAATTTTGGTATATTTTTCAACTGGTGCTGTTCCTTCTCACACTGAATCCTGCTGCAGTTTATTTTAAAGCAGGTCGTAACCTGTTTAGAATAGACTCGTATTGAAAAAAGCGCTCAGAGAAATTTAGGTTGAGAGCATTAAGTGAACAATGTCAATCTGAAAGTAATTTTAAGCTAACCAGGCCGGTGGGAAATTGACAAGATCTGATCAGGCACCCGTTTTACATTTTACATTCAACCTGACTTTACCATCTATTACAGACTGTGCAGCATTCCTTACAGCAAGTAACATACTGTCATCTTTACAGATGTAACAAACCCATTGGGTATATAGTTAGCATAGAGTCATGAGAAGCTATTTTCCATATCTTTGGATGCCGTTAACACATAGAACGTACAGCAGAAAAACAGGCCATACAGCCCAACTGCTCCATGCTGGTACTTATGCACCACACGATCCTTCTGACACCCTTCTCCGTCTCAGTTTATCAGCACATCCTTCTATTCCTTTCTCCCTCATGTGTTTATCCAGCCTCTCCTTAAATGCATTTATGCTATTTGCCTCAACCACTCCCTGTGGTAGCGAGTTCTACGTTCTGACCACTCTTGAATTCCCTACTGGATTTAATAGTGGCTATCTTATATTTATGATCCTAGTCTAGTACACCCCATAAGCAGAAACACTGCGTTACCTCTAGATTTGACTATTGCAATGCCATCCTGGCTGGCCTTTCATCTTCAGCCATGCGTAAACTTGAGCTCATCCAAAACTCCACTGCCCATATGCTAACTTGCATCAAGTCCCATTCACCCATCACCTCTGTGCTCACCAACCAACCAACATTGACCCTTAGTCGACCAATGTCCTGATTTTAAAATTCTCATCCTTATTTTCAAATCCCTCCATGGGCTTGCCCTCCCTATCTCTGTAATCTCCTCCAGCTGGAAGAATATGGTCTTTTGAAGGTATTTTGAGAGCTTAGCCATTGCGAGAGTTAAATAACACTAAGCTTTTCTCTAAATGCTATTTTCTGCAAAAACAGACTGCCTTGCATTTTCTGCTGACTGCAGATGCTGGGTGCATCACAAGTGGCCTTGTTTATTGCAGACCCACACTTGTTATTGTCAGGAAATTGAGGGAAAAGAACAAGAGCTGTCTCCGATTTTATTTGGTATCTTCTTGTGTCTGTGGGAATGTTTGAACTTTTGCGAGTCATTGAAACATAATGAACTAAATCCCTTTTACTAATTCTAAGTATTAAACTTTACTAGGCCATAGTTTAATACTAAGATTATCAGTTTATAGCTTTTATTAAGATAATACGGTTTTATTATTTTTTTTACTCATTCATGGGATGTGGGTGTCACTGGCTATGCCAGCATTTATTGCCCATCACTAATTACCTTTGAGAAGGTGGTGGTGAGCCGCCTTTTTGAACCGTTGCAGTCCACATGGGGTAGGTACACCCACAGTGCTGTTAGGAAGGGAGTTCCAGGATTTTGACCCAGCGACAGTGAAGGAATGGTGATATAGTTCCAAGTCAAGATGGTGTGTGGCTTGGAGGGTAACTTATAGGTGGTGGTGTTCCCATGTATCTGCTGCCCTTGTCCTATTAGGTGGTAGAGGTCGCGGGTTTGGAAGGTGCTGTCGAAGGAACCTCGGTGAGTTGCTACAGTGCATCTTGTAGATGGTACACACTGCTGCCACTGTGTGTTGGTGGTGGAGGGAGTGAATGTTTGTGGATGAGGTGCCAATCAAGCGAGCTGCTTTGACCTGGATAGTGTCGAGCTTCTTAGTCTTGTTGGAGCTGCACCCATCTAGGAAGTGGAGAGTATTCAATCACACTCCTGACTTAAGCCTTGTAGATAGTGGACAGATGTTTGGGAGTCAGGAGGTGAGTTACATGCCGCAAGATTCCTAGCCTCTGACCTGCTCTTGTATCCACGGTATTTGTAAGACTACTTCAGTTCAGTTTTTGGTCAATGGTAACCCCCAGGATGTTGATAGTGAGGGATTCAGTGATGTCAAGAGGAGATGGTTAGATTCTCTCTTGTTGGAGATGGTCATTGCCTGGCACTTGTGTGGCGCGAATGTTTCTTGCCACTTATCAGCCCAAGCCTGAATGTTGTCCAGGTCTTGCTGCATGTGGATATGGGCTGCTACAGTATCTGAGGAGTTGTGAATGGTGCTGAACATTGTGCAATCATCAGCGAACATCCCCACTTCTGACCTTATGATTGAAGGAAGGCCATTGATGATGCAGTTGAAGATGGTTGGGCCTAGGACACTACCCTGAGGAACTCCTGCTGTGATGTCCTGGGGCTGAGATGATTGACCTCCAACAACCACAACCATCTTCCTTTGTGCTAGGTATGATTCCGACCAGTGGAGAGTTTCCCCCTGATTCCCATTAACTCCAGTTTTGCATGGGCTCTTTGATGCTATAGTCGGTCAAATGCTGCCTTGATGTCAAGGGCAGTCACTCTCACCTCACTTCTTGAGTTCAGCTCTTTTGTCCATGTTTGGCCCAAGTCTGTAATGAGGTGAGGAGCTGAGTGGCCCTGGTGGAACCTAAACTGAGCATCAGTGAGCAGGTTATTGCTAAGCAAGTGCTGTTCATTAGCACTGTCGATGACCCCTTCCATCACTTTACTGATGATTGAGAGTAGACTGATAGGGTGGTAATTGGCCAGGTTGGACTTGTCCTGCTTTTTGTGTACAGGACATACCTGGGCAACTTTACACATTGCCGGGTAGATGCCTGTGTTGCAGCTGTACTGGAACAGATTGGCTAGGGACGCAGCTAGTTCTGGAGCACAAGTCTTCAGTATTATTACCGGAATGTAGTCAGGACCCAAAGCCTTTGCAGTATCCAGTGCCTTCAGCCGTTTCTTGCTATCACGTGGATTGTATCGAATTGGCTGAAGACTGGAATCTGTGATGCTGGGGACTTCAGGAGGAGGCCGAGATGGACCATCAACTCGGCACTTCTGGATGAAGACTGTTGTCTTATTTTTCCTCTGTTAAGAGTTAGGGAAAAGTATGTTAAAAACTAGATTTTAATTACAGTTAGAACTCATTGTCCTCAAGGTCTTGGGTTGCATTTTCACCACAGAAACAGAAAACAAACACAGAAAAAGCTTATGCTCAGGCCCAAAATCAGATAAGGGAGTCCTAAGGTCTGTACCTGGATGCAGAACTTGCCAGGCCCATGACTGACTGCAATGGGAGGGTACGGAAGATACATGATTAGATGGATTTTTCTATAGGTCTGGGTTTCAGGATTATTATCGAGGAGGTTTGGCTCATTCTCAGTGTAGAAGGGCCAGGAAGGACACATGCGTAGACATGTATGTGAGTAGAAGGAACAGGGAATGGGTCACACCTAGTACCCAACTGCTGCAGTCAATCTGTTGTAGATACACCCAGAGTGCTGTGTTAGGAAGGGAGTTCCAGGATTTTGACCCAGCGACAGTGAAGGAATGCCAGTATAGTTCCAAGTCAGGATGATGCGTGACTTAGAGGGGAACTTGCAGGTGTTCCCATGCCTCTGCTGCCCTTGTCCTTCTAGATGGTAGAAATCAGGGGCTTGGAAGTTTCTGTCGAAGGAGCCTTGGTGAGTTGCTGCAGTGCACCTTGTATATGATATGCACTGCTGCCACTGTGCACTGGAGTGTGGAGGGAGTGAATGTTTAAAGTTGTGGATGGGGTGTCGATCAAGTGGGTGGCTTTGTCCTGGATGCCACTGAGCTTCGTGAGTGTTGTTGGAACTGTATTCATCCAGGCAGGTGGAGAGTATTCCATCACACTCTTGCATATAAATGCAAGTTGTTTCTGTTCTCAGATAACCCAGCAAGAGGTAGTTTGAGCGGTGAGGAAATGGGTGGGGGGGGGGGTGGGGGACGGGGGGGAATCTGGAGTCATACCTAGTACAAACAAAGACGGCTGTGGTTGTTGGAGGCCAAACATCTCAGCCCCAGGACATTGCTGCAGGAGTTCCTCAGGGTAGTGTCCTAGGCCCAACCATCTTCGGCTGCTTCATCAATGACCTTCCCTCTATCAGAAGGTCAGAAGTGGGGATGTTCACTAATGATTGCACAGTGTCCGGTTCCATACGCAACTCTTCAAATAATGAAGCAGTCTGTGCCATGTGCAGCAAGATCTGGGTAATATTCAGGCTTGATCTAGTATGTGACACGTAATATTTGTACCGCACAAGTGCCAGGCTATAACCATCTCCAACAAGAGACAGCCTAACCACCTTCCTTTGGCATTCAATGGTATTACCATCACTGAATCCTCCACCATCAACATCCTGGGGAGGTCACCATTAACTAGAAAGTTAACTGGACTAGCCATATAAATACTGTGGCTACAATATCAGGTCACAGGTTAGGTATTCTGCAGTGAGTGATTCACCTCCTGATCTCTCAAAGTCTTTCCACCATTGACAAGGCAACATGTCAGGCGTGTGATGAATTACTTCCCACTTGCCTGAATGACTGTTGCTCCAAAAACATTCATCCAGGACAAAGGAGCCTGCTTGATTAGCACCCCATTCACCATCTTAAATATTCACTCCCTCCACCATCGGTGCACAGTGGCAGCAGTATGTGCCATCCACAAGATGCACTGCAGCAATTCACCAAGGCTACTTCAACAGTACCTCCCAAACCCGCAACCTCTATCACATTGAAGAACAAGGACAGCAGTTGCATGGGAACACCACCACCTGCAAATTCTCCTCCAAGTCACACACCATCTTGACTTGAAAATATATCACTGCTCGTTCATTGTTGCTGGGTCAAAATCCTGGAACTCCCTCCCTAACAGCACTATGGCTGTACCGGACCACATGAACTTCAGTAGTTCAAGAAGGTGGCTCACCACCACCTTCTCAAGGGCAAATTAGGAATGGGCAATAAATGCTGGCCTTCCCAGTGACACCCATAATGAATAAAGAAAATATAGATATGATGGTGGGATCAAAGGATTGCCATGGGTGTGGGTGGGGGAGTTTAACTACACAGTGACGTTGGGTGAGACTAGGAAGGTCAAGATCAGAGAAGTGGGGCAGGGATATTCAGCCATGTTCTGCAATTTGTGGTTAATGTGGATGAGACTTTATCAAACAAAAGGTTCACTGGAGGAATGAGTAGAGTAATAATGACCTTGAAGGAGAGCAGAAAGGATAGTAAATGTTACGTTCATGTATCTCTACAGCTGTTTAGCTGCTACACACCAACAGAGTCATGTCTTCAGCAAGATAGGACAGGACTCTGGTCATAGTTCCTCATACACAAGATATACAAGCTGGGTAATCAGTACATTGAAATTATTCCACTTGTGAGAAAGACCTTTTCTAATTCAAGCATACTGATGTGATTAATGACCTTGAAATTATGCTGTATGATTATTACCATACAAACGTTTAATGCATTTAAATGCTAATATTCATGCAGCATAATCTCAAGGTCTCAATCATTTGTGAGCTACTGAAGTCTCCTTCACTTGAGCAGTATGCTCCCTACTGCACAGTTCCTTATTGACCAGTGTGTTTTGATTGCAAATTATATCAACCCCAGTCCACTTGTCTTTTTTTAAAATTCACTCACAGGGCGTGAGCATTGCTGGCAACATCAGCCTTTATTGCTCATTCCTAATTGCCTTTAACTGAATTAGCTGGGCCATTTTAGAGGGGACCATATTGTTGTGGATCTGGAGTCACATATAGGCCAGACTGGGAAAGGGTTATTCCAGATTATTTATCAACTGAATTTTTAATCCCCTGCTGCCATGGTTTAAAATCCAATCTCTGCATTATTTGTCCAGGGCCATGCATCATTAGTCCAGTAATATTACCACTATGCTACTGTTCTCTACCTCAGTTAGTAACAGCAACCCCCGGGTCCAAGGGGCGGGTATTTGAATACTTAAAAGGGTAAATTCGGTGATCCCAGGCTCCCAGCGATAGAGCCATGCTCAAAGGGAGCACAGGTTGCAGATAGATTCATGACACTAAAGCACTCAACCCCCAGCTGAGAGAACTAAGTTGCTGAATTTGCTCTTAAAGGATGAAACTGTAAGGCAAATGTTACCACCAGGTGAGAAAGGGTCTAGGGGTTCCCTCTCAGCCTTTGCCTGGTTTAACCATAATAGGGTTTAATTTTAAAACACCGTGTTTTCAGTTCCCCCTCAGTGAATCATTGTTCACTGCTCCAATTGGAAGGCAAAGAAATCAGACAGGTTTCATTAGATTTAAACAAGAAAGGTAGAAGTTTATTAATCTTAAACTCTAATCCGGTTAACGACTACGAATATGCGACGTGACCATGCTAGCATGCATATGCAATAAATACACGCAGATAGAGACAGAAAAAGTAGAAGGAATAAAGGAGAAATGTTTGAGCCAATATCTGGTAGTTACAGTCCTTTAGGTTCAATGTGGAGTCTTTGGTTGCCGGTAAGTCTTGCAATTCGTTGGAGCCCAGTTCATATTGCAACTTGTTCCGATGTAGGAGTCTTTTCTCTCTTGAGGTTTACGTGTCTTCCGTGGGTCCGGTGGCTTAGAGAAAATGAGAGAGAGAGAGAGAGGCTTCCTTATTCCAGCTTCAGTTGCACACTGCCTTCTGAATTCAGACTGTCCTGTGGCTAGTTCAAAAAGCCTGGACCAGCCAGTTAGTCATGTGACCAGCTGGTTTAACCAGTCCTGGCTTTGTGGATCGTATGATCTTAGCAGGCCCTGGAATGCGCTTCCTTACACCTTCAATGTCTGGTGATCAAAATCCATTTGGATTAATTGGAGCAGGGAATAATCCTTTGTCTCCACAAGCGGCATCTCTTAGTATGCAAATGTCCTTCCAGCCCAGTGTCTGGTCATCTTCAAACAAGTCATTTCTTCACTCCAGCAACAGTTTAAAATCAATGTTCATATGACAAAATTAATATGCCTCATTCTTGGCAGGTGGGGTTCTGCATGACACTAATGTCAGACATTAACATGAAAATCTATGCCATAAAATTTCAGGCTATCACTAGAAACTTGAAGAATGGAGTCTGACTCACCGTTCTAACAAACTGAAAAGAAATCAAAGTCAAAACCCGACAGGCAGTGAGAATTCAGGATAATAGATGGATGGCCATCCAGAAGAGTAAGAAGAGGCAGGAGATGCAAGAGTTTTTGGGGTGTGCCACTCTCAAACCAGTACTGAGTATTGGAGACTGCTGGAAGTGATGACACCTTAAGGAGTGCAATCCAGACCATGGCACCAATGGGAAAGAGACTGTACAGTAGGGAAGAGCAAAGAGTAGAATTGCAGTCATTATAGGAGATTTGATATTTAGAGGGACAGACAGGCATTTCTGTAAACGTTATTGTGAGTCCCCAGTGGTGTGTTGTCTTCCTGGTGTAAGGGTAAGGACATCATAAAGAAGGTGCAGGATATTCTGCAGGGAGTGAGCCAGAAGTTGTGGTACATGTCTGTACCAATGACAGAGAGAGTAGGCACTGAGGTCCTATGGTCAGTCTTTCAGGAGCTAGGGAGGAAGTCAAAAAGTAGGACCTCGAAAGTATTAATCTCTGGTTTACTCCCAGTTCCTGTAGAAAAGAGGAATAAGGTGCACAAAGGAATGAGAGTGTTGGATAGTGCTAGAAAAGGAAGTAGTACCATATTAGATAGGAGCAGACTAAGAAGGACAATGAGGAATACAAGTTTTAGAATGCATGTATGTAAATGCAGAAAGTTTGGTGAATAAGGTTGGTGAGCTGCAAGCACAAATAGCCATGTGGGAATATGATCTCGCAGCAATAACGGAAATGTGGTGAGGACTGGGAGATTAATATTCAGGGATATAGCGTGTCAGAAAGGATAGAGAAGGAAAAAAGGGAAGTGGGGTACCAGATTAGGGAAGACATCATAGTGTTGGAAAGAGAGGATGTCCTTGCAAGGACAAGGACAGAGTTGGGAAGCAAAAAGGGGATGATCATGCTACTGGGGGCATTCTATAGGCCTCCAAACAGTGAGAGAGAGATAGAGGATCAAATCTGCAGGGAATTCACAGAGAAGTGCAAGAACTATTGAGTGGTGATATTGGGGCACTTTAATTACCTAAATATCGATTGGGATAATGTTAAAGTAAAGGGAAAGAAGGGGGAGGAATTTCTGAAATGTGTTCAGGAGAACTTCCTTGACCAGTATGTTCTCGGTCCAACTAGGAAGGAGGCATTGCTGGATCTGGTGCTGGGGAAAGAGGTGGGCCAAGTCAACCAAGTATCTGTGGGGGAGCATTTGGGTACGAGTGATCATCGTATCATACAATTTAGATTAGTAATGAAGAAGAGTAAGGAACAATCTAAAGTAGAACTTCTAAATTGGAGGAGGGCTAAATGGAACAAAAGACTGACAGGAAAAATGGTAATGGAACAATGGATGATCTTGAAGGAGATGTTTCAGGTACAGGCTAGGTACTTTCCAACAAGATTGAAAGGTAGGGGGACCAAAACCAGGGCACCTTAGATGATGAGGGAGATTGTTAAATATGATGAAAAAAAAAGAGGGTGTATGTTGCATGTCAGATGAATTCTTCAAGTGAATACCAGGCAAATACAATAAGTTGAGAGGGGAAGTGAAGAGGAAAATAAGACTGGCAAAGAGAATATGAGATTAGAATGGCAGCTAACACAAAAGGTAACCCAAAAATCTTAGTAAGCGGGTAGTAAGAGGTGGGGTGAGGTCTATTAGGGACAATGAAGGTGATACATGCTTAGGGGCATGAAGCAAGGCTAGAATACTTAATGAGTAATTTGTAGCGATGTTTACTAAGGAAGAGAATGCTGATAAAATCTTGGTAAAAGCGGAGATGGTAGAGGTATTGGATGCTTTGAAAATTTATAGGCAGGACGTACTCTATGCTTGAGAGTGGAAAAGTCACCTGGTCTGGATGGCTGGCACCTCAGGTTGCTGAAAGTGGGAGTGGTGATAGTGGAAGGGCTTCCCATAATCTTCTAATCTTCCCTAGATCTGGGGGAGGTGCCAGAGGATTGGAGAATGGCAAATGTGACACCCTTATTCAAGAAAAGGTGTAAAGACATTCCTAGTAACTACAGGCTGGTCAGTTTAATATCAGTGGTGGGTAATGTTTTAGAAACAATAATCACAGAAAAAAATCAACAGGCACTTGGAGAGATTTGAGTTAATTAAGGGAGAGCCAGTATGGATTTGTAAAAGGCAGATCGTGCTTGATTAATTTAATTTAATTTTCTGATGAAGTGACAGAGAAGGTTGATGAAGGGAATGCAATGGATGCTATCTATATGGATTTTAAGAAAGCCTTTAACAAAGTACCACATAAAAGGCTGGTTAACACCATTGAGGCTCATGGAATAGGAGGGTCAGTGTCCAATTGGATAAAAAATTGGCTTTCAGACAGAAAACAGCGAATTGCGGTAAATGGTTGTTTTATGACTGGAGGATGGTAGACAGTGATGTTCTCCAAGGGTCATTGTTAGGACCACTGTTTTTTTTAAATATATATAAATAACTTGGATATTGGAATACAGAGCAAAATTTCAAAATTTTCCAATGATACCAAACTTGGGAGTGTTGCAAACAGTGAGGATGATACAAATCAACTGCAAAAGGACATAGATAGGCTCGCAGAATGGGCAGACAAGTGGAAGCTGGAATTTAATACAGAGAACTGTGAGGTGATGCATTTTGGCAGAAGGGAATAGGGAGAGGTAATATAGACTTAATGGCACAGTTCTGAAGAGTGTGTAGGAGCAGGGGTCCATGTGCACAGATCCTTGAAGGTGGCAGGACAGATTGAGAGAATGGTTAGCAAAGCATTTGGGAGCTTGGGCTCCATAAATAGAGGTATTGAGCACAAAAGTAGGGAGGTTATGCTGAACCTTTATAAAGCTCTGGTTAGGCCACAATTGGGGCAGTTCTGGTCACCACACTTCAGGAAAGATGTGAGGGTCCTTGAGAGGGTGCAGAGGAGATTTACCAGGATGGTTCCAGAGATGAGGGATTTTAGCTACAATGTTAGGTTGGAGAAGCTGGGGTTGTTCTCCCTGGAGCAAAGGAGTGAAAAGGAGATTGAGGGGAGATTTGATAGACGTTTATAACATTGTGACAGGTTTAGATCAGGAGGACAAAAAAAAAAGCTGTTCCCATTAGCTGATGATACAAGGACTTGGGAACAAAGAATGAAGGTTTTGGGCAAGAGATACAGGGGAAATATGAGGAAGAACTTTTTTACACAGTGAGTGGTAATGAGCTGGAACTTTCTGCATAGAAGGGTGGTGGAAGCGGAGATGATGAATGATTTCAAAAGGAATTTGGATAGGCATTTAAGGGAAATAATTTGCAGGGCTAGGGGGATAGGGTGGGGGAATGGGGCTGACTGGATTGCACTACAGAGAGCTGGCATGGACTCGATGGGCTGAATGGTCTCCTTCTGTATTGTAATGACTGTATGACTATGATTCTAAAAGGAAGTTGATTCTTGTTCTGGGTTTCAGAACTGCGAGATTTGGATCAGTAGAAAACCATTCTCTTTTTCCGGGAGCTGAATCATATTTTATAACATTGTATTTTTTTTAAAGCTCTCAAGGTTTCAATTACCTTCCTGAATAGATTTTGCTAATGGCATTTCATATTTATCAGCTTGAGTTCCTCTTTTGTGAGTCTTCTGTCCTTCATGGTTTCATACAGAGTAAAATTTTCTGTTCCCCAGGGGTTGCCATGGAAATCTAGGGATGGACATTTAAGGCTGCAGTTATACTGCCTCTTTTTATCATAAAACGAGATAACACAGAAGGAGGCCATTTGGCCCATTGTGCCTGTGCTGGCTCTTTGAAAAAGCTATCCAATTACTGTTGCTCCCCACTGTCCTTTCCCCAAACATTTCCCCTTCAAGTATTTATCCAATTGTCTTTTGGAAGTTACTACTGAATCTGTACCCTTTCAGTTCAAAAAACACACTGCATTAAAAAAAACATCATCCTGCCTCTGTTTCCCTTGCTTTGCTGAGAAGTGATATTTTGGCCTAGATTTTAACCTGGAGACCGGTTCCATTCAGATGATTAAGTGGGGGAGGGGCTGTTGTGAGATCAGTAAAACTGGATGAATGGGTTTCCGGAATGTCCTAAAGAATTCAAGTGAAGGCTGCTTTACAATTTTTCCCTGGGGGGTCCTGCCCACAGGCAGCCTGATTGACAGGCTGGAGGCCTTACAGGTGGGAAGCGTGCTTCACGAGGCTGAAGCCTACGAGACCAAGTAGGCGTACTGGGGGTTGAGAGAGATTGTGGCCAGGGGCCCTCATCACGGTGGTCCAGCTGGGGTCCAAATTCCAGGGGGAGTGTCCGGAATGCAAAGCTGGGGGTCCGATGATGGTCCAGAGGCATCCGAGGGTTGGGAGGCGGAGCAGAGAGATTGCGAGGAGTGAGGGACATTTACTGGGTGGCTTGTTGTGCCTGGGGGAAGCACTCCTGCTCCTCCTTGCCCACAAGCAGTGCTGTAAAGGCACGTACCTTATGGATTCAGCCCCTCTTGCCTTCTTTAAGCTGCCGAGCTTCCCGAGGCCTGGGAAACCTAGCCACCTGTGGTTAAAATAAAATGGTTGTTAGAATGAAGGCAGGCAGCTTCATTATAATATTTAAATGATCAACATGCTTCCTACGAGTGTCTCCTGCCCCTTGGCCCACCTCCATTAAAACCGGAGTGGGCGGGTTTGGTTCTGTTCCAGATTTTCGGCTTTTTAACCTCTGACATGACCCCAGCTCACCTGTTTTTGGGAGTTAAGTTTCACTCCTTTAATTCTGGAGTCAGATTCTGATTGGACACCAGGAGCAGCAGTGAGAGCTACTTGAAAAAGCCAGTGCACACCACCTGGTCCTGTCACCTTGTGGATTATAGGGTCAGTCCCATTTAGGACTCTTGTACGCTGGATAGATTCAGGAAGTGGTACATGTGTAGACCACATTTACACTATGTATTGTGACATTGTACGTGTGTTTGTGAAGATTTCCTCTGTTTAATGTTTCTCTTGATACAGTTCATTTAAATAATATGTTCACAGTAAAGAAATCTTTACAAATACTTTTACAAAAAGTAATTGCGATCTTCCAAAACGTCAGGAAACTTCTGCTGTACATCCAACTCTACCGAACACCTTCATAATTTTAAAGATCTTGATCAGATCACCTCTCGCCTCTCTTTTCTATTTGGGATCAGAACACAGCTTTAGAAATGTATGTATGGCACAGA
The DNA here is from genome assembly GCF_036365525.1 of Heterodontus francisci. Taxonomy (NCBI): domain Eukaryota; kingdom Metazoa; phylum Chordata; class Chondrichthyes; order Heterodontiformes; family Heterodontidae; genus Heterodontus; species Heterodontus francisci. Next base: position 71,170,444 of record NC_090395.1, on the reverse strand, counting down.
AACAGGACAGTCAGCCCAAGAGATCAATGCTGGTGCTTATACTCCACGTGTTCTGCCTCTCTTGGTTGATGCACACCGTCAACATATCCTTCTGTTCCTTTCTTCCTCATGTGCTTATCCAGCTTCGCCTAAATGCATCTATGTTACTCACCTCAACTACTCCATGTGGTAGCGAATTCCACATTTTCACCACTCTCTGGGTAAAGAAACTTCTCCTGAATTTCCGATTAAATTTATGAATGACTATCATATATTTATGGACCCTAATTCTGCTCTAGCCCTCAAGTAGAAATGTCTTCTCTGTTTCTACCCTATCAAACTCTCATCTTAAAGATGTCTATCAATCATCTCGCAGTCTTCTCTTTTTTAGAGAAAAAGAGGCCCAGTTTGTTCAATCTTTCTCGATAGGTGCTGTAATGAGTTCTTTTATGCTGCCTGTTGCAACAGAAGTGAGATGCATGGAGTCCAGTTTGCTGAAGATCTCAAACAGGTTTATTACAATTAAATATTGTATACAGTAGAGCTAACTATTTACAGAACCTTACTCTGGGTGTCACAGTTGCAGAGTGACTCTGGCTCTGAGTCACATGACTGCATCCTGGTACTTGGCTCATTTGCAAACTAAGATCTTAAAGGGACATAATTCTTAAAGGCAATCATACAACAGATGTAACTTCACAGTTCTGTTATTATTCCAGTAAATCTTCTTATTTGCACCTTCTCCTGTGCCTCTATATCCTTCCTATAATAAAGGAGGCCAGAATGGTTCACAGTAACTGCAAGTATGATCTCACTAAGGTTCTGTACAAGTTTAACATAAACTTGCTGCTTTTCAATTCTATCCCTGTGGTGTAACCAAAAGTGTAAACAACGCAGACATTTTTCTTTTGCAACTTCTCATTTGTTTAGGAAAGACTCATCAGAGAAGCTGTTGGTGGGGCCTGAGAGACGCAGCCTGCTCCTCGGGTGCCTATAGCAAGATGCTCAGCAAGATATCTCCGTGCCAGGCATGCACTGTTCCAATGCGTCACATCAAACAGGATGGAAGTCACACGTATTACAAGAAAATCTGTCAAGTGCGGCTTCATTGCCAGTGCTACTACCTCAGTGTAAAAATAGGCATCCTTTGGAATGTATGAGCGATCATGATTTCTGCAGTGGTTATGTTGGACGTTGGATACGTACTTGAAAAGGAAAAAAAATTGTAGGGCTATGGGGAAAGAGCAGGGAAGTGGGACTAATTTGGATAGCTCTTTTATAGAGCAGGCATGGGCATGATAGGCTGAATGGCCTCCTTCTGTGCTGTATGATAGTATATTACTGGACTAACAATCTAGAGAATGTGAACTCAAATCCCACCACAGCAGTTTGAGAATTTTACTTAAGTTTGTTAAAATCTGGAAATAAAAAGCTGGTATCAGTAAAAGTGAGCATGAAACTGTCAGATCATCGTAAAAACTTACAACTGGTTTGCTAATGTCCCTCTAGGGAAGGAAAGCTGCCATCCTTGCCTGGTCCATACTATATGTGGCCAGTTCCACACCAATGTAGTTGACTCTTAACTGCCCCTCTGCAATAGCCCAGGAAGTCACTCTGTAGTATTGGACTGATACTGAGGGGTTCAAAAAGTAGGCCAACCAATCAAATAGGGATGGGTAAATATATACCAGCCTTGCAGAGATGCTCACATTCAGAGAATTAATCATTTCAAGAAATGATTGTAAGGAATTTTCCAGTAATCACATAAAATGAGGTGTGATTTTTCCCCCTCCTGCTCATCAAGGAAGCCTCAATGGGAAAAGCAGATTCCAGGATGGAGCTGACGTCCAAATACAAAGACAGAATAGTTTCATTCTTCTTCTCACTGGTGGAGGTGTGTGGGGGTGGATCAAAGAGTGATAAAAACCAATTCTTCTAAATCGTAAAGCGAATCATTAATGTGTCGAGAGGCCAGCGCCCTCACAAATCACAAGATGAATACAGTTTAGGAAAGATGTCCAGCTCATTTCAGCTCATCCATCCAGAACGAGAAATTTTACTGTCCCCTTGCTGCAGAATCAACCAGCTTCAAGGTATTGCCTCCACGAGGCTACATGGAAATTGATTTCTACTATTGATCACTTTTAAGTCTTTTGACTTGAGGTTGAAACCAGCTACAATTTCAAAGTTTTCAGACGACACAAAATGTGGAAAGGTAGTTAACAGTGAGGAGTTCGCCTTAGAGCAGAGAATGTTAAGGGAAGATTTAACAAAGGTGTTCAAAATTGTGAGGGTTTTGACAGAATAGAAAGGAAAAAAACTGTTCCCACTGGCAGGAGGTTGACAACCAGAATACATAGAGTGATGATAATTGGTAAAAGGACCAGGAGGGAGATAAGGAGTTTATTTTTTAGCACAGCAAATTGTTGTAATCTGGAATGCACTGTCTGAAAGGGCAGTGGAAGAAGGTTAAATAGTAAGTTTCAAAAGGGGATCAAAAAGGAAACATTTACGAACTATAGGAAGAGAGCAGGTGGAGTGGGAATAATCAGATAGCTTTTTCAAGGAGGTGGCACAGGCACAATGGGTTAAATGGCCTCCTTCGGTGCGATACAGTTCAATGATCCTAAAACCCGGAAGCATTATTGTAGGCATTCTGTAGTTCTGGTGTGGCATGCGCAGAAATTGGTTCATATCTCTGTGTAGATGGGCAACATCATGCCAAGCTTGCCTTCAACTAGCAGTGTCAGTGGCAGATAGTGAGCAAAACAAAGGGAGCCGAGGATACAAATAATGATGTACATCAACACATTTCAGCAGTGTTCATGATGACAGTTGTTAATTTTATTTGTCCCTTTCAAAGAAGCAACACCATGCAATTGTAAGCTATTTAAAATTAGATAGAATGTACAGCAGAGAAACAGGCCATTCAGCTCAACTGGTCAACAACGATGTTTATGCTCCACGCGAACCTCCTCCCACTCTCTCAGACTCTCATAGAGTCATAAAGTTATACAGCACAGAAACAGGTCCGTGGGCCCATCGTGTCTGTGCCAGCCATCAAGCACCTAACTATTTTAATCCCATTTTCCAGCACATGGACAGTAGCCTTGTATGCTATGGCGTTTCAAGTGCTCATCTAAATACTTCTTAAATGTTGTGAGGGTTCCTGTCTCTACCACCTCTTCAGGCAGTGCATTCCAGATTCTAACCACCCTCTGGGTGAAATTTTTTTTCCTCAAATCCCCTCTAAACCTCCTGCCCCTTATCTTAAATCTATGCCCCCTGGTTATTGACCCCTCCGCTAAGGGAAAAAGCTTCTTCCTATCGAACATATCAATGCCCCTCATAATTTTGTATACCTCAATCATATCCCCCCTCATCCTTCTCTGTTCTAAGGAAAACAACCCTAGCCTTTTCAGTCTCTCTTCATAGCTGGAATGCTCCAGCCCAGGCAATATCCTGGTGAATCTCCTCTGCACCCTCTCCAGTGCATTCACATCCTTCCTATAGTGTGGGGCCCAGAACTGTACACAGTACTCCAGCTATGGCCTAACTAGCATTTTATACAGCTTCCTCATAACCTCCCTGCCCATATATTCTATGCCTTGGCTAATAAAGGCAAGTATCCCATATGCCTTCCTAACCACCTTATCTACCTGTGCTGCTGCCTTCAGTGATCTATGGACAAGCACACCAAGGTCCCTCTGACCTTCTGTACTTCCTAGGGTCCTACCATCCATTGTATATTCCCTTGCCTTGTTAGTCTTCCCAAAATGCATCACCTCACACTTCTCAGGATTAAATTCCATTTGCCACAACTCCACCCATCTTACCAGCCCATCTATATCGTCCTGTAATCTAAGGCTTTCCTCCTCACTATTTACGACACCACCAATTTTTGTGTCATCTGCAAACTTACTGATCCCACCTCCTGCATTCACGTCTAAATCATTAATGTACACTACAAACAGCAAGGGTCCCGGCACCGATCCCTGCGGTACAACACTGGTCACAGGCTTCCACTCGCAAAAACAACCCTCGACCATCCCCCTCTGCCTCCTGGCACTAAGCCAATTTTGGATCCAATTTGCCAAATTGCCCTGGATCCCATGGGTTCTTACCTTCTTAACTAGTCTCCCATGCGGGACCTTATCAAAAGCCTTACTGAAGTCCATGTAGACTACATCAACAGCTTTACCCTCATCTACACATCTAGTCACTGCCTCAAAAAATTCAATCAAATTAGTTAGACACGATTTCCCCCTGACAAAGCCATGATGACTATCCCTGATTAATCCCTGCCTCTCCAAGTGGAGATTAATCCTGCCCCTCAGAATTTTTTCCAGTAGTTTCCCAACCACTGATATTAGACTCACTGGCCTATAATTACCTGGTTTATCCCTGATACCCTTCTTGAATAATGGTACCACATTCGCTGTCTTCCAATCCTCTGGTACCTCTCCTGTGGCCAGAGAGGATTTGAAAATTTGTGTCAGAGCCCCTGCAATCTCCTCCCTTGCTTCACATAACAGCCTGGGATACATCTCACCTGGACCTGGGGATTTATCCACTTTTAAGCCCGCTAAAACCGCTAATACTTCCTCCCTTTCAATGCTAATATGTTCAAGTATATTGCAATCCCCCTCCCTGATCTCTACACCTACATCGTCCTTCTCCATAGTGAACACAGATGAAAAGTAATCATTTAAAATTTCACCTATGTCCTCCAGCTCCACACACAGATTGCCACTTTAGTCCCTAATGGGCCCCACTCTTTCCCTAGTTATCCTCTTGCCCTTAATGTACTTATAAAACGCCTTAGGATTTCCCTTTATCTTGCCCGCCAGTGCTTTTTCATGTCCCCTCTTCGCTCTCCTAATTCCTTTTGTCAGTACCCCCCCCCCCCCACTTTCTATACTCCTCTAGTGCCTCCATTGTTTTCAGCGCTCTGAATCTGCCATAAGCCTCCTTTTTTTTTTCCTGATCCAATCCTCTATATCCCTTGACATCCGGGGTTCCCTGGACTTGTTGGTCCTACCCTTCACCTTAACGGGTACACGTTGGCTGTGAACTCTCACTATTTCCTCTTTGAATGACTCCCACTGGTCTGATGTAGACTTTCCTACAAGTAGCTGCTCCCAGTCCACTTTGGCCAGATCCTGTTTTATCATATTAAAATCGGCCTTCCCCCAATTCAGTACCTTTATTTCCAGTCTACCTTTGTCCTTTTCCATAACTACATTAAATCTTACAAAGTTATGGTCACTATCCCCGTAATGTTCCCCCACTGACACGTCTACCACTTGACCGCTTCATTCCCTAGGATTAGGTCCAGTACTGCCACTTCTCTTTTAGGACTTTCTATGTACTGGCTCAAAAAGCTCTCCTGTAAGCATTTTAAGAATTCCACCCCCTTTAAGCTTTTTGCACTAAGACTATCCCAGTTGATATTGGGGAAGTTGAAATCCTCTATTATTATTACCCTATTATTTTTACACCTCTCTGAGATTTACCTACATATCTGCTCTTCTATCTCTCCATGACTATTTGGAGGTCTGTAGTACACTCCCAGCCAAGTGATTGCCCCCTTTTTGTTTTTAAGTTCTACCCATATGGTCTCATTTGAGGAACCTTCTAAGATATCATCCCTCCTTACTGCAGTAATTGACTCCTTGATCAACAGTGCAACGTCACCTCCTCTGTTACCCCCTCCCCTGTCATGCCTGAAGATTCTATACCCTAGAATATTGAGCTGCCAGTCCTGCCCCTCCCTCAACCATGTCTCTGTGATAGCAATAATATCATAATGCCATGTGCTAATCAACGCCCTCAATTCATCTTCCTTATTAGTGAGACCTTTTGCATTAAAATAGATGAAATCCAGTCTTGCATTTTTCACTTGTGCCTTAACAGGTCTATATTTGCTCTGCCTTCCAGACTGACTCAGTTTCTCTTCTATATTTGGCTTTGCCTCACCCCCTACTGTACCTCCACTCTGTATCCCATCCCCCTGCCAAACTAGTTTAAAGCCCCCCCCCCAACAGCACTAGCAAACCTCCCAGCAAGGATGTTGGTCCCGTTCTGGTTCAGGTGCAACCCGTCCAACTTGTACAGGTCCCATCTTTGCCAGAAACAGACCCAGTGATCCACTCTTCATCTAACCCTGTCAGTATATCCTTTTATTCCTTTCTCTCACCTGGCTTCCCTTTAAGTGCAACTATACTATTTGCCTCAAGTGCTCCTTGTGATAGCGAATTCCATATTCTAACCTCTCTGGTAAAAACGTTTCTCCTGAATTCCCTGTTGGATTTATTCGTGACTATCTTATATTTGTAATCCCATGTCACATACTCATGGCAACCCAAAGCACTTCACGACCAATTGATTTCTTTGAAAGCATAGTCACTGTTGTTCTATGGGTAAGCATGGCAGCCAATTTGCACACAGCAGGATCCCATGAACTGCATGGAAATGAATGACTAGTTTTTAACAGTCAGGGAGAATGTTTGTCTGGACTTTGAGAAAATGCTCAGCCTTTCTTATAACTATAATAGGGCATCTTTTACGTCCACCAGAACTGGCAGTTCTCATCCAAAAGACAGCATCGCCGACAGTGCAGTTCTCCCTCCGTGTTTTGCTGAAGAGTCAGCCTTTACTATGTACTCAAGTCCCTAAGTGGGGCTTGAACCTATAACACCACAGGAAATGGCCCAATCATCCATTGAGAAAGGCACAAACTTAGAACTGCCTGAAGTTTGGAGCCATCAGCTTCTGAAATGAAAAACACTGAACTATTCAACAGGGGCATGGGTGTCAAATTTTATTTCACACGATGCGCCTTGGGGACTTTTTTAAGTTAAAGACTTTATATAAATGCAAGTTATTGTTGTGGTCAAAATCGTATCAGTCTCTGTTTCGGCATCAAACAGTAGGACAAAGAATTGGGGTCGGAAAGAGATGGAAAATGGTCCCAGATTTCTTCCTCTTTGATGAGTTTGCATTAGACAGGATTCTCAATTGACTTTTCTTTGCTGAAGACATTTGTGTACAGCTGTTGCACCTGTAATTTCTTTTAGAACAATCTTGTCAAACAAGCGGATTCAATATGCTCACTGTCGGATCTGACTACAGGTCAGACAATTAAAACAGCACAAGGGGCCAAATGCAGATGGGAAAGGGAATTTGGGGAAATGTTATCAGGCGACAGGCTGAATTCTTTGCAAAGCTTTTCCGTTGACGTATCAGCAAACCGTTTGACATTAATTAGGTAAAGAATAAATGTTCGGGGGAGTGCGACGTTTAGTCGCAGTCTCAGTAACTCCGACAACTTGTCAAAGTCTATTACAGTGAAATATAGAGAATTTTGACTTCATAGATATTTTTAAATATGTCTTTTTTAACAAAACAAAGGACCTTCCTGAATATTGTGTCTTAGATTAAAGAGGAGTTCTGGGCTAAGGAGGAGATGGAAGGTAAAAGAGAAAAAAAAATACCACTAAATTATAGAATGATAAGGCCATTTGCCCCATTGTGCCTGTGCCCACCTTCTGAAAGAGCTATCCAATCAGCCCCACACCCCCTGCTCTTCCCCCATAGCCCTGAACATTTCTCCTATTCCAATATTTATCAAATTGCCTTTTGAAAGTTCCTATTGAATCTGCTTCCACCGTCCTTTCAGGCAGCGCATTCCAGATCACAACAACTCGCTGAGTAAGAAAATTCTCCTCATCCCCCTCTGGTTATTTTATAGCCAATTATCTTAATTCTGTGATTTCTGGTTGCTGACCCTCCTGCCACTGGAAACAGTATTTTTTTACCTATCAAAAACTCCTTATAATTTTGAATACCTCTATTAAATCTCCCATTAACCTTCTTTGTTCTAAGGAAAACAATCCCAGCTTCTCTAGTCTTTCCACATAATTCCCTCCCCGCTCCCACTCCAAGGCCTTGACATCCTTCTTAAGATGCCGTTCTCACAATGCGCCGGATTTCGGAAGGGCTGTGGAGGCGGGAACTGTGGAGGACAAGACCGCAATTGCCCGCTGCCGTCCAGGTTGCACCATTCTTGAAGAGGCTGGTTGGAGTGGGGGAGGGGGGCATGTGGGAGGGATGACGGCTGTGACCAATTAAGCATCTTGAAGGGCCTGTTAAAGCTGCTGTGCAAATGCCAACTGGAATTTTACAGTTGACAGTCAGGCCCCCGCTGAGGCCAAATTGGGCTGATGAATGGAGGGGACATCAAACCCCCATCTGTGGCCGTAATTACAAGATGGCCATAAATGTGGTCATGGGGCCCCTGTGGAGGGGCTTCCCCTCCACAATAACTGTCTGACAGCTGTGGCCACTTTTTATTTTACCTTTTAAAATGTCTTCAGACGACATCTCCATCTTAAGGCATCCTCTCTTTCTGCTATCTATGTCGGCAGCTCCCACCTCGGACAGTGGGGCCGACCTTCCTGGGCTGGACGGCCTCCTATTGGCTCTCCAGCTTCGGGAGACTCCCTGCTGTCTTTAATTGGATGTGGCTCCTGAACAGCCTCCTTGAAAATCACTTCCAAGGTCCCACTGCCAGCAGTTCTGGGTTCCTGATTCTGGGTTCTGGGTCTGGCACAGACACAATGGGCCAAGTGGCCTCTTTCTGTGCCGTAAACTTTTTATGATTCTATGAATTCAACCCGGAGTTAGGATCGGAACCCTGGATGCACTCAGCCAGCTGATTTGTAAAGATTTGGCATAACTTCCTTGCTTTTGTACTCTAGCCTCTGCTTATAAAGCCAAGGAACCCAATGTTTTTTAATCACCCTCTCAGCTTCTCCTACCACCATCAAGTAAGTAACAGTGAGAGATTTTAACCATTCTAGCCCAAATTTTAACTTCCCTAACACCAAACAAGAATGGGACGGTAAAAGGCTTCACCAGTCTACTTACCCGACTCTCACTGGTTTTGTGCCTCGCTTTATTCTAACAGATGCATTCTGGCAAGCTAACAGAGCCCTTGCACCAGGCAGATGGGATCTTCACTGAAATTTAAGAGTTGGGATCTGATGATGCCATTCAGACACCATCTCTATATTATGGTTGGGATTTTACCCTTGGCGGACGGGAGCCGTCCACTGACTGAAAAGACGGTGGTGAACCCGCTTCCGCCTTGCCTGGGGATCCGACCCGCATTTTGGGGGTCCCCGGCCTTTAATTGTTCTGAGGCGGGACTTCCACCCTCTCGAGGCAGGAAGTCCCGTCTAATAGAGCTGCTGGCCAATCAGTGGGCCAGCAGCTCTTAGTCCCAGCAGCGCCACCGGGTGCAGTGGCCACTGCTGGAACTGCAACCCAGCTTCATGAGCAAGATTTTGGGGAGCCCGGAACCTAGGTAAGCTTTTGTTACCTTGCCGGGGGTGATCGGTCAGGCCCCGGAGAGGCAAGGGTGGTCGATTGGGGGGATGGGGGGGCCGTGTTGGGGGTGATTGGGGCAGAAGGAGCAGCCCTCCGTCGGGAACAGGGTGCCTGATCATGAGAGCCCAACCCCTCCCCCCCACCAAGGCTGTCAGAGAGCAGCCTGCTTTTAACAGGCGGCTTTCCTTGGGCCTGAGCCACTTGCTTGACACAGATAAAATCCCGGTGGCAGCTGGCGAAGGCCCTTAAGTGGCCAACCACTCTCTCTGTTCCCCCACCACTCTGTCTCTCTCTGACAGTAGCAGGGAACGGCAGTGCGAGCACAACAGCTTTGTGGTTGGTCAGTTTTTTTTTAAAAAATCGCACCGTCAGTTTCACAGCTGACAGGTCAGTTTCCCAACTTTGGACAGATTCGGGGTTTTCCGGAGGATTTAAAAAAAAAAGTCGGAACCCGCTGGAAAGCCCTGAATCTGTCCATAGTTGGGAAACCGACCTGTCAGCTGTGAAACTGACGAACTGACGAGATTTATTTTAAAAAGCCAATCTGAAAGAAGACTACAATGGAGAATTTATCATCTCTGCAGAAACATCCGCGGGCCAGATGGAAGTCTTTGGTGGGCCAGATCCTGGCCCGTGGCCTGTCTGTTGCACAACCCTGATGTAAGTGCATTTTCTTTTGTTAAAAGGTTTCCTTATGGGCCAGTAACATAGGAGCAGGAGCAGGCCATACAGCCCCTCGAGCCTGCTCTGCCTTGCAGTGAGATCTTGACTGATCGGTATCCTAACTTCATCTACCCACCTTGGCTCCATATCCTTTTTTGCTCGTCTAACAAAGATCCACTAATTTAGACGCATCCACTGCTTTTTGTGGGAGAGAGTTCCACACTTCTACCACCCTTTGTGTGATGAAGTGTTTCCCAACTTCTTTCGTGAAAGGTCTTGTTCTGATTTTAAGGTTATCTCCCTGCTCTCTATCTACCCCATCAGTTCCTTTCAAAATCCTAAAGAACCTCAATCAAATCAGTGAATACAATCCTAGTTTATGTAAACTCTCATAATCTAACCCTTGGGCTCCTGGTAACATTCTGGTGAACCTGCACTGCACTCCTTCCCATATATCCTTTCTAAGGTGGGGGGTCAGAACTATACCCAGTACTCCAGGTGTGTTTGAACAAGGGATTTGACCAGGACCACTCCTAAATGGCCTACAAGAACACCTCGGGCCCCCAGCTTCCCTCCTCTCAACACTGACTGCTGTGGACCATTCCCCATGAGTACTAGCAGTGGATTCCTGCATCAATGATGTTAGGCTTCAGGCAGGAGTTGGACCTGGTATATTTAAACGAGGTGCCAGAGTTCAGTGGTCCCAGGCTTCATGTCGCTGAGCTTGACACTTGCCCCTCAGCCCCAATTATAATCAGGCTTCATGTTTTACTTCTCTCTGAAAGATCATAGATTGTGTGCTGCAGATAAGAAGATGATCAACAACAAGAACTTGCATTTGTATAGCGTCTTTAACGTAGAAAGAAGTCCTAAAGTGCTTCACATGAGTGTTATCAGACAAAATCTGACACTGAGCCACATAAAGAGACATTAGGACAGGTGACCAAAACCTTGGTCAAAGAGGTAGGTTTTAAGAAGCATTTTACGGAAGGAGAGCAAGGGGTAGAGAGATGGAGTGACTTAGGAAAGAATTCCAGAGTTTAGAACCTTGGCAAAGAACGAAGAACAGTACAGCACAGGAACAGGCCATTCGGCCCTCCAAGCCTGTGCCGATCTTGATGCCTGCCTAAACTAACACCTTCTGCACTTCTGGGGCCCATATCCCTCTATTCCCTTCCTATTCATGTATTTGTCAAGATGTCTCTTAAACGTCGCTAACGTACCTGCTTCCACCACCTCCCCAGGCAGAAAGTTCCAGGCACTCACCACCCTCTGTGTAAAAAACTTGCCTCATATCCCCTCTAAACTTTGCCCCTCGCACCTTAAACCTATGTCCCCTAGTAACTGACTCTTCCACCCTGGGAAAAAGCTTCTGACTATCCACTCTGTCCATCCCGCTCATAACTTTGTAAACCTCTATCATGTCGCCCCACCACCTCCGTCGTTCCAGTGAAAACAATCTGAGTTTTTCCAACCTCTCCTCATAGCTAATGCCCTCCAGACCAGGCAACATCCTGGTAAACCTCCTCTGTACCCTCTCCAAAGCCTCCACGTCCTTCTGGTAGTGTGGCGACCAGAATTGCACGCAATATTCTAAGTGTGCCCTAACTAAGGTTCTGTAGAGCTGCAACATGACTTGCCAATTTTTATACTCTATGCCCCGACCGATGAAGGCAAGCATGCCGTATGCCTTCTTGACTACCTTATCCACCTGCGTTGCCACTTTCAGTGACCTGTGGACCTGTACACCCAGATCTATCTGCCTGTCAATACTCCCAAGGGTTCTGCCATTTACTGTATACCTCCCACCTGCATTAGACCTTCCAAAATGCATTACCTCACATTTGTCCGGATTAAACTCCATCTGCCATTTCTCCGCCCAAGTCTCCAACTGATCTATATCCTGCTGTATCCTCTGACAATCCTCATCATTATCCGCTGCTCCACCAACCTTTGTGTCGTCCGCAAACTTACTAATCAGACCAGCTACATTTTCCTCCAAATCATTTATATATACTACAAACAGCAAAGGTCCCAGCACTGATCCCTGCGGAACACCACTAGTCACATCCCTCCATTCAGAAAAACACCCATCCACTGATACGCTCTGTCTTCCATGACCGAGCGAGTTCTGTATCCATCTTGCCAGCTCCCCTCTGATCCCATGTGACTTCACCTTTTGTACCAGTCTGCCATGCGGGACCTTGTCAAAGGCTTTACTAAAGTCCATATAGATAACATCCACTGCCCTTCCTTCATCAATCATCTTCGTCACTTCCTCAAAAAGCTCAATCAAATTAGTAAGACACGACCTCCCCTTCACAAAACCATGCTGTCTCTCACTAATAAGTTTGTTTGTTTCCAAATGGGAGTAAATCCTGTCCCGAATAATCCTCTCTAATAGTTTCCCTACCACTGACGTAAAACTCACCGGCCTATAATTTCCTGGATTATCCTTGCCACCCTTCTTAAACAAAGGAACAACATTGGCTATTCTTCAGTCATCTGGGACCTCACCTGTCACCAATGAGGATGCAAAGATTTCTGTCAAGGCCCCAGCAATTTCTTCCCTTGCCTCCCTCAGTATTTTGGGGTAGATCCCATCAGGCCCTGGGGACTTATCTACCTTAATGCTTTGCAAGACACCCAACACCTCCTCCTTTTTGATACTGAGATGACTGAGACTATCTGCACTCCCTTCCCCAGGCTCATCATCCACCAAGTCCTCTCTTTGGTGAATACTGATGCAAAGTACTCATTTAGCACCTCGCCCATTTCCTCTGTCTCCACACATAGATTCCCATCTCTGTCCTTGAGTGGGCCAACCCTTTCCCTGATTACACTCTTGCTCTTTATATATGTATGAAAAGCCTTGGGATTTTCCTTAATCCTGTTTGCCAATGACTTTTCATGGCCCCTTTTGGCCCTCCTAACTCCTTGTTTAAGTTCCTTCCTACTGTCTTTACACTCCTCAAGTGCTTCATCTGTTCCTAGCCTTCCAGCCCTTACGAATGCTTCCTTTTTCTTTTTGACTAGGTTCACAATATCCCGTGTTATCCAAGCTTCCCGAAACTTGCCAAACTTGTCTTTCTTCCTCACAGGAACATGCTGGTCCTGGATTCTAATTTGAAAGACTCCCACATGTCAGATGTTGATTTACCCTCAAACAGCCGCCCCCAATCTAAATTCTTCAGTTCCTGCCTAATATTGTTATAATTAGCCTTCCCCCAATTTAGCACCTTCACCCGAGGGCTACTCTTATCCTTATCCACAAGTACCTTAAAACTTATGGAATTATGGTCACTGCTCCCGAAATGCTCCCCTACTGAAACTTCGACCACCTGGCCGGGCTCATTCCCCTATACCAGGTCCAGTACTGCCCCATCCCTAGTTGGACTATCTACATACTGTTTCAAGAAGCCCTCTTGGATGCTCCTCACAAATTCTGCCCCATCCAAGCCCCTAGCACTAAATGAGTCCCAGTCAATATAGGGGAAGTTAAAATCACCCACCACTTCAACCCTGTTCCCTTTACATCTTTCCAAAATCTGTCTACATATCTGCTCCTCTACCTCCTGCTGGCTGTTGGGAGGCCTGTAGTAAACCCCCAACATCATGACTGCACCCTTCCTATTCCTGAGCTCGACCCATATTGCCTCGCTGCATGACCCCTCTGAGGTGTCCTCCCGCAGTACAGCTGTGATATTCTCCTTAACCAGTAATGCAACTCCCCCACCCCTTTTACATTCCCCTCTATCCCGCCTGAAGCTTCTAAAGCCTGGAACATTTAGCTGCCAATCCTGCCCTTCCTTCAACCAAGTCTCTGTAATAGCAACAACATCATATTTCCAAGTACTAATCCAAGCTCTAAGTTCATCTGCCTTACCTGTTGTACTTCTTGCATTGAAACAAATGCACTTCAGACCACCAGTCCCGCTGTGCTCAGCAACATATCCCTGCCTGCTCTTCCTTTTAGTCCTACTGGCCTTATTTACTATGTCCTCCTCATTTATTTCACTTGCTGTCCTACTGCTCTGGTCCCCACCCCCCTGCCACACTAGTTTAAACCCTCCCAAGTGACGCAAGCAAACCTTGCAGCCAGGATATTTGTGCCCCTCCAGTTTAGATGCAACCCGTTCTTCTTGTACAGGTCCCATCTGTCCCTGAAGAGAGCCCAATGGTCCCGATATCTGAAACCCTCCCTTCTACACCAGCTGCTCAGCCACGTGTTTAGCTGCACTATCTTCCTATTTCTAGCCTCACTGGCACGTGGCACAGGGAGTAATCCAGATATTACAACCCTAGAGGTCCTGTTTTTTAATTTTCTACCTAACTCCCTAAACTCCCCCTGCAGGACCTCGTCACTGTTCCTGCTATGTCATTGGTACCGATGTGTACCACAACCTCTGGCTGTTCACCCTCCCCCTTCAGAATGCCCCCTGTCCGTTCAGAGACATCCTTGACCCTGGCACCAGGGAGGCAACATACCATCCTGGAGTCTCTTTCACGTCCACAGAAGTGCCTATCTGTGCCCTTGACTATAGAGTCCCCGATAACTATTGCTCTTCTGCGCTTTGTCCCTCCCTGCTGAACAACAGTGCCAGCCGTGGTGCCACTGCTCTGGCTGCTGCTGTTGTTTTCCCCTGATAGGCCATCCCCCCCAACAGTATCCAAAACGGTATACTTGTTAGAGAGGGGTTAGCCACAGGGGATTCCTGCACTGACTGCCTGCCCCTTCTAGCGGTCACCCATCTATCTGCCTGCACCTTGGGTGTAACCACTTCTCTAAAACTCCTGTCTATGACACTTTCTGTCACCTGCATGCTCCTAAGTGCATCCAGTTGCTGCTCCAACCAATCCATGCGGTCTATGAGGAGCTGCAACTGGGTACACTTCCTGCAGATGTCGTCGTCCGGAACGCTGGAAGCGTCACGGACCTCCCACATCTCACAGGTGAAGCACTTCACCCCTCTGACTGTCATTTCTAGCACTAATTAGTTAATTAATATAAAATAAATAAATACTTATTAAATCCTTACTAAATTATGATACACTTAACTATATGGTCCCTAGTGCTAGATTTCTATTATAAATATTAAATGCTAACTAAAATACAGTAATCTCCTCCCTCTGGTTTAGTTACTCTACTTATTAATTAGTTAATTAGTCTATTAATCAATTTTTATCAGTTTTATTTTCAAATTCGGTACAGATTCCCTACCAGCCAATCAGGTCACAGCTTTCCTGTGACGTCACTTTTTCAGTTTTTTTTCCCCCACCCGAGGCAATTTACCGCTCTGGAACTCCGCCCTCCGAGTCTGTTCCGAGAATCCCCGAGGTAGGTTTTTTATACTTACTGGTCCGGAACTCCGCCATCCAAGTCCGCACCGAGAATCCCCGAGGTAAGTTTTTTATACTTACTGCTCTGGAACTCCGCACTCCGAGTGTGCTCCGAGAATCCCAGAGGTAAGTTTTTTTATACTTACCGCTCTGGAACTCCGCCCTCCGAGTCTGCTCCGAGAATCCCCGAGGTAAGTTTTTTATACTTACCAGTCCGAACTCCGCCCTCCGAGTCTGCTCCAAGAATCCCCGTGGTAAGTTTTTTATACTTACCGCTCTGGAACTCTGCCCTCTGAGTGTTCTCCGAGAATCCCCGAGGTAAGTTTTTTATACTTACCAGTCCGAACTCCGCCCTCCGAGTCTGCTCCAAGAATCCCCGAGGTAAGTTTTTTATACTTACCGCTCTGGAACTCTGCTCTCCGAGTGTTCTCCGAGAATCCCCGAGGTAGGTTTTTTATACTTACCGCTCTGGAACTCCGCCCTCCGAGTGAAGGCATATCCGCCATTGATGCTACGGTGGAAATCAAGCATGCATAAGAGGCCAGAAATGAAGCAGTGCTGAGATCTCATAGGGTTGTCGGGCTGGGGAAGGTTATAGTGATAGGGAGGGGCAAGGACATGGAGGAAATTTGCATTAAATGGAACCTCTCACAACATTGGGAAAGCCCAAGATCTTCACAGCCATTGTTTTTTTTGGAAATGTAGTCAGCGTTGCAATGCAGGGCAACACGGCAGCAAATCTGAGCAGAGCAAGATCCTATAAATAGCAGTGAGATAAATGGTCAGATCATCTGCCCTTGTGATACCTGATCAGGGACAACAACTGACCAGGACACTGGGGAGAACATCCCTGCTTCTCGTTTAATGGTCCCTTTTACAGCTGGCTAAAAGGATAAAAGGGGCCTCAGGTTAACATCTCATCCAAAAGATGTGACCTCCGACAATGCAGCACTCCCTCAGTACTGCACTGTGAGTGCCAGTCCCGATAACTGCTCAAGTCTCTGGAGTGCAACTTGAACTTTCTTTCTCTATTACACAAGAAAGCGGAACACAGAAACGGATAATCAGCCAATTAGATCAGGACTCATGTTTACTGCATGTGTCTTTATTAAACTGCCAATTGATATTCCCCTTCTGTCTTGTCCTGGTTTCATATTTATAAATCCCACACGCTGCTGACAGTGATGGGGATTAATGCAAATTTTTACAAGGTTTTTTTTTAAAGTTTGAGGTATTAGAGCTTGAAAGAGATACAAATTCTATTTTTTGATCCAATATAATGTAGTATTCAGACAGGCTTTGCACCATCAATTCTGAGATGTCAACCCATGAAGAAGGACCTCCACTCAACTTGAAAACCAAAGCATTATAAAGAATTCAGTTTAACTTGAAAATTGTTTGCTATTTTACGACTTCTGTGTCTTTTAGTGCTGTGTATTCTGTTTCCCCAAAGGGTGATGTCAATGAAGATACCACATAATCGGTCACTCGACAGGATAGAATCTTGTGGAATTGGTGGGAAGATGAGAGACTGGATTAAGAATTGGGTGCATTCCCATGGAAGGGCAGTGGCTATTATTGGTTGTGAATCAGCTTGATGGTTGGTGACTTGTGGTGTTCCTCAGGAATCTATCATAGGGCTGTTGCTTTTTGTGATCTTCACCAATGGCTTGGTCATAGGTGATAGGGGAGTTGTCCACAAGTTTACAGTTAAAAACATAAGAAATAGGAGGAGGAGTAGACCAAATGGCCCCTCGAGCCATTCAATACGATCATGGCTGATCTTCAGCCTCAACTCCACTTTCCCCGCCCGTTCCCCATATTCCCTGAGTGATCAAAGATCTGACTATATCAGTCTTATATATATTCAATGATGGAGCATCCACAACCCCACTGGGATAGTGAATTCCAAAGATTCACAACCCTTTGAGTGAAGAAATTTCTTCTCATCTCAGTCCTAAATAATTGTCTCCTTTACCTGACACGTTTTTTTTATTCGTTCATGGGATTTTGGCATCACTGGCTAGGCCAGCATCTATTGCCCATCCATAATTGCGCTTGAGAAGGTGGTGGTGAGCTGCCTTCTTGAACTGCTGCAGCCCATGTGAGGTAGGTACACCCACAGTGCTGTTTGGAAGGGAGTTCCAGGATTTTGACCCAGTGACAGTGAAGGAACGGCAATGTACTTCCAAGTCAGGAGGGTGTGTGGCTTGGAGGGGAATTTGCAGGTGGCAGAGGTTGCGGGTTTGGAAGGTGCTGTCGAAGGAGCCTTGCTGCATTGCATCATGTAGATGGTACACATTGCTGCCACTGTGCGTTGGTGGTGGAGGGAGTGAATGTTGTCTGTAAGTTATGATTCGGTGAGTATGACTATGTCAGGCTGTTGCTTGACTAGTCTGTGGGACAGTTCTCCCAACTTTGGCACAAGCCTCCAAATGTTAGTAAGGAGGATATTGCAGGCTTGACAGGGCTAAGTTTGCCTTTGTCGTTTCCGGTGCCTAGGTCAATGCCAGGTGGTCCATTCCTTATTGACTACATAGCAGTTAGATACAACTGAGTGGCTTGCTAGGCCATTTCAGAGGACAATTAAGAGTCAACCACTTTGCTGTGGGTCTGGAGTCACATGTAGGCCAGATCAGGTAAGGACAGCAGATTTCCTTCCCTATGGACGTTAGTGAACCAGTTGGGTTTTTACAACATTAGGCCATCATTAGACTAGCTTTTAATTCCAAATTTATTAATTGAATTCAAATTCCACCTTCTGCCATGGTGAGATTTGAACCCATGTCCCCAGAGCAATACCCTGGGTCTCTGTGTTACTAGTCCAGTGACAATGCCACTAGACCCTGTGCCCCCTGTATTCTAGATTCCCCAGCTAGGGAAAACAGCCTTTCAGTATCCACCCTGTCAAGCCCTTCAGAATCTTGTATGTTTCAAAGAGATCTCCTCTCATTCTTCTAAACACCAGAGAATATAGACCCAATTTATTCAGCCTTTCATCCTAGGACAACCCTCTCATCCCAGGATCCAATCTAGTGAACCTTCACTGCACTGCCTTCAATGCAAGTATACTCTTCTTTAAATATGGAGACTAAAACTGCACACTGTACTCCAGGTGTGGTCTCACCAAAACCCTGTACAATTGTAGCAAGACTTCCTTACTCTTGTACTCCAAACCACTTGCAATAAAGGCCAACATGCCATTTGTCTTCCTAATTGCTTGCTGTACCTGCATGCTAACTTTCTGTGTTCCTTGTACGAGCACACTCAAGTGTCCCTGATCGACATTTACAAGTTTACTAATGGTGGAACGTGGGAGGACAGTCAGGAGAGCATTGAAATAGTCAAATCTAAAGGTAACAAATGCATGCATGGAGGTTTCAACAACAGATAAGCTGAGGCAGGGGTGAAATCAGGCAATGTTATGGAGGTGAAAACAGGCAGTCTTAATGTGGATAAATGCAGTGTTATGCATATGTGTACAGCCAATGCCAAGTCTACTTATGCTTTACCGGGTACAGAACTCAAGCTTGTTGATAATTGAAAAAAACAGTTTTTTTCCCACTGACATAGCATAGCTCTAAACCCAAGATGTGATCCTAGATTTCCAGACTCCTTTCTGGCTTTGAACTTTGCAAAAGATGCTGACTCTTCTGGTGAATGAGATTACAGCCACTATCAAGTATACCCTAGTTTGCTACAGATCAGCAGGTCAGCGTAAGTAAGGGGGCAATTGGCTTTCCAAAGGTTGCCCTTTAGTAGACAGGTATGTGAGAACAGGAACCTTATTTTAATGGACAATTTCAATTAAACAAACATAAACAGGGAAAACCCAAGGGGTTTGGAGTCAGCGTTGGTAAATGCAATGCATGACTGCTTCACACTCTACAGCATCAAGGAACGTTTGGGAGGCACTGCTCATCTTGTCCTGGTGTTTGTAATTGACCTGGAAAACTTAAAGCAAAAGGAATTGTAGCACACCTGGCGAATAGTGGCCCCAGAATATCATCATGAAGAGATGGCACCTGCCAGGTAAGAGTAGATTTACACTTTCATTGACTTTAATGGAGATGAAAATGGGGTGGGGTGTATGTGGTGCGGTGTATGGGGTGGGGTGTATGAAATGGGGTGTATGGGGTGAGGTGTATGGGCTGGGGTGTATGGGCTGGGGTGTATAGGCTGGGGTGCATGGGGTGGGGTGCATGGGGTGGGGTGTATGAAATGGGGTGCATGAAGTGGGGTGTATGGGGTGAGGTGTATGGGGTGAGGTGTATGGGCTGGGGTGCATGGGGTGGGGTGTATGAAATGGGGTGTATGGGGTGAGGTGTATGGGATGGGGTGTATGGGCTGGGGTGTATGGGCTGGGGTGCATGGGGTGGGGTGCATGGGGTGGGGTGTATGAAATGGTGTGTATGGGATGGGGTGTATGGGATGGGGTGTATGGGATGGGGTGTATGGGATGAGATGTATGGGATAGGATGGAATGTATGGGATGGGTGTATGGTGTGGTGTGTATGGGGTGGTGTGTATGGGATGGGATGTATGGGATAGGATGGGGTATATGGGATGGGGTGTATGGGATGGGATGGGGTGTATGGGATGGGGTGTATGGGATGGGATGTGTGGGATAGGATGAGATGTATGGGATGGGATGTATGGGATTGGGTAGATGGGATGCATTACGGGTGACCGATCCACTAGTGAGGATGAAAACCCAGCCTACAATTGTACAGAGGTTTGCATCAATAACGAGAAAGGAAAAGGTTATTCCGGAATATTACTTTAAATTAAAATTATTTATTTATTATAAATTACCAGGATAATTGAAGGGTCACCTACTGGAATTAGTATAAGACAACTGTAGGACTGATATCAGGAAGTTGCTCTTCATACAAAGAGTGTTCAACATATGGAATAGATGCTGGATAGAGAAATGGAGGGAAAACTCATGGAAACAACTAGATGCTGAAATGGGGAAATTTAGGGCCATTCTGGATGGATGAGGCTTTTCTCATTCATAACTTTTTGGGAACCAGTTAGAACAGTCAATGGTGGAGATTTCGAACTAGGTTACACCCATCTCCTTACACAAAGACAAAAGAGAGTGAAAACTCGATGATGCTTCTGGTTGGACATTGACCGATTTTTTCTGCTACAGTGATTGGAGAAACATCTTACCCTGATTTCCTACATGACATGAGTTTGGGCTTCTCAGTGCAGTTAGTAATGGACATGGGTCTACAGCTCTCAGAGATAGAGGATGCCTCACGTGGGAAATGTTAACATGTTACACAGGGCTCAGTAATTTTGAGATAGATTTCTGGGAAAAGTAAAGGGAGCCTTGCTCTGTCTTTAATCATGCTGTACCTTGTCTGGGAACATCATCGATGCAGTGCCTACTGTCTATAAGACACACTGCAGCAACTCGCCAAAACCTCTTTGACAGAAAATCTCAAACCTGGTACCTCAACCACCTAGAAGGATAAGAGCAGCAGGTGCATGGGAACATCATCACCACCATCCTGACTTGGACATATCTGACAGTTCCTTCATCATTGCTGGATCGAGTTTCTGGAACTCCCTGCCTAATGGAGACTGTGGATGTACCTTCCCCACACAGACTGCAATGGTTGAAGGTCACCACCACCTTCTCAAGGGAAACTAGGAATGGGAAATAAATACTGGCCTTGCCAAAGAATGAATTTTTTAAAAATGCGATGTTGACACAGTGGTTGAAATGGAGTGGGTTTCCTTCTCCAGCTCATATTGATGAGCAGAAAATTCACAAAAAGGTGTGAAAATTGTTGCTTATCACAGTGCATCACCTCGATTGAATTTTGTCATCCACATTTTTTTTTTAGTGTTTTCTTTAATTGAGTACAGCCATAAATGTGTTTCCAAATGAAACTGGCACACCGTTAGAAGGTTAATTTCCGATGGGTGCAATTAACCTGAAATTGACGAGTAGACCGTAAAAAATGGAATACCACAGTTCTGAATGATACATAATTGATATCTATCACAATCCAGTGGTGCTAACTCCAAAGGAATTCTCTTGTAATTACTTGTTCAAATGACTCTCCTCTCTCGGTAATGGAAAGATTTGGTGAACTGTTGATATTCCAGTTATTAATTTTTTTTTGTGATTTGATAATGTAAATGAGTGATTTTCACAGTTTAATGTGTTGGGCGTTCCAACAGCCTGAGTGATCCGTGTGCACGGTAGACAATATTTCACAGATGATTGCAACCTAAGTACCCACATGGGTGGTGTATACAGAGCTCTTGGGAGGCCATAACTTCCCACTCAATAGCTTTTGACTTTCATTATGATTGCAAAGGTGACTCTCTTAGAATTTCAGGGCAAGTTCTCCGTAAATGAAATGCTCACAAGGAAAGTGCAGAGGCAGAAGTGTTGCAGGACTCCAAAACTGCTAAGCAGGGAAGATAAAAACTGAATATTTACTCCCATCCGGTTAGAAAAAAGACTTGCATTTCTACAGTGCCTTTCACATCGCCGGGTTGTCCTAAAGTGTTTTACAGACATTTTGAAATGTAGTTGTTGTTCTAATGTAGTAAGTGTGGCACCCAGTTTGCACACAGGAAACTCCCACAAGTAGCAATGAGGTAATGACTAGATAATCTGTTTTTCAGTAAAGTTGGTTGATTAACAAATATTGACCAGGGCACCAGGAAGAACATCCATGATCTTCTTCAATATGGTGCTAGGGATCTTTTACATCCATCCAAGACAGCAATCAGGGCCTCAGTTTGACATCTCATCTAAAAGGCAACACCTACAATAGTGCAGCACACCTTCAGTACTGCACTGGGAGTGTTAGCCTAGATCTTAGGCTCAAGTCTCTGACATGCATTTTGAACCTATAACCTTACGATTAAGGGATCAGAAACCTATCCATTGAGCCACAGCTAACACTGTCTGTATTGGTGCAGTTTATTTGCTTCACTAGTTTAAGAGAAGCCTCATCTACCTGGGCTGTGGATGCAGGGAGCTCATTACTTTCCAACCAGTTTCCAATGTTCAGTGTCTGGGGGTGCGGGAGTATAGGGTTCACCCTGCTAGCAATGCAAATTTGTAAATTAATGCCTACACAGCATGCACTGTGGTGAGATTATGACACCTTTCTCCTAACATCAGTGGTAATGGCTTCAAGATAGGTGACACCTACTCCTTTCAATAACACTGATGATGGGGCTGGTGCTGTTTTGAAAGAGGCTACCACCTAGGTACCTGTCTGTTTGAGGTGAAAGATCCCTTTGAATATGGAAATCAGGGGTTCTAAGACATCAAAAGGACCTCAATTGCCAGTTTAAGTAGGAATTGGACCAACCTAAACACTAAGCACACTGCTTGCTCTAACCAGTTAGTATGCATGATTGGACACGACATCTAGCAAAGGTAAGCGTTAGTTCATTTCTGTCAGCCTCTCGTGGGGGCAGGAGCTCCAATCTCAAATATAATGTGGGCCGCTGCCTCTCTGAAATCCCATCCTCCACAATTGTGACCACCACACCTCCTCCTCCCCCTCTCACCCCTTCGCTACTTACATTCCTTCCCGCCATTTACCTTTGCCGATCTGTACAGTTGTGTCAGGACAGTCTCTTTGGCTCCTGACAGCTCACCCAGCTAATGTAAATGTGACCAGTCGTGGGGGGGGAGCAGCCTTTTCAGTCCTGGAATGTGTGGCCCACACTCTGTCAATTGTTGCCTGAAAGTCAATATAGAGACTGTTGTGATATAGAAACTGCAACTGCTAATCTGCACACAGCAAAATCCCACAAAGAATTATGTGATAATGACAAGATAATTTGTTCTTTTTTGGTAGTGGTTGAGGGATAAATATTTTCCCAGATGCCAGGGAGAACTCCCTTGCTCTTCTTCGAAATAGTGGCCGTCGGCTCTTTTATGTCCACTTGAGAGGGCAGACAGGGCTGCAGTTTAATGTCTCATCTGAAAGAGGGCATCTCTGACAGTGCAGCCCTCTGTTAGTACTGCACTAGAGTATCAGCCTGGATTATTTGCACAAGCCTCTTGAACACTTGACTTGAAATCACAACTTTCTGATTCGCAGGTGAGGGCGTGACCAGTGAGTCACAGCTGATACTTGGTAATTCACTGATGTCTTACTGGATAAAGCACCGTCCAGTGTGGTGCTGAGCTACATAGGCTAGGAAGATCCCAAAGCTAACCTGCAGTCTGTGCTGAGTTATGTGAGTAAGGGATACGAAAGTCAGCCTCATTAACTTTAGGCTAGAGAGGAATGGGTCAAAGAGATTACTTCCCATGACTTGTTGGCAGCCTAAGGGTGAAACCGGGATTGAAAAGAGTTCCACATGTGGGGTGGATTTTTATGCTCTCCCCTGCAGCCGGTTTGGAGGCGGGGAGAGCATAAAATCAGTCAGGATGGTAGACAGGGGGGCGGGTGCGGGGTATTCCTGCCACCATCCCACTTCTGCCAAAACTTAGCCCAGGGTGGGAAAGCCTGTGAACGGCCTTCCCACCCCGCTGCCAATTGAGGCCCGTACCTGGGTAATTAACCCCCAATTAAGGGCATCTTAACCGCAGCAGCTGCAATTACCCATGCGGTAATGGCGCACTGACATGGAACACAAAAGTCCGAGTGTATCAAGCCTGTGTCCTCAGTACCTTGCTCTATGGCAGCGAGGCCTGGACAACGTATGTCAGCCAAGAGCGACGTCTCAATTCATTCCATCTTCGCTGCCTCCGGAGAATACTTGGCATCAGGTGGCAGGACCGTATCTCCAACACAGAAGTCCTCGAGGCGACCAACATCCCCAGCTTATATACACTACTGAGTCAGCGGCGCTTGAGATGGCTTGGCCATGTGAGCTGCATGGGAGATGGCAGGATCCCCGAGGACACATTGTACAGCGAGCTCGCCACCGGTATCAGACCCATCGGCCATCCATGTCTCCGCTTTAAAGATGTCTGCAAACGCGACATGAAATCCTGTGACATTGATCACAAGTCGTGGGAGTCAGTTGCCAGTGATCGCCAGAGCTGGCGGGCAGCCATAAAGGCGGGGCTAAAGTGTGGCGAGTCGAAGAGACTTAGCAGTTAGCAGGAAAAAAGACAGAGGCGCAAGGGAAGAGCCAACTGTGTAACAGCCCCGACAATCAAATTTTTCTGCAGCACCTGTGGAAGAGCCTGTCACTCTAGAATTGGCCTTTATAGCCACTCCAGGCACTGCTTCACACACCACTGACCACCTCCAGGCGCTTACCCATTGTCTCTCGAGATAAGGAGGCCAAAGAGAAGAGAGGGCGACCCGGTCGCTACATGGGAAACTTGGCATGAAACAGCTTGCAGGCATCTTCCCGACTGCGGGTGCAGGGTCCCTCATTTAAAGGCACTTGGGAAGGAGGGCCAGACCCCCTGCCCTTGCTGCCAACACCCACCCCCCTCCCCCACCCCACAAGACCACTACCTTAAACCTGGTTCCAGCACTGCTCCTTGGTGTCTGGTTGCTCCAGCTACAAGAGTCACTGCCTCCATGCTGGCAGGTCTGGCAAGGGCAGGGCTCTAAATCCTATGGAAGGTCCCCCACTGTCCACTTGGCACTAAACAAGGCGGGCCTTCCAGAAAAGAGGCGACGCTGGGATCTCGGTGTCAGTTTTCTATAACTTTGAGACCCCCAATATCAGCATAAAATTCTCCCCGTGGTATTGAATAGGAACAGGAGGAGGCCATTCAGCCCCTCAAACCTGTATCACCATTCAGTTGAATCAAGGTAGGATCCATACCTGAACTCCATTTACCCGCTTTTGTTCCACATTCCTCAGCCAACAAAAGTCTATTGTCGCAGAGTTATTACAGGACAGAAGGAGGCCATTCAGCCCATCAAGTCGATGCTGGCTCTTGGTAGAGCAATCCAATCAGCCCCATTCCCCACTCTATCCCCATAGCCCTGCAGGTTTATTTCCTTCAAGTGCCTTTTGAATTTCCTTTTGAAATCATTCATTGTTTTTGCTTCCACCACCCTCGTAGGCAGTGAGTTCCAGGTAATTACCATTTGCTGCGTAATTCTCACATCTCCCCTGCATCGCTTGCCCATAAATATTGGCCAGGACACCAGATAGAATTCCCCTACTCTTCAAAATATTGCCATAGATCTTTCACATCCACCTGATGTCTTGGTGCAACAGCTCATCTGAAAAGCAGCACCTCTGACAGTGCAGCACTCTGGATCATGCATTCCACATGATTCAGAAACAAGAATGCTTATCCACAGAGTAACACCTAATCCCCTTGGCTTTATAAAACCTATTGGACTTCAAAATTTCAGTTGACCCCTCGCCTCGACAGTTTAATGGGGTTTAAAAGCTCTAGATTTCCACTACCCTTGATGTGAGGAAGTGCTTCCTGCCACCATGCTTTATCAAACAAACCCTATTGATGCCAGAAATCCATTTGTTTAATATTTTATTTCAAGTATTGTTGACTAAATTAAGTCCTCTGAAACGCTGCGGCATAAATAAGATGATGAAGGGTTTAATTATGCATGACGAATTTAGGTCTAAACAAATAAGTTGCTGCACGAAATGACAGCCCTCAATCATGCAACGGGTTTGCATATGTGTGTGTGGGTTTTTACTTTCATTCTGATGTAGGAATCCATCTGAGTAAGGCCTGGCCTGCTTCATATTCTCTAAATGGTGTCGAACAGCCAGCGATTGATTGAAAGCTGGTTTCAGATCCTGTTAGAACTCCAGCATATACATGAAACTTGATATCAATTTAACAATTTAGCTAAACTAGTCCAAGTGTCGAACAGTCTCCAGTGGTATCAAACTCTACTGAATCCCAGGCGGGTTATTGTCAGGCTTTTTATGTAACCCAATTTCCTTTAAGTGGAGGTGTATGTATAAGATATTGTCATCATCCCCTACCTATAATACAAGTTCGAGGACCAGGATACACTGAAACATCTGATTAATGCATTTTTATTAAATCAAGCCAATGATAAACTAGAACTAACCCTTTACACTCAGTGCATATGGGATTGGTATTGATTAAAGCTCCCGTACAAAGGACTCATGAGGAGACTGCAAGCGTGTCATCCTGACTGCTCGGAAGAGCCTCAGCAAGAATAGATGGAAGTTCCTCAGGAACCCCAACACATTATAACTTTTGTAGGTTTAATTACGATGAAATAAATGTTTGTCATTATGTTTTTTTTAATTCATTCATGGGATGTGGGCATCGCTGGCTAGGCCAGCACTTATTGCCCATCCCCCTAATTGCCCTTGAGAAGGTGGTGGTGAACTGCCTTCTTGAACCGCTGCAGTCCATGTGAGGTAGGTACACCCACAGTGCTGTTAGGAAGGGAGTTCCAGGATTTTGACCCAGCGTCAGTGAAGGAATGGCAATATAGTTCCAAGTCAGGATGGTGTGTGACTTGGAGGGGAACTTGCAGGTGGTGATGTTCCCATGCATCTGCTGCTCTTGTCCTTCTCGGGGGTAGAAGTCGCGGGTTTGGAAGGTGCTGTCTAAGGAGCCTTGGAGTGTTGCTGCAGTGCATCTTGTAGATGGTACACACTGCTGCCACTGTGCGTCAGTGGCGGAGGGAGTGAATGTTTGTGGATGGGGTGCCAATCAAGCGGGCTGCTTTGTCCTGGATGGTGTCGAGCTTCTTAAGCACCTTCTCCTTTGTTATCTCTTTCCCAACCCCCACCTCACTTGTTTATAATCTGTGACTTTTCTAATATTTGTCAGTTCCGAAGAAGGGTCACTGACCCGAAACGTTAACTCTGCTTCTCTTTCCACAGATGCTGCCAGACCTGCTGAGTGAATCCAGCATTTCTTGTTTTTGTTCGAGCTTCTTAAGTGTTGTTGGAGCTGCACCCATCCAGGCAAGTGGACAGTATTCCATCACACTCCTGACTTGTGCCTTGTAGATGGTGGACAGGCTTTGGGGAGTGAGGAGGTGAATTACTCGCCGCAGGATTCCTAGCCTCTGACCTACTCTTGTAGCCACGGTATTTATATGGCTACTCCAGTTCAGTTTCTGGTCAATGGTAGCCCCTAGGATGTTGATTGTGGGGGATTCAGCAATGGTAATGCCATTGAATGTCAAGGGGAGATGGTTAGATTCTCACTTGTTGGAGATGGTCATGTCGTGCGTGTCGGCTCTTGACACACAAGCTTATTTAGTGGTGAGGTTAGCTGCTATTTGCTGTGAATGTCATTGATGTCTTAAATTGTTTATTATATTGCAAGCATTCCACAAATGAGTGCTGATTACTTCTCAGTAGCATTTCTCGTTTCATAATGTACAATGAATACTGATATGTGGATACATACTTTAAAAACCTACTACGGATATTCTAATTATTCCTGGGCTCAAGGGCTCTGCCAAATAGCACCTTCCCACTGGAACTGGTCCTTGCATGCCAGGGAGACGGATTGGTTGTGGCTCTGCTCACAGCTCGCTTTTCCACCAAGATCTTCCCAGCTGAAACCTGTTCGAGGGGAGCTGATTTGGGTGGATCTAAGAGGCGAACCTCAATAAAAACACATTTCAAGTCCTCAACAATGGAAAAGGCGGATGAATAAGGCGGTTGTGTAAGATGGATGAAGGCTGCAGTGGGAATGACAATCTCCAGTCGTTACGGCTCGCCATGCCATTGGGATTGCCAACCCATCAAGGTTGTGCGGTTGTTGACTGCACACTGACTTCCTCACATTAAGAGATGACACTTGCAGTCATCTGCCAGGGACACCAAAAAGCCCTGTGTCGATGGATGCGTGGCATCAGAGACACGGCTGTAAACTTGCAGATCTCTCGTCACAAATCTACATGTAGGTGGTGGATGTCTGATGGTCGCTGAGCTCCTGAATTTGGGACAGAAGTAGCTCCCCAAAAGCAGCATCTATGACTGAGCCGTCCTTTTTAGGGTCCACTCTGCTCACCTCACTTGAGGAAGGGGCTAGAAAAGGTGCCTTAAAACATAGGCTGTCCCAGACCGTCTTGGCCAGGAAACTGCAACCCTTGGGACCATCCTTGCAGTTGAAAACACACACAAGCAAAAAACACATGAATTTCTGTATCTGAAATGTGCGCACCTTTATGGATAATCAAAACAGTGAAGGCCCTGAATGGAGAACCACCAGAGTTTCTCAGGAGCTGGCGAGAAAACAGGACTCCCTGCAGTAGGCCAGCTTAGACAGGAGGGAGGAGGATACACTTCCTTCTGGAAGGGGAAACCAGAGGAGGATCATCGTATTCACGGAGTTGGGTTTCTTTCATTTGGCTTTAACAAACAGCTCATGACACTACGCCTCCAACTTAGTGGCAACCAAGGGACCACAATCATCAGTGCTTATGCTCCCATTCATGATTGTACTGATGAAACCAAAGAGCTCTTTTATGCGGATCTGGATTCTGTACTGGCAGCTGTCCCAAGACAAATTGATTCCACTGGGAGATTTAAATGCCAGAGTTGGACACAACTACACTGTCTGGAAGGGCTCGATTGGGAAAGAAGGAATGGGTATTCTCCCCACCAAGTGCATTGAACATGGGCTCACCATCACAAATGCACTCTTTCATCTTAAAGATACATACAAGACAATATGGAAACACCCCCGATCCAAGCATTGGCACTTCCTGGACTGTGCCATTATCTGAGTCTGGGAAAGGAAGGATGTGTACATCACCCGAGCCATACAGGTGCAAACAGCTGCTGGACAGGCCACAGACTTGTACGCTGCATCATGAGCATACGCCTGGCACCCAAACACCGAAGATCTTCAAAGAAATCCAGGAGAAGATTGAACATCCATACTCTCCAGGATATAAAAACCAGAGAACAATTCCAGGTGTAACTTTCTTCCCGTCTAGTTGTCACAGGTTCCAATGATGCCAATGTGGAAGGGCTATTGGACAAGGTCAAATCTGTGATGCAGGAGACATACATCCAGACCATCGGGCCTGAATCTCACAGGCACCAAGACTGGTTCAACAAGAATGATAAAGAAATATGCCAACTTCATTGGAAATGCCAAGCCATCATTATGTGTCAAAACCAGACTACATCACAGCAGAAACAAGAACACTATTTACTACTCAAATCCGAAACTCAGAGAATGATATGTGTCATCAAGAATAAGTAGTGGGTAGAGAAAGCCAATGAAACAACGCAACGCAGACCAGCGTGACATGCCCATCTTCTTCCAGGCCACCAGGACCATCTATGGAGCAAAAACAAATGGTCTCTCCCCCCTCTGATCTGAAGACGGCAATACTCTTCTCAAAGACGATGCAACCATCCGAGAGTGTTGGAAGAAGCACGACCGGAACCTTCTCAGCGGAGTCTACAGGCAAAACCATCAAAATAATCCCTCAACAGTTTGAGATCAAATTTGGGTATGGGTATGCTGCCAACACTTGCTGACATACTAAATGTTATCCAACAGGTGAAGAACAACAAGGTGTGTGGTCTAGACAATATTCCTGCAGAGATCTATGAACTCTCACTTAAACTCTCAGACCTTTTTACGAAAATCTTGGAAGAAGAGGTACTACTTCCCGACATCCACAATGCCATCATTGTCTCACTTTTTAAGAAGGGTGGTAAATCTACTTGTGGGAACTATAGAGGCAAATCCCGTCTGTCCACTGTCGGGACGATTCTTACACACGAACCCTCCTGAACTGCCTCCTACCTGTCAGCAAAGACATCAGACTTCCAGAGACCCAGTGTGGTTTCTGACCATCCAGGGGAAGCACAGACATGATCTTTGCCACTTGACAAGTTCAAGAGAGATGTCTGGAACAAGACAAAGAGCTCTACATGGCCTTTATTGATCTGTCAAAGGCATTTTACTCCATCAAAACACGAAGCCCTTTGGAAAGTTCTCCAGAGACTTGGATGTCCACTAAAATTTGTTACTATTCTGTAATTTCTGTTTGACTGGATGACAGCAACCATCCTTTGTAATGGATTGGACAGAGCCCTTTCGTATTTGAATGAGCGTGAGCAAGGCTTTGTGATTGCACCTTCACTATTTACCTCAGCCTGGTCATGGAACTCATTCATGACCAACCTCCACAAGGGGTCATTTTTGAATTTCGACTCGACGGGAAGCTTTTCCTGCAGAGAGTCAAGACAAATGAGACCTTCCAGCATATCCATGACTTACAATATGCCGACGACACACTGCAAGTGACATACAAACCACCCTTAACCTCTTCAATCAGCATACAGAAAGGTTGGTCTCTCAGTCAATATCAGCAAGACGAAAATCCTCCACCAATCCTCCTCTGGACAAGCACCTACACCTCCAGCTATTGATGTTGATGGGGAGACTTTAGAAGTCGTTGAACACTTCTCATATCTGGGCCGCTGTCTTTCTCAAAAGGTCACCATCGAAGTGGAGATCCAGCACAGAATCCGTCGTGCTCGCACAACCTTCCAAAAATTGCATAACCGGGTCTTCGACAACAGAGATCTCCAAAAGAGGAAAAAGGTTTTAGTCTACAATGCTGTTGTTGTCACCACTCTTCTGTATGGCAGTGAGACTTGGGTCACCTGCCAAAGGCACCTCCGGTGAAAGCCTGGCTACCTGACCTGCACCCAACGAGAGCCGATTACATGTGTCGGGTTCGGGTCGGGTCGGGTCGGGTCTACATTCTGAGTCCAGCATTCGGGCTCGGGTCGGGTCGGGTCGGGCTGGGCGGTGCTGCTTAAGGGAAGTCATGGGATCAGGCTTACCCATGATTCCCCACAACTCCATCTGCAGGAATAGCCTGCTGCCGGAACGGATGAACGATATTCGTGTCGGGTCGGGTCGGGCATGAAAAAAAATTAAAGGACTCGGGCCAGCGGGGTTCGAGTTGGCTGTGGTCGGGTTGGGCCCAGGTCAGGTTTTAATTTTATACCTGAGCCAGGCTTTACCTCCGGTCGTTGGAGAATTTCCACCAGCCATGACTCTGCAGGATACTCAAAGTCAAGTGAGTAGACAGGCCAACAAATTCCAGCATCCTCATTGAAGCTAATTCCTCCAGCATCACAACCATGATGGTGTGAAATCAGTTCCGCTGGCCTGGACACTGCATCCACATTCCAAATAATCGACTTCCGAAGCAAATCCTCTTCTCATATCTTAAGGATTGCACCCAATCTCAAGGAGGATAGAGAAAACATTTTAAGGACACTCTGAAGGCCTCATTGAAACAGGGACAAATTGAGATCACTGCGTAGGAGAAACTTGCCACAAACTGTACCCTGTGGCAGTCCCTCATCCAACAAGCTGTACCCTGTGGCAGTCCCTCATCCAAACTGTACCCTGTGGCAGTCCCTCATCCAAACTGTACCCTGTGGCAGTGCCTCATCCAACAAGCTGCAACATAGTTGGAAACTGACCACATAAACTCTGCTGCCGAGAAGTGATGAAAGTGAAAAGAGAAAGAGCACAACCCTGGCTTGAGACCCCCCCCCCGCCCCACCCCCCCCGCCCCCACTGCCCCTCCCTCAGGCAACTCCTGTACCTTCTGCACAAAAGGCCTGGCTCCAGGATTGGCCTGTTGAGTCACCTGAGGACACACAAATCATGATGTCTGGCAGGCCTCCTTCCTGTTCCGAGACAGCGAGACAGGCGCTCATGCGCACGCGCACAAAAAAAACACGGAGGGGTAAATTTTGACATTTGAGGGGGTGGGTTAGTGGACCGCATCCCACAACCACCACCCCCCTCCCCAAACCCCGGTCTGATGGCAAAGATTTCTTTAAGGTTATGAAGGAATTCAACAGTGTAAAGGTAGAGAAAATGTTTCTACTTGTGGAGTCCAAAACTAGTGACCATAAATATAAGATAGTCACCAATAAATCCAATAGGGAATTCAGGAGAAACTTCTTTACCCAGAGGAGTGGTGAGAGTGTGGAACTCGTTATCACAGGGGGCAGTTAAGGTGAATAGTGTAGATGCATTTAAGGGGAAGCTGGATAAATACATCAGCAATAAAGGAACAGAAGGCTATGCTGATGGGGTGAGATGAAGAGGGGTTGGTGGAGGCTCCTGTGGACCATAAACATCAGAATGGGCCAATCTGGCTGAATACAGTCTGCCTGAATAGGGCGGCACAGTGGTGCAGTGGTTAGCGCCGCAGCCTCACAGCTCCAGCAACCTGGGTTCGGTTCTAGGTACTGCCTGTGTGGAGTTTGCAAGTTCTCCCTGTGACACGATGGGCTGAATGGCCTCCTTCTGCACTGTAACGATTCTGTGAAACGCTGCGATTGGTGAGGGAGAGAGGCATTGCACTAAATGCACATTTCTTCACCTTGCAGGTCTAATGGGAGTTGAACATCAGGGAGAACGAGATGGCATTCCTAGATGACAGGGTGCCACAGCTCGCGTTGTTGATGCACTATGAGGAGCTGGCCCTTGATGTGGCGAGAGAGTAAAGCCACAGGGAAACAATAGGGACAGAGAAATGGGAAACCGTTACAGAAAACACAGAGTACCTACACCACATGGACTGCAACAGTTCAAGAAAGCAGCTCACCCCCACCTTCTCAAGCTCAATTAGGAATGGTCAATAAATGCTGGCCTTGCCAGTGATGCTCACATCCCAAAAACAAATTTAAAGAAGAGGTTGCCGGTGCAGCAGCCTTTGGAGGTGCCCGCTCCACCTCTCCCAGCACCTCCATGCCGAGGCCAACCGCCACAGGCATCCCATTCCCAAACAGGCACTGGCGAGCAGTCTTCCTCCACCTCATCCTCAGGGGGAGCACCTCATAGGAGTGGCTGTCAGCGGAGGCTACTGCATCTGTAATGTCACTTTGTGGGTCACGGGTGTTTCTGATGTAAATAGTGGAATGTTAAGCGATAGAGCACTGGGAAAGTTGCACTGAGGCTGACTTGTGTGTTTCCATTTCATGTTGGCGAAAATGCAGGAGAATGAGAAGTGAGTGTTGGCAGAACTATGGAGTGTGCTTGGGAAGATTGTGTAAGATGGATAATCTGCAGCCTTCCTGTCCCTCCTTCCTAACCCCTTCACCCCACCTTGCCCAGGGGTCTGCCTCTGCTCTGGCAGATATCGTTCCTCATTGCTTGTGGGAGTAAGCTCGGAGACACTTGATCCCATTTCCTCTAATGGTCTTCCTTTGTTAGCAACGGAATGTTTAGTCTTCCTGAACCTCCCCCTCTCCCCAACCATGTCATGAACCCATGAGACTCATTAGCAGAAGGACCCTTCACCTCCCATTCCCTCCTCCCTCCCCCCCCCCACAAATCCCAGTCCCCCAAAATGCCCTTGCCAAGTGTGCAGAGATATGAAAGATATTTCATCTCACTGCACAACTGGTTGCCTATGAATGAGGGCCGTCTCTGAACCATTGCTCTTCAATGTTGCCTCATCTTCACATGTCTATTTTTTTATGTGGGAAACTTTATTCAAGTTTTGTTTGAACCTGTCCAATTGTCCTCTCATTCTGCAGCTACCCACTCAGAGCATAGCAGTCAATATTCATGTATATAATTCACCCACTGACATGACAGTGTGCAGAAGAATGGCATCTTGCACCATATCAGTCAATAGAGATCCATTGAACAATAGAGACCCTTCTTTTGGGCCTCCTTATCTCGAGAGACAATGGATACGCGCCTGGAGGCGGTCAGTAGTTTGTGAAGCAGCGCCTGGAGTGGCTATAAAGGCCAATTCTAGAGTGACAGGCTCTTCCACAGGTGCTGCAGAGAAATTTGTTTGTCGGGGCTGTTGCACAGTTGGCTCTCCCCTTGCGCTTCTGTCTTTTTTCCTGCCAACTACTAAGTCTCTTCGACTCGCCACATTTTAGCCCTGTCTTTATGGCTGCCCACCAGCTGACTCCCACGACTTGTGATCAATGTCACAGGATTTCATGTCGCGTTTGCAGACGTCTTTAAAGCGGAGACATGGACGGCCGGTGGGTCTGATACCAGTGGCGAGCTCGCTGTACAATGTGTCCTTGGGGATCCTGCCATCTTCCATGCGGCTCACATGGCCAAGCCATCTCAAGCGCCGCTGACTCAGTAGTGTGTATAAGCTGGGGATGTTGGCCGCTTCGAGGACTTCTGTGTTGGAGATACGGTCCTGCCACCTGATGCCAAGTATTCTCCGGAGGCAGCGAAGATGGAATGAATTGAGATGTCGTTCTTGGCTGGCATACGTTGTCCAGGCCTCGCTGCCATAGAGCAAGGTACTGAGGACACAGGCCTGATACACTCGGACTTTTGTGCACTGAACAACAAAATCTATTTATATGGTGTCTTTAATATAGTAAAACATCCCAAAACTCATGCTTAAGCTGCAACACTGGGTAAAATCAATTATAAATGGGCCAATATTTCTTTGGAAATTTCATTTCCACATATAAAAGCTGGACTTAATTATAGGCAATTGTGGCCAAAATGTTTTAGAATAAAAATTATATATTGGTGATGTGGTACTGGAATTAGGATATCAAAGTTAGACGCGGTTTGATGTTATAATCTGCCGATTCTACATGCTTCTGGCACATGCAGTGCATGTTCACACTGGGACCCTTACAGTCACTGCACAGCACAGTCTGTGCCAAGAGGTACGGCCACCATTTTACAAGTTTTGGGCTTCTGTACTGTGTCAGTAAGTGGCGCTGTGGAGCCGAATTTTGTTGCCATTGTATTTGATGGGGATCTTCACGTCAGAAGAGAGACTCCAGCTTTAAACAGAAGAGACATTTGAGTGATGTCTTCTCAAACAATGTTTACTGTTCAGACGCATTTCTTCAATTACATTCCTTCCTTGCACTGGTGCATGCTGGTCACTCCTATTCATTACACATCAAGCAGCTGGAGTGTGTATATAACATGCCATGACATTTATAGAAGTGAAGACTCATACGGCTCAGTTTTAATATCTTGTCCTGCACTTCCAGCAGAATTTGAGATATAACGCATAACATTCCTCCTCTTTATGTACCAGCTCAGTTAGTGATATGTGGCACAAAGCACCAGGACAGTCATCACCACACATCATAGCTGTTACCACACATGGAACAGATCCATTCAGTTGATTGTGGGAATGTACAGAATGTACAGCAGAGAAGCAGGCCATTCAGCTCAACTGGTCTGTCCCAGCTCCGGTCTATGCTCCTCAGTGGCCTCTTCCCACTCCCACCACCCATACTTCATCTAACCCCATCACCATATCCTTCTTTCCTTTCTCCCTACTGTGCTAACCTAGCTTCCCCATAAATGCGCGTGTGTTATTCACCTCAACTACTCCATGTGGTAGCAAATTCCCAATTTTCACCGCTGTCTTGGTAAAGAGATTTCTCCTGAATTCTCCATTGGATTTATTGATTTTTAAAAATTCTTTCATGGGATGTGGGCGTGGCAGGCCAGGCCAGCATTTATTGCCCATCCCTAATTGCCCTTGAACTGAAAGGGCTTGCTAGGCCATTTCAGAGGGCATGTAAGAGTCAACCACATTGCTGTGGATCTGGAATTACATGTTGGCCAGACCAGGTAACGACAGCAGATTTCCTTCCCTAAAGGACATTAGTGAACCAGATGGGTTTTTACAACAATCGACAATGGTTTCATGGCCAACATTAGACTAGCTTTTTAATTCCAGATTTATTAATTGAATTCAAATTCCACCTTCTGCTGTGGTGGGATTCGAACCCATGCCCCCAGAGAAATACCTGGGTCTCTGGGTTACT
This sequence comes from Heterodontus francisci, assembly GCF_036365525.1. Taxonomy (NCBI): domain Eukaryota; kingdom Metazoa; phylum Chordata; class Chondrichthyes; order Heterodontiformes; family Heterodontidae; genus Heterodontus; species Heterodontus francisci. The sequence continues at coordinate 71,134,342 of NC_090395.1, read as the reverse complement.
AGTCCAGTGACAATACCAGTACGCCACCGCCTCCCGCTAAATTAGATTTATTGTTGCTAGTTTCGGACTCTCCCCCCTTAGTGGAAACATTTTTTCTATGTCCACCCTATCAAACTCTTTCATAATCTTAAAAGACATCTATCAGAGTGTCCATACTGTTCAATCTTAATTTTGATTGCATGCTCGTAAATCTTTTTAGTATCACCTCCAATGCCTCTATATTTTTTTATAATATGGAGTCTAGATCAGTGCACAGTGCTCTGTGTGACATAACCAAAGTTCAAAACAAATTTAACATAACTGCTCCCGCTCTGACCTTTCTGTCCTTGGCCTGCTACAGTGTTCCAATGAATCTCAACGCAAGCTCTAGGAACAGCACATCATCTTTCGACTGGGCACTTTCCAGCCTTCCGAACTCAACATTAAGTTCAATAATTTTAGATCATAACCCCTGCCACATGTTTTTCTTCTTTTCTCGTTTTTTTTTTGCTGGTTCATTTTCTTTTCCCCTCTTGTTTCTTTCTTATTTCCTTTGTGTTCAGATGGTTGCTATCTTGCTATCCACACCTCATCCTGACACATTGGTAGAAATCTTATGTTCTGGCAGAGGTGTCATCCACTGGCTTAAAGGTCGGGGGTGTGCCCACCTCCGCCGAGCCTGGAAGCCACACAGCGATTTTGTGTGGCCCAGGCCCTTAATTGGCCTTGGTCAGGACTTCGGCCCCACTAAGGCAGGAAAGCCCGCCTCCAAGAGCTGCTGGCCAATCAGAGGGCCCGCAGCTTTTGGGTCCAAGCAGCACCAACAGGAGCAGTAGCCACTGCTGGGACTGCACCCAGCCACAGGAGCAAGAGGGACGCCAGCCTAGAAAGAGGTGAGTGGGGTTTCGGGCCTCGCTAGGGATAATTGACTGGGCCCTGGCAAGCAGGGTGGGGGTCCAACAGTGGGGGGAGCTACTCCATAGGGGGTGGCTTTGGCTGCTGGGGGGCCCTCTGTGGGGCACTGGTGCCCAATCAGGAGGGCCGCCCCCCTGTCCCCCCACCCAGCCCGCAAGGAGGCTGGCAGATATTACCGGGTGGCCTCCTCAGCTGGCGAAGTGCCCTGCCACGGAAGTGGGAAGAGACCCCTAAGTAGCAATTAATTGGCCAGTTAAGGGCCTCATTTGGCCTGAGGTGGGTGGGCTGTTTTCCACCTCCCCCGCCCCTGGTAAAATGGCAGTGAGGGTAGGTAGTAGACGGGAATGGCACCCCCCGTCTGCTACTCGATTATACACCTCCCCCACTCCCTCTCCCCCCCACACCGCCCCCCCCATTGGTGTCTTCTGCTGCCAAGACCTGAAGGTCTGGAATTCCATCACAAAACCTCTCCCTCTCTCTACCTCGCTTTCCTCCTTTAAGACGCTCCTGAAAACCTTCCTCTTTGACCAAGTTTTTGGACACCTGTCCTAATATTTCCCTATGCAGATCAGTGTTAAATTTTGCTTTATAATACTCCTGATAAGTGCCTTGGGATGTTTTTCACATTAAAGGCATTATATAAAGATGTTGTTGGATCAAAAGCCTTCCCAATCACTGCCACTGTGTAGAATTCTAATGGATTAAAGCTCTTCCCATTCTTTCCCATGCTATAGAGTTCCAATGGATCAAACACTTTGATACTCACTTGATTTGTACTGAATTCCAGCGGATGAAACCACTTCCTGTTCACTGCAACGTACAAACATGGATCAGAAAAACATTGGCTTCTCTTTCACTTTGATTCTACAAAGTCACCAAGGACCAAACAACTTTCTATTCAATCACACTTCACTGAAATTCACTGAAATCGAATACCGATCCGGAATCAACCCACTGTCTAACTTTACTTCCAGCCAAGACAACATTTTAACAATCCGCTCACATTAGTATAAGAGGCTTTATTTTCATCCTGAGGATTAAATATTGCTGAATTGCTGAATGAATGAATGAATCATTCACTTAGCTGCCCGTCCAGCGTTTACAGACTGGTGATTTTTGCTCACAGTTTATAGAAACGGTGACCCAGCTAATGCTGCAGATTTTGTTCAGAATCCTGATTTGTAAATAAGTCAAGTACTTATCGATAGGGCTTTAAATGTGCTCCGGTGTTAGGAACATTGGACTGAAGGCAAACTCAGATCTAAGGGGTTTAACCTTTCTGCTCAGATATTATATTCACGAGGGTAATACAGTCATTCTTATGACTGGATATTAGGATTTTCCAGCAACGTATATTTTATGGAAGTATTATTAAATATTGTCCACCAAAGCTACTAAGTATCATCACCTCATTCCATGACAATATGAAAGGCACAATTCAACATGGTGGCTCCTCATCAGAGCCCTTTCCTATCCTGAGTGGCATGAAACAGGGCTGTGTTCTCGCACCCACACTTTTTGGGATTTTCTTCTCCCTGCTGCTTTCACATGCGTTCAAATCCTCTGAAGAAGGAATTTTCCTCCACACAAGATCAGGGGGCAGGTTGTTCAACCTTGCCCGTCTAAGAGCGAAGTCCAAAATACGGAAAGTCCTCATCAGGGAACTCCTCTTTGCTGACGATGCTGCTTTAACATCTCACACTGAAGAGTGCCTGCAGAGTCTCATCGACAGGTTTGCGGCTGCCTGCAATGAATTTTGCTGAACCATCAGCCTCAAGAAAACGAACATCATGGGGCAGGACATCAGAAATGCTCCATCCATCAATATTGGCGACCACGCTCTGGAAGTGATTCAAGAATTCACCTACCTAGGCTCAACTATCACCAGTAACCTGTCTCTAGATGCAGAAATCAACAAGCGCATGGGAAAGGCTTCCACTGCTATGTCCAGACTGGCCGAGAGAGTGTGGGAAAATGGCGCACTGACACGGAACACAAAAGTCTGAGTGTATCAGGCCTGTGTCCTCAGTACCTTGCTCTATGGCAGCGAGGCCTGGACAACGTATGCCAGCCAAGAGCGACGTCTCAATTCATTCCATCTTCGCTGCCTCCGGAGAATACTTGGCATCAGGTGGCAGGACCGTATCTCCAACACAGAAGTCCTCGAGGCGGCCAACATCCCCAGTTTGTACACACTACTGAGTCAGCGGCGCTTTAGATGGCTTGGCCATGTGAGCCGCATGGAAGATGGCAGGATCCCCAAAGACACATTGTACAGCGAGCTCGCCACTGGTATCAGACCCACCGGCCGTCCACGTCTCCGCTTTAAAGACGTCTGCAAACGCGACATGAAATCCTGTGACATTGATCACAAGTCGTGGGAGTCAGTTGCCAGCATTCGCCAGAGCTGGCGGGCAGCCATAAAGACAGGGCTAAAATGTGGCGAGTCGAAGAGACTTAGTAGTTGGCAGGAAAAACGACAGAGGCGCAAGGGGAGAGCCAACTGTGCAACAGCCCCGACAAACAAATTTCTCTGCAGCACCTGTGGAAGAGTCTGTCACTCTAGAATTGGCCTTTATAGCCACTCCAGGCGCTGCTTCACAAACCACTGACCACCTCCAGGCGCGTATCCATTGTCTCCCGAGATAAGGAGGCCCAAAAGAAATTAAATATTATATCTGCGGATAACTGTGGAGTCATTAAAAAGAATCTTCACCAGTCAGTCGTATGCTTGCAATTTCTCCGTTCAACACTTCATATAACCATAATAGTGTTGTTTATCCTATGTGTGCCTCACCCAGTTAGTATTTGTCAATACTAGGAGTCTCTACAATATCTAAATGGATATACTTACAACAACAACTTGCATTTATTTAGTGACTTTCACATAGTAAAATGTTCCCAGGCGCTTCATAGGAGCATTATCAAACAAAATTTGACACCGAGCCAGATTGAGGGATATTCAGGCAGGTGACCAAAACCTTGGATAAAGAGTTGCGCTTTAAGGAGTATCTTAAAGGAGGAGAGAGGAGCAGATCATGGGGAGGTTTTGGAGGAAATTCCAGAGCTTAGGGCCCATGTAGCTGAAGACATGACCACCCATGGTAGAACGATTAAAATCGAGGTTGCGCAAGAGGCCCGAATTGGAGAAGCACAGGAATCTCAGAGGTTACAGAGATAGGGAGGGATGAGCCCTTGAAGGGATTTGAAAATGAGGATGAGAATTTTAAAATTGCAGCATTGTCAGACTGGCCAATGTAGGATAGTGAGCACTGGGCTGGTGACTACAAATCACTGCTTAGGCCTCAGCTGTATTCAATTCTGGACAGTTGGAAGGACATCAGGGCTCTGGAGAGGGTGCAGAAGAGATTTAATAGAATGGTACCAGGGATGAGCAAATTCAGCTATGTGACTGAAGAAGCTGGGATAGTTCACCTTAGAATGGAGAAGGTAAAGGAGATTTAATAAAGGTGTGCAAAATTATGTATGGTTTGGATATAGTAGTGTTTGCACTGGCAGAAGGGTTTGTAACTTGGGAATACAGATTAAGGTAATTAGCAAAATCAGCAGAGCAAAGACTTTTTATGCAGTGAGTTATTGTGATCTGGAATGCACTATGTGAAAGGGTGGTGGAAACAGATTCAATAGTAACTTTCAAAAAATAATTAGGTATGCATTTGATATGGAAAAAAATTTCAGGGCTATGGGGAAATTAAAGCAGGGCTAATTGGATAGCTGTTTCAGAGTAAGCAGGCACAAAGGTAGTGGATCATGATTGAGTGCAGCTCGAGACAGAGTGTGAGCTTGGGAATTTGGTAAGTGTGGGAATTCAGTGCAGTGAGGGAGGAGGTGCTGCTCTGACCTTTTACAAAAAAGAATTAGTCTGAGAAAGGGAGCCGTACATCAACAGCGAGACGAAAGAGCTAAAGCCCGGAAGTATTAATTATGTGAGCAGGCAGGTGAGTGCTTGGTGAGTTTCAAGGTTTTTTTTCTTTCTAAATGGGAGCAGTAGTTTAGCTAGTACTGGGGAGAAATAAGTATTGCATTAAATTTGTAGCTTAACTAGTTAAACCAATTGATAATTGTTGGGTGATAGTTCTAAACCTAATTTGTTAAATAAAGCGCAGTAAAGATGGCAGGACAGGTCATGTGTTGCAGCTGTAGCATGTGGGAACTGGCAGACATGTGTGTGATCCACAGCAACCAGATCTGCAGTAAGCGTCTGCATCTTGAGGAGCTTCGGCTCAGAGTTGATGAGCTGGAGTCCGAGCTTCAGACACTGTGATGCATTAAGGAGGAGGAAAGTTACCTGGACACTTTGTTCCAGGAGGCAGTCGCACCCCTTAGGCTAGGTACTTCTGATGTTGTCTATGGTCAGGGATAGGAGGGTGTGACTGCAAGAGAGGCAGGTATGGGGATCCAGAAGGTAGCACTGGAGGAGGCTCAGCCCTTGCAATTGTCCAACAGGTTCGATGATCTTGCAGCTTGTGTGAGCGAGAGCAGGGACTGCAGGGAGGATGAGCAAACTGACCAGGGCACTGTGGTGTAGAAGGGTGTCGACATCTTTTGATTACCCCTATTGACAAAACCAACTGGCTAGCTGAATCAGGGAGCACCCCCATTGTTTCAGCTAGACTGTGACTTCACTTCTGCCTCTCAGCCAGCCTTTGTCATCTCAAAATGCAAATGTGCTTGGCCGTTTTTAAACTTTTGAAAAAGTTATTTGCAATGTCCAGTAAAGATTTCAAGCAGTGAAAATTAATATTTTCATTTGGGCATGTTGTTTCCGTCACAACAGCATCACCAACATTACAATCTTTTAGAAAAAAATATTTGTAATATTTTTCTCTTCCTTGACGATTCTAATTGTTCCGCTGTTGGTTTCCATGGGTGTCAGTTGCCTTCTCCTAGCTCAGTGATGCAGTGTTTGTCCATGTGCATGCCCAGACTCTGGTTGCTATTCAACCAGGGTGACCATCACATACAGGCCTTAGACAAAAGTCTTCCAGCATTCACACTTCACACTTGTTGCTAATAGTCCCTGCATAGTAATTATGAGCAGGAACCCCAGCTGAAATTTTTCTTCCGCATTCTTCCCTAAATGAAGGGTCCTGAGGCCAGTTGCAGAGCTACTACTGTTACCTGGTTTCTTCCATCCAAAGGGCCTGATGTCAACACCTAACATCCACTGTCTCTGGGCAATTTTCCTACTGGAGGTTCATTGGGAGGAAATCCAGAGAAATAAAACAGGCGGAGGGGAGTTTTGACATTAATCCCAGCTCATTACTATTGCATTGAAAATAGCTTCCGCTTGTACCAAGGAATGCTCAGTAAGTGCAGATCAAGAGTAAAAGAGGGCAAAGCCCCCTGCTGTCTGGGATCTGTGCCCCAGTATCTTCTGCTAAATGTCGCAGAAGAAGGCACTCGGACACATCCGGAGAGATATGTCTGCCACATTAGACCGACAGAACCCGCGCTGGATTAAACACAGCTTGGTAAGAATTTTTTAATAGATTAGTACACAGTACTGCTCCAAAACTGATCACCCCTTCTGCTATGGCTCAGTGATAGCAAGTTTGTCTCGGAGTCAGGTAGGTCATGGGTTCATAGACCCACTCCAGAGACTTGAGCTCAAAAATCTAGGCTGACACTCCCTGTGCAGTATGGACGAAGTGCTGCACTGTCGGAGGTGCTGTCTTTTGGGTGAGACGTTAAATCAAGGCCCCTGTCTGTCCTCCCAGGTGAGCATCAAAGATCCCATTGCACCACTTCGAAGAAGAATAGGAGCATTTTCCCTGGTGTCCTACCCAATATTTATCCCTAAATCAACATTAAAAGCAGGTAATCTGGTCTTTACTTCATTGCTATTTGTGGGATCTTGCTGTGTGAAAATTGATTGCGATATTTCTCTACATTACAACAGTGATTTACAGGGCAATGGGAAAAATAAAACAGGGTTAATTGGATAGCTCTATCAAAGAGTCAACACAGGCATGATGGGCTGAATGGCCACTTTCTGTGCTGTGTGATTCTATGAATGATTCAGAAATGTTTTTCTTCAGAAAAAGCAACGAGTGGGACGAGCAGTATAAACTGCAATGACAGCATCACCAACGTTACAATTTTTAAAAACTGTTCATAGTATTTTTCTCTTCCATGCGGATTTTAATTGTCCTGGTGTTTGTTTCCATGGGTATCAGCTGCCTGCTCTTAGCTCACCGATGCAGTAATCAGCTCTAAAGCTAATTTGGGATGTCCCAAGTTTATGAAAGATTCTGTTCAAATACAAGTTTTTCTTTCTTCACACCAAATTAATGGAGTCACTTGACTGTGTATAGTTTTCATATTGTTTCTAATCACAAGCTCCTGGCACCTTGCTAGACTCTCACTCCAGGAGACCTTGGGTCTTTGGTTGGCCATCTGGAGGACATGACGAAAAGACTATCAGTCTCACAGGGTGGGGCTGAATCTATTTCACAGTGGCAACCTTTTGTTTAACCATTTCAGGTACGAATGGGAATATCCATGCTGCCAAAAAAAAACACGTTTTTAACAGTGAAGCAGCACATGAATTAATATGCAGTTGACATGGGCGTTCATTGAACCTTAAATTCTAATATTTAGTCAACTTAATTCCAATTGGCAGGTTCAATCAAGGCATTCAAAAGGGAATTGGACTGTTATCGGAAAAGGAAGAATGTGTAGGGTTACGGGAGAAGGCAGGGGAATGGCATTAGGTGAACTGCTCATTCGGAGAGCCGGTGCAGACATGATGGACTGAATGGCCTCCTTCTGCTCTGTAACAACTCTGTGATTCTGTGATTCAATTTAACACAAATGGTAAATTCCAAACTAGTTTCACACACAGGTCTGAAATTAAGGGCCTGCAAATATCAGTGGATGAACATTTAACACATCCATGTCAAATGGTAGTCAGTCAGGTATTTTAACAGACACATTTAAGGCCAGAATTATATGTCCCCCCACCGCGGGAGCGGGCTGTAGGCCGGGGGTGGGGGGGGGGGCACATTCCCATTGCCTTCCAGCCCCCACTGCAATTTTACAAGGGACAGTGATGGTGAGAAACGGCCTGCCTGCCCCAGGCCAATTAAGGACCTTAAGTAGCCAATTTAACTGTCAGATGGGCCTCCTCCCTGCTGCTGCTGGTGGGCAGGTGCTTCAGGTCCCCCAGAAGGTCACCCAATAAAACCTGGCGGCCTCCTTGTGGGCTGGAGGGGGGGTGGGGGTACTTGATCGGGCACCCTGTGCCTCACGGAGGGCCCCCCCACTGAACTACATTCCCCTCCCCTTCCCCCGCAACCGCAACTTGCTCCTCTCCCTGGCTGCAGTCCCAGCAATGGCCACTGCCCCCGGTGGCGCTGCTGGGACTGAGAGCTGCCGGTCCACTGATTGGCTGGCAGTTCTTGGAGGTGGAGCTTCCTGCCTCAGAGGGGCGGCAGTCCCACCCGAGGCCAATTAAAGGCCTGGGCCAAGTAAAATCATAGCATGGCTCCTAGGCCCGGCAGAGGCAGGCTTGCCTCTGACTTTTTTTTTGACCGGTGGGTGGGGCCTCCCAGCAATGGAAAATTCCGTCCACTAAAGAGTTAATATCGATTAAATACTTCAAGCATTTGGATTCAAATCTGCAGGTTAATATGTTGAGGGTTCATACACTAACCTGCAGATTAATATATTAAGCATTACACTAATTTTCACAATAGTACACTAAGTGTTACGCTAATTGCACATCAATGCTTTAAGCTTTTATATGCTAATCTTCACATTAATGCCTTAATTTGCACAATAATAAATTCAGTGTCATACTAACTACATGTCAATACATTAGATGAACATACACCCTCAATATATTAAACATTTGTAGACTAGGTTCCACAATAATACAGTCAAACATTTACTAATCTGCACATTAATACTTTGCAGGTCCATACTTTCATCTACAAATTAAAGCCGTAAACATGTCTAATTTTACGTGTTGATACGATAAGGGTCATACACTAAACTGGACATTAATACATTAAGCATTAATGTGCTGATTGACACATTAATATCTTAATCATTCAATCCTTAATGTGTACATCAACACTTTAAGTTTTCAATCCCTAATCCACACATTAATATTTTAAACTTTCAAACCCTAATCTGTATGTTAATGCTTTAAGGGTTGAAACCCTAATTAATATATTAAACATTCATACATTAATCAAGATATTAATATATGAAGTATTCATATCCTAATCAGCTCATCAATGTGTTAAACCTTCGTACATTGGAATTTATGCCAGATAATTTCAATAGCATTGCACTCACTGCTAGACAATGAATAATTTTTCAAAAAATATCTGTTAAAGTACAATGGGTGTGTTGGGAAGGGTGCGTTAGAATGGGTGTTTGTTGAGATGTGTTTATTGGGATGGACATGTTTGGATGCGAATGTTGGGCAGGGTGCATTGGGATGGGTCTGTTGGAATTGCCATTGAATCCTAAATTTTCAAAGGGAGATATTCGTACACTTATTAAAAGTCTGGGTGTGCCCTTTATCCTATTTTCTACTTTATAACTGCTGAGAGGAGTATTCTGGGGCAGAGATTTTATATTAAGTGGCCTCCTTAAGTTTCCACTATGCTGGCAGTTGACTGAAGATTGCTGCCACGATAAAAGGAAGGATTTTACCAATCATGCTGCCAGTGAGGATACCTTCCCATTGTATTAACCTGCCCTATTACATCTGGAGTATTGTGTCCAATTTTGGGCACCACACTTCAGGAAGGATGTCAAGGCCTTGGAGAGGGCATAGAGGAGATTACCAGAATGCTAACAGGGATGAGGGACTCCAGTTCGTCAACAGACTGGAGAAACTGGGGTTGTTTTCCATTGTGCAGAAAGTTAAGGGGAGATTTAATTGAGGTGTTCCAAAGCTGAAGCATTTTGATAGAGTAAATAAGAATAAATTATTTCCAGTGGCAGGAGAGTTGGTAGAGGACACAGATTTAAGATCATTGGCAAAAGAACCAGAGGTGACGTGAGGTCAAACAATGAATTGCTATGATTTGGAGTGATTTGGAATGCATTGCTTTCAAGTGTGGTGGAAGCAGATTCAGTAATAACTTTCAAAAGTGAATTGGATGAAAATTTGAATTGGAAAAAAATTACACAGTTGTGGGTAAAGAGAGGGGAGTGAGACTAATTCCTAAAAGGTGTACAGGACAACTTGCCTAATCAATATGTTTCCAGTCCAATGTGGAATGAGGTAGTGCTGAATGTAGTGCTGGGAAATGAAGTAGGTCAAGTGGAATGTGTTGCAGTGGGAGAACATCTGGATAACAGTGATCATAATATAATTGGCTTTAACGTAATTATGGAAAGGGACAAATAAAAATCAATGGTGAAAATATCCAGCTGGAAGAGAGCCAATTTCAGTGATTTGGGAAGGTATCTAGCACAGGTTGACTGAAAGAAAGGTTGACAGTAAATTAACAATTTCAGGTCTTCAAGGTGGAAATAGTTAGGGTACAAACAAGCATATTTCCATAAGAGGGCGTCCAAAGTTATAGCTCCCTGGATGACAAAGGATACAGAAGTTAGTCTAAAATGGAAAAAGGTGGTTTATAACAAATGTCAGGTGCAGAATATAATTCAAAACCAGGCAGAATGCAGGATAAAATGAAAAAAAGGATATAAGGGAAAAGAGAGAATATGAGAAAAGATTGGCAGGTAACAAAGGAGAACACGGAAATCTTTTATAAGCATAATATATATTAAAGGTTAGTTAAAGGAAGGGTGGAGTCAATTAGGAAGAAAAAAGGAAATATTCTGATGGAGGGAGACAGCACGACTGAGGTACTGAATGACTACTTTGCATCTGTATTTACAGAAGATGAATATGAAGTTAATGTTGCAGTAGAGGAGGGGGATGCAGGTAGAAATATTGGATAGGATACATATAGATAGAAAGGCAGTGTTAAATAGGTAGGCATCACTCAAAGTTAACAAGTCACCCCAGTCCAGATGGGATGTACCCCAGTTTTCTGAGGGAGGTTAGGGTAGAGATAGCAAGGGCTCTCACCATAATCTTTCAATTCTTCTTGGAAGAGGGAGTGGTGCCAGAGGACTGGAAGATTGCAAATGTTACACCCCTGTTCAAAAAAGGGGAGAGGGATAAACCAGGTAACGACAGGTCAATTAATGAATCTAACATCAGTGGTGCAAAAACTATCAGAGACCTTTGTCAAGGACAAAATTAATTGTCACTTAGAGAACCACAGGTTAATAAGGGACAGGCAACAAGGATTTGTTAAAGTAGTCCATATATACATCTACTGCACTTTCTAAGGGAATTTGATAAAGTACCACGTAACAGACTTATACAAGAAATGGGAGCACATCATTGTAAAGGGATGGTGGTAACTTGGGTGTATAATTGGCTAAGGGATAGGAGGCAGAGAGTAGTGATGAACACAGTTTATTTGACAAGAGAAAGGTATGCAGTGGTGTCCTCCAGGGGTCTGTGTCAGGACCATTGCTTTTATTATATTTTTTTATTTTATTATATCATATATAAATGAATTGCATATGTGGTGAACACAATTACTAAGTTTGCAGATGATACAAAATTTGGCAACATAATAAATAGTGAGCAGGATAGTCACAGACTTTAGGATGACAAAGGCATACATTTTTTATATTTGTTCATGGGATCTGGGTGTCGCTGGCAAGGCCAGCATTTGTTGCCTATCCCTAATTGCCCTTGAGAAGGTGGTGGTGAGCCGTTTTCTTGAACCGCTGCAGTCCATGTCGGGTAGGTACACCCACAGTGTTGTTAGGAAGGGAGTTCCAGGTTTCTGACCCAGCAGCAAAGAAGGAACAGTGGGGTGTAGTTCCAAACCAGAATGGTGTGTGGCTTGGAGAGGAACTTGCAGGTGGCAGTGTTCCCATGCGTCTGCTGCCCTTGTCCTTCTCGGTGAATCATAGAAATTTACAGCACGGAAGGAGGCCATTTGGCCCATTGTGTCCGCACTGACCAACAAGTAGCCATCCAGCCTAATCCCCCTTTCCGACTCTTGGTCCATAGCCTTGTAGGTTTCGGTACCTTAAGTGCATATCTAAGCACTTTTTAAATGTTATGAGGTTTCTACCTCTACCACCCTTTCAGGCAGTGAATTTCATATCTCAACCACCCTCTGGGTGAAAATATTTCCTCTCGAATCCCCTCTTAACCTCCTACCTCTTACCTGAAATCTACATTCCCTGGTTATGAACCCCTCAACCAAAGGGAATAGGGCCTTCCTATCCACTCTAACTAGACCCCTCAATTTTATACACTTCAGTTAGATCTTCCCCCATCAACCACCCCCCACAAGCCTCTTCTGTTCTAAAGTAAAGAACAATGAACAAAGAAAATTACAGCACAGGAACAGGCCCTTCGGCCCTCCAAGCCTGCGCCGATCCAGATCCTCTATCTAAACATGTCGCCTATTTTCTAAGGGTCTGTATCTCTTTGCTTCCTGCCCATTCATGTATCTGTCTAGATACATCTTAAAAGACGCTATCATGCCCGCGTCTACCACCTCCGCTGGCAACGTGTTCCAGGCACCCACCACCCTCTGCGTAAAGAACTTTCCACGCATATCCCCCCTAAACTTTTCCCCTCTCACTTTGAACTCGTGACCCCTAGTAATTGAATCCCCCACTCTGGGAAAAAGCTTCTTGCTATCCACCCTGTCTATACCTCTCATGATTTTGTACACCTCAATCAGGTCCCCCCTCAACCTCCGTCTTTCTAATGAAAATAATCCTAATCTGCTCAACCTCTCTTCATAGCTAGCGTCCTCCATACAAGGCAACATCCTGGTGAACCTCCTCTGCACCCTCTCCAAAGCATCTACATCCTTTTGGTAATGTGGCAACCAGAACTGCACGCAGTATTCCAAATGTGGCCGAACCAAAGTCTTATACAACTGTAACATGACCTGTTAACCCTTGTACTCAATACCCCGTCCGATGAAGGAAAGCATGCCGTATGCCTTCTTGACCACTCTATTGACCTGTGTTCAGGGAACAATGGACCTGAACACCCAAATCTCTCTGCACATCAATTTTCCCCAGGACTTTTCCATTTACTGTATAGTTCACTCTTGAATTGGATCTTCCAAAATGCATCACCTCGCATTTGCCTTGATTGAACTCCATCTGCCATCTCTCTGCCCAACTCTCCAATCTATCTATATTCTGCTGTATTCTCTGACAGTCCCCTTCACTATCTGCTACTCCACCAATCTTAGTGTCGTCTGCAAACTTGCTAATCAGACCACCTATCCTTTCCTCCAAATCATTTATGTATATCACAAACAACAGTGGTCCCAGCACAAGATCCCTGTGGAACACCACTGGTCACACGTCTCCATTTTGAGAAACTCCCTTCCACTGCTACTCTCTGTCTCCTGTTGCCCAGCCAGTTCTTTATCCATCTAGCTAGTACACCCTGGACCCCATGCGACTTCACTTTCTCCATCAGCCTACCATAAGGAACCTTATCAAACGCCTTACTGAAGTCCATGTATATGACATCTACAGCCCTTCACTCATCAATCAACTTTGTCACTTCCTCAAAGAATTCTATTACGTTGGTAAGACATGACCTTCCCTGCACAAAACCATGTTGCCTATCACTGATAAGCCCATTTTCTTCCAAATGGGAATAGATCCTATCCCTCAGTATCTTCTCCAGCAGCTTCCCTACCACTGACGTCAGGCTCACCGGTCTATAATTACCTGGATTTTCCCTGCTACCCTTCTTAAACAAGGGGACAACATTAGCAATTCTCCAGTCCTCCGGGACCTCACCCGTGTTTAAGGATGCTGCAAAGATATCTGTTAAGGCCCCAGCTATTTCCTCTCTCGCTTCCCTCAGTAACCTGGGATAGATCCCATCCGGACCTGGGGACTTGTCCACCTTAATGCCTTTTAGAATACCCAACACTTCCTCCCTCCTTATGCCGACTTGACCTAGAGTAATCAAACATCTGTCCCTAACCTCAACATCCGTCATGTCCCTCTCCTCGGTGAATACCGATGCAAAGTACTCGTTTAGAATCTCACCCATTTTCTCTGACTCCTCGCATAACTTTCCTCCTTTATCCTTGAGTGGGCCAATCCTTTCTCTAGTTACCCTCTTGCTCCTTATATATGAATAAAAGGCTTTGGGATTTTCCTTAACCCTGTTTGCTAAAGATATTTCATGACCCCTTTTAGTCCTCTTAATTCCTCGTTTCAGATTGGTCCTACATTCCCGATATTCTTTCAAAGCTTCGTCTTTCTTCAGCCTCCTAGACCTTATGTATGCTTCCTTTTTCCTCTTAGCTAGTCTCACAATCTCACCTGTCATCCATGGTTCCCTAATCTTGCCATTTCTATCCCTCATTTTTACAGGAATATGTCTCTCCTGAACGCTAATCAACCTCTCTTTAAAAGCCTCCCACATATCAAATGTGGATTTACCTTCAAACAGCTGCTCCCAATCTACATTCCCCAGCTCCTGCCGAATTTTGGTATAGTTGGCCTTCCCCCAATTTAGCACTCTTCCTTTCGGACCACTCTCGTCTTTGTCCATGAGTATTCTAAAACTTACGGAATTGTGATCACTATTCCCAAAGTAGTCCCCTACTGAAACTTCAACCACCTGGCCGGGCTCATTCCCCAACACCAGGTCCAGTATGGCCCCTTCCCGAGTTGGACTATTTATATACTGCTCTAGAAAACCCTCCTGGATGCTCCTTACAAATTCTGCTCCATCTGGACCTCTAACACTAAGTGAATCCCAGTCAATGTTGGGAAAATTAAAATCTCCTATCACCACCACCCTGTTGCTCCTACATCTTTCCATAATCTGTTTACATATTTGTACCTCTATCTCACGCTCGCTGTTGGGAGGCCTGTAGTACAGCCTCAACATTGTTACCGCACCCTTCCTATTTCTGAGTTCTGCCCATATTGCCTCACTGCTCGAGTCCTCCATAGTGCCCTCCTAGCCTGTACAATCTTTCCTCGTAACTAAAATTCTCCAGTCCAGGCAACATCCTCATAAATCTCCTCTGTACCCTCTCGAGTGCAATCACACCTTTCCTATAGTGTGGTGACCGGAACTGTATGCAATAGTCCAGCTGTGGAGTAACTCGTGTTTTATACAGTTCCAGCATAACCTCCCAGCTGTGCCTTGGCTAGTAAAAGCAAATATCCCACATGCCTTCATGACCATCTTATCTACCTAGCCAGCCACCTTCAGGGATCTGTGGCCATGGACACCAAGGTCCCTCTATTCCTCTAGACTTCTCAGTATCCTACCATTCATTGTGTATTCCCTTGCCTTGCTAGCCTTTCCCAAATGCATTACCGCACACTTCTTGGGATTGAACTGTTCTACCCACTTGACTAGTCTATTGATATCTTCCTGCAGTCTCTAGCTTTCTTCTTCATTCAAGTCCAAATCATTGATATATACCAAAAAAAGCAAGGGACCTAGTACTGAGCCCTGTGGATGGGATGCTGATCAAGCGGGCTGCTTTGTCCTGGTGAAATGAGGAGACACACGGCAGTTGCAATTTAAGGCAGATAAGCGTGAAGTGATGCACTTTGGGAGAGACAACATAGAGAGGCAATATAATATAAATGGTACCATTGAGAGGGGTGAGGGTGCATATTCACAAATTTTTGAAGATGCAGGGCAAGTTGATAAGACAGTTAAGAAAGTGCATGACATACTTGGATTTTTAAATAGGGGTAGTAAATATAAAAAGGAAGTTTTACTAACCTTTTACAAATCTCTGGTTAGGCTTCAGCTGGAGTATTGTGCCCAATGGGGAGACAGTGGTGTAGTGGTAATGTCACTGGACTAGCAATCCAGAGGCACAGGCTAATGCCATGGGGAGATGGATTCAAATCCCACCATGGCAACTGCTGGAATTTAAATTTAATTAATTTAAAAATCTGGAATTGAAAGCTAGTCTCAGTAACGGTACCGTGAAACCATCATCGATTGTCATAATAACCCATCTGGTCTGCTAATGTCCTTTAGGGAAGCTAATCTGCCATCCTTACCTGGTCTGGCCTACATGTGATTCCAGACCCACAACAATGTGGTTGACTCTTAACTGCCCTCTGAAATGATCTAACAAGCCACTCAATTGTCAAGGGCAATTAGGATAGGCAACAAATGCTGGCCTTGCCAGCGATGCCCACATCCTGTAAAAGAATTTTTAAAAATTCTGGGTACCACACTTTAGGAAGCATGTCAAGGCCTTGTCGAGGTACGAGAGATTCTAGACGTTGGGATTTTTCTTTTGTTACAAGGTTTTTGGTTTTGTATTAAAAACTTAAAATGCTGTGTGTTTTAAAAAACTGAAAGGATTTTTCAGTGGAAATTGACACCTGCTGAAATTTTTGGATGTTTTGAAAGGAAGCTGACTTTGTATAAAAGGACAGGAAAGCAGGCAATTTCAAGGAAACCAGCAAGGGGTTTGACCTCCTCAGAGCAACTCTTTGAATGACAAGGGAGACGCTGGGCTGGATTTTACCTGAGGCGGATGAGAATTCGCCACCAACGTAAAAGTCGGTGGCGAAACTGCTTCCGCCAAGCCTGGGGATCAGTCCCACATTTTACAGGTTTTTTTTTAGAATTAGAACATTACAGCGCAGTACAGGCCCTTCGGCCCTCGATGTTGCGCCGACCTGTGAAACCATCTGACCTACACTATTCCATTTTCATCCATATGTCTATCCAATGACCACTTAAATGCCCTTAAAGTTGGCGAGTCTACTACTGTTGCAGGCAGGGCGTTCCACGCCCCTACTACTCTCTGAGTAAAGAAACTACCTCTGACATCTGTCCTATATCTATCACCCCTCAACTTAAAGCTATGTCCCCTCGTGTTTGCCATCACCATCCGAGGAAAAAGACTCTCACTATCCACCCTATCTAACCCTCTGATTATCTTATATGTCTCTATTAAGTCACCTCTCCTCCTCCTTCTCTCCAACGAAAACAACCTCAAGTCCCTCAGCCTTTCCTCGTAAGACCTTCGCTCCATACCAGGCAACATCCTGGTAAATCTCCTCTGCACCCTTTCCATAGCTTCCACATCCTTCCTGTAATGCGGTGACCAGAACTGCACGCAATACTCCAGGTGCGGTCTCACCAGAGTTTTGTACAGCTGCAGCATGACCTCATGGCTCCGAAACTCGATCCCCCTACTAATAAAAGCTAACACACCATATGCCTTCTTAACAGCCCTATTAACCTGGTTAGCAACCTTCAGGGATTTATGCACCTGGACAACAAGATCTCTCTGTTCATCTACACTACCAAGAATCTTCCCATTAGCCCAGTACTCTGCATTCCTGTTACTTCTTCCAAAGTGAATCACCTCGCACTTTTCCACATTAAACTCCATTTGCCATCTCTCAGCCCAGCTCTGCAGCCTATCTATGTCCCTCTGTACCCTACAACATCCTTCGGCACTATCCACAACTCCACCGACCTTAGTGTCATCCGCAAATTTACTAACCCACCCTTCTACACCCTCTTCCAGGTCATTTATAAAAATGACAAACAGCAGTGGCCCCAAAACAGATCCTTGCGGTACACCACTAGTAACTAAACTCCAGGGTGAACATTTGCCATCAACCACCACCCTCTGTCTTCTTTCAGCTAGCCAATTTCTGATCCAAAGCTCTAAATCACCTTCAACCCCATACTTCCGTATTTTCTGCAGTAGCCTACCGTGGGGAACCTTATCAAACGCCTTACTGAAATCCATATACACCACATCCACTGCTTTACCCTCAACCACTTGTTTGGTCACCTTCTCGAAAAACTCAATAAGGTTTGTGAGGCACGACCTACCCGTCACAAAACCGTGCTGACTATCTCTAATGAACTTATTCTTTTCAAGATGATTATAAATCCTATCTCTTATAACCTTTTCCAACATTTTACCCACAACCAAAGTAAGGCTCACAGGTCTATAATTACCAGGGCTGTCTCTACTCCCCTTCTTGAACAAGGGGACAACATTTGCTATCCTCTAGTCTTCTGGCACTATTCCTGTCGACAATGACGACATAAAGATCAAGGACAAAGGCTCTGCAATCTCCTCCCTAGCTTCCCAGAGAATCCTAGGATAAATCCCATCTGGCCCAGGGGACTTATCCATTTTCACACTTTCCAAAATTGATAACACCTCCTCCTTGTGAACCTCAATCCCATTAAGCCTAGTAGCCTGAGTCTCAGTATTCTCCTCGACAACATTTTCTTTCTCTACTGTAAATACTGACGCAAAATATTAATTTAATGCTTCCCCTATCTCCTCTGATTCCACACACAACTTCCCACTACTATCCTTGATTGGCCCTAATCTAACTCTAGTCATTCTTTTATTCCTGATATACCTATAGAAAGCCTTAGGGTTTTCCCTGATCCTATCCGCCAATGACTTCTCGTGTCCTCTCCTTGCTCTTCTTAGCTCTCCCTTTAGATCCTTCCTGGCTAGCTTGTAACTCTCAAGCGCCCTAATTGAGCCTTCACGTCTCATCCTAACATAAGCCTTCTTCTTCCTCTTGACAAGCGCTTCAACTTTTTTAGTAAACCACAGCTCCCTCGCTCGACGACTTCCTCCCTGCCTCACAGGTACATACTTATCAAGGACACGCAGTAGCTGCTCCTTGAATAAGCTCCACATTTCGATTGTTCCCATCCCCTGCAGTTTCCTTCCCCATCCTACGCATCCTAAATCTTGCCTAATCGCATCATAATTTCCTTTCCCCCAGCTATAATTTTTGCCCTGCGGTATATACCTGTCCCTGCCCATCGCTAAGGTAAACCTAACCGAATTGTGATCACTATCACCAAAGTGCTCACCTACATCTAAATCTAACACCTGGCCGGGTTCATTACCCAGTACCAAATCCAATGTGGCATCGCCCCTGGTTGGCCTGTCTACATACTGTGTCAGAAAACCCTCCTGCACACACTGGACAAAAACTGACCCATCTAAAGTACTCGAACTATAGTATTTCCAGTCGATATTTGGAAAGTTAAAGTCCCCCATAACAACTACCCTGTTACTCTCGCCCCTGTCGAGAATCATCTTCGCTATCCTTTCCTCTACATCTCTGGAACTATTTGGAGGTCTATGAAAGACTCCCAACAGGGTGACCTCACCTCTCCTGTTTCTAACCTCGGCCCATACTACCTCAGTCGACGAGTCCTCAAACGTCCTTTCTGTCGCTGTAATACTCTCCTTGATTAACAATGCCACACCACCCCCCCCCCCTCTTTTACCATCTTCTCTGTTCTTACTGAAACAGCTAAATCCCGGAACCTGCAACATCCATTCCTGCCCCTGCTCTACCCATGTCTCCGAAATGGCCACTACATCGAGATCCCAGGTACCAACCCATGCTGCAAGCTCACCCACCTTATTCCGGATGCTCCTGGCGTTGAAGTAGACACACTTTAAACCAGGTTCTTGCTTGCCAGTGCCCTCTTGCGTCCTTGTAACCTTATCCCTGACCTCACTACTCTCAACATCCTGTACACTGGCACTTCAATTTAGGTTCCCATTCCCCTGCTGAATTAGTTTAAACCCCCCCGAAGAGCACTAGCAAATCTCCCCCCCAGGATATTGGTACCCCTCTGGTTCAGGTGAAGACCATCCTGTTTGTAGAGGTCCCACCTACCCCAGAAAGAGCCCCAATTATCCAGGAAACCAAAACCCTCCCTCCTGCACCATCCCTGCAGCCACGTGTTCAACTCCCCTCACTCCCTATTCCTCGCTTCGCTATCACGTGGCACGGGCAACAACCCAGAGATAACAACTCTGTTTGTTCTCGCTCTAAGCTTCCACCCTAGCTCTCTGAATTTCTGTCTTAAATCCCCATCTCTCTTCCTACCTATGTTGTTGGTGCCTATGTGGACCACGGCTTGGGGCTGCTCCCCCTCCCCCCTAAGGATCCCAAAAACACGATCCGAGACATCAGGAACCCTGGCACCTGGGAGGCAACATACCAACCGTGAGTCTCTCTCGTTCCCACAGAACCTCCTATCTGTTCCCCTAACTATGGAGTCCCCGATGACTAATGCTCTGCTCCTCTTCCCCCTTCCCTTCTGAGCAACAGGGACAGACTCTGTGCCAGATACCTGTACCCCATAGCTTACCCCTGGTAAGTCGTCCCCCGCAACAGTATCCAAAACGGTATACCTGTTGTTGAGGGAAACGGCCACAGGGGATCCCTGCACTGCCTGCTGGTTCCCTCTCCTTCCCCTGACGGTAACCCATCTACCTACTTCTTTTACCTGAGGTGTGACTACCTCCCCATAACTCCTCTCAATAACCCCCTCCGCCTCCCAAATGATCCGAAGTTCATCCAGCTCCAGCTCCAGTTCCCTAACGCGGTTCTTGAGGAGCTGGAGTTGGGTGCCCGGGCTTTAATTGTCCCGAGGCAGGACTTCCACCCACTTGCCGGCCAATCAGCGGGCCAGCAGCTCTTAGTCCCAGCAGCGCTACCAGGAGCAGTGGCTTACCAGAGGCTGGGACTGCAGCCCAGCCGACCATGTGGATCCACGAGTGAAGGTAAATTGGGCATGCCTCACCAGGCAGATCGGTCCTTCGCTGGTCGTTTGGGGGGTTGGAGGGGGCGTCTTGGGTCCCGGGGGTGTGTAGGGAGGCGGGGGCAGCCCTCAAACAGGCACCCAGTGCCTGACTGCCATGACCCCCTCCCCCTCAGGGGTGCGGAAAGGCCGGCAGCTATCACTGGGCGGCCTTTCACGTCCCCAGCACACCCGCTTGCCATGGGTAAAATACCATGGAGGCGGGCGCGGGCCCTTGAGTGGACATTAAGTGGCCACATAAGGGCCTTGATTGGCCTTGGGCGGGCGGGCCGTTTCCCCCCTCCCCCTCCCCCGCCCAACTGCCGTAAAGTCAACCAGAGGCGGGAGCAGGGCAGGTAGGCCTCCCGGAGCCTCCCGCTCAATTTTACGCCGCCCCCACGCCACCAACCGACCTGCTGGGGCGATGTAAAATTCAGCTCACTATGTCTGGACATGTGACCTATCCAAGAAGGTTTTGCTTTCACTTTGGACCTTATAAAAAGCCAGTGAATTGGACAGAGTGGGCATTTGAAATTTGGTTTTTGACCTGCCTGAAGATCGGAGAGGAAGACCCAGACTCTCGCCTGCAACTCTTGAGAAGAAACCCTGTATTTCAAAGGTGGCAGATTCCTATTGCCTCCCATCTCCGAAGAATCCCTGCATCAAGTGGTTCCTGTTGCCTCCTATGTTTTAAGAAATCCTGAAATCTGAAGAAATCTTCTACTGCTGTCCTGCTGTTGTAAGACCTAAGAGTGCTGCACCCCTGATGAAAGACCTATATGAAACCTGCTGCAGTTGAATTGCCTTGAACGCCTATTCATCACAGACTGTTCATCAACCTCGCCTGGAGTGGCTTCGAGTGGCATCCAACTATTCGACTCTGGGACACCTCACCAAACCAAAGAACTCCAACCAGAACGTGATAAACTAAGTTATTTTATTATTCTTCCTAGTCCCATAAAACAGCTGTAAACCAAAATCCTTTGTCCCCAGTTAACTGTTATTTTTCTTATGTATGTGTGTGTGCTTGAAGACTAGGGAAATAAGGAGCTTTTCGTATATAGGTTTATCTCACTATTATAAAAACAAGTCTTAACCAATAAATAGTTATTTTGTTGTTGATTAAAGAAACCTGGTTGGTGTGCTTTATTCTGGGGGACAAATAGAGTATGTAATTGACTGTTTTTCGGTAAGTGGGAAAATTTATTGATATGCTGTGACCTGTGGAGAAGTTGGACTGAATTAACAGTGCACTCCTCCCGCCTTAGTCATAACACTTCTTAGAGAAGGGGAGACCTAATAGAGGGATTCAAAATTATGAAGGGTTTTTATAAGGCAGGGAAGGAGAAGCTGCTTTTCTTGCAAATGAGTCAGTAAAAAGAAAAGCAAGACTTGCACTTATATAGCACCTATCACAACCATCAGATGACCCAAAGCACTTTACAGCCTATGAAGTACTTTTGAAATATAATCACTGTTATAATGTATGAAATTCAGCAGCCGATTTGCACATAGCAATCTCCCACAAACAGCCATGGGATAATGACCAGATAATTTGTTTTTGTGATGTTGATTGAGGGATAAATATTGGTCAGGACACCAGGGAGAACTCCCCTGCTCTTCAAGATAGTGCAATGGGATCTTTTGCATTCACCTGAGAGAGCAGGCAGTGACCTCAGTTTAACATCTTATCTGAACAAAAGAACCTCCAACATTCCCTCAGTAATGTACTGCAGCATCAGCCTTATTGTTCATACTTCATACCTGGAGTGAGATTTGAACCCACACTTTAAAGGTCTAGAGGGGAGACTGCTACCAACTGATCCATGGGTGACACTAGCAATAGCTAGCTGACAGTAACCAAAGGTAATTGATCTAAAATAATTGGCAAAGGAACTAAAGGGAAAATGAGATGAAATTTCCTCAGAGAGTATGATGATCTGGAACGCACTACTTGAAAAGGGTGGTGGAATTAGATTCTATAGGATCTTTCAAAAGGCAATTAGACATGCACTTGAAGAGGACTAATTTGCAGGGTTATGGGGAAGGAGCTTGGATGTGGGATAAAATTGGACAGCTCTTTTAAAGAACCAACACAGGCATTGCAGGCTGAATGGCCTCCTTCTTGCTGTAAGCTTCTTTGAATTGGATAGCTCTTTCAAAGAGCCAGCACAGATGTGATGGACTGAATAGCCTCCATCTGCACTATCATTCTATGATCTGGCCACAGAATATTTTGGAGTGAAGTTCCTGTTTATTGGGAGATGTAGAAGTTAGTCACTGTATACTAATACAAAGTGTCTGTTTATTCAGGAAGATGAGCATTTCTACTACATTCATTCAGCTGGCTAAAAGTTACTCAATGTGCAACTTTGTGGAGTAGCTTTTTATTCAGGAGGGTAAGGATCAAACACTGTAATTGTATGGAGTTGTTTTTACTCAACAGGGTTAGGGTTGTTCTCTATTTAAATATGTGGAGGACTGATTATTCCACAGGCTAAAGATCATTCACTTGGTAAACCATATGGAGTTGCTATTCATTCATTGTGTAACAGTGCGACATGTACTCAGCAGGGTAAGGAGTGATCACTGTGCAACCATATGGCGCTGCGTTATTCAGCAGGGTAACTGGCTGTGTCACTGCATGGAGCAGGCATTCATTTAGCAGTGCATGGGTTAAGGAGGAACCTGTAGTGTACTTTCTACAAACAAAACAGACTTGCTAGAGACACAGAGCTGATGTTAGCTACCACATTGAATCCTCGTCTGGAACCAAACAATCCTCCTGGCACCGACTGGCCTTCAGCCCGTGAACAGCCAACATATAATACTAAGGCTGAATTCATATTAGTGTCAGTAAGGGGAGTAAATAACGTTCATTGCAGATAATGAGTCTTTGGAATGATACGTTTCTCATTCCAAGCATCTGGAGCACAAAGATTACAATGGTTTGATGCATTATTCATGGACAACATTTGAATATCTGACAATTAATTGACAAATAATTATTGCAGTCTATTTTACTCACCAAGCCACTTGCTATTTTGAGAGCTTTGAATTACAATTAGTGCGGGAGGGGGAGGTGGGGCAGAGGGAGGGAGCGGGGGGATTTCTGAAATATGGCTTTGTTTTGCTTGTGATCCATTTCATAAAGAAGAGACTAAAAATGAATAGAGGACATTTGTAATAAGAAAACCAGGAAAAGTTAATGTTCTGGCTGATGTTACATTTTAGTGAAGCGGAAGATTATTTTCTACTTCTTCCTGGTCTTCAAGTAGCATTGATGTCACCCAAAGCCAATAGAGCTGTGAGATAATTTGGCAGCTGTCAACCTTGTCAGTGGTTGTGTTCAAGGCCAACATCAGACGCTTCATTGCAAAAATCTAGGCTGATGTTCCCAGTGCAGAAGTGAGGGAGTGCTGGGTGGCAGAGGCTTTAAAAAATGGAGACCAGTTACAGATATCTGTAATCAACAAGGAATTCTTGACAAACTACAAATTGTTACAGACAAGTGGTAAGTGATGTGGGTGGCTTCCACTTTTCACCTCCTAACTGACTGCAATCGTATTTTTTTTTAAATGGTGTTTTATTCCCTGAGCATCTTTAGGGTCAAATAACCAGACAAATTATGTTTTTAAACCTATGAGGAAACCTAAGAAGATAACTATTTATTTTAAACAATTTCAGGAACAATCGCAACCTTCACCCACTCACACATTCACACACACATGCATACACACAAGAATAGATAAAGAGAAAAGGGTAGGATGCAATTTAAAATTCAAGGTGATATAAGATTTCATGATTTACAGAATACTGTTGAATCTTCTTGGGAGGAAACATCTTTAAAAGGTGCAGGCCTGGATGCTTTCAGTCTTGAACTTGCTGAGGTGTTGTAGAGTACTCGTGGTTAAAACTTGGTGGTGTGAATTTGTTTTACCTTCACAGATGGAGAGTCTCAAAGTCACATTGTAATTTCTCCACTGTAGTGGTTGTTCAGTTCTTGTTCAGCAGGGTTCTTCTGTTCGCCTGATCTCTCTCTCAGCCTCAAGCTGGAAACTGGATTTCTGTGCTCCTGACTTAATCTCTCTCCTCTCTCCAGAGGGTTACCTTTTTAAGGTAAAAAATCCATCACATTTAAGTCTGTCAGGTGTCATCGGACCCTCTCCCCTGGTGTGACCACACAATGGACCAGGATATAGAAACCATGGCTATCTATTGATATCTGAGTGGGGACCATTCTGTTATAATGGTGCTACTTTACGCCTATTCATTTTGGTTTGGGCTGTGAGTCAGTCTGTCTCCAGGACCTTTTGTTAGCTCATTCATGTAGATAGGAGTCATCAATATGCAATAGTGCTCCTTTCAATTTCAATAGATTCTTCCCAGAACTATTTCAGACTAGGTTAATGAGTTTCATCCTCAACCGATAGATATGTGTATTTCCAGTACAGGTGGGGTCACGTTTGTGCTACAAGTGTCCATGTACATGCGGTTCAGTTTAACAGTTGACTTTATATTTTCATAATTCCTCCAATTCATTGTTTATTTCATCATAGATTCTTCTGAGCATGACAAAGTATATGAAGGAATTCTTGGCCTTATTTTTAAGAAACCTCACCATTTTGCGATGCTGCGATGGGCCCTGTCTTTACAATCTGTCATTAGTCCAGGATATGACATCTTGTCACTGGGCACCTTATCTATTGGAGAAATTACTTATTCCTTCTCATATTTCATTCTTGATGGCACCGCTAGCATGCGCGCTAGTTGAGACAAGACAAAGAGGCCTTCTTGATTTAGTAATTAGTGATGACATTTATAGATAGGACAAGGCATAAAAATAGCAGTTTCTAATATAGAAACATTGCAGGATAAATATATTCATATTACAACAGTGAATTTTCCAAAGCTTTAATCTCAACTTCTCTGAATATTAATGACCGTGATTTTTATTATTGAGAATGTTAATGTGAAGGTCAAGGCCCATACAATGGGCATCCATTGAAATTGAAAATAGAGAGGATAAGATAAATCTTGTGGTTAGGTGACATCAAGCTTAGGCTTTTAATGCAGGGAAAGTGAAGGTTGAGAGAGTGAAAGAATTCCACAACTTTTCCACCCAGGAGAAGAACGACTTTGAGTAGGAAACAGTGTAATAAGTATTGATTACAACATAGTCAGAGGGCAAGGGAAGAGGAAGAAGTGGCTGTGATGGTCTATTTGGTGATTTGGAAGAACAGGAGGACAAATTGAGATGAACAATTATGACAGTGGTCCTAATTATACAGAGGATGACTAACAACGTAGTAATGAAGAGCAGTTGGAGGCTGAGGTAAAAGCAACAAGATTTGATAAGCCTAAAGCTTTTGTTTTTTGTGTGAAGCATCTTTAGTTGATGATTTACGAGAATACGGAGGCAACATTACCATTTGTTTGATGATGCTGCAAGTCTGAGGGCTGTCACGCTGGATTCAATTTAAGCTGTAATGTGGTGGTGGTGGCAGCAAAAAACTTATCAGGAGAGGATGGAAGATCTTGTGTACATGGAGGAGGGAGAATTTCAGAAGAGAAGAACCAAAATAAGGGATATAATTATTTCACAAGATTGGCATGTAGACCAATATAATTTGCACAATAAACGCAATTGCATTTATATAGTGTCTTTCACAACCTCAGGACATATAAACACTTTACTGAAGTGTACTCAAATGATATAATTTTGAAGTGTAGACACTGTTGTAATGTAGACATGCAAATAAGCATAAGGTCCAACAACAAGCAAGATAATGGCCAGATAATCTGTTTTACTGATAATGGTATGGGGTAAATATTGGCCAGAACACAAGGGAAAACTCCCCTGCTCATCCTTGAATACTCCCATCGGATCTTTTACATCCACCTGAGAGGGCAGATGGGGCCTCAGTTTGACATTCCATCCGGAAGATGCCAACCAACAATGCAGTGCTCCCTCGGTCCTGTAGTGGGAGCGTCAGACTGGATTATGCACTCAAGTCTCTGCATTGTAGCTCGAACCCACAACCTTCTGACTCAAGAGGAGAGAGTACTATCCAATGAGCCAAGGCTGACACCTTAACAAAAGATAATCCCAATTCTCCCCTCTTTAGGATTTCCCTATCTGATTGCTCAGACTCTTGAATGTGTTCACTAGTAGCTATACAAGACTGATCAAGCTGGCATTACCTTTTGAATTCGTTTCTCTCTTCAAAAAAGATCTCACATTTCTGCTCAGCTGACAACATGGATGAGTCAGCCATGGCTCAGTGGGTAGAATTCTGGCCAGAGTCAGAAGGTTGTGTATTCAAGTTCCACTGCAGATACTTGAGCACAAAATCCAGGCCAACACACCAATGCAGTACTGAGCAATACTGTACTGTCAGATGTGCATTCTACTCTCAAGTAAATAATTTCACAGCATTATATCGAAGAGCAAGGGAGCTCTCCCGGGTGTCCTGTCCAATATTTATCCCACGATCGGTATCAATAAAAAAAAATCTGCTCATTATCACATTGCTGTTTGTGGGAGCTTTCTGTGCACAAATTGGATGCCACATTTCCTAGATTACAACACATCAAAAGAGCTTCATTGGTTGTAAAGCATGTTGCGATGCCCTGAGGTTATGAAAAGTGTTATATAAATGTAAGTCTTCCTTTTATAGGGAAACAGTAGGTACCAATTCAGGTTTTGCTACACTCTGGAACACTGTGCCCTGGCGTCAATGCCCCTTCTCATTGAACTGCTCTGTAGTTGCTCTTGATAATCCTTAAGTGAGATGTTCCAAGTGACGCAGTCAGTGGACAATCCTGAAACAAATGTATGCTTCGTAGAAACTGAACAAAACAAGAGTAGTCCAGATTGATTGCAGTGTAAACTGCAATGGAGAACTAGTGTTCCCATGGTACAGTTTAGATGGCTGAATGCCTTTCTTTTCCAATACCTCTGTCTCTGTGGGGCATTCAGAGATGAAAAGCAATGCAGGCAATTGAATTCACGACATGGAGTCTCACAGGGATCCCTAAAGAGCTGTACAAACATATGAAACCTCTTCAGTCATTTTTCACAACATGGCTGTAACTCTGGCTGGTTCTACTCTGCCACTGTAACTCCAATAGATTCCATACTCACACCCATAAGTGGGTTATGGTCCCCTTGTTCTGGACTCTCTCCCAACAGAGGAAACAGTTTCTCTCTTGACCTACCCTGTCAACTTCTGTCATCATCATAAAAAGTTCAATTAAACCTTTCCTTAATCTTCAACAATCAAGGGAATACAAGCCAAGTCTATCCCATAATTTAACATTTTTAGATCCAGTATAAAGCACGTGAATCTACCCTGCCATCTGCCCTCAAAGCCAATACAGCCTCCCCCATCTATCCTGACACTAGGAAACGCTGGGACACCCTACTCAACAGCATTGAGGGAGTATCTTCACCGCACCATTCAAGAAACAAGCCCAGCTCCAACTTCTCAAAGGCAAGTGGAGCTGAACACTAAAGATCAGCCTTGCCAGCAACACCCACATCCTGAGAATAAATATTTTAAAGACAGAGAAAAGTTGAAAACAAAATAAAACCTTTTTTCTCTAATGGAGCCATTCAGCTTGAATGACTGCAATTTGATAAACTAGGACATATCGCTCTAACTCCCACCTCACAGCCACCTTGGCATGACATATAGATTTCCTCAACAGAAGGCCACCATAAAACTTGTGAAACAAGCATGTCTGTGGCCATCTGGACAATAAAACCCGAGGAACATGCATGCCTCAAGCCATCTGGTGCAGTGAGAATTGATCATAAGCTTGTGGCCAGGCTAAATACCTTAGTAACTGTTGAGCCTTCCAACAAAGGTTCCGATCATAATAATGAAGACAGAAGCTGTTATCTAAAGCTGCAGCAATTTATTCCACCAAAAGCACATTGCTTTTTCTTTCTGATTTTTCTTACCTGCTCTCTGAAAGTCACTGGCTCAGAGTCATACAGCACAGGCTGCTATTTGTCCCATCAACCATGCGTCAGCTCTTTGAAACAGCTGTTCAATTGGTTCCACTACCCTGCTCTTTCCCCATAGTCCTGCAAATATTTCCTTTATGAAGTATTTATTGAACTCACTTTTGAAGGTCTCTATTGGACCTGCTTCCCCCAACATTTCAAGTATTTCAGATCATCACAACTCTGCATAAAAACAATTCTCCTCATCTCCCCTCTGGTTTTGTTGCCAATTATCTTTAATTTAAGTCCTCGTTACCAACCCTCCTCCAGTGGAAATAGTTTCATATTTACTCTATCGACGCCTCTCCTCATTTAATCTCCTTTTAACCTTCTCTGCACTAAAGAGAATAATCAAGTGTCTCTAGTCTTTCTTAACTATTGTGGCCAGAATTGGGCACAATATACTAACCAAGGTCTAACCAGTGTTTTGAACCCTTCAATTAAATGCAACTGGTGTGAGGGTATCAACAAACATTACTGAGAAATGTTGAAATTTTACATTAAAGTGATGTATATGGATAATTCTATCTTTTTATATTTGATGATATTTTTACCCCAAAAGTCAAAATCAAAGTGACATTTGGATTTTCAATAGACCAACATCATTAGCCAAAAGCGTCACCTCTCTCCCATCTAGGGTCACCTCTCTCCCATCCGACCATCCCACTTTAGACAAGACACTGTACCTATTCCAACTCCCCACCCTCTCTCTCTCTCTCTCACACACACACACACACACACAGCACCCCATGCAACTCCCCACCGTTTCACACCCAATGTACCCCCATCCAACCCCTAACCCTTTCATGTACACAGTACCCCATCCAACTCCCTACCCATCTTCTAGACTGGTACTGCTTTATGAGCTGAATTGCCTCCTTTTGAAGGCTTATCTTTATTAACTGAATTGTTCTTCGAAAGAGCCGGTACAGATTTGATGGGCTGAATGGCCTCCTTCTGTGCTCTACATTTCTATAATCTCTGCTGAATAATTCTCTAACTAATGATTAGTCTGGTCAGATTAGTAAGTTTGCGGACGACACAAAGGTTGGTGGAGTTGCGGATAGTGATGAGGATTGTCAGAGGATACAGCAGGATATAGATCGGTTGGAGACTTGGGCGGAGAAATGGCAGATGGAGTTTAATCCGGACAAATGTGAGACAATGCATTTTGGAAGGTCTAATGCAGGTGGGAAGTATACAGTAAATGGCAGAACCCTTAGGAGTATTGACAGGCAGAGAGATCTGGGCGTACAGGTCCACAGGTCACTGAAAGTGGCAACGTAGGTGGATAAGGTAGTCAAGAAGGCATACGGCATGCTTGCCTTCATCGGTCGGGGCATAGAGTATAAAAATTGGCAATTCATGCTGCAGCTGTACAGAACCTTAGTTAGGCCACACTTAGAATATTGCGTGCAATTCTGGTCGCCACACTACCAGAAGGACGTGGAGGCTTTGGAGAGGGTACAGAGGAGGTTTACCAGGATGTTGCCTGGTCTGGAGGGCATTAGCTATGAGGAGAGGTTGGATAAGCTCGGAATGTTTTCACTGGAACGACGGAGGTGGAGGGGCGACATGATAGAGGTTTACAAAGTTATGAGCGGCATGGACAGAGTGGATAGTCAGAAGTTTTTTCCCAGGGTGGAAGAGTCAGTTACTAGGGGACATAGGTTTAAGGTGCAAGGGGCAAAGTTTAGAGGGGATGTGCGAGGCAAGTTCTTTACACAGAGGGTGGTGAGTGCCTGGAACTTGCTGCCAGGGGAGGTGGTGGAAGCAGGTACAATAGCGACGTTTAAGAGGCATCTTGACAAATACATGAATAGGATGGGAATAGAGGGATACAGTCCCCAGAAGTGCAGAAGGTTTTAGTTTAGGCAGGTATCAAGATCGGCGCAGGCTTGGAGGGCCGAATGGCCTGTTCCTGTGCTGTACTGTTCTTTGTTCTTTAATAAGTGGTGTGTGATTTGGTAAGATAATAAATCCTGGCCTACAGTGAAATTACACGAAACAATCCACATCTTTATATGAAACTAAACTCAGGTAAACTCAGTCTGAGGAAAATAAATTGCTGTTTCCTTTCCTAGAGTGTTGTTGATGCACTAATGTAAGCGGCATCTCATATTGTTTAAACATTTCTAATATTGAAAGATTTGGGAAGATTGGTGATTTATCAGAATATTTATCAGAATGAAAACAGTACTCCAAGGTTTAACTTATGAGGAGAGATTACACAAACTAAGGTTGTAACCTCTGGAATTTAGAGGGTTAAGGGGCGATTTGAGTGAAGTTTGAGATATTAAAGGGAACTGATATATTTTCTATTTAACCTGTCCTACTGCTTGGTCAGTCCAGGATTAGGGAACAAGCTGAAAAATTAGAGTCAGTCCTCTCAGAAGTGAAATTAGGAAACACTTCTACACGCAAAGGTGGTCGAAGTTTGGAACTCACTTTGACAAAAGGCAATTAATGCTCGATCAACTGTTAATTTTAAATCTGTGATTGATAGATTTTTGTTATATAAAGATATTTAGGGATATGGAGCGAAGTATATCGAGTTAGGTCACAGATCACCATGACCTCATTGAATGGCGGAATGGGTTTGAAGGTATAAATGGCCTCCTCATATTCCTATGTTCCTATCACTGTCTATGTGCACTCAACTCATTTGAGTTCTCACAGTCTCAGGATACGGGGTATGCCATTTTGAACAGAGATGAGGAGAAATTTCTTCACTCAGAGGGTGGTGAACATGTGGAATTCTCTACTGCAGAAGGCAGTGGAGGCCAAGTCATTAAATATATTGAAGAAGGAGATAGATATATTTCTTAATGCCAAAGGGATCAAGGGATATGGGGAGAAAGCGGGAACAGGGTACTGAATTAGATGATCAGCCATGATCTTTTTTGAATGCCAGAGCAGGCCCAAAGGGCCGAATGGCCTACTCCTGTTTCTGTTTTCTATGTTTCTTTGTTTCTATTTTGAAAGGCAATGAAGGAGAGTGTGACAGAAAAATGACTGTCCCCCCACAGTGAACAGTTTTGTAGCCCACACATCACAACGCTGGACTCAATTGTCACTGGCTAGAAATTGATGCCACTTTAACATACTTCAATGCTGGCAACTATGAGTTATACATCAAGAAAGGCTTGCATTTATATAGCACTTCTCACATCAGGACATCTCGAAGTACCTTACAGCCAATGAAGCACGTTTCAAAGTGTAATCACTATTAAAATGTAGGAAACGCGGCAGCTAGTTTGTTCACAGCAAGCTCCCACAAACAGGAATGAGCTAATGATATTGGTTGAGAGATAAATATAGGCCAGGAATAATGCCCCTGCTCTTTTCAAAATAGCACCAAGGAACCTTCAACACCTACCTGAGGGGGAAAGACTGGACCTCCGTTTAACCCCTCAGCTGAAAGACAGCACATCCAAAAGGGCAGTACTCCTGCACATAGTGTCAGCCCAGATTTCTAGGCTCAGCTTCTGCAGTGGGACTTGAATCCCCAACCTTCAAACTCAGAGGCAAGATGCTATTCACTGAGCCACAGCTGAGATGTACTCAAGCACTCATACCATTTGAATGTGCTGCTACAGACAGGAGTATGGAGGGTTAATAGACAAGGGGAAAAAAATCCCCAAGAGCTTTTGTAATTCCCGGTTATCCCTTGCCTAGAGTGGAACCAACAGCAATTTCCAGGGTAATATTACAATAATACCAACAATACTTATAAACCTTTCCTTTCCTTGGATGGCCAAGTATGACATAGCTTTACTGTAAAGATAATCCTTTTGGCTGTACATTCCATGATAAAATCACCATTAAAAATATTAAATAAATACTTACTGGATTGAGCAGATTTGTGGGAATTAGGAGGAGCGCACTGTTCAGCAAAAAGATCCATGAAGATTCAGACCGATTCTTTTTACAAGACAGTGAATGCATCCCTGGAACTATAGCGGCTCCTGAGTAAATGTAGATTTCTCTTGATTTTCATTGAACTTTTTAAATCAATGTATTTTATAGCATCAAATTGGTTCAAATCACATTGGGGAAGATAAGGAAAGTATTAACAAGTTTGTTCGTTATCCCTATTTAGTAGCTTTAACAAAAAGTGTAAAACTATATATAGATTTTTAATACAAACTGTTAATTTGTTTATTACTGATGTCACACACATGAAAATTGGGTCCAAGACTAGTATTTTAAACTTAAATAAGGGCAATTATGAGGGCATGAAAGCAGAGCTAGCTAAAGTGAACTGGCAAATCAGGTTAAAGGCTGGGTCAATGGAGATGCAGTGGCAGACATTTAAGGGGATATTTCAGAATACACAGAATAGATACATTTCAACGAGAAAGAAAAATTCCAAGGGTGGGACCTGCTGTCCGTGGTTAACTAAAACAGTTAAAGATAGTATCAAAACTTAAAGAAAAAGCCTATAATTGCACAATGATGGGAGGCAGGTCAGAAGATTGGACAGAATATAAAAAACAGCAAAGAATGACTAAAAGATTGATAAGGATGTTAAAATTAGAGTATGAGAGAAAGCTAGCTAGAAATATAAAGACAAATGATAAGAGTTTCTATAGATATTTAAAAAAGAAAATAGTCAGCAAAGTGAGCGTTGGTCCTATAAGAAGTGAGTCTGGGGAATTAATACTGGATAATGAGGAGATGGCAGAAGAATTGAACAGATATTTTGCATGAGTCTTCACTATTGAGGATACAAGTAACATCCCAGTATTAGCTGTAATTCAAGAAATGGAAGGGAGGGAGGAACTCAATAAAATTACAATCACCAGGGAAGTGGTATTGAACAAATTGTTGGAGCTGTGGGATGACAAGTCCCTGTATCTTGATGGACTTCATCCTAGGGTGCTAAAAGAAGTGGCTAGTGAGATAACTGATGCGTTAGTTTTAATTTTCCAAAATTCCCTAGCTTCGGGGAAGGTTCTGTTAGATTGGAAAATAGTGAATGTAACTCCTTTATTCAAAAAGGGAGGGAGACAGAAAGTAGGAAACTACAGGCCAGTTAGCTTAACATCTGTCTGAGGGAAAATGTTAGAAGCTATTATTAAAGATGTTATAGCAAGGCATTTAGAAAAATTCAAGGTAATCAGACAGAGTCAACATGGTTTTGTGAAAGGGAAATCATGTTTAACCAATTTATTGGAGTTCTTTGAGGGAGTTACATGTGCTGTGGATAAAGGGGAACCGGTGGATGTATTGTACTTAGATTTCCAGAAGGCATTTGATGAAAGTGCCACATCAAAGCTTATTGCAGAAAAGAAAAGCTCATGGTGTAGGGGGTAACATATTGGCATGGATAGAAGATTGATTAACTAACAGGAAATGGAGAGTAGGCATAAATGGGTCATTTTCTGGTTGGCAAGATGTAACAAGTGGTGTGCCACAGAGATCTGTGCTGGGGCATCAACTTTTTACAATTTATATAAATGACTTAGATGAAGGGACCGAAGGTATGGTTGCTACATCTGCTGATGACACAAAGATAGATAGGAAAGTAACTTATGAAGAGGACATAAGGAGGCTACAAAGGGATATAGATAGTTTAAGTGAATGGGCAAAGACCTGGCAAATGGAGTATAATGTGGAAAAGTGTAAATTGGCCAGTTTGGCAGGAAAAATAAAAAAGCATATTATCTAAATGGTGAGAGATTGCAGAGCTCTGAGATTGCAGAGGGATCTGGATGTCCTAGTGCATGTATGGCAAAAGGTTAGTATGCAGGTACAGCGTGTAATTAGGAAAGCTAATAGAATGTTGTTGTTTATCGTGAGGGGAATTGAATACAAAAAGTAGGGAGGTTATGCTTCAGTTATACAGGACATTGGTGAGACCACATCTGGAGTACAGTGTACAGTACTGGTCTCCTTATTTAAGGAAGGATGTAAATGCATTGGAGACAGTACAGAGAAGGTTTACTCGACTAATACCTGGAATGGGCGGGCTGTCTTATGAGGAAAGGTTGGACAGGCTCGGCTTATAACCGCTGGAATTTAGAAGAGTAAGAAGCAACTTGATTGAAACATATAAGATCCTGAGGGGTCTTGACAGGGTTGATGTGGAAAGGACGTTTCCCCTTGTGGGAGAATCTAGAACTAGGGGTCACTGTTTAAATTAAGGGGTCGCCCATTTAAGACAGCGATGAAGAGAAATTTTTTTCTCTCAGAGGGTTGTGAGTCTTTGGAATTCTCTTCCTCAAAAGGCAGTGGAAGCAGAGATTTTGAATATTTTTAAGGCAGAGGTAGATAGATTCCTGATAAGCAAGGGGGTGAAAGGTTATCGGGGGTAGGTGAAAATGTGGAGTAATCAGTTCAGCCATGAATTGAATGGCAGAGTAGGCTCGAGGGGCCGAATGGCCCACTCCTGCTCCTAATTCGTATGCTCATACATATATTCGTATTGCTCCTGAATCGGGTTATATCAAGAGGCCGATATATTACACACATTGAGGAACATTACAAGTGTTGAAGAGTTACCTCCTGCAGCCAGCAGAGAGTAACAGAGCATGGCTTAAGTAAATTAAATAAAGTTGTTCAGGACTGACCAAAGTACGATAACTCAAGCTTAGTTGTTCTGTCCAAGGAGTCCTGGTAGAAATTTGAGACAGATCCATTAGACCAGGAAGGTAACACTTGCCCTTTGACAGTCGAAGAACTTCTTCCATTTCACAGATTTAACCAGGCTGACTCATACATGATATTGTGGGACATCTGCAATCAATACTTGGATGTTAGCAGATGCCAAGTAATTGGTCACGATCTCCAGCTTATGACTCTGTTGCATTTGAAAAGTAATTTGGAATTGTTCACATTACAAAGAGCTCAGGCATCCGCAAAGTAATGAGACAAAGAGAGCATTGGGGATAATATTGAACGTCATCAGAACTTAGACTTCTTAACATAAAGAGAGAAAGACCTTCATTTATATAGCACTTTTCACAACCTCAGGGCATCTCAAAGCACTTTACAGCCAATGAAGTACTTTTGGGAGTGTAGTCACTGTTGCAATATAGGAAACACGGCAGCCAATTTGCACACAGCAAGATCCCACAAACAGCAATGTGATAATGGCCAGGAAATCTGCTTTTTAGTGATGTTAGATGAATATTGGCCTGGACACTGGGAGAACTCCCCTGTTCTCCAAAATAGTGCTATGGGCTCTTCGATGTTCACTGGAGAGGGTGGGAGGGCCTTTGGTCTAACATCACATACCAACAGTACAGCACTTCCTTAGTACTGCACCAGGAGCATCAGCCTGGACTTCATACTTAAGTCCCTGGGGTGGGACTTGACGCCACAACCTTCTAACGGAGAGTTAAGAGTGTTACCCGCTGAGCCACAGCTGCATCCCAGCAGCAAGCTAACAGCCATGCTGAATGATTCATGGATCCACAGTTAAGGCTACCAATGCCTCCAGTAAACTTTAACCCTAAATATGACTCAGTGTCACATTTTGTTTGATAATACCCTGTAAAGTACTTTGTGAGGCTTTATGATATTATTGGTATTATATAAATACAAGGTGACATTACTGTTGTCTGCAATGTTGTAAAATCTGTCGAGGGAGATGAACAGTAACAGACAAGGAGCAGTAGTTTAGAAAAGACACACAAAGGTGACTGAAAGCACGTTGAAGAGAATGGTTTTGAGGTTATTTTTAGTGCAGATAAGAGAAGCAGCAATTCTGTATTAATTGCTGGGAAAAAAGTGACATCGCTACAAATGCTTCAGCTTCCTTAATCTGCTCCAACTCATTAGGGAAGCAGAAACTGTGCCTCGGAAGACAAGTGATTTGTGTTTCTTTTCAAATTTCTCTCTTCTTTATAAGAGGAATTATAGAAAAGGTATGAAATATTCCTGGATATTGCAGTTAGAAAGTGAGCCTGGCAGTATGGGTCCATCAGTAAAGCCTTGTTACCCTGTTAATGATGTTAAACTGCGCTAAACATGGAAGATCAGTATGGAACTAAAAGGATTCCATCAACTTCCTCCCCTGCTCACTTGGGCCCTCAATTTAAAAGTTTTTCATTCTTCTTTCCAAAGAATCTGATTGGAAATTAGAACAAATCATTTTAGTCAAAAGAAGCCTTGTTTATTGGGTCTGTGCCTGATTCAGATCATTCTCCTAGCTTGTAAAACAGGAATTCAATATTACTATGTGGCATGTGTAGTTGTTACATTGAATTTACAGCACAGAAACAGGCCACTCCCCCCAACTAGTCCATGCTACCGTTTATGTCCCACACGAGCCACCTCCCACTTCTCTTCATCTCCCCCTTCTACTTGTTTCTCCCTCGTGTGCTTATCCAGCTTCCCCTTAAATGCATCTATGCATCAATTAATCCTAGTGGTAACGAGTTCCACATTCTACCCACTCTCTGGGTAAAGAAGTTTCCCCTGAATTCTCTATTGCATTTATTAATGACTATCTTATATTTATGACCCTTTAGTTTCCTATATTACAACAGTGACTACAATTCGAAAGTAGTTCATTGGCTGTAGAGTTCTTTGAGACATCCTGAGGTTGTGAAAGGTGCTATTTAAATACAAGTCTTTTAGTTTTGAGTTCTTCCACAAGTGCTAATATCTTTCCTGCATCTACCCTATCAAATCATTTCATAATCTTACAGACCTCTACTAGGTCACTTCTCAGCTGACCCTTTTCTGGAGAAAAGAGCTCCAGCCTGTAAAGCCTTTCCAGACAAGTATATCCTCTCAGTTTCTGAAGCAGTGGGCTGAATTTTAGATCCAGGATCCTGATCCCAACATTGAGCTGAATTCCCCGTTGGGAATCCTGAAGAGGGCATGGCAGGACCCTGGAGGAATTTTGAGGATGCCCCCTCTGCAAGCCCCATCTAATTAAGGGTGGCGGGTGGGCTTTGCAGCCAGGAGGGCCAATGAGGTCACTCGAGGTTCTGGGGGGCCTGCAATCCCACCAAGAGAGGTGGGTGCTGCCGCTGTTGGTGGGAGACCCCCCAAGAGCATCTCAATATGGAGGCACCCTCTGAAGACTTGTAAATGATTCATAACATAGTGTGGCCACAACTGTCAGGCCATCATTGCAGAGGGAGAGACCCTGCCGAGGATGGCCTGCGGCTGTGGCTGTGACCCTCACAATCCAGCGGATTCATGCTGGGCTGCTTTGCAGTTTGCGCCTGTTCCGCCACCCCGTCCGCCCACCCCCCCCCCTCCCCCCAACCCCTGGGGGGGCTCCACCATCTACAGGCTCCAGCCACATCAGTGGAGGTGGGTGTGGGGGTGGCCGTCCGCTATTGGAAAATCCAGACACTACGTGAAGAGTGCCCTTAATTGGCACTTTAAGTGGTTCCCCCACACCAATGTCCAAACCAGCCTCCACTTCAGGATGTAAAGTCAACCCAGTCCCCCCATTATTTCTTTTACATCATGATTTTATCTCACATCCTCGGCACCTTTCAGCCTCTCCCCCACCCCCCAACTTAGTGAGATAGTTTTTATTTGAGTTTCTGAGCCATTTTCCTCAATGTTGCAAAAATAAAAGGCAAATCAATATCAGCAAACAGTCCATATTCTCAGATTCCTTTTCATTAAATTGCAGGAAAGGCACAGCTTTGCAAAGTGTGATTTCTCCACAATTAATGGCCAATGATTAAATTGGCAGGAAACGCAGAGGTTTGAGGCTGGAGAGAGATTCTTCAGGCATCACTTGAAGCCAGTCTGCACCCTCTCCCTGGCAAACTCCCTCTGCCCACTTCAACTACTACCCCATCCATTGAAAGACAAACTACAATGGCAGCTGTCAGTGTTTATAATCTAACAAATTGGCCGTCACTGCCTGCCTTCCCCCCCCCCCACCCATACTGACAGTATTTTCATTTCGACAATATCTTGACCCAACAGTTGAATATGGCTTATGGTGAGTTTTACAGAAGCCCCACCGTCAGTCGAGGTCCCTGGCCATTACGCTCTGAGGGCAGCTGTAAAACCACATCAACAGGGACATTGAATTGCAGTTTCCAAGAATGAGACTTTGTTAGTGGCTCATTAGCCATGTAGGAAAATGGATGCTCATCAGTTGGAGACTAATGAACGGTTGGATTTTCTGTTAGAGTTCTTGGATGAGATTTGCCAGAAAGGCGATCTATTAAATGCCTATGAGACATGGTCAGACTTTGGTAATTTCGGAAAACAGATTCAATGGAGGAATATACCTGGATTTTAAGACTATATAGAAGATTGAGGAAACTCAATTTGGTGATTCCTGGTTCAGTGCTAGCATTTAAATTGCTAGATTGTGTTAGGGTGTCACAGATGGGCTCTTAGCTCTGGTTCTCGGAAAAAGGTACTTGTTGGATCAGATGACGGCTGCCTTAAAAAATTTCTGGGAAAGTCATTTCCTGCAGCCTTAGCAGAACAAATGGGACATTCTGTGGTGACACTAAGAATGGAGGACTCAATGATTGCCAGATTTTCAAATGGTCCAGATACCAAATGCAGGAACCAGTACAATGGAAAAGTTAAAGACACAGGAATGAGGATGAAAGCACCTTTAGCAGGTTTGGCTATTAAAGACAGAACTGGAACAGCAATGATAGGTGAATGAATCCCAGGAATTCCCAAAGAACTGTTAATAGACACTTTAGGTGTGACTCGAAGTATCAATGTGGAATGACATGCTCAAAGCGGAGAGGCATGATCCTCAAAATGACATGACAGAATCAAGAGGCAGAAGAGGAAGGTCATGATGAATCTGAATTTTACGAGTCACATGGAGTTTTAGTCCTATGATGAATGAACCCACGACGAACACATTCAACCGTGCTGTATTCGATAGTGCTTGCACGTTGACTGTATGTGAAGCCGATTGGTTAAAATGTTATCTGGATTCACTCAGTGAATATCAACGCAAGGTTGAGGTGTATAAAAGTAGTTTAGTTTAGTTATACAGCACTGAAACAGGCCCTTCGGCCCACCGAGTCTGTGCCGACCAACAACCCTACTAACCCTACAGTAATCCCATATTCCCTACCACCTACCTACACTAGGGGCAATTTACAATGGCCAATTTACCTATCACCTGCAAGTCTTTGGCAGCGGGAGGAAACCAGAGCACCCGGCAAAAACCCACGCAGTCACAGGGAGAACTTGCAAACTCCGCACAGGCAGTACCCAGAATTGAACCCGGGTCTCTGGAGCTGTGAGGCTGCGGTGCTAACCACTGCACCACCGTGCCGCCCTGAGTACTACTTGCTTTAGGTTTGGTGATGACAACACATTGATGTCACTAAAGAGAGCTGTAATTCCATGTAAAATAGCTGGAGTAAGGCACTTTATGAGTACTGATAAAGTCTCTAGTGAGATACCTTTACTGTTAGGGAAGCCTTCAATAAAAGAGGCACAAATGAAACTTGATCTGGAGCATGCATGTTAATGCAATTGTTTTTGTAAAGTCGGTGGATTTGCAGTTTACCCAGTCAGGGCATTATTGTATCTCCCTTACAAAATCATATGTTTCTAGTTAGAGTGTTAGAGATGTATTAATGGCATCAGGTGATAAGAATCAGAGGGGGAAAAAAGCAAATTGCCTTAAAGTTACACACAGACAATTTTCTCACCCCTCTTGTCAAAGATTAAAAACCTTGCTAAAGGATGCATGCGTGATTGAAGAGTATACGTGGATAAAGATTAGTGAAAAGTGATATCTGTAAAAAGTACCGGAGAATGCCATCACGACCTATTATAAGTCTTCCATTGGCATGTGACTTCAATGAGGTAGTCACTATTCTACATTTTATAGACCTGGCAACAAGATTTAGTCTTTCTACAATCATACATAGCAGGGACAAAAGGGTGATTATAGATAAAATCATGGGGAAATGAATCGGGACCAGTCTTGGGGCGTCAGCAAAATTTGACTGATAATGGAGGGGAATTTGCCAATGACTAATTCAGAGACGTGTATGAAAACATGAGCATGTTGGTCGTGAATACCGCAGCTGTATGTCCTTTCAGCAATGGGCTCTGAAAGGATTCACACAGTGATTGATTAAATGCTCCATAAAATCTTAGCTGGCCAACCAATCTGCAAGTTGACTATTGCCCTGGCATGGGTGGTTCATGCAAAGAATTTGCTTCAGATGATTGGAGGGTAGCCTATCAATTGATCTATGGGCAAAATCCCAAATTGCCTTCAGTGCTGTGTGACAGTTATCCTCCTCTCAAAGGTACTACAATTGGTTCTTTTTTTCTCCCGCATATTTAAATGCTTTACATTCAGGGAGATGGGCTTTCAGCAAGGCTGAGGCCTGAGAAAATTTGGAGAGCTCTGAGGCATCATAAGGGTGTCTGTGACAGAATTTAATTCAGGAGATTTGGTGTATTATAAAAGAGAGGGTCATAGGGAATGGAAAGGCCCTGGTAATAGGTCATGATGGTAAGACAGTATTTATCAAACATGGAAATCAAATGGCTAAGGTTCATTCCTCCTGATTAATCTGGATTGATTACAAAATCTCAGAATCTGAGCAGCTGATAGAGGGGAAACAGGCACCTTGTACCTCAAATGTGTTTTGTGTTGAAGATCCTGTGGACAGAATACAGTAGATCAAGGGTTGGATAGTGGTAATGTGAGTGATCACGACACGCAGAACAGAGCTATCACATCCAAAGGCCAAATGCCCCGAGTAGATACTGGGGTGACGTATATTCCAGAGGAGTCTAGTGAATAGAGGGATGCACAGCAAAATCTATTGGTTGAATGTTCAGGATGTTGGCCAAGACATGAGGTCCATGGACTGGCAGAATGGGGAGAGTAAGAAGCGTAGTGCAAGTTTTAATAGTGGGTCTGGAAGTGACTCTTGCAAAAGGAAATGATCACATACTGGAGAGAGCCTCCAATAGCAAGAGAGGGAGATCTTACAGTATTAGTCATCCCAAAAGTGGAGACCATAGTTTGAACAGAGTACACAATGAAATGAAGGCTGAAGAACAATCTCAACAGAACTAGAAGCAGAAGTCCTCATGACTGTGAAGTTTTGGTGGCTGCCAATAAACTTGAGAATAAACTAATGAGAGGCAAAACAAGAGGAGTTAGAGATTTTGGTGTTTATTCTGAGGTACCAGATAAGGAACAGCCAGCCTTGTCACATAGATGGATTTATACTGAAAGTCCTTGCAGATGGGACTTAGAGGGCTAAAGCGAGGCTAGTTGCAAGAGGTTTTGAAGAGCACCTCTCCCATAGCTGGAAAAGTAATCTTGAAAATCTTTTTAACTCTTTTGGCCACATATTCATGGGAGCATAGATCAATCAATATAAAAGCCAGGCTTATGCAGAGTGATACTTTTCGGAAGTGCTTCCAAAACCACCTAAAGAGGCAGCAGATACAGAAGGAAAACAATGGAAACTAAACAAATGCATCAATGGCCTTAATGATGTTTCCGGGGGTGGTATTTCTCAAGTGAGATAAGTTTTGCTGAATATTAGTTCTGTTCAACTAAAAGCAGATCTCATAATATTTTATTGGTATCATAAAGGGAAATTTTCAGGCATCTTCATGATGCACATTGATTTCTTATGGGGTGGTATTGCAGACTTTGAGAAATGTTAAGATTAGAGTAGAATTTAAGATTGGGAGTCAGGCTTGTGGGGCTTAATATATTTAAAATATTTTGGTTTAGACATTGAGCAGAGTGGGTCTGGAATAACTTTAAACAATCCTGTTGAGAGAGTAGTACTCCCACCCTGGTTAATTTTGCTAGGTCATCACAGAAAGAGGATATTTAAAGAAGAGACAAAGCAATTGCAAAGCTTGATTGATCAATTAAACTGTGCACTCAGGCCAGACATTATGCTAGTTTTGATGTGTTGGAGTTAAGTACTTCGATGAAACACCCAAGTTTAGAATGTGTTTTAAGGGCAAATAAAACATTAAAAAAATTTAAATCTGGACAAATGTGCATAAGTTCCCATCCTTGGGTCACCCAAAGAATATGAAATCAGTCAGTTTTTTTTTAGCGATGCTTCACATGCTAATCTTGCTGATAGGTATTCAAGTGCAGCTGATTTCATAATATTTTTGGGTGACAATGGGAAGTATTCTATAGTTTGGGAAGCTAAGAAAATAAAAGGGTTGTTAAAAGTACTTTAGCTGCAGAAACGCTGGCTCTTGCGGAGGCAGTCGATATGGGGTTCTATTGGTCAAATATTTTAGATGAGATTCTGTACAAGAGGCATACTGAAGATAAGATGTTATGAATGTTACGTAAATAATCATTCCTTGAGGGATAATGTGCACTCTACAAAAAGTGTGGGTGGAAAAAGGCTACAAATTGACCCTGCTGGATTGAAAAATGCTAGAAAAAAAGGAAATCTCAAATTAAATGGGTACATGCAAGTCAACTATCTGATTCTTTGTACAAGCAATTCTTTTTGTAAAGCAAATTGTTAGGGGTCTGAGAGGAGGGGTGTCTCAATGTAATGCTTTGTACAGAATATGGAATCTATTTTGATTCGTTTTTGAAATTTTGTGCATGTAAAACTCAAGTTTTATTTAAAGAAAAAGGAAATCCGTTAATTGTGTTTAATCATAGGTAGGTGGAGGGTGTGAATTATGGTCTTTCTTAAGTATATATAGGAAACACTTACTGAAAATGGGTGAGTGAGGAGCATGTTTATAATTTTTACTTTGTAAAGTAAATG
The DNA here is from genome assembly GCF_036365525.1 of Heterodontus francisci. Classification (NCBI taxonomy): domain Eukaryota; kingdom Metazoa; phylum Chordata; class Chondrichthyes; order Heterodontiformes; family Heterodontidae; genus Heterodontus; species Heterodontus francisci. Next base: position 71,091,066 of record NC_090395.1, on the reverse strand, counting down.
CAAGACTGAGTAAAGATTGGTCCCAGCATAATCCTTCAACTAGCTTTCTGGAGTATAACAGACCAGAACTGAATGTACTATCCCACTAGGCCAGACCAGAATTTCTTACCTCACAAACAAAACTGAATGCACCATCCAACTAGACCAGCTCTAAATGTTCTACCCCACTAGACAGACCTGAATGTTCTACCGATGGCAAAATTGAATGTTGGATCCTATTCGAAGTTTTTTTTTAGAAATATAGGAAAACCAACAAACTGATCTTTGCTGTTTTTAGCTTTCACCACAGATGGCAGCCACTTGGCTGCCTGTCTGTGATGGCGATAAAGTACCTGGCAGTACCTTGTTAGATGGACTGTATGCCAATACAGATTTGCTGTGGCATTCAAGAGAACTCAACTATTCCAAATTTGGGAGGGGAAAAATTAAATCCGTGCACTCTGGCTCAACTAGAACTGATTTGGCTCATTTCAGCTCCTTCCCCTATATCAAAGGCTAATCCCTGAACAAGACTTCAATGGACAGGCAATTTGCTGCCAGTCCTACTCTATATAATTGTCTTAGAAAATGGCTTGAATAAACTTTGTCTTTCAATTTGCTTCTCCCCAAGAGGACACCTTCTTTGCATGAATAACCCCACTGGCATAGGGGCCCAATCACATAAGGAAGCAGTGGCATTGCAATGCCCCACATCCACCAGTCACACTACTGATTTAATGACCTATTATTTTGATGAAAGTCATCATTTAATTCACTAAAGAGCAAAGGACTGCCATAAACTAGATTCACTGACATTTTTATGTTGTCTTATTTTCTACAAAATAAGAAGTAGCTATATCAAAGAAAGTGACTGGAAAGTTTAGCAAGAGTGTTAAATTTCTTGAGTTGACAGATACAGATGGCCTGGAAAACTATGGGATTAGGAATTCAGCTCCTCCTGTGACAAACTGTCCAGATACTTTTTTTTATTCTTTCACAGAATGTGGGTGTCACTGGCACGGCCAGCATTTCTTTCCCATCCCTAATTGCCCTTGACAACTGAATGGCTTGCTAGGCCAGTTAAGAGTCAACCACATTGATGTGGGTCTGGAGTCACATGTATGCCAGACCAGGTAAACACAGCAGATTTCCTTCCCTCAAAGGACATTAGTAAACCAGATGTGTTTTATAACAGTCAATGACAGTTTCATAGCATAATTATTAAGACTAGCTTCCAATTCCACATATTTTATTACTTGAATTTAATAGCCGTTTGTTAGTATAGAACTTGAGTATTGCTGAAAATATAGACATATTGTCGAAGCTTTTCATCTTGCACTCATCAGGACAATCCAAAAGAATAACCAATGTAAGGGGAAATGACAACTTGTACTGCATGAGAAGAGAGTACTAATTGGTTGGCAAGTGAACTCTGATTGGTAGAATGCAGCAGTTTACAGTGACTGACAGTTAATTGCCAAGCTTTGTTTGAAAGTTAAACCAGGCAGCTTGACTCTGATTGGTCACGGCATTGCCCTGAGGAATGAACCAGCGAATGGCTGTCACTTATTTTGCCAATGATTCTCACATCCCATGAACATTTAAAATGTTCCTGAACTCCCTTTTAAAAGAAAGTGTGCCATTATGTTTATATTGTCTTTCCTTATTCTTCCTACCAAAATTAATCACTACACACTTCTCTGCATTAATTTTCATCTGCCATGTGTCTGCCTATTTTACCAGTCTGTCTGCTTTCCTCCAAAGGTTTGTTACTATCTTTCTCACTGTTTAGTACATTTGAGTTTGCAAACTTTGAAATTATGCCCTGTATACCCAAGTTCAGGTCCTTAATACATATCAAAGAGCAATGGTCGGATTACTGACCCCCGGGGGACACCACTGCACACGTTCCTCCAGCCTGGGAAAAAAACACGAACATTTTGTTTCAGTAACAAAGGCTCTGTATCCTGGGAGGAATAGTAACAAGTGTTCATCAGATTATATAGTTTGTACAATTAGTTGGCAGTTTGAAAACAAGCAAGGATAGATTTTCCCATTGCTTGCACTTGAAATCACACGTGGGCAGCCCACAATATCTGTCTATTCATTTAAATAGATGCAAATCATGGGTTAAACAGCACGATCTTCCCAATATGTACTCTCAATGGGGAAGACTCCAGGCAGGAGCGTGCAAGTGGAGATTCACCAGAATGATACGGAGGCTTAATGCATTAAATTATGAAGGTTGCATAAACTTACTTTGTATTCCCTTGAGTTTAGGTGATTAATCAAGATTATTTAAATTATGGGGATTTAGAGATTTATACAGTTACTGGGGTGATTTTAACTGCCTGTGGGGGTGGGGTGGGGGGGGGGGGGCGGGGGTTGTTGGGTGCATGTAGTGAGTTAAAAGTGACATCTGGTCGGGCTCTTGACATTATCCTGCACAGTTCTGGGTTTGAAGGTCAGCTCCTTTGGAGCTGTCGGGAAAGTAATTAGATGATGCAAACAGGCAATTAAATGGCTCCTTAACCCTGCATTCTGGCTTTAACAGCCAGTGGACCTATTTCCTGAGCTGGCCAGCAACTCGCCAGAGTCAACCAGGAGAGTGCACAGTGGAGAGTGCTTCTTCAGTGAAACTGGCAAGCTGGGAAGCCTTTGATCATTGAAACTGAAGCTCTCCAGACATGGCCAGGTGAGAGATTCCTGTTCACTGCAACCCTACAGAGAGTGCTTGACAGGCGATTTTCAATTACTTGGAAGTCATTTCACCTGTCTTGCACTTTTCACCTTCAACTGCACTTGTGGAGGATGACCTAGGTATATGGTGTGAAAGGGCAATAGGATTAGGCGGAGTTTGAGTGTTGGCTATTCAGATCGGGATGTGAGGTGCGTGGAGAGAGATGAATGAGTGGAGCTGCAAGTTGTGGTGTTCTGAGGAATGCTATACAGGAGAATGCTGGGAAAGTCAGTGTGGGGCTTGGCAGCTGAAAGTGTTATGCCACTCACCTTAACCACCCTCCTGAGGTCCTGGATCCTCTTGCTGCACTACCTCCAGGTTGCTGACTTCCTGGGCCACTTCCAGCTACACCTACTTGGATAGAAAGGTTGTCCTCTTCCTCCCTCCCTCGGGAATAAAATGGAAATATCACCTCACTACAGCCTCTCAGATCCTGCAGCAGGACCTCCAAGTTAAGTGAGTCACCCAGGGGGCAGTCTTCCCAGGTCTCCTCTCCATTCCTGTGGTTGCTGCAGTCTCAGGGATTCCTGAGGCAGTTGAGCTTCTATAACCCCTGCCGGGGTCCCTTTAATTAGAAAACCATTCCGCTGCATCATCCTGCACTTCCTCTCTGATTGGCTGGGAAACCCAAAGGCAGGATATTAAAGAGCCACAGCAAAGCTCACTAAAGCCGTCGAGAGGTACCCGACCTGCTACAGGTCCTGCCATATTGGCAGGGACTATTAGTTGAATATTCTGCTCAGAGTAACTATTCCTCAGGTAGGAAAACAAGGGGGCAGGATATTTAAATTAAAACTAGGTCATACAGGAATGAAATCAGGAAGTGCTTTCTCACACAATCTGGAATTTTCTCCCAGAAAAGGCTGCAGATGCGGGAGTTGAATTGAAATTTTCAAGACAGATTGATAGATTTTTATTGGGTAAGAGTATCAAAAGATATGGAGAAAAGGCAGTAAAGGAGTTGAGGTACAAATCAGCAATAATCCAGTAGAACAGGCTCAAATGGAATACAGAACAGACACTGGTCAATCAGGTAATCCCCAAGTAGAGAGTCAAACCATTCATTTCAAACACAAATATCCCTATGGATCTTTTTCCAAGTCAGTGGTCATTCTGCAGGGGTAGGTGAGAGTCAAGGGGGAATTGTTAAAGAAAAGAAAGTGTCAGGCAAGCCCCCCCACCACCTGACAAGAATGAGGAAAATTAATTTCACCACATGAACATTGATTTTGGACTGTTGTTGAAGAAAGAAATTGCTTTAACAAACAACTGGAGACTTTGGCGGGAGAGAGACATTAGCTTATCAACAGACAGTGCTTCAAAGGACAAAAGGGGCTAATCCCTTCTCCAATTTAATCCACAATGGACTTTTGATTACCAGACGTTGAAGGTGGAAAGGCTAGCATTCCAGGTTTACTGCGAAGATGGCCGAATACACAAACAGGCATGGTCAGACCGGTTTCGGTCACATGACTAACTGGTGGAGTTTTTTGAATTTGAACTTCCAACAAGGAACTTGAAAGCAGAAGGCTCTTTGCTCCTGGACTGGAAAAGCAGTCTCTCCTGTCCTCTCCCATCTCGCTCCCACCAGCTTCGGAAACCATTGGAGACACATGAACCCCAACAGAGAAAAGTCTCCTACAGTGAACAGGGTTTAAGAAGAATATTGGGCCCCAACCAAAAGAAAGACTACTTACAAAAGGACTACAGTGAGCTTGAAGCACAGTAAACAAGAAACTCTTCTGATATTGCATGAAACCTCTCCATTTTATTTTTCTTCTACTCTTTTCTGTCCCTATTTGCATGTGCATATCATGTATGCATGCTAGTGTGGGGCACGGCGTGTATCTGTAGGCGTTAACTGAATTAGAGTTTTTTTCATAAATTTTCACTTTTCTTCTTTAAAGCTAAGAAAACCTGTTTATGCTAATTTCTTTGCCTTATAATTGGAAAGTAGTGAACAAGGATTCACAAAGGGGAAGCTCAAAACACAGAGTGTTTAAAACACAAACCCTGTTATAATAAGACCAGGTGAAGACAGTAAAAGACCGCTAGACACCTTTCTCACCTGCTCATAACAAAAGTCTTGCATTTCTATAGCACCTTTCACAACCTCAGGATGTCCCAAAGCGCTTTACAGCTAGTGAAGTACTTTAAGTGTAGTCCCTGTTTCAATGTAGGAAACACAGCAGCCAATCTGCGCACAGCAAGCTCCCACAAACAGCAATGTGATATTGACCAGATAATGTTTTAGTAATTGAAGTTGAGGTGGTTAAGGGATAAACATTATCCCAAGACACGAGGGAGAACTCCCCCACTCCTTTAAAATAGCGCCAGCGGTTCTTTTACATCCATCTGAGAGGATAGACGGGAACTTGGTTTAGCATCTCATCCAAAAGACAACACCTCAGACAGTGCAGTGCTCCCTCAGTTCTGCCCTGGAGTGCTAGCTTGGATTATGTGCTAAAGTCTCTGGGAGTGCAGCACAAAGCCACATCCTTGTGGTTTAGATGTGGGCGTGCTCCTACTGAGCCAAAGCTGACATCTGACTCTATAATTACTGTAAATCTATTCTTTGCTTCTGCTGTCATTTATCTATCATCTTATTGTTCAATAAATCTGTGAGAGTTAATGACATAATCCATTGTCTGAAGATTATCTGTCAACTTTCCTGCCTTTCAACATCAAGGAAATCACACAGCAGCCCGTGATCTATCAGCAAACTGAACACAGTGGGCTGAATTTTCAGGGCTGCTTCAAATAGCGGCACAGGGCAGCATCTCAATTTCAGGACACTGATCCCAGCAGCAGCAATAATCACCATTTTGGGGGGTGGGGGTGCGGAAGGAAAACAGGAATCCCGCTTTCCTCCCAATTAAAACTATATTTTTAAAAAAACTATCTAGAAACTCAGTTAACAGCTTGCCAAGGGGTAAAATTTGCATTTTTTAAAGGCACTCATGGGTTACTCATGCCTCCAGAAACTGACCCACTGAAGGGAGGTGGGTAAAGAGTGGAGAGCCAGTCATGGCTGCTCCAGGGCATCACCCCAGCCCCATAAGACCATCAGCGGGGCTAAAGGGGACTGGGTACTTGGTAAGGGAGTGCCCTTGGTGCTGCACAGGTGGTAGAGAGAATGGGCACTCAGTGCCCAGTCTTAGATTGGGGATGGCAGCCCCAGTATCGCAGGGGACAAGGCTGCCAAGGACAATGCGTGGCCAAATCCTCAACACAGGATCTACAGCTGCAGAAGGAGCTACCTGGAGATGATAGAGAACCAGTGCCGCAGGACAGTGCAACTCTTCAGGCAGATGGTCGCAGTCAGCTGTGCCCTCATTGCCAAAGACCTTGCACCTCACAGCACTGGTCGCCATTGCCTCAATGTCACTGCAGCTTTGAGCTTCTTCACTTCTGGCTCCTTCCAAGGATCAGCTGTGGACCTTAGTGGCATCTCAAACGGCTTCACACCACTACATCTCGCTGCTCACTGATGCTGTCGTTGCCAGAGCTGAACACATTCATTTAATGGCCTAGCAGGAACAGAGGGCATTGAGTTTCACTGTCAATGGTTTCCCCCAGGTGCAGGGCATCATTTAGAGTCACAGAGTTATACAGCACAGAAACAGGCCCTTTGGCCCACCATGTCTGCGCCAGCCATCAAGGCCCCAGCAATTGGACAGTGAGATCCATCAACAGGAAGGGCTTCCACACCCCCAACATCCAACTGGTCTGCGACCACAAGAGCTTCTCCATGTGTGCACTTGCTTTCCTGACAGCTGCCGTGACTCCTTCATCCTCCACCAGTCCAGGCTGCCTCAGGTCTTCACTCCAACCCCTAAAGTGCATGGGTGGATCCTAGGGGAGAAGCAATATCACTGGAAGAGATGGCTACAGACCCTCTACTGAGGCCCCAGACAGAGGCAATACAACCAATGCCACTTGCTCACAAGGACCGCCATTGAGCAGACTTGGATTTCTGAAGATGCGATTCTGGTGTCTGGATCGGTCAGGTGGTGCCCTCCAATACCAGTCTGTAAAGGTCTTGGTCATTGTGCTGATCTGCTACATTCTCCATTACGTAGCCCTCCAGAGAGGTGTGGACCTTGAGGACAGTGAGGCCCTGGAAAGATGTGCTCACTGGGGGAGGAGCATGAACAGGTGAGGAGGAGGCAGAGGGAGATGATGCTGAACAGAGGTGCCCTGCTGCATGACTAGGTGGCCTCCTCCTGCCACCATCTGAGAAGAGGACCCCCCTCCTTGCCCTCATGGCCTCTAGCATTAGATCCAGGTTAGCATCGATGAAGCCGGGGGCTGCCCTTCCCTGGGTGTCAGGTCTCCAGCTCTCCTGTAACATCACTTCCCTCTGGTGCGGTGAAAGACATTGGCACAAACTGCAGATCTATCCCTCAGGACAACCAGCAGTCTCAGTATTGAATGCTGTGGAAGTCTAAATCAGTCCCAAACTTCATCTGACCCACCTCCATTCCCGCCCCCACTTTCTAATTGGGCAGGAAGCCCGTCTCCATATCAATTAAGGGTTCACCTCTGTGAAAATCTGAACTTTAATCAGTTTCCCATCAGAGGCAGGTTTCTGAACTGAAAGCAAACCCGGTTCCTGTTTCCTGCCTCCATGGTGAAGATTCAGCCCAGTGTGTTCAATCCCATTACGATTACCTAGACATTGGGTAATTAAAGGTATACTCCAGTTCTCCAGTTCTTAGGGAATGGGGGCTGACCAATAAAAGTTGTTCGTGATGCTGAACCCCTAGTGTGTAAAAGAAAAGGTAGCCATCAAGGTAATTGCATGTGAGATGTATGAACTGCAATGGTGATGAATTTGTTATTGCTGCTTTTCCAATCCTTGAGAACAGTGAATATTTGAAAGAACTTGCAATTATAAAGCGCCTTTCACATCCTGCAAACACTTTAAAGCTGTTCACAGCCAATGAAGTAGTTTTTGAAGTGTAGTCACAGTTATAATGTAGGAAAAGCAGCAGCCAATTTGCACACAGCAAGAGCCCACGAAAGCAATGTGATAATGACCAGATGAGCTGCTTTATCTGATGCTGGTTGAGGAACCAATATTGCCCAGGCCACTGGGGTGAACTCCTTTGTTCCTTTTAATAGTGCCATGGGATCTTTTAAGTCTACCTAAAGCAGGAAGCAGGGCCTCAATTTAATGTCCCAATCAAAAGGCGGAACCTCCCACAATTCTTCATTGGAGTGTCTGCCTAGATTATGTGCTTGATTCTGTAGTTAAAGGAGCATAACCTTCGTGGAAAAAGCAACAAAAATTGCATCACTTTTACAGACACTGAACAAAATGTCCCGACTGGTGTTAGCTTTGACGTAGTCAGTAGCACACTCTCCTAGTCAGAAAAACTTTCAAGTCCTACTCCAGTGACTTGAGCATATCATTCAGGGTTAGACTCCAAGTGCAGTACCGAGGGAGTGCGGCACTGGTCAGAGGTGCCGTCTTTCAGATGAGACATTAAACCAAGGCATCATCTGCCCTCTCATGGATGTAAAGGATCCTATGGCAGTATTTCGAAGAGGAGGGAAGTTCTCCCTGGTATGCTGTGTGTGATGATTGTGCTAAGATGTTATAATTTATACATATATAAAAATATGATTTTCTTTTCCTCCCCCAAAAAACCTTTTCCACTTTCTTCATGAAAACAATGCACTTTTTTTTAAAACATTGTTGATCAAAACCTTTATTATACAATAAAGGGTTGGATAAAAAGCTGCATTAATCAAGGAATTGAAGGTTAGCGATGATTAAATGCCTTTGTTACTTCTGAGAGCAGTGAAATTTGATCTGTAGAATTCAAGGTTAGATCAAATTTCACTGCGGCACAGTGGCGCAGTGGTTAGCACTGCAGCCTCACAGCTGCAGGGACCCGGGTTCGATTCTGGGTACTGCCTGTGTGGAGTTTGCAAGTTCTCCCTGTGTCTGCGTGGGTTTTCTCCGGGTGCTCCGGTTTCCTCCCACAAGCCAAAAGACTTGCTGGTTGGTAGGTAAATTGGCCATTATAAATTGTCACTAGTATAGGTAGGTGGTAGGGAAATATATAGGGACAGGTGGGGATGTTTGGTAGGAATATGGGATTAGTGTAGGATTAGTATAAATGGGTGGTTGATGGTCGGCACAGACTCGGTGGGCCGAAGGGCCTGTTTCAGTGCTGTATCTCTAATCATAATCATCATTTAATTTTCTCCAACTTTACATACAGAGACCCCTCAATGCCACTTCTTAGAGAAACGTTGCCCTGTAAGTGTGACACTTGTGTCCCACACCAGAACACCCAGGGCCAAGGCGAACTTTACTATTTCACCTCATCAACATTCCTTACCTGAACAGGAACAGATTCAATCAAAAGTGAAAGCAGACACAGTGCTTTATCTGGTAAAGGTAAGAAATTGAGAAGTAAAAATATGAGAGAAGATGATCACTCAAATCTTGAAGGAGGGAAGAATAAAAAAGGCTTGTATTTATATATAATCAGGACTCAAACATTTCTCACCTGAAATGATTACTTTGAATTTGCAGTGATGCTCCTATGTAGATAAACTGCAAGCCATGTCTAATGGCCTGTCATAGACGCGACATAATGTATTTAATCTCCTCAGGAAGATGACTGACAGACCTTATCCAGAGGTTAAAGCCCTATAAATTTTTTTGAGTGACATCCCAACACCCACACCCCCAGCAAGATAATGAAACCAAGCTCCAAGAAATCATGATACTGAAATTCTTCAGTTGCGACAGTGCAACCTCCAGCCCTACAACCCTTCAAGATCTGTGTGTTCCTCCAATTCTGGCCTATTGCACGTTGCTGATTTTCATTACTCCGCTATTGGAAGCCGTGCCTTCATCTGCCTAGGGCTTAAGTTCTGGAATTCCCACCGCCTCTCTACTTCTCCTCCTTTAAGACACTCTCTAACACTTACCTCTGACCAGGGTTTTTAATCACCTATCCTAGTATCTCCTTATGCGGCTCAATGTCAAATTTTGTTTGATAACACTCCTGCGAAGTGCCTTGGGATGTTTTATTATGTTAAAGGCACTATATAATTGCAAGTTGTTTTTGTTGCTTCCTTCTTAATCCAATAAGTGCTAAAGTTGACTTGGGAATCCTTGGTGAGAACTTTGGGTGTCCAATCTGGCAATATTCCTCCCTCCAGCAATGGATCCCTCATTTTGATAGATTCACAATTTCACCCGACAACCAAATAAATCCAAATTGATCTGCAGGAGTTTATCATCCTTTTAATGACCTGATTAGAGATTAATCTCACCCACCTTCTCGTACTGCCTGCCCTACCCACCAATGCAACTGTAGATAATGTGAACACTCAACAGTTGCCGGCCCAAAATCCCCACTAATGAACCATGCCTTTGCCATCCATGACCTTATTGTGGATGATTGCCTTGAAATCTTGGCTTTGACTGAAAATCTTGTCTCATGGTGGCGACGCTTACCAACGCCTCCCCTTCTGGTTTCACTTTCTATCTTGCCCAAGCTGTGATAGTGATGTGGTCCTTTTGCCAACTCTCCCCTTGGTCAATATCCTGAAAGCTCTAGTGCCTTCTCTTTACTTCCACACCTCATCTTGTTCCACCCCTCTTGCATACCCTTTAAAATCACCATTGTCTAACTTCCCCAAGCCCAATCCTAGTCAACCCCAAGCTGAGATCCCAGCCCCATTTCCTCTCCTTCACAAAAATTGTCTACTTCCACCAGTCAAACATTACTTGCGTCAGCCTGCTTGCTCCTATAAACCTTCATTCATGCCAGTGTCACTTCCAGACTCTGCTGTTCCAATGCTCGCTTTGCTGATCTCCCATCCTCTGCCCTCTGAACTTCAACTCATCCAAACTTCTGCTGCCCATATCCTATCCACACAAAGTCATTCAAATTGGCAGAGTGTAAATAAGATCAGAGAGTGAATGCCTTGCTTAAAAATTGATGTGGGAGAAATGAGTCTCAATTCTCAATTCGTTAGGGCGGTACAGTGGCGCAGTGGCTAGCACCGCACCCTCACAGCTCCAGCCACCCGGGTTCGATTCTGGATACTGCCCGTGTGGAGTTTGCAAGTTTTCCCTGTGACCGCGTGGGTTTCCGCCGGGTGCTCTGGTTTCCTCCCACAGCTGAAGACTTGCAGGTTGGTAGGTAAATTGGCCATTGTAATTTGCTCCTAGTGTAGGTAGGTGGTAGGAGAATTTTAGGGATGTGGTAGGAATATGGGATTAATGTAGGATTAGTATAAATGGGTGGTTGATGATCAGCACAGACTTGGTGGGCTGAAGGGCCTGTTTCAGTGCTGTATCTCTAAATAAATAAATTCATGGGGAACTGGCACCAATACTGGGGAAAGAGAGCTGGATTATTGGGACAACCTTCACCTGAACTGCGCTGGGGCCAGTCTCCTGGGGAATTGTATAATTATGACAGTAGATAAGGTTTTAAACTAAATCATTGTGGGTGGGGGGGGGGGGGGGGGGAGGAGAGGGTTCAGGTGAGGGGAAATTTAGAACGTTAATGAGAAAGGACAAGGCAATAGTGCAGGTAGCAACACAGGTAATGATAATCAGTGTGTGACCAGAAGGGACAGGGCATACAAACATAGGACAGCACCAGCAAGTAAGGTCAGAAAGGAAAAATGGTAAGACAACCAAATTAAAGGCTCTTTATCTGAATGCATACAGCATTGGTAACAAGATGGACGAATTGATAGCACAAATAGAAATAAATGGGTATGATATGACAGCCATTATAGAGACATGTTTGCAAGGTGGCCAAGACTAGGACCTAAATATTCAAGGGCATTTGACATTTTGGAAGGATAGGAAGAAAGGAAAAGGAGGTGTGGTAGATCTGTGAATAATGGATGAGATCAGTACAGTAGTGAGAAATTATCTTGGCTTGGAAGATCAATATGTAGAATCAGTTTGGGTGGAAATAAGAAATAGCAAAGGAAAGAAGTCATTGGTGGGAGTAGTTTATAGACCCCCTAAGAGTAGCTGCAAAGTAGGACAAAATATAAATCAAGAAATAACGGGGGCTTGTAGGAAAGGTACTGCAATAAGCGTGAGCAATTTTCATCTCCATATAGGTTGAACTAATTAAATTGGTAAAGTAGCCTGGAGGATGAGTACATAGACTGTATTAGGGACAGTTTCTTAGAACAATACATCTGGAACCAACCCGGGAGCAGGTTATTTTAGACCTGGTAATGTGTAATGAGACAGGATTAATAAATGATCTCATAGTAAAGAATCCTCTAGGCAAGATTGATCATAACATGATGAATTTCACAGTCAGTTTGAGGGCGAGAAATATGGGTCTATAACTAGTGTCTTAAACTTAAGTAAATGCAATTACAAGAGTATGAACAGAAAGTTGACTAAAGTGGACTGGGAAAATTAGTTAAAAGGTAAGACAGTAGACAAGCAGTGGCAGATATTAAATAGCTATTTCATAACTCTCACAAAGATATATTCCATTGAGAAAGAAAGACTTAAGGAGAAGGATGTACCATCCATGGCTAACTAAAGAAGTTAAGAATGGTGTCAAATTGAAAGAAAAGATGTACAATGCTGCAAAGATTAGTGGTAGGCCAAAAGTTTGGTAAAATTTTAGAAACTAGCAGAAGATGACTACAAAAATAATAAAGGGAGAAATTAGAGTACAAGAGTAAACTAGCAAGAAATATAAAAAGACAGTAAAAGCTTCTACAAATATATAAAAAGGAAGAGCAGCTAAAGTAAGTATTGTTCCCTTAAAGAATGAGACTGGGGAATTAATAATGATAAACAAAGAAATGGAAGCAACTTTGAACAAGTATTCTGTATCTGTCTTCACAGTAGAACACACAAAAAGCATCTCAAGAATAGCAGAAAATCAAGAGGCAAAAGGGAGGGAGGACCTTAAAACAATCACCATCACTAAAGAAGAAGTGTTAGGAAAACTAATGGGAGTAAAGACTGACAAGTCCTCTGGACCTGATGGCCTGCATCTTAAGGTCTTAAAAGAAGTAGCTGCAAAGATAATAGATGCATTGATTGCAATCTTCCAAAATTCCCTAGATTCTGGAAAGGCCCCAGCAGATTGGAAAACTGCAAATGTAATAGCTTTATTCAAGAAAGTGGGTGGGGGGGGGGGGGGGGGGGGGTGTGGGGAGGGCGGGGGGGGTGACAGAAAGCAGGAAACTAGAGGTCAGTTAGCCTAACATCTGACATTGAGAAAATGCTAGAATCCACTATTAAGGAAGTCGTAGCAGGACATTTAGAAAATCATAATGCAATCAGGCAGAGTCAAACATGGTTTTATGAAAGAGAAATCATGTTTGACAAATTTACTCTCATTGTTTGAGGATCTAACAAACAGAATAGAGAAAGGGGAACTAGTAGATGTGTATTTGGATTTCCAAAAGACATTCGATAAGGTGCGATGTAAAAAGTTACTGCACAAGAATAGAGCTCTGTCATTGGAGGTTATATTAGCATGGATAGAGGATTGGCTACCTAACAGAAAACAATCAGGGAAATTGGGGCATTTTCTGGATGGCAAACTGTAGCTAGTGGAGTGCCATGGGGATCTGTGCTGGGGCCTCAACTATTTACGATCCAAATTAATGACTTGGATGAAGGGACCAAGTGTATTGTAGCCAAATTTGCAGACTATGCAAAGATAGGTAGGAAGGGTGGCACAGTGGTGCAGTGGTTAGCACCGCAGCCTCACAGCTCCAGGGACCCGGGTTCGATTCTGGGTACTGCCTGTGCGGAGTTTGCACGTTCTGCCTGTGACTGCGTGGGTTTTCGCCGGGTGCTCCGGTTTCCTCCCACAGCCAAAGACTTGCAGGTGATGGGTAAATTGGCCATTGTAAATTGCCCCTAGTGTAGGTAGGTGGTAGGGAATATGGGATTACTGTAGGGTTAGTATAAATGGGTGGTTGTTGGTCGGCACAGACTCGGTGGGCCGAAGGGCCTGTTTCAGTGCTGTATCTCTAAATAAAATAAATAAATAAAGCAAGTTCTGAGGAGGACACAAAGTATCTGCAAAGAGATATGGCTAGGTTAAGTGAATGAGCAAAAATTTGACATTGGAGTATAATCTTGGAAAATGTGAGGTTGTCCACTTTGTCAGGAAGAATAGGAAAGCAGATATTATTTACATGGAGAGAGACTGCAGAATACTGAGATACAGAGGGATCTTCGTGTCCTTGTACATGCATCACCAAAGGTTAGCATCCAGGTACAAGAAGTAATGAGGAAGGCAAATGGAATGTTGCCATTTGTTGCAAGGAGGATGGATTATAAAGTACAGAAGTCTTGTTACAACTGTACAGGGCGTTGGTGAGACCACACCTAGAGAACTGTGTACAGTTCTGGTCTCCTTACTTAAGGAGGGATATACTTGCATTGGAGGCAAATCAGAGAAAGTTCACTAGGCTGATTCCTGAGATGAAGGGGTTGTCTTTTGTGGAAAGAATGAGGAGGTTGGGCCAATACTCATTGGAGTTTTGAAGAATGAGAGGTGAGGAGGAATTTCTTCTCTCAGTGGGTCGTTAATCTTTGGAGTTCTCTTCCTCCAGAGAGCAGTGGAGGCTGGGCCACCGACTATTTTTAAGGCTGAGTTAGACAGATTTTTGATCTTCAAGGCCTATGGGGATCAGGCAGGAAAGTAGAGTTAAAGCCACAATCAGATTAGCCATGATCTTATTGAATGGCAGAGCAGGCTCGAGGGGCCGAATGGCCTACTCCTGCTCCTATTTATTATGTTCCTATTACCTGTGTTCTCATTAACCTACATTGATCCTGATTCCCCATTGCCTCCAATTTAATACCCTCATCCTTGTGTTTAAATCTCTTAATGCTCTCACCCTTCCCTTCGTAATCTCCTTCGTCCCTACAACCTATCCCTTCAAACTCTTCACTTCACTAAAGGCCAGGCCTGAATCTCTGAATATCAGCAGTCTAATTCTTCTTTGTAAAATACCCCCAGACCACCAAAGGACCACTCTCTGTCATCCCTCACTCTGACCCCATAAATCTCTGAGGATCCCAGCAATAATTAACAAGTGGCTCTAGACACATTGCAGGCAGCCAACAGTGGCATGAATGGATCATTCTATCTTTTGCAACCATCATCTGTGACACTAGACTGTGCCAACTACTGCTTATTTTAGGCTGGGCAGGTTGAGCATCAACTATTTCAAATACACAGAAATTACAACATGGAAAAAGGCCCTTCGGCCCATCCAGTTAGTGTTCGTGTTTAACCTCCACATGAACAGTAATCCTAATCCCCTGTGCCTGCTCTGTTCCTCTATCCCATTACTCCCTCTTGCCTTTAACTACATAGTTAAACTATTAAATGCTGACATTGAAGCAGAGACAATCACCAACTCCGGTAGTGCATCCAACAATTTTATAACCCTGAGTAAGGAAGAATCTTTTATGTTTGATCGTTTGTCAATATTCCCTCTTTCTTGACCCCTCAATCATTGGAAAAAGTGGCCAGAATTTTGCATGAGACGGGAGGCCCCGCACACTGTCCAAAAAGGGCGAGCCCGCCTCCGCCAAGCCTGGGAAGCTATGCCAGGATTTTTCACTGCCCAGGCCGTTAATTGGCCTCAGGTGGGACTTCAACCTCAGTAGCCACTGCTGCAACTGTACCCAGCTAATAGAAGCAAGAGGGACGATGGCTCCGGAACCAAGGTAAGTTTTTGGAATCTTGCCGGGGACAATCGGCTGCACCCTGGCGAGGCAAGGGGGTCAGTTAGGAGGGAGGGGGCGCGAGAGAGTGTTGTGCAGTGGGGGTAGTTGGTCCGTGGAGGGGTGCCCTCTGTGGGGCACAGGGGGCCCGATCATAAGGGCCTCCCTCCAGCCCACAAGAAGGGGCGACATTCTGGGGGCCTTTGCCGCCCGGCTTCCGCTGGTAAAATACCAGCAGCCGTGGGAGGAGGACCTAAAATGGCAGTTAATTGGCCACTTAAGGGCTTTGGGCTGGAGTAGGCAGACCGCTTCTCGCCGCTGCCCCGCGTAAAATTACAGCTGGTGCGCGAAAGGGTTGGGAAAGGCACCCCTCACCTCCCGCTCAATTTTACAGCTCCCCCGTGGCACCAGCGCACTCGTGTGGAGGGGGGGAGAGGGGCCATAAAATTTACAGCAAACCCATATTTGGTGTATACGCCCGATGGATTTCCCATGGGTCCAGCCCCTCAGTTCAGCTTGGTGGGGGGGACCTTACACTGTGGTCTTTCCCCATTGAGCCTTTGCAGCGGCTGCCCCAAGCTTTAGTGTGTCCCTCAGCACGTAATCCTGGACCTTGGAATGTGCCAGTTGCAACACTCGGTCGTGGACAACTCTTTGCACTGGAAGACCAGCAAGGTTCGGGCAGACCAAAGAGCGTCTTTCACCAAATTGATGGCCCTGCAGCAGCAGTTGATGTTTATCTCGGTGTGCGTCCCTGGGAACAGCCCGTAGAGCACAGACTCTTGGAAGCTGCTTGGGATGAACCTCGACAAAAACCATTGCATCTCTTTCCACACCTGCTTTGCAAAGACACATTGCAGAAGGAGGTGGGCAACTGTCTCTTCCCCATCACAGCCACCTCGAGGGCAGCATGCGGAGGGGGTGAGACACCAGGCATGCAGGAAGGATCTGACGGGGAGGGCTCTTCTCACCACCAGCCAAGCTACGTCTTGGTGCTTGTTTGAAAGTCCTGGTGATTTCTGCCAAATGACCTTGGCAGCCTGCTTGGGGAACCATCCGACAGGATCCACCATCTCCTTATCCCATAGGGCCTTGAGGACATTCCGTGCAGACCACTGCCTGATGGATTGGTGGTCAAAGGTGTTTTTCTGCAGAAATTTTCCCATGAAGGATAGGTGGTACATCACGGTCCAACTGGATGGAGCATTCCGCGGCAATGTGACCAGGCTCATCATTTGGGGACAGATAGAACCTCAGCACGTAGTGACACTTGGTGTTTGCATACTGGGGCTCTACGCACAGCTTGATGCAGCTGCGCACAAAGGTGGTCCTCAGGATGAGGGCGACGTTGAGTACATTTTTCCTGCCCTTATCCAGAGGTTTGAACATCATGTCCCTCCGGACCCAGTCCATTTTGCATCTCCAGATAAAGCGGTGACTGCCACGGCGCAGGAGAGGGATATGGGCCAGACCTGCGCCACATACAGCAACAACGTGAGTGCCTTGCACCTGATGACCAGGTTCTTACCCACAATGGGAGAGATCGCTGCCCCCACATGCTCAGCTTATGTTGTACTCTGGCTACTCGCTCCTTCCAGGTTTTGACGCAAACCCCGGCCCTTCCGAACCATATCCCCAGCACCTTCAGCTAGTCTGACCTGACGGTGAAGGGGACAAAGGATCGGTCAGCCCTGTTCCCAAAGAACATGGCCTCACTCTTGCCGTGGTTAACTTTGGCTCCCGAGTCCAGTTCGAACTGGTTGCAGATGCTCTTATCAGTCTGCGAACGGACAGCGGATCCAAGCAGAAGACGGCGACGTCATCCATGTACAGGGAGGTTTTAACCTGAGTGCCTCCGCTGCCTGGGATTGTCACCCCTCTTATGCTCACATCCTTCTTAATAGACTCAGCAAAGGGTTCGATACAGTAAACAAACAAGACAGTGGAGAGAGGACAGCCCTGTCTGACTCCAGATTGGATCGGGAAACTTTCTGATTCCCACCCATTGATTGAGACTGCGCTCCTGATATTTGTGTAGAGCAGTTTGATCCAATTGCAGATTCCCTCCCCAAACCCCATTTTGGAAAGCACGTCCATCATGTATGTGTGTGATATCCTGTCAAAAGCCTTCTCCTGGTCCAGGCTGATGAAGCAGGTGTCCACCTTCCTGTCCCATACGTAGGTGATCGTATCCCTGAGTAGCGCGAGACTATCAGAGATCTTCCTGCCGGGTACAGTACAGGTCTGGTCAGGGTGAATCACCAACTCCAGAGCAGACTTGATCCGACTGATAACTTTGGACAGAATCTTGTAGTCAACATTAAGCAGCGAGATGGGCCGTGAATTTCTGATTTCCGTCCTCTCCCCCTTCTGCTTGTAAATGAGGGTGATGATGCCTTTTCTCATGGATTCTGACATGCTGCCGGCCAGGAGCATACTCTCGTATACTTCCAGCAGGTCCGGGCTGACCCAGTCCCACAGAGTCGAATACAATTCAACCGGTAAGCCATCGCTTCCTGGTGTGTTACTCATCTCCAAGGATCTGACGGCCTTTGTCAGCTCGTCCAGAGTTAGCAGTTTGTCCATTCTCTCCCACATGCTGTCATCTAAGACCTCCATGATAGATGACAGGAAGGACTGGGAGACCGTGCTGTCGTACAGCCCAGCATAAAAGGATTTGCTGATCCTTAGTATATCAGACTGCGATGACGTTACCGAGCCATCCTCTTCCTTCAGGCTGCTGATCACAGAGCTCTCTGTGTGTACTTTTTGGAAGAAGAAACACGAGCACATCTCATCCTGCTCAACGGAGCAAACTCTGGACCGGAAGATGATCTTGGAGGCCTCCGTCACAAAGAGTGAGCCCTGTTGGCTCTCCAGCTCTTGGAGATCTTCCTTAACCACGACCCCCGTCGACTGCAGCCGGAGCAGATTTTGCATTATTTTCTGGAGTTGGGACATTTCCCTCTGTCTCTCTCTTGCCCTCTGAACACCTTTGAATATAAAGAACCTCTTGATGTTCTCCTTGATTGCCTCCCACCAGTGAACTGGAGACTCAAAGAGGGGTTTCACTGTTCTCCAACCTTTGTAATCCTTTTTGAGTTCCTCAACTTTTTCTGGGGTTGGCAGTGTAGCATTGAGCTTCCATGTCCCCCTGCCAACCCGCTGGTCATCCTGTAAGTGACAGTCAGCCAGTAAGAGGCAGTGGTCGGAGAAGAACACCGGCTTGACGTCAGTAGATCTGACCATGAAAGCACGGGACACAAACAGGAAGTCAATCCTGGAACGGGCAGACCCGTCCGGTCTTGACCAGGTGTATCTAGGCTGCGCTCCGTCTGCAGGGCTGCTGAAGACGTCGTGCAGCTTGGCATCTTTTACTGTTTCCATTAGAAATCTGGATGTAGCATCCAGTTTGCTGTCGTCCCTGCCGGATCGTCCAGCTGCGTTAATGATGCAGTTGAAGTCACTGCCTAGAATGACCCAGCTGGATATTGCCAGCAGCAGTGGGAGCTGCCGGAGGACGGTCAGTCGCTCGTTGCATTGAACCGGGGCGTACACATTAATCAACAGAGAAGAGCATTGTTGTACATTACATCTGCTATGAGGATGCGACTGCCTACCACCTCTTTAACTTCGGAGATGATGAGGTTGCCTCCCCACAGCAGAATACCCAGGCCGGAGGAACGGGAATCATTTCCCCCTGACCAGACTGATGTCCCATATGACCACCATCGCGACCACTGCCTGTAGGTGCTGAGGTGTGGTATTCCACATTCCTGCAGAAACAGCAGGTTGGCTTTGACCTTGGCGAGTTAGTCCAAGATTGAAACACATCGCGTAGTGGATTTAATGCTATACACGTTAATCAAAGCAATCTTTATACCCATTTTAAAGTTGGGTATTGTTTCCCACACCAGTTATCCTTGCTAGTGCCGGTCCTTGGGTATGTTCCTGCATACCCATAGTGTATACAAGCTGATTCACATTCGTTGGACTCATAAACCCCTCCTGATTACTCATGGGGGGTTTGTTCCACTGGGGTGACATGGGGGGGTGCTCTTGTAGGCAGCAAGGCTTTGGCTGTCCTCTGCTGTTGGTGTCTTTCCCCTCTGTTCCTCCTCGAAGACATCACTGCTCCCGGCTTCCCGAAGCTGGAGTGCGCCAGACGCTTCATTGCTCTCGGTGACCCGGAGCTGGGGTGCGCTGGGCATGTCGCTGGGTTTGGCACTTTGGGTTTGGGATGCGCTGGGCCCATCACAGCTTCCAGTGCCCTGGAGCTGGGGGGCTTTATCTTCCAGCTCCTTTGAGCTCTGCCACTTCTTTTGCAGGTGCCGTCGTTCTGGCCCTTCCTCGTCCAATGAGGAGGAGCTGCCGTAGTCTGTCTCAGACGGTAGCCTCCTCTTGCCACTGGTTTGGGTGGTGGTCTTTTCCTTTTTTGGAGGTTTTTCTTTGTGGTTTTCCTTTGTACTACTTGCCACTGACCAGTTTGTCCATTGATTTTGTCTGTAGAGGAGGGGTTTCCGGGCGCAGGGTAGGTGCTGGGTCGCTGGTTGCAGCTGCCTCCCCTTTCTTTTCCTTCTCAGGTAGACTTTCCTCGCTGCGGAAAGGGTTGTTTGTCTCCTTCTCAGCACCAGACGTATTCACTGTTCCTTCTCCCGGCCTTTCCTTGGACTTTGCCGTCTGAGCATAACTGAAGCAGCGTTTGGGGAAGGTTTTGTCGAGGTGGCCTGTCTCACCACACAGGTTGCAGCACTTACTCTGTTTACAGTCCTTGGTCTGATGGCCTTCCTTCTTGCAGTTCTTGCAGACGACTGTGCTGCAGTTGGCTGCCACGTGACCAGATTTGCCACAGGTGCGACGAACTCTAGGCTGCCCCGAATAGACCAAGAAGCCTCGACTTCCCCCGATAGTGAAGTTGGAGGGTGGGTGGATGATGGCTCCATTGGCATTGACCTTCAAGGTCAACTTGACCTGCCGCTTGTTGGTCCAAATCCAAAATGGGTCCTTGACATCAGTGCTGCTGCTGGCCACCTCGACATACCGGGTGAGGAAGGTGAGTACATCGATGACAGGGACATGGGGGTTGTAGAGGTGAATTGTCACCACCCGGTCACGTTGCGATGGCAACGTGAAGAGTGGCTCCACTGTGAGGATCAAAAGCAACACTTGGTTTCCCCTGTCCTTGAACACCTTCAGGAACTTGATGCATCCCGCCACACGCCTGAACGTCATGTCAAAATATGTACTGCTGGGGAAGTCCTGCAGGCAGAAGATGTCCGCAGCTTGGAATCCACAGAAATCAATAAGGATTTTCTTAATGAAGAAGGTACGGTCAACCGGTGCACCTCCTTCCTTATCCTTCACCACCACCTGAACGGTGTTACGCACTCCCTGGCCTGAAGGTCTAGAATTGGTTACAGTCATTTTACTCAAACCTACCTGGAACAGGATCAAAGGCCACTGATCATGGTCTCTCCTCTGCCAGGTAAGTATCTTATTCTATATTTCCTCACACCAGGCAGATTCTGAGTGAATCTGTGCTGTATCCTCTCAATTGGAGTATTGTACCTAGTTCTGGGCAACACACTTTAGGAAGGATGTGACATTAGAGAAGGTGCTGAAAAGATTCACGTGAATGTTTCCCGGGATGAGGTATTTCAGTTACTTGGATAGATTAAGAAGCTGGGGCTGTTCTCCTTGGAGAAGAGAAGATTAAGAGGAGATTTGATAAAGGCATACAAAACCATGAAGGGTCTGGACAGAGTAGATGGGGAGAAACTGTTCCCATTGGTGGAAGGATCCAGAACCAGAGGACATGGATTTAAGGTGATTGGCAAAAATGTAATGGCGACATGAGGAAAAAGTTGTTTTCTTTTTACGCAGTGAGTGGTTAGGATCTGGGATGCACTGCCTGAGAGTGCAGTGGAGGCAGATTCAATGGAGGCTTTCAAAAGAATATTGGATAATTATCCAAAGAGAAAAAATTTGCAGGGCTATGGGGAAAAGGCATGGAAGTAGGACTAGTTGAGTTGTTCTTGCAGAGAGCCGGCTTCGCCACGACGGGCTGAATGGCCTCCTGTGCTGTAACCATTCTATGATCCCATGATTCTATGATTCTACTGCTTCAACATCCGTCCTATAGTGTGGAGCCTAAAAGTGCAGCCAGTCCTCCAGCTGTGGTGTTAGCAATGTTTTGCATAGATTCACCACAATATTCTGCTTTCTATGGATCTTCTGGGTCCCTTCTGTCCCCTCCATCAGGAAATTGCCTATTACTAGAAGACAAAAGCCAGAATCATGGTGGCAGATGATTCTCCGTTGGAACTGGTGCTCTGCTAATGCACCCTGCCTGTTTCACAGCACATAGCGGGACTGCATCAAGTACAAGTGGTTCTGTACAACAAAGAGGATGCGAGATATACAGGAATTGCAGGGCGCCAGACAGACTGATTTGTTCCTTCTAACCTTTCACAAGTACAGGAGCCGAGACTAAGACACAGCACCAGCCATATGGTGCCAGGCTAGAGAGAATTTCACCCTACATATAGCAGGCGCAGACACACTGGTTATTAGCACCAGAGCATTATCCTAGGGCTACATACAATAACCAAACCTTCGAGGCTGAGAAACAAGTCCTGTTTGCATTTATATATTCATTGGTTGACTCTCCTGCTGAATAAAAGAGCTTTTTTTTTTCAAGTGTTGTTGCCTCACTAGTGGATTAATCCTAAATCAGAACACCAAAGTCTGTCAGGATCAGCAACTTGAGATGCCTCGTTGATGCAGACAGGCTGTGAAACTGTATATATTCCCTGGAATTTCTGGTGCTGATAGAATGCCAGTTGAACCAGCAAGAACTGTAATATTGGACAGGCTGGACCTTTAAAAACAGTGGGGGAGGTCTTGGATGGATCTAACATCCCTATATTCCCCTATGTCAATGAGGTGTGTCAAGGGGAGGGGCGAGGTAGGTGACTCCCCATCCTTTCCTGGGAAATTCTTCCCTTTAAACCCTTGAGAGCCCTCTGGGGAACTCTCACCAGTTGAGGCCTGATGTGAATCCCTTTGAGGTCTTCTTTTCAGTGAGTGAGTGATCACTCTATGGAACAGGCTCCCTAATAAGATGGTGGGAGCAGATAATATTGCCTTGCGAACATGGAAATTAGATAGATTTGTTTCAGAAAATAGCATTTTGGGCTCCAGTATGCAAGTAATCCGAGACATGACACGTGTGGTAAGTGGAGTGTACTCGGGAGGTACAGGTGAGTTTGAACCTATGGTTCCCAAAGCTTTCCACACTGGGGGTTTTCCCTACCTCATGTCTGGATCTGTTGTGATAGCGATTAATCACCATGATTAGTCAACAAACTCTATTATTATTGTATCATAAGAAATAAATAAAATGAAAGAAATTGCATTTCCATTACACTTTTCACAACCTCAAGACATCCCAAAACATATTCACAACCAATTAAAGACTTTTTTTTTGTTGTAATGTTGGGAAACACAGCAGCCAATTTTTGTGCACTGTAAGTTCCCACAAACATCAATGAGATAAAGACAGAATAATCTGTTTCCTAGTGATGTTTTCTAATTGATAAATATTGGCCAGGACAATGGGGAGAACTCCCCTGCTCTTCTTCTTCCAAGAAGTGCCATCAGATCTCTTACATCTACCTGAGAGGACAGATGGGGCCTCAGATTAATGCCTTATCCAAGGACCTCCAACAGTGCAGCACTCCCTAGGTACTGCACAGTGAATGGCAGCCTAGATAATGTGTTCAAGTCCCTGGAGTGGGACTGGAACCCACAACCTTCTAACGTAAGAGGTGAGAGTGCTACCCACTGAACCACAGTTGTAATAGCTGCAGGAGCTGACAGTGAAATATGTGAAGCCATGGAATTCCATAATTGAAGAAAATGGTAGTTTTACCCAGTACTTATGGAAAGTTCTTCGGAAAAAATAAAAATCAAATAAAATTGCAGTGTACCTTCATGTGTCTAGAGGCAAAGATCAAAATAATGCAACAAGAATCTATTGCATTTAAGGATCTACTAAATTTCAAGTTAACTCAAAATCCCTGACTGAAATTTTTCCTTAGAAAATTGCAACATAATTACCGGTCCATGAATAAATATCACAGCTGATTTTTGAGAAACTAAGTTTGAGTTTCTAAGTTAATAAGGTTGCCTGGGAGAATGGGAGGAAAAAAATTCAAAAGCAAATTATAAATGAAATGAATTAAACCCAACCCAAAGGACTGGAGTTGTTCAGATTCCTGCCAGCCAAAAACCGACTAAGCATTTATTAAGTTACACATTTAAGGAATTATTCAAACTAATTTAAGTTTAAGACTTATTTGTAACAGGTTTTTGCCTGGTGCAGATATACATGCACAAGATAAATATAAAAAGCATCAATTATTAAAAACCTAATGTTTTTGCCAGTCTGGGAATTATTATGACGCTACAATCTTATTGAGTGGTTGATACAATGGTCTTAAAATACAACATAGCTCATCGAGTACTTTTTGAACAGTCTCTGCACCTCAAGGTTGAAATTCCAGACTTAACATTGCACCTAGGTAGTTATTATTTTCTTAACCCCTATAATGCCAACAGTTTCATGGAAATTTGTTTCCGAGTTACTTGTTTTAATTTGTCTAATCAGCTCACATACTGTGATGCAAAAATAAACATGAACATTTCAGCTATGGTTTCACTCTTACCTACAATTGTAGCTAGATTATCTCCAGCAATGGCTTCTCTTCCCATGCTGCTTCATTGGATTCTTGATAACTCCAGAAGTATTCTTGGCCCACCCTCTTCGTCATCTACCTGTTGCCTCTTGGTGACATTATCCAAAGTCCACATGTTGACACCCATCTCTATCTCTTCACTCAGTGCCATAATGCCTCCAGTCAACTGTGTTGCAGACTTCCTATCCAACATCTAGTGAGAAACAATTTCCTCCAGTTGAAATTTGGGAAAAATCTTTGGCCTCACCAGAAACTCTATACGCATGCCACTGATTCCATTCCCTTCCTCAATCACTGCCTCAGGCTGAACAGCCTCAGTGTCCTATTAGTTCCCAAGCTGAGCTTCCAATCTTGAATTGTCTCCACCACAGAAATGCCTACTTCCACTTCCATAACGTCACCCCGCTTCTGCCTAGCCTCAGCCTATCTGCCGATGAAACCCTCTCTTCCTTGCTTATGTCACCACCAGACTCGACAATTCCAATGCTCTCGTGGTTGACTTTCCATTCCCCACCCTCCATCAATTGCTGCTTATCCAAAACTGTTCTGTCCGCATCCTATACTGCACCACGTTCTGTTCACCCATCAGCCCTGTTCTGGCTGACCTGCACTGGCTCCCGCTTCCCCAAGGCCTACAACGTAACATTCTCATTCTTGTGTTTAATTCCCATCATGGTCTTTGTTCTTAGAGTCATAGTCAGAGTCATTTACAGCACCGAATGAGGCCATTCAGCCCAGTCAGGCTCACCACTGACCCATCCAATCAGTCCCACACCCTGCTCGATCCCCATATCCTTGCAAGTCTATTTCTCAGGTGGCCATCCAACTTCCTCTTGAAGTCATTGATTTTCTCCGCTTCCACCACCCTTGCAGGCAGTGAGTTC
The DNA here is from genome assembly GCF_036365525.1 of Heterodontus francisci. Classification (NCBI taxonomy): domain Eukaryota; kingdom Metazoa; phylum Chordata; class Chondrichthyes; order Heterodontiformes; family Heterodontidae; genus Heterodontus; species Heterodontus francisci. The sequence continues at coordinate 71,065,980 of NC_090395.1, read as the reverse complement.
CAGGTCATTACCACCCGTTGCGTTAATAAGTTCTTCCTCATATTTCCCCTTTCTTTATCTCTGTGACCTCCACCAGTTCTACAACAGCTTCCCGACCCTAGAACACTGCCTTCCTCCAAGTCTGTCCTCGTGGATCCCGCACTCCCTTCACCTCACCATTGGTGGCTGTGCCGTCAGCCATCTAGGCGCTAGGCTCTAAAATCCCCTCCCTAAATATCTGATGAAAGGTCACAGACCTGAAATGTTAACCCTGCTTCTCTCTCCACAGATGCTGCCAGACCTGCTGCGTATTTCCAGCACTTTGTTTTTATCTCACCTCCGTCTCTTCATTTAAGACTTTTACTAAAATCTCTCTCTTTGACTAATCCTCAGTCACCCCTTTTAATATCTTCTTGACAGAATGGTCACTGAGCCAATCAGATGTTTTTCTCTGTCAAGGATACTACATTTCTATCAAAACTCAAAGATGGTCAACAGTTTGGTCATAGGAATTTCAGCCTTACGGCTGGTTTACCCAATATTTAACCCTCAACCATCAGCAAAAACTAAGTCACTGAAGAATAGTTCATTTGCTTCTTTTGGGACCTTGTTATACACAAAATTGCCAACTACACTTTCCTATACCACAATAGCAATAACAACAGAAATACAAAACAATTAATTGCTTTGATTCCACTTATCCTCTTACCTCCATTTCCCCCTACCCAGAAGAACATAAAAAATAGGAGCAGGAGTCGGCCCTATGGCCACACGACCCTGTGCCGCCATTCAATAAGATAATGGCTGATCTTCCATCTCAATTCCACTTTCCCACTCTAATCCCAAATCCCTCGATTCCCTTAGTGTCCAAAAGAGCATTAAATCTCTCTCCTTTTTCCCATTCAAGCTCTCTCTCCTGCATTCTGGTTTCTTTATATCTTACTTTAAAATAATTTTGATCCAACCTCATTGATCCTTTCTAACCATATTTCTTTAAAAACAAAAGGAAAATCCTTTTTTAACATGTTTGTTTCTCTCTCTCAGTTCCAACCATCCCTGGAAGCAAGCTTTTATTTTTTTTAAGGAAAGGGTTTTGTGTTGCTGAAATTTGCCTTTAAAGACAAATACTCCAGCAAAGTGAAAGCCAGGACACTGAAATCTGATCTTGTCACATCACAGACACAACCCGCTCAAAAGGCGCACAAGGGCTGCCAAATAATTTTCTCACGAGTAGGCCCTAGAGCAATGGAACTATAAAAACATACATCACTGAATGTGTGAGATATTTTAAATCTCTGCTTTTGGCTCATCTTAGCTCCTGCTATAATTATAGTGAATCCATCCTGTTGGGTGCATGTGAATGAGTCATGATCATGACTCAATCATTGTATTATGGGGAAACATTGTGACTTTGTCCTCCTGGAACTTAGCTTCATGCAATGGGAGGGCATGTTGGGAACTTGGCCACAGTCTAAAAGAAAGGAAGGTTTTCATTTATACAGCATTTTTCACAGCCTCAAGGGGTCACAAAGCATTTTACTACCAATGTCGTACTTCCTGAAGTGTAGGCATTGTTGTAGTGTACATAATATGGCAGTCAATTTGCACACAACAATGTTCCACAAACCGCAATGAGGTAAATGAGCAGCTTATCTATCTTTTTAGGGATTTTGGTTGATGGGTGAATATTGGCCAATGGGTTAATATCGGCCAGGAGACAGAGGAGAACTCCCCTGCTCTTCTTCAAAATAGTGCCATGTTTCATGTTCACCTGAAAGGGCAGGCAGGGTCTCAGTTTAACATCTCATCCAAAAGACACCACCTCCAACATTGCAGCACTCCCTCAGTGCATCACAGGAAGTGCCAGCCTGGATTATATGCTCAAGTCTCTGGAGTGAGACTTGGAATCCACGACCTTCTGACTCAGAGGTGAGAGTGTTACTCACAGATGACAGATGCATAGTATTGTGTTGTGTTCTCAAGTCTTCTTGAAATGACACCGCAGGCTTTATAGAAACATAGAAAATAGGAGCAGGAGTAGGCCATTCGGCCCTTTGAGCCTGCTCCGCCATTCATTATGATCATGGCTGATCATCCAACTCAGTAGCCTGTTCCTGCTTTCGCCCCATATCCTTTGATCCCTTTAGACCCAAGAGCTATATCTAACTCCTTCTTGAAAACATACAATGTTTTGGCCTCAACTGCTTTCTGTGGTAGCAAATTCCACAGGCTCACCACTCTCTGGGTGAAGAAATTTCTCCTCATCTCAGTCCTGAAAGGTTTACCCCTTATGCTTGTATTCAGCTTCAACACAAACACTATTTATTGTCTTACTTGCATTATGCTTTCAGGTATAGGTCTTTTCCTTGCTGGTGTGTATCTACCCTCTGTAAAACCATATGCTGAGTCTGTGTCTCAAACTGGAGTTTCCTCCTTATATATGTCTGATGATGTCATCTGTTGCATCAGTGGCCTGATCTCTTAAAGGTGCAGTTTCTTAAAGGTGAAGTTAGCACTGCACCACATTACAAGAAGGTTGAGTGGACCCTAAATTGGGAACACTGGCCTGGAAACCCAAACTCTTTACGTGAGCAAATCTGAGCTCCAAGTGAACCTAGTCATAAAATTTGCCCCTACAATGAGTGTTAGTCAACAGCTAAAGAGTAGGAAGTCACAGTCAGGAAACAAAACAAGATTGTTCACAACGTGAAATCTGCAACAACAGATCGAAGGACTGAGGTGACACCATAAATCATACGAGTGAAGCTGCAGCAGTTCATTACCCTTTCTCCATCCTCATACTTCTGCTCTGGAACACATTGCACACCGTCTTATCCTGTATAAAAGATATAAAACTTAAGGGTTAAACTCCTATTATGTAGTATTAAAGCTGAATACATTAACGCATTTATCATAAATTCCTTCATCTACTTTCTTTGTGATAATCCATTAGGTTAACATCGGCTGTCCCTCGATTCGAGGATGACGTCTACTCGGGGTCGAGAGTTTCTGCCATGGGTCTTCATGTGACTGAACCGGCCAATTCTCAATCTTTGGGCTCATGAGGCAGGATGTCCCACGAGGTAGTGGTATCCGGAGTGCAGGATTTGCTTCCTTTTCTTTCCTTCTCTGCCGCCACTCTGCCTCATCATTAAGGCGTTTGGACTCAAAGCATGATGCAGCTTCCTGGACAAGCTGTCGCCATTTTGAATGATTGGTAGCAAGCTCCTCTCAGTCATCAATGTTAATGCTGCCATACTTCAAAGAGAGTTTCAGAGTGTCTTTCCCTGGAACGCTGGCCATTTGAGAGTTGGGAAAATGGGACCTGGCGGGGGAGATGGTTTTTGGCCATCCAGACACAGTGTCCATTCCATTGAAGTTGATTTTACAGGAGTTTGCCTGATTGCTTGTGGAGCTGGTTTCAAGAATGACACTAGCATTTGTTTGACGGTCCTTCCATTGAATCCAGAGGATGTGGTGGAGGCATTGCTGATGAAATTTCTCTAACGCACTTCTGTGTCGCTGATACACAGTCCAGGTCTCACTGCAGTACAGCAGTGTGGTGATGACAACTGCTCTGTACACTCAGACTTTTGTTGACTTGCGGAGATCTTTGTTGTCAAACATTCGCTGCTGTAGTTTGTAGAAGGCTGAGCTGGTGCAGCTGATCTGGTGTTGAATCTCCTCATCAATGATGGCCTTCAGACAGAGATGGCTGCCAAAATATGGGAAGTGCTCAAAATATTCCAGGAAGATTTGGCTGACCAGGTGTGGGCTGATATATGAGTTTTGTTTTGGGAATATTCAAGGACGGGCCAAGTCTCTTGTATGCAGAATTTTGACAAGATTGAGAGTGGCTTGCAAATCTGGTGCAGAGTGGGCAATGACACTACAGTCATCCGCATAGTGTAGATCATTTATGTCTACGGTGATCAGTTTAGTTTTGGCATGGAGGTTAAAGAGTTTTCCATCTAGACGGTACTTAATACTCACACCAGAGGGTAGTTGATCTTTGATGAGGTGAATAGCCACTGTTAGGTAGATTATTAATAGTATGGGGGCTATCATACAGCCTTGCTTTACCCAGTCCGGATTTTGAAGATCTGTTTCAGATCTCCCACTCAAGACAGTTGCAGTCATATCATCACGGAGCAATTGCAGGATTGTGATGAAGTTTCTTCGACATGCAAATCTTTGCACCACAATGCACAGAGCCTGACGATTGGGTTAACACTTCCATTATGAAGATCAAGAATTTACATACAGCCACACTAATGCAATGATGGGCAACAGGTTTTAATTATGTACCCTATGATTGAACCAACAGGATCCTAGTATTCCTTAAACTATTTTTCTAAACTGAGAAGCACCAAGTCCCATATTGCAGAATGGAATAACCAAGGCAGAGTCAAAATTCCTTAAAGGCAGTAGGACAAGTTGATAAGACAGTTAATAAAGCTGGGCAATAAATACAAAATCAAGGAAGTCATGCTAAACCTTTACAAATCATTGTTTAGGCCTCAGCTGGAGTATTGTAACCAACTCTAAGCACAATATTTTGGGAAGAATGTCAAGGCCTTGGAGAGGGTGCAGAAGAGGTTGACCAGGATGATATATGGGTTGAGGGACTTCAGTTATGTGGAGAGACTGGAGAAGCTAGGATTGTTCTTTTAGTGCATAGAAAATTAAGGGGAGGCCTAATAGAGATATTCAAAATGATGAGGAGTTCTAATAGAACACATAGGGAGAAACTGTGCCCGCTTCCTCTGGCAAGTGCATCAGTAACCAGAGGTCATAGATTTAAAATAATGGCCAAAACATCACCCTGGGGGTCACTATTGACCAGAAACTGAACTGGACCAGCCACATAAACACTGTGGCTACAACAGCAGGCCAGAGGCTGGGAATTCTGCGGCGAGTAACTCACCTCCTGATTCCCCAGTGCCTGTCCACCATCTACAAGGCACAAGTCAGGAGTGTGATTAAGAGTACTCTCCACTTGCCTGGATGGGTGCAGCTCCAACAACACTCAAGAAGCTCCACACCATCCAGGACAAAGCAGCCCGTTTGATTGGCATCTCATCCACCACCCTTAACATTCACTCCCTCCACCACCAATGCACAGTAGTAGCAGGGTGTACCATCTACAAGATGCACAGCAGCAACTCACCAAGGCTCCTTCGACAGCACTTTCCAAACCCGTGACCTCTACCACCTAGAAGGACAAGGGCAGCAGTTGCATGGGAACACTGCCACCTGCAAGTTCCCCTCCAAGCCACACACCATCCTGACTTGGAACTATATCACCGTTCCTTCACTGTTGCTGGGTCAAAATCCTGGAACTCCCTTCCCTAACAGCACTGTTGGTGTGCCTCCACCACAAGGACTGCAGCAATTCAAGAAGGCAGCTCATCACCACCTTCTCAAGGGCAATTCGGGATGGGCAATAAATGCTGGCCTAGCCAGTGACACCCACATCCCACGAACAAATAAAATAATGGGCAAAAGAATAGAAGGGAAAGGAGGATAAATTTCTTCCCATGGACGGTTGTTAAGATTTAAAATGCACTACCTGAAAAGGCGGTGGAATCAGACTATATAGAAAACTTCAAAAGGCAATTGGACATGTACTTAAGAGGATTAATTTGCTGGGTTATGGGGATAAAGCTGGGGTGTGGGACTAAATTGGATAGCTCTTTCAAAGAGCAACAATGGGCAAAATGGCCTCCTTCTGTGCATAAGATTCCATGATTCTACAGCTCTCAGGCCCATATTGAGGTAGAGAAGAATCCAGGCCCTTTGTGCAGGATACCAGCAAGGCTGAACAGGGTAGGAATGGAGACAAGAATAATCAAAGAGTTGTGAGGGAGGGATAGTGTTCTAGTTTTGAGGCCCTGAGAGTTAATTTAGAGAAGAAGCTTCAATCAATTTCGAATTCAGGTCGGTAAATAATGAAGGGAAGGGGAAGAATACATGCACACGAAAGCTAATAGCTCTGTCATATTCTATACCAGTAAAGGTTATATTGAGGATTAATAGAGATCATCAGCCATCAGCAAAGGTGTATCAAGAGAAGACCCCCCTCCCCCACCTAAATAGATTGTTTGCTGCGTGTCCATCAGCTTTCATAGATGGAAGGATGCCAACCAATAGAGTTGCAAGCAAATATAAAACAATACAACTGAATGGTTTGTTCACAAATTACATAAAGTGATGTTAGATCCAGTTTTATATATTGGTGTCAGACCCTGCATAAAGGATCATGGGTCTCTAAATGTGGCAGGCTTCAACATAATAATAAAAATTACATTTTTTGAGGTGCTGATGCCCTGCTGCAAGATATCGCTTACAAATTCCGCCCAGTGTAAACTACTTTTAGCTGGTTGATGCCTCAACTGTCGAATGCAACAGTTTTAAGAGACCCAGATGGTCTGATTGGGACAGAAAGCCTGGAGAGTCAGACAGAGAAATAGGGAGATCATGAGGGCTGGTGCTGAAACATCGGGCCATGTCATGAAGAGTGGAGGGCCAGATCTGGTTGGGGAGGCAAGGAGTGTCAGAGTTGTTGTGTGATTGCCTTTAAGAGTAATGTACTTTTAAGAGTATGCTAATGAGCTAAGTGCCAGGATGTGGTCATGTGACTACATGCCAGTCTCACTCTGCTACTGTAACACCAAGAGGCAAGTTCTGTAATAGATAGCTCTATGCTGTATATATTAGTAAGCTGATTAATAAACCGATCTTCAATCAACCTGAACTCCACGCATCTCATTTATGTTACATCAGACAACATAAAAAAGCTTCTCATTGCAAGGGTTATAGGGTCAGATTGGATTGGATTGGAAGCATTGGGATGGAATGGGGGTGGGGCCTTTGGAAACTTTGCTACGCTCAAGGCACGAAACACGTTAAAACCACACCAGGAGTGAATTGAGAGCAGAAATTAATAAAAAGGTGGCTTGCTTGCAAAGATTGAAGAAGGTTAGTGTTCCACAGTGAAGGATTTAAATAAGCACTTAACATTGGTTGTACATACAACCAAATATTTATTGATTGATCAGAGATCAACAATCATATTTTCAAATCTTTCTAATTCCATTACTCATTGAGAAATAACTTGCATCTATATAGGTACTCATCACCCCCCTCTTGTAAATGTAATAAATTATTTTACGTAGACTAAATCACTGTCAGCAATCACTGTTGTTACACAGGCAATGGCAGCAGTCATTTTTTGCACAGCACGATTCCACAAACTGTAAATAAGCTGACTGGCCAATTAATCTGTTTGTGATGGCGTTGATTGAAGGAGGAATGTTGTTCAGGATCTCAGCATCCTTCCAATCATGCCATTGGTTCTTTAACATCCACTTCAACAAGTCAGCAAGATCTCAATTCGATATGAAGGACAACATCTCCGTCCACACAGAATTCCCTTAACACCACAGCACAATGCCAGCCTCAGTTATGTGTTCAAGTCTATGCTGATACTTGAATTCATTTACCAGGCCACCTCCAGAAAGCGCCAATGGCTTCAGGCGGGCAAGTGTCTGGAGAAGGGTCAGTGGGACCCTCGATGGCGGTTTTGCCATCTAACGACAGATAAGCTAATCCTTGACTTAGCCAATGGCCTCCACAACCTACAAACCGTGATGCAACCGCAGCAGAGAACAAGCCAATGAAACAGCGATCATGGACAATCCATGTAAAGCAGTATGAAAGATAGTAACAGGAGGTCCAACAATAGTCAGCCCATAAAGCATGAATGACTTGCATTTATATAGCGCTTTTGCTGACCTCAGGATGCCCCAAAGTGCTTTGCAGCCAATGTAATACTTTTGAAATGTAGTCACTGTTGTAATTTACGCACAGCAAAGTCCCATAAACAAAAATGACATGAATGATCAGATAGTTTTCATGTCAGTTGAGGGATAAATATTATTCAGGCCATTCAGTCCGTCGTGCCTGTGTTAGCTCTCTGCTAGGGCAACCCAAAACTAATCGCGCTACCTGCGCTCTCCCCATAATCCTGTAACTTTCTCTGCTTCAGCTATTTCCCCAATCTCCACTAAAAGATGCATTGCCACCTGCCTCCACCATCACATCATCTACCAAAACTTTCATACAAATAAACTTTATCTAGCTTCTCTCAGTGACCATTTTCATATTGATGCCTCTTTATCACCGACTCCACAACCAGAGGAAATATTTACACAATCAAAACCCAACATAGCTTTCAAAAACAAACTGGATAAATTGTTTTCAAATGTATTTAATTGTGCAATTGTTAGGAAGGCTCACATTTTATGACTGGAATAGGATAGACTTGTCATTGAAAAGCCATAAAATCATTATTTTAAATGATATCGTGTCTGATATGTTCAAAAAAATGAGAACCTTTTCAAACTGTGAGTCAGATTCTGTTGTTTTAAATGCAGCTTTAGAGTGTATTCTCCAGAAGGGCCCTTGGTTATTTCTTTGGGGAACCATGATTGATACTGACTTGAGATTGGCTTGTCCTTACAAAAAGTCACTGATTCAATCTGCTGGGTAAAGATTTGCTTTTATCTACGTTCAGTGTCAGCTGGTTGGCTGGCTGGCAGACTGTGCTCTATTAAAATCTTTAAAAATTTTATTTCATTCCAGACTTGTAAATGGCGGGCGTGGATGCAAGCTGCGTGCATAAACTGCAGATGGTGTCAGATCATTCGTGCAGTAAAGGAACTCGTCCAGAACCGAGGTGCACCAGTTATGTTCCCCATTGTGCAAGGCAAGGTTCCATTAATACTAACTTTGTCAACTGCCTTCAATTAAATCAAGACAGAAGACACTTAGCGGGAAAGTTGTTGGGCAGCTCAAGGGCTAGGTTGCACCCAGTTGCACCTACATTGACTCTAGTCCGGCAATGCCTCTTCTCATCCTTATATTCAAATCCCACCATGGTCTCATCCCTCCCTATCTTTGTACCCTCCCCCAGTCCTATAACCGTACAAGATCTCTGCACTCCTCCATTTCTGGCCTCTTGAGCATCCCAGATTTCAATCGCTCCATCTTTGGCAGCCGTGTCTTCTGCTGCTGAGGCCCTAAGCTCTTCAGAAGTATTTCATTTGCTGTAAAGCAATTAATGTTACAAAAGGAGCTGTACAGACTGATGCTGTTGCTTGGGTGCAGATGTATGCTTTGCCAATGATGTAAAGTTATTGAAAATCTTCATGACTTCAACAAACAATCGGGCTGATTTTAACTTCTGGTGGCAGTGCAAGATGGGCGATAGTGGAATTGGCCGCTTGTTACGCACTCCTCTCCCACCATGGAAAACTAGACAGAATATGGGCAGCAAAAAAATTCTGGGCCACTGCTGCAGAGTCATAGCTGAACCTCAGGCCTTTTCACCCTGCCCATCATTTCTTAAACCCCTTACCCTTTCAGATTTAGCGAATATTGTTTATGGGTTGAGATACGTTTTGAAGGCTTTCAGAACTTTTGTCACCCTATTGTGATGCAACACTTTAATTGACCCAACCCTTTACATTTTGCCTGACTGCAATTCTCCTTCCCCCCTCCCTTAGTGTTCTCTCTGCGCCTGCCCACATTGGCTCCTGAAGTGATACTAACAAACTGACTTGAAATACTGCATTCAGATAGCCGATTTCCACCTGAGTCTGCCCAGGACCTACCTCTGAAATTGCTGAAAAATAACACATATGCAAAGAGCAGAAAATCCAGGCTTTTGTGTCTGATTTAGGCCTAAGAACTTGATAGTACATATCACAAGAATTAAATTGCACAGCATAATATGATTGAATAAAGAAAGGCTTGCAATTATATAGTGCTTTTCATAACCACTGGATGTCTCAAAGTGCTTTACAGCCATTGAAGTATTTTTGAAGTGTAGTCACTGTTGCAATATAGGAAACGCAGCAGCCAATTAATTGCGCACAGCAAACATCCACAAACAGCAAGATGATAAAGGCTAGATAATTTATTTTGTGTAATGAATGAATATTGGCCAGGACCCTAGAGATAACTTCCCTTCTGTTCTTCAAAATAGTGCCATGGGATCTTTTACATCCATCTGAGATGGCAGACAGGACCTTGGTTTAACATTTCATCCAAAAGACGGCACCTCCAACAATGCAGAACTCCCTCAGTTCTGCACTGCAGTGTCAGCCTTGATTTTTGTGCTCAAGTTCTGGAACGGGACTTATCTGGAATCTTGTGATGTGAAAGTGAGAGTACTACCAACAATGCCACAGCAGATAGCAAAAGATAAATGTGTGTGTGGGAGGGGGGTGGGGGTGACGTGTTGTGAAACAGGTTGCACATTCCCAACTGCACAAGGCCAATTTCACCCCAGCCATCTCCCCCAACTGCAACCTCAGTCCATCTGACAGGCAGAAATTCCTGGGGAGGCTTTATTGGTGAATTTGATATTCTCAAGGCTAAGGATGTTGGTGTTGGCAAAGGGGAACTCTTTCCAAGTGATAATTCCATGGTCTTGTACTCCCTTCAGGGATGCCACGCTCAAAAGGGAGTGTGGGGTCAGAGATAGGGCTACAACATTCTGCCCCTGATCTCCTGCAAACACAATTCCCAGCTAGGAGCTTGGGATCGAAAAATCAGATCTCTCATTTCAGGTGGTCTGTGCCAGCCAGCATCGTGGCATTTGAGTAATAGTGGAGGAATGGACTTGGGCTTTAGCCAAACCTAATTCGGAACCATCTCAGAATGGTACACTGCTACTGAGCAGATGCAACTGCCATCCAAAGCACTCTTCCATCCATCCCCCACTCCCAATGCATCAGTATGACATTTCCATTTCCCAGTCTTATTATCCTTATTGACCTTTCACAGTGTGAGTCTGGAATTGGTGCCAATCCTCAAAGGCACATTTGTGCTGTGAACTCTTCCACAGGGAATGAGAGGGAGAGACTCAATCACAAATTCCCTTCACTTTGTACCTTGAACAGCAGCTGGTGGAAGAGAATGACAGAGAGAAAAGAGAGAGAGGGAGGGAGGGAGCTAAGTGTTCTATATATTTCCTTGATCGGGATTTGAATCAATGTCTTTGAATTAAAAGGACAGTGAATTTCTCGAATCTACCATCCAGCTTCTTAAAAGTTCTTTCAAAAATTCAGCTTTGAAATTCAGCAACTTAAAATTTCTGAATCTTTATATAGCTGGGAGTTTATTTTAGATTGACTTAGAATTTAAAGCACAGGAACAAACCCTCTTTCTTTTGGGCCTCCTTATCTCGAGAGACGATGGATACGCGCCTGGAGGTGGTCAATCTATGCCCGTGTTTATGCTCCAACCTACTTCATCTAGACCTATAAGAATGTCCTTCTATTCATTTCTCCCTCATATATTTATCTAGCTTTCCCATAAATGCCTCCATGCTATTTGCCTCCACCACTCCATGTGGTAACACAATCCACATTCTAAATCATGTTGGTCTACAGTTTCCATTAGTTTGGGTTATTTTACCAGTGCCATTCTCCTGAAACTGGCCAAATCAATGTAAAAGAATGAGAAATCGTAAGTGCAAGTTAGTTTGAGTGTAAATCCAGTTTCCGTGATCTTTTGCGCTGGTTTAAAAACATCACACTGGAAGCCGACCCCACCTACAAAACAGGCCAGGCCCCAGATCGAATGAATCATCATAGAAAGTTTCTGTCGATTATGCCCATTATGGGATACTCTACAAATTGAGCTTGTGCTTTTAATTGCGCGCACAAGCACTAGTTGGCATGTTTACAAAGTTTTTAGATATTAAAAAATATTTAGTTTACTAAGAAACTGACTAGTGTACAGCAATGAAACTAGTAAATGATTCAGTATAGTTTTTTAAAATCATTTTCAGTGATTTAAAGTCAGATTACTCAACAGTGGTGGAGCAGACTCTTACTAAAAATGTTTATTTTTTGGGTTAAACCCATTTCAGTTGAATTAATAAAACTGCACCAGGTTATCCCTCTTAATTTCTTTTATTCTTTCATGGAGTGTGAGTGTCTCTGGCCAGGCTGGCATTTATTGCCCATCCCTAACTGCCCTTGAGAAGGTGGTGGTGAGCTGCCTTCTTGAACCTCTGCAGCCCACAGTGCTGTTAGGAAAGGAGTTCCAGGATTTTGACCAGTGACGATGAAGGAACAATGATATAGTTCCAAGTCAGGATGGTGTGTGGTTTGGAGGGGAACTTGCAGGTGGTGGTGTTCCTATGTGTCTGCTGCCCTTGCCTTTCTAGGTGGTAGAGGTCGTGGGTTTGTAAGTTGCTGTCGAAGGAGCCTTGGTGAGTTGCTGCAGTGCATATTGTATATGGTATACACTGCTGCCACTGTGCACCGTTGGTGGAGGGAGTGGATGTTTAAGGTGGTGGATGGAGTGCCAATCAAGCGGGCTACTTTGTCCTGGATGGTGCTGAGCTTCTTGAGTGTTGTTGGAGCTGCACCCATCCAGGCAAGTGGAGAGTATTCCATCACACTCCTGACTTGTGCCTTATGGATGGTAGACAAGCATTGGGGAGCCAGGAGGTGAGAGACAGGAGGTGAGTTACTCATCGCAGAATTCCCAGCCTTTGACCTGCTGTAGTAACCACGGTATTTATATGCCTGATCTAGTTAGGTTTCTGGTTAATGGTAACCCCAGGATGTTGATAGTGGGGGATTCAGCGATTGTAATGCTGTTAAATGTCAAGGGGAATTGGTTAGATTCTCTTTTGTTGAGATGGTCATTGCCTGGCACTTGTATGCCGCAAATGTTACTTGCCACTTATCAGCCCAATGTTGTCCAGGTGTTCCGACATGTGGACACAAAATGCTTCAGTGTCTGAAGAGTTGTGAATGGAGCAATCATCAGCAAACAGCCCCACTTCTAATCTTATGATGGAGAGAAAATCTTTGATAAAGCAGCCGAAGATGGTTGGTGCTAGGACACTACCCTGAGGAACTCCTGTAGCGATGTTCTGGGGCTGAGATAATTGATCTTCAACAACCACAACCTTTGTACTAGGTATGATTTCAACCAGTGGAGAGTTTTCCCCCCCGATTCCCATTGACTTCAAGTTTTGCAAGGACTCCTTGATGCCATACTCAGTCAAATGCTGCCTTGATATCAAGGGCAGTCTCTCTCACCTCATCTCTTCAGTTCAGCTCTTTTGTCCATGTTTGTACCAAGGCTGTCATGAGGTCTGGTGCCGAGTGACCCTGGCGGAAAGCCAACACAATTTCAAGCACAATTTGCGTTCAGATTTTCGATTGAGCCCAACGCAGAAACTTTACTGCATTGTACCGAATGTGACTGAGTAATAATTAGCTGGCTTCAATCTTTAATTTTCACACTTAGATGGAGAAATATATGACACAGATTTCCCACTTTCCTTAGGCCCCGATTGTTAGGTCAATTTCCACTCACTTACACAAATTTGATAAAATCTACCGGCCATAAAATAATAAGATTGGCAGGAAATTTCAGGTAAATCAGTCTCGGCGAAATGGATGAATGAATGGGCATAATTTCAAGTGTAAATTCCACCCCTATATTTTCTAAATGTTAACGAATGAAACAAATGAAATTTCTTTTATTTTAAATTTGAGTTCCTGTCTCTCTTCACTAAGGAATAATTATAGCCTAAAACTATTAGGCTGCAAAGTCTCAATACTGTTAATTTAGTATAGTAACGATCACTCATTATGCTTTTAGCACCACAAATTTAAGAGAATCAATACCATTTCCCTTTCTCTATGAACAAGCCTATAATAGCCTGAGGAATTAAAACTCATCATTGTAGTTCTGGGTGCATTTCTGCTTGCATGAAACATTAACAAAAATTGTTGATAGGTTCATGTTTTCTCATCTGTTTTACATGATTTGTTTAGTCGATATTTATCTTATCTTGAGTGAAAGTTTGTGCTGATCAAGGTGAATTGTATAAGAGATTTTTTCTGCTGTTTGCACTAACTGATTCAGGTCACTAATACCAGGGGTTAAAGCTAAGGAAAAGTTCCCTTTGCACTGCCTATTCAGCAACTCCAACACGGGTTTGAAACAAGGTAAAGATCTTTGTTTACTGCCCATTCTGAAATCTCAGATTCAGGTGCAGAGAGAGTTAAAAACAAGAATAAAGCTCCCTCCATGCACCCAACATGGGTTAGGTACAAGGTAAATTATATCAAGGTTTAAAAGGTTAAATTACAAGGACAGATTGGCTGAACTTGGCTTATATTCATTCGAGTTTGGAAGGTTGAGGGGTGGTCGAATCAAATCTTTAAAATGATTAAAAGATTCAATAAGGTAGATACTGTACTACACTGGTCAGTGTGCTGTTAATATTAAATGAGTATTGTAGACTTTGGGTCAAAGTAACAGGAGTTTATTTACAGGGATCTTATCTCTAAGGCATCTACATTAACACTGAGCAACACCAGGTTCAGACTCATGGCAGCACATCCTGTGATGATGCTTAAGATTTATATACATAATCTACCCAGCAACAGTTTATGTACATTATACTACAGATACAGAGAAGTGGTTTCCTCTGGGAGGTGCAGTTCACAAGGGGGCATAATCTTAAAATGAGAGCCAAGGATTTTTTTTTCTTTTTTTTAGAGATACAGCACTGAAACAGGCCCTTCGGCCCACCGAGTCTGTGCCGACCATTAATCACCCATTTATACTAATCCTACACTAATTCCATATTCCTACCACATCCCCACCTGTCCCTATATTTCCCTACCACCTACCTACACTAGGGGCAATTTATAATGGCCAATTTACCTATCAACCTGCAAGTCTTTGGCATGTGGGAGGAAACCGGAGCACCCGGAGAAAACCCACGCAGACACAGGGAGAACTTACAAACTCCACACAGGCAGTACCCAGAATTGAACCTGGGTCGCTGGAGCTGTGAGGCTGCGGTGCTAACCACTGCGCCACTGTGTGTGAAATTAGGAATCACCTTTTTATACAAAGGGTAGTGGAAATCTGGAACCCTCTTGGCCAGGTCAATTGAAATCTCCAAGCCTGAAATCAATAGATTTTTGTTGAGCAAGGCTATCAAGGGATATGGAACAAAGGCAGGTAAATGGAGTTCAGATACAGATCAGTCATGATCTGTTTCAATGGCCGAACGGCAGAACGGAGGTTTCTATATAAATATGCCTCTACAGCACACGATCCAGTGTTTCTAAGTCAGGCACAGTGCACTAAAGATGCAGAGCAAAGCTCCCTCTGCACTGTTCCCACACTGAGCCTTCACCCTACCCTCTGGGAATAGCGTCTCCTATTGCTTTGTCATGCTCCTCATAACTTCCTTTCTCTGGTTTGCGCGAAAGAAAAGAAAAAGAACAAAAAAGTTAGGTGGAAACGAATACTAACAGTTTAATAAATATAGTGTAAACTGATTCTGACCCTGATGTTTAAATGTAAATCATCTGGCTGCTTAAAGTTGCTCTGCCCGAGTGTGTTCATATTTCAGTCACAGATCACTAATTATTCTGCCTCTGGTGTTCTGTTTGGAGTGAAAGTTATTACTGTTCCAATAATTTCAGCTTCAGAACCTTTCCTTCCGGCACTTTTGACTCAACTCATAAATAATGAAACTCAACAGCGCATAGTTCGTAAATCAGCTTGTCTCTCTACCTAGGCCCATGAAACCATATTTCAAAAAAATATATCAATAACTGTTGTAAGTTTGACAGCAACATAGCTTTGTTTCTGCAAACTTTTTACCCATTCGTTCCTGGGATTTGTTTGATTTCTTTGCCACACCTGGCACCAGCCCACACCACATCCTGCCACCCAGTAGTAACATAGAGCATAGAACATAGAAAAGTACAGCACAGTACAGGCCCTTCGGCCCACGATGTTGTGCTGAACCTTTAACCTATTCTAAGATCAAACTAACTACCTACCCTTCATTCTACTATCATCCATGTACCTATCCAAGAGTCGCTTAAATGCCCCTAAAGTATCTGCTTCTACTACCACCGCTGGCAGCGCATTCCACGCACCCACCACTCTCTGTGTAATGAACCTACCTCTGACATCTCCCCGAAACCTTCCTCCAATCACCTTAAAATTATGCCCCCTGGTGATAGCCCTTTCCACCTTGGGAAAAAGTCTCTGGCTATCCACTCTATCTATGCCTCTCATCATCTTGTACCCCTCTATCAAGTCACCTCTCATCCTTCTTCGCTCCAATGAGAAAAGTCCTAGCTCCCTCAATCTTTCTTCGTAGGACATGCCCTCCAGTCCAGGCAGCATCCTGGTAAATCTCCTCTGCACCCTCTCTAAAGCTTCCACATCCTTCCTATAATGAGGCGACCAGAACTGAACACAATATTCCAAGTGTGGTCGAACCAGGGCCTTATAGAGCTGCAGCATAACCTCGCAGCTCTTAAACTCAATCCCCCTGTTAATGAAAGCCAACACACCATACGCCTTCTTAACAACCCTATCGACTTGGGTGGCAACATTGAGCGATCTATGGACATGGACCCCAAGATCCCTCTGTTCCTCCACACTACCAAGAATCCTGTCTTTAAGCCTGTATTCCGCATTCAAATTCGACCTTCCTAAATGAATCACTTCACACTTTTCCAGGTTGAACTCCATCTGCCACTTCTCAGCCCAGCTCTGCATCCTGTCAATGTCCCGTTGCAACCTACAACAGCCTTCCACACCATCCACAACTCCAGCAACCTTCGTGTCATCGGCAAACTTGCTAACCCAGCCTTCCACTTCCTCATCCAAGTCATTTATAAAAATCACAAAGAGCAGAGGTCCCAGAACAGATCCTTGTGGAATACCACTGGTCACCGAGCTCCAGGCTGAATACTTTCCATCTACTACCACCTTCTGACTTCTATGGGCCAGCCAATTTTGTATCCAGACAGCCAACTTTCCCTGAATCCTATGCCTCCTTACTTTCTGAATGAGCCTACCATGGGGAACCTTATCAAACGCCTTGCTAAAATCCATATACACCACATCCACTGCTCTTCCTTCATCAATGTGTTTTGTCACATCTTCAAAGAATTCAATAAGGCTTGTGAGGCATGACCTGCCCCTCACAAAGCCATGCTGACTGTCTCTAATCAAACCATGCTTTTCCAAATAATCATAAATCCTGTCTCTCAGAATCCTCTCCAATAATTGGCCCACTACCGACGTAAGACTGACTGGTCTATAATTCCCAGGGTTATCCCTATTCCCTTTCTTGAACATGGGAACAACATTTGCCACCCTCCAATCATCCAGTACTACTCCAGTGGACAGTGAAGACGCAAAGATCATCGCCAAAGGCGCAGCAATCTCTTCCCTCGCTTCCCATAATATCCTTGGGTATATCCCGTCTGGCCTTTGTCCTTTTTGGCATTATTCATCCGTGAAAGCAAAAGGTAGGTATTGCTATTTGATTGTGGGAGGCATCACAGATGAGGCAGTTCCTGTCCTATAGATATCCACATTCCAGCAAACGTTACTGGAGAGGGTCAGCCTCAGCTCGGTGGGTAGTACGCTTGCCTCTGGGTCTGAAGGTTATGGGGTTTACAGTCCAGACACTTGAGCACATTATCCAGGCTGGCACTCCATGCAGTACTGAGGGAGTGCTGCACTGTCAAAGTGCTGAGTTTCAGATGAGTTATTAAACTAAGGCCCTGTGTGCCCTCTCAGGTGGATGTAAAGGAAGAGCAGCGGAGTTCTCCCTGGTGCTCGAGCCAATATTTATCCCACAACCAAAATGCATACAAACAGATTGGATACTGCAGTGCACATATTAGCAGGTGTGTTTCTTGCATTACAATAGTGACTGCACTTCAAATGCACTTCATCAGCTGGGAAGCGCTTTGGAATGTCCCAAGGTTGTGGAAGATACATTATAAATGCAACTTCTTTCCACTGTGGAGCTTCACGGTATCTAATCAACATTTCTCCAAAGCTGCCTTTCTGCAATCATCAGCACAAACACACACTTCACTCTACACGACACTCCTCTCTTGTGATGCCCTTAGGGCAGAGAAGGCGAAGAGGAGATTTGACAGAAGTGTTCAAAAATCATGAAAGAGTTTGATAGAATAAATAGGGAGAATCTGTTTCCACTGGCTGGAGGCTCAGTAACTAGAAGGCACAGATTTAAGTTGATTTACAAAAGAATCAGGGGCGACATGAGGAAACAGACTTTTTATGCAGAGAGTTGTTGTGATCTGGAATGCGCTGCCTGAAAGGGCGGTGGAAGCAGATTCAATAGTAACTTTCAAAAGGGAATTGGACAGAGATGGGGTGAGAGTGAATGCCCTTGACATCAAGACAACATTTGACCGGGCATGGAATCAAGGAGCACTAGCAAAACTGGAGTCAATGAGAATCGGGGGAAAACTCTTCACTGGTTGGAATCATACCGACCACAAAGATAGATGGTTATGGTTATTGGAGGCCAACCATCTCAGCCCCAGGACATCGCTGCAGGAGTTCCTCAGGGTAACATCCTCGGCCCAACCATCTTCAGCTGCTTCATCAATGACCTTCCATCCATCATAAGGTCAGAAGTGGGGATGCCCGCTGATGATTGCACAACATTCAGCACCATTCGCAACTCCTCAGATACTGAAGCAGTCTCTGTCCATATGCAGCAAGACTTGGACAACATCCAGGCTTGGGCTGATAAATGGCAAGTAACATTCACGCCACACAAGTGTTGGGGTCTGAAGTTCTGTTAATGGATGATAAATACCTGGTAGTTGAAGATAATAGGGTGAACAGGTGTTGGGTGCTAATTAGTTAATTGTATTCAAGTATGTATATATAAAAAGGAGACAGCCAGCACTGGCTGGTGGTGTTGTTTGGAGAGCAGAAGTAAGCTCTGTGACAAGCAATAAAAAATTTCCACCAAAGCATCCTAGTCTCAATGTCTTCTTCACAAACAGGCTTGGAAATTTCTCTAACATTGGTAGCAGAGGATGGTTGCCTGGAAGTAAAGATTGGAGACTAAGATTTGTTTTCAGATAGGAGATTAGATTTGGAGTTTTGTTTTGAAGACAGATGACTAAAACCAAGTGTAAGCTGTCTGGATATGATTTTCCATCACAGTTTTGTGAAGCCGAACCTTACGATCAATGGAAGAATGAAGTTGATATATAGACACAGGTTATGTCTTTACCTAAAATGAAAGAAATAAAAGAAAATAAAACCTAAAATAAAAGGAATGGCCCTTGCATTTTCACTTCCCGCCAGAAGCAAGATCAGCGGCAAAGTGTTCTCGGAGCTAGAAGCTCATCATTTGGACAATGAGGAAGGTTTGGACAAACTCTTGAAATTTATGGATAAAATTTATATGAAAGATGACTTATTGAGTGTCTATGAGGTGTGGTCAGACTTTGATAAATTTAGAAAAATGGATGGTTCTTCCATAGAAGAATATATTATGGAGTTTAACCGACTACTTGCAAGGTTGTAATGATTCTGTTTGGAAATTCCTAGATCAGTACTTGCCTTCAAATTGTTGGATTGTGCTAGGATATCGAACATGGATAGGCTCTTGGTATTAACCGGAGTTAGATTCAATGAAAAAGATACGCTGTTTGATCAGATGTCTGATGCCCTAAAAAATCTTTGGGAAAACATTCCTTTCTGACCATTTTCATGGCACAGATGGGCTCTTTAGCAATGACACCGAAGGTGGAGGATACAATGCTAGCAGCATTTCGAGGTCTTTCAAGTATGGGGCCCAAGCATCAATACGAAAGGAGAACCAAACACACAATGAATGAGGATAGAGATCCTTTGGCAACAATAACAGACGGCAGGAATTGGGTAATTATAGCAGAAGGATGAACCCCAAGAATACATGGATTACATGGTTTCTTTAAGTAAGGAAGACGGAAATAAGGTCAAAGGATATGACAGTTCTACCTGTTTCAGATTTGGGGATGACAACACGTTGAAATCACTAAAAAGAGTGGTAATTCCGTGTAAAATGGCAGAGGTAAACCATTTTATTAGTACGGATGTAGTATCCAGTGGAATACCTTTGCTGTTAAGTAAACTGTCTGAAAAAGGCTCGGATGAAATTGGATATGGAACATGATAAGGTGATTGCATTTGGGAAATCTGTAGCTTTGCAGTTTACACAGTCGGGACATTATTGTATTCCTTTAGTGAGACCTCCAAGCAGGATGTTAAAGAAGTATTAATGGCATCCAGTGGTAGGGATTTAAAGGAGAAAAGGCAAATTGTTTCAAAACTACATCGACAGTTTGCACATCCATCTTGTTATAGGTTGAACATTCTGTTAAAAGATGCAGGGGTAATAGATGATGACTACACTAAACTTATTGAAGATATCAGTGAAAAATATGATATCTGTAAAACATACAGGAGGACGCCATCACAACCCATAGTGTCTCCCATTAGCAAGGGACTTTGAAACCATAGCGATTGACTTAAAGTATGGGATAAAGACAAAAAATATTTTTATTCTACACTTTATAGACGTAGTGACTAGATTCAGTCTGTCGATAGTAATTTATAGTAAAGACAAAAAATGTAATAGTGGACAAGATAATGGAAAGGTGGATAGGAACAGGACTGGGAGCACTGGCTACATTTCTAACTGACAATGGAGGAGAATTTGCCAATGATCAGTTCAGGAGTATGTGTGAAAATATGAATATTGTAGCAATGCACACGGCAGCACAAAGTCCTTTTTATTAATGGGATTTGTGAGAGAAATCACGCCGTGATTGACGAAATGCTTCGAAAAATTTTAGCAGACCATCCAAATTGTAAATTGACTATTGCTGTGGCGTGGACAGTACATGCGAAAAGCACACTTCAAATTGTTGGGGGCTACAGCCCCTATCAGTTAGTTTATGGCAGGAATCCGAAAATACCTTTGGTGATGTGGGATCATCCCCCGGCTTTAGAGGGGACTATAATTAGAATGCCATGCATGTAGGGAGAAGAGCATTTATTAAGGCGGAGGTTTCAGAAAAAATCAGGAAAGCTTTGAGGTATCGGATCAGGCCATCAGAAATAATTTTGATACTGGGGACAGTGTGTATTACAAAAGAGAAGGGCCGAAAGAATGGAGAAGCCCAGGAAAAGTTATAGGCACTTATGGCAAAACGGTGATTTTGCAATATGGCAACCAAACTATTAGAATACATTTCTTGTGGCTTATTGGCACTGATTATACGTTGACAGAATCTGAACAAATGATGGACACTGATGATGCACCATGTACTTCACATGCACATATGTCGGATCTTCGCAAGCAACAGATTGTGGCAGATAGTGGGCTGACTGACAGTGGAGCAAGTGACAGTGAAGATCCAGATAAGGCCATTTATCCCAAAGCTCAACTACCGAAAGTTGGGACTAGAGTGAAATATATGCCTGGAGGGATGCCACCATTATATGAAGGGCAGGAAAGGCCACAGGGAAATACAAACATTGACTAAATGTGCAAGACAAGAGATAGGATATCAGACTTATTGATTGGCAGAAGGATGTGAAAATGTGAAAGGTCAGAAAACGTAGTATAAGCTCAGACAGTGGGCCTGAAGATGATCATAGTCCAAGGAAAAGGTCACGAACTTGTGAAAGGAAGTCTGGTTGTGGGAGGGACAGGTCGAGTAGTAGTAGTCCAGAAAGGGATAGGAACTCTAGTAGGGGACATGGTTTCACAAGAGCAATGACCAAAGAGCAGGCGAGGGGCGCCACAAGAAGTAGAAGCCCTTACGATAAGGAAGCTCTAGTGGTTACTAACAAGTTAGATGGTGAATTGATAAAGGATGCCAAGCAAAAAGAGCTTGACAGTTGGAGAGAGTTTGGCATATACACGCAGGTGCCAGATAGAGGACAACCAGCATTATCCCATAGATGGATCTGTATAGAGAACATACTTCCTGACGGTACGTATAAAGCGAACGCCAGACTTATAGCTTGGGGATTTGAGGAATGAGTAGGCAACCAAGAAGTTAGAGTGGACTCCCCAACAGCAGGAATAGCAAGTCTGAGGATTTTCCTAGCCCTTTTAGCGACACACTCATGGGAATGTAATACCATTGACATCAAAGCAGCATTTTTGCAAGGGGAGAGATTTCATAGGGAAGTATTTTTAAAGCCACCAAAAGAAGCTGAAGATTTAGGAGGGAAATTATGGAAGCTAAACAAGTGTGTTTATGGGCAACTGATGCATCCAGGGGTGGTATTTTTCAGTTGGGTCTGTCCTACTAAAGGTCCGTTCTATTTAACTAAAGGTGGATCCGGCCAGTTTTATTGGTATTATGAAGAAAAACTAACAGGCAGTTTCTTGATGCATGTTGTCATTCAGGCCCCAACCTGCCAAGAATGAGGCATATTAAGTTCGCCACATGGACATTAAATTTCAGATTGTTGCTGGGATGAAGAGAAGGCCCATAACAAGGACTGCCAGACCTTGGCTGGAAAAAAGACATTTGCATATTGACAGACAGTGTTAGGAAGGACAAAGCAGCCATTCCCTGACATTCAACCCACAATGGACTTTTGATCACCAGACGTTGAAGGTGGGGGAGCTCGCTTTCCAGGTTGACTGCTAAGCTGGCTGAATACACAAACGGACATGGTCAAACCAGCTAGTCACATGACTAACCTGCTGGGCAACCTGAGTTTTTTGAATTTGTACAAACAGTTTGGGCAGAATGCCTGTTTGCTCCTGGACTGAGAAGATCTCACTCCTGTCTGCTCCCATCTCTTTCTCACAAGCCTCTGAATCCACCAAAGACACATCTGAAGACAGGAACGGTGGTGGCTGGCAGACCTGCTCTCTCTCTCGGTGCTCACTGAGACTCGAAAAAAAAACTTAGTGACATCACGGGAAATCCCTAAGGCGATTGCTTGAGTGAGTAGCAGCTGTTAGTGCATTTAAATAGCTTTAAAAAAGGGAACTTTTTTTTGTTGAAAAAGGCCTCTAGCGATAAGGTGAGTACAACTAAAGTGCTTTTTTTAATTCAGTGTTACTTATTAAGGACTTTAGATTGTAATGGGTAGAACAAGGCCCCTAGTTTAATTAGTATTTTTTAATTAAGGGAGTAACTAATTAATCTAAGGGTGAGTCATGGCAGGGAGAGCTCAGCCCCGTGATATGCTCCTCCTGCGCTATGTGGGAAATCAGGGACGCTTCCAGTGTCCCTGACGACCAAGTGTGCAGGAAGTGTATCCATCTGCAGCTACTGACTACCCGCATTACGGAGCTGGAGCTGCGGGTAGATTCACTGTGGAGCATCCACGATGCTGAGAACATCGTGGCTCACACGTTTAGCGAGGTGGTCACACCGCAGGTAATGGCTGCACAGGCAGAAAAGGGATGGGTGACCACCAGGCGGAGTAGTAGGCCCAGGCAGGTAGTGCAGGAATCCCCTGTGGCCATCCCCCTCTCAAACAGATATACCGCTTAGGATATTGTTGGGGGGGATGACCTCCCAGGGGAAAGCACAAAACAGCCAAGTTCGTGACACCATGGAAGGCTCTGCTGCATGGCAGGGGAGGAAAAGGGGTGTAAGAGCTATAGTGATAGGGGATTCTATCGTAAGGGTGAAGATAGGTGGTTCTGTGGCCGCAAACGAGACTCCAGGTTGGTACGTTGCCTCCCTGGTGATAGGGTCAAGGATGTTACGGAGCGGCTGCAGGACATTCTGAAGGGGGAGGGTGAACAGTCAGAGGTTGTGATACACATTGGTACCAATGACATAGGTAGAAAGAGGGATGAGGTCTTGCAACAAGAATTTAGGGAGCTAGGTAGCAGATTAAAAAGCAGGAACTCAAAGGTTGTAATCTCGGGATTACTCCTGGTGCCACGTGCTAGCATGTATAGGAATAGGAGGATAGAGCAGATGAATACGTGGCTGAGGAGATGGTGCAGGAGGGAGGGCTTTAGGTTCCTGGATCACTGGGTCTGTTTCTGGCAAAGATGGGACCTGTACAAGTTGGACGGGTTGCACATGAACCGGAACGGGACCAACATCCTTGCTGGGAGGTTTGCTAGTGCTGTTGGAGGGGGGGTTTAAACTAATTTGGCAGGGGGATGGGATACAGAGTAGAGATACAGTAAGGGGTGATGCACAGCCAAATATAAAGAGAAACTGAGTCAGTCTGGAAGGCAGAGCAAATATAGACCTGTTAAGGCACAAGTGAAAATTGCAAGGCTCGATTGCTTTAAGGCAAGGAGTCTTACTAATAAGGCAGATGAATTGAGGGCATTGATTAGCACATGGGAGTATGATATTATTGCTATCACAGAGACATTGCTGAGGGAGGGGCAGGACTGGCAACTCAATATTCTAGGGTATAGAATCTTCAGGCGTGATAGGGGAGGGGATAAAAGAGGAGGTGGCATTGCACTGTTGATCAAGGAGTCAATTACTGCAGTAAGGAGGGATGATATCTTTGAAGGTTCCTCAAATGAGGCCATATGGGTAGAACTTAAGAACAAAAGGGGGGGCAATCACTTGGCTGGGCATGTACCACAGGCCTCCAAACAGTCAGGGAGAGATACGGGAACAGATATGTCGGCAAATTTCAGAGAGGTGTAAAAATAATAAGGTAATAATAGTAGGGGATTTCAACTTACCCAATATCAACTGGGATAGTCTGAGTGCAAAAGGCTTCAAGGAGGCAGAATTCTTAAAGAGCATACAGGAGAGCTTTTTGAGCCAGTACGTAGAAAGTCCTACAAGAGAAGGGGCAGTACCGGACCTAATCCTAGGGAATGAAGCCGAACAAGTGGTAGAAGTGTCAGTGGGGGAGCATTTCGGGGATAGTGACCATAACTCTAAGATTTAAGGTATGGAAAAGGTCAAAGACTGGCCAGAAATAAAGGTACTGAATTGGGGGAAGGCCGACTTCAATATGATAAAACAGGATTTGGCCAAAGTGGACTGGGAGCAACTACTTGTAGGAAAGTCTACATCAGGCCAGTGGGAGTCATTCAAAGAGGAAATAGTAAGAGTTCAGAGCCAACATGTACCCGTTAAGGTGAAGGGGAGGACAATCAAGTCCAGGGAACCGTGTATGTCAAGGGATATAGAGTATTGGATCAGGAAAAAAAAGGAGTCTTATGGCGGATTCAGAGCGCTGAAATCAGTGGAGGCACTAGAGGAGTATAGAAAGTGTAGGGGGATACTTAAAGTAATTAGGAGAGCGAAGAGGGGACATGAAAAAACATTGGTGGTCAAGGTAAAGGAAAATCTTAAGGCGTTTTATTTAAGGGCAAGAGCTTAACAAGGGAAAGAGTAAGGCCCATTAGGGACCAAAGTGGCAATCTGTGTGTGGAGCCGGAGGACATAGGTGAGGTTTTAAATGATTATTTTTCATCTGTGTTCACTATGGAGAAGGACGATGTAGGTGTAGAGATCAGGGAGGGGGATTGCAATATACTTGAACCTATTAACATTGAAAGGGAGGAAGTATAAGCTGTTTTAGCGAGCGTAAAAATGGATAAATCCCCAGGCTCAGATGAGATCTATCCCAGGTTGTTATGTGAGGCAAGGGAGGTGATAGCAGGGGCTCTGATACACATTTTCAGATCCTCTCTGGCCACAGGAGAGGTGCCTGAGGACTAGAGGAAAGCAAATGTGGGACCATTATTCAAGAAGGTTGCAGGGATAAACCAGGCAATTACAGGCCAATGAGTCTAACATCAGTGGTTGGGAAACTATTGGAAAAAATTCTGAGGGACAGGATTAATCTCCACTTGGAGAGGCAGGGAATAATCAGGAGTAGTCAGCACGTCTTTGTTAGGGGGAGATCGTGTCTAACTAACTTGATTGAATTTTTCGAGGATGTGACCAGATGTGACGATGAGGGTAAAGCAGTTGATGTATTCTACATGGACTTCAGTAAGGCTTTTGATAAGGTCCTGCATGGGAGATTGGTTAAGAAGGTAAGAGCCCATGGGATCCAGGGCAATTTGGCAAATTGGATCCAAAATTGGCTTAGTGGCAGGAGGCAGAGAGTGATGGTCGAGGGTTGTTTTTGCGAGTGGAAGCCTGTGACCAGTGGTGTACCATAAGGATCAGTGCTGGGACCCTTGCTGTTTGTAGTGTACATTAATGACTTAGACGTGAATATAGGAGATATGATAAGTAAGCTCGCAGATGACATGAAAATTGGTGGTGTCGTAAATAGTGAGGAGGAAAGCCTTAGATTACAGGACGATATATATGGGCTGGTAAGATGGGCAGAGATGTGGCAAATAGAATTTAATCCAGAGAAGTGTGAGGTGATGCATTTTGGGAGGACTAACAAGGCAAGGGAATAAACAATGGATGGTAGGACCCTAGGAAGTACAGAACTGATCCTTGTGGTACACCATTGGTCACAGGTTTCCACTCGCAAAAACAACCCTCGACCATTACCCTCTGTTTCCTGCCACTAAGCCAATTTTGGATCCAATTTGCCAAATTGCCCTGGATCCCATGGGCTCTTACCTTCTTAACCAATCTCCCATGCGGGACCTTACTGAAGTCCATATAGACTACATCAACTGCTTTACCCTCATCGACACATCTAGTCACCTCCTCGAAAAATTCAATCAGAGGGACCTTAGTGTACTTGTCCATAGATCACTGAAGGCAGCAGCACAAGTGGATAAGGTTGTTAGGAAGGCATATGGGATACTTGCCTTTATTAGCCAAGCACAGAATGTAAGAGCAGGGAGGTTATGATGGAGCTGTATAAAACACTAGTTAGGCCACAGCTGGAGTACTGTGTACAGTTCTGGGAACCACACTATCAGAAAGATGCGATTGCACTGGAGAGGGTGCAGAGGAGATTCGCCAGGATGTTGCCTGGGCTGGAGCATTTCAGCTATGAAGAGAGACTGAAAAGGCTAAGGTTGTTTTCCTTAGAGCAGAGAAGGATGAGGGGGGACATGATTGAGATATACAAAATTATGAGGGGCAATGATAGGTTAGATAGGAAGAAACGTTTTCCTTTAGTGGAGGGGTCAATAACCAGGGGGCATAGATTTAAGGAAAGGGGCAGGAGATTTAGAGGGGATTTGAGGAAAAAATTTTTTACCCAGCGGGTGGTTGGAATCTGGAACACACTGCCTGAAGGGGTGGTCGAGGCAGGAACCCTCACAACATTTAAGATGTATTTAGATGAGCACTTGAAACGCAATAGCATACAACGCTACGGGCCAAGTGCTGGAAAATGGGTCTAGAATAGTTAGGTGCTTGATGGCTGGCACAGACAGGATGGGCCAAATGGCCTGTTTCTATGCTGTACAACTCTATGACTCTATGACTCTGACAACACTCAAGAAGCTCGACATCATCCAGGCCAAATCAGCCTGCTTGATTGGCACCCCATCACCACATTAAACATTCGCTCCTTCCACCACTGATGCACAGTGGTAGCAGTGTGTACCATCTACAAGATGCACTGCAGCAATGCACCAAGACTCCTATGACAGCACCTTCCAAACCAGCAACCTCTGCCACCGAGAAGGACAAGGGCAGCAGATGCATGGCAACCTCATCATCTGCAGGTTCTCCTCCAAGCCACACACCATCCTCACTTGGAACTATATTGCCAGTCCTTCACTGTCGCTGGGTCAAAATCCTGGAACTCCCTTCCTAACAGCGCTGTTGGTGTAACTACACCATATGGACTGCAGCGGTTCAAGAAGGCAGCTCACCACCACCTTCTCAAGGGCAATTAGGGATGGGCAACAAATGCTGACCTAGCCAGCGACGCCCACATCCCCCGAACGAATAAAAAAAATACTTGAAGGGAAAAAGTTTACAGGACTATGGGGACAGAGCGGGCAGTGGGAGATAGCGCTACTAAAGAGCCAGCATAGACACGATGGGCTGAAGGGCCTCCTTTCATGCTGCATTGTTCGAATACAATTACAAATTCTGGACAGCTCATCCACTGGAAATATTCAATTCCCGGTGTGTTAAGATGAAAGTTTAGCAAGAGTAAGCACTTTTTGATTAATTGCCTTTGTCGACTGTTTGACTGGTGCCATTATTTTGCAGTATTTAGTACATCACTTATTTGGTCCTCTGATGGCTCAGTGAACTGAACCAGTAAGTAAGTGAGCCATACAGACTAGCAGGTCCAGGATTAAAGCTCCTGGTTAGTGTTGAGCTGGCTTCCTTCAGTCACAGTGGTGGTAAGCACGCTCTACCATGCTAAGGAGGGTAAAGTTGATCCTGGTCTTTCATCTTGATTGCAACCACTGCTGTTAGGCAAGATCAGGTTAGGTCATGATGTCAAATAGACTGCTGTATTGACATTCCAGCCACCAATAAAGGTCAGTCAACTAAAGTATTGGAGTCTGACCATTGCCTATGATCTCATTAAGCAGTCAACTCCTTTAAGGGGTATGGTAACATACTAGCTATGTTACTGGACTAATGATCTGGAGATATATGTTCAAATCCCACCATAGCAGCGGGAGAATTTAGATTTAATTAAATAAATTTGTAATTATAAAGCTAGCATCAGTAATGGTGACCACAAAACCACTGATTGTCATTAAAAACCCAGCTGGTTCACTAATGCCCTTTAGAGAAGGAAATCGCCATCCTTTAGGTTTAGGTTACCAGAATGTCCTTCAGTCATTAACTCTTAACTGCCCTCTGAACTGGCCTAGCATACCATCCAGTTGTATCCAACTTTCTTCAAGAAGGTGACCCACCATCACTTTCTCAAGGGCATTTAGGGATGTGCAATAAATGCTGGCTTTGGCAGTGATGTTCACATCCTATGAATGAATAAAATAAAACCTTTACTGACCCATAAAAGGTAGTCAACCCAAATCAGTAAGTGAGTGGAAAAGTAATTTAGAATACTTGTGATAATAGTCGAAGAGAGAAACTTATATTTCTCCAGGTACATCATAGCAAATAAGTGGTGCTGAAAATTTAGCCAAGCAGATTTTATTGAGCAGCAGAAACCAAATCAATTGTTTCAGTCAAATGTTCTTCAGTAGTGTTATGACTGAGGTGGGAGGAATGCACTGTTTATTCTAGCTCCACTTCTCCACAGGTCACAACATATATTTAAATTTTCCCACTTACCGATACAATCAATCGTATACTCTATTTTTCCCAGAATAAAACACACCAACCAGCTTTCTTTAATAAACAATACAATTATCAGTTTATTATAAAACAAGTCTTAACCAGTAATGAAGTAAAGCATAAACATGCAGATTGAAATTTTAAAGTTCCCTTTTTACCTTAGTCCCTCACACACACAAGCATACACATAGGTTAACCAGAAAAAAAAGGGATTTTTGTTCAGAGCTCTGTTACAGACCAAAGAAAAAACACTTGGGCTGAATACTTGCTCATTTTTGAAGAAAACAGATGAGATATGGTCTGTTCCAAAACTGCAATACAATCCAGCCTCCAAGTACACGTAGATGGGTCACTGGGGTCGTTCAGAACAGTTCTTTTCAGGCAGCGTTGTGAATTAATTTAGCAGGCTTTTATTCAAACATGCATCAAGAATCAGGTCTCTTCCTCCGTGACACTTCTTCAGAAGCAGGAGCTAACTTTAGCTCATTCTAGAAGGTAAACACTGACACTACAACCAAAAGCTTGTGGTTTGCTGCTCTCTCAGGTACGTGCTGTTGCTCCCCAGCTTGTCCCATCAAGGGGTGCACAACTATCACTTCTCTGCCCACACCTTTCCCAGTTACCAGGGTTTCCATTCTATTTTTAACTTGAGTCATGTGACTACCAGTAAACATTGTTGCCAAACCCATTCTTTCAGTGTCCTCTTGATGACTCTTGAAAAAAATACTGGTCCAGCATTTCTTCAGTTTGACTATGAATTCCTCAAAAAGATATTTTTAACAAAACAGAAAAACTTTTATAACAGTAGTCTCCACTGAGGGCTACATAGTGCATTCTGCAATCAAATCCAGTTCATACTGATGGGATGAGTCTCTTTACTGTTCAGCAAGTTCCTACTTGGATTGAATCTGGGCAATTCCCATCCAATTATTGCTGTGTACAAAATTGGTGGTAATTCAGTACAAATTTCCAATTTGGTTTTCCGATATTCATGTGGAGGTGCGGGGGTGGTGGGGGGAGCAGGGTGGGTAGAAAGGGAGGACATCAGTTCAGGAAATTATGCTCTTTTGAGGCATATTGATGACCTCAGAGTAGGAAAAGCTTTGATTGGAATCTTCAACTCCTGAATCTGGAGTGCTGGAAGCCCAAAGACAATGTTCCTCCTAGCGAAAGTTGCAAGACAAAGGCTTTGGAGAGGGTACAGCAGAGATTTACTAGAATGGTTCCAAGGATGAGGGATTACCGTCATGTGGTTAGACTGGAGAAGATTGGGATTGTTCTCCTTAGAGCACAGAAGACAAAGAGGAGTTTTGATAACGGTGTTCAAAAATCACAAAGGTGTTACATAGAGTAAATAAAGATAAACCATTTCCAATAGCTGAATGATCAATATCAAGCGGGCACAGACCTAATATGATTGGCAAAAGAACCAGAGGCGACATGAGGAAATGTTTTTTATGCAATGAGTGGTTAGGATTCAGAATGCACTGCCTGATAGGGTGGTAGAAACAGATTCAATAATAGCTTTCTAAATGGATTTGGATTAATACTTGAAGGCGATAAAATTGCAGAGCCATGGAGAAAGAACCAGGGAGTCAGGCTAACTGGATTATTCTCAGGAAGAGCCTTCAGTGCTGTACCATTCCAATGTTCTCAAAGGTTGGCTACAGAAAGGATTGTTAATTGTACATTAATTGTGTTTAATTGTATGTAGGTAGTGGGCATTAACTGGGGATTCACTTCTGTCCCTATAAATAGACAAAATTGTGGTTGTTGGGTTAAGAGATATATGCTTGTAATGTGTATCTCTGTAAATAAATGCTAATAAAATTGTGTGAAGATTGGCTCCAGTTCTATCTTTTGCCAACTCGCTTTCTGTAATATAACCAGGATCTTCCACTTCTTGTCTTCTATTTTTGGAGTGTGACTGGATCCAAAATAGACTCACAACATTCCAGAAAAAGCTAATTGGTCCATTGCAATCATCACCTAGCAATAACCAGCCAGATGAGATCACATTGCTTTTTGTGCTGAAGATATCTACTTTCAGTGCTGTCCAGCTACAAGTAACAGATGCCAGCATGCAGTTAAACTGGGAGGAAATGATTTATTCTTTCAAACTAGAGAGGGGTTCTTTAAACTAGTTGGTCAGTCCATTTGAACACTATCCCTGTACTTTTTTTTATTCCTGGATTGAATCTAGCCTGGATTGATGGGACAAAGGTCCCATTCTCTTTGGTGATATTTGGAATGCTGCATGAATTGCCTTTGCAGGTTCCTTTGATCTATATTCTCTTTGCAGGATATTCAGGATGCTGGAGTTATGTTCTTTCTATATATGGCTAGTGCCAAGGGATCTTTCTCTAGCAAGTGTATTGGCTATGTCTCAACCTTAGGTGCCATACTTTGAACAGTCTCATTCCCTCCACACAATATCAGGAAGGAGCACAATACACATGTTCAATTTTCTCCATTCAGGCCATTATTAACTGCTGATTGCTGAGCTGAGAATGTTACCCCAAGATAGCAAAATCATCTTTCACATTTAGACATTAAACTAAGCGGAGTTGCTGTTGCAGAGAGCTGGCAGGGACACGACAGGCCAAATGGCCTCCTGCTGTGCTGTAACCATTCTATAATTCTATCAACCAAGCTTTCATCTGCCTCTTCTGGTAGTTCAGGAGGATGTGGAAAAATCACATGGCACGACGTGAAGAAGAGCAAAGAGCTCTCCCCGCCTCATAACACAACCAAACAGATCATTGTTATGCATTTTGTTGGGGTTTGAGGAATCTTGCTGTGCAGAGAAATGGCAGCCATGTTTAGCAATCACTTGCAGTTCTAAGTAATTCAATGTCTGTGAGGATTGTGTTCAAATGTTTCTGAGAGGTGCCAGGAGGTGCTACATAAATAAAAGGCTTGTTTTTGACTCTTTAGAACTCAACTTAAGAGTGCCCATTCCTGTGGCATAAATCTCTAGAGAAAAACCATTCAGGAAAATGCAAAGAGATGTATAATTTATCAGTCAGATTGATCTGCTAGAGTCTTTGCTCTGTTGCCTTTGGGATTCACGGAGAAATCAACATTTCCTTTTATTCAAGGTGTTGTTCCTTGAAGAATTTATCTAAGAATTTCCATTTTGCTCATATGATTAAATAACTTGACAGCTGTAATATTCAGCATACTGGCAAATCTGTTTTCAACAATGTTTTGGCACCTCTACATTCTGTCTTGCACTTTGATAGGTAATCAAAATATTTTCTTTATAATTTCTAACCGAGAGAGTTCAGGTTAAAACCGATTCCAGTGAGAGCAGGGAAACAGGGAGTAAAAGTTACAGGTTTAGAAACTTTTATAGATGTGGCTAAGCCTCCAATCTGGCAGGCAGGAAGTGTACACTCACTACTAGCTGAAAGTACGCCACCCACCATTTTGATGTAGGCAAAAGACTTGGCATTGAGGACACACGTCTGACACAGGTGTTAGGTCCTTTGTATATGTAATTAAGAGCCCTTGTGCTTATTTGAGGTCCTCTTGGCAATATTGAAAACTTGGCCTCCATGCGGTCTCACAGATAGTCCTTACAGGGTTCCAGGCATGCTGCAACGAACAAGGCTTCCCTGCTCTATATTCAAACCACGTAGGTTGTTGCAGCCACCCCTCCACCACCCTGATCATGGCCTGGATCATCACCCCGCTCCACGATCGCTGCTGCAATTCTCTTCAATGATGATCACTGCCCTCACTGATCCCGGCCACCACTCTCTCTCTTTTCCAGTCATCACTAACCTCCCTTCTAATCACAGCTACCATTCCGCCCAACCACTGGTTCGCTCCCTGATCACCCTCCCCACAACTCTCTGAAAGGACTTACATGAGGGTGTTGCTCACCGAGTCTTTTTCTCCTGCGACCTACTGGGGATGTCCATTAGGTCCCCGCAGATCACCAGTTCAATGAGAATGAGGCCGAATATTAAATGTGGCTTGGACCTATACCAGTCCGCCATAAGGGAGTTGCTGCTTGCATGCTCGTCTATGGGAGTGGTAGAATCTCTAGGCTCTAGAATTCACTATTTGCAGTCATCGTGCAGTTTAGTAGAAACATATTACTATATTTCCACACAGAGCCATTAGAACAGCTCTTTAAAATTTTAATTGGGCATGAACAATTGAATGAATGGGTCTGATGGTCTTTTCTTGTTTTCAGACCTTGCCTCCAGAAATTATCACCAATGTTCATATACTATGTCCAAAAAAATTATAAAATTTGCAATCTCAATTAAAAACCTCATTGAGCTGTGAGTTCCAAGTCCAGTGATTTGCTAAGGAACTGACAGCACAATTACTAACAAAGTCTTTTTATTGCTCGTGAGAAGATGACTTGTCATACAACAAAAGGAAGAATCATTTTCAAATCTTACAGCACATTTGCCTTTAAGCAAACATAAGGCACTGCTGTCATCAAGCAGCTTTAAATAATGTGATATTTCCATGAAATGAATGGAAGTTTCAGAGAAAATGTTCCAAAGGATTTATTTGTATTCAATTTCTGTGTTAAAGTAGTCTTAACATTTGCTTCATTTTTACAGTTCGGTTGTCAAGCTGATGAATTGGAATTTTCTGTTGTAATAAATCATTAAGGCACCAAGAGACAGTGATAAATTTGCTTTAAATGTTCACATTTAATGTTGGACAAACTGAAGTGATTGCGGAGGATATTATATCTCTAATGCAAAACACATCCTCCATAAACCTGAACTCATCCAAAACTCTGCTGCCCATATCCTAACTCGCACCAAGTCCCGTTCACCCATTACCCTTGTTCTCGCTGACTTGCATTGGCTCCCGATCCGGCAACACCTCACTTTTAAAATTCTTATCCTTGTTTTTGAATCCCTCCATGGCCTCACTCCCTTCCTATCTCTGTACCTCCTTCAGCCCCAGAAACCTCTGAGATCTCTGCACTCCTCCAATTTTAATTGCTCCACAATCGTTGGTTGTGCCTTCAGTTTCGGGGCCCTAACCTGTGGAATTCCCTCCCTAAACCTCTCCACCTCTCTCTCCTTCTTTGAGATGCTCCTTAAAACCTACCTCTTTGACCAAGCTTTTGGCCACATCACAAAAAAACCTTCCAGAAATACTAGAGAACCAAGGGACTAGCAAGAATGGGGAACTGAAAGAAATTAGTATTAATAAAAAAGTAATACTGGAGACTGAAAGTTAGTAAATCCCCTGGACCTGATGATTTACATCCCAGAGTGTTGAAAGAGGTGACTGTAGAGATAGTGGATGCATTGGTGGCCATCTTCTAAAATTCTATAGATTCTGGAGTGGTTCCTGCAAATTGGAAGGTAGCAAATATAACCCCACTATTTAAGAAAGGAGAGAGAGAGAAAATGGGGAACTACAGAACTGTTAGCCTGCTAGAATCTATTATAAATGAAAATAATGGTAGGATTGGGCAGAGTCAACATTGATTTATGAAAGGGAAATCATGTTTGACAAACTGGTTGCAGTTTTTTGAGGATGTAACTAGCAGAACAGAAAGGAGGAACCAATGGATGTGGTGTATTTGGATTTTCAGAAGGCTTTTGATAAGGTCCCATGATAGGGTTAGTAAATAAAATTAGAGCACATGGGATTTTGGGGTAATATACTGGCATGGATTGAGAAGTGGTTAATAGACAGAAAATAGAGAGTAGGAATAAACAGGTCATTCTCAGGTTGACAGGCTGTGACTAGTGGGGTACCACAAAGATCTATGCTTGGGCCCCAGCTGTTCACAATCTATATCAATAATTTGGATCTGGGGACCAAATGTAATATTTCCAAGTTTGCTGATGACACAAAACTGGGTGGGAATGTGAGTTTTGAAGAGGATACAAAGAGGCTTCAAGGGGACTTAGACAGGTTAAGTGAGTGGACAAGAACATGGCAGATGGTAGATAATGTGGAAAAATGTGAGGTTATCTACTTTGGTAGGAAAAACAGAAATGCAGAATATTTCTTAAATGGTGAGAGATTCGGAAGTGTTGATGTCTAAAGGGACCTGAGTGTCCTTGGTAATGAGTTACGGAAAGCTAACATGCAGGTGCAGCAAGCAATTGAGAAGGCAACTGGTATGTTGGCCTTTATTGCAAGAGGATCTGAGTACAGGAGTAAAGATGACTTACTGCAATTGTATAGAGTCTTGCTGGGATCGCACCTGGAGTATTGTATGCAGTTTTGGACATCTTACCTAAGGAAGGATATACTTGCCATAGACAGGGTGCAACAAAGGTTCACCAGACAAATTCCTGCGATGGCAGGATTGTCCTATGAGGAGAGATTGAGGAGGCTGGGCCTGTATTCTCTTGTGTTTCGAAGAATGACAGGCGATCTCATTGAAACTTACAACATTCTTACAGGCCTCGACAGTGTAGATGCAGGAAGGATGTTTCCCCTGGCTGGGGCTCTAGAACCAGGGGACAGTCTCAGAACAAGGCCATTTAGGACTGAGATGAGGAGGAATTTCTTCACTCAGAGGGTGGTGAATCTTTGGAATTCCTACCCTAGAGGGCTGTGCAGATTCAGTCATTAAGTATATTCAAGACAGAGATCGATAAATTGCCAGATATTAAAGGCATCAAGGGTATGGGGCGAGTACAGGAAAATGGCATTGAGGTAGAAAATCAGCCATGATCTAGTTGAATGGCGGAGCAGGCTCAAGGGGCCGAATGGCCTATTCCTGCTCCTATTTCCTCTGTTCCATTTGTCCTAATATATTATGTGGCCCAGTGTCAATTTTTTTTTGATAACACTCCTGTGAAATGCCTTTGGACGTTTTACTATGTTAAAGGTGCTATATAAAAGCAAGTTGTTGTTGCTGCCACATCCTTTGCAAATTTGTGAGTTGCCCCAATGACACCTAATTGTCTCGCAGTTTTTCAAAATTGCTATCCAATAAAACCTCCAGCCCTGGTCAGTTTCTAAAATGTCATCATGTCTCCTTGTTAAAGCTTTTCACACACACTCTACCCTTGGAATCATGAAATGTTAAGTGGCCCGTTAGTTACTTCAGAAGCAAGAAAGGAGAATTATTGCAGGGCCACTGAGGCTGACCGGCTTTCTGTTGTTTCTGCAGAAAATTGCTGAAAGGTAAAATAGCTTGCATCCAGCATTTGTAAAAACCCATCTGGTTCACTAATGAAGGAAATCCACTGTCCTTACCTGGTCTGGCCTACATGTGATTCCAGACCCACAACAATGTGGTTGACTCTTGCCAGCCCTCTGAAATGGCCCAGCAAGCCATTAGAGATGGACAACAAATGCTGGCCAGCCAGTGATGCCCACATCCCATGAAAGAATAAAAAAAGCACAGATCACAACATGGACTATACCTGCTGCCTGGTAATTTGTCACTGAGCAAGACAAGACAAGAAGCTGCTGAATTGGTAAGTGTAACTCCAATTCCAGAGCAAATGGACCTTAAGCTCCTCATTGACAACTAATACAATTAATGGCAATTGAGTTGATAATGTATAACTCCAATTCAATATAATGGGGTAGGCTTGATGGACCAGCTAATCTTTCTCTATCCACCAATTTCTGATGGAACGATATTATTGATGAGTTGCGACTCTTTGAACTGGTCTGTCAATCCTCGTCTGAAAACTTTACAGCTCAAAATGCTGGTCAATAGGAGCAGTATTGCTGAATGGAGCTTGAAGTCTGTCTCTGAATTCATTATTTTTTTGATTTTTTTTCCCCCCCCCATCCTTCATTTCTTTCCCCTCTTCTCTTTTCTTTTTGGAAAAAGGCTGCATTGTGCTGAGATTGTGGCCCTACAGGTGCTGGCTATTCTCTAATACCTTGCCTATTCTTCATGCACGTGTCTGTAAAGTAAGTGTTATCAGGGTATTTCATCATTGAGACCTAATCTCGTCCTTGTGCACTTTTCAACACAAGGTCACTGGACAGGTATTGAGATCAGTCTTTCTTTACGTAATCTGTTCTTGCATTACTGTTTCAGGAATCCTAATAATTCAGCATCAAATGATAGAAACTTATTTTATTGCAAATTTAAATGACTTGGTATTCATCAGTTTGACCTCTGCTTACAAACTCCGGCTTGCAGACTCACCCACCATTGGGGATCTAGCATGGAGAGTATTGCATGGAGCAGCCCCGTCTTAGTGTGTTTTTAGGCTGCCTGTAATTTCTGCGACCATAATTCACCCATACACTGGGTGCGAGAGGCTGTAGCCCATTTCTACTATGTGAAGGGACTGTTCCTCTACTTTTGGCTACACTTCAGTCCCACATTCCTAATTTTTGGCTCCCCACCTTCTGTAAAGGGGGCGCAGGTAGTTCGGAGGATCATCTCACAGTTCTTCTCCAGCTTAAGATGACCATTCATAGGACCAGGCAGGATGTGGTCAAGGGGACTAATCGTCCTATGCCTGCCTCTCTTCCATCGCTATGTCCATGCCCGGGTTACCCTGGAGAGGAAGCACACGATGCCCGCCAGTATGCTTGAAGCTTTCTGCATCCAGTGGGCACCGGAGAGACTGAAGTGTGCAGTAGATAATCATAGAATTATAGAGTGGTTACAGCACAGAAGACGGCCATTCAGCCCATCAAGCTTGTGCTGGTTCTCTGCAAGAGCAATTTAGCTAGTCCCATTCTCCCACCTTTTCCCCGTGGACCTGCAATTTTCTTTCCTTTCTGGTGCTTATCCAATTCCCTTTTGAAAGCCATGATTGAATCTGCCTCCACCACACTCTCATGCCATGCATTCCCGATCCTAACCACTTGCTGCATAAAGAAGTTTTTCCTCATGTCGCCTTTAGTTATTTTTCAAAGAACAAAGAACAGTACAGCACAGGAACAGGCCATTCGGCCCGCCAAGCCTGCGCCGATTTTGATGCCTGTCTAAACTGAAACCTTCTGCACTTCTGGGGTCCGTATCCCTCTATTCCCATCCTATTCATGTATTTGTCAAGATGCTTCTTAAACATCGCTATCGTACCTGCTTCCACCACCTTCCCCGGCAGCAAGTTCCAGGCACTCACCACCCTCTGTGTAAAGAACTTGCCTCACACATCCTGTCTAAACTTTGCCCCTCGCACCTTAAACCTATGTCCCCTAGTAACTGACTCTTCCACCCTGGGAAAAAGCTTCTGACTATCCACTCTGTCCATGCCGCTCATAACTTTGTAAACCTCTATCATGTTGCCCCTCCACCTCCGGCGTTCCAGTGAAAACAATCCGAGTTTATCCAACCTTTCCTCATAGCTAATGCCCTCCAGACCAGGCAACATCCTGGTAAACCTCTTCTGTACCCTCTCCAAAGCCTCCACGTCCTTCTGGTAGTGTGGCGACCAAAATTGCACGCAATATTCTAAGTGTGGCCTAACTAAGGTTCTGTACAGTTGCAGCATGACTTGCCAATTTTTATACTCTATGCCCCGACCGATGAAGGCAAGCATGCCTTCTTGACTATCTTATCCACATGCATTGCCACTTTCAGTGACCTGTGGACCTGTACGCCCAGATCTCTCTGTCTGTCAATACTCCTAAGGGTTCTGCCATCTACTGTATACCTCCCACCTGTATTAGATCTTCCAAAATGCATTACCTCACATTCGTCCGGATTAAAACTCCATCTGCCCTTTCTCCGCCCAAGTCTCCAACCGATCTATATCCTGCTGTATCCTCTGACAATCCTCATCACTATCCGCAACTCCACCAACCAATTCAAAGGAACAATATTATAATTTGAAAAAAAAAATTCTTTGGAATTAATTGTTTGTGTTCCTTTATAAAGGAGGAAATTATGATTTAAAGGTTAAAGGGCTGCCGTTTAAGAGTTAATCATCCTAATTGATTAACTAAAAAGAGTTGCAGACTCATACCATCCTCATATCTTGTTTTAACTGGCTGCTTAACTGCAATGTTTATTGGTGTTAAAGAAAGATCCCCATCTTCTAATACTCAGCCAGCTATGTTATTATAGCTGACAAACAGAAGCCAATTGCTGCAGCCCAGGGTCAGATTAGCTATCTCGATCAGCAGGACTGACCCTGGGACCTTCCTGATCAATAAAGCACAGCACAACACTGCATTTTCAACCTGGAACATTCTGCAGTGTATTAATGTTAAAGCAAGACGGATTTGAAATTTTGAAACTTCTATTTGGTATTGACCTCTGGAAGAGTGGATAGCTTGGTCACATTGACAACTGTAGAAAAACAAAGAGGTTTAGGAATCTAACTTCACAAATCATTAAAAGCTAGTAGAGAGTTACAAAAGCAATTAAAAAGAACTAATTGAACATTGGCCTTTATATCAAAGGAGCTGAAATACAAAAGGAGGAGATGTTATGCTTCAATTGTATAGACCCCACCTGGAGCACTGCATTCAGTTTTGGGCGCTGCACCTCAGATTCACTGCACCAGCAGATTCACCAGAATGATACCGAGGCTAAAAGGATTACATTATGAAGACAGGTTGCATAAACTTGGGTTGTATTCCATTGAGTATAGACTATTGAGGAGTGATCTGATTGAGATGTTTAAAATGTTAGAAGGATGCCAAATGTTTGCCTCCAGCCCCATTAGTCTGAAAATGTCCAATTTATTTTGCTCTCAGGAACCAAGGGCTGGTTAATTCTTAGATGGGAGACTGCCTGGGAATACCACATGCAGCAGACTTTTGGATACTAAGGAAATCAAGGGATATGGGGATAATGAAGTTAAGGTAGAAGCTCAGCCAATCTTAGTGAATAGCGGAGCAGGCACGAAGGGCTGAATGGCCTAATCTTGCTCCTATTTCTTATGTTTATATGTTTAGATGCTATAGATAACGTGCAGGTAAACTAGTTCCTCAAGTGGAGGAATCAAGAACGAGGGAGTTGACCATTCAGGAGGAAATTCAGAAAATACTTTTTTCACGTAAAGGATAGTAGAAATCTGCAATTCTCTCCCTCAAAAGGTTGTGAATGCTCAGGGTCAATTGAAAATTGTCAAGACTAGGATTCATAGATTTGTGTTAGGAAAGGGTATCAAGAGAAATGGAGTTGAGGTACAGATCAATTATAATCCAGTTGGAGCACTGTTTCGATATGCAGCTGGATTGGAATCAAAAATCGCAATTTCCCCCAACGTTGCATTGTATCAAAGCACATTTAAACCCCATATCAGTCTTTTCGTCCTCATACCTCCTGAACATTATACTGATCGGTCACCCAATGACTCGCTGGGAAAGACCTTAATTTTGGATTGTGGTGCAAAATAACCGCTGCTGACTTCTATGGATCTGAATACCAGGTGGGATGGCCCACGCACTACAGCTCATTTTGCACTACCCCACTAAGTAAGTGCATTGCACTAACCAAGGGAGGTCCCAGATTCTGTGCTCGGCTTGCTGATCTCAGGTAGAGCAGTAGTCAGAGCAACACTACTCATCTCAAGGCCCCTAAGGTAGGCAAGTGAAAATTCCACAAGGCTTAAGATCAGGTATGACCTTATCAAATGATGGAGCAGGCTCAAGGAGCCGAATGGCCTACCCCTGCTCCTAATTCATATGTTCCCTTTTCTGATCACTACAGAGTGACTCCTGCAGGAAAGTGCGTGTGTTTTGGTCTTGGACGAAGACAGGGGGGACTTGATTGTGATAGTTTCTAGAATTGAATAGCGTATGGAACCTTAATGTTTATTCTCTCCCCTGAAAAAAGGTCATTCAAATTTGTTTAGTATAATGTTTACAAGTTGGGCTATTCCCCTACAATGTACAAAGGGTGCCACCTCAATCCTTAAATCTAATTGATTAAGGAGAGAGATGGTTGATCCTGTTGTTCACGAGGTCCCAGTTGCCCCATTGCCCTTGGCTTTATCAGCTCACACTTCCAGCAGGTCAGAGCACAATAACATTTTGAGATGAAAGGTGCAAGATAAAGTCTAAGTAATGGCATACAATATGAGACGGCCCACTCCAGCAAGTTCCAGTGAGTCTTGATTTATGGCTGCATTGACAATCTGTAATGACTGTTATATTCAGATTGGAAACAGAGAATAAAGGCTTCAGCGATGGAGGGACTGTGGCGCAAATCCCAGGAACAGACCGTTCGTCCCTCAAGATGAGTCTTGCTATAAAGATTGAGCCATAAAACTAATTCTATCTCAAGAATGCAAATCTCCATGGCGGATTCTGTTTTACTGTGCTCATGCATACTGCATCCTTATACGTGCATTCCTTGCCTACTGAAGAGGAATAAATAGCAGCCTCAAGAAACTAATTTAATCAAAGTAATTTAATCAAGAAAAATAAGGTGCCATATCACAACAATCATTACAAGTCGTGTTTTTCTATAGCAAGGGTGCATTGGGAGGCAGTAAACAATGGATAACCGCATTGTGCAGAGAGGCGCTGCTATAAAACAGCTACAGAATTACAAGTGTGGGAGAACTTCCTCATTGAAATGATGAAGACCTGGACCCTGAAGTACACGAGTGAGTTGTGAGCCCTTGAGAGTTCTGTTTATTGTGTAAAAAGCTCGTTACTGTTTCAACATCAGTGACTGAGCAGCTTTGACTACCTCACCCCCAGGAGGAGGCTTTGCCAGGCAGTAGCTTTTAAAGTTTTATTCCAACAGCGCTGCCCTATTAAGATGCAAAGAGGAGGGGAACAAACAACCTCTATGGGTTGTTATTCACTTTCGTGCTTTGTGTGACAAAGCGTCTGAGAGGAATTCATAATTTCCAACTGGTAATGGGTCAAAACTGCCCAAATTTGGCCAGAAAATTACCCAATTTCAGGCTGATAATGTATGAACACTGTCCACAATTAGTAGGAAATTATCTTGTGTGAACAATATTGTGCAGTCACTTTTTCCACTATTTTAACAGAAGTGGCAACAGAGCTTAAAAAAAAAAGTTCAGTTATGAGCACGGGTTGCATGGACTAGGCTTGTATTCCCTTGAGTTTTGATGATAAAGAGGTGAGCTAATTGAGGTGCTTAAGCTGATTAAAGGAGTTGATAGAGAGAAACTATCTCCTTTTGTGAGGGATGCCAGAACAAGGGCCATAACCTTAAAATTAGAGCTGGGCAGTTCAGGGTTAATGTCAGGAAGCACGTCTTCACAGAAAGGATAATGAGAATCTGGAACTCTCACCTCCCCCAGAAAGCTGTTGAGGTCAATTGGAATTTTCAAATCTGAGATTGACATATTTTTGTTCAGTGAAGATATTAAGGGTTATGGAGCAGGTAGATGGAGTCCAGGGTTGAAATGCATTTGCAATACAGCATTGCTAAAGAGCAGCTCAGATGTCACAGCGTCACTGTGTTAAATCCTGAATAAAACAGACAGTCAGAAATGGCAGTGGCAATCGTTTTCCAACAACACATCACTGCCATTCACTTTCTCACATTCTGAGTAGCAGCAGTCAAAAACTACAATGGATTGGAAACCCATTTAACTATTCTTGTGCTTCTCAAAGGGAAGAGATCCTGTTGCTGAGGAATGGAATACATCCACATTTTGCAGCCATCACCAACAGCAAACACTCAAATGCAGAATATATTTCCCTTCAAATGGTGTTAACCCCGTCCTTTAAGCACCATCTCAGAAGACCAGCAAATGCTACATGAGTGGACACGATGCAGAGACAGATCAGAAGGTGAAATAAAAAGGATATAGAGGAAGTGGAGAGCGCAAAAAGGATTTACAAGGATGATACCAGAACTGTGAAATTATACCTATCAGGAAAGATTGAACAGGCTGATGCTCTTCGCTTCAAAAGAGAGGTTGAAGGGTGACTTTAAAATTATGAAAGGGTTCGATATAGCAGACACAGAGAAGATGTTTCTGCTCATAGGAAAGAGCAAAACTTGAGACTGTTAATATAAAATAGTCACCAAAAAATCAAGAGAGAATTCAGAAGAAACTTCTTTACCCAGAGAGTGGTTAGAAGTTTTTAAAAATTCCTTCTGGGTTGTGAGCATCGCTGGCCAGACCAGCATTTGTTGCCCATCCCCAATTGCCCTTGAGAAGGTGGTGGTGAGCTGCCTTCTTGAACCGCTGCAGTCCATGTGGGGTAGATACACCCACAGTGCTGTTAGGAAAGGGAGTTCCAGGATTTTGACCCAGCAACAGTGAAGGAACGGCGATATAGTTCCACGTCAGGATGGTGTGTGACTTGGAGAGGAACATGTAGGTGGGGGTGTTCCCATGCAGCTGCTGCCCTTGTCCTTCTAGGTGGTAGAGGTCTCGGGTTTGGAAGGTGCTGTTGAAGGAGGCTTGGTGAGTTGCTGCAGTGCAGCTTGTGGGTGGTACACACTGCTGCCACTGTGTGCCGGTGGTGGAGGGATTGAATGTTTAAGGTGGTGGATGGGGTAAGGATCAAATGAGCTGCTTTGTCCTGGATAATGTTGAGCTTCGAGTGTTTTTAGAGCTGCACTCATCCAGGAAAGTGGGGAGTATTCCGTCAATCACTACCACAGGGAGTATTTGAGGAGAATAGCATTTAAGGGGAAGCTAGATAAACACATGAGAGAGAAAGGAATAGAGGATTGTGCTGAGGGTTAGATAAGGAAGTATGAGAGGAGAATTGAGTGGAGTATAAATACTGGCAGGAAATAGTTGGGTCAAATGGCCTGTTTCTGTGCTGTATATTCTATAATACAGAGCAGTGTTATGAGGAAATGTTAGAGGACATTGAACTATTGCTTCAGTTGTATAGAACCTTGGTTAGACCACACCTGGGGTACTGTGTGTAGTTTTGGTCTACTTACCTTAGGAAGGATATTATTGCCATACAGCCAGTGCAATGAAGGTTCACCAGACTTGTTCCCGGGATGGCGGGACTGTCCTATGAAGAGAGATTGGGGAAACTGGGCCTGTATTCTCTAGAGTTTCAAAGAATGAGAAGTGATCGCATTGAAACCTACAAAATACTTAAAGGGATAGACAGGGTAGATGCAGCTAAGATGTTTCCCCTGGT
This sequence comes from Heterodontus francisci, assembly GCF_036365525.1. NCBI lineage: Eukaryota > Metazoa > Chordata > Chondrichthyes > Heterodontiformes > Heterodontidae > Heterodontus > Heterodontus francisci. The sequence goes on along the minus strand of NC_090395.1, from coordinate 71,021,944 downwards.
TGGGGAGTCTAGAACCAGGGGACACCATTTCAAAATAAGGGGAAGCCATTTCGGACAGAGATGAGCAGAAATTTCTTTACTCAGAGGGTTGTGAATCTTTGGAATTCTCTACCCCTGAGGGCTGTGGAAGCTCAGTCATTAAGTATGTTTAAAGCAGAGAATGACAGATTTCTAAATACAAATGACATAAAGGAAAATGAGGATAGTGTGGGGAAAAGGCATTGAAATGGATAATCAGCCATGATCATACTGAATGGTGGAGCCGGCGCAATGGGCTGAATGGCCTACTCCTGCTCCTATGTTTCTATGTTAGAAAACCTTGGCTATTCAACCTTGAGAGGAAACTTGTTCGAGGAGTGAAAAATGTTAATCCAAACACTTTCAAGCTAAACCACAAATGCAGGACAAAAGAACTCCAATGAAAAGTAAGTTCATGACTGATGTCAGGAAACTCAATGAACAATAATAAAAAAAAAATACTGCGGATGCTGGAAATCTGAAATAAAAACAAGAAATGCTGGAACCACTCAGCAGGTCTGGCAGCATCTGTGGAAAGAGAAGCAGAGTTAACGTTTCGGGTCAGTGACCCTTCATCGGAACTGACCCGAAACGTTAACTCTGCTTCTCTTTCCACAGATGCTGCCAGACCTGCTGAGTGGTTCCAGCATTTCTTGTTTTTAACTCAATGATCAATAACTGGAACAAACTTCTGGATAAAGAATTTGACTCATTCAAGTCGCAGTTAGATGCTGTGATGGGGGGAGATTGGCAATTCCTAACAAGGCATGAGCTAGATGGGGTGAATGGCTTTTCTCCTTGTTACCATTTCCATTTCCCATACCAGGCAATCTGTGACTGCTGTAGCTGGGACTGCCAATTCAGTACAAGATCTGTACTGTGAACTGGCAACGGGTAGAAACTCATTACATGGACAAAAAAAACTTCTGGCTTCCGTCATCATAGACCTGGATTTGAACCCAGAAGCAAAAGAGATAGTTGGGCAGTAATTGCAAAGTCCTGTTACCAGTGCAGTGCCTGGTAAGAGACAACAACAACAACAACTTGTATTTAACATGATAAAACATCCCAAGGCGCTTCACAGGAGCATTATGAAGCAAAATATGACACTGAGCCGCATATGAAGATATTAGGGCAGGTGAGTAAAAGCTTGGTTAAAGAGGTAGGTTTTAAGGTTTAAGGAGTGTCTTAAAGGGTGAGGGAGAGGTAGAGAGGTTTAGGGACAGAATTCCAGAGCTTGGGGCCTTGGCAGCTAAAAGCATGGTTGTCAATGGTGGAGTGATTAAAATCCGGGATGCTCAAGAGGCCGTGATTGGAGGAGCGCAGAGATCCTGGAAGGTTGTGGGGCTAGAAGAGGCTACAGAAATAGGGAGAGGTGAGGTCATGGAAGGATTTGAAAATAAGGATGAGAATTTTAAAAGATCGAGATCATACAACTCGGTTGTCCCAATTCTGCAATCACATCCAACAAGACTCCCAGCAGCAGAAGCTCCTAATGTCTGCCAGAATATTAAAGCTACTGCACCACCCGGGCGATGGGATTTTACTTGAAGCACCACATAAAAGTTTCTGCAGGCTCATTATTGCTGAATAAAAGGGCAATTTTCATTCTATGAGCTCCTGTCTAATTGGAACTAGATCAAGCACAAGACTATTTAACATCTGTTCAGGTTCCTTTCAAATAGTATCTATCGAGCTCAGCATTATTCCCTCATCGTTCATTGATGGAGCAAATTGAAAAGCTTTTTAATAAAGTCATTTTATTAAATGTGATTTTTGTAAATAAAAGACATTTATTGACACTGCAGACAATATTATGTGGCGGTTCAATTGAATCATTTTGTTGGTCTGTGCTTCAAAGATAGAGCATTTTCCAGAAAATATAAACCATATTGTGCCCAAGTTCATAAATTTTTATTGTGCTGCAATTGTTTTTTCTTTTTGAGAGACCTGTGAGTTACAAAAATGGGGATTGAGAATGATCGCAAACACTGGAGTCACTTAACGTTTTCCAGAATCACTGCAATGGTTCAGTTCAGTGTTTTAATAATATATCTGTGTAACCTCCTCCAGCTTTACACCCTGAGGTCCCTGCGTTCCTCCAATTACAGCCTGTCACACATCTCCTATTTTAATCCACCATTGGTGGCCATGCCTTCAACTGCCTTGGCCGGAAGCTCTGGAATTTCCTTCCTAAACCTCTCTGCCTTTGTACCTCTCTCTCCTCCTTTAAGATGCTTCCTACAACCGACCTCGTTGACCAAGCTTTTGGTCACATGTCCTAATATCGCATGTGGCTCGGTGTCAACTTGTTTCTGATAACGTTCCTATGAAACGCTTTGGGTAGTTTTACTGTGCTAAAGGTGCTATATAAATACAATTTGTTGTTATTGTTTAGCCAGAAGGGCAACAACTGAAGACTATATAATGAAGAAATGAAGGGAAGATGGGAATGCTCCAATTGTTGCAGGATTGCGAACCTCCCGCACGTGTTGACACGATGGCAACCATTTGGTGCTTTGAGTATTCACTTCCCCTAACCACTCAACATTACCCCTCCCATCCTGAAGGCATTGGGATATAGTTCACGTACATCAATACCCCTCTTGTCCAATAGTCCATCCTTCATGTGCGTAATAATTTATATGAAAAACCTATAGTAAAATTAGATGATTAAAAAAAGGGGCGGGGGGCGAAGAGGAGAATTTAGATTGTCTGACCAAAATCCGTCTTGGCCGTCGGGTGGACATCAGATAAACAGACCAGGTAGATGTCAGGTTCGAACCGTGCCCAGTTAGGTGATCCCAATAAAGGCAGCAGTTCAGAGATTACAGTTAGAGACAAAAAAAATTCATGTGATTCCTGCTCCTCACATCAATATCTAGAGACTATTGCGATCGGGAGACTGCTACTGGAAGCCTGCATGCGTGAATGGCGGGTGAGTAGACAATTAAACTTGAAGGTGATGTTGGCCATTAGGTTGGTGACCTAACTGAGTTGTTTAAGATGATTAAAGGATTTGATAAGGAGGATAGAGAGAAACTACATCCTCTGCTGGGGAGAAGGCAGGAAAATTATAAGAGCTAGGCTGTTCACGGGGAATGTTGGGCAGAATTTCTTCATACAAAGTGTAGTAGAAATCTGGAATTCTATCCCTTCTTGAGGCTGGGGGTCAATTGAAAACTTCAAAACTGAGATTCATAGATTGTTGTTAGGAAAGGATATGAAGGATTATGGCAGGTAGCTGGAGTTAAGATATAAGTGAGGTATGATCTAATTGAATGGCAGGTGTCATGAGGACCCCCATCTGCCAAGAATGAGGGATATTAATTTTGTCATATGAACATTAATTTTAAACTGTTGCTGGAGTGAAGAAATTACTTGTTTAAAACGAGATCACCAGACACTTGGCTGGAGGACATTTGCATACTAAGAGACAGTGCTTGGAGAGACAACAGAATTGCTCACTGATTCAATTAACAGAGATTGGTCTGGGCAACAGTGATCTACATCTTGTCGGTGTAAGAGACACCACGCCACCCACCCGCACCCTCACCACCACCACCCCCCCCCCCCCACCTCCCGCACCCTCACCTCCCAACCGAGAGCTTTGGAACCCACAAAAGATGCAGGAGAGATTGTTGAAAAAAGCTAGTCACATGATTAACCTGCTGGCCAACTTGATGATTTGAATTGTGCTCACAGGGCAGTTTTGAACAGAGACCTCAGAGTATAACTGAACCTGGAACAAGACAGCCTCTCTCCTGGCTAGTTCTCTCTTGCTTTCTCACAAGCCTCTGGATCCACTGAAGCCACATAAACCTCAGGAAAGAAAAGACTCCTACATCAAAACAAGTTATAGCATGCACTGGGCCCCAATGAACAGCAAGACTTACCAGTAACCAAAGACTCAACATCAAACTCAAAGGACTGTAACTACAAACCAGATATTGCCTCAAACCTTTCCCTTTTATGCTTTCTACATTTTTTGTCTCTATCTGCATGTGTATTTATTGTGTATGCATGTTAGCCTGGTCAAGTCGCATACCCGTAGTCGTTAACTGAATTAGAGTATAAAATTAATAAACTTCCACCTTTCTGGTTGAAATCTAAGAAAACCTGTCTGATTTCTTTGCCTTACAATTGGAAAGCAGTTAACAAGGATTCACTGAGGGGGGAGCTAAAAACATGGTGTTTTTAAAATTAAACCCTGTTACGGTTTGACCAGGTAAAGGCTGAGAGGGATCCCTAGACCCTTATCTCACCTGGTCGTAATACAGGATAAACCTGAGAGGCTAAATGGCCTCCTCCTGTTCCAATGTTGGGCAAGTTACTGGAGCACTTAAATAAAAGCAAAATACTGCAGATGCTGGAAATCTGAAATTAGAGCAAAAATGCTGGAAATACTCAGCAGGTCTGGCAGCATCTTTGGAGAGAGAAGCAGAGTTAACATTTCAGGTCAGTGACCTTTCATCAGAACTGGCAAAGGTTAGAAATGTAATAGGTTTTAACCAAATAAAGCGAGGATGGGGCAAAAGATAACAAAAGGCAAAGTGTTGATAGGACATAGAGTCACAGAGAATAACTGACCAGAAGGTCAGGGAGCAAAGGAAAAGGGTGTGTTAATGGTGTGGTGAAAGACCAAGCATTAGTGAAGAGAGGGTATTGAATGACTGAATAATGTACAGCCCTGGCCCCAAGCATAAACATGAAAAAAAGTGGGCAGGCACCTGGTAAAAAATGAATGATGAAACAAATTAAAATAAAATAAAAAATAAAAAAGAGGAGCCACTCATGCTCTGAAATTATTGAACTCAATGTTCAGTCTGGCAGGCTGTAACGTGCCTATTCGGTAAATGAGATGCTGTTCCTCGAGCTTGCGTTGATGTTCGCTGGAACACTGCAGCAATCCCAGGACAGAGATGTGGGTACGAGAGCAGGGGGGTGTGTTGAAATGGCAAGTGACAGGAAGCTCCAGGTTTCATCATCAGAGCAGATGCGTCGGAGACGGAGAAACTGGGAGAATGGAATGGAGTCCTTACAGGAGGTAGGGTGTGAAGAAGTGTAGTCAAGGTAGCTGTGGGAGTCAGTGGGCTTATAGTGAATATTAATACACAACCTATCCCCAGAGATGGAGACAGAGAAGTCGAGGAAGGGAAGGGAAGTGTCGGAGATGGACCAAGTAAAGGTGAGAGAAGGGTGGAAATTGAAAGCAAAGTTGATGAAGTTTTCCAGTTCGGGGCGTGAGCAGGAAACGGCACCAAAACCGTCATCAATGTACCAGAAAAAGAGTTGGGGGAGGTGGCCTGAGTAGGACTGGAACAAGGAATGTTAGACATATCCCACAAAAAGACAGGCATAACTAGGACCCATTCGGGTACCCAGAGCAACACCTTTTACTTGAAGGAAGTGAGTGGAGTTGAAGGAGAAGTTGTTCAATGTGAGAACAAGTTCAGCCAGGTGGAGGAAGGTGGTGGTGGATGGGGACTGGTTGGGCCTCTGTTCAAGGAAGAAGCAGAGCCCTCAAACTGTCCTGGTGAGGGATGGAGAGGTAGAGAGATTGGACGTCCATAGTGAAGAGGAGGCGGTTGGGGCCAGGAAACTGGAAATTGTCAAAATGGCGTAGGGCGTCAGAAAAGTCACGGATATAGGTGGAAAGAGACTGGACCAGGGGAGAAAAGATAGAGCCAAGATAGGAAGAAATAAGTTCAGTGGGGCAGGAACAGGCTGAAACAATGGGTCTGCTGGGACAGTCCTGTTTGTGGATTTTAGGAAGGAGGTAGAAGCGGGCTGTCCGGGGTTGTGGGACTATGAGATTGGAAGCTGTAGAGGGAAGATCTCTGGAGGAGATGAGGTCGGTGACAGTCCTGTGGACAGTAACTTGATGTTCAGTGGTGGGGTCTTGGTCCGAGGGAAGTAGGAAGGAGCGTCTGAGAGTTGGCGCTCAGCCTCTGCAAGGTAGAGGTCGGTACGCCAGACAACAACAGCACCACACTTGTCTGCAGGTTTGATCACAATGTCAGAGTTACACCTGAGAGAACGGAATGCAGCATGTTCAGAGGGAGACAGGTTAGAGTGAGTGAGGGGAGCAGAGAAATTGACACGGCCGATGTCTCGCCAATAGTTTTCAATGAAAAAATTAATCGTGGGTAAGAGGCCAGAGGGAGGGGTCTCGCTTCTACCTCTTTCCTAAAATCCACCAACAGGACTGTCCTGGCAGACCCATCGTTTCAGCCTGTCCCTGCCCCACTGAACTTATTTCTCCCCTGGTCCAGTCTCTTCCCACCTACATCCATGACTCTTCTAATGCCCTATGTCATTTTGACAATTTCCAGTTTCCTGGCCCTAACCAGCTCCTCTTCACTATGGACGTCCAATCCCTCTACACCTCCATCCCCCACCAGGACGGTTTGAGGGATCTCCGCTTCTTCCTTGAACAGAGGCCCAACCAGTCCCCATCCACCACCACCCTCCTCCGCTTGGCTGAACTTGTTCTCACATTGAACAACTTCTCCTTCAACTCCACCTACTCCCTTCAAGTAAAAGGTGTTGCTATGGGTACCTGCATGGGTCCTAGTTATGCCTGTCTTTTGTGGGATATGTCAAACATTCCTTGTTCAAGTCCTACTCAGGCCCCCTCCCTCAAATCCTTTTCCGGTACATTGATGACTGTATCGGTGCCATTTCCTACTCCTGCCCCGAACTGGAAAACTTCATCAACATTGCTTCCAATTTCCACCCTTCTCTCAACTTTACATGGTCCATCTCCGACACTTCCCTTCCCTTCCTGAACTTCGCTGTCTCCATCTCTGGGCATAGGCTGTCTATTAATATTCATTATCAGCCCACTGACTCCCACAGCTACCTTGACTACACTTTTTCACACTCTGCCTCCTGTAAGGACTCCATTCCATTCTCCAAGTTTCTCCGTCTCCGATGTATCTGCGCTGATGATGCTACCTTCCATGACAGCGCTTCTGATAGGTTTTCCTTTTTGCTCAACCGGAGATTCCCCCCCCACTGTAGTTGACAGGGCCCTCAACCGTGGCCGGCCCATTTCCCGCACCTCTGCCCTCACTCCTTCCCCTCCCACCCAGAACCACGACAGGGTTCCCCTTGTCCTCACTTTCCACTCCACCAGTCTCCACCAGCCTCCACATCGAAAGGATCATTCTCCATCATTTCCGCCACGTCCAGTGTGATGCCACTACCAAACACATCTTCCCCTCCCCTGCCAACATTCCAAAGGATTTGTTCCCTCCGCGACACCCTGGTCCACTCCTCCATTACCCCCAATACCTCGTCCCCTTCCCACAGTACCTTGCCATGCAATCGCAGGAGGTGTAATACCTGCCCATTTTCCTCCTCTCTTCTCACTACCCAAGGCCCCAAATATTCCTTTCAGGTGAAGCAGCGATTTACTTGTACTTCTTTCAATTTAGTATACTGTATTCGCTGCACACAATGTGGTCTCCTCTACATTGGGGAGACTGAATGCAGACTGGGTGACCGCTTTGCGGAACACCTCCTCTCAGTTCAAAAAAATGACCTCGCGTTCCCAGTCGCTTGCCATTTCAACACACCCCCCTGCTCTCCTGCCCCCATCTCTGTCCTGGGATTGCTGCAGTATTCCAGTGAACATCAACGCAAGCTCGAGGAACAGCATCTCATTTATCGATTAGGCATGCTACAGCCTACCAGACTGAACATTGAGTTCAATAATTTCAGAGCATGAATAGCTCCACGTTTTTATTTTTATTTTTATTTTTTATTTTTATGTTATAGTTTGTTTCATCATTCATTTTTTTGCCACGTGCCTGCCCACTGTTTTTTTTTTCATGTTTGAGCTTTGGGCCAGGGCTGTTCATTTTTCTATCCATTAACACCCTATCTGCACTAACGCTTTGTCTTTAACCATAGCATTAACGCACCCTTTGTCTTTGCCCCATGACCTTCTGGTCAGTTATTCTCTGCTGCCCTGTCCTATCAACACCTTCCCTTTTGTTCTCTTTTGCCCGACGCCTGCTTTATTTGCTTAAAACCTATTACATTTCTAACCTTTGCCAGTTCTGATGAAAGGTCACTGACCTGAAACGTTAACCTTGCTTCATTCTCCACAGATGCTGCCAGACCTGCTGAGTATTTCCAGCATTTTAGTTTTTATTACTGGAGCATTTGCTGCATTTGATCCCAGCAGGTATAACACCTCCAGATGAGGAAAATAACATAGTGGAAAAAGGCTTAGGGAGAAACACGTATGTTTCTCCTGATTCCTACATGCTGTGAAACTGGTCTCTTACTTTCGGTGTTACACATATATTACTCCTGCCTGAACAAAGTCTTCAGATTATTGACTTTAAAAAGTTAAATTTAAGAGCCAGCCATCTCGAAGGGGAAAGGATTTGCCATTAAAAGAAACTAGAATTCAGAAGCATAAAAATTCTGTTATCAGATTATGCTGACAGGTACAGCTGGAGGTAATGATCAGGAAAACCTTGAACCTATGTAATTGGTTAGCTGAGGTCAGTCTACAGCTGCGTTGACAGCAGAGCAATTTGATGTCACATCTACCACTGAACTCGGAGGCTGTGAGCATCTGTTTTTAGTTATTTTTGAGGTTATTTGGTTTCTCAGTAATATTTTCATGTTTTGTTTCAAGGTGTGTGTTTCTGTTGGACTGGTAGAATGATACAGCACAAGAAAGAGGCCACTTGGCCCATCCTGCCTGTGCTGACTCTTTGACAGCACTATCCACTCCCCTGCTCTTTCCCCACATATTTCCTTTGTAAATATTTGCCCAGTTCCCTTTTGAAAGTTATTATTGAATCTGCTACTACCGCCCTTTCAGGCAGTGCATTCCTGGTCATAACAACTCACTGCCATTAAAATATTTCTCCTTATCTTGCCTCTCTGGTTCTTTTACTTATACTTCTGCAGATTTTTGGTTTCCTTTATTTTTCTTCGAATCTTTTAGTCTCTCCTTCTCACTGTTGACACTTTCTAGGTATATTATTTGGGTTCAATTGCTGGGATAAAGTTGATAGGGAACACAGGAACATGGGAACAGGAGGAGGCCATTCAGCCCCTTGAGCTTGTTCTGCCATTCAGTGAGATCATGGCTGATCTGTGACCTAACTCCATATATATGCATGAATCATTGAAATACTGAAGCAGTCTGTGTCGAAATGCAGCAAGACCTGGACAATATGCGGCACAGTGGCGCAGTTGTTAGCACCACAGCCTCACAGCTCCAGCAACCCAGGTTCAATTCTGGGTACTGCCTGTGTGGAGTTTGCAAGTTCTCCCTGTGTCTGCGTGGGTTTTCTCCGGGTGGTCCGGTTTCCTCCCACAAGCCAAAAGACTTGCAGGTTGGTAGGTAAATTGGCCATTATAAATTGCCCCTAGTATAGGTAGGTGGTAGGGAAATATAGGGACAGGTGGGGATGTGGTAGGAATATGGGATTAGTGTAGGATTAGTATAAATGGGTGGTTGATGGTCAGCACAGACTCGGTGGGCCGAAGGGCCTGTTTCAGTGCTGTATCTCTAAACTAAACTAAACATAAACTAAACATATCCAGGCTTGGGCTGATAAGTGGCAAGTAACATTCGCGCCACACAAGTGCCAGGCAATGACCATCTCCAACAAGAGAGAATCTAACCATGCTAGGCAGGCATTGAATCAAGTTTGGGAGGGTGGCCTGGGAGGGGAAGCATTTTAATAGAATCATAATAGAATCCCCTTGACAGTCAATGGCATTACCATCGCTGAATCCCCCCACTGTCAACATCCTAGGGGCTACCTTTGACCAGAAACTGAACTGGAGTAGTCATATAAATACCATGGCTACAAGTGCAGGTCAGAGGCTAGGAATCCTGCGGCGAGTAACTCACCTCCTGACTCCCCAATGCCTGTCCACCATCTACAAGGCACAAGTCAGGAGTGTGATGGAATACTCTCCACTTGCCTGGATGGGTGCAGCTCCAACAGCACTCAAGAAGCTCAACACCATCCAGGACAAAGCAGCCCGCTTGATTGGCACCCCATCTACAAACATTCACTCCCTCCACTACCGACGCACAGTGGCAGCAGTGTGTACCATCTACAGGATGCACTGCAGCAACGCACCAAGGCTCCTTAGACAGCACCTTCTAAACCCGCGACTTCTACCACCTTGAAGGACAAGGGCAGCAAATGCATGGGAACACCACCACCTGCAAGTTCCTCTCCAAGTCACACACCATCCTGACTTGGAACTATATCACCGCTTCTTCACTGTTGCTGGGTCAAAATCCTGGAACTCCCTTCCTAACAGCACTGTGGGTGTACCTACCTCACATGGACTGCAGCGGTTCAAGAAGGCAGCCCACTACCACCTTCTCAAGGGCAATTAGGGATGGGCAATAAATGCAGGCATAGCCAGTGATGCCCACATCCCATGAATGAATAAAGAAAAAGGTGGCAGGGCAGGTTGAGAAAGTGGTTAATCAGGTGTATGGATCCTGGGCTTTATAAATAGAAGCTAAAGTACAAAAGCAAGGAAGTTATGAAGAACCTTTATAAAACCCTGGTTCAACCTCACCTGGAGTATTGTGTCTAATTCTGGGCAGTACATTTTAGGAAGGATATGAACGCATTAGAGAGGATGCAGACAAGATTTATGAGAATGATTCCAGGGATAAGGGACTTCAGTTACGTGGATAGACTGCACAAGCTCGGGCTCTTCTGCTTAGAGAAGAGAAGGTTGAGAGGAATTTTTTTTTATTTTTTCATGGGATGTGGGTGTCACTGGCAAGGCCAACATTTGTTGCCCATCCTTAATTGCCCTTGACAACTGAGTGGCTTGCTAGGGCAGTTAAAAGTCAACCACATTGCTGTGGGTCTGGAGTCACATGTAGGCCAGACCAGGTAAGAATGGCAGATTTCCTTCCCCAAAGGTGTTCAAAATCATGAGGTGTCTAGACAGAGTAGATAGGGAGAAACTGTTCCCATTGGTGGAGGAGTCAAGAACCAGAGGACTCTGATTTAAGGTGAATGGCAAAAGAGCCAAAGATGACATGAAGAAAAACTTTTTTTTTACACAGTGAATGGTTAGGATCTGGAATGCACTGCTTGAGAGTGTAATTGAGGTAGATACAATCGTGGCTTTCAAAAGGGAATTGAATAATTATCTGACGAAAAAAAATTGCAGGGCTATGGGGTAAAGGTGATGGAATGGGACTAATTGAGTTGATCATACAGAGAGCTGACACAGGCACAACAGGCCAAATGGCCTCTTTCTATGCTGTAACCATTCTATGATTCAACCCATCTTTGCCCCATATCTATTAATACCTTTAAATAACAAAAATCTCAGATTTAAAATTTACAATTGATTTAACATCAATTGCCATTTGCCGAAGTTCCAAACTTCTACCATCCTTTGTTTCTTCGAGTCAGATCTTTCAGGACTGAAATTAAGTTTTAGACTGTGCCCCCTGGTCCTGGCTAGGGTACCCTCGAAATGATGCAAACCACCAATATTGGCCAGCCTTCAATGGACTGCCTGAATGTCCATTTCTCATTCACGAAACCAGACTGCCAGCCTGAGCAAGCTATTTGACTATCCGTGCCCTATGTCCTTTCCCTGACACCCTCCCTCCTCCCCTCCCCCACTCTGTTCCTCCCCCTCCCCAACACACTTTCCACCAGGGGTTAGAAGGAAAATACATGCAGATGCTTGAAATCTGAAACTTGCTCACAGCACACAGCAGGTCCACGTGTTTTGGAGGTCAGACAGGTGAATGTTTGAGGCATCTCAACAAAGGGAAACACGAAGGCCGGGAATTTCCTTGGAACCACGGAATGACTTAAAGTAGCCGAGCTTTTACAGTTTCTCTGATGGTTCCTTAGATAAAGGGTTACACAATGTGGCTTTGAGCCTCACTGACCAGGAAGCTCCCAGGTTGAGTGCCTTTCCTATGTGTTCTCACTTGACGGATCTCAACCAGGCCCTCAAGCTAAGGGGAAGGAAAAAACAGCTGGGATCCGTCTCTGGTTGCTATTTAGTGACCCTCTGTAGAGAGTACGTGTGTGTATTACGGACATCAGAGTCAGCTGTCCCACACAGTTCTCTGTCAACTAGCCCGACACAGGCACTGAATTTCCTAAAGGCCTCTAGCGCAATGGTGCATCTAGGAGAAATGCTCGAAGAATTGTTTTCAATGAGTCATCAAATTTAAGTCAGTAATCATTCTAAATGTTAGGAAAAATGATTAATGTTAATTAAACAATGAAGCCTGATACAGAACAAAACATCTCTCACTGAGGAAAAGAAAGTAAGCCATTAGGGTCACAGAGCCAGAGATGTCTTGCTCAGGAGGACATTAATATCTCCTGCCTACTCTGGGCCAGTGTGTGATACCTCACTTGGGTGGTCAAGGCTAGTGAATGCATCTTCAAACGATATTTCACACCCATCGCACCACCAACCTCTCTCGCTGCTCAATGCACCAAACCCCCATCACTCACGATCAGCACTCCCTGGCACTCAGGACGCAGGCCTAACATTCTGATGCTCCACTTCACCCTCACACCCATTTCCAATGAGGCACACGTCTCACTGCTTTCACATACCTCCAGCTATTCAGCTATGGTAATCAACAAAGCACAGAACAACAAAATCACTGACATTCTTCCCTCTCTCTTCCGGGACAAGGTGACCGACTATAGAAGGGAGCAGAGCAGAACTGGTGGGGGACTGGCACACCTGAGCCCTTCGGAGGAGATGATGTTACACACCATGTGCCTATCTGTAACAGAGCCTGTTGCATCTGGCATTGCCGAAAACATTAAGGATTGGTGGTTTGTTCCAGTAAAATAGCCCTTCCCAACACCTACCTTACACTCATCCTGCTCTCAAAATGAGGTGTCAACCTGATGAAGCTACAACCCAGGAGTACCTGCATGACAAACTGCATAAGCAGCATGCGATAGACAGAGCAAAGTGAACTCACAACTAACGGATCAGATCTAAGCTCTGCAGTCCTGCCACATCCAGTCGTGAGTGGTGGTAGATAATTAAACAACTAACAGAAGGAGGAGGCTCCACAAATATCCCCATCCTCAATGATGGGGGAGCCCAGCACATCAGTGCAAAAGATAAGGCTGAAGCATTTGCAACAATCTTCAGCCAGAAGTGCCGAGTGGATGATCCATCTCGGCCTCCTCCTGAAGTCCCCAGCATCACAAATGCCAGTCTTCAGCCAATTTAATTCACTCCATGTGATATCAAGAAACAACTGAAGGTACTGGATACTGCAAAGACTATGGACACTGACAACATTCTGCACTAGTACTGAAGACCTGTGCTCCAGAACTTACTGCGCCCCTAACCAAGCTGTTCCAGTACAGCTACAACACAGGCAGCTACCTGGCAATGTGGAAAATTGACCAGGTATGTCCTGTACACAAAAAGGAGGACAAGTCCAACCAGGCCAATTACCGCCCCATCAGCCTACTCTCAATCATCAGTAAAATGATGAAGGTGTCATCGACAGTGCTATCAAGCGGCACTTGCTTAGCAATAGCCTGTTCACTGACTTCCCTTTTGGGTTCTGTCACAGCCACTCAGCTCCTGACCTCATTACAGCCTTGGTCCAATCATGGACAAAAGTGCTGAACTCCAGAGGTGAGGTCAGAGTGACATCAAGGCAGCATTTGAACATGTATGACATCAAGGAGTCCGAGAAAAGCTGGAGTCAATGGGAATCGGGAGAAAACTCTCCACTGGTTGGAGTTTTGGAGTTGTACCTAGTGCAAAGGAAGATGATTGTGGTTGTCGGAGTCAATCATCTCAGTCCCAGGACATCACTGCAGGACTTCCTCAGGGTAGTGGCCTAGGCCCAACCATCTTTAGCTGCTTCATCAATGATCTTACCTCCATCATAAGGTCAGAAGTGGGGATGTTCGCTGATGATTGCACAATGTTCAGCAGCATTCGCGACTGCTCAGATACTGAAGCAGCCCGTGTAGAAATGCAGCAAGACAATATTGAGCCTTGGGGTGATAAGTGGCAAGTAACATCCACGCTACACAAGTGCGAGACAATAACAGTATCCAACAAGAGAGAATCTAACCATCTCCCCTCAACATTCAATCGCATTACAATCACTGAAGCCCCCACTATCAACAACCTGGGGGTTACCATTGACCAGACACTGAAATGGAGTAGCCATATAAATACAGTTGCTACAAGAGCAGGTCAGAGGCTAGGAATCCTGCGGCGAGTAACTCACCTCCTGACTCCCCAATGCCTGTCCACCATCTACAAGGCACAAGTCAGGAGTGTGATGGAATACTCTCCACTTGCCTGGATGGGTGCAGCTCCAACAATAAGAAGCTCGATACCATCCAGGACAAAGCAGCCTGCTTGATTGGCACCCCATCCACTAACATTCACTCCCTTCACCACCGACGCCCAGTGGCAGCAGTGTGTACCATCTACAAGATGCGCTGCAGCAACGCACCAAGGCTCCTTAAACAGCACCTTCCAAACCCACGACCTCTACCACCTTGAAGGACAAGAGCAGCAGGCACATGGGAACACCACCACCTGCAAGTTCCCCTCCAAGCCACACACCATCCTGACTTGGAACTATATCGCCCGTTCCTTCACTGTAGCTGGGTCAAAATCCTGGAACTCCCTTCCTAACAGCACTGTGGGTGTACCTACCCCACATGGACTGCAGTGGTTCAAGAAGGCAGCTCACCACCACCTTCTCAAGGGCAAGTAGAGATGAGCAATAAATGCTGGTCTAGCCAGCGATGGTCACATCCCATGAATAAATTAAAAAAAACTAACATGATGAGCTGATGGTGTGACCAACAACTTTTTGCTTTCCACCCAACCCCCTTCCCTTCTGATTTTCTGCTTTCCCAAGAGCCCGGCCAGCCACAGCAACATCAGGAGGAAGGGCGAGAGCAACACCACAGCATTGACGAAGAATGTCTGTCACTTGATCTGACAATTGCAGCCACCAGCTCAGATACTGGCACTTAGAGGGTAATATAGTGTCAGGATTTGCACGTGCTGAGTCATTGAGCACGAGTGGGATGCAGCCAAGCCGGGGGAAAGGATAATTCGTGTGCCAGCTCCCCAGAGGGTGAGGTCACATATGAGTTCTGCTACAGGAGACTCAGATGAGAACTTCAATGGGGCGGCATAGAGGAGAATGCTGATTGGCATGCACACGGAGATGTTTGGTGCATTGGCAGGCCTGCCACAGAACCCGTTGTCACTGTCAAGGAGCATGGAGAATTCTGGCTCAAACTGGGCACATGTCTTCACGCAGAGCTTGGAGCCCATCCTTCCCATTGTGGAAGTGGTGTCCAACTCCTTGACAGCACTTGAGGACCAAGCTGCGATGCAGCGTCTGATGGTTGATGTCTGAGCTTCCAATGCCTCACAGGCTGAAACCACCCGACATCTCAGTGCTGCAGGGGAAGCTCAGAGAGAGGTCATGAGATCCATACTTGCTGCCAGACAGGCTCAGACTGTTGTCATCATGGCTGCGTATCTCCTGTGCTCAAAGGGGCTTGCGAGCTCTTGTAGCAGTCCATCTTTCTGTGCTCCTACAGATGACAAGGATAGCAGATTCTGCGTAGGTGCTCGCAGACAGCCCCCAAATGCCTCCTCCCTCCATCCTCCTTTTTCTGCTCATCCTCTTTAGTTTAGTTTAGTTTAGAGATACAGCACTGAAACAGGCCCTTCGGCCCACCGAGTCTGTGCCGACCATCAACCACCCATTTATACTAATGCTACACTAATCCCATATTCCTACCACATCCCCACCCGTCCCCATATATCTCCCTACCACCTACCTATACTAGGGGCAATTTATAATGGCCAATTAACCTATCAACCTGCAAGTCTTTGGCATGTGGGAGGAAACCGGAGCACCCGGAGGAAACCCACGCAGACACAGGGAGAACTTGCAAACTCCGCACAGGCAGTACCCAGAATCGAACCCGGGTCCCTGGAGCTGTGAGGCTGCGGTGCTAACCACTGCGCCACTGTGCCGCCCACTGTGCCTACTGAGTGGCCTCCGGATGCCTCGTGGCAATAGCTGCGCCCTCATGATAGTGGTATTGTGGAGGACACAGCAGACCACAAAGAACTTTGACAAACACTCAGGAAAGTATCGTAGGGCTTCCCTCAAGCAGTCCAGGCATTGGAACCATTACTTAAGCACGTTAATGGTCTGCTCCATATGGTGGCCACATGGATTTCATTTTATGCCCGTTGTTTTCACATGACTGAGTGGCAGGGTTGGTGGAGGGGGGCGGGGTTGTGGTGTGGTGTTCATCGGCCAGGTGTAGAGATGGTATTCCTTGTCTCTGAGCAGTCCCCCCTCCAGTGGTTCATGGTGGCCTGAAAACAGTGGGAACAGCAGATTGTCTCAGAATGAAGGCTTCGAGGCTGCTGCCAAGATAGCGAGCATTCACCAACATAATACTTTGTGCATGGCCACATACCAATTGCACATTGATGTAATGGCAGCACTTGTGGTTCCTGTAACTCTCCCTGTTGATATGTGGGCCCACAGAGCCACATGTGTGCAGTTGATGGCTCCCTGCACCATTGGGAATCTCACTACCCTGGCAAAGCCACGTGCCTGTTCATCCTGCTTCTCCCTGCTTAACGAAGAAATCGCCTTTCCTCATGTATAGGGCCGCTGTCACCTCCCGGATGCAGTGATGGACGACGTACTGGGAGATGTTCAATGTGTCACTCACTCCCACCTGGAATAACTCAGTTGCGTAGCAGTTTAAAGCAACAGTGACATTGATGGACTCTGACAGGGTCGTCCTCACCCTGATGTGTGGCTACAGCTCCTGTTGAAGGAAGCGGCACAGTTTCTGTGTCCACGTTCTTGGTGAATTCGGAGCGCCTCAGGCATTGCTCCTGGGTGAGGTGCAAGTATTAGAAATGCTCTCTGAAAACCTGTGGTGAGTAGGGCCTTCTCTGGAGAGCCCTCCTCCTTCTCCTCCCTTCTCTGCAGCCTCTGCCCCATTTTATGGTCATGGTGCAGACCCAGAGGCACTGCAATTACAGCCCATCCCTCTTGCAGCGTTTGTGTAAACAGGTCACCAAATCCTCCGCCTTCCCTCTGGGGATGCACCAACTCACCACAACACCTCCAGAAATACTCCATAGTACTTCCACAAACTTTGCTACAGAAGAAGTAAGTCAAAAGTGCCTGAAAGTTGGATGGCTGATCCTTTAAATAGCACGAGTGGAGATGGGGAGGGGGTCCCTTATGTAGCTGAATGCATGTTCCACTGTGAGTGATTGTCACAGGCGTTCACTGAACCTGCACGGCCCAAGTTTCACAACAGTGCACCGAATCAGCCCGAATGATTGACGTCACAACTTAAGCACCCCTGATGCTTCCAGCTCACGCTTGCACTAGCACCCTTCCCAGGAAAGGAATGCTCAGGAAGAGACCGAAAGTGCTGCACATGCATTTACTGACCTCAGGCAACCATAGCTCTGGCATCACTGGCACTATGAGCCCAATTTCGTGGTCATAGACTTTACTGAATGATTGGCTCTAATACTGTTAGTTTGTCAGCTTTCTGAAAGCAATTGTAAACTGGCTTTTGTATATATGGAGTCAGCAAGCAGGTAGTAGTAAATTACCATGACGTAACTGAACTGCAATTGTCACCTGTTATTTATGCCACCAATTAACCTTTTCTAAAAATGACACGAATTGTTTAAATGATGCTAACTATGATTTGAAGGTCAAAAAAGAATTGTTAATTCATGAATTTTGGTAATTGCTAAGAAAGCGTTTTGTACATTCACTTGCCAGGGCAGAGGCAGGTGGTGTAAAATGTTAAACTGCATGATGTAAGGCAGTGTAATGAGGCCTCAAGCTCCTAGGCTTAAACTGGGAGGTATCTCTTTAGAAACATTTTTCCGAAGGTGTGAAGGTGACGAGTTGAGGATTATTCTCGCCAGGTTTTCGATCCCAGTGTTCTAACAGGGAATAAACGATCCACTGGTGGAATAATATCAGCAGCTGGGTGGTGTGTGGGTAAAGAGGTGGTAATGTCAAGTTTTTGCCCAGAAATGCTATACTCCTGTGATGTGGCAAGACATTTTCTCCACTGGATCTACCCCACTACCTACCTTCCATCCAGCCATGATATGGACCCAGGAAAAAGCAAATGTCCATATGGTGTAGTGGTGGAAGTGGGATGCACAGCGGGTCTGCAGTCTGGGCCCACAGTCTGGACAATCCCATTTTGTTAAACTGGCCTTTTTGCACGGGAAGGACATTTAGATGTAGAGTTGCACCTTTTTTGTGGAGCGTTGGGGTGGAACACACCACTAGACATCGCCCCAAACAGCCGCCCAATGCTGATTCTTCCTCCCCCTCCAGAATCCTCAGTCGGTGGCCAAATATGCCCACTTTAGCCTGGGGCACCATTGAAAACAGATCACCCTAGTGGGTGCAAGGAGTAGGAGTCAGCACAGAGTAGGCCCAAAGCTTTTGGGACCCTCACTATCCAACTTAACACAAAGAATGAGCATGAAGGTGCGATATTAGAGAGCTGGTCCTGCTCCTACAACTGGAAGTCATTAGATTTGAGCGAGACACATCAAACCTGGGCGGGTGGCGAGAAGTGACAGGTTATTTTTCCTCGAGATAAAATACCTTGGAGTTCTAAAATTACCTAATGAAACAGCCAAAAATAGAAAGTGGGTCATCGCAGAAGTGGCTTTAATATTGATTGCATGATAGCTTACTCACTTTGTAGAGTACCGAATCTATCTGCTGAGTTTCCAAGCTGCGTTTAAAGTGACTACATTGACAGCAAAGCTACACAGAATAGTTTCTTCATGGAGAAGATTTTTTTTGGAGACAGCTGACACAATGCAAACTCTTTTCTCAGTCAACATTTTGCCCTAGTTTGTAATTATTTGCTGCTGTTTACTGTGTGATCTCAATAATGGATTACTTTCACAACTTGAAAAACTGAATTTCTTCATGAAGGCAATTTGTGTGTTCTTCATCCATTTATGTGTGAATCCAATGCATTATATTTCTCATTTACTTCCCCTCAACAAAAAACACGACATCAAGTTCACAACACTTTCCTGGTTGACCTCCCATTATCCACCCTCCATAATATTGAGCGAATCCAAAACAATGCTACTTGTATTCAAACTCACACCAAATCCTGTTCACTCATCTCCGCTGTGTTCACCAAACTACGCTGGCTCCCCAGTCTAGCAACACCTCGATTTCAAAATTCTTATCCTTGTTTTCAAATCCCTCATGGCATCTCCCGTCTCTATCTCTAATCTCCTCCAGCCCCACAACCGTCCGAGATCTCTGCATTCCTCCAATTTTAGCCTCTTGCCTAACCCAGATTTTAATTGGACCACCATCGGTGGCTATGCTTTCAGTTGTCTGGACCCTCAGCTCTGGAATTCCCTCCCTAAATGTCTCCGCTTCACTTCCTCTCTTTCCTCCTCTGAGACGTTCCTTAAAACCTACCTCTTTGACCAAGCTTTTGGTCACCTGTCCTGATATCTCCTAATGTGGCTTGGTGTCAAATTTTGCTTTATAATGCCCCAGTGAAGCACCTTGGGATGTTTTATTATGTTAAAGGCGCTAGATAAATGCAAGTTATTGTTGTTGTTAACTTATGCACCAATAAGGTAACACCACTAAGAAATGCATTGGCTTCAAATGGGACAAACCAGAAAGAGAGAAATTACAGTGCAAATCGAACTCAGTGGACTGTCTGGATAGGCAGTATCAAGGGCCAGAAATTACATGCAAATTATAGTCTGAACAATTCTACATTAGCGGATGAATGTCCTGGTCAAAAAGGACCAACTAACACAGGAAGAGTAAAGGCTCCTAAATTATTTAGTGCCCGAAATCATGATTCCAGCAGTGTGCAGTGATAGCATATGAAAATGAGGAAAGGCCTGTGTATCATCCTAAATTGGGCCTCATCGTGATCATTTAAGTGCAAAGCTGACTGGGTGTCTGACCTGCCATTTTGGACCACACAGGTCCTGTTAATGCCCTCTCTTAAACACGCCCTGTTGAACATGTGTTGAGCTCCACGAGGGACTGCCTTCCCCCACCCACGAGTGCAATTTAAAGGCATCAGCATGGGACTTCCAGGTGTCATAGAGTCATACAGTTATACAGCACAGTAACAGGCCCGCCAGCTATCAAGCACCTAACTATTCTAATCCCATTTACCAGCACTTGGCCCGTAGCCTTGTATGCTATGGCATTTCAAGTGCTCAACTAAATACTTCTTAAATGTTGTGAGGGTTCCTGCCTCTACCACCTCTTCAGGCAGTGTGTTCCAGATTCCAACCAACCTCTGGGTGAAAAGGTTTTTCCTCAAATCCCCTCTAAACCTCCTGCCCCTTACCTTAAATCTATACCCCGGTTATTGACCCCTCCGCTAAAAGGGAAATTCCTATCTATCCTATCAATGCGCCTCATAATCTTGTATGCCTCAATCATGTCCCCCCTCAGCCTTCTCTGCTCTAAGGAAAACAACCTTAGCCTTTTCAGTCTCTCTTCATAGCTGAAATGCTCCAGCCCAGGCAACATCCTGGTGAATCTCCTCTGCACCCTCTCCAGCGCAATCACATCATTCCGATAGTGTGGTGACCAGAACTGTACACAGTACTCCAGCTGTGGCCTAACAAGTGTTTTATACAGCTCCATCATAACCTCCCTGCTCTTATATTCTATGCCTCGGCTAATAAAGGAAAGAATCTCAAATGCCTTCCTAACCATCTACCTGTGCTGCTGCCTTCAGTGATCTATGGACAAGTACAGCAAGGTCCCTCTGGCCCTCTGTACTTCCTAGGGTCCTACCATCCATTGTATATTCCCTTGCCTTGTTAGTCCTCCCAAAATGCATCACCTCACACTTCCCAGGATTAAATTTCATTTGCCACTGCTCCACCCATCTTACCAGCCCATCTATATCGTCCTGTAATCTAAGGCTTTCCTCCTCACTATTTACAACACCACTAATTTTTGTGTCATCTGCGCACTTACTGACCATACCTCCTGCATTCACATTTAAATCATTAATGTACACTACAAACAGCAAGGGTCCCAGCACCGATCCCTGTGGTACACCACTGGTCACAGGCTTCCACTCACAAAAACAACCCTCGACCATCACCATCTGCCTCCTGCCACTCAGCCAATTTTGGATCCAATTTTCCAAATTGCCCTGGATCCCATGGGCTCTTACCTTCTTAACCAATCTCCCATGCGGGACCTTATCAAAAGCCTTACTGAAATCCATGTAGACTACATCAACTGCTTTACCCTCATCTACACATCTCGTCACCGCCTCAAAAAATTCAATCATGTTAGTTAGACATGATCTCCCCCTGACAAAGCCATGCTGACTATCCCTGATTAATCCCTGCCTCTCCAAGTGGAGATTAATCCTGTCCCTCAGAATTTTTTCCAATAGTTTTCCAACAAGTGATGTTAGACTCATTGGCCTGTAATTACCTGGTTGATCCCTGCTACCCTTCTTGAATAATGGTACCACATTCACTGTCCTCCAGTCCTCTGGTACCTCTCCTGTGGCCAGAGAGGATTTGAAAATTTGTGTCAGAGCCCCTGCAATCTCCTCCCTTGCCTCACATAACAGCCTGGGATACATCTCATCTGGGCTGGGGATTTATCCACTTTAAAACCCGCTAAAACAGCTAATACTTCCTCCCTTTCAATGCTAATATGATCAAGTATATCACAATCCCCCTCCCTGATCTCTACACCTACATCGTCCTTCTCCACAGTGAACACAGATGAAAAGTAATCATTTAAAACCTCACCTATATCCTCCAGCTCCACACACAGATGTCACTTTGGTCCCTAATGGGCCCTACTCTTTCCTTGGTTATCCTCTTGCCCTTAATATGCTTATAAATTGCCTTGGGATTTTCCTTTATCTTGCCCGCCAGTGTTTTCTCATGTCCCCTCTTCGCTCTCCTAATTACTTTTTTTTAAAGAAGTACCCCCCTACACTTTCTATACTCCTCTAGTGGCTCTGAACTCTCACTATTTCCTTTTTGAATGACTCCCACTGATGTGATGTAGACTTTCCTACAAGTAGCTGCTCCCAGTCCACTTTGGCCAGATTCTGTTTTCTCATATTGAAATTAGCTTTCCCCCAATTCAGTACCTTTATTTCTGGTCCATCTTTGTCCTTTTCCGTAACTACCTTAAATCTTACAGAGTTATGGTCACTATCCTCGAAATGCTCCCCCACTGACACTTCTACCACTTGTCCGGCTTCAATACCTAGGATTAGGTACAGTACCGCTCCTTCTCTTGGAGGACTTTCTACGTGCTGGCTCAAAAAGCTCTCCTGTATGCACTTTAAGAATTCCGCTCCCTTTAAGCCTTTTGCACTAAGACTATCCCAGCTGATACTGGGGGAAGTTGAATTCCCTACTATTATCTTAATATTTTTACACCTCTCTGAGATTTGCCTACATATCTGTTCCTCTATCTCACCCTGACTGTTTGGAGGTCTGTAGTACACTCCCAGCCAAGTGTTTGCCCCCTTTTTGTTTTTAAGTTCTACCCATATGGCTTCATTTGAGGAACCTTCTAAGATATCATCCCTCCTTACTACAGTAATTGACTCCTTGATCAACAGTGCAATGCCACCTCCTCTTTTACACCCTCCCCTGTCACGCCTGAAGATTCTATACCCTGGAATATTGAGCTGCCAGTCCTGTCACTTCCTCAACCATGTCTCTGTGATAGCAATAATATTATAATCCCATGTGCGAACCAACACCCTCAATTCATCTGCCTTACTGGTAAGACTCCTTGTATTAAAATAGATGCAATCCAGTCTTGCATTTTTCACTTGTGCCTTAACAGGTCTATATTTGCTCTGCCTTCCAGACTGACTCAGTTTCTCTTCTATATTTGACTGTGCCTCACCCCCTACTGTATCTCCACTCTGTATCCCACTCCCCTGCTAAATTAGTTTAAACCAACCCCTCCCCCACCCCCCACCGCCCACAACAGCACTAGCAAACCTCCCAGCAAGGATGTTGGTCCCGTTCCAGTTCAGGTGCAACCCGTCCAACTTGTGTAGGTCCCACCTTTGCCAGAAACAGACCCAGTGATCCAGGAAACTAAAGCCCTCCCTCCTGCATCATCTCCTCAGCCACGTATTCATTTGCTCTATCCTCCTATTCCTATACTCACTAGCACATGGCACTGGGAGTAATCCAGAGATTACAATCTTTGAGGTCCTGCTTTTTAATCTGTTACCTAGCTCCCTAAATTCTTGTTGCAGGACCTCATCCCTCTTTCTACCTATGTTGTTGGCATCAATGTGTACCACGACCTCTGACTGCTCACCCTCCCCCTTCAGAATGTCCTGCAGCCTTTCAGTGACATCCTTGACCCTAAAACCAGGAAGTCAGCATACCATCCTGGAGTCACGTTTGCGGCCACAGAAATGCCTATCTGTACCCCTTACAATAGAATCCCCTATCGCTGTAGCTCCTCCACTCCTTTTCCTTTCCTCCTGTGCAGCTGAGCCACCCTTTCCACAGACTTGGCTCTTGCTGCATTCCCCTGAGAAGCTATCTCCCCCAACATTATCCAAAGTGGAAAATCTGTTAGATAGGGAGATGGACCCAGGCGATTCCTGCACTACCTGCCTAGTTCTTCTACTCTGCCTGGCGGTCACCCATTCCCTTTCTGCTTGAGCAGTCTTTACCTGCGGTGTGACCACCTTCCTGTACGTGCTATCCACTATGATCACAGCCTCACGGATGCTCCACAGTGTCTCCAGCCGCCATTTCAGACCCGAAATGCAGATTTCGAGCAGCTGCAGCTGGAGACACTTACTGCACATGTGTTCGCCCTGGACACTGGAAGTGTGAGGTATTTTTGACTTTCTTTTGTTACTGCAGAGTGAGTGGATACTGTGTTGAGTGTTATTGGAGGAGTTTGGAAAAGTTTTTGGATTGAGAGTTGGCATGAGTTTGGAGGCCTGTCAGCAAAAAGCCTGCTTTCACTAATGGGGGTTATAGTTGCAGTCCCTCTTAGGCTGCAGCACGACAGGGGCATGGAGCACAGGCAGCACAGAGGGGGAGCTGTGCATAAACAGAGGAGGGGGAGGGCTCCCAATAGAAACTGTACCCACCAAGAGCCTGGAGGGAGCACGTTTCCTACCACCAGATGCAGCGTCTGTGAGGCAGATAAGTTTCACCTAGAAGGTGGAAATTGAACTGCGCTACTTCCTTCAACTGGATCTGCAACCGCATAGCAGGATGAGGATAGCACTCCCAGTGGCCATAAAGATCACCATCGCTCTCAATTTCTAGGCCAGCTAATCCTTTCAGGCAGGAACAGGCAACATTGCCACATTTCACAGCTCGTCATGCATCACTGCATCAGGGAAGTGATAGAGGCGCTGTACACCAGGGGAGGGAACTTATAGATGGTAGCAGGAGGAGCAGGCATGTGGCTTTGCCAGTCTAGAAGGATTCCCAATGGCGAAGGGAGCCATTGCTTGCATGCACATGGCTCTGCAGACCTCACATTAATGGGGAGATGTATCTCAATTGCAAGAGCTATCACTCCTTAATGTGCAGTTGGTGTGTGACCAAGCACAGAGCATTATGTCAGTGAATGCCCATTATCCTAGCAGGGCCACGATGCCACATTTGAGCCACCATGACATGCAGAGGCTGCTACATGACAGGTTTAACCTTCCCCCCCCCCACCACCACCCCTCTACACATGGCTCGTGACTCTCCTCTGCCACAAAGTCACACTTGGACAGCACACGTACAATGAGAGCCATGCTGCCAGTAGGAACGTCGTGGAGCCAACCATCAACATCTTGAAACAACGATTCCATTGCCTGGACGTCTGTGAGGGAGCCCTCCAGTACTCGCCGGACAGTGTTTCCAAACTCATTGTGGTCTGCTGTGTCCTTCACAACCTCATTCTAATGAGGACACAATCCTGGCCACCGGGACTTTGGGAGCACTTCACTAAGAGGCAACAGCAGGGGCACGAGCAGAATGGCATTTGTGGGAGCATGAATTCTGCCATCCTGAGAGAGGACAAGAGGTTTATGCTTCACGGAGCAACTCCCACTCTCCCAGAGCAGCGCCTCGGCGATCCACATAATCTGCAGGAGCACCAATTGTTGGACTGCTGTGAGAGTCTGCATGTCCCTTTGAGCACTGGCATCCGCAGTTATGATGGCAGCAGTCAGAGCCTTCGTGGTACTTTTACGACCGACCACTCCAGTCAAAGTCCCCAATCAAAGATATAAGATTCGGATTGTGGTGGGAGAAACGCACTGATAATTCAATCCTATCCCTCCATAGATCGCCTTTCATATCATTTTAAACTTGCCAAATTAAAGAAAGACCCAGCCAAATTGTACCATCTTTTAACCCCCGAATGAGGCTAACCAAACCAGGTGTCTTTAAATCAACAAATTTGCTGCTTAATTAGAAAAACTAAATTGTTAAACACTAAGATATAAACAACATTTAAAATAGAAAAATTAGAGTCCTTGCAAATTTACAGTCCAATGTTGCTTGAAGTCCTCACAGCCGTCCGATGGGGAAAAAGGTTCTTCAACAGTAGAACAGTCCGTAGTCTAATTCCAGCAGTACGTGATGCTTTCCTTTTCCAGCGATGAATTTCAACAATTAACTTGTAAAAACTTTCAATAGAATCAATCTGACTTTAGAGATTTTGAGGGATAAAAGACTGTCACAGTCTAACTTCCCTTCTTTCAGTTTAAATTATCAGAGATCTCTGTTTTGGTTTAGCATTTTTAGAATTTTGAGAGATAATAAATAAACAGACTAAATTCTCTTCCTTCAGTTGAAATGGCTGAGAGCTCTTCTTTCAAGTGCTAACACACAGCTGTCTATGTGTGTCCTCTCTTAGGACAGTCTGTTTACACTATAAGCCAGTTCAAAATTAAATTGTAACAAATGTATCTCTCGATGCTCAGTCCAAATGGCTGAATTCAAGGTAAAGAGAATACACCTTCTCGGTAACTCCTGAGGTCTGCTTATTCTTAAAACAGTACTGATTCTTTGCTATCTTAAAGACACACCACATATTTCCCCGAGAGAAAAAAAAAGACAAGATCATGACAGTACCTGTAATATTACTTGTCCTTTGGTGTGTGATCTATTGTTAAGAGTGGCAGGAATACAAGTAATATTCAAAATAAATGTGAGGTTTTATTATAACAGAACTGGAACATATATACACAATAGTAACTTCATGAGCTAGTCTTGAACACGTCTTACTATTTCAAGCTCCAACCACAAGTAGCTAGTCACGTGTGACTCAACATCACTTCCTCTGATGATGTTCACCTGCAGTCCTTAATGTGGTCTGCCGTTAAGGTCATCCCACAACAGTACTAAGTTTGGCTTGCATGGCAACAAGCATGGATCTCATGACCTCAGTCTGAGCTTTCTATGCACCGTCTGTAACCTTGCCCTCCAGGGAGTTGGTACACGAGCTATCCTTTCCCCATGGCCTCGTGCTCAGTGACTCACCACGTACTGATCTTGGCTCAATACTGCCCCTAAGGTACATGGAGTGCCCAGTATCTGAGTTGTTAGCTGTGAGTGTCAGATCAAGTGATGGTGGTGCTTTATCAGGCATGTGCTCTTGCCTGTGCCTTGATGAAGCTGCACTGGGGTATCTGAAAGCATAAATGCAGAAGAGGAAGGTTGGGGTGAGGTAAGTGGAGTTGGGTGGAAAGCAAAAGGCCCATGGTTACACCATTTGCAGCTTGCACTTCTTGCCAGATAGCAGGATGAGGGTGAAGTGGAATTTGTGAAGGTGCATAGGGCAGGAACATGCCTTCATCCTGGATGCTCTCAGCAATGCCAGATGCAGTGGCTGCAATGACTGTCAGCCCTATAAATGTAGAGCACCGTCTCTCCCAAAGGGCGCAGGCAATGCAGGCATTTCTGTCCCCTGCCCATTCTCTGGTGTTCACACAGGACAGAATTGCAGAACACATAGCAATCAGCACACAAGATTAAAAACATGTAAATTGTGACTGTCTTTACGTTACGCTTGCAGGCATAATCCTGTGTGAAAAAGTAGCTGAATGTTAAAAAGGAGTTTAATTCAATTTTGGGATTGCAGAGGAACTCAGTCAACAGGTTGCTCATCTGCAGCTGGGGAATATGTAACACAATACTTGGGAGCATGAAAATCTGATCATGCATTTGGATGGGTAAATTTGCATATTCAGTCAGGCACTCAATCAGGAATCTAGCTGAGTGAAGAGCGTTTTATAAATGTGAAATAATGTTTGCCTTAAAATAAATCTTATTTGTGAAAACAGGCATGAAATTCCTCAAACCATCCTGTGATGCAAAAGTAGAAAACAAGGGGTTCTTAGGTACAAGGGGAGGGTTTGAAAAATGGGTTGGAGACACAAAGAACAAGGAACTCAAGTTTTCAAAGCACTCTTACCAACCAAAAAGACCATTTGGATGCTGCAAAAACACAAATATCCGTTCATGTCAAGATTTAACCATTTCGTAATCATTTAACCAAAGACGAAGAGCTCATAAATCCAGGATATTACCAAGATCAAGATGTAACTATTATGTATTGATGAACTGGGATTTAGAAAGACTGTAGGAGGGAAAGAACACATTAGAGTGGAAGTCGGAGTAGGATGTGTCATGCGATCAATGCAGGAAAGGTGGAATAATATTTTGGTTGGAATAATTGGAGCTTTCAGTGGGAAAAGACAGGAAAAGTTTACAGGGTTCATGACTATAGCAACAGGAGCAAAATACAGACAAGATAGAGAGAACTTAAAGGCTGAGGGTGAGAGAAGGAGCGACTGCCTGACAAGTCTTTTTCTTGTATTCTATCCAAGAACACAAAATTGATCCCTTTTTAGTCCCCTTTTTAAAAAAAAAGTCTTGAGGCTAATTTGGTTTATCTAGTGATGGTTGACGATGGAGGGATTGGTGGGTGGGGAATGGAGAAGGGTAAGTATTGAGCCTGACCAGGTGAGAGATTAAAAAGGACAATAAGTTCAAGTTAATTTTCTGCAATTGATTTTAGAACATATCTTGGCAGTAACAGTAGTTCTTTTAACAGCACATAATGTTCCCAATCCACACCTGTACAACCGTTACACTCTATCACACAGAATATGGGTTTCAAAGGCAATGTATTATTCATGCACATCACCAATACTGAATTGAAATGATCTTGGTTTCCATCTAGTTCACTGGGTAATGGAGTTAATTTTTTTTTGCCACCAAGTCGAAAGAACAGGTACCCGCAATATCAGTCTCCATTTGACATGAAATGCATGTTGGATGTGATGCTTCATCCCCATTTCCATCGCCAAACTGCCAGACAAATGCTGCATCAATGTGACAAGCGCCAGCCCTGCAGTCTCCTGTGTTCTTCCTACACCCTAGGATCTGTGGAGGAGCATGGAGATTTTGGGCCAGTATACAGAAATCACTAAAGGCTAATGGAATATTGGCCTTTATCTCAAAGAGATGGAGTACAATGGGATAGAAGGTACGTTAATTGTATAAAGCAAGAGCTAAATCCTGCAGATGCTGTAACTTTAAAATAACAGAAAATACTGGAAATACTCAGCAGGTCAGGCAGCATCTGTGGAGAGAGAAACAGAGTTAACGTTTCAGGTCGATGACCTTTCAGATTTTATATATTAGTGATATAAAGCTCTGGTTAGACCACATCTGAAGTGCTGCACCTCAGGAAGGATATGTTGGTCTTGGAGTGGGTGCCGTGCAGATTTATACTAAAAAGTGTTAAGTTATGGGGACAGGTTGTATAGACTAGACTTGTATCCCTTGAGGAGAGAAAATTAAAGGGTGATCTAATTGAATTGTTTAAGATAATGAAAGAAGCTGAGGGGATAGATAAAGAGACATTATTTTCTCGGGGGGGGGGGGGTGCGTGGGGGGGGTGGTGGCGTGCAGAACAAGGGGGCATAATCTTAAAATCAGAGCTAATTCATTTGGGAATTATGTCAGAAAACAATTCTTCACACAAAGGGTAGTGGAAATCTGGAACGCCCTCCCCCAAAAATCTGCTGAGGCTGGAGAGGGGTTGGGTGGGGGGGGCACGTCAACTGAAAGTTTCAAAACTGGGTAAATGTTTGTTGGGCAAGGGTGTTAAAGGTTATGGCTCCAAGGCGGGTAGATGGAGTTAAGATACAGAGAAGCCATGATCTCACTGAGAATAGAACAGACTTGAGGGACTGAATGGCATCCTCCTGTTCCTATTTTCCACTGTAAGACCATGATACTTGATGTCCAATCTCGTTCAGAAGGATGAAAGATTGAGTGCTCCCTACTAGGGTTCAAACAAAATCTTCTGACATGAAGGTCCAGTGCTCAATTTTCTAACCTAAACAACTTTGGTGTCAGAAATAAGCGTTCCTAGATCAGGCCTGAAAAGGCAAATAAGTCGAAAGAGAATTCCAGGGCACAGTGGTTGAATGATTGGGCTCCACAGATAGAGCAGAAAACTAGTAGCAGTCCAGAATGAGTAGAACATGGGGGTAAAAGAGTGTGGCTGGAGAAGATCACTTAAGTAGGGTGGAGTCAATGCATTGAGGCATTTGAAGAGGAGTGCAAAGACCTTGAAAGCAACCTGAGCAGTACTGGACAGTAGAAGGAAGTGATGGGAATGTGAGACTGTGCAAGAGAGGAGAGAGGCTGGAGATTTGTAGATCAGCTGAAGATTGGAAAGAGCTGAGTAAGGAGGCCAAGGAGGAGAGCATTGGAGAAGTCAAATCATTCAGGTGACAAAGGTATGCATTAGAGATTCAGCAGCCGTGCCCGGAGGTGGGAAGTTAAGTGAGCAGAGTTGAAAGAATGTATTTTCCTGGACCGACTAAATGTGGAGCAAACAAGTACAAGTAATGTGCCAAAGCAATGAATCCTGTCTAAGAGCACAGTGGGGTGGTCGATGGGAGCTGGAGCCAGAGGCATGAAACAGGAACTGAGATGAACAACTTCAGTTTGCTGATATTAGCTGAAGGATTGAATCATCCAGGATTTGAAGTTGGAAAGACATTCAGAAAGGGTAGCAGCAACCTTGGAAGCAATGGTGGTGGATTGTGTGTTATTGAAGGACATGTGGAAGTTGACTTCATCCTTGTGGATAAAGTTGCTGAGGAGTAATATGTTCATTATAAATAGCAGTGGATCAAGGATGGAGCTTTGGGACACACCAGAATTCCATACGGACATGGGAAAAGTTATCATTTTAGGGAATATTGTTGCTGTTTACATTGTCCTTTATGGCTTTTTCTATGTTTGGGTCTCGAAGATAATGTCTGCAGGAGGCTGCAAATCCTTCTGGGTTCATAGAGTTCATGCCAAACTTAAAAATAAAATGGCCTAGTAAACCACTCAGTTGTATCAAACTGCTTCAGAAAAGTTGTCTAAGAATAACACCGGATGGACCACTCAGCATTGATCCAGGCACTAGAAACCACAAAGGCACACCCTGCCCAATCAATTCTGCAGAGTCGTCATCACTAACATCTGGGGACTTGTACCAAAATTGGGAGAGCTGTCCCACAGACTGGACAACCAACAGTCTGACATGGTCATACTCATCGAATCATACCTTACAGCCAATGACCGAGACACTTCCATCACCATCCCTGTCCAACTGGCAGAACAGACCCACCAGAGGTGATGGCACAGTGGTATACAGTTGGGAGGGAGTGTCCCTTGGAGTCAACTTTGAATCCAGACCCCATGAAGTCTCATGGCATCAGGTCAAACATGGCAAGAATACCTGCTACTGCTTACCATTTACTGCCTTCCCTCAGCTGATGAATCAGAACTCCATGCTGAACATCATTTGGAAGCAGTACAGATGGTGGCAAGGGCACAAAATATACTCTGGGTGGGGGACTTCCATGTCCATAACCAACAATGGCTCGTTAGCACTATTACTGACCAAGCTGGCTGAGTCCCGAGGACATATCTGCCAGTCTAGGCCTGTGGCAGATGGTGAGAGAACCAATAAGAGGGGAAAACCTACTTGACCTCACCCCTCACCAATTTAGCTGATGCAGATGCATCTGTCCATGCCAGTATTGATAGGAGTGACCACCGCACAGTGCTGGTAGACACAAAGGCTAGAATTTTACGGGGCCTTTGCAGATTGGCTTGGAGACAGGAAGGCTGGCAAAATGGCATGGGAAGGCATTGGGTGATGTTCCCTATGCCTTCCCACCGGCATGCTATTTTGCCAGAAGTGAGAAAGGTGACAGATGGCTGACACACCCGCAGCCCAGCTGAGCCACTTAAGTGACCAATTAAGGGCCTTTTCCCACCTCCACTGGCAGTTTGGCACTCATTGGCTGATGAAAGGGCCCCGCCGGTGGGAATGGCTGCGTTGGCACAACCTGCCCTCAGGGACCCCCAACCCCCCAGTCCTCATCAATTCCTACCTAATTGAAGACAACCTCTATTGTGTTGTGTGGCACTACCACCATGCTACATAGGATAGGTTCAGAACAGGTCTTGCAGCTCAAAACTAGGCATCCATGATGTACTGTGGGCCATCAGCAACAGCAGAACTGTACTCAACCACCATCTGTAACCAGATTTGCAACCAGCTTCAGCCATCAGTGCCGAGTGGATGATCCATCTGGGCTTTCTCCTGAGGCCCCCAGCATCACAGATGCCAGTCTTCAGCCAATTCAATTCACTCCTTGTGGTATTGGAGAGAGTGCAGAAAAGATTCACGAGAATGGTTCCGGGGATGAGGAATTTCAGTTATGAAGATAGATTAGAGAAGTTAGGACTGTTTTCCCTGGAGAAAAGAAGACTGAGAGGTGATTTGATAGAGGTATTCAAAATCATGAGGGGTCTGGATAGAGTGGACAGAGAGAAACGGTTCCCACTCATGAAAGAATGAGAGGGCACAGATTTAAAGTATTTGGTAAAAGGAACAAAAAGTGACATGAGGAGAAACTTTTTCACGCAGCAAGTGGTTAAGGTCTGGAATGGCATGCCCGAGAGTTTGGTAGAGGCAGGTTCAATTGAAGCATTCAAAAGGGAATTAGACTGTTATATGAAAGGTAGAATGTGCAGGGTTCCAGGGAGAATGCGGGGGAATGGCACTAAGTGTTCATTCGGAGAGCTGGTGCAGACACGATGGGCCGAATGGCCTCTTTCTGCACTGTAACAATTCTGAGATTCTCTCATATTAAGAACAGCAGACAGCACTGTATACAGTAAAAGCTACGAACCCTGACAACATTCCTGGTATAGTACTGAAGACTTGTGCTCCAGACCTAGCCGCACCCCTAGCCAAGATAGTCCAGTACAGTTATAACACTGGCACCTACCCAATAATGCAGAAAATTGCCCAGATATGTCCTGTCTACAAAGAGCAGGATAAGTCTAATCTTGTCAATTACTGTCCCATCAGTCTACTCTTGATCATCAGCAAAGTGATTGAAGGTGTCATTGACAGTATTATTAACGGCACTTATTCAGCAATAACCTACTTACCAATCCTCAGTTTAGGTTCTGCCAGGGCCACTTGGTTCCAGACCTCATTACAGCCTTTAGTCATAGACAAAAAAGCTGAATTCAAGAGGTGAGATGAGAGTGATTGCCCTTGACACCAAGGCAGCATTTGACCAAGTGTGGCATCAAGGAGCCCTAGTAAAGTTGAAATCACTAGGAATCAGGGAAAAAACTCTCCACTGGTTGGAGTCATACCTAGCACAAAGATGGTTCCTGAATCCCCCACATCAACATCCTGGTGGTTATCAAAATAAATAAAGTGAAGGACTGTTGCAGCTAAAAGATGGTTAGGACTTCCACTGCATCAGCTCTCTGTTGGGAACCAATATTTGAGGTGATCTCATTGTGCCACTTATACTCTTGATAGCGGCACTATCTTAATCCCGTATGTATGCAAAAAGAACACTGACGGCCCTCTACACCACTGAAGTCCAGTAGGTAACTGACCTGACCTGGCACAGCACCCATAAAGCAACAAGTAAGCTCATTATCAGAGTATTGCTGAACATCTCCCATCTTCCTATTTGCATAATTCATGTATTCACTCCCGACATCACAGGCACACCGTGACTGCAGTGTTTACTATAAACAAGGTGCACTGCAGAACATCCCCAACCCACAACATCCACCACCTAGAAGCACAAGGGCAACAGGCACATAAGAACACCATCACCTCTCAAGCTCCCCTCCAACTCGCACAGCATCCTGGCTCGTACATATATCAGCTGTTCTTTCATTGTTGTTGAGTTTGGAGCTCCTTCCCGAACACTATGGGAACATTTTCATCCTGCGGACTGCAGCAGTTCAAGATGATTCAGCAAAACCTTCTCACGGGCAACAAAGGATGGGCAATAGATGCTAATTAGCGACCCCCACATCCCAAGAATAAATGTTTAAGTTCTCATGGCACTGACAGACCCACCAAATGTACTTTGATAAAGCTCCTGAAATAAAGCGCAGTTTTTAAAACAAACAGGGTCATATTGGATGCAACTACTAATGCATCTGGAAAGTTAACATAATGCATTTGTGACTTTAGATTTCATATTATTCTAATTGGGTTTGTAATACAATTCCATCCCATCCATCTCATCCTCCTCCAAAGATGTCCAGGGTTCCATCTCAGATTGAGGGGGCAGCAGCAGGAGATTTTGTTCTTGTTCCTGCATCTCCCAAAAACCCCAGGTTAAACCTTCACACAAGTAATAGTTAAAACTAATTCACTGGCTGTGAAGACTTTGGGTTATCCCGAGGACATGAAAGGCAACATCAAAATGCAAGATTTTTTTTCATTCCTCTCAGACAAGGAATGGTTCACAGTAACTGGTGCTGCATTGCCAGTTCAAAGGGATTATGCAACACCCAAAGCACGCAGACCAGGCAAGGTCCACCTTCAGTGCCTAGCCAGAGATGAGTTCACAACTGACCTCAGTTCCTCTATCCAAGGGAAGGAAACAAATCTGTCTCCTGCTTACTATAGTGACTGCTGGAGGGCGTAAGAGTGACAGGAGAGAGGGAGAGTGGAGAGCGGGAGGGACAGAGGGAGGGCGGGACGGGAGAGCGGGAGGGGAGGAGGAGAGAAAGGGAGGGGAGCGGGAGAGAGAGGGAGGGAGAGGAAAGATGGGGGAGAGAGAGGGAGAGGGGGAGAGAGGGAGAGAGGGGAGAGAGGGGGAGGGGGAGAGAGGGGGAGGGAGAGAGAGGGGGAGGGAGAGAGAGGGAGGGGTGAGAGGGGGGAGGAGAGGAGGGGAGAAGGGGAGGTGTGGAGAGGGGAAGGGAGAGGGGGAGGGGAGGGGAGGGGAGAGAGATGCCAGGAGGGGAAGGGAGGAAGCGAGAGTAAGGGAGGGAGGGGAGTGAGTGAGGGAGAGAGTGGATGAGAGAGTGGCTGGAAAGGGGAGTGAGAGGGAGAGCATGCGTGAGAGGGAATGAAGGTATTTGGATGTCTCAAGCAGATGAGATTGACCTTGGAGGTGATACCCTTTATCAAATAGCCTGAAACCAAAAACAATCCAGGTTCACACTTGAAGTTTGATCATTTGGATGAGGTCATCGTGCTCCCCCCACCATTTCCCCACCCCCATTGAATTGTTCCCCAGACCATCTGCAGAATGGCGGAGAGAAATGGGAATCAAAACCAAATGAAATAAAATAGTAACTTATTTGCTTTCTCTCGAGTTGTTATTTGTCCCATGTTCCGGCTTTGGGGTATACGTTTCACAGCCTTCGGTCTTCCACAGTGTCTTGTATAATGAACAAGATTCACAGCAGACAAACAGACATTGAACAGGTGTTAACTGGCTGCCCACAAAATTCAGTGAGTAGCCCATACATCTCTCCTGTCATGAAGCAATGAAATGTCAATGAGTGCCTGGCATTGTGCAACATGCATTAAAGGAATATATATCATGTCATCAAACAACAGCCTTCGGTCATAGACAGTGGGTGTTTGACTTAATGCTTGTCAAGATAATTTGTGTGTAGCAAAAGTGTTACAATAGCACACTGGAAGGTATGTGGATCATTTAATTTGAAAAGAGATGACACTCAAAATTCAAAACTGAATTTTTCTGCCAGTGTTTTTCCCACAAACCATCCCCAAAAAGGAAAGATATCCCCAGGCTATTGAAGTGATGCCTTGTATCTGCGTGTGTGATAGAGGGGTGGGTCGACTCTGACCGTTTCTCACTCTCCCTCATCTCCAGTCAATTCTTTGCCAACTGCGATTAGGGTACATCTGTACCCCAAGCCATAACCTTGTCGATTTCCTTTTCATCCCTCTCTTTCCACCCCTCTCCAAGTTAAAGGACCCTGTTATTAGGATCACCTATACCTAGTGTTAATTGTATATATATATACACACAATATATAATGTGTTATATGTATATACGATTGCATATTAATTGGGTGTTTCATGTATTCAGGTTGTGGGCATTAAGAGAGGATTTACCTGTGCTCATATATAGGCTTAAAGTCTGATTGTTGGGTTGGACGTACACAATATGTAATGCATGTCTCTTTACATAAAAGTTTCTAAGGCCAGAATTTTATGCCCCTACCCACCACCCAACCCCCACCCGGAGCAGGCTGGGAATCAGAGGCGGAATAAAATTATGTGGGATGGTGGGGGTGGGGAAGGGGCGCAGTGCTCATCGCCTACCTGCCTCTGCTGGTATTTTACCAGCAGCGGGAGAGTGGTGGGTGACCCACCCGCCCACGGGACAATTGAGGCCCTTAAGTGGCTTATTATTGGCCACAATGGCCACTTCTCTTTCCAGTAGTATTTTACCTGTGGTGGACAGGCACTTCACCACCTAGGGAGGCTGCCCAGTAAAACCTGGTGGCCTTACTGTGGGCTCGGTGTGGGTGGAGGGGTGGGGGTGGTGTTCCTCCTGATCGGGCATCCTGTGCCTTATGGAGAGACTCCCCCAGCAGTAAGTGCTGCCCCCCGCTGGAAGACCTCTACACTGTCCTCACAATTGAATACCCTCCCTGCCTTTGCCGGGGGCCTGCCTAATTGGCCCCAGTGATCCCCGACCCCACTAACTCCACTCCAGGGCTGCTCCAAGGACTGCTGCAGCAGTAGCCACCACTCCCAGTGGTGCTGCTGAGACTGAAGAGTTCTGAACCTCTGATTAGCCAATAGCTCTTGGAGACTGTACAGCTATGAATGCAGGCAGTTAATTGCCCCAGGCCCTTAAAATACAGTCGTGGCTTCCAGGGCCAGTGGAAACAGACTTGCTCTGACTTTTCAGCCAGTAGGCAGGGCCATCACCTTTGAATTAAATTCCAACCTAAGTGTATAAATACTAGGCTCCAGTTTCTATGCTTCACCATCAGGCTATGTGAGTTATAACAACCAGAGCCCAGCCTGGAATTATAACATCTGGACAGAGGAGAATGAAATGAATTTACTAAAAGCACACTGTTTTAGCAAAAAAAAAAGTATTCGGCAATTAACCCCTCTTGATGCTAGAAAGATTAATTCCTGGAGGTTCTTCACAGAAACAATATTCATGTCTTTTTTTTTTAACTTTTTTTCACAGAAAGGATGTGTAACGGATTTTAGATAGTGGGTTTATAAAACAAAGTGTATTGGCACAATTTATTCAAAAAGGTTTCATGACAAAAGCTGTTTAATAGGCTTGATTTTGGAGTTGTACTTTTCTTAAAGACACTAAATAATAATCATTAGACAACGCACACTCAATGTGTTGAGAAGATCCTTGTCCTGGGCACTCTGCTAGGATTGTCTGAGGCCTTTCTTCCTGGCTATGAACACAAGGCAATCAAATGCAGGCTTTTGGAAAGATGTTAATACATTAGAGCGGTTGTAGAAAAGATTCAAAAGAATGGTTCCAGGGATGAGGAACTTTAGTTACCTGGATAAGTTGTAGAAGCTGGGCCTGTTCTCCTTGGAGAAGAGAAGATTAAGAAGAAATCTGATAGAAGTGTTCAAAATCATGAGGGGTCTGGATAAACTAGATAGGGAGAAACTGTTCCCATTGGCGGAAGGTGAAGAACATGAGGTCACCAAGGAAAGACGATTGGCAAAAGAAGCAATGGCGATATGAGGAAAAACTTTATGCAGCGAGTGGTTGGGATCTAGAAGGGACTGCCTGAGAGTGTGCTGGAGGCAGATTCAACTGATGCCTGCAAAAGAATATTGGATAATTATCTGAAGAGAAAATTTTTCGGGGCTATGGGAAAAAGACAAGGGGGTGGGACTTGACTTACTCTTGCAGAGAGCCAGCAAGGACATGATGGGCTTCCTTCTGTGCTGTAATCATTCTATGA
Source organism: Heterodontus francisci (assembly GCF_036365525.1). Lineage (NCBI taxonomy): Eukaryota > Metazoa > Chordata > Chondrichthyes > Heterodontiformes > Heterodontidae > Heterodontus > Heterodontus francisci. Next base: position 70,984,483 of record NC_090395.1, on the reverse strand, counting down.
TTCTATGGTCAGAAGGAGCATGCAGGAAGATAATTGGAAGATATACTTTTAAAGTCTAGCAAGGTGACCCACTGATGTAGCATATTTGTCTTCATGTAGTAACATAAAAGAAAAGTTGCACTGATTAAGTCCGATCGCAACATTTGCTCTGTGTGTTCACTTGCTGTGAAATAATATAGCTCAACAATTCTCATCCAGCCTTATCTTCCAAACGTATTTCTCAATTCGCCTTGAAAAAGACTGGGGGCAAGTAGGGGGCATGTGTGAAAGACACAAATATCTGGTTCAGGTAACAGTAATTGTGGCTGCTGTACCTTGGGTTACACGCTCGTATAGGCAGTTGGTGGGCAGCGTGAGGCTGCTCCAGCTCATAAGGAGCATGGGGTCCACTTACAGAAATCAATGGCAGACTGAAATTTCTAACAAATATGCAGAATGGACTTCCAGGTTGGATACTGAAGGAAAAAGCATAATGATGATCCCTTTACTGCTGTCACAATATGTGTAAAAGTATTTTTTTTAAAAAGCTGCATTCAAAAGTACAACAGTGTCTACACCTCAAAAAAAAAGTACTTCATTGACTGTAAAGTGCTTTGAGATGTCCGGTGGTTGTGAAAGGCACTATATAAATGCAAGTCTTTCTTTTCTTTTTTGATAGGAATTTTGCCAAGTTTTGCTTAGTTATCTTTGGGCAAATATGCTCGAGGAAAGAAGGAACCCAGCCACACATTTAAATATAAATCATAGAGAGCGATTTATTTTTAAGCTATGCATATGACTGGCTGCTCCTTTTAAATTAAGTATATCTATTATAAACATATTTGTGACTTTACAATATATATTTGGCCAGTGAATTCACTTTTTAGTTAGAAAATAGAACAAGATGCAATGCTGTAATGCTTTTCAAAGCTGGATAATAGTTCCTATAAAAAAACATTAAATAGAGCAGTGGCAAAAGTTTATTCCCCTGGACTGAGCTGTGTGCATGGAGTATCTGCCAAATGGAATGGCTGTTTATGCAGAGTGGCAATGGGAGTTTGGAGAGTGGGAATTTGGTGCAGAGGGGGAAGGAGGGGCTGAGTGCTTTAAACCAAGATGCAACTGTAAATACATAAATAATCAGAGTAATCAATTAGAACTAATGGGATGTTTAAGAAAATGATGGGATCGCTGAGACCTATTGCTTGCAATTCATATGCCATGTGGGAACTCCAGGATTCCTCATGTGTCCTGGATAACAAAATGTGCAGGAGGTTCCTCCAGTTGCTCGAACTAAAACTCAGCTGGAGGGCATAGGGAGGCTGAGAATTTCCTGGAGCTTACCTTCCACTCTGCATCTGGAGGATTCCAGAGGATAGAAAGTGGGTGGCAATTCAGCAGGGTAGGAACAGCCAGGGAATGCGGGATTCCTCTGGCGGCACGGTACTCAAACTGGTCTTCAGGGTGGCCAGCCCTTGGGGGAGTGCAGTCCAGATCACATTCATGGCATGGTGGTGCAAACAACTGCAAAGGGAGAGCAGAGCGTAGGGTCATAGGGGATTCAATAATCAGGGGGATAGACAGACATTTTTGAAATGCTGACATGAGTACCGCATGTTGTGTTGCCTCCATGGTGCCAGGGTAAATGACTGATAGGGTGCAAAACACTGGGGTTTTTGTGGGGGGGGGGTGAAGAAAAGAGAAGGGGAACAGCAAGAAATAATGGTCCGTGGGGGGAACCAATGACGTAGGAAGAAAGGTCCTGCAGTCAGAGTTTCAAGAGCTAGGGAGGAAGTTAAAAAGCAGGGCCTCGAAAGTAGCACTCTTTGGATTATTCCCAGTACCATGTGCTGGTGAGCTTAGGAATAGTGGGATAAAATAGATTTGTGTGTGCTTTGAGAAAGAGATTCAGATTCCTGGGGCATTGGAACCAGTTCTGGGGCAGATTTAAGGCCAATGTCCTCCCGGGAAGGTTAACTAGTACTGTGGCAGAGGGTTTAAACTAATTTGGCAGATAGCCGAACACCAAGATGAGACATCAGAGATGAGAAACAAGGCATACAGTGGACTGGGAAAGACAAATGGCACCAGAATAAAGAATAGTGCAGAAAAAGGAGGGATCAGATAGCGCAAATGCGAAGCAGGCTAAGATGGGTTTGGATTGCATGCACATAAAGAAGGTTGGTGAGCTGCAGACACAAGTCACCATATGGGACAATGGTATAGTGGCAAGAGCAGAGACCTCGCTCAAAAAAAGGGGTGGATTGAGAACTTAATGTTTCAGGTATTAAGGAAAGACAGGGAAGGAAGAAAAAAGGAGGGGGAAGGCAGTATTGATTAAAGAAACTAGTATGGCACTGGAGAGAGGTGATGTAGTTGAGGGGCCAAAGACAGAGTCTATTACGCTACTGGGTACATACGATAGGCCACTTCATAGTGGGAAGGAGCTAGAGGAGCAAATTTGCAGGCAAATTACATAACGATACAAGAACTAGACTAGTGATAATGGAGGACTTCACTTACCCTGATATAAACTAGGATAGTAACAGTGTAAAGGGCAAAAAGGCAGGGGAATTCCTAACGTGTACGAGAACTTCCTTGATCAATGTTTTTCTTGCCCGATGAGGAAGAAAGCAGTACTGGAACCACTCAGCAGGTCTGGCAGCATCTGTGGAAAGAGAAGCAGAGTTAACGTTTCGGGTCAGTGACCTTTCATCGGGTCACTGACCCGAAACGTTAACTCTGCTTCTCTTTCCACAGATGCTGCCAGACCTGCTGAGTGGTTCCAGCATTTCTTGTTTTTATTTCAGATTTCCAGCATCCGCAGTATTTTGCTTTTATTATTGAGGAAGAAAACAGTGCTGGATCGAGTTCTGGGGAACAAAGTGTGGCAAGTGGAGCATGTGGGAGAGCTCGAGGAACAGAGATCATAATCAGGTTTAGAATAGAAGATAAGAGCATAAGAACTAGGAGCAGGAGTAGGCAATTCAGCCCCGCGGGCCTGCTCCGCCATTCATGGCTGATCTCATCTCGGCCTCAACTCCACTTTCCTGCCCGTTCTCCATAATCCTTCAACCCATTACTAATTAAAAATATGTCTATCTCCTCCTTAAATTTACTCAATGTCCCGGCATCCAATGCACTCTGGGATAGTGAATTCCACAGATTCACGACCCTTTGAGAGAAGTAATTTCTCCTCATCTCAGTTTTAAATCTGCCACCCCTTATCCTAAAACCTTGACCTCTTGTTCTAGGTTGTCCCACAAGAGGAAACATCCTATCTGCGTCTATTTTGTCAATCCCCTTAATCATCTTATATACCTCAATTAGATCTCCTCTCATTCTTCTAAACTCCAGAGAGTAGAGGCCTAAACTGCTCAATCTCTCTTCATAAAACAAACCCCCCCATCCCTGGAATCAATCTAGTGAACTTCCTCTGAACTGCCTCCAGTGCAACTACACCCCTCCTTAAGTAAGGGGACCAAAACTGTACGCTATACTCCAGGTGTGGTCTCACTAATGCCTTGTACAGTTGCAGCAACACTTCCCTACATTTATACTCTATTCCTTTAGCAATAAATGCCAAAATTCCATTTGCCTTCCTTATTACCTGCTGCACCTGCATACTAGTTTTCTAGGTATGAAAAAGGACGGCACAGTGGCGCAGCGGTTAGCACCGCAGCCTCACAGCTCCAGCGACCCGGGTTCAATTCTGGGTACTGCCTGTGTGGAGTTTGCAAGTTCTCCCTGTGTCTGCGTGGATTTCCTCCCACATGCCAAAGACTTGCAGGTTGATAGGTAAATTGGCCATTATAAATTGCCCCTAGTATAGGTAGGTGGTAAGGAAATATAGGGACAGGTGGGGATGTGGTAGGAATATGGAATTCGTGTAGGATTAGTATAAAATGGGTGGTTGATGGTCGGCACAGACTCGGTGGGCCGAAGGGCCTGTTTCAGTGCTGTATCTCTAATCTAATCTAAGTGTAAAAATAATTAACTGGAGGAGGCTAACTTCAGTGAGTTGAAAGTGGATCTGGCCCAGTTGGATTTGAATCAAGAATTAGTAGGTAAAAGAGTAATTGAACAATGGGAGGCCTTCAAAAAAGAGATGGTTTGAGTACAGAATAAGCACATTCCCATGAGGACAAATGGACAAGGAAGGGTAACCAAAGCTGCAGTTCCCTGGGAGACTAAAGATATAGAGGTTAAAAATGAGACTGAAAAAGGCTCATGACAATTGTAAAGTTAATATAGTAAAAAAAACTAAGCTAAATAAAGAAAATGTGTAAGGGGTCTAAAGAGGGAATAAAAGGGGAAGAGAAAGTATTAGAATAGGTTAGCGGCTAATATAAGAGGAAACCCAAACGTCCTTTTTAAACACAAATAAATTTAAATAAAAGGGTGGTTCTGTTTGGGCACTAATAAAGACCTTCTTGTAGAGGCAGTGGCCATGTTGAGGTACTAAATCAATACTTTGCATCTGGCTTCACTAGAGAAGAGGATACTGTCAATGTGGCAGTAAAGGAGGAGGCAGTAGCGATATTGGAGAAGATCAAAATAGATACTTAAAAGCTTGTACAGTCCTCAAAATGTAAATGTCACTCCCATTCTAGGTTACTGAGGGAAGTAGGGGGAAAATTGTAGAGACTGTGGATACAATCTTCTAAACTTTCCTAGATATGGGAGTGGTGCCAGAGGATTGGAGGATTGCAAATGTTACACCCCTGTTTTAAAAAAAGGGAGAGGGATAAACCTATCAACAAGCTGTCACTCTAACAGCTCTGGTGGGGAAACGTTTACAGACAATAATCCGAGACAAAATGAATTGGCATTTGGAAAAGTATGGGCTAATAAATTAAAGTCAGCACAGATTTGTTAAAGACAAATCATGTGTGATTAACTTGTTGAGTTCTTTGATGAATTAACAGAGACAATTGTTACCTATATAGACCTTCAAAAGGCTTTGGATCAAGTACCGCATAACAGACTTGTTAGCAAAATTAAAGCCCATAAGATTAAACAAACAGTGACAACATAGATACAAAATTTACTAAGGGACAGAAAGCAGAGAGTAGTGGTGAATACAGCACTCCTTCAGCACTGCACTGGATTGTTAGTCTGAGCACAAAAATCTAGGCTGGCAGTACTGAGGAATTACTGTATTGCCAGAGGTGCAGTCGTTCGGACGAGATGCCCTCTCAGTCGGACACAAAAGTTCACTATTTCGAAGATGACCAGGAGAGATATCCCTGGTGTCCTGGCCAATATTTATCCCTCAATCAACATCACAAAAACAGGTCACCTGGTCATTATCACATTGCTGTTTCTGGGAGCTTGCTGTGCACAAATTGACTGCTGCGTTTCCTACATGACAACAGTGACTATACTTCAAAAAGGTACTTTATTGGTTGTAATGAATTTTGAGAAATTCTATGGTTGTGAAAGGTGCTATATAAATGCAAGCCTTTCTTTTTTTTAATGGTTGTTTTTCAGACTGGAGGAAGTATACAGTGGTGTCCCCAGAGGTCAGTATTAGAACCACTCCTTTTGATATATATTGATAGCCTGGACATGTTTGTCAGGATATCATTTCAAAGTTTGTAGAAGATATGAAACTTATAAATGTAGTAAACAATGAGGATCGCAACAAACTTTAGGAAGACATCAGCAGACAAGTGAAATGGGCAGACACATGGCAGATGAAATTTAATGCAGAGAAGTGTGAAGTGATACATTTTGGTAGGAAGAATGAGGAGAGGCAACATGAGCTAAAATGGTACAATTTTAAAGGGAGTGCAGGAAAAGAGAGGCCTGAGGGTGTATGTACACAAATCTTTGAAGGTGGCAGGACAAGTTAAGAAGCTATTAAAAAAAGCATACAGGATCCTTGTCTTTATTGATCGAGGAATAAAGTACAAAAACAAGGATGTCATGCTAAACCTTTAAAAAACACTGATTAGGCCTCAACTAGATTATGTGTTCAAGTCTGAGCACGACACTTTAGAAAGGATACCGAGACCTTGGAGAGGGTGTATAAGAGATTTACTGCAATGGTACCAGGGATGAGAGACTTCAGTAATGTAGAGAGACTGGAGAAGCTGGGGTTGTTTCCTTGAGAGCAGAGGTGGTTAAGAGGACATTAGATAGGAGGTGTTCAAAATCATGAAGCATTTTCATACAGTAAATAGGAGAAACGGTTTCCAGTGGCAGAAGGTTCAGTAATCAAAGGACACAGATTTAAGATGATTGGCAAAAGAACCCAAAGGCAACATGAGGACTTTTTTTTTTACCCAACGAGTTGTTGTGATCTGGAATGCACGGCCTGTAAGGGTGCTGGAAGTATGTTCCGTAGTAGCTTTCAAATACTTGAAGTGTTAAAAAAAAATACCAGGGGTATGGGAAAAGAGTGAGATTAATTGGATAGCTCGACCAAAGAGCCAGCACAGGCACGATGAGTCAAATGGGCTCCTGCTGGACTGTAATATTCCATAACACTATCATAATCTTATCTAGCTGTCAGGGCAAGCAGAAATATTCAGACTGTAAGGACCTTAGGCTCACACATTAGAGCAATTTGAAATACTCTCAGGGTAAGACCCAAAAATGTAACAGACACAGCTTTGTAACAATTTCCTGCAGAGTTTCCTATCCCATAGATATAATCAAAGCAAAAATAATCTGCATTTATATAGAGCCTTATCACAACTCTTAAAAGAAAATCCCCCAAGGGCTTTAGAAAGGACTTTCTGCTTTCAAGCTAGCCAATAAAATGATTGGGCCAGCAAACAATTATAAAATCTTCGAATATCATGAATTACTTCAAAATGTGACAGCCATATTACAGGGTGACAATGTCGGGAGGTGCATATCATGGTGAGGCCCTTGTTCAAAAGGAAAAACACAAAGCATGGTTATGTGGGAAAGCTCTTGCCAAAGTTCCTTCTAACCAGCGATAGGAGTAATATTGGTAGCACCTCTGGTAACTAGGGCACTTTTCCACTCTTAGCTGTGCAGCAGAAAGACGAATAAGATAATGGACTATTTATCTACATATAGATATCAGATATTGCCTGCAGATTAACTTTGTCTGTCTGCTTCTCTCTTTCTCTCACTCTCAGTCTCCTCTGTGTGTCTGCCACTCTAAGTGGGGGAAAGAAAACTAGGTATGAGGCTTCAGCCTTGGGCTTGCCCAGGAGTATGTTTAATTGCTCTTTTTAGCCATGCATTCATTGTGTATTGATTAAATTGCCCGATGAGTAACATATGGTGCATCAAGTGAAAATAAATGTGAAATGCTTGTTAAACTGGTGTTCAACACTCCTTTCAAATCGTCAGGAAGGAAAATGCTAAATACATGAACCAAACATTGTCAGCCTGCCACAGACACTGAGAAAATAACCAATATATTTAAGCTTTATATATTTTCATTCAATCCTTTTCCATATTCTCCTAAAAACTGTAAACATCGGGGAACCCAGTCAAATCTCTGTGAAATTCCACTAATGCATGTCCCCTGGACAGAACCTCATCCATTTAAGACGACCTTCCACTTTCTGCTGTCAAGCTAGCTAATTTCTTATTAATCTCATGGGCTTTTGTTGAAAAACACATGGCTGGTGAAGATTCAAGTAAGTTATTGTATGCAACAGTTAATCACTAACCTCTGATTCAATTACCTCCTCACAGAAGTCTAGAAGATAGGTTTTAGAAACAACAGTTCACAGCTCAGCAATCAAACATCCCCTCCTCAACCCGCACCCTCACGTGCCATCCAATGCTTTTCAGATAAACATTGTAAATAGCCTATTAATTTTTTTGACTACTTTCTTCACTTTCAATGCTAGACTAAAACTCTAGAAGGTTGGTGTGGTGTGAACTGTTCCTTGTAAAACCAATCATACCGCCTCTTGTAACATCCAATGTTCTTTAGATAAAGATTGTAAAAACATTTTTGATCACTTCTATTAGTTTCAACGTTAGACTGAATTGTCCCTCATTGCCAGTTTCTTTCCTCACTCCATTGTGATCATGTGATTTACCTCCAGTTTAATATTAAACAAAGCCCAGTCAATTTTCCCCATTCATATTCCGAAATACATCCTTGTTTTGCTCAAGTGTGCTGCAGTCTTTTTTTTATTCATTTACGGGATGTGGGCAAAGCTAGCATTTATTGTTCATCCTTTACTGCCCCTAACTGAGTGGCTTTCTAGGCCATTTGAGACAGCAGTTAAGAGTGAATTACATTGGAGTTGCACGTAGGTCAGACTAGGTAAGAATGGCAGATTTCCTTTCCTAAAGGACATTAGTGTACCAGCTGGATTTTTATAACAGTTCAGTAGCTACATGATCATCATTACTGATACTAGCTTTTTATTCCAAATTTATTGAATTAACTAACTGAATTAAAATTTCCCCAGCTGCTGTGGTGGGATTTGAACTCTCATCCCTGGATCATTAGGCCAGGTAGTAGAACTTATGATGGTTTACACCTCCTAGCGTCAGGTCTTTCCCAGACAGGATTGTTCATGGGGATCTGCAGCTGCCAACTAAAGGCAAGTTACTTTTATTTATTTATTTTTAAAAGCCTGTGGAACAGGAGGGCTCTGCTCACCTCACCAATGCACAGTCCACGTGATCATTCCTTGTTCTCTCCCCCCACATGGGCCTGCTCCAAACAGTTTTCCAGAACTCATCCGTGGGATGAGTGGCTTGTTGAGGACTGACCGGTACTGAGGACCAATTTCTCTCAATCAGGCATTTTGGTTCAGGTGCCAATGCAGCATTGAGTCCAGGCCAAAGAGAGACCAGGCCCTGACTCATTTCCATGCCTTAGATTTTTGGTGTTTTTTGCTTTTGTAAAAACAGGGGGAGAAAAGTGGAACCTTTTGGGTTAATGTCATTGCACCTTGGAAACCAAGCTTTCCCCCTCCATTCCTTCCCTCCCTCACTGCTTTGTTCTATCTCCCTCTTTCCCGGTAAAGCTGCTTGCAGTTAAAAAGCCTTTATCATTACTCACTTGTTTTATTCTGGCAGTGATAAAGGATCAAAAAAATTTTTTTTTCATCTGCTCACAGCAAATAGAATTTCTGCAGAGTCAAAAAGGTCTTATTGGTATGGTTGCCTGATGACTCATTGAAGAATGGGAGTCAGTGAAGGTTCATGACAGGGCCTTTTGTAGCTCAGTGGCCTGCACTCTCGTTTCCGCTGCAGAAGGTTGCGGATTCACAGCCCCACTCCAAAATCTTCCCCTCCCCTCTGATACTCCAGCCAATTATCTTAAATCTGTACCCTCTGCCAGTGAAAACATACAAACATACATAAGAACATACGAATTAGGAGCAGGAGTAGGCCATTTGGCCCCTCAAGCCTGCTCTGCTATTTGATAAGATCTGATTGTTGCCGCAATTGTACTTTCCTGACTACCCCCTATACCCTTTGGCCCCTTGTCAGTCAAGAATCTATCCAACTTAGCCTTAAAAATATTCATTGACCCTGCCTCTGGGGAAGAGAATTCCACAGTTTAACGACTCTCAGAAAAAATTTCTCCTCATCTCAGTCTTAAATGGGAAGCCACTTATTTTTAAATTGTGTCCCTTGATTCTAGTCTCTCATAAGGGGAAACATCCTCTCAGCAACCACCCGGTCAAGTTTGCTCATGATCTTATGTTTCAATAAGATCACCTCTCATTCTTCTAAACTCCAATGAGTACAGGCCCAACCTGTCCAACCAAAAACAGTTCCTGCTCATTTACTTTTATCAAAGCCTTTCTGAATTTTTTTTTAAACGCCTATATTAATTCTCGCCCTTAACCCTCTCCGCTAAAGGAGAACAGCCCCAGCTTTTCTAGTCTCTCCATTACTTTGGAACTGTCCTACTGCAAGGCGTCAGCACCTTCAGGAGTGGGAAAAAATTTTTAATAAAAATATAGTCACAAAAATTAAAAGTGAATTTCAGTCGCATCATTCTCAAGAGAAGTCCCTCAGCCAGGTTTTCAAAAACATACTGCAGTCATAACCAGCTCAGTATCAAGCCTACTACAGGTTGGCAAGACTGTTTTCTTGTTACGTGGTGAACCTGTGGAATTCTCTACCACAGAAGGCAGTGGAGGCCATGTCATTAAATATAATCAAGAAGGAGAAAGATATATTTCTTAATGCCAAAGGGATCAAGGGATATGGGGAGAAAGTGGGAAAAGGGTACTGAATTAGACGATCAGCCGTGATCTTTTTTGAATGGTGGAGCAGGCCCGAAGGGCCGAATGGCCTACTCCTGCTCCTATTTTCTATGTTTCTACTTATCTAATTCTCTTTTGAAAGTTACGATTGAATTTGCTTCCACTGCCCTTTCCGACAGCACATTCCCGGTCAGAACAACTCGCTGCATGAAACTAAACAAATCTGAAGTAAAACAATTTTTTACAATTCCATAATAAAAGCAAAATACTGCGGATGCTGGAAATCTGAAACAAAAACAAGAAATGCTGGATTCACTCAGCAGGTCTGGCAGCATCTGTGGAAAGAGAAGCAGAGTTAACGTTTCGGATCAGTGACCCTTCTTCGGAAGAAGGGTCACTGATCCGAAACGTTAACTCTGCTTCTCTTTCCACAGATGCTGCCAGACCTGCTGAGTGAATCCAGCATTTCTTGTTTTTGTTTTACAATTCCATGTTGAGTTGAAGTCTGGCTCCTTTTAATGAGTCTAATACATTGTTCTGAATGGGTTGCTAACTGACAACTGACTTCTAAAACATTCACTAACCACTTTGTGATGTAACACAGTCGAGATGCACTCTGACAGTGCTGAGCCAATCTGATGCGAGGTATTATCAGCTCCTGTTCCCTTGTGTGGAGCAAAGATCAGTCTTGTCAATGTCATTTCATTTGTCATTGGCAGTTCAGGGTAGGTTGGATAACAATCTGCCCTATTGCATCAAAACAATGAGGCTTTGCAGGGGAACGGCTCGGGATATGCATTGCAACCTCGATCATACCTGTGCCTGTGCTAGAAAATGAATTTATTACATAGCTCGCTGCATTTCAGTAGGACACGAGTAGTAACAGTGCTAGTGCCCTTGGAAAGTTGCAATGCTTTGGAAGCAAGAGAAATATTGCGGATGAAGTTAGGCTCTGATTGGAGGAGTTTTTTTTAATTCATTCACAGGATGCAGGGGATGGGGCAGTGGGGGGCCCTCGTTAAAGGGCACTTAGTGCCTGAACAAGGGACCCAGCATCAGGAAGGGGGGACCCACTGAGATCCACCACCCTGCCCTTGCTCCCGACCCCTCTATGCCCCTCTTCCCCATGACCCCTATTCCACGAGACCCCTCCCACCCTGACCTGACTGCTTGTACAACAGTCTAGTAGTTTCATGGTCACTACTACTGATACTAGCTTTTAGTTCCAAATTTCATTTAATTAAACTTAATTTCCCCAGCTGCCATAGGATTTGAACTCCCACCTCCAGATTATTAGTGTCGGCCTATGGACTACCATACCCTCAAGCAGTGTTGAGAAAAAGAAAAAGAAAATGGGGTGGACTTAATTACTCTACCGCTTTAAGAGAAATTTCACCTCCGCTGACTCGTAGTTTTAACTCCATGACTGCAACATCCCTGGGTCAGAGTCAGGGGGCTGTTGCTTCTTTAGCATGTGTGTGTTTAATTTGCCCTTTTGATGTTTACAAGCATGAATTTCAGTGCAAAAGATTTTCTTGTCCCACTTTAGCAAATTGTGGTATTGAGAAATAGAACCTTTTCTCATTTCAGGAATCCCCACATCAGCATCGGACTCCCCCAGAGAAGACGCATTACAACAACTTCCACTTGTAAAGTGCCTTTAATGTAGAAAAACAGCCAAACAGCTGAAAAGGAACAAGTTGAAGCCAGGACGGAGAAGAGAGAGAGAACAGAGCAGTAGAGAGAAGAGAGAGAAAACAGAGCTCAAAGCTTATTGCACCTTGTTGTAACATTTCCACCCAAATTCACCCATGTGACATTTTCCATGTCCTCCATTGCTTTCAGTGAGAGGCAGTTTCACACGAAGTTAGTAACTCCATATGCTACTCCATGTGTATCCATGTGTATCCATGTCAATTAAGAATTGGGTTTTATCTGCTCAACTCATTTTATACAGGGCTCGCAAGCACAACCAGCAGAGGGAAGAGACTGTGATCCCAAATCAGTCCAACTTGGATGGAAGCCCAAGAGATTTCAATCTAACCCATTCATTGTAAACACAAAAATGCCTACTATGGGGGCGTTACAGATGTAGCATTAAAGATGCTTGCACTTTATGTGCTAATTTCCACATTTTCCATGAAGGTCTGGGGGCTACTGCTCTAAAATTCAGCACAAGGTAGAAAGAAAAACAAGAAAAATACTTAATCCATCCCAGACGCAGAATCACTATTAGGAAGCTTATGCAAGCATTACTAATAAGTTGATAAACAGCCTGCTGTGATGGAAATGGTTTTCCCTGGTGCAGGAATTCAGATAGAAACACAAGGGGTTGAAATTTCAGGCCTCCTGAGGTGGCGAAAGAAGGCGGGGGAGGGCCCGAAAATATCAGCACCAGCCAGTGTATCAGTTTTGGGATGCCATTCCCGACTAGTGTGTATTCACAGAGTAAAACTACATCGGGTGGGTGGGGGAATTTTACACTCTTCCCCTGTGGTGGGTTTGGCGGCAGGGAGAGCATATAAATCGGGTGGGATGGTGGTGGGGAGGGGGGGCGGGAGTAGGGTGCGGAGCCCCACCACCTTCCCACTTCTGCCAAAATTAAGACGGGGCGGGAAGGCTTGTGAACGGTCTTCCCACCCCACTGCCAATTGAGGTCCTTATCTGGGCAATTAATGCCCAATTAGGGGCCTCTTCCCGTTGCAGCTGCAATTAGCCGTGCAGCTGGCAGCCCTGTCACTGCACGGGAAGCATGGCACGAGAAGCTATGTGGACTGCTTTCCGGCTCTGGCGGAGCTGGGGTGGGGGGTTGGGGGGCAGGGTCCCTCGTTAAAGAGCACTTAGTGACTGAACGAGAGACCCGGCATCGGGAAGGGGGGACCCACTGCCAGCCACCACCCTTCCCTTGATAGCGACCCTTCCACACCCCTCTTCCCCACGACCCCACCCTGCGAGACCCCTCCCGCTGTGACCTACTTGTAGCCTAGGTCCAGCGCCACTCCTAGCTGCTTTTTGTATTTTTTAATTAAAGTTTTTAAAAAGTGGCAGAGAGGGCACCTTATTTTCGAAGGACCCTCTCAGTTACTTACTTGGTACTGCAGATGGGTTCTTCTCTGAAATATAGGAAGGTTGTCCTTCTTGAAGAAGTTTCTAAGGGAATATTGGGGTAGGTCAGGAGCATGTGGCTCAGTTAAATCATCCATTATTGCATCATAGGTACCCACGGTCTCCTGGAGCTTTAATTAATTACCATAACAAGGAAGTTATGATAAAGCTGTATAAAACACTGCAACCTCAACCGAAGTATTGTGTACATTTCTGGGTGTTGCACCTTAGATAGGGTGCAGAAACGATTGACAAGAATGGTTCAAGGATTGAGAGACTTCAGTTACGTGGATATGGATAGATTGGAGAAGCTGGAGTTGTTCTCCTTAGAGAAAGTTGAGAAAAAGTTTGATAGAGTTGTTCAAAATCATGAGGGGTCCAGACAGAGTAGATAGTGAGATACTGTTCCCATTGGTGGAAAGGTTGAGAAGCAAAGGGCATAGATTTAAGGTGATTGACAAAATAATCAAAAGCGACATGAGGAAAAGCTTTTTTTTGTAAGCACAGTGAGTGGTTATGATCTGATTGCACTGCCCGAGAGTCTGGTGAAGGCAGCTTCAATCGTGGCTTTCAAAACGGAATTAGATAAGTACCTGAAGGGAAAAAAGAGATGCAGGGCTACAAGGAAAGGGTGGGGAGTGGGACCAGCTGAATTCCTCTTGCAGAGGAATTAATGGACTGAATGGCCTCTTTCTGTGCTGTAATCATTCTATGTTTTTTTTATTATTCATTCATGGGATGTGGGCGTCACTGGCTAGGCCAACATTTATTGCCCATCTCTAATTGCCCTGGAGAACGTGGTAGTGAGCTGCCATCTTGAACTGCTGCAATCCTTGGGGAGTAGTTACACCCGCAGTGCGGTTAGGAAGGGAGTTCAAGGATTTTGACCCAGTGACAGTGAAGGAACGGTGATATCGTTCCAAGTCAGGATGATTATGGAGTCAAGAAAGAATTTCCCTGTTTTCCTGAAATTGGCCACAGATCATTTGCCTCCTCCATGAGTCAACTTTGCTTAAGGCTGATGAGTATGCTGCATGTTATTGCATCATCTTGTGATATAGAGAGTATCCTTGGGCCTGATGGCCTTTCCTTGCCAAGATGCTTGCATGTTAGAAGGGCTTCCCATGCAAAATTCCTTCTTTTAAAAGGGGCACCGACTTCCTCTTCAAACTTACATGAACAATACATCACTGCGACAGTTGATAAACAGGACCCGACTTGAAAATAGAGCAAATAGAAATTTACCCTGACTCATGACCGACTCAGAAAGCAACGCTGTGCCTGATTGCAATACATGCACTCAACCAGGAAATCTCCCAAGTCCTCGTAATTTATAATACACAAGTTGTGGAGAGCTGCATTCTACAGAATAGTCATATCTATAACTACTGGGCATGGACTATTGCAGAAATGACCACAATCTGTACCATGCTTCTTACTCTTCAAAACTCCAGCAGATACAGGCCTAGCCTGTCCAACCTTTATACTCCATTTGCCAGATCTTTGCTCACTTAACCTATCCTCCTTACGTCCTCTTCACAACTTATTTTCCTACCTATCTTTGTGTCTCAACAAAATGATGGGCAACACATTTTATTTTAAACAAGGTCAGTATGTGCACGGGTTATTGCAGAATCATTGGGAGCTGGGCACTTAATATAAAATTACCTGATAAACCATGGGATCGTAAAAGTTACAGCAGCATAAGGAGAGTGGAACACTCACAGAAGGAAAGGGCACAGGAAACAATGAGCAAAGGACACCAATAATTACAAGTAGAACAAAGTTCTGTCTGCAAATCTGCACAGTTTTACGATGCATCTCCAACTCAGGTTAATTTAATCGGTTCCTGGTCTTTGAATTACATTGTAACAACTGTTTGATCTTTTTCCAGATGAGTTTGCATCATTTCTACGATGGTAGAGCATTTAACCAGTGGGTAAAGGCTGGATGCAAGCCTCACTGATGCTGAACTCATAAAAATAACAAGTCGAATCGTGTTGTAGAATGTTGGAGGCTTTGTTAGCCCAGTCAGAGAACTATTTGTATTTATGTAGCACCTTTCGTGTCCTCAGGCAATGAAATACCTTCTGAAATGCACTAATTTTGTTTCTTTTTTCCAACCAAAACTTGGCAGCCAATTTGTACACAGCAAGATTCAGCAAAGAAAGGAGTTAAGTGGCCAGTTATCGACTGACAGAAATAAATGCTGGCTGTGAGAGCATCCTCTTCTTTTGACAAGTGTTATGAGCCGTTTACATCTCATCCAAAAGCCGACGTCTCTGACAATGCAGTACGTCCTCAAGTCCCTGGGGTGAGGAGTTGATCCCGTCGTAATCCAGATTTAGAGGTAAGAGGGCTACCACTGAACTATTCCGAAAATGTGCGAATGGAGGTTGGTGATTAAATGACCTTCACAAGGTTTGAGCGACATAGGTATATAGGAACAGGAGGAGACCACTTAACCACCCCCCCCCACCCCGCCAAACCTGTTCCGCTATTCAATTAGATCATGGCCAATTAGTGACCTAAATCAAAATACTGGCCTTTGCCCCATCTCTTAATGCCTTCAGATAACAAAAGTCTATCATTTTCAGTTTTAAAATTAATAATTGATCTAGCATCAATTGCCATTTGTGGGAGAGTGTTCCAAACTGCTACCACCCTTTGCTTGAAGAAGTATTTCGTAATTTCGCTCCTGAAAGGTCTTGCTCTAATTTTTAGACTCTGTCCCCTAATCCTAGACTCCACAACTAGTGTAAATAGTTTCTCTACCCTATCTGTTCCCCTTAATAGCTTGAAAACTTCGATCAAGTCACCTCTTAAGCTTCTAAATTCCAGGGAACACAACCCTCCTTTGTTTATTCTTTCCTTGTAGCATAAGCTTTGGGGTGCAGGTATCATTCTCACAAACCTACACTGCACTCCCTCCAAAGCCAATATATCTTTCTCTGTCAGGCGGAAAGGAAATTCAGTTCTGGCCATCCATTTGGAAGGAAATACTACTCATGAATAGCAGTTATGCCAGGAACAGTAAGAGGCACCTCAGAGGAAGAAAGCGAGGGAGGGCAATTAGCAGCTGTAAGCACCACCCCACCCCCCCCACCCCCCTCCATCCTCAGACGTTTCGGGCAAAGAGCTTTCCCCCCAGCATGCTTCAAAATGAGCCTCCTAAAACATTTGCTTTTCAGGGTAACGCTGCCCCTTTAAATTGTCCAAGACTTAGGAAGTATTGCCCCTTTAAATCCACAGAAAGTATTGAGCTGAGAAGCTTTAATTAATTGCCACAAAGGGAATAAATATTTCAAATGTGCAGCCGTGAGAAACATGGTAATTGCCAAAAGGGTTTGGCTGAGAAAAATTTCTATTAAATTTTCATATTTTGCCTCAAAAGCAGAAGCAGATATTATCTATTTGCTGTAAAATATGTTATTCCCAACTCTTATCATATTTATAAGTCTAGAACAACTAAATAAATTACAATGATCTGTATTTTAAGAACTGTAATGGCAGTCAGCGGGACATCAACAATCAGCAGCACTTATGGTATTTTTAACCAAATGTTTTTGAATCCAAATTGTTCTGTTTGTCTTCCTGCTTCTAATTATTCTGTGTCCTGACACCTCTATCTCACTGGCTGCGTTAAACAGACCTTTCCTGCCCAATTCTAAGGCAGAGGAATCTAAAACAAACACTAACAAAAATCTCCTAATTTTCTGTGTCCCTCCGTGCCTCCCATGGATTTCATCGGTGTGGTCCACCTGAAGCCTTCAGCTTTTAGTTTCCAGAGCTACACAAGAGCAAAAACAAGTTTACGTTTGTGATGGAATCCTTTCTGTCTCAACTGCAAGCAGCTAAACTGTAAAATCTGATTAGTTCATTATAAAACTAACCGAAATGGAAAGTGCCGCCATAGTGAATCATGTCACAGTAAATGCCCCTTCTGTTGTATCCCGTACCCCATCTTATCCCATGTGCCTTTCTGCAACTCATACCCCAGTCCTGTGTCTCCTTCAGTGTTTCGCAGTTCTTGTTTCTGTTCCTTTTGTTCTCTGCCTGTTCCAAGCACCTTCTCAGGTGTTCCTCTCTCTCCAGGACTTGAGCACAAATATCCAAGCTGACATTCCAGTACAATACTGAGGGAGTGCTGCAGTGTCGGGGTGCAGTCTTTCAGATGAGACGTTAAACTGAGGCCCCGTCTGCCCTCTCAGGTGAGCATTAAAGATCCCGTGCGCTATTTCAGAAAGAGCAGGGGAGTTCTCCCCAATGTCCTGGCCAATATTTATCCATCAATCAACATCACAACAACAGATTACCTGTTCATCATCACATTGCTATTTGTGGGAGCTTGCTGTGTGCAAGTTGGCTGCTGTGTTTCCTACATTACTGAGGAAGTACTACCCCTCTAAATCCACAGAAGCTATCAAGCTGGGAAGCTTTAATTAATAGCCAGAGAAAGAATAAATATTTCAAATGTGCAACCATGAGAAACGTGATAATTGCTAAAAGGGTTTGGCTGAGGAAAATTTCAATTAAATTTTCATATTTTGCCTCAAAAGCAGAAGCAAATTTTATTATCTATTTGCTGTAAAATAGGTTATTCTCAGCTCTGTTACCATATTTATAAGTGTAGAACAACTAAATAAATTATTGGTTATAAAGCATTTTAGGACATCTGGTGATCATGAAAGGTGCTAAATAAATGAAAGTCTTTTTTCTCCTTCATTCCCACCCTCTCCTGTGTTTCTGTTGCCTCACCTAATCCATGGGCACCCGAAGGAACTGTCACCTTATACTTGAGTTTGTGACACGGGATACAGGTATGCTGCACGGAGTGATGTCTGAATTATTGTCAGGTGATTGTCATGCAGTTTGACAGGTGGTTCCTTTGTTCTCTCACCTGTGAGTGTGCAATCCAGCAAAGCAGCAGATTTGTAGAACTTCTGCAACTACTGTAAGTTCACTTATGTTAGATGCTTAATAAAACATTGATACTCTAACAACTCACAGCCACACGCATTATCTAAAGAGGTATCAGCAAAAGAACTGAAGACACTAATTGGTAAACCTTCTCTGCACCCTTTCGAAGGCCTTTACATCTTTCCTAAAGTGCCCACAATACTCCAGTTGAGACCTAAACAGTGATTTCTAACGTTCGAGCATGATCTCTTTGCTTTTATATTCTGCTGCACTATATATAAACCCAAGTAACCCTTATTCTTTAACCACCTTATCAACTTACCCAGTCATCTTTAAGGGTATGTGTTCATGGACACCAATGTCTCTCTGCTCATTTACACTTTTCAAAATTGTGCCATTTTTAATATACTGTATTTTCATATTAGTCCTCATGAAGTGCATCACCTCACACTTCGCTGCATGGAACTCCCAGGTTTGACTTGACTTGTGAGTAATGATAAAAATGTGTTTCTGCAATCTATTACTCCAAATTCTTCCTCTTCCTTCTCCCTCTCTTGAAATCATTCGCTCTCCGGACCTCAAAATGGTGGAATGCCTGAACTCAGTTGGTTCTTTTCCTTGAGGGCTTGAAGGATAGATGCCGAGAGGCTCTCCCCAGCTGGAGAGGCCACAACGAGGGATCACAGCCTCAGTACTAAATGGCCAACCCCTTATCCTGAGATGAGGAGAAATTTGTTCACTCAGGTGTTTGTGACTTTTTGGAATTTTCTACCCCAGAGAACTGTGGATGCTCATTTGTTGAGTATAATTAAGACTGAGATCAATATATTTTTGGGCTTTAAGGGAATCGAGGGGTATGGGGGATAGGGTGGGAAAGTTGAGATGTTGTCGTAGATCAGCCACGATCTTATTGAATTGCAGAGCAGGCCTGAGAGGCCACATGCCCTATTCCTGCTCCTATTTAGAGTCATAGAGTTTTACAGCACAGAAACAGGCCCTTCGGCCCATCGTGCCTGTGCAGGCCATCCAGCACCCAACTAGTCTAATCCCATTTTCCAGCACTTGGCCCATAGCCTTGTATGCTATGGCATTGCAAGTGCTCATCTAAATACTTCTTAAATGTTGTGATGGTTCCTGCCTCCACCACCTCTTCAGGCAGTGTGTACCAGATTTCAACCACCCTCTGGGTGAAAATGTTTTTCCTCAAATCCCCTCTAAACATCCTGCCCCTTATCCTAAATCTATGCCCCCTGGTTCTTGACCCCTCCGCTAAGGGAAAAGGTTTCTTCCCTATCTAACCTATCAATGCCCCTCATAATCTTGTACACCTCAATCAAGTCTCCCCTTAGCCTTCTCTGCTCTAAGGAAAACCACCCTAGCCTTTTCAGTCTCTCTTCACGGCTGAAATGCTCCAGCCCAGGCAACATCCTGGTGAATCTCCTTTGCACCCTCTCCAGTGCAATCACATCATTCCTATGGTGTGGTGACCAGAATTATACACAGTACTCCAGCTGTGGCCTAACTAACGTTTTATATAGCTCCATCATAACCTCCCTGCTCTTATATTCTATGCCTCGGCTAATAAAGGCAAGTATCCCATATGCCTTCCTAACCACCTTATTTACCTGTGCTGCTGCCTTCAGTGATCTATAGACAAGTACACCAAGGTCCCTCTGACCTTCTATACTTCCTAGGGTCCAACCATCCATTGTATATTCCCTTGCCTTGTTAGTCCTCCCAAAATGCATTACCTCACACTTTTCAGGATTAAATTCTATTTGCCACTGCTCAGCCCATCTATATCTGTAAGAGTCTGGTCAAGAGAGTGTGGGAAAATTGCGCACTGACACAGAACACAAAAGTCCGAGTGTTTCGAGCCTGTGACCTCAGTACCTTGCTCTACGGCAGTGAGGCCTGGACAACGTATGTCAGCCAAGAGCGACATCTCAATTCTTTCCATCTTCACAGCCTCTGGAGAATCCTTGGCATCAGGTGGCAGGACTGTATCTCCAACGCAGAAGTCCTCGAGGCAGCCAACATCCCCAGCATATACACCCTACTGAGCCTGCGGCGCTTGACATGGTTTGGCCATGTGAGCCGCATGGAAGATGGCAGAATCCCCAAGGACACATTGTACAGCGAGCTTGTCACTGGTATCAGACCAACCGGCCATCCATGTCTCCACTTTAAAGAAGTCTGCAAACGCGACATGAAGTCCTGTGACATTGATCATAAGTCGTGGGAATCAGTTGCCAGTGATCACTAGAGCTGGCGGACAGCCATAAAGGCAGGGCTGAAGTGTGGTGAGTCGAAGAGACTTAGCAGTTGGCAGGAAAAAAGACAGAAGCGCAAGGGGAGAGCCAACTGCGTAACAGCCCCGACAACCAATTTTATCTGCAGCACCTGTGGAAGAATCTGTCACTCCAGATGCTGCTTCACAAACTACTGACCACCTCCAGGTGTTTACCCATTGTCTCTTGAGACAAGGAGGCCAAAGAATAAGAAGAATCTAAGGCTTTTCTCCTTCCTATTTACAACACCACCAATTTTCGTGTCATCTGCGAACTTACTGATCATACCTCCTATATTCACGTCTAAATCATTAATGTACACTACAAACATCAAGGATCCCAGCACCGATACCTGTGGTACACCACTGGTCATAGGCTTCCAATCGCAAAAACAAACCTCGACCATTACCCTCTGCCTTCTGCCATTAAGCCAATTTTGGATCCAATTTGCCAAATTGGCCTGGGTCCCATGGGCTCTTACCTTCTTAACCAGCCTCCCATGCGGGACCTTATCAAAAGCCTTACTGAAGTTCATATATATTACATCTACTGCTATACCCTCATCGACACATCTAGTCACCTCCTCAAAAAATTCAATCAAGTTAGTTAGACACGATCTCCCCCTAACAAAGCCATGATGACCATCCCTGATTAGTCCCTGCCTCTCCAAGTGGAGATTAATCCTGTGCCTCTGAATTTTTTCCAATAGTTTCCCAACCACTGATGTTAGACTCACCGGTCTGTAATTACCTGGTTTATGCCTGATACCCTTCTTGAATAATGGCACCACATTCGCTGTCCTCCAGTCCTCTGGTACCTCTCCTGTGACCAGAGAGGATTTGAAAATTTGTGTCAGAGCCCCTGCTATCTCCTCCCTTGCCTCACATAACAGCCTGGGATACATTTCATCTGGACCTGAGGATTTATCCACTTTTAAGCCCGCTAAAACAGCTAATACTTCCTCCCTTTCAATGCTAATATGTTCAAGTATATCACAATCCCCCTCCCTGATCTCTACACTGACATTGTCCTCCATAGTGAACACAGATGAAAAGTAATCATTTAAAACCTCACCTATGTCCTCCGGCTCCACACACAGATTGCCACTTTGGTCCCTAATGGGCCCTACTCTTTCCCTAGTTATCCTCTTACCCTTAATATACTTATAAAATGCCTTGGGATTTTCCTTTATCTTGCCCACAAGTGGTTTTTCACATCCCCTCTTCGCTTTTCTAATTACTTTTTTAAGTACCCCCTACACTTTCTATACTCCTCTAGTGCCTCCGCTGTTTTCAACGCTTGGGATCTGCCATAAACCTCCTTTTGTTTCCTGATCCAATCCTTTATATCCCTTGACATCCAGGGTTCCCTGGGCCTTTTAATCCTACCCTTTACCTTAACGGGTACATGTTGGCTCTGAACTCTCACTATGTCCTCTTTGAATGACTCCCACTGATGTGATGTAGACTTTCCTACAAGCAGCTGCTCCCAGTCCACTTTGGCCAGATCCTGTTTTATCATACTGAAATCGGCCTTCCCCCAATTCAGTCCCTTTATTTCTGTTCCATCTTTGTCCTTTTCCATAACTACCTTAAATCTTACAGAGTTATGGTCACTATCCCCGAAATACTCCCCCACTGACACTACCACTTGACAGGCTTCATTCCCTAGGATTAGGTCCAGTACTGCCCCTTCTCTTGTAGGATTTTCTACACACTGGATCAAAAAGCTCTCCTGTATACATTTTAAGAATTCCGCCCCTTTTAAGCCTTTTGCACTAAGGCTATCCCAGTTAATATTGGGGAAGTTGAAATCCCTACTCTTATTACCCTATAATTTTTACACCTCAGAGATTTGCCTACATATCTGCTCCTCTATCTCTTCCTGGCTGGAGGCCTGTAGTACACACCCAGCTAAGTGATTGCCCCCTTTTTGTTTTTAAGTTCTCCCCAAATGGCTTCATTTGAGGAACCTTCTAAGATGTCATCCCTCCTTATTGCAGTAATTGACTCCTTGATCAACAGTGCAATGCCACCTCCTCCTTTATCCCCTCCCCTGTCGCGCCTGAAGATTCTATACCCTGGAATATTGAGCTGCCAGTCCTGTCCCTCCCTCTTACATTCTAACCTCTAGGCCTTTAAAACCAAAGTGTACCATCACCTAGTCATAATTCTTGATGTATCTAGTCTCCTCTCCTCATGGAAGCAACCTGCACCATGGGCCTTATCACGTCTCCCAAGACGCTCAGTAACAGCAATCCAATGCTGCTCAAGCACATATCCCCTAGTCAATGGACCAAAGAACCAGGAGATGCTGCAGAATTGATCACTGGTTGGACCGTCTCATTCACCTCTTGGCAAAGATATCCAGGGGTGGGGAGGGAACGTAGAGTTATTTACCGGCACAGGAGGCCATTCAGCCCATGCCTGCTCTCCACGGAGCTATTCAGTCCGTCCCATTGCCCTGCTCGATCCCAGATAGAACAGGGGATCTTGATTAGAGAAACATGGAGGATGAGGAGCAAGAGGAGGCTCAGCATTCAAACAGTGCTCATAGAAATAAATAATCAGAAAATGAAACTAACTGAGGGAAAATAAAAGAGAACATTTGGCACCTGAAACTGCTTTTATTCAAGTAATTCCATCCCAGACAGATGTGAAGCGATTCACTCATTTACGTTATGTTCCTTATGGTATATCAGACCTTGTATACTGTCATGCTTCATTATCAGTAGAATGACAGCCACTGGTGTTGTAATGCCATCTATCTCCAGGTTTTACAACCTTGGGGAAAGACACTGCACCACTCGCACTCTTGCTAAATGATGTAGACTGGCTGAATCCACGACACAGTTCAACCTTCAAAGTTAATTAAAGCCTTATTGTGCTGCCTCTGTGAAATGTTCATATGAATGATAAAAGGCAGCAGCCCTGTCAGGGGATTTCAACGATGCCAAAAACCACAGCCCATGACAACATTTCGTGTGGTTTCCACCAACACCCTCAAAATAATTTTATGATACTGGAATATATCACCATAGGTGGGTTTGCACATGGGTTCATCACCAACATGGGGGATGTGGGTTGTTTACTCAGCAAGTTTTATGATCTCACATTTGGAGAGGTTTGCTTGTTTCTCGTATCTTCATCCTTGAGGAAAAGCATGGAAGGATTTGCCGGCTAATTAGGCTGCCAGGTGAACCCTATTTCATAGCCGTAACCATCTCTATGCAGCTGATAGGGTTTCTAGCCTCTAATTCTGGCCTCTTGAGCATCTCGATTTTAATTGCTCCATCATTGGTGGCCATGCCTTCAGCTGCCAATGTCCTAAACAGTCCTTACTCACACCAAAATAAAAGCAAAATACTGCGGATGCTGGAAATCTGAAACAAAAACAAGAAATGCTGGATTCACTCAGCAGGTCTGGCAGCATCTGTGGAAAGAGAAGCAGAGTTAGCGTTTCGGGTCAGTGACCCTTCTTCGGAACTGACAAATATTAGAAAAGTCACAGATTATAAACAAGTGAGGTGGTGGTGGGGCAAGAGATAACAAAGGAGAAGGTGCAGATTGGACCAGGCCACATAGCTGACCAAAAGGTCACGGAGAAAAGGCAAACAATATGTTAATGGTGTGTTGAAAGACAAAGCATTAGTACAGATTAGGTGTGAATACACTGAATATTGAACAGCAGCAAGTGCAAACCTGAAGAAAAACAACCTGAAAAAAAACAGTGGGTAAGCAAACTGAACAAACTAAGATGAAATGAAATAAATGCAAAAAAAGATTGTAAAAAATGTAAAAAGGAATGTAAAAAAAAGGGAAGAAAAAATAACTAAAAATGAAAGTAAAATGGGGGGCTGTCATGCTCTGAAATTATTGAACTCAATGTTCAGTCCGGCAGGCCTAATGTGCCTAATCGGTAGATGAGATGCTGTTCCTCGAGCTTGCGTTGATGTTCACTGGAACACTGCAGCAATCCCAGGACAGAGATGTGAGCATGAGAGCAGGGGGGAGTGTTGAAATGGCAAGCAACCGGAAGCTCAGGGTCCTGCTTGCGGACTGAGCGGAGATGTTCCGCAAAGCGGTCACCCAGTCTGCGCTTGGTCTCCCCAATGTAGAGGAGACCACACTGTGAGCAGCGAATACAGTATACTACATTGAAAGAAGTACAAGTAAATCGCTGCTTCACCTGAAAGGAGTGTTTGGGGCCTGGGATAGTGAGAAGAGAGGAGGTAAATGGGCAGGTATTACACCTCCTGCGATTGCAGGGGAAGGTGCCCTGGGACGGGGATGAGGTGGTGGGGGTAATGGAGGAGTGGACCAGGGTGTCGCGGAGGGAGCGATCCCTTCGGAATGCTGACAGGGGAAGGGAGGGGAAGATGCGACTGGTAGTGGCATCACGCTGGAGGTGGCGAAAATGGCGGAGGATGATCCTTTGGATATGGAGGCTGGTGGGATGAAAAGTGAGCACAAGGGGAACCCTGTCACGGTTCTGGGAGGGAGGGGAAGGGGTGAGGGTAGAGGTGCAGGGAATGGGTCGGACACGGGTACTCACACCAAGTCCTGTCCACCCACCTCCCCTGTGCTCACTAACCTACATTGGCTCTCGGTTACACAAAACCTTGATTCTAAAATTCTCATTCTTGCGTTCAAATCCCTCCATGGCCTCGCCTCTCCCCTCTCTATTTCTATAAGCTCCTCCAGCCCCACAACCCTCCAAGATATCGGTGTCCCTTTAATTCTGGACTCGAGCATCCTAATTTTAATTGCTCCACTATTAACAGCTGCGACTTCATCTGCCTGGGCCCCAAGCTCTGGAATTCTCTCCCTAAACTGCTCCTCTCAACCTCTCTTTTCTCCTTTAATACTCTGCTCAAAACTTACCTCTTTGACCAGGCTTTTGCTCACCTTCCCCAATATCTCCTTAATTGGCTCAGTGTCACATTTTGTTTAATAATGCCTCTGTGAAATGCCTTGGAGCATTTTATTACATTGAAGGTGCTGTATCTGTGCAACTTGCTTGTTGTTGCTCATGAGTTTCTATATTGGGATGGAGAGACCACCCACACTTAGAGCATCCCACCTGATAATGACACAAAATTCAGAGTCCAAATATTGGCCTCCACTTGCTGGGACTATCTGGAATGGGGTTCAAACCATGCACCTCTGACTCAAGAAAATGGAAATTCTGCCAGTGAACCAAAGTCTGGCTTCATTTGGAGAGGTAAAAGATAGGAAGGGACCGAGCAGATGTAGGGACCATCATCTCATGAGAGGGAAGGAAAGCAAAGATGGCAACACCCTGAGCCAAGCTGTTTAGATAAGAGATTTCAGTGGAATCTGTAGCATGCCCAAATGCACAGAATTCTATTGACCTCGATGATCCTTTGCCCCGGCTTTGATAATATCTGACCATCTGTGTAGAAGTGATTTTCCACTTTGTTTGCAAACTTTCTTCCCTTCATCCCTTCCGGAAGTTGCTAACTATTTACTGGCTCAGAACACGGGTACTAATCCTCGAGTACCTTGCACCAGAAGTCATTCTTCCCCGGACTGGAGAGTCTACAACACGGGGTCAGTCTCAGGATAAGGGGTCGGCCATTTAGGACTGAGATGAGAAGTAATTTCAACAAAGAGTTGTGAATCTTTGGAATTCTCTACAACAACTGATATTTGCATAGCACCTTTAATATAATAAAACGTTCCACGGCACTTCACAGGAGCATTATAAAATATGACACTGAGCCACATAAGGAGAGATTAGGTCAGATGACCAAAAGCTTGGTCAAAGAGGTAGGTTTCAAGGAGTGTCTTAAAGAAGGAAAGTGAAGTGAGAGGCGCAGTGCTTTAGGAAAGGAATTCCAGAGCTTAGGGTCCAGGCAACTGAATGCATAGCCACCAATGGTGGAACGATTAAAAATCAGGGATGCTCAAGAGGCCAGAATTAAAGGAGTGCAGATATCTCGGATGGTTGTGTGGCTGGAGGAGATTACAGAGAGGGAGGGCTGGTGACATGGAGGGCTTTGAAAACAAGGATGGTAATTTTAAAATCAAGATGTTGCTTGACTGGGAGCCAACATAGGTCAGCGAACACAGGGGTGATAGGTGACCGGGACTTGGTGCGAGTTAAGACACAGGTAGCAGAGATTTGGATGACTTCAACTTTACGGAGAGTAGAATGTGGGAGACCAGCAAGGAGTGCATTGGAATAGTCATGTCTAGAGGTAACGAAGGCATGAGTGAGGGTGTCAGCAGCAGATGAGATGAGACAGGGTGGAGTCAGGTGATGTTACAGTGGTGAGAATAGGTGGCCTTGGTGAAAGAATAGGGCCCATTAGGGACCAAAGTGGCAGTCTGTGTGTGGATCCGGAGGACACAGGTGAGGTTTTAAATGATTACTTTTCATCTGTTTTCACTGTGGAGAAGGACGATGTAGGTGTAGAGATCAGGGAGGGGGATTGTGATATACGTGAACATAGTAGTATTGAAAGGGAGGAAGTATTAGCTGTTTTAGCAGGTTTTAAAGTGGATAAACCCCCAGGCCCAGATGAAATGTATCCCAGGCTGTTATGTGAGGCAAGGGAGGAGATTGCAGGGGCTCTGACACAAATTTTTAAATCCTGTCTGGCCACAGGAGAGGTACCAGAGGATTGGAAGACAGCGAATGTGGTACCATTATTCAAGAAGGGTAGCAGGGATAAACCAGGTAATTACAGGTCGGTGAGTCTAACATAATTGGTTGGGAAACTATTGGAAAAAATTCTGAGGAACAGGATTAATCTCCACTTGGAGAGGCAGGGATTAATCAGGGATAGTCAGCATGGCTCGGCTTTGTCAGGGGGAGATCGTGTCTAACTAACTTGATTGAATTTTTCGAGGCGGTGACGAGATGTGTAGATGAGGGTAAAGCAGTTGATGTAGTCTACATGGACTTCAGTAAGGCTTTTGATAAGGTCCCGCATGGGAGATTGGTTAAGAAGGTAAGAGCCCATGGGATCCAGGGCAATTTGGCAAATTGGATCCAAAATTGGTTTAGCGGCAAGAAGCAGAGGGTAATGGTCGAGGGTTGTATTTGCGAGTGGAAGCCTGTGACCAGTGGTGTACCACAGGGATCTGTACTGGGACCCTTGCTGTTTGTAGTGTACATTAATGATTTAGACATGTATATAGGAGGTATGATCTGTAAGTTCGCAGATGACAGGAAAATTAGTGGTGTCGTAAACAGTGAGGAGGAAAGCCTTAGATTACAGGACGATATAGATGGGCTGGTAAGATGGGTGGAGCAGTGGCAAATGGAATTTAATCCTGAGAAGTGTGAGGTGATGCATTTTAAGAGGACTAACAAGGCAAGCTGTACAATAGCAGATGTCCACCGCTGCTCCCCACCTTTTGTCTGGTGTACATTTGCAGGAATTCCACTGAAATCTCAATCAGTCTTATAATGCCAGCTCTGAGCCAGGCTTAAACTTCTACCAACATGGATTGTGCAGGACAAACTTGCGAGAACAGAGCTAGAACCTCGATTTTAACTTCCATGTCTAATGTGTGACTGGGGTGGGGGTGGAGGGAAATGGAGAGGGGGGTTAAAATCTTGGCAGCTTCTCTACATCCCTTCTTTGTGCTTGCACTCATGCTGGCTGCAGGTTTTATTCCTGGGTTTTGGAGCAAAGGGATATCCTCAAATATTCAAAATTCCAGGTCCAATGAAATCACTTGAACCCCGACATGATTTTAACCCTGAACTGGGTGAGTTGTGTAAAGTGCAGGGGAAAGTTGCCATGATACAGGGTCGGAAGATGAAGTTCCTTGTGGGCCAAGAGGAGCAGGAAACCTCGAAACTCCACAACTGTGGCCTTCACGTTCTCTTCTACCCTGTCGTATGATCGCCTTAAGAGTGATGTCTCTTTAAGATCTCAGTATGCTAATGAGCTAAGTACCAGGATGTAGTCATGTGACTACAAGCCAGGGTCCTCTGCAATTGTAACACCCAGACGAAGGTTCTGTAAATAGTTTGCTATGTAATGTATGCAATGGTTTAGCTGTTAATAATCTTCAATGAACTGGACTCCACAACTCTCATTTATGTTGCATCAGACGGCATAAAGAACTCATCACATACCCCAAGTGGCAAACGCAGCAGTCCCAGCTTTCCGGGGATTGTTTCCTGGAGTCACGTGAACCTCCTGCCCGCCTACCATCTCATTATTCCCACCACCTTCAGGCGAGAGTCCGATTTCAAAAATGAGAGCAAGTTAAATTGGCCAGGACTTCTCACGCTCGAGGCCACGTGCGTTTGTCGCTCACTCCAACCATCCCTTCCCCTCCCTCTCCACCCTCACCCGCCTAGAGTTCAAATCAGGCCTCAATAGACTTTACAAAGAGCTGGACAGGTTGAAATTCTCAAAGGAAAAGTTCAGACAAAAATCAGATAGTGGCCCAGTGTGTTCATCAGAAACAGCCTGTGGAAACTGAATTAATATTTTCTCCTCGATATTGCCAAAGGCTTGCTTAGCTCTGATATTACATGGCGTCAGTGATGTTGTCATGGAGAGTTGGCTGACAGCTGCCTGGCACAGAGTGAGGGCAGAAAGTGCCAACTCCCCTTTCATTTCAACATTGACCACAGGCTTGGTTGTTCACTCTTGCAGGAGAGAGGGGGAGAGATAGGGAGAGGGGGAGTGAGAAGGAAGAGTTAGGGAGATAGACTTAGGTCGAGGGGATATTGAGAGGTAGAGGGAGATACAGAAAACTTTTGAGTGAGAAGGAGGCAGGAGAAATAGGGAGCTGAATTTTGTGCTGATGGCAGGGCTCCCGACACCAGGATGAAAAGGCAGGAGAACCCCATCCTCCCCTCATTCCCGGCATGTCAGTATGGCATCCAGGCCATTAACGGTCTGGAGTCGGGATCCCTGCCCCTTTAAAGATGAGATCCCTCTTCCGAGAACTGCTGGCCAATCACCGGTCTGGCAGCTCAGTAGTATCGGCAGCGCCACTGGGAGCAGTGGCCACTGCCAGTACTGCCAGCCCTGGAGCCCAGACCCAAGGTAAGTGAGACAGGCAGGCCCCGGCCTGGGGGAAGGGTGGGCATTTAGTACAGGGGAAGAGGGTTTTAGGGAGGTGGATGATTTCCCGGCAGGAGCCCTCCGTGGGATTGTCCACGGAGGCTGATCCCTCCCCTAAGCCCGTAGGAAAGTTGCACCGTTTTACTGGGTAACCTCCCGGCATGCTGGAGGCCCCCGGCAGACGCAGGAAGAGGCCCTTAAGAGCCTCCAGTAGCTTCTGGGCGCTAAAACAGTCATCGGCCTATTACACCCTCGACAAAATTGCTTTGCGATGGGGAGGTGATGGGCCGTCCACGCCTCCCATTGCAATTCTATGGGCTCCCCCGCCTCCAAACCAGTCGCAGAGGAGGGGCCCATCAAATTTCACCCAGAGAAAGAAAACAACAAACAAAACTAAACAATTTTAAATTCAATAGCAGTGATGGAGAACAGCTATGTCAAAGCAACAGTTGAGAAAATATTTTCACATTTTCTCAAGTTGGTGTCACAAGTTGCCTACTGGGCACCAAGAAGGGAAGATGAGCTGTGTTCAAGTCTGCCTTACTACTTCTCTAATGAGGCAGAGAAGTTGAATGCATCCTATACTGACATCTTCAATGAACCTTCTCACATTTCTCCATGGTATGTTACTAGATGTATATCCTGTTGTAGCACAGTTGACATTTTCACCCTCTGCCTTTCTGCAATATTCCTCACTGGAAATGTGTGGAAAAAGGAAGCAGAAAATCAAGTCCCAGACCTATACCTGTATTGTTCTTTAATTAGTGAATTAATTAGTTAACCTTTTAGGCTTGTGAAGCAACTGTCACTTCTCTTCCTGGAATGCCCACCTTGCAGAAGTTCCATTCTTCTCTCAGACCGGATTTTAATTTGTCATTCACGCGGTTTGCCTCCATTGCTATCATTCCCCTTCTCGTGTTTGGTCAGGTATTTGCTAAAACTCACTTTCACAACCATATCTCATTCCTCAGCAACTATCTTTGGCTCTGAGTTATTCCACATGAATTCCAGTATCCACCTGTGTGTTTTTTTTAATTCATTCCTGGAATGTGGGCATCACTGGCAAGGTCAGCATTTATTGACCGTTCCTAATTGCCCTCAAGAAGGTGGTGGTAATAAGCCCAGTTGCTTGTGAGGCCATTTCACAGGACAGTTAAGAGTTAATCACAGTGCTTTGAGGGCCTGGAATCACATATAGGCCAGACTGGGTAAGGGCAGGAGACTTCCTTTCCCAAAAAGGACATTTGTGAAGAAGATGAGATTTTATGATCACCATTTTTGATACTACCTTTTTATGCTAAGATTTATTTAATTAAATGTATTTAAATTCCTCAGCTGCCAGGGTGTGATTTGAACCTGTGTCTCCAGATCTAGTCAACACCTCTGGATTACTAGTCCAGTAACAAACATTACACTACCATGTCCTATTCAGATGCACCCATGATGACAGATCTCTCTGCTTCTCAAGATTCACTCTCGATGCCATGCACACTCTCGACCTCTCCCTCCAACAGCATTGATTCACTATCTTAGCTGTCCTGGACACAAAAAGTTAGTATGCAGGTACAGCAGGTAATAAAAGGAGACTAATGCAATGCTATCCTTGATTACGAGATGAATTGAAAATAAAAGTAAGGATGTTATGCTTCAGTTATACAGGGCATTAGTGAGACCACATCTCGAATACTGTGTCCTGTTTTGGTCTCCTTATTTAAGGAAGGATGTGAATGTATTGGAGGTGATTCAGAGGAGGTTTACTAGATTGATACTAGAACGAGCAGGTTGTCTTATGAGGAAAGATTGGACAGTCTGGGCTTGTTTTCACTGGAGTTTCAAAGAGTGAGGGGAGACTTGATTGAAGTTTATAAAGATCCTGAATGGTCTTGACAAGGTGGATGTGGAAAGGATGTTTCCTCTTGTGGGTGAGTCCAGAACTAGGGGGCACTGTTTTAAAATTAGGGGTTACCCTTTTAGGACAGAGATGAGGAGAAATTTTTATCTCAGAGGATTGTGCGACTTTGAAAATCTCTGCCTCAGAAGGTGGTGGAGGCTGGGTCATTGAATATTTTTAAGACAGAGGTAGATAGATTCTCGTTAAGCAAGAGAATCAAAGGTTATTGGGGGTAGACGGGAGTGTGGAATTCGAGAAACAAGCAGATCAACCATGATCATCTTGGATGGCGTAGCAGGCTCAAGGGGCCGAATGGCCTACCTCTGCTCCTAATTCGTATGTTCATATGGTCTGCTGTTCCATTTCATCCTTTGCCTGATCTGGCCCTTTAATAGAAAACTTTTCTTCCATTCAGGTATCAAGGACCACAAGCTTCCCCAACCTATTGGTACCAACACTCCTCCTGATCCTCCTTCACCCTCATTTTCTACTAACCCCATCCCTTCTTTCACTGTTGAATTTTCACTATCCCCTTTGACCCTGAAAGATCAGTCCTCAGCAAGGGCTTTCGCTTCATCGCATTACACATCCACCTCAAAGAATTTTGAGCTCGACACGATGCTGAGCTCATCTTCAGTTGCTTTCACCTCCGCACCCATTATGTCGCCAGGAATCTTTTCCCTTCCACCACACAGCGGACCCATTCTCCAGCCTTTCATAATTCTCATTCCACCTGGACCCCTCCCTCTGGCCTCTTCCCGTCTTGATCTTTTCGGGAACTGCCAGTGTGACATCGACCGAGGAGGTGGCTCCACAAACATCCCCATGCTCAATGATGGGGGAGCCATGAAAGTGCTTCTATATTTTTTGTTAAGTATATGTTTTTAAGGACTTTATATTTAAATTGTGAAGATGGATTCATTGGAAGGCTGAAGATTTCATAGAAGCTGGACTTTGCTTTGTTGTTGACAGTTCACTGAAAGGACACTGAGATGTTGTTTAAAACAGCCTCGCTGGAAGTCATGTACTTTAAGCAATAAACAGAAACCTTGGTGACCTCGGGAAGATGTTTACATAGAAGTGACGGGTCAGGGAGTTTGACACTTGATATTGTTTTCGGTTTCGCTTTGGACAGTGTGTTTTGGGGTGTGAATTGTTTTGAAGACAGTTGGAGGAAACCAACCAAGAGAGCAGTCGCCATCAGCTCACCCTCTTTCATCTTTGAGAACTTCCTGAAAATCAAGTGTAAGAAAGAGAAACTGATGCCACATTTCTCCTGAAAAGCTGGCTAAACTGATCCTCAATGCCACCTGAAAAGAACTGCTCTAGAAAGATCCCAGTGACAGCTGTTGATGCGTATTTGGGACGTCAGACCAAAAAGGGACAACAGACATCTTTCCATATGTTCATTTTTTTCTTCAAGTTCTAGCAAGTATTTGGCCAAAGTATTCTTTGTCCTCCTTTTTTTCAGCAGAGAGAATTTCTGTATTTTCAGTGTGTATGAGTTTATATGTGGGGAATTTAAAAATGAGAACTTTCATATTTCAATCTGTCTGTTAGTGCATTTCTTTGTTACTGGTTAAGTCTTGTTTTATACTAAACTGATAATTTTGTTGTTTATTAAAGAAACCTGGTTGGTATTTGTTGTTCTGGGATAAAGAGTAGAGTATATAATGACCTCATCGGTGACTGGGTAAACATTTTTTTAAAATGTGTTGTGACCTGTGGAGAAGTGGAACTAGAAAAGACAGTGCACTCTTTCCACCTCGGTCGTAACACCACCATCACCTGCAAGTTTCCCTCCGAGCCACACACCATCCTGACTTGGGACTATATTGCAGTTCCTTCATGGTCGCTGGGTCAAAATCCTGGAACTCCCTTTCTTACAGCACAGTGGGTGTACCTACCCCACATGGACTGCAGTGGTTCAAGGCAGCAGCTCACTACCACCGTCTCAAGGGCAATTAGGGATTGGCTAGCCCCCGATGCCCACATCCCCTGAATGAATAAAATCTCTATTCATCTACCCCTCTCACTCACTCTGATGGGAGTTGATGCCAATCTACACGTGCTTCCCTGCATGTGCCAACTCAGTGAGAACTGGCCAGCTAATGTCACCAAGATGATAGAATGCCCAAAAGTGACCGCCCGGTCAGAAAAACATGAAAGCATCAAACATGTCAACCAAAGATCCCTTTCAGGACCAACTAGATAATTAGTCCAGCAGTCTGCATTTATCAACTCAACATTGAAATTCTGTCGAGTGCAAAGTGTGGGATCTTGTCAATGGAACCCAGATTGCAAATGATCTATGTTCTTGCCCTCCAAGATACCCACCTACCATCCTGGATACCCAACCCATCCTGGATGCAAAGCCTGGATTGCACATGATAGCATGCCGATACCACACAAAATACAGTTATGGGCACATATGTCCAGGCTGATCCAACTACCGAAGCTGAAGAAATCCCACCAACAGACAGCTCATTGTTAAAATCGCATCAGCCATTCTGGGAAACAGCAGCTAATGTTCATGCAGCTGATATCAATCTGCAATCCAGATGGGCAGAGCCATGGGCCACATGCAGCATAAAGAACTAATGCCTCATCGCTGACCTTTCAGCAGAGGTCCCTGGCTTTGATCTCCCTTCATGACAGTGGGCAGTGCTCAACCAAATCCACATATGATGCATTCACCTGCTCCATAGATAATTTTAATCTCCATCTCAAATCACCGTGTTCTCTCTCCCGAGTTTACTGCCCTCTTGTTCTTCCTTGACCTCTCCCTCCACAAACTCCCCTACCCATCTTCACAGCCACCCCCTCAACCTTTCCATCTTATGTGGCCCATCTACTCCCATCTTGTCAATAATAGTTAAGACCATCACTGATCACTTCCTTGTATTCCTCTCCACTCACATCCCATCTTCCTCCTGTGTCCTCTCTGGAGTAAACTCTTATCCAAGTCACATACAAATGGCACGTGCAAATTTCCAACTATCTAGCCTTTAGCTTTCCAGTCACCATGACATTTCTGTGACTAGCGATCTGCTCAATCACGCCTTCACCTTCACCCCTTGTTCCCAGTAAAACCCATACTCGCTCTCAACCTAATCATTCCCCCGGTACAGGCCCCATCTTTGCTCCCTTAAATCCAAAGCACGCAAGCATGAATGTTTATGATGAGCAACTGGTTGAGCTGCTCATTGCCAGATCTGGTTGGACCGTATCAAGCACTATCGAGTCCTGCTCTCCTCTGGCAAAAACCACTCACTATTCTGGGATCATCCTGAAAGATAAAGACATCCTACAGCTTCTCTTCTTCAGTACAAACAGTCTTCTTGAACCCCTTTCCCCTACTCTCTTCACCCTCAGCTCTAACAATTGTGAGGAGCTCATGGATTTCTTTGTCACTAAGATTGAGACCATCAATTCAGTTGCCTCTGCTGCTTCCCTCCAGACCACCTCGCCAAACTTCCCTCTTCCCCAGCCTTGAACTCACATCTTTCTCTAGTTTCTCTTCTATCTCCCCCTCTGCCCTTTCCGAGCACATCTTCCCCATGAGATCTAACTCCTGCTCCTTCAACCCTATTCCCACCAAACTTGACCACCAAACTTCCCTTCCTGGCCCAATGTTAGCTGATATTTTTTATAGTCCCTCCTCCTCAGATACTGTTCCCCCTCCTGTTTAAATCTTCCATCACCATCCCGCTCCTCAAATAAAGACCAACTCTCGATCTCTCCATTCTTGCTAACTACCACCCCATCTCCGATCTCCCTTTCATCTCCAAAGTCCTCAATTGTGTTACAAGAGCAAAATACTACGGATGCTGGAAATGTGAAATAAAGATAGAAAATGCTGGAAATACTCAGCAGGTCTAACAGCCTTTCTGGAGAGAGAAACAGAGTTAAAGTTTCAGGTCGATGACCTTTCAGATGAAGGGTCATTGACCTGAAACGTTAACTCTGTTGGGCTCTCCACAGTTGCTGCCTGTCTTTATCCTTGATGTGTTGTTATCTTCCAAATCAATACCCATATTTCTTGGAACTCCATGTTTGAATTCCTCCAATCAGGTTTCTGTCCCTGCTGCAGTACTGAAATCACTCTTATGGGAGTTTTTTTAAATTTGTTCATGGGATGTGGCTAGGCCAGCATTTATTACCCATCCCTATTTGCCCTTGAGAAACTGAGTGGCTTGCTAGGCCATTTCAGAGGGCATTTAAGAGTCAACCATATTGCTGTGGGTCTGGAGTCACATGTAGGCCAGACCAGGTAAGGACAGCAAATTTCCTTCCCTAAAGGACATTACTGAACCAGATGGGTTTTTACAACAATCAATAATGGTTTCATGGTCACCATTAGACTAGCTTTTTTTTAATTCCATATTTATTAATTGAATTCAAATTTCACCATCTGCCATGGTGGAATTCAAACCCATGTCCCCAGAGTATTAGCCTCGGTCTCTGGATTACTAGTCTAGTGACATTACCACTATGCCACCGCCTCTTCTGTAAGTTACAAATGGCATCCTATGTGAGTGTGACCATGGTAAACTATCCCTTCTCATCCTTCTTGACCTGTCTGCAGCCTTTGACACAGTTGGTCAAACCATCCTCCTCCAATGCCTTTCCTCCATTGTCCAATTGTGTGGGACTGCCTTCGTCTCCATTCTTATCTATCCAAAGTCAGAGAATCTCTTAAAATGGTTTCTCTTCCTGCTCCCTTACCATTACCTCTGGAGTCCCCCAAGTATCTTTCCTTGCTCCTCTTCTATTTTTCATCTACATACTGCCCCTTGGCAGCATTGTCTAAAAACACATCAGGTTCCACGCATATACTGACGACCACTGCCTGATTTGTCTGACATCAGTAGTGGTCATCGAGCTGAAACATTAACTATTTCTTTCTTCACAGGTGTTGTCTGACCTGCTGAGTGTTTCCAGCATTCTCATTTTTATGTATGATTAACTTCCTTCTTTCCCTCTGAGGAAACTGCTTCAGTCAACAAGTTTTTTGTTGGTCCACAAGAGGTCATGCCCTCAGTCCGCACAAGGTTATGCCCTATCACTTTTCAAGATGCCTACTCAACAGAACCTCAAAGGTATGATCTCCTTGAGTGGATGGATCAATTTCCATTTATTATCTGATTGCAAAGTCATCATTTAGAAAATTACAGAAACATAGTTTAACTAATTCAACGGGTAACCAATTAATTTTACAGGCACTCTGGTACACTTGATCCAAGATAAGCATGTACATTATTCAAGCATAAAATTCCTATCACCAAACCAGTTCCAATTTACTCACATAGAATAGAATCCTAATGCACCCAACTCTCATTCAATCCCACTTTGATTTCTAATGGACCAAACCCCTTCCCATTCTCTCCCATTGTACAAAGTTCCAATGCATTAATACCTCATTAATTTCCATTATATAGAATATGGACTAAACCCCTGCCCCTGATATACTGATTTTCAATGGATGCACACTTCAGTCTATTCACTTCCAATTTATTTCAATTACTGCCTGTTCCCCTCCATAACTTTTACTGGAAGACAGAACAATTATAAAGGTATTCAGACTCTTAAAAAAAAACCAAATATTTCTGAAATCATAAATACCTTCAGAACAGAAGAATTCTGAGTTCATTTTTCATGAGTTAGATCAATATTGCTAATTAAAAATTCATTTCAGATTAAAATCTTCCACAAGAGGAATTTACAGAAAAAAATAAAGATCTGTATGTGTCCTTTAGGAGTTACAACTCTTGAAAATTGCCTTCATAATTACTGAGATTTTTCAAGTCAGACAGTTCTTGGAATATTTAAACCCCTTTACTGGAGACATACAGTGTGGTACAATAAGTTACAACATTACCCTTTTCACATAAGATGATAAATTGGAATCAACTAGCTCCAAATTGGTAATGCCATTCAGAAAAGGGCACAAGGACAGGGAGTGTATATAACAGAGACATCACACTGGTGCAGTGAAGTAGTGGGTGGGAAAGATGCTGCAAACATTAAAGGTATTGCAGAAGCTTCACCACATCTAAATTATTCTATTATTGCCTGATCAATTTTCTCTTCCCCGCCCCCCCACCCCCCAATTTGTCCCCTCCGATATGCTAAATGTTTCTTCTACCCTTCATACATTCTACCCTCCAAAATCTTGAGGTTATCCAAAACTCTGCTGCCGGTCTCCTTGCTCACACCAAGTCCCGTTCACCCATCATCCCTGTACTCACTGACCTACATTAGCTGCAGTCGAGCAATGCCTTGATTTTAAAATTCTCATCCTGGTTTTCAAAACCCTCCATGGCTTTGCCCTTCCCTATTTCTGTAACCTTCTCCAGCCTCACAACCCTCCTAGATCTCTGCACTCATCTAATTATTTATTTATTTATTTAGAGATACGGCACTGAAACAGGCCCTTCGGCCCACCGAGTCTGTGCCGACCAACAACCACCCATTTATACTAACCCTACATTAATCCCATATTGTCTACCACATCCCCACCATTCTTCTACCACTTACCTACACTAGGGGCAATTTACAATGGCCAATTCACCTATCAACCTGCAAGTCTTTTGGAGCCTCAAGCAACCCTGATTTTAATCACTCCACTATTGGCTTCAGCTGCCTTGGTCCTAAACTCTGGAATTTCCTCCCTAAATTTTCCGCGACTCTGCCTCTCTTTCTTCCTTTAAGAGATGCCTTAAAGCCTACCTCTTTGCCCAAGCTTTTGGCCATCTG
This sequence comes from Heterodontus francisci, assembly GCF_036365525.1. Lineage (NCBI taxonomy): Eukaryota > Metazoa > Chordata > Chondrichthyes > Heterodontiformes > Heterodontidae > Heterodontus > Heterodontus francisci. The sequence goes on along the minus strand of NC_090395.1, from coordinate 70,946,302 downwards.
CCCTAATATCCCCTAATGTGGTTCAGTATCTAATTTTGTTTTATTATGCTCCTGTGAAATGCCTTGGGATGTTTTATTACATTGAAGGCACTATATAATTTCAGTTATTGTTGTTATTGGCATCCCTCTGCTCGCATCGGTGCTGCTTTATTGCTTTTCTTCATAAGCAAGCTTTAGATATTCAACATACGAACATACAAATTAGGAGCAGGAGTAGGCCCCTTCAAGCCTGCTCCACCATTTAATAAGACCATGGCTGAACTGATTGTGACCTCAACTCCACTTACCCCCGATACCCTTTCACTCCCTTGTCAGTCCAGAATTTATCTACATCTTCCTTAAAAATATTCAATGACCCTGCCTCCACAGCTCTCTGGGAAAGAAAGTTCCAAAGGCTCACAACCCTCTGAGAGAAAAGTCTTTTCCTCATCTCCACATCTCCATCTTAAATGGACAACCCCTTATTTTTAAACTGTGACCCCTAGTTCTAGTCTCTCCCACAGGGGAAACATCCTTTCACCATCCACTATGTCAAGTCCCCTCAGGATCTTATATGTTTCAATAAGATCACCTCTCATTCTTCTAAACTCCATTGGATACAGACCCAATCTGTCCAACCTTTCCTCATAAGATAACCACCCCGCCCCCCCCATCCCAAGTATCAGTCAAGTGAACCTTCTCTGAACTGCCTCTAACACATTTATATCCTTTCTTAAATAAGGAGACCAAAACTGTACACAGTACTCCAGATGTGGTCTCACCAATACCCTACATATCTGTAGCAAAACATCCTTACTTTTATATTCCATGCCCCTTGCAATAAACATTTCATTTGCCTCCCTAATCACTTGCTGTATCTGCATACCAACCTTTTGTGATTAATGTAGCAGGACACCCAGATCCCTCTGTACCTCAGGGTTCTGCAATCTCTCACCATTTAAATAATATGTAGCTTTACTATTCTTCCTGCCAAAATGGACAATTTCACATTTTCCCACATTATACTCCATTTGCCAAATTTTGCTCACTCACTTGACCTATCGATATCCCCTTGAAGACTCCTGATGTCCTCTTCACAACTTACTCTCCTAACTATCTTTGTGTCATCAGCAAATTTAGCAACCATACATTCAGTCCCTTCATCCAAGTCATTGATATAAATTGTAAATAATTGAGGTTCCAGCACTGATCCCTGTGGCACTCCACTCATCACATCTTGCCAACCCGAAAATGACCCATTTATGCCTACTGTTTCCTGTTAACCAATCCTCCATCATGTAACTATGTTATCCACAATGCCATGAGCTCTTATTTTGTTTATTAACCTTTGATGTGGCACCTTGTCAACACGGAGGGCATCACAGGCAAACCTCACTCTTTTCTTTAGTTATGCTCCATACGTCAGACGACAAGCTCTACAATCCATCAAGGCTGAAAGTGAAGACAAAAACACATCACGTCCTGTTCAGAGAACTCTTCTATGCTGATGATGCTGCGCAAGTCACTCACACGGAAACTCAGCTACAAAGTCTCATGGACTGTCTCTCCCATGCCTGTAACTTGTTCTTGACCAAGTGTCAAGAAAACTGTGGTCTTGGGACGACCTATTGCATCTCTGCCCCTGATCACACTAAATAACACCCCACTGGAAGTGGTTAGTAAATTCTGCTACCTTGGGTCCACAGTGATAGACAATCTGTCCCTTGATGCAGAGCTCAATACATACATAGGGAAAGCAGCAACCATCTTTGGCCGACTTATGAAATGCACATGGAATAATAGCACGTTGATCCTTTGGATCAAGCTGATGGTTTATAAGGCCTGTGTTCTCAGCACTTTGCTCTATGGCTGTGAAACATGGGCGACTTACAGCTACCAGGAAAAGAAGCTCAATAATTTCCATCTTCACTGTCTGTGGCACATTATGGATATATTCTGGCAGGACAAAATCACAAATGTGGCAGTCCTCTCAAAGGCAGAGCTCCCAAGTGTGTTGGCACTAATCAAACAGAGGCGGCTTCGGTGGATCGGACACGTCTGCAGGATGGAAGGCGGTCACATACCCAAGAACCTTCTGTATGGTGAGGTAGCCGGGGCCAGACAATCAGTGGGGCGCCCAAAGCTCCATTTCAAGGATGCTTGCAAGCGTGACATCAAGGCCCTAAATTTCGACTATCGCACCTGGGAGTCATTAACTGGCGAATGAGGGAAATGGCTACACATCATGTGGACTGGTGTGCACTACCACGATGACCGGTTGCTACAGCAGCTTGGCAACAGGCGCCAATGTCAAAACAGCAACTCACAGCGTCACTTGGCAGCTTCGTGTGCAGCACTTGTGGCAGAACCTGCCTCTCAAGGATTGACCTTCACAACCATCAGCAAAGGTGCACCAAGAGAAGACCCTCCACAAAATTGGATTGTTTGCTGTGTGATCATCATTTTTCATAGATGGAAGGATGCCAGCCAATCAAGCTCCACACATGTCCTTCCCTGCTGGGATCAATGGATGGCAATCGAGCCAATTTCACCCTCGCTTCCCTCAGCCATGGAGACATGTTAATTAAAAGTCCCCGGTTGGAAATCAGCACACACAAAAAAAATGGGGAATGAACTTGGATCTTCAAACTGGCATTGGCAACACTTTACCTCTCAAGGACTTTGGGCATCTGGTTTCTATGCAATTTATCACTCTAGTTCCTTATTCACAGGAGTGTTTTTTCTTTAAATATATCAAAATGATAGCATAAAGGACACAGATTAATGCATTTGAGTTGGTGTTTTAGCCTACTTCACTGTAGTTCAGTCCTCCCACCCTTGCTAACTGAACTGATTAAGCTCGGAGCCCTTGCATGTGTCTGTTCAGAATTCTGCTCAGTAGCAGGGTGATATCTGGAGGGCAAAACTGCCATCTGGGATGAAATAGCCAGCACACAGCAAGCTAAACTCTGGTCAGGTTATGCAGTGGAATAATTAAATATCTCAAACCAGGCAGCTGCTCTCGTCCCTTTGCATCACAAATAGTAGATGATAAAGTATTTCACTAAACTGCTGAATCCCTAGAGTTAAAAAAAAAACAAAAATCAATCACTTAATGAATTATTGTCCATCTTGTTATTCAAAATGATTTGAACAATGAAAAAGAAAGAAAACTATTATGGTATGAGGGCTGCCCTTATCTATGGCAGATATTTGAACTGTATATCCTTCAGTAGCTACTGGTCTAAGGCTTCATTGGCGTTACATTAAATATTAGGGTAAGGGAAAGTTCTGGCAGAAATTCAAACACTTTTACTAAACTGAAAAAACAGCTTGCATTATGTTTCCGTGTGACTTCATATATTAAGATCTGTTCAGCTTCCTGAAAATGCTTTGCGTTTTAAGTAAGTTGTGTAGATTTTTATTTTTAATACACCATTTTAGATTCAAAAGTATTTTAATTATTTTTTTTAAATACTGAAATCTTGTTTTTCCGTAGATTTTATTTAACACCCTTTTTAGACTTAAGTATTTTAATTAGTGTTCTTTTTTTTAAAAAAAATAACTAATCTCTTCTGCCAGGTTTTTAATCACAATTTGCCAAGTGCAAGAAATTTGCAAGAAAATAGCAAACTACATTGGAAACCATGAAATCATTGGAAATGATTCCCAAAGGAAGAGAGTACAATAAGAGACGGAAAATACTTCCATGTGTGGCACAGTGTTATGATCAGAGGTTCTGTCTTTCCTTCTGCTACATTGACATGTGGAGAAGTACAAAGCTACCATTCAATCCACGCAAGAGAAATACTATAGACATGCACTCTCCTTAAGCCAAGTGTCTCAAGTCAGATTGGCTGAGCCCCATGTTACATGACCCATTCCAGCCAGTGTATTAGTGGCAGAGACTGATTCTCTGCTTCTGCACATCCCAAGCTTTTCAGGACATGTTTATAGTTCAGTCACATTTTGTGAACTTCACCTCAATGGCTCCATTGTACTTGATAGTTGAGGTCAAGTGTGCCCTTGCCCACTCAGACACTTGAGCCATTCCTCAATTTCATTCTGGTCCTCAACGCAATGTTAATGACACCATCTCTACTTTAAACTGGCTTTACTTGTGGACCGGTCCATGTCAAATTAAATTTACTGTCGTGTTACAAATGTCAGACTCCAATATTGATGTGCATTCAAATCGTATTACATCTACCTTGCTTAGCAATAATGAGTTCATTAATTTAACCGTTCAACACACCAAGCAAAGGATTGTGGATAAGTTATTGATTCAAAGATAAATCAGTGATTATGTTTGATCTACCCATCATTCTCAACAGCTAAGACATCAATTCTTCAGACCCGTGCATCGTAATGTGCTTCAGCCTCTGCACTTAATCAATGACCATTCATCACAACATAGTGCAGGTAATTAGTATAGTTATTCTCATTACACTTTCTCCTCCTTCTTGTTACCATTGAAGACTAGGTTGCCATTCTCCTCTGCCTGCTGGCTGTAATGGCCTTAGATGAAATGATTTTAACTACAACCCATTTCCTAGCCAGCATGGAGCCCAAAGCACAAAATGTGCCCAAAACTCTACAACAATTGCAATATGACCCAGAGAAGCCGTAGGATCACTGGAGAGGAAAGGGAAACAACTGCAGCTCAGCTTCAACACTTTGATGGAACGGAATAGATTGGAATCATAGAACGATTATGACACAGAAGGAGGCCATTTGACCCGTCAAGTCCGTGTTAGTTTTCTGCAAGAGCAATTTAGCTAGTCCCACTCCCCGGCCCTTTCCCCACAGCCCTGCAATTTTCTCCTCTTCAAGTACTTATCCAATTCCCTTTTGAACCACCACGATTGAATCTGCCTCCACCACCATTTCAGGCAGTGCATACCAGATTGTAACCACTTGCTGCATAAAAACGCTTTTCCTCATGTTGTCTTTGATTCTTTAAAATCTGTGGATTTGGTTCTCGATCATTCGGCCAATGCAAACAGTTTCTCTCTACTCTGTCTAGAGACCTCACGATTTTGAGCACCTCGGATAGGTGTTACAAGGTTTTTGTCTTTGTATTAAAAACTTAGAATGCTCTGTGTTTTTTTAAAAAACTGAAAAAGCATTTTTTCCGTGGACATTGACACCTGCAAATAGCTGAAATTTTTGGATGTTTTAAAAGGAATCTGAACTTGTGCACAAGGACAGAAAAGCAGGCAATTTCAAGGAAACCAGCAAGGGATTTGACCTCCTCAGAGCAACTCTTTGAATGACAAGCGAGACACTGGACATGTGACCTGTTTAGGAAGGTTTTGCTTTCACTTTGGACCCTTTAAAAAGCCAGTGAGTTGGACAAAGGCAAGCATTTGAAAGTTGTTTTTTGACCTGCTTGGAGATCAGAGAGAAAGACCCAGAAAAAGTGTTAACTCTCTCTGGAAAGGAGACCTGCATCTCTTGAGAAGAAACCCTGTATTTCAAAGGTGGCAGATTCCTATTGCCTGCTGTCTCTGTAGAATCCCTACATAAAGTGGTTCCTGGTGCCTCCTGTGTTTAAAGAAATCCTGAAATCTGAAGGAATCTTCTACTGCTATCCTGTTGCTACACCCTGATGAAAGACCGATGTGAAGCCTGCTGCAGTTGAATTGCCTTAAACACCTAACCATCACAGACTGTTCATCAACCTCACCTGGAGAGACTTCGAGTGGCATCTGACTATTTGATTCTGGGACACATCACCAAACCGAAGAACCTCCTACCAGAACGTGACAAACAATTATTTTATTCCTTCGATTCCTATCAAACCAAGCTGTAAACCAAAATTCCTTTTCTCCAGTTAACTGTTTTTTTTGAATGCATGTGTGTATGCATGAGGGCTAGGGAAATAAGGAGCTTTTCGTATATAGATTTATCTTATTATTGCTTAAGACTTGTTTTTATAATAAATAGCTAATTTTGTTGTTGATTGAAGAAACCTGGTTGGTGTGCTTTATTCTGGGGACAAATAGAGTATGCAACTGGCTGTTTAATCGGTAGGTGGAAAAATTTATTGATATGCTGTGACCCGTGGAGAAGTGGGACTGAATTAACAGTGCACTCCTCACCTCTCGGTCGTAACATGGGACAGAACAGAAGAAAGAGTTTACCTGACTTTAAACCTGCTGAACCTCCAATGGCATGTTTGCACAAATGGTGGATCTAGGCTGAAGGATTCTGGTCCTTCAGTAACAGAGAACGGTAATGTGGCTGTCTGCTAGTTTTTGTCATAAGGGCACGGGAAACTGCTGAGACTACAAAACAAAAATCAGTGAAAAGGTAAAGTGCCAAGACCACAGACAGAGATACTGTGGGCTAAAGGATCATTAGGATACAGCTGTGTACCAGAAAATTCAGCACTCCCAAGGCTGTGGGGAAGAAATGTCCTTAAAACAACAAGAAACAAATTGTTTTGTCCAATCTATAACAACAATAAACTTCAATCTATTGCCATCTTAATCAGAACTTGTTTGATCTAGACATTAAGGCAAGGTAATGAGAGATATTAAGATACATGACATCTAAGCTAAGGATCCACCCAGGTTTGAGAGATTCTGAAGAGGAGAAGGCTTCAGGGGCATCTAGAAACACCCCAAGACTAAGGACCTAATCACTCAGGTGACTGGAATATCACTCTCCAAGTTAACATTCTTTTTTTTTTAATTCATTCATAGGATGTGGGTTTCGCTGGCTAGGTCAGCATTTATTGCCCATCCCTAATTACTCTCGAGAAGGTGGTGGTGAGCTGCCTTCTTGAAGACAACAGAGTGGCTTACTAGGCCATTTCGGAGGGCAGTTTCAGATCTGTGGTTCTGGAGCCACATATAGGCCAGACCAGGTAAGGTCGGCAGGTTCCCTTCCCTGTAGAGCATTAGTGAACCAGCTGGGTTTTTACAACAATTATTGGTGGTGTTCATTCTTCGCATGATCAGTGACAGCTTCATTAATAATGATTATTGTGAAATGTTGGAGTAATATGCATTTCTCTCTCTATGTAATCAGCGGACCCTATGGGTTTAATTTACGATAAAGGCACAAATAGAAGTAAATTATCCTACGAGGTCATGCTCCAAATTCCTGCCCCACCTTGGGGAAATGTCAACCTCCACCCTTCTCCCCACTCCTCCCACCCTAAAATTTCAAGGCCAATGTTTTTACATCTCTCGAAAACTTTAAATGAAATGAGACCACTAGTAGGAACAGAGATTTATAGAAGCCAAAGGGACATTATAGTTTATCTAGCTGGCCCCAATATTTAAAAATACTCTCGCTCATACCCCTCAATACCTCAGTCTGCCAAATATTTATCCAGTTTCCTCTTGCCTAAACCATACCCGCCCAACTGCTCTTCAGCTTACTCTTCACCTGATTGTTGGCTTTTGTCATTATGTCAAATATTTTTGGATTCAATTTATCTCCACTCCTTAGAAATTTGAAAATCTCAAAATAAAATTGTCCCAAGCCTTTCTTTTTCTTCCTCATTATTGCTAGCGTATGTGCCTTCTCCAAATAGCTTAGTATCACTTTCATGCTGCATCTACATGAGCAGCAATCCTAATCCCATATGTCCACCCTGAATGAATTTCAATAGAGATACGTTTGAGGTGGTCACATTTTGCTGGGAAGGAGGAGGCCACACACTAGTTGGAAAGTAAGATTCTAAATGGGGTAGTAGAGCAAAGGAATCTAATGGTACAGATATACAAATCATTAAAAATAGCAATGCAGGTTAATAAGACCATAAAATAAGCAAACAAACAAAGCACTGGACGTCAGTTCTAGAGGGATAGAATTAAAAAGCAGATAAGTTATGTTAAACCTCTATAATGGCTTGTTTAGACCACATTTGGAATACTGTGAACAGTTCTGGTCTCCACATTACAAAAAGGATAGAGGCACTGGGGAAGATGCAAAAAAAATTTAAAAGTGGAATATCAGAACTGAGAGGTTATAACTATTAGGAGAGACTGAACACATTGGGCTCTTTTCTCCAGAGGAGACTCAAGTGTGACCATGAGGTTCGATAGCGTAGAGATGTTTCCACCTGTGGTGAGAGTCCAAAATTAAACTAAGATAGTCATAGGAGCAGTAGGAAAGCTTCAGGCAATTTGTAAGTCTTTAACCTGCTCCTATAGAAATACAATACACAAACAAATACCAGGACAACTCATCACTTGACGAGAATATTTACATATAAGGAACACTAATGGAAGAGAAAAAAAAGGTTTTCTTTCCTCTGTGTTTTACAATTCAAGCCATCTTCAGAGCCAATTAGGGAAGGGAGTGATGTGTGAGGTAATTTGACTCCAAGCTTGCATATTGTAACGAGAGGTCAGTGAAGTCTCACATGTTGATCATTGTAAATTCAGTGAGAAATCTCTCTCATGATACAGTGCTACAATAGCTTGAGCATGAATGATAAAGCCACATAGGAACACAGGAGCAGGAGTAGGCCAATCAGCCTATCGAGCCTGCTCCGCCATTCCAAACGATCATGGCTGATCATCGACTTCAATGCCTTTTTCCCACATTATCCCCATATCTCTTTATGTCATTGGTATTAAGAAATCTGTCAATCTCTGCTTTAAACATGCTCGATGACTGAGCTTCCACATGCTCTAGGGTAGAGAATTCCAAAGATTCACAAGCCTCTGAGTAAAGAAATTGTTCCTCATCTCAGTCCTAAGTGGCTTCCCCTTTATTTTGAAATTGTGTATTTTTTTTTTAGTCATTCATGGGATGTGGGCGTTGCTGGCTAGGCCAGCATTTATTGTCCATCCCTAATTGCTCTTGAGAAGGTGGTGGTGAGCTGCCTTCTTGAACCGCTGAAGTCCATGTGAGATAGGTACACCCACAGTGCTAGCCGTTAGATACAACTGAGTGTCTTGCTAGGCCATTTCAGAGGGCATGTAAGAGTCAACCACATTGCTGTGGGTCTGGGGTCACATGTAGGCCAGACCAGGTAAGGACAGCAGATTTCCTTCCTTAAAGGACGTTAGTGAACCTGATGGGTTTTTACAACAATCGACAATAGTTTCATGGCCATTATTAGACTAGCTTTTTAATTCCAGTTTTATTAATTGAATTCAAATTCCACCTTCTGCTGTGATGGGATCTGAATCCATGTCCCCAGAGCAATATGCTGGGTCTCTGGGTTACTAGTCCAGTGACAATAACTCTACGCCACCCCTCCCCAGTATCTGGTTCTAGATTCCACAACCAGGGGAAACATGTTACCTGCATCTACCCTGTCTATCCCTTTAAGTATTTTGTAGGTTTCAATAATTCTCATTCTTCGAAACTCTAGAGAATGCAGACCCAGTTTCCCCAACCTCTCTTCATAGGACAGTTCCTGCCATCCTGGGAACAAGTCTGGTGAACCTTCATTACACTCCCTCTATGGCAATAATATCCTTCCTAAGGTTAGGGGACCAAAACTGCACGCAGTACTCCAGGTGCGATCTAACCAAGGTTTTATACAATTAAAGCAAGATTTCACTACTTCTGTACTCAAATCCTCTTGCGATAAAGGCTAACAAACCATTAGTCTTCCTGATTGTTTGCTGCACCTGCATGTTAGCTTTGTGACTTACTGATGAGGACACCCAGGTCTCTTTGTACATGTACACTTTTTAGTCTCTTACCATTTAAGAAATACTCTGCACATCTATTCCTCTTACCAAAGTGGATAACCTCACATTTTTCCACATTATATTCCATCTGCCAAGCTCTTGCCCACTCACTGGGCTGAATTTTATTCGGGCACCGCCCTCTGTGGCAACAGCGTCGGGCGCCACCATGGAGGCCCTTTCCCATTCCCACAAAGTTTTTTTTTTAGGGACATCGGCACAAAATGAAACTTAATCACCAACCCGCACTTGCCCCCAACCCCCGCAACCTCTTTACATTTGCCCTTCAACCCCTTCCCACTATCCCCACCTCCACTTAAAATTGATTTCCCCATTCCCCACCCCTCCCCCCTCCCCACCAGGTTCTCGCCAGAATTCCGTACGGAGCTCCGAAGGCGGGCGGAGCATTAACAGCGGCCGCAATATCGGAGTGGGATGGCCGCCGCCTGCAGGTAAGTTTAAATATTTTAAATGTTCATTTACATATTTAGATGAAGGGCCCACCGCCGTGCAGCGGGGGTGGGAGGGGTGGTGGGGGGCTGCTGCACCGAGGTCCCGCCACTGCCGGTAATATGCAGCAGGCCCTTCGACATCGCGGGTCGAGGCTTGCCTCTCCCCACAGCATTTTACTGGCCCCTATGTCCACTAAGTCTCTCCAAATCCCCTTGAAGCCACTTTGCATCTTCCTCACGACACACATTTCCATCTACTTTTGTGTCATCCACAAACTTAGAAAGATTACATTTGGTCCCCACATCCAAACCTTTGATATACATTGTGAACAGTTGGGTTCCAAGTACTGATCCTTGTGGTATCCCACTAGTCACAGCCTGCCAACGCAAGAATGACCCATTTAGACCTACTCTCTGTTTTCTGCCTGTTAACCAATCCTTAATCCAAATTACCTCCAAAGTCATGTGCTTTCATTTTGCTAACCAACCTCCTGTGGGGGACTTTATCAAAAGCCTTCTGAAAATCCAATTATACTATTATCTATTCTGTTAGTAATATCCTCAAATAACTCCAACAGGTTCGTCAAACATGATTTCTCATTCATAAATCCATGTTAACTATGCCCAATCAGATCATCATCTAGCATTTTCCCTACTACTAATGTAAGGGTTAATTCCCTGTTTTCTCTCTCCCTCCTTTCTTAAATAGTGGGGTGAAAGTTGCTACGTTTCAATCTGCAGGAACTGTTCCAGAATCAGTAGAATTTTGGAAGATGATCACCAATGCATCTACTATCTCCATAACGACCTCTTTCAACACTCTGGGATGTAGAATATCAGATCCCAGGGACTTATCAACCTTCAGCCCCATTAATTTTTCCAATATAACTTTCTTACTGATACTAATTTCCTTCATAGAACCATAGAAAAATTACAGCACAGAAAGAGGCCATTCAGCCCATCGCATTCATGCCGGCCGAGAAAACTAACCACCCAATCTAATCCCACCTTCCAGCACCTGGTCCATAGCCTTGCAGGTTACAGCACTTCAAGGTGCATGTCTGGGTACCTTTTTAAAATAATTGAAGGTTTCTGCCCCCACCATCATTCCTGGCAGTGAACTCCAGACACCCACCATCCTCTGGGTGAAAAGCTTTCTCCGCACGACCCCTCTAATCCTTCTACCAATCACTTTAAATCTGTGCCCCCTGGTAATTGACCTCTCCGCTAGGGGAAAACAGGTCCTTCCTGTCGACTCTATCTAGGCCCCTCATAATTTTGTACACTTCAATTAAGTCACCCCTCAGCCTCCTCTGTGCTAAGGAAAACAACCCTAGCCTATCCAATCTTTCCTCATAGCTGCAACTTTCAAGCCCTGGCAACATTCTTGTAAATCTCCTCTGTACTCTCTCCAAAGCAACTATGTCCTTCCGGTAAAGTGGTGACCAGAACTGCATGCAATACTCCAACTGTGGCCTAACCAGCAGTTTATACAGTTCTGACATTACATCCCTGCTTTTGTATTCTATGCCTCGGCCAATAAAGGAAAGCATTCCATATGCCTTCTTTACCACTCTATCTACCTGTCCTGCCACCTTCAGGGTCCTGTGGACGTGCACTCCAAGGTCTCTCACCACTTCTACCCCTCTCAATATCCTCCCATTTATTGTGTATTCCCTTGCTTTATTTGCCCTCCTCAAATGCATTACCTCACACTTCTCTGGATTGAATTCCATTGGCCACTTTTCCGCCCACTCAACCAAACCATTGATATCTTTCTGGAGTCTACAGCTATCCTCTTCACTATCAACTACACAGCCAACTTTTGTGTCATCAGCAAATTTGCCACTCATGCCTCCCATATTTAAGTCCAAATCATTATATACCACAAACAGCAAGGGACCCAACACTGAGCCCTGTGGAATGCTACTGGAAACAGCTTTGCATTCACAAAAAATCCGTCGACTACTACCCTTTGTTTCCTGGGCCGGAGTAAATTCTGGATCCAACCTGCTACATTCCCCTGTATCCCATTGCCTTTCATTTTATCTCTAATTCTGGGAGATTTCTTGTTTCTTCCTCAGTGAAGACAGATGCAAAATAATCATTTAGCTTCTCTGCCATTTTTCTATTCCCCAATATAAATTCTCTTAACTCTGCCTGTAATCGACCAACATTTGTCTGAGTCAAACATTTCCTTTTTATGTACCTATAGAATCTTTTGCAGTCCGTTTTTATGTTTTTGCCCGTTTACATTCATATTCCATTCTCCCTTTCCTCATCAGTTTCTTGGTCCTCCTTTGCTGTATTCTAAAATCCTCCCAATCCTCAGGTTTACTACTATCTCTGGCAAGTTTATAGGCCTTTTCTTTTCATCTTATACAATCCTTAACTCCCTTTGTTAGCCACAGTTGACTGACTTTTCTTTTTGGGTTTTTGTGCCTTGAAGAAATGTATAATTGCTGTAAACTATCTAATAAATCTTTAAAGACTATCCATTGCCTATATTTTGTCATACCTTTTAATGTATTTTCACAATCCACCTCAGCCAATTTGTCCCTTGTACCTTCAGAAATTTCCTTTGTTCATATTTAGATGGAACTACCTCACTTTCAAACATAATGTAAAATTCTAACATATTATGATCACTCATCCCTAAAGGTTCTTTTGCAACACGATTATTAATTTGCCCTTTTTCATTTCATAATACTAGAACTAAACTAGCCTGTTCTCTAGTCTGTTCCTCAACATACTGCTCTAGAAAACCATCCCATCCCACTCCAGAAACTTGTCCTCCACAGCATTAGTGCTCATTAGGTTGACGCAGTTTATATGCAGATTGAAGTCACCCATTACTGTATTACCCATGCCACATGCTTCTCTAATCTCCTGATTAATACCATGCCCCACACTACCACTATTGTTTGCTGGCCTATAATCAACTCCTACCAATATATGCTGCCCCTTGCTGTTTCTTAGCTCCACCCAATCAGATTCCACATTTTGTCTTCCGAACTGAGATCCTCCCTTACTCATGTGCTGACCCCATTGCTTATTATCAGTACAACACCACCTCCTTTTCCTTTTTGCCTGCCCTCCCTAAATGTCGAATATCCTTGCATATTCAATTCCCAGTTTTGGTCACCCTATAGCCACGCTTCTGTAATGGCAATTAGATCATAACCATTTATCTCTATTAGTGTCTTTAAATCATCTGCCTTTTTGCAAATAGAGTCATAGAGAGATACAGCACTGATACAGGCCCTAAGGCCCAACGAGTCTGTGCCAGCCAACAACCACCATGCTGCTTGAATTCAGGTAGTGCCCTTAACTTTGTCTTCTTGACATTATTCTGCATTCTAAGTCTAGGTGATGGCCACATGGAAAGAGTGAAAAATCTAGAGAGGTAAGAATATTTTTGGAAGGATGAGGGAAGAAAGAAGTAAAACCACTGGCAAATATTGCAAATCAATTCGAAAGAAATCATTAAAAAAAACAAATAAGTGGGAATGAGGGGTATGGGGCGACACCAACAAATTTGGCATCTTAAACTAGTTTTGTAAAAATGGTGGCTAAGCAATATTACAATCTCCAAGGTCTGTATCTTTTTGGTATTATTAAACGTGTTAGATTTCTTCCGTTTGTTTCTCACGTGCAATGTTGCTTCAATAAGTTTGCCACATAACAGTAATAGTGGGGGTGGGGGAATGTGGTCACACTTGGGCAGCAATGGGACCACAGTTACCATCAGAAATGTCTAAAATTCTTAGTGGGATTGACAGGGTAGATGTTGAGAGGCTGTTTCCCCTGGCCGGAGGGTACCGAGCTAGAGTGTCATAGTCTCAGGATAAGGGGTCGACTATTTAGGACTGAAATGAAGAGCAACTTCTTCACTCAGAGGGCTGTGAACCTTTGGACTTCTTTATCCCAGAGGGCTGTGGATGCTCTGTTGAGGAGTATATTCAAGACTAAGATTACAAGACTTTTGGACACGAAGGGAATCAAGGGATATGGGGATAGGGTGGGAAAGTGGCATTGAGGTGGATCAGCCACCACCTTATTGAATGGTGGAGCAGGCTTCAGGGGCTATCTGGCCCACCCCTGTTCCTATTTTAGTCTTATGTTCTTACGAAACTATACTATTAAGTCATCGATTACTCAATGAGCAACATCGCAGGAAATGTGACTTATTTTCAATTTGCAAGTCTCTCGACTTCACTATGTAGCCAACTCTGAAAGGTTTTGATGCTGATTGGCAGCACGCTTATTGGAAGAGGGAGGTTAGGCTTTCAAATCTATTCTCAGCCAACGGAGCGGAAACCCTTTTATTCATCATCGAATACAACCACGAAATAGGATGAACAGAGATTACAAGAAAAGTGATAGGATAATGAAAATAAAAATGAAACTCAGCTGCCTTAAAGACCCTACACTGCTGCACAGATTTGACGTTGAGTGGATGCTATATGGAATATTAATCACACGTCTAGTCTGGCATCATTATCCAGCAGTCTGTCAGCTGTCTGACTTAACCTGTGCATATACAGTGCCAGTCATTATAAACAGACAGATCAAAGAGCATCAGAGCAGCTACCAGGCAATTTCACACTGACCCACTTCTCCCATCTTGTAATTTAGCTGTGGCTCTAACTTATAATGACTTGCGTCACTGTCCAGCATTCCAACGAAGCCTTTAGTCTCTTCAAAGACCAGGAAATTGTACTTGCTCCGAAGCGTAGAGGAAAGCAGAGTTCTTGTCATGTTGTTATTTGAAAGATTTCAAGTTTTGTTTTAGATTGCAATGTAGTAAAATTCTGCATTAATTGGTTAGTAGTAATGCACTTAAGAAAGGACCTCATCAGGGTAATTGGGCTCTTGGTGAACCTGTTCGCTTCCATCTGCATCGTCTTCGTCGACAAGTGGATCGTGACCCTGGTGAGCAGGCCAGCCCACAGCCTGCACGGCCTCCTCGATATCAGCGTCCCCCAGGCTTCCCTCAAATTTAAATCAGGGGACACAATCACTGACCAACGCACGCAAATGGACCGCTGGGTAGAGCACTGTACTCCAGGGAAAATGTTGTCACTGAGACCACCCTCAATGTAGCCCAGTCTCTGCCAGTCATGGATGAGCTGGACGTACAGCCAACAAAATCGGAACTCAGTGATGCCATTGATTCTCTAGCCAGCTGAAAAGCCCCTGGGAAGGACAGAATTACTCCTGAAATAATCAAGAGTACCAAGCCTGCTATACTTTCAGCACTGCACGAACTGCTTTGCCTGTGCTGGGACGAGGGAGCAGTACCACAGGACACGCGCGATGCCAATATCATCACCCTCGATAAGAACAAGGGTGACCGAGGTGACTGCAACAACTACCGTGGAATCACCCTGCTCAGCATAGTGGGGAAAATCTTCACTCGATTCGCTTTAAACAGGCTCCAGAAGCTGGCTGAGCGTGTCTACCCTGAGGCACAGTGTGGCTTTCGAGCAGAGAGATCCACCATTCACATGCTGTTCTCCCTTCGCCAGATACAGGAGAAATGCCGCATACAACAGATGCCCCTCTACGTTGCTTTCATTGATCTCACCAAAGCCTTTGACCTCGTCAGCAGACGTGGTCTCTTCAGACTACTAGCAAAGATCGGATGTCCAAAGCTACTAAGTATCTTCACCTCATTCCATGACAATATGAAAGGCACAATTCAGCATAGTGGTGCCTCATCAGACCTCTTTCCTATCCTGAGCGGCGTGAAACAGGGCTGTGTTCTCGCACCTACACTGTTTGGGATCTTCTTCTCACTGCTGCTCTCACATGCGTTCAAGTCTTCAGAAGAAGGAATTTTCCTCCACACAAGATCAGATGGCAGGTTGTTCAACCTTGCCCATCTAAGAGCGAAGACCAAAGTACAGAAGGTCCTCATCGGGGAACTCCTCTTTGCTGACGATACTGCATTAACATCCCACACAGAAGAGTGTCTGCAGAGACTCATCGACAGAATTGCGGCTGCCTGCAACGAATTTGGCCTAACCATCAGCCTCAAGAAAATGAACATCATGGGACAAGATGTCAGAAATGCTCCATCCATCAATATCGGTGACCACGCTCTGGAAGTGGTTCAAGAGTTCACCTACCTAGGCTCAACTATCACCAGTAACCTGTCTCTCGATGTAGAATTCAACGTGCAACGGAAAGGCGTCCGCTGCTATGTCCAGACTGGCCAAGAGAGTGTGGGAAAATGGCATACTGACACGGAACACAAAAGTCCGAGTGTATCAAGCCTGTGTCCTCAGTACCTTGCTCTACCGCAGCGAGGCCTGGACAATGTATGTCAGCCAAGAGCAACATCTCAATTCATTCCATCTTCGCTGCCTCCGGAGAATCCTTGGCATCAGGTGGCAGGACCGCATCTCCAACACAGAAGTCCTCGAGGCGGCCAACATCCCCAGCTTATACACCCTACTGAGCCAGCGGTGCTTGAGATGGCTTGGCCATGTGAGCCGCATGGAAGATGGCAGGATCCCCAAATACACATTGTACAGCGAGCTCGTCACTGGTATTAGACCCACCGGCCATCCATGTCTCCGCTTTAAAGACATCTGCAAACATGACATGAAGTCCTGTGACATTGATCACAAGTCGTGGGAGTCAGTTGCCAGCGATCGCCAGACCTGGCGGGCAGCCATAAAGGCAGGGCTAAAGTGTGGCGAGTCGAAGAGACTTAGCTGTTGGCAGGAAAAAAGACAGAAGCGCAAGGGAGAGCCAACTGAGTAACAGCCCCGACAACCAATTTTATCTGCAGCACCAGTGGAAGAGTCTGTCACTCTAGAATTGGCCATTATAGCCACTCCAGGCGCTGCTCCACAAACCACTGACCACCTCCAGATGACTACCCATTGTCTCTCGAGACAAGGAGGCCAAACAAGAAGAAAATTCTGCATTTCAGATTTCCAGCATCCGCAGTATTTTGCTTTTATTGTAGAAAATTCTGCATGGCTTTTAGATGTGTTGCTCCCTTTGTTCCCATCTGTAATCTCTACAGAGGCTACAATCTGTTCAAGAACCTGAGGGGCAGAGGACAAATACCAGGATTCATTTTCATTATTTAGTTGGTGGGGATTCAAAAACAACAAACGTTTGCAAATAAAACTCCAAGAAAGAAACTTTGGGAAGTGGTGCTTGAAAGAAAACAAAAACATTTCAAAGCAAATCTGCAGATGAGAATAAAAAGCCTTTTCTTTTTGCAAAAAAGGGAGAGGGGGAGGGGAAAAGGGAGGGCAGATAAGAAATAATGGGAGGAATTTTAGGCTATCACTCAGGTTAGGTTTGGAGGTGGGGCGAGCAGATAATCAAAGAACAAAGAACAGTACAGCACAGGAACAGGCCATTCGGCCCTCCAAGCCTGCGCCGATCTTGATGCCTGCCTAAACTAACACCTTCTGCACTTCCGGGGCCCATATCCCTCTATTCCCTTCCTAATCATGTATTTGTCAAGATGTTTCTTAAACGTCGCTTTCGTATCTGCTTCCACCACCTCCCCTGGCAGCAAGTTCCAGGCACTCACCACCCTCTGTGTAAAAAACTTGCCTCGCACATCCCCTCTAAACTTTGCCCCTCGCACCTTAAACCTATGTCCCCTAGTAACTGACTCTTGCACCCTAGGAAATCAGATGGGAGGGAGGGGGGACCCTGCCACCTTCCCACCTCCACCCAAATGAAGTCTGGGGACCGCCAACAGAGATCTTCAAATGGGTAATTAATGCCCAATTAAGGGCCTCATCCTGCCACTGGCAGAATTAGCCCAGCAGCAGGCCGGCCTGTTGCCATACAGGGAGCATGCCAAGCAAACCCATGCAGGTTTTTTGCCAGGGAGAACTGGAGTGTCCCTCTTTAAAAGGTACTTAGTGCCTGGTTGAGGGACCCGGCCTCAGGAAGGGAGGGGGACCCACTCAGAGCAACCCCCACGGCCTTGCTGTTGATCCCCCTGACACCGCTCTCCCCCTTGACCCCCACCTCACTAAACCCCTCTCATCCTGACTTACCTGTGGCCTGGGTTCAGTGCCACTCCTGGGCCTCGGGAGGGTGTTCCCTGGCAGCAGCCATCACCTCCACTGGTGCTCAGTGAAAAGAGCTGCCAGGCCGATTGGCTAGCCGCTCTCCGAAGGCAGGACTTCCGCCACTGGGGTCTTTGATCCCGGGAATGCCACTGTCCACCTAAGTGCCTAATTGGCATGTAATGCGGCAGGCCATCCCTGGAGGAGGCAACGTGGGGCTGTCACCAGCACTTTTGCTGGTGGTTGAGACCCCTGTAGCCCGGATAAAATCCCAGCCAATATTTCTAGGAAAACTGGTCGAAGGCTAATGTTATACCTATCCTTTAAAAAAGGCAGGTAGAACAAGTCCAGGGAATTATAGGCCAGTTAGCTTATCAATAGTAGGAAAAATAATGGAATCTTTACTGCAAGGTGCAATAAAAAACACATCTGAAAATGGAAAATATAAGTCAGTACAGATTTCAAAAAGGGAGGTCATGCTTGACCAACCTTATTGAATTATTTGAAGTAGCAGCGGATGTAATATTTGGATTTTCAAAAAGGCCTTTGATCAAGGAAGTAGACTCATGATTAAGATCAGAGTATGTGGAGTCAGAGGACAAGTAGCAGAATGGATAACGAACTAGCTGCAGAAAAAAAAACAGTAGGAGTTCAAGGCAGCAACTCGGACAGTCAAAAGGTGGGAAGTGGTGTTCCACAAAAATCGATTCTGGGATCACTGTCGTTCGCAATTTACGAATGATTTGGACTCAGGAATCGGATGTACAATTTCAAAATTTGTGATGACACCAAATTTGGGGGTGGTGGGGGGGGGGGGTTGGGGTCAGAAAAAAAAAAGTGTGGTGGTGGTTATAGTTAATAGTGAGGGAGACTGCAACCAAAAACAGACATCAATAAACCTGCAGAATGGGCCTGCAATTTGCCAAGTGAATTTCAATATAGACAAGTAGGTGTTATACATGGTAGGAAGAATAAAGAGGCCACCTACTTCTAATAAAATAAGTGTTATAACAGTGTCAAGGAGCAAAGTGATCGAACGTTACATTTACACAAATTATTAAAAGTAATGATACAGTTTAATAAGGTTATTTAATTAAAAGCAAACCAACCACTAGGGTTCATTTCCAGACAGAATTGAAAAGATTTTTTTTTTAATTCTTTGTTCATGGGATGTGGGCATCACTGGCTAGACCAGCATTTATTGCCCATCCCAAATTACCCTCGAGAAGGTAGTGGTGAGCTGCCTTCTTGAACCGCTTCGGTCCCTGGGGTATAGGTACACAGACAGTGCTGTTAGGAAGGATCTTGAATCAAACCTTGGTCAGTCCCCAGTTTAGTGTTCTGTGCACATTTCAGGTCTCCATATTATAGAAAGGATATCATTTTCTTTTAATTGACCTTATTTCCTCCAGATTGACTCTGCTCCAGCTAGTTCCTGTGTTGCTACTGTTTCTCAAGTAAATGCCATAAGATCCGATTGAAATACTTCTATTGTGATGCCAATGGGCCATTGATGTGATGCTGGACATAAACCAACCATTTTGTGATACAGCTGACATTCAACTTACAATATTTCAAATTCTATACAAGCTTTGCAATGATGCAAAAGATAGCATTCCAAGTTGGAAGCACACTATCAAACAGTGTTAATGAAGCCTTGGCTTACATCTAACCTATGGTATATTTGGTTTGCCAATTCTGTTGTAGGATTTTGAAACTACAAGAGATGTAAATAGTAGAAGGCAAATTCTGTTGTGATGGGATGTTATTCCCACTTTAAAAGCACATCATATTCCAGACTAACCACACAAGCAAAAACTGCACCCACGTTCTGTAGGTCAGCTGGATAAGTGGAATAAAAGCAGAACATGCCTTGAACAGGTAGTATTGCAAGTCAGTTTCCAAACACTCACTGGTCATGTGTTAGGATACAAAATAAAATCTCTTTATTCCACCCAACATCCCTGAACACCAATCTCACAATATCCTGCAGTATTTCCATTCATAAACCAGCCATCCTAATGCCCCCCGATAGAGGCTGCCAATTAGTCTTGCAGTGTGGGCAGCTTTATGTTGCTGTGTTTTTCTCCCTTGGCTCCTTTAAACATTTATGATGTATAATTTTAGGTGATGACTCATCAATGACTTAAATGTTTGAGACACAAAAGAGTTCAATAGAGGTATTTGATAGGCTGGCACAGTGATCCAAGTGCTCAAACCCAGTTGTGTTTCTCTCTCTTCACACTAAAATAAAAAATCCTGCGTTGATTTAAAAAGTCTCAGTACTCAGCAGTAATATTCAATTCCTGATGGAAGTAAAGTTAAGAGCTGTCCTGCCATGGCTAGATTTCCCAATGTATTCCCTCTTATACCATGCTCCAATACTGCAAAATAAAATGACTGAATAAAATCAAGAATAAAAGCAGTTACATTAAGTGCCTAAATTGGCACTGAGTTAGCAACCTCAGGTAGCAGGACAACTGACAGAAGAATAGAAGCACCACTGGAGGTGCTGTTTTTCTAAAGAAATATTAAATCAAGACCCCCGTCAGCCTGATTATTTTTTTTTTAAATCCTGTGGCTTACTTCAAAGAAAAGCAGGCTTTTCCACCTAATATTCATCCTCAAATCAACATCAGCAACCAGATGAACAGCTCATTTGTCTCATTGCTGTCTGTAGAATCTTGTGCAACAAAATGGTCACCATATATTCGCCCACATAACAGTGGCTGCACTTAAAAACTAATTGAATGGCTGTGAAGTGCGTTGGGATGCCCTGGGTATATGACAGGTGCTGTATATAAAGCGTGTTCTTATTTGGTTTCTGTGCTCCATTCTAATTTTATAAAAAGATTAAGGGGGTTTTGCTCAGCTCTGCGCCCTTGGATTCTGAAGAGCTGGTACTCTGTGCTTGCTGACGTATCTTTTCTTCCAGTCAAGCAATGCCTCTTGAAAGTTCTCATCCTTGTTCTCAAATCTCACTAGGTCTCACCCCTCCCTATCTCTAACCTCCTCTAGCCCCAAAACCCTCCGAGCTCATCTAATTCTGGCCTCTTGAACATCCCCAATTTTCATTGCTCCATTGGCGACCATGTCTTCAGCTGCCAAGGCCCGAAGCTCTGGAATTCCCTCCCTCAACCTCTCTCTTTCTTCCTTTAAGATGCTCCTTAAAATCTACCCCTTGGACCAAGCTTTTGGTCATTTGCCCTAATATTGCCTTACGTGGCTGGGTGTCAAACCTTTTTATACTCCTGTGAAGCAGTCTGGGACACTATTATGTTATAGATGCTATATAAATACAAGTTGCTGTACTACCTATAACAAACTGTACTCTTGGCATTCACCACAAATTCAGATGCATCTTCATTATGGATGATACACAGAAGTGTTTTTTTTGTAAGGCCAATGTACAAACAGAAAGCCAATCCTATAACAAGGGATTGCACCTACTAAATTCTGGCTATCAGATTCAAGAGTCTTGTGATATATTCCGTAACTAAGATCTTGGAATGTAAACGCTTCAGGAGATATCCCAATGGTTGCATAGAGTCAATGCAATGTGCATTGTGGAACTGAGCCACACAGGCCAGGAGTGCTCAAGGTCTTGGCTAACTTATCTCAGCCAAGGAGGATTGGCACCTTTGCTCCTGGACTAAGCCGATGAAGCAAAAAAAAAGGTTCCTGATCTCTGCTGGAAAGTGAAGATAAACAGGATTGGGTTTAACCATGACGCTCTTAATAGTTAAATAACTTACTGACACTCACAGGTGAAGACTGACCACTTGTCAAGATAGCAGTTATGCCTTCAGGAGGGGGAAGGGAGAATATTTGGGGGTGGGGAAGAGAAAGTGAATACAACAATTCTGTACTGAGGCAAAAAGAATAAATATATGCCAAATACATTTAGGGAATCACACTATTACAGCATGGCAAGAGTGTATTTGATCACCATGCCTATGCTGACAAGAGCTGGCCGTCTGGACCCATCCACACACCCTTTCCCTATACCTTTTCTTAAAGTTTTTTTTTCCCAAAATATTTATCCACTTCCCTTTCGAAAATGATTATAGGTTTTGCTCACACCACCAACTCTGATCGGGTGTAACCTGCCCCATCAAGTAAAAACAAACAATTCGCCTAACCTTCTCCCTTCATTTATTTGGTAATTTTAGTTTTCTTTAATTAACAACTCACTGGCCAGCAAAAATAGTTGTTCTCGATTTACTCCATCAAACCCCTCAATTTTGTTGGCCTCTCATCAGATTTTATATAATTCATGACCTCCTGACTCTCCACTTGTCTGGATGGCTGCATCTCATACAACAATCAAGAAGCTCAGCCCCATCCAGGGCAAAGCAGCCCACTTGATTTGCACCCTATCCAACATCTTAAACATTCACTCCCTCCACCACCAGTGCACAGTGGCAGCAGAGTATACCATGTTCAAGATGCACTACAGCAACTCACCAAGCCTCCTTTGACAGCACCTTCTAAACCCGCAACCTCCACCACCTAGAAGGACAAGGGCAGCAGATGCATGGGAACACCACCACCTACAAGTTCCCCAAGCCACACACCATCCTTACTTGGAAATACATCGCTCCTTCACTGTCACTGATTCAAAATACTGGAACTCCCTCCCTAACAGCACTATGGGTGTACCTACACCCCATGGACTGCAGCAATTCAAGGAGGCAGCTCACCACCACCTTCAAGGGCAATTAAGGATGGGAAATAAATGCGGGCCTTGCCAGTGACACTCACATCTCAAGAACGAATAAAAAAATCTTCGCCTTCTCCTGCCAAAAACAGCAGAGAAGGTCACTGTTTTTATAAGCTTCCTTTTATGAATTATTTAATCATGTAGTCCTTAGAATCACAAAGTTATAGTACTTGAATTAATCATTATTCTGTCTGCAGAAATTGTAATTCCATACCCCCCCCGAAATCTTATTTGCATTCTGTAATGGTTGGAGTTGATCTTCTAAGAGTGTAGTAACGCCATGCTTTGTATAATAAGAGTTAATGGAGCCAGA
Organism: Heterodontus francisci; assembly: GCF_036365525.1. Lineage (NCBI taxonomy): Eukaryota > Metazoa > Chordata > Chondrichthyes > Heterodontiformes > Heterodontidae > Heterodontus > Heterodontus francisci. Next base: position 70,923,116 of record NC_090395.1, on the reverse strand, counting down.
CAAATGTTGCTGGTGCTCTTGGGTGATGGATGGATGCAAATCATATGCTTTGTATTCTACTAGGGTTGCATGTAAATTGCAAAAATGGATATAGCGCATATTAACTTTCTATAAGAGAACTACATTGGTAATCAACTGCATGCTGTACAGGTTCAGGTGGCTTGGTCGTTTAATTACCAGTTACAGTCATAACCTTGTCACCACAGCATCAGAGTCAAAGCCTTACCATGGAAGTTTCAGAATGAAATCAGGCAGTGATTTAGCCTAAAGCCAGTAGGGACATCCGGTGCTTGGAATCTGAATGCATGTGTGTGTTGTTTTCATGAAGCAGCGAGAGAAAATGGTAGTTGAATATTATTTCCATGTCTGTCAAGTCTTCTTGTATGTTTCTTGCACTTAATAAAAAAATTGTTTGCCATCTGATAAGACAGAAGGTTCATCCCTCACCCAATCACAGTCTTTGCCTTAATTTTCTTCGATACTTTGTTCAGCACTCCTGATCTTCCCCTCTTCATTCTCCACATACTTCTCCCTTCCTGTTGCCTCAACCATGTCAAAAACATTGCAACGTCTTCATGTCTTCTCATTTATTTCTTTCCTCATTGGTCTCTCTCTGCTTCCCCTTTCAATCTTTGGGTTCCAAGCCAGAATCTGCATTCATCTAGTGAGGCCTCCAGTGGCTTTCATCTCATCGATGTTGAGTTGGAGAAAGTTTTGGAATATCCAGCATTTGATGAAAGACAGGCTATGCAGCCATGGAGTTAAGAATGTTCAGCCGATACCATCAGTGGATGAGGTTGTCAAAAGGCCATCATATATATGAGGAAAGAGGAGGGGCTCCAAGCATACAGTCTTAGACTTTAGAGAGAGCGCACGAGAGGGGAGAGGTGACAGATGAGAATGGTAGTTATTTATACAAGGTAGCTGCCTTTTTAAAAAGGGGTGAGGATAGCACTCAAAGAAAAGGTAGGGATAATGATGTTCACTAGCATTTGGCTAAATAAAGGAGGTTAAATCGTCACAAACTAGGATGTCAAGAGAGATGCTGCTTGGTTTTATAGAGCAAGTTGGTGAAGAGGCTGATGCGGGTGGGAGAGAACTGTAGTGGTTGAGGCAATTAGCATAGATGCATTTAAGCGGCAGCTGGATAACATGCTAGGGAGAATGGAAGAGAATGATAGGTCAACAGGATGAGTTGAAGTAGGGTGGGAGGAGGTTCACCTAGAGTATAAATACTGGCATCAACTATTTGGGCCAAATTACCTATTTTTGTGCTGTAAATTAAAAACAGTGCATTGTGGGATGAAATCTCGAATGGCAGAATGAGAGAGAGGTTGTGTGTAGCAGAGGCAGTGGCAGGAAAAGGTAACCTTAGAGACAGCGACTGAGTTGAAAAATATCCATGAACATCTCGCACTTAATGACGCATTCGCCTTCGTAGAAACAAATGGTCTCACCCAGCAAGTGCACTAATGATATTCTTTACCCTCAGCTGTTTTTTCAAATCACTCATTAATGCACTCACTTGGTTTTAAAATTGAAATCTATTTCAATGCAGCTCACTCTTAAAATAAAAATACCCACTACTTCATATGTTCAGATGGATTTGCAAGTATATCACTCGTGCTAATTTTAAGTGTCATTCCCAACTTCTCCCCAATATTGATAGCTCTGCTCCTGGCTGGTGAGTCATCTTCCATTTGCATCTCACCACTGTCCTTAGGCTTGGCCCAACTTAACTGTCTCCACACAGTTGAGAGACCACATAGGGAAATCCTCTGCGGACAGTTTTAGGTTATCTGAAAGTGGCCGGGGCCGGGAGTCCCCTAAGGGGCAAGGCCAAGAGGCCCCGACTGATCCAATGAAGGGCTTCAGCATTGAAAAAGGCAAACGATGTTCCAGGCACCTTGTTCCATTTCTATCCAGGAGATCAAAAGTTGTTCATGTACTTTTTGCCTCAGTGTGCTGGACACACACTTTATTAACTCTTTTACAGTAATACACAAGCATAAATTGTACGACACACTGATTGTTAATGTGTGCCTCTGAGCTCTAACTCAGACATTGTCAAAAGCATTGCACTACTCCCCTGGCAGCTCCATCCTGTATTATTCAGGACTACACAGAACCATGAAACAATAAAAGGAACACCCCGTGTTCAGCTGTAAGCCAGCTCCAGATGCTGGACAACTGGTACGAATTCCATCTGAAAAGTCCAAATGCAAATAGTACACAATTCTCTGGTGTAAAATCATTGTTATAATTAGATAAAAATAAATAATATAGTACCATTCATGGGCTCAGGATATCCAAAGAACTTTACAGCCAACGAAGTACCTTTTGAAGTATAATCATTGTTGTAACAGAGAAACACAGAAGCCAATTTGTGCAAAGCAAGCTCCCACAAACAGTGATCTGATAATGACCAGATAACCTGTTAGTGATGTTGCTTGAGGGAAAAACATTGAAGAACTCCTTCTTTGAACAGTGCCAAGGGATATTATACATCCATCTGAGAGGTCAACCAGGGTTCAGTCTAACATCTCATCTGAAAGACAGCACCTCCAACAGTGCAGCATTCCCTTAGTACTGCACTAGGCCTGTCAGCCTAGATTTTGAGCTTTAGTCTCTGGAGTGGGTTTTGAATCTGCAACCTTCTGACTCAAACAAGAGTGCGATCCACCGAGCCACAGTTTGACACCAAGGCACGTGCTTTAACTTCCAGGAGTGGATTTGCAAGCAGGCAGGGGATTAAAAGTGCTGAACTTGACAGCATGTCAGTAAGTCAAATCTAAACCCCACTTAACTACAGCGTTAGGCTACATGTGAGTAATCTCTCAGAAGAGGCGGGTTGGCAACATTGCACAGCAGTGAGGTTTGAACCAGCAAGGGGAAACAAGGCAGAGAGCACTGAGCCTCTTTGGAGGAGGAGGAGGAGAAACATGATGCTGCAAATGCACCAGCAGCGGTGCACATTTCTGCCCAGGATGCTTTCCTAAAGGCGAGATTCAGCTACGTTTCAACACTGCACCCATCTGGCAGCCACAAGCTAAGCCTATTTCCCCCATCTTCCCCAACACAGAGCAGTCCTCAAACCAAAGCATCCCGAAGAGCAATGAATGAGAAGTGGAAGCCCTTTGAGCTGAGTTCCCATCTCCATGTCCCCTTTCACTATCATCCCTCCCTTTTCCCATCCTCCTTTCCCTACTGGCAATGAGCTGGAGAGCAATTTGCTGCTGATCAGTGGGGCCAAGGCTATGGTTTCATGATTGCCATCTAAGGTGGCAGAGTGTGCAAGCCATTGGTAATGGCCTGCATGCACTCGTTTGATTGTAGCTTTTGAAGTTCCAATCAGATGCCACTCTTTCCATGTAAGAAGACATCACAAACGCCTGCAACATTCCACTCATGCTCCAGATGGACTCGTCCAATCCCTCCACAAATGTACACAGTGCGGCTGGAAAGCCTGTACATTCATTCCACACTCTTTGCTGCTACTCCAAAAATATCCTCTTCATTGACAGCCCCGAGGTTCAGCATTTGCAAGCAGCTGAGTAGAGCTTGGAGAATTCTGCATCCTCCAATGCAGACTTTCCACTATTTAATCTTGCTTACTGGTGATGAGAGACACCAGGGCAAAATACAGCTATCCTCCTTACCAGTTCCACCAAAGTATGAGTATCTCAGATTGTGCATGATGTGTATGAGTCCTGTGATGATACACCCTCAGAGTGTGTGACCTCCTCTGCAGGGTCCTCATTGTCCTCTTGGACCACCTCCTGAGGGACGCTTGAAGGCCCTGTGGGAGATTGAAGACATGAATCACGGTAACAATGTTTTAAGTAAACCTTATTCACATGATTGTATTTCCCCGGCTGTTGGCTGGTTTGCATCCTTCCATCTACAAAAGATAGACATGCAGCAAACACTCCATTTGGGTGGGGTGTCTTTTCTTGGTGCACCTTTGCTGATGGCTGTAAAGGCCAATCCTTGAGAGGCAGGTTCTGCCACAAGTGCCACATGTGAAGCTGCCAAGTGACATCAAGTCAATATGAGTGAGTGTTGTATGCTATGTGGCTGTGTGATATTTAATTCTGTCACCAGGTAGCTGAGAGGAGCCATCTCCAACAGCCAGGCACACTAAGAATAAGCTTATCTCCAGCACCTGTTCCTCTGCAGATGTCAATTGCAAGATTGATGGAGGATCACCTCCCGTTCTCTGCCTCTCCTTGGTGTTCTGTACTCACATCTCTTACAAGGGAATGAATGAGGGGGAGAAATGGGAAGCATTGAATGGATGGATGGACGACATTTGTTGAGGCTGACAGTGAGGGATAGGCATGATATTGCATTAAGATGACAGTGAGTGTGTCAGTGGTAGACGGACAGATGAGGATGTGAGGAAGTGCGTAGACAGAGAGCAATGGGTGCACCTGCAAGGTAAATTACGTGTGAGGAATGATGTGCTGGAATAGGCTTGAGAAGGCAGTGTGACAATGATGTGTTATATCAGGATGTAATTGCATGTGCCACTGTACTCACCACTGAGATGCAGAGGGATCTGGGTGTCCTAGTGCATGAATCGGAAAAGGTTAGCATGCAGGTACAGCAAGTAATTAGGAAAGCTAATAGAACATTATTGTTTATTGTGAGGGGAATTGAATACAAAAGTAGAGAGATTATGCTTCAGCTATACAGGGCATTGGTGAGACCACATCTGGAGTACTGTGTACAGTATTAGTCTCCTTATTTAAGGAAGGATGTAAATGCATTGGAAGCAGTTTCAGAGAAGGTTTACTCGGCTAATACCTGGAATGAGAGGGTTGTCTTATGAGGAAAGTTTGGACAGGCTAGGATTGTATCTGCCTGCTGTAGATGCATCTGTTCATGACAGTATGGGTAGGTGTGACCAGCACACAGTCCTTGGAGACAAAGTCCCATCTTCACATTGAATATATCCTCCATCGTGTTGTGTGGCACTATCACCATGCTAAATGGGATAGATTTCTAGCAGTGCAAAACTGGGCATTCATGTAGGCCAGCAGCAGAACTGTACTCAACCACAATCTGTAACCTCATGGCCTGGCATATCCCCCACTCTAACGTTACCATCAAGCTGGGGGATCAACACTGGTCCAATGAACAGTGTAGGAGGGCATGCCAGGAGCAGCACCAGGCATATCTCAAAATGAGGTGTCAACCTGGTGAAGTGACAACACAGGACTACTTGCATGCCAAACAGCGTCAGCAGCATGCAATACAGTTAAGCGATCCCACGGCCAACTGATCAGATCTAAGCACTGCAGTCCTGCCACATCCAGTCATGAATGGTGGTAGATAATTAATCAACCAATTGGAGGAGGTGGCTCCACAAATATCCCCATCCTCAATGGTGGGGGAGCCCAACACATCATTACAAGAGATGAGGCTGAAGCATTTGCAACAATCTTAAGCCAGAAGTGCCAAGTGAATGATCCATCTCGGCCTCCTCCTGAGGACCCCAGCATCACAGATGCCAATCTTCAGAAAATTCCATTCACTCCACGTGCTATCAGGAAAGTACTGAAGGCACTGAATACTGCAAAGGTTACAAGCCCCGACAACATTGCAGCAATAGTACTGAAGGCCCGTGCTCCAGAACTTGGTGCGCCCCTAGCCAAGCTGTTGCAGTACAGCTACAACACTGGCATCTACCCAGAAGTGTGGAAATTGCCCAGGTATGTCCTGTACACAAAAAGCAGGACAAATCCAACCTAGCCAATTACCACAATCTGCAAGTTCCCCTCCAAGCTGCACACCATCCTGACTTGGAACTTTATCGCCGTTCATTCACTGTCACTGGGTCAAAATCCTGGAACTCCCTTCCTAACAGCACTGTGGGTGTACCTACCTCACATGGACTGCAGTGGTTCAAGAAGGCAGCTCACCACCACCTCCGAGGGCAATTGGGGATGGGCAATAAATGCTGGCCTAGCCAGTGACGCCCACATCCCATGAACAAATAAAAAAAAAGTGTCTGGCTATACAGGAGGAGAATATAGGTTTTAAAGAAACTCTATCTTTGTTGCAATGAAGAAATCACAGTATTACATGGCTGCAAGCAAGGGAATGAAACCTCATCATTTTCCAACTAAAACATTCATGAGGACCTTCTCTTGATTAATCATTCGGATAAGAAAACTTTAAAATGCATAATTTTTTGTTGAGAAAATATTCCAATTTTGCTGCTATTCTAATATGGAGTGATAATACCTTCACCCAGAGCGCACTGGATCCAAAAATGAGGATTGATTGCACAGAATAGAAAAGTTAGCTCATATTTATTTGAGTTCAAAGTATAATCTTATTTCTTCTTGGCTTTTATTTTCCTCCTAGTTACTGGATTCAGAATCATTAAACTTCTAGATAAAAAGACAAAGACTTGCATTTATATAGCGCTTTTCACGAGCACCCCAAAACAATTTACAGCTGATGAAGTACTTTTGAAGTGTAGTTGCTGTTGTAATGTCGGAATATGTGGTGACTCAACGTACTAGAGAATGGATTCAGTTGATAAAAGATTAGCCTGGTGGAATAAAATAATTGGCAGGAGTGCCACCATCTTCTCCATTGATATCCAAAAATATATACCAGGCCCTGGGTTCCCCAGTGTAAATCCAAAGATTTCTTCAATTGGTGAAACAGCCTTGGAAGGTCTAGACTTAGGCTCTTGTATCTGAACTTTATTTCATTTCCAATTGGCAAGTGATTGAACAGGTGAAGCTCTGCTTTGACAGTATTCCAGATTAAATAGATGCAGATGACAAGTCCCACTCCAGGACTTGAGCACAAAAATCAAAACTGACACTCCAGTGCAGTACTGAGGGAGTGCTACACTGTCAGAGGTGCTGTCTTTCAGATGAGATGTTGACTGAAGCCCTGTCCGCCTTCTCAGGTGGACGTAAAAGATCCCATCGCACTATTAATTGGCTACAGAGTGCTTTGGGACATCCTGAGGTCATAAAATATGCTATATAAATGCAAGCCTTTCTTTCTTTACCTCCACCTCTGTGGCGAAGATGAACTTGGAAATGCCATCAAAGGGAAGGTGAATAAACTGAAAATATGCTCAAAAATACAATACAATAATTTAAATTCATTTTAAAATTGGCAGAATTTGGGATAAAATGCTGGAAGTTGTCATGTGCAAGCGATTGGAACATAGTGAATTTTAAAGTAAGAGATGAGAGAAAGAGTTAGAAATTGAATTATATGGAACCTTATGTTCTCAGAACATCCCAAATGCTTCACAGCCAATTAATTTCTTTTTGAAGTGTAGTTGCTGTTGAAATGAAGGAAAGCACAGCAGCCAATGTGCACGCTGCAAGCTCTCACAAACAGCCATGGTCAATCAATCTGATTTGGTGGTGTGGGCAGGAATATTGGCCAGAGCTATATATTGGTAAGTATACCAGCATTTTAATTTCTCTGATCTTCAGCATGCAGAGAAAATACTTTCACTGAATGTTTATCTTGTCTGCAAAATGTGAAAATGTGGTTGTGGCACCTTTTTATTAAATAGTCTTCAAGCATAGGGTTTGAAATGGTGGTGTTGGGATCTAAAAAGATCTGAGATATCAGATTTTTCTCTGTTTACCAATTTAAAAAACATGTGGTTACACAGCAACAGAAACAAACATTTTCTACAATAACTGCACAGGTCGAGAGAGTTAGGATGCAGATCAGCCAATGATTATTGAACGGTAGAACTGACTTGAAGGGGCTGAATGACCTCCTTCCCAGATGAGATAGCACAGTTAGGGAGTAAGTGATTGGATCACAAGGATGCAGGGTTGTCTGGAAGGTGTTGGTTGGTTGGTTGGATCATCTTTTCATATGCATAGTTATATATTCATAAATGAACATTTGGCTTCTTCAATATTTTAAGCCAACACATAATAAATCCAGCACCAGGTTTAACCCTGTGAGGAAAGTAAGACTTGGCTGGAAAAAGCAGCAAAATTGAGAAAAAAACAACACGGTATCAGTTACCACAGGAAACAGGCAGAGTCAACATGGTTTTGTGAAAGGGAAATCATGTTTAACCAATTTATTGAAGTTCTTAGAGGGAGTTACATGTGCTGTGGATAAAGGGGAACTGGTGGATGTATTGTACTTAGATTTCCAGAAGACATTTGATAAGGTGCCACATCAAAGGTTATTGCAGAAAATAAAAGCTCATGGTGTAGGGGGTAACATATTGGCATGGATAGAAGACTGGTTAGCTCTCTTTGGCCTCCTTGTCTCGAGAGACAATGGGTAAGCGCCTGGAGGTGAGCAGTGGTTTGTGAAGCAGCGCATGGAGTGGCTATAAAGGCCAATTCCAGAGTGACAGACTCTTCCACAGGTTCTGCAGATCAAATTGGTTGTCAGGGCTGTTACACAGTTGGCTCTCTCCTTGCGCTTCTGTCCTTTTTTCCTGCCAACTGCTAAGTCTCTTCGACTCACCACGCTTTAGCCCCGCCTTTATGGTTGCCCGCCAGCTCTGGCGATCGCTGGCAATTGACTCCCACGACTTGTGATCAATGTCACAGGACTTCATGTCACGTTTGCAGACGTCTTTAAAGTGGAGACATGGACGGCTGGTGGGTCTGACACCAGTGACGAGCTCGCTGTACAATGCGTCCTTGGGGATCCTGCCATCTTCCATACGGCTCACATGGCCAAGCCATCTCAAGCGCCGCTGGCTCAGTAGGGTGTATATGCTGGGGATGTTGGCCGCCTTGAGGATTTCTGTGTTGGAGATACGGTCCTGCCACCTGATGCCAAGGATTCTCCGGAGGCAGCGAAGATGGAATGAATTGAGACGTCGCTCTTGGCTGGTGTACGTTGTCCAGGACTCGCTGCCATAGAGCAAGGTACTGAGGACACAGGCTTGATACACTCAGACTTTTGTGTTCTGTGTCAGTGCACCATTTTCCCACACCCTCTTGGCCAGTCTGGACACAGCAGAGAAAGCCTTTTCCATGCGCTTGTTGAATTCTGCATCGAGAGACAGGTTACTGGTGATAATTGAGCCTAGGTAGGTGAACTCTTGAACCACTTCCAGAGTGTGGTCACCGATATTTATGGATGGGGCATTTCTGACGTCCTGTCCCATGATGTTTATTTTCTTGAGGCTGATGGTTAGACCAAATTCGTTGCAGGCAGCCGCAATTCTGTCGATGAGCCTCTGCAGACACTCTTCTGTGTGGGATGTTAGTGCAGCATCGTCAGCAAAGAGGAGTTCCCTGATGAGGACCTTCCGTACTTTGGTCTTCGCTCTTAGATGGACAAGGTTGAACAACCTGCCACCTGATCTTGTGTGAAGGAAAATTCCTTCTTCTGAAGACTTGAACGCATGTGAGAACAGCAGGGAGAAGAAGATCCCAAACAGTGTAGGTGTGAGAACACAGCCCAGTTTCATGCCACTCAGGATAGGAAAGGGGTCTGATGAGGCGCCGCTATGCTGAATTGTGCCTTTCATCTTGTCATGGAATGAGGTGATGATACTTAGTAGCTTTGGTGGACATCCGATCTTTTCTAGTAGTCTGAAGAGACCACGTCTGCTGATGAGGTCAAAGGCTTTGGTGAGATCAATGAAAGCAATGTAGAGGGGCATCTGTTGTTCGCTGCATTTCTCCTGTAGCTGACGATGGGAGTACAGCATGTCAATGGTGGATCTCTCTTTTCGAAAGCCACACTGTGCCTCAGGGTAGACACGCTCAGCCAGCTTCTGGTGCCTATTTAAAGCGACTCGAGCGAAGATTTTCCCCACTATGCTGAGCTGGGAGATTCCACGGTAGTGGTTGCAGTCACCTCGGTCACCCTTGTTCTTATAGAGGGTGATAATATTGGCATCGCGCATGTCCTGTGGTACTGCTCCCTCGTCCCAGCACAGGCAAAGCAGTTCGTACAGTGCTGAAAGTATAGCAGGCTTGGCACTCTTGATGATTTCAGGGGTAATGCCGTCCTTCCCAGGGGCTTTTCCGTTGGCTAGAGAATCAATGGCATCACTGAGTTCCGATTTTGTTGGCTGTACGTCCAGCTCATCCATGACTGGCAGAGATTGGTTAACTAACAGGAAACAAAGTAAGCATAAATGGGTCATTTTCTGGTTGGCAAGATGTAACAAGTGGTGTGCCACAGGGATCAGTGCTTGGGCCTCAACTTTTTACAATTTATATAAATGACTTAATGAAGGGACCGAAGGTATGGTTACTAAATGTGATGAAACAGAGATAGGTAGGAAAGTAACTTGTGAAGAGGACATAAGGAGGCTACAAAGGGATATAGATAGGTTAAGTGAGTGGGCAAAGATCTGGCAAATGCAGTATAATGTGGGCAAGTTTGAAATTGTCCACTTTGGCAGGAAGAATAAAAAAGAAGCATATTATCTAAATGGTGAGAGATTACGGAGCTCTGAGATGCAGAGGGATCTGGATGTCCTAGTGCATGAATCGCAAAAGGTTAGTATGCAGGTACAGCACGTAATTAGGAAAGCTATTTAATTATCGCGAGGGGAATTGAATACAAAAGGAGGGAGGTTATGCTTCAGCTATACAGGGTATTGGCGCGACCACATCTGGAGTACTGTGTACAGTACTGGTCTCCTTATTTTAGGAATGATGTAAATGTGTTGGAGGCAGTACAGAGAAGGTTTACTAGACTAATACCTGGAATGGGTGGGCTGTCTTCCAAGGAAAGATTGGACAGGCTAGGCTTGTATCTGCTGGAATTTAGAAGAGTAAGAGGCAACTTGATTGAAACATATAAGATCCTGAGGGGTCTTGACAGGGTGGATGTGGGAAGGATGTTTCCCCTTGTGGGAGAATCTAGAACTAGGGGTCACTGTTTAAAAATAAGGTGTCGTTCATTTAAAACAGATGAGGAGAAATTTTTCTGGGGGTCATGAGTCTTTGGAATTTTTCTCAAAAGGCAGTGGAAGCAGAGACTTTGAATATTTTTAAGGCAGAGATAGATAGATTCTTGATAAGCAAGGGGGTGAAAGGTTATCGGGGTAGGTGGAAATGTGGAGTAATCAGTTCAGCCATGAACTTATTGAATGGCGGAGCAGGCTCGAGGGGCCGAGTGGCCTACTCCTGCTGTACACCAGGTGAGGACAGCAGGTTTCCTAGTTGATGGGATCTTGCTACGTGCAAGAATTAGCTGCTGCACTTGCCTACAAAATATTGACTGCACTTCCAAAGCTTGAAGCACTTGTGAGGATGTTTGTCAGACGCGATAAGGGTATTTTATAAATGGAAGGCTTTCACGCGCTCTCGTTTGCTCCCCCGATCTGTGTGATTCAATTCCACAGGAGGCAGTGCATTTATTAACTAAAACCACTAGGGGAGCTCTTCTCCAAAAGAAAGAAGTCCTGACACCAACATTCTCTTTAATCAATGCCAAGGCTTATAATCTATTCTATTTTTAAAGCCTCCAAAAAAAAATGTCAAATGAAATAATGCATGTTCTTCTGAGGGTTATACCGATTCCTTGAAGCACTCATGTATATACCACTGATACTTCATGCTGCCCTCTTCAAACTCTCATGCAAGTTGCCTCTTGATCTTTGAATCCCTTCTCACAGAAGGCAGCCCCACACAGTTCTATTATTCTTGAGGACAGCACATGGCCCATACTAAAAGCACTTTATTGATTCTTTCGCAGAATATGTAACAAAACAAAGCAAAGTAATTCTCCGAACTGTCGCTTCACTCTTGTATACCATTGAGTTATTTCTCATCCTGTTGCGGTTGCATTATAGTCCAGTTTCATTTTTGCCAATGCTTAGTTAAATTGTACACAAGACAGATGGTGAAATCATGAATCAGTTTAAAATATATATAAAATGCTCCTTGCAAGATTTGAACTGGTGATTCGAACAGTCACTGCACAAGAATGAAAGTTCCTTGATGAGGTTAAAGCACAGCTGCTCTTGACAGCAGGTTTCCCCTGGGAGCAGTGTATTTCTTTTCTATATATCTGGTGCTGTTCCAAAAGCTTTCAGCACTTGTTCCAAAATTAAATGACAATTACATGAAACCGCTCATAGGAAGAGAATCCTGAGTTTGTAATTTTAAAATTCAGTTAATACATAAAGCAAATCCCTTTTAGTAATGTTTTCACAATGTTCTCTCCTTCTCTCCGAGTGTCAGTTCTACAACATTCCAGTATCTTAATCAAAAAGGGCCTTCTTCATGAAGGAGTGTAGGAAGTGAGAGCAGACTAGTTGATCATGGTACTTAACACAACCAAGCTTCATCTTATTTTTGTTCAACATCCAGCATCTGAGCAGAAGCCAATGGATGACCAACATGAAATGAGGAACTAGAATGATTATTTTAACCCTAGGATATGAGACTATTGCTGAAAATAGAGACATGTCGAAGCTTTTCGTCTTGCACTCCTCAGGACAATCTGCAAGAATATCAATGTAAAGGACAACAACAACTTTATTCTGTATGAGAGTGCTCTCTTCTCATACAGTATAAAGTTGCTGTTTTCCCTTACATTGGTATTCTTGCAGATCGTCCTGATGAGTGCAAGACGAAAACCTTTGACAACATGTCTCTATTTTTGACAATACTCAAGTTCTGCACTGCCAAATGATATGAGACTAATTGTAACCCTGCCCCCACATATAATTGCACAAGCTGCAATCAGCAAACTTTGACTAAGCATTGAATGGGTGATTTACCTGGTTCATTTGGCTAAGTAACATACAGATCCAGTGAGCACTGTCACCAAATATATTAAATCATTTTCTTCTGTCTTTTAGCTTACTAACTTGCCAGGAACTCCACTTTTTCCACGATCACTTTAGTGCATTCTGAATGAATTTACATAACTTGTGGCCAGCTAACAAAGTAAAGATTCTCTCAAACTATGGGTGATAATAGAAATTAATTTGCCCTGTATCAAGATTCTCTTCGAAAAAAAGATTCTTCCCATTTTCAGAACTGATAGGGTCCCACATATTCTTACTTTCTACCCCGCCCCCCACCCCCCCCACTCACATTCAACAGATCATTGGCCACCATCTCCACCAATAAACACATCTTCCCCTCCCCTCAGCGTTCTGAGACTGATTGCTCTATGACACTTGGGTTCAACTCTTCCAAAATCTCCACTTGTTCTCCTTCCTTTGGTGCCTTCCTATACAAGTGCAGGAGATACAACACCTGCCTATTCACCATCTCCCATGCAGCCTTCCAGCGGCCCAAACATCCTTATGTATGACACAACAAACTCTATGTACTTCCTCCATCCTAGTTTACTGTCACTGCTCATGATGCAGTCTCCTCTATATTGGGAAGGACAAATGAATCTTAGGCAATCACTTTGCCAAATACTTCCATTCTGTTTGCAAGTCCAACCGCCAACTCCCTATCACTTGCCACATTAATTATAAAAATTTAATCCCCTTGCGTCTTTGGCCTTCTGCCCAGCGAAGCTCAATGCAAGTTCAAGGAAACAATGAAAGCACATCCATTCGTCACTTCACAGCTCTTTGGCGTTATTAACTTTACAACTTAACAGGTGAATGAATTAACCAGGTGTAGTGATGTGCTGTGTTCTTAAGTCTTCATTAAATGATAACTGCAAGCTTTATATTCATGTTCAACACAAACACTATTCATTGCCTTACTTACCTACATTGCATGATCTCAGGACCAGATCTTTCCCCCACTGGTGTGTATCTTCACTCTACACGCCATGTGCTGAGTGTCTCTCTCAAAATGGTGTCCCCACCTTATATATGTATGATGATGTCATCAGTTGTATCAGTGGCTGGTCTCTTAAAGGTACAGTTTCTTAAAGGTGACGTCACCACTACATTACATTACACCAGGGATAATCATGTTAGATCTGGTGCCTCGTAGTGACTGTGGCCACGTATTGGGCCTCCATTTAAAGGAACATCTGGGCAATAGTGACCAGAACATGATAAGGTTTCAATTGGCTGGTAAAACTGAAAGCTATTGAAAATTTGCCTCTCATACCAAATTTCAGGAAGGCAAACTTCACTAAGATGGCAAAAGGTTTAAAACAGCAAACGTCAGGAATGGTAGCATGGTGGTTATATTAGGAACCAGTAATCTAGAGGGCTAGACTAATGATCCAGAGACATGAGATCAAATTCCACTTCTCCAGCTGAGGAGTTTAAATTCAGTTAAATAAATAAATCTGGACTAAAAAGCTAGTAGCAGTAATGATGACCACAAGAGTACCGTAAAAACCTATCCAGTTCCCTAATGGCCTTAGGGAAGGAAATATGCCATCCTTAGCCAGTCTGGCAAATTTTAAAAAAGGCTAAGCCTACTGGGTTGTGATAAGATCCAAAAGAAGTGACTGTGGTAAGAAAAAAGCCATGGTAGCTGACTATCGTGTACAAAGACAAATAAGACATAAACAAAAATGTTTCCATAAACTAAAGGCATCTAATAGTGAACTAAACTATTATGTACAAGGAACAGCTAAAGAAAACAAATGCTACTATTAGATCAGCTGAAAGGATAATGGAAAAGAGAATTGTAGGCAATTTTGGAAGTAATAGGAAAATCTTTCAGCTATGTGAAGAGTCAAAGGCTGTATTGGGCCACTGAAGGATGCTCAAGGGCAGGTTACAAGGACTCATTGGGTATGGCAGCAATATTAAATGAGCATTTTGCATCAGTTGAAGACAATGCTCTCCTGGTAGAATTTAATGATGATAATAAAACTGGTAATATTAAAAAATGAACATACTGCTTTAGATAGAATTAAGAACTTGAAATTAGGGGAGGTGGTGGCGCAATGGTATTGTCACTGGATTAGTAACCCAGGGTATTGCTCTGGGGACATGGGTTCAAATCCCACCACAGCAGAAGGTGGAATTTGAATTCAATTAAGGGCGGCACAGTGGTTAGCACTACAGCCTCACAGCTCCAGCGACCCAGGTTCAGTTCTGGGTACTGCCTGTGCGGAGTTTGCAAGTGCGCCTTGTGGCTGTGCGGGCTTCCGCCAGGTGCTCCGGATTCCTCCCACAGCCAAAAGACTTGCAGCTTGATAGGTAAATTGGCCATTGTAAATTGCCCCTAGTGTAGGTAGGTGGTAGGAGAATGGTGGGGATGTGGTAGAGAATATGGGGTTAATGTAGGATTAGTATAAATGGGTGGTTGTTGGTCGGCACAGACTCGGTGGGCTGAAGGGCCTGTTTCAGTGCTGTATCTCTAAATAAATAAAATAAAATAGATAGAGCTGCTGGGCTGGATGATATCTACCTGAGGGTCCTCAGAAGGATAGGGCAGATGCTGTGCAAGTCCTGAGCTCTTATTGTTAATAGCTCACCGTAGACATTCCCGTAGACTGCAAAAAGGTGTATGTAGTGCCTACCTTAAAAAAGCTAATGCACAGCCGATTAACTATAGACCCATTAGACTGACATCAGTGATAGGAAAGATGCTTGAGGGAATCATTAGGGATGCAAGATACTTAGAAAGGGAGACCCAACATGGCTTCAAAAAACAACCATGTCTTACAACTCTATATTTTTCGAAGAAGTCATCAAGATTGCGGATGAGAGAAGATCAGTAGACATTGTCTGCTGAAACTTCCAAAACACTTTTGATGATCTCACACAAGAGGCTTCTTTACAAGATCAAAGCCTCTGGTGTTAGTGGTAATATATTGAGCTGGATTGGTATCTGTCTGGAATGATGTAGGCACAAAATAGTTGGAGGTGGGATTTGGATCTGTTTGGAGACCGGTCACCCTTGGGGTTCGGTTTTGGAACTGTTAATCTTTACTAGATCTAGATGTAGGTATGTAGGGATAAATGGGTCTTTTTCCGGATGGCAGGCAGTGACTAGTGGGGTACCGCAGGGATCGGTGCTAGGACCCCAGCTATTCACAATATATATTAATGATTTAGATGAGGGAACTAAATGTAATATCTCCAGATTTGCAGATGACACAAAACTGGGTGGGAGGGTGAGTTGTGAGGAGGATGCAGAGAGGCTTCAGGATGATTTGGACAAGTTGAGTGAGTGGGCTAATGCATGGCAGATGCAGTATAATGTGGATAAATGTGAGGTTATCCACTTTGGTAGCAAAAACAGGAAGGCAGATTATTATCTGAACAGCTATAAACTGAGAGAAGGGAATATGCAGCGAGACCTGGGTGTTCTCGTACACCAGTCACTGAAGGTAAGCATGCAGGTGCAACAAGCGGTAAAAAAGGCATATAGTATTTTGGCCTTCATAACGAGGAGGATTCGAGCACAGGAGCAGAGATGTCTTGCTGAAATTATACAGGGCCTTGGTGAGGCCACACCTGGAATATTGTGTGCAGTTTTGGTCTCCTTATCTGAGGAAGGATGTTCTTGCTATAGAGGGAGTGCAGCGAAGGTTTATCAGACTGATTCCTGGGAATGGTGGGACTGACATATGAGGAGAGACTGAGTCAGTTAGGATTATATTTGCTGGAGTTCAGAAGAGTGAGGGGGGATCTCATAGAAACCTATAAAATTCAAACAGGACTTGACAAGGTAGATGCAGGAAGGATGTTCCCGATGGTGGGGGAGTCCAGAACCAGAGGTCATAGTCTAAGGATACAGGATAAACCTTTCAGGACTGAGATGAGGAGAAATATCTTCACCCAGAGAGTGGTGAGCCTGTGGAATTCACTACCACAGAAAGCAGTTGAGGCCAAAACATTGTATGTTTTCAAGAAGGAGTTAGATATAGCTCTTGGGTCTAAAGGGATCAAAGGGTATGGGGCGAAAGCGGGAACAGGCTACTGAGTTGGATGATCAGCCATGATCATAAGGGCTGAATGGCCTACGCCTGCTCCTATTTTCTATGTTTCTATGGAGGTGTTGGGTGCATGATCTGTTACCAAGATCTGTGCAAGTTTTAGGACTGTAGGCAATGGTCGACTACATCGGGCAGATCGTGGTGTATTGAGAGATTGGGTTTGTGATTGGTCAATGATGTTTAACTCGAAAAAATGCAATGTTATGCATGTGGGCAGGATGAATGCTAAATATGCATACACCTTTCAGTGAGAAGCATTAAAGCAAGTGGATAAAGAAAGATCTGGGTGTTCTGGTGTATAAATCTCTAAAGGTTCATGAGCAACACCCTGAAGAAACAGCTAGAAGAGATAAATGTTGGGTGCATTTAGGAACAATCAATTAAGGCGAGGCATACAATTTTGTCCTTGTGCAAAACCTTGGCCAGGCTGAGTTAGAATACTGCATCCAGCGTTGGTCTCCACACATGGTGGGTGATAGAGACTTTGGAAAGTGTGCAAAGGGGGTCACTAGATTAATTTCCAATTTAAAGCATCTTAGTGATCAGATCAGCTAAAAGAGTTGGGACAGTACACTTCAGAGAAGCATTGACTTGGGGTGGTCTGAATGAGGTTTATGAGATGGTGAAAGGAATATATTGTCCCCAGTTGACAGTTTATTCCAATTAAATAGGTTAGGGAGGACCAGTAGTCACAATTTTAAGTTGTATAAGGCCAGATCTAGGTTAGATGTCAGAAGGTGGTTTTATGACCAGAGAATAATGGACTTCTGGAACAAGCTGCTGGCTCCCGCAGTAGATGAGGTGAAGATCACCTCTTACAATAAGGTAGGTACTGCAAGGAATTACCTGGGCCAGAGAGATCTCCTGGACTAGTTTTGATTGCCTAAGGGAGTTGAGATGGACAGAGGGTCCCTTCCTGTCTTGTCACTGAATATATATTTTTTATATAACCCAGACTTTAATTATAGCTCCCATTTTCTCTCTGGCAGTAGGTGCTGGCAAAGTGATATAGATGTACCAGAGCTTCCAGGGATGGGGAAGTCCCTGGTTGGTCCCTGGTCATGTTCAGGTGTGAAATTTCTTCCCAAATTTGCTCCAAGTTGTTCAACACAGTCAGTTAAATCTTCTTTAAGAACTCTCTCAAATGTACTGTTCACCTGTCCCTCTAGCTAGTTTCCTTGCTGTCCCTTCAGTAGGAATGATTGCATTGCTATCTGAAAAAGGATAGCTGAAGAGTACACCCTGAGGACACCTTAAGTGATATGATCATAAATGTGAAATAATTGCTAGCTTAGTACTGCTATGAATTTTGGCTGGATTGGAGAAACCATTTAAACTTGTTCGTTGTTAAAATCAGAATGTCTAGACTATTGTATCTGCTTACAAGTCTGCAATTGTGTGCAGAGGGGCCTTTGTATGAGGTTAATTATTTTAACTGTTACTGATATTTCTATCATGCAGTGTTACGATTTTAGGAGCATATCACAGGCAAGATAACTCTGACTCTTCAGAACCCACCCAAAGCTCGATCCTGTAATTCTCCATAGTTTCCCCAAGTGAGTTTGCTTGATTGTAAGTACTGATTTGTCAAAAGATTTCTAAACTCTTAGTATGTTGCCACAGTGTCGATCTGGACCATTTACTGAGTGGAAGAATACAGTCATACACAACCCACCCACCCCCAAACTGCCCCAAACCTTTCACATCACTCATGCAAAATGCTAAGCATTTTGAGAAATTTGCTCATTTTTAGTAGGCTGGTAAAATTACCTCATGTCATTGTGCTTATCCTACCTGTTTAGTGCAAGATAATATCTGATTAAATCCTCTCACTTACTGTTAATTAATTGCTGACATTGGGGTTTAAAAAAAATCAGTGACTGAGTACATAGCAGCCTCTGAGTTCGAGGAAGGGACAGACAGAACTGTACAAAGAGAAGGTACTGAAATGTGGCTGCTTGGTAAATACAGCAAAATCATCGTGAGTTATGTGATGTTTTTAAGTCCTTAAAACAACACACTTATCAATTCCCATCTGGAATGGAACTAAAAGCCTAAGGTCCTCACTGCTGCAGATCTCTCATTCTTTAAGAGCCATTAAAACTGCAAATTGCCCAACAGTAATGGCTTGGAAGCTCTCCGACAGTTCATGCTTTCCACATTATAGCCCTCTACATAATGCTGTCTCATTATAGGTCATTTCTTAGCTTAGTCGGCTTGGGGCCAAAGACTTGGGACTACAAATTCATGCTCGTTTACTGAGTCTGTAATATTTCATCGTCAACAAATCTTCAGGACATTGAAGAAAATCTCTGTAGTCAGCTTGTGTGCTCTCAGCCCTTCGGGAGACAGAAAACCTTCAACCACCCTGAATATGACAGTGAAAGAATGTAGAAGGTGCTGCTCAATCTCAATGCTTCTTTAAACTGTTTCACTATGTTTCTAATAAAGTTTAGGAAGTCCTGAACTTTCCTTTAATTTATCAAATTGTCTTCCATTTCGGATCAACTCAGTTAATATCCAAATTTAAACCAATTATACCAAAAAATTATGCATATACACTGTAGTGTTCGAATGATCTGGGTTTGATTGTATTAGTCTGTCCACTTATCTATGTTCACTGTGTTTGATTGCTTAAGCCTATGGGTGGAGCTGAAGAGTTAAAACTAAAACTAGAACACACAGCTTGGATCTTCTACAGAAAACACACTGGCTGCTGTGAGGAGACATGTACTAAATTGTGTAGGAACTGTTATAGTTTAATGTGCCGTAAATGAACCAGTTGGTGATTTAATGCAAGTGTGAAATCTGCATTATTGTGAGATAAATCAGATATCCATACCATATCCAGGAACTTGGCATAAACGTAACATATACATCCATAAACATACAAAAAAACTGCAGGGTTTGAGGTAACATGTTCCATACAAACGCCATCCTGAATATGAGTTTGGATGGAACACTGAGTGGTGACAATAGGGAAAATAATAATGCTGGAGTGTTCCCAAAGACATTCCTCTTCTCCCCCATCCATCCAACTGTTTGGGAGCTTTGTGTTCAGAGAAGGTTCACTAGCTTGATTCTTGGGATGAAAGAGTTGTCTTTTGAGGAAAGGTTGAGCAGGTTGGGTCTATACTCATGTGAGTTTAGCAGAATGGGAGTAATCTTATTGAAACATATAAGATTCTAAGGGGACTTGACAGGGTAGATGCTGAGAGGATGTGTCCCTTTGTGGGGGAATCTAGAACAAGGGGACATAGTTTTAGAATAAGGGGTCACCCATTTAATACGGAGATGAGGAGCAATTTCTTCTCCCAGAAAGTTGTAAATCTTTGGATGTCTCTGCCCCAGAGAACAGTGGAGGTTGGGTCATTGAATATATTCAAGGCTGAGATAGACAGATTTTTTGAAGTATAGGGAGTCAAGGTTAATGGAGACCAGGCAGGAAAGTGGAGTTGAGGCCAAGATCAGATCAGCCATGATCTTATTGAACGATGGAGCAGGCTCGAAGGGCCATATAGCATAGTCCTGTTCCTATCTCTTATGTTCTTATGTTCAGTAAGGTGAGGGTCATCAATGCTGGAAAACAGATTTTTTTTTTGTGCCTAATGTCAGCATCAAGCATTTCCAGTTCAGAGGGACAACAGCAAAGAGTAATATCTTAAAAGGAGCACAGAGTAGCAGCAGAGAGGTAGAATAAACTATTATCTACACTCTCATTTTAACTATGTCGTTGGTAACCATTGATTAAGGGGCTAATTAACTTATGGAATGCAAGGATCAAAACCAAATCATCAACAATACACCCAACAGGAAAAATTTACGGAATTCAGTTAGAACAAGAGATAAATAAATAATTACTATATAAACATTAATTAAGTGTAGAATAGATAATGGTAGCACAGGTCGTGTGTAATATAGCGAGATAGCTCCTGGGGTGTCAGCTCGGTATGGAGCTCCTTTGTTCTGCAATGCTTTCTCCCTCCATTTCCTCTCTTCCACTTTTCAAGTTCCCCTAGCTTTAACAGTAAGAGCATCTTAAAGTTGCCTTGGCCCCCCCCCTGCCTATCCCCCCTGACTGTGCCTGTTCTTTCTTGTCAGTGAGCTCCGGGACTTTGCTCATACTTGGCTTCCCAATTCCTGGAGCTCGCTGCCATCAAGACTCCACTAGACTATACTGTAAGACTCAGCTGGCATGACTCTGATCTGCTATTCAGTTGCTTACATATTTAGGTAACTTTGTGTAGTTCACATCTTATTCCTCACCACTGCAGTTATCTGCTGAGCTTATGTGTGGCCTGCTGGTTTTTCAGATTTATTTTGCTACTGGGCAGAAAATACAGGCTCAGGAAGAGGAATGTTTGACTAAGCGTCAGCAAGAAAATAGGAGCCCCAAAATATGGTCCCTTTCAAGAGATACTGTGAGGGTAATGGAGAAAGGCTGTGGAAAGGAGAGCCACAATGCTGGGTAAAGCATCATGGGGCAGAACACAAAGCTTCTGGTTATTGTATATTTGCAGATATATATTTTTGATCAATTTTAAATCATATATTTCCCCTCATTCATAATTTCTGGCCATGCGTCTTTCCTTGCTCAAAATATGGAACATTCCCCCAATAAAATGTGGTCAATTGAAAATTTCAAAACTGAAGTAGACTTTTGTTAGGCAAGTGTATTACGGTAATGGAACCAAGGCAGGTCAATGGAGTTAAGACGCAGATCAGCCATGATCTCACTGAATAGTGGAACAGTCTTGAGAGGCTGAATGGCCTCCTTCTGTTCCTGTGTTGCTGGAGCAGACCTTCCACTTGCCCAGAACTGGTCACCAGTGCCATTTTTGGAGAGCATAGGGATAGGTACCAGAATACAACATCTTAACTGATTTTCCTCTTCGATGTTGTAAAGCCATTACTTGGTATCTACTCGAAGGGCAAAACCAAAATCAGATATTTAATGTGAAAAGAATGACTGGTGTAAGCCACATCTGACTATTTTTATAACTGTTAGAATCATAGAATGGTTACAGCACAGAAGGAGGCCAGAAGGTGCTAACATGCAGGTGCAGCAAGCAATTAAGATGGCTAATGGTATGTTAGCCTTAATCACAAGAGGATTTGAGTACAGGAGTAGTGAAATCTTGCTTCAATTGTATAGAATCTTGGTTAGACCGCACCTGGAGTACTGTGTGCAGTTCAGTCCCCTTACCTTGGGAAGGATATTATTGCCACAGAGGGAGTGCAATGAAGGTTCACCAGACTTGTTCCAGGGATGACGGGACTGTCCTATGAAGAGACATTGGGGAAACTGGGCCTGTATTCTCTAGAGTTTCGAAGAGTGAGAGGGGATCACATTGAAACCTACAAAAAAATTAAAGGGATAGACAGGGTAGATGCAGCTAAGATGTTTCCCCTGGTTGGGGAGTCTAGAACCAGGGGACACAATTTCAAAATAAGGGGAGAGCCACTTAGGACAGAGATGAGGAGAAATGTCTTTACTCAGAGGGCTGTGAATCTTTGGAATTCTCTACCCCAGAGAGCTGTGGAAGCTCAGTCATTCTGTATATTCAAAGCAGAGATTGACAGATTTCCAAATACCAATGACATAAGGGGATATGGGGATAGTGTGGGAAAAAGGCATTGAAGTGGATGATCAGCGATGATCTTACTGAATGGCAGAGCAGGCTCGATGGGATGAGTGGCCTACTCCTGCTCCTGTTCCTATGTTCCATTCAGCCTGTTGAGTATGGAGTTCTTCACAAAAGAGGGAGGATTGAGTGGGAGGGAAAGAAACTTCCATTTATACTGATCCTTTTACAGCCTCAGGCCACCCCAAAGTGCTTCAGTGCCACTGAGTTACTTTTGAAGTGCACTCATTCTCTTATGTAGGCAAACACCTTTGACGATGCCACCATCCTTTGATATTGCTTTGGAGTGTCACGAGACGGAAAGTGCAATTGGTAGTCTTTTAAGCCTTTTGAAGACACTGGCTGGTAAGCATGAAATGGTTTGGCAGAGGGTTGCAAAGGATGCTGGTGTAGCAATTGAAGTGCAGCATACTGAAGTGTCAACTGTCACAGCCATGTAATCCGAATTTATGAACTATAAAATGAATTTATGAAGTAAACATGAATCATAAAACAGAAATAATGTAATTGGAGTCCAACCATCAAGACCCACTTCAGTCTCAGTATTGGGATCAATTTTTAAAGGAAGAAACTTGCTCGTTATCTGTAACTTTTTGGAAACTGAGCTGCTGCAAAGAAAATTTAATAATGCTACCCTCTTTTTTTAAGTCGATTCCAGTTTGGGATTTTTTAGATGCTCTGTCCTGAATCTAAATTAGAGTCCAAGTCAGATTGCAGTTTCTCCCTCAGGCAACGGTACGTTCACTGCAATATCAATAAGGACCTGTTATTTTGTGGTAACCTCCCACATTTGATTCTAGTTAACATCACTACAAATCAGATTAACATAGAAGGGAAAGGTTTAACCTTCGAGGAACACATTTGGGATTTTTCTGCATAGTATATACAAAGGAACATTATCGCCTAAGAAATAGGAGCAGGAGTAAACCATACGGCCCCTTGAGCCTGCTCTGCCATTCAATACGATCATGGCTCATCTTGGGCTTCAACTCCACTTTCCTGATCGATCCCCATATCCCTTGATTCACTGACAGACCAAAACTCTGTCTATCCCAGCCTTAAATATATGTAATGATGGAGTATCTGCAGCCCTCTGGGATCAAGAATTTCAAAGATTCACAACCCATTGAGTGAAGGGATTTCTCCTCATCTCAGTCCCAAATGATCGGCTTCTTATCTTGAGGCTCTGCCCCAGTATTCCAGATTCCCCAGCCAGGGGAAACAATCTTTCAGTGTCTACCCTGTCAACTCCCTTCCAAGTCCTGAATGTTTCAATGGTACCACTTCTCATTCTTCTAAACTCCAGAGAATATAGACCCAATTTATGCAGCCTCTCATCATAGGACAACCCTCTCATCCCAGGGACCAATCTAGTGATCCTTTGATGTGTCCAATGCAAGTACATCCTTCCTTAAATATGGGGAATAAAACTGCACACAGTATTTCAGGTGTGGTCTCCCCAAAGTCCTGTAAAGTTGGAGCAAGTCTTCTTTATTCCTGTACTCCAATACCCTTGCTATAAAGGCCAACATAACATTTGCCATCCTAATTGTTTGCCATACCTGCATGCTAACTTTCTGTGTTCCTTGTACAAGTACGCCCAAGTTGCTCTGAACATCAACATTTACAAGTCTCACATCTTTTAAAAAATATTCTGTATTTCTATTCTTACGACCAAAGTGAATAACCTCACACTTCCGCACATTATACTCCATTTGTCACTTGTTGCCCACACACTTAACCTCTCTATATCTCTTTGCAGCCTCTTTGTGTTCTCTTCACAGCTTACATTCTCACCTAGCTTTGTATTGTCAGCAAACTTAGACACATTACTCTGTCTCTTCACCTCATTCCACTAGTTACAGCCTGCCAACTCAAAAATGCCCATTTATCCCTACTTCTTGCTTCATGTCCATTAATCAATCCTCTATGCACGTGAGTATATCACCCTGCCACCCTCACCCCGCACCCCACCCCACCCTCCCCCCCCCCCCCAACTCCATGAGCCCTTATCTTCCATTTTAACCTTTTGTGTGGCACCTTATGGAATGCCTTTTGGAAATCCAAGTACACTAAATCTACTAATTCCCCTTTATCTACCCTACTAGTTACATCTTCATAAAACTCAAATAAGTTTGTCAAACATGATTTCCCTATCGTAAAACCCTGCTGACTTTATCTCTGATCATATCGAGAAAGAGTTCCTTATTTCTCCACCAATGGTATCAGATAATCTAGATTAGTGCTGACTAGACTTGGCAGAGACAGTGGAAGCTTAGGAAACATTCACACATAGTGCCAATTGTCATCTTTTCAACCATAGAGGTTTATATTGCAGAAGGCAGCCATTCGGCCCATTGCACCTGTGTTGATTATGGACTAGCCAATCAGTCCCATTCTCCATAGCCTTCTATCCACTTACCTTATGTTTCAATGGTGGGAACTTTGTATCCTAACAATCCTCTACAAAAATAAATCTCCCGACTACTCCCTTTAATCTCAATTTGGTTACTAATTTGCAGACCAGTGGGAACTCTCCCCTCCCAAATTTACCTGTATAAACACACCCATAATTTTGAATACCTCCATCACATCACCTTAGCATTCTTTATTCAAATGAGAAGACCTCCATTTGCCCTTCCTTACAAGTAAAATCTCTTGTCTCTGATGTCATTTTAATTAATATCTTCCGCACCATCTCCACAGTCTGGATATCGTTCCAAAAGCAAAATACCAAAATATGAGCACAGGATTCCAACTGTGGCCTAGCCAATGATTTGTCGAAGTTTAACATATTTTAGTTTTTTTTTTACTCATAAAGCAATATTTCAGCTTGTCAGTAATTCACTGGAAAAAATTCTTAAGTAGGACAGGAAGATATCAGTCTAAATCCATTAGATCAATTAGAAACTGTCAGAATGAGATCAGTTGGAAGGAAAGTTAAAGATTGACAAACCAATTTTCTGCTTCCAGAAAAGAAGGGTTGATGGTTTGAAAGACCCAATTAAAGGTGTTTTTATTGAGTGTTAAACAAACAGCTGTCAGTTCTGATGAAGGATCATCAATCTGAACCATTAACCCTATAGTTTTATCACCCTCCACAGGTGCTGGCTGACCTGCTGAGCGTTTCCAATTAATAGACTGAATGTAGGCAGTAGCTGCAGTTTAAGTGGTTTAATTAATATCTTCCGCACCATCTCCACAGTCTGGATATCGTTCCAAAAGCAAAATGCCAAAATATGAGCAAAGGATTCCAACTGTGGCCTAGCCAATGATGTGTCGAAGTCCATGTCCCATTTTAAAGGGGGTCACGTGTTTCAGGAGCTTTCTGTTGCAGATCTGCTGAAGGGAGGCAGGTACAGAGTGGGGAGGCAGCCCTCCCCGGCCCCATAAGGAGGCCAATGGGGCAAAGGGGGACTCAGCATTTGGTAAGGAGGTGCCCTTGGTGCTGCATAAATGGCGGGGAGAGTAAGCACTAAGTGTGGAGAGGAAGTCTTCACCCCCTGGCAACGTGGGGGCAGAAGAGCAGGGACAAAGGCTGACGAGAACAATTGGGTGGCCACCTGTCCAAAAGGAAGCTGCAGCTGGCAATGGAGGCATGACTATCAGATTTTGGGCCCAGTGGCGAAGAAGAGGTAGCTATTGACTCCTCTGCAGGAGCCCTAGACAGAGGCATAGAGGCGATACAACCAATGCCTGCTTATGAGGATAACCGTTGAGCGGGCCGTTGGGTTTCTGAAGATGCAATTTTGGTGTCTGGATTGGTCAGTTGGTGCCCACCAATACCCTCCTGCAAGGGTCTTGGTCATTGTGGTGGGCTGCTGCTCTCTCCAAAACATGGCCCTCCAGAGAGGTGTGGACCTTGAGGATGGAGCCCCTGGAAGGAGACAGCTCATCAGGGGAGGAGCAGGAGGTGAGGAGGGAGAAGAGGAGGTAGAGGGAGATGATGCTGAACAGAGAGTTGTCCCTTCTGCACGGCGAGGTAGCCTTCTCCTGCCACCCTCTGGGAAGAGGACCTTCCTCCTGTCCCTCATAGCCTCCAGTATTAGATCCAGATTGGCATCGATGATGCGAGGGGCAGCCCTGCCCTGGGTGCCAAGCCTCTGGCCGTCCTGTGACATCTCACTTCTCTCTGGTGCAGTGGAAGGCTTTGGCACAAACAGCAGATCTCTCCCTTAGAACAACAAGCAACCTCAGTGATGGCTGCCATGAGGAGTTTAAATCAGTCCCACACCTCATCTGACCTGCCTCTGTTCCTGCTCCCACTGACTCTAAGGGGACAGAAAACCCCTCTCCATCTCAATTAATAGCTTCCCCCCTATGTGAAAATTTTAACTTTAATCTGTTTCCCACCAGACTCAGAGTTCTGACTCGAAAACAAACCCAGTTCCTGTTTCCTGCCTCTGTGGTAAAAAGTCAGCCCCAGATGTTGAATACAGTTTTAAAAATCCTATAAGCCAGTTTATCGGTCCTGTTGCTTCCCACTACACAGGTGTCCAAGCCACTCAGGTGTGTAATGTGAAATGATCACAGGCCACATATTGGGTTCAATTTGGTGGGGAACAGAAAAAGATGCATCACCTTTGATGTTTAGGGTGCATCCAGGGCCATTGACCAAACCTTCTGGCACTTTCCATAGAGCCAGCTTTTAGGAGGCATGGGGCCCTTTGGGTGCTTTCCCTCCCCCATGCCCCCAACCCATTGGTTTGAGTGCACTATGAGCAGACAAAGAGGAAACAGCGGACAAAAGTTTTCCTTTTTTCCATCTGACACTTGCTCCTACTATTGTCAGTGTTGCTGAGCAGTGGGTTAAGATTCCTTTATTCCAAAGTCATTCATGACTAAAGGCAAGTGGAAGAGAAACAAGGAATGCTGAAATATATGACAGCTACCAAGTCCTAACTGCAGGTCTATGGCCATCCCAGCAGTGAGCTCATTGGGGTTCTTTTAATGCAGTGTCAGTCATGCAGGTACAAATATCTGTAATGACGATTGAATGCATGATGTAGGAAAACATAATGAAAAATAAGCATGATTGACAAGCAAAGCCTCTTGTGTGCGGCATGTGGTTAATATTCAGTCAATGTACCAGACAGATCTCTGTTGAATTCTGAAGACCAGTGTCATGAATATACATGTGTGAAGGCAACAGCAAGGATCAATCAGCTAATACTACATCAGGCAAGCACCAATCTTCAGATATTAGCTGACAGATCCATCATCTCAACATGTGTCTTTAGTAGAGTTTGCATCACTCATGATCTTAATTCTATGGTTACCTGGGCAACTTTTTGCTGGTTTAACACAGTTTGATATGATTTCTGTTTGCACAATGTAGTGGGAATGGTTTTTATTTGTTTATAATGTAATTTTGGTAGTGAAACCCAACAGAGGGTCCACTGATGGCTTCGTGACATTATCCAGTGAGTACATAAGCCGTGAGGCCAGAAAGAAAGTGCCAAATCCCTGTTCTCAATCAACTCGAACAGCAATTAGTAACTATAATTGGCAAATGTGTCTGAGCTAAACAGGACCAGTTTGGCCTGGCTTTTTGCTACAGATCACTGTCCAATGACCACTTACTGGAAAAAGGGAGCATATGGAGGTTAGATGAGGAAAGACTATGATGAACCTGCAATTAAATAGCCTATTGGCATTCACTATCATAGATTAAGAACAACCCTGAATTCATATAGCACCTTTTATGACCTCAGTATGTCCATGCTTTACAGAAAATGAAACATTGTTGTAATGTAGGGAAATGTGGACACAGTAAGTTCTAAAACAGGAATGAGATGAATGACCAGATATTCTATTTTATTGATGATGATTGAGGGTTAAGTGTTGGCCAGGACACCTAGAGCACTCTGATACTCTTTCTCAAATAGTGCCATGGGATCTTTTACACTCACTTGAGAGAGCAGACAGGGCCTCGGTTTAACACCTCGTCCAAGAGGTGGCACCTCCAACAGTGCAGCTATCCTTCAGTACTTTTTTTTTTTTCTTCAGTACTGAAGTATCAGCCTAGATTATGTGCTCGAGGCTCTGGAGTTGGGCTTGAATTTATAGCCTTGACTGAGCCAAGGCAGATGTTTTGAATAGTAGCTATGTGGGCAACGTTCTGAAGTCTGAATGGGAATGGAGTTGTGGAGCCATAGCCCAGCATGAACTCGATGCCTGGATCTAGCTCAATTGGCACACATGAAAAAAAAAATCTGACCCACATCGCTGGGGAAGTGTAAAAGGTGCCTGACTCTCTAATTGTACTATACCTAACCTGCTTAGTGCCTGAAATGGAAAGATTTCCCTGCACTGACAACACTCACCTTAATCAACATCAAAATCACAAACTGAAAAAAAAATGTGAGTTTCTGAAATCAGCTCTGCAGAGCATAATCAAACCTGCAGTTCTGTGCTTTGCTCCATGTCATCCCAGAGGGTCATAGACTGACCTAACAGAGGAGGGTAAAATTCATTCTCACTCCTCAATCACATCTTATAACTCCACCTTCCTACATAAGACTCCTCCTCAAGACCATGACACCAACCTCCCAGATATTCATCACTGGTGATGTAGGTCAATGAGGCAAGGGCATAACAAATATTTCTACGCATTGAGAAAATGTTAGTTGATACTTGTTACTCAACCCTCGTACCACACACTCTTAAACTATACTCCTGAGACTACTTCAGTCATCATCATCACAGTACATTAATCTCAGCTGGGTGTGTCATTAATTACTTAGCAGATTTGCTCTATTAAGTAAAAGGCCTTCCTCTCACTTGTACTTAACTATATATTGCTCATAAAATATTGATTTTAAACACAAAGCAATGAAAATCTTGCTAGATTTTACTCCTCTCCCCCGTTTTGTACAGTTGCCATCTAATGTCAAGGCAAAGAGCAAAGTGTGCTCAGTTACATGGAACAAATACAAGAAAACTGGGAAGGAGGGGGCATCTTCCTTTTTAAAACAAGTCCCCAAAGTATGAGTTATTTACCAAGCGGATTGCTGATAGTAAGACGCCTTTCTGTTTTAAAGAAAAAAGGGAGTCATGGAAGGAAGCTGCCCCTTGGCATTCTCACAATGCTCAAGCATAATGAGCATTTTCTACTGAATCAATGAATTGACTGTTAACAGAGCAGGACTGGTTATATTCGTAGAGCTTCATTCCCTTCTGTTGCAGCTAGTTTTAAACTCAAACCCAGAGCTGAAAGGTCATTCAACTAAGTTGTCAGCTGTGGCTCAGTGCGTAGCACTCTCATCAGAGCTAGAGGATCATGGGTTCCATTCCAACCTTGAGACATTCCTAGTGTAGTACTGAAGGAGTGCTGCACTGTAGGAGGTACCGTCTTTTGGATGTGACGTTAAACTGACATTCTGTCTGCTCTCTCAGCACTATTTTGAACAGCAGGGGAGTTCTCCCAGGTAACTTGGCCAATATTTATTCCTCAAACAACATCGCTACAATAGATTATTTGGTCATTAACATATTGCTGTTAATGGAACTTTGCTGTGTGAAAATTAGCTGCCGTGTTTTCTACATTGCAGCCATAATTGCAGTCCATTGGCTATAAATTGCTTGGGATGCCCTGAGGTTCTGAAAGGTGCTATAGAAATTCAAGTCTGTCTTCATCCTAATTTTTTTCTGAGAATACTGAGGACTACCAGCAGTTAAAAAGCACGGACTGTTATGATTTCCCATGTGACACTCCCAGCAAATGCAGGAAATTTTTGTTCCAGATATTCTGATTTTCCAACAAATAATATTAATGCTGGAAAAGTACAGTAAATGGTTCTGTGCATCAGTACAGAAATACTCATGTGAGTGATGCAAGACCATCGGAACAATTTAAATCTCTTAAGTGCTCAAGTTTCAAGGAGGTCTTCATATAAACAAATAAATCTTCCTTTAGGACAGACTGAAAACAGATGTAGCTCCAGGTTATTTTCCAGTGTTGCTGCTGTTATGTTGATATAAATTTTTAAAAGAAAGCATATATATATATATATAACAGATACATGATAAATAGGTTTGTGCTCTGTAAAGTGAGAGACTGCAGGGAATTACTTCAATTTTGTCAACATCAAGCACTCTGAGATCAGATAGAGAGAAAATGAATAAAAATAATCTTTACATAGTTCTTTTATGACCTCTTGATCACAATTTCAAGTGCCTTCCTCAATGTAAAATCCCCCTCCGCCCCCTTCCCCCCCTTCCTCTCCCCTCCCTCCCCCCCTTCTTCTCCCCTCCCTCCCTTCCTCTCCCCTTCCTTCCTCTCCCCTTCCTTTCTCTCCCCTTCCTTTCTCTCCCCTTCCTTCCTCTCTCCTCCCTTCCTCTCTCCTCCCTTCCCTTCCTGTCCCTCCCCTCCCTTCCTCCCTTCCCTTCCTCTCCCCTCCCTTGGCTAAGTCCTTTTTACCTAAGTGAAATTGGTTATATTTAGTAGTATTTCATTTGCTTCTGTTCCAGCTCAGTTCAAACTGAATACTCAGATTGAAAGGACATTTCTCTGACCAGTCCAGTATATGCTATTCCGGTTGGCCAGGCAGTGTAGGGTAGAACCTAATCTTTAGGCTCTTGTAATCTTTTATTTACAGAGATACGCATTACAAACATGCACCTCCAAACCCAACAATCACAGTTTCAGTCTGCTCCTATACACAGGAGCCCAAGTGAATCCCCAGTTAATGCCTACCATCTGAATACAATTAAATATTCAATTACAATACAATTAACACAGCACATATTCCCACCAGTCCAGTGCAGCCCCTACTTTTGATATTTCCAAGTTGCATATTGAGGCAGGTCACAAGCTCCCACAATGTGTAAAGGTTCACCAAGGAAATGTTCATCCAACTGTTGGCCCATAATCAAAGTCATGTTCTGTGCTCAGGAGGGCTTTGATCTTAAACATTTTGGGGTCTTTGGATGCCTTTAGTGAGCACTATCCAATCCCTTTCTCTGCCATATTAAATACCAGTTGAGGTAAGTTAACCCTTACCAAAAGATGTCAAAAATGGTGTCGCCACTTCAAGGAGGGCATGGTTTAGCAGCTTTGACCACATGTCATCAGTCTACTCAAAACAGGGCCATGCCAAATGCACTGGAGGACCAACGGTGGCGGAGTCTGTGACTTTTAGTAATTAGGTGACCTATTGTTCCGTGCACACATAACATCAAGATGAAATATTAATGAATGGCCATCCAGTTGAGAATTTCTCAAAGACTTTGTAGCCCAGGTGTTTAAGTTTAATGCCATGTTTCATAAGTTATATATTTGGGACTGAAATTATATACTTGATATTAATCTATGTGTCAGATAGCAATACCTCTGGAAGGATATACTGGCTTTGGAGAGGGTGCGACACAGATTCACCAGAATGATACCAGGGCTAAAAGGGTTAAATTGTGAGGACCGATTGCCTCGACTAGACCTGTATTCTTTTGAGTATAGAAGATTGAGGGTTGAGGTAATGGAGGTATTTAGAATGTTAAAACGATTTGTTAGGATAAATACACAAACTATTGCCTCTGGCGGGGGAGTCCAGAACATGCTCGGCCATTCAGGGGTGATGTCAGGAAGCAAATCTTCACACAAATGGTAATGGAAATCTGGAACTCTCTGCCCTGAAAAGCTGCTGAGGTTGGGGGGGGGGGGCTCAATTGAAAATTTTAAAACCGAGATTGATAGATTTTTACAAAAGCAAAATCCTATGGATGCTGGAAATCTGAAATAAAAACAAAAAATGCTGAAAATACTCAGCTGGTCAGGCAGCATCTGTGGAGAGAGAAATAGAGTTAATGTTTCAGGTTAATGGCATTCCAGTGACAGGTTTTTGTTAGGTAAACGGTATTAAGGGTCACGAAACCAAGACGGGTAGATGAAGTTAAGATACAGATCAGCCGTGATCTATTTGAATGACAGATTGGGCTTAAGAGGCTGAATGGCCTATTCCTGTTCCTATGCTCTGATGTTTTATTGCAATTACACAAAATCCAATATCTAATTCAGTGCTGATTTCGAGAGCGTGTGTCGAGTAATTTAATTTGTCCACCAGCATTCGTTTGTTCCACAGGTTTACACAAAGTAATTTTTTTCCCTCAATGCACAACAAATGAGCCTTTGCAGCTTTAAATTATTGAGTGCGTTCCAAGTGAAACTGGGTCTTCTGTCAAATGGAGCAGAATAACAATTGTATCTCCGTGTCATTCAGACATCAAAAAAGGAGAGTCCATGGCCTCTATTAATCAAGCATGTCCAAATCACATTAATAAAAAACGGTGCCTTTGTCCCATAGACTTATGAAAAGGCCTTTACTGGGCTTGAGAGACACAGCACCATATACACACACACGCACACTGCACTCCTGAAGCAGAGCTTATTCTTGCAAGTGTAAGGGAATCAAAACAGGGTAAGTGGACATGGTAAATTGTGAATCTGCAAGTTACACACAGCCCTGAGGACTCCTGCCACACTAAGATGTTTCAAAAAGGGCTAGGGTCCAGCCTGGCTTCATTTATTAATCTTGTAATAACAATCACAGTAACTAGATTGATGGCTACAATTTATAATTCTTCTACTGTAGCAAAGCTACGACCCACTAAGAGCAAAAGTTTCTCTTTTTAAATAAATCCATTCTCAGGATGTAGACATTGGTGGAAACATCAGCATTTATTGCCCATTCCCAGTTGTCTTGAGGTGTTGGGCCACCTTCTTGAGTGGTTTGATACAACTGAATGGTTTGCTAGGCCGTTTCAGTGAGTTAAGAGTCTAGCACAAAGTTTCTTTTTTAAATAAGACTAGGAAAGTTTAATTGCTCACAGCCAGCACTTAAAAAAAAGTGCAGTTACTAAGAAAATTCTGACACCCATGTCAAATATCTTTTTTCTAATTCATTCATGGGATGAGGGTGTCACTGACAAGGCCAGTATTTATTGTCCATCCCTATGGTACAGCTGAGTTGCTAGGTCATTTCAGAAGCACCAGGCTGTCTTCTTTTACGTAATGAGACAGAGGGCGCCTCCATTTTGAGGTGCCCTCTCTCCAACCTTTTGAACTTTAAATTAAAAATGGCCTTAGCAGCTGGACCGCCATTGAGGAGGGAGAACCATTGAGAAGGCAGCTGAAGCAGTCAGGCAGGGAGGTTCTCTAGGCCTGCCTGGAGGACTGACCCCTTCACCACCCCCCCCCCCCCCCTTCCTTGGTCTCCCGCTGGGAGGCTGGTTCCTGGCAGCTACACTGTTCCCCAGCACCTGCGGGACCAGGCGGCCGACCGAAAAATTGCACTGGGCCTCTGACAATCGGCCTCAATAGGACTTCAACAAGATCAATTGGCTACAAGCCACTTGTGGGCAGGTAGCCCTGCTGCCCCACTCCCACACCCACCAATCCCACCTCCTGGAAAATGGCCCACAGGCAGGATAGAGCATGGCAACAGACATGCCAGCCAACGACAAACTTACACGTCTGTCTCCCTTTGTGCACATCTCCCTTCAGCCCCAGATTACTGTAGTCACAAAGACAAAGCTAGTGGGTGAATGGACCTCCAATCTGCTTGTAACAAAATGCTGTATTGATTTACTTCATAGATATAGGCTGCTTATGGTCAGAATGCACAGAAATTGGTTCCTCTTTTAAAATGATTTATATCAATTGACTGAAATATTTTATAGTTTTAAAATAGACTGATATTCATACAGGTGTAAATATTTCCGTATATACCATAAAGGAAGGTTATTCAGCACTTTTACAACAACAACAAAAGTCATACTTTGGTGTGATAGGGTCAGAATAAAATAAGCAACATTTTTAGTGACATTTTGCTCAAGGTAACAATTTGAAATAGGGAAAGTTCAGAAAGCCAGCAAAATACCTCAGAGCCACTAACTTGTTTCACAATTAAAGCTCTGTTGTGCCAAGGCTATCCAACGTGGTGCTTCCTGAAGAGTCCATCATAATTTACCCAATATTGGCATTCTAGTAGCTCAATGATAGAGTGATCAATTAGTCTACAACTAATCCAGACCTGGGGCAAGGAAAGTCTCAGTGGTGGAAAGCTTTGGAAACCATCTTTAACTAGATGTTTTCTTTCAGTCATCTTTGCAAGTATGTGACAAATTTTATAATATTCTTAATATGACACTCATTGTCCTACTATATAAAAACATAAGAACATAAGAAATAGGAGCTGGAGTAGGCCAATTTAGCCCTTTGAGCCTGTTCTGCCATTCAACAAGATCATGGATGATCTTCTATCTCAGCAACACCTTCCTACATTTTCCCCATGACCCTTGATTTCCTTAGTACCCAAAAATCTACCGACCTCTGTCTTCAATATACTCAACGACTGAGCATCCACAGCTCTCTGAGGTAGAGAATTCCGAAGATTCACCACCGTTTGAGTGAAGAAATTTCTCCTCATCTCAGTTCGAACTGGTTGACCCCTTATTCGAAGACTATGTCCCCCACCCCAACACCGCTGTGTTCTAGATTCCCCAGCCAAGGGGAAATATTTTCTCAGCATCTACCCTGTCAAGCTCTTTAAGAATTTTATATGTTTCAACTCTCATTCTTCTAAACTAGAGGGAATATAGGCCTAGTCTACTCAATCTGTTCTCATAGGACAAATCCCCTCATACCAGGAATCAGTCTAGTGAACCTTTGACGTGCTCCATCAAGGGAAAGTATGTCCTTCCTTACTGCACAAAGTATTCCAGGTGTGACCTCACCAATGCCCTGTATTCCCTTTTTCTTGCAACTTTACAGAGTCCATCCTTGCTCCTGGCCCTCTTTGCAATCAATTTCAGCCTCATTGTCTTTCCACCATCAGTCTCTGCTCCCCCTCCTTCACACAGGTGATCTTTTCCCTCCTCTGCCTTACCAAGTCAGTATTATTTACCAGCTCTCTACTTCCCATCCCTAGCTCATTTTCCCAGTTTAATAATCTACAGCAGCTGTGACATTGTTCATTCTCACACCTGACTGCAGTGTTTCTCAAAATGCCTTCAATGTGCTCTGTTGAAGTCTAGAATATCTTGTAGAATATCTTGGAGGCTTAAATCTGATCAACATTGACCTTATATTTTCCTACTGACTATCTCTCAGAAGTTCTGGACTCGATAAAACTCAATTTCTTGATTTGAGCTGCTAATCAAAGCTTAAGAAAACATGCAGATAAAAACGAGCCAATGTTGTTGGTCCTTAAAATGCTTCCGAGAAGTAATGTTCAGCATTTGTTTCCTTCCTGATTTTGTGTTTTCCTCTCCTGAAGGCACTGAATCTCACAGGAACACAGCTCCACCTGCAAGAATATGCTAGTAGTGAATGCCAACAGACTGCGAGCAGCATCACAGACATGTGTGGTCCTGTTCTCCTCACACTCTCCCCTGTCAAAGGGTCACTGACCAACAATTATAAGAACCCTGGCTGATGTTTCCCTGCTTTCCTCACCTAGGGATGTTAAGACCATTTTTTAGTGAGCCAAATGACCCAGATGAGCAAACACAGCATAGAACAGGGATCAAACCTGGAACCCTTCTGGCCTGGAGAACTCAGTACCTGCAAAAGCTACTCAGCATCAGGAGGCTAACAATTAGTAGCTTGTATGTGGAAGACTTGAAACAGAGATAGCACCGTGCCCATAGCAAACAAGTAAATTGTTGTGATCCTAATCGCACACAACCATCTTCAATAGATGTGGTGATATTTAAGATGTATTATGAAATTAAATAGCATAGAAAGAACACCAGTTGGTCTGTATATCACAGGAGAACTGTGGTTGGGCCAGGTGGGTGCCTCGAGTGAAGTTGACTATTGTGATCAGTTTCAAAGCTGAAAGAAGTCAATATCCAAGACTATTGGTTTGCAATTTTCAAACTCCAGCTTTACTTTTGGAATTGGCCCTTGTTAACATCTATGGACAAATAGATTATGGAAATTATTGGCATAAAAATGTTGAAATTGTGGTATAAAACACAATATGTCAAAGAATGAAATGAGGAGAAGGAATATAGTGATAACAATATCAAGAGCACTGTCTGAGAAGGACCTGAATTATCTTCTTTCAGTATTGTGCATTGGCCACCTCTGAGGGAGGAAGGTATTAATCTTGAGAAAGTATAATGGTATCAAAATTATTTCAGGTACCAGGAATCTTTGAGGAACGATTTAAGAAAATTGGGCTGACTAAACTTTAGGGGACAAAGGAGACTTTGAAGGGACCTAATTGAAGTTTTTAAGATTATGAAGCGAATTGACAAAACTGATCCATTTAGATCATTCATGATGGAGAAAATACCAAGGGATACAAGTCAAAAGTGAGGAAATTAGGATTAAGAAAGAACGTTGCGTAGAATTTCCCCACTGATAATGTAACGGACTTGTGAATATGGTCATGAGGGAAGGCAACTGAAGCAGACACAGAATGGTGGGTTCAAGGTACAGTAAGATGTGTCTTTTATTTTAAAATTTGCATCATGTTCAAATCCCCCTGCAGACTCACCCGCTCCCTATCTTAATAACATCCTACAACAATCTCCCCTTTATCCCATCCCTGAATACCCCATTCTCCTGACTCCAGCTTCTTAAGCATCTCCTTCCCATCTCCCTTGGCTTCTGATGAAAGGTCACTGACCTGAAACGTTAACTCTGTTTTTCTCTCTCTACACATGCTGCCAGACCTGCTGAGTATTTCCAGCACTTTGTGTTTTTATTTCTTCCCATCCTCCTTGCTCCTGATTCATCAACCTTAAACCCACAGTCTGGAATTACCTCATCAAACCTCTCCCCCTCTCCCATCTTCCTATCCTCCTTTCGGACTTAAGATGATGTTGTTTCTGTTGGGAGAACAGAGTAAGTGATACGGTGAGAAGGTGGAGAGTTGGTTGGAGTTCATCTACTAGAAAGAGCCAGGCTTGTTGATACGAGAACTGAGAGGTTTTCACTATTAGGAAAGATTGAATGAGCTGGTGTTCTTTGCTCTAGAAAAGAGAAGACTGAGGGGTGACCTGATAGAGGTTTTTTAAAATTTGGAAGTGTTCGATAAGGTAGACATGGAGAAAAATGTTTCCAATAGTGGGGGACCCCAAAACTGGTAGCCATAAATATAAGATAGTCACTAATGAATCCAACAAAGAATTCAAGAGAACTTCTTTACCTGGAGGGTGTGGAACGAGTTACCATATCGTGTAGTTGTGGTGAATAACATAGATACATTTCAAGAAAGCTGGATAAGTACATGAGGGAGAAAGGAATAGAAGGTTATGCTGATAGGGTGAGATAAAGATGGGTGGAGGAGGCTCATGTGGAGAATAAACTTGGGACTGGATCAGAACAATTAACACCAACAACAGCCTCATTGGTGCCCTCTTTCATTCTGTCCCTGTACATGGCACGATTAAATCAAAATAAAATGTTCCATAAATCCAAAGAGGAGATATCCGCAAGTGATTATGGTAAGAAGTGTTGACAGGAGACTGCATTACTCTGTTAATTAGATCGATCTTTTAATTATACTGATGTATCATCTCCAAATCTATCATTTAATTATTCCTATTATATTTCTTTTTATAGATGAACTCATTAAAATGCTACTTTGTCTAGGTTTTTTTCCCCTCTAAGCAGGACTGGGTTTTAATAATTCCTCACTTCAACTCATTTTACCCTGCAGAGAGAAAGAGTTTATAAAACTTGCAGAGAAATAGCTGACAATCCCTCACAACACTTGTTCTGTCTGTAATTATAAGTGGCTGAAAAACAAAGAAATGCTGGCACAATTTTAAAAAATAGCATTTCTCAGGAAATGGGCATCGCTGGCATTTATTGCCCATCCCTAATCTCCTAGATCAGGATGAGGAAATTGTTATTGCATTGTATGTTCACAAACTCCCCGAGCTCTCTCCAGCTTAATAATTCCCTGATTATGTTACTTTATAAACAGCAATTTATATTTATATAGTGTCTTTAACAGGAGTGTCAGAAAGCAAAATTAGAGAGTGAACCATATATGACAATATTAGGGCAATTAGCCAAAAGCTTGATCAAACAGGTAGGTTTTAAGGGGCATCTTGAAGGAAGAAAGAGAGGTAAACAGGCATTGAGGTTTCGGGAGGGAATTCCAGAGCTTAAGACCCAGGCAACTGAAGATACAGCTGTCAATGGTGGAGTAATTCAAACCAGGTTTGCTTAAGAGGCCAGAATTAGATGAGCGCACATAAATCGGAGGGTTGTGGGGCTGGAGGAGGTAACAGAGATAGGGAGGGGCACAGCCATGGATGGATTTGAAAACAAGGATGAGGATTTTAAAATCAAGGTGTTGCTTGGCTGGGAGTCAAGGCTGGTCAGTGAACACAGGGTGATGGGTGGCCAGGACTTAGTGCGTGCAGCAGAGGTTTGGATGACCTCAAGTTTGCAGAAGGTAAAATGTGGGAGGCTACCCAGGAGTGCGTAAAGGTGTAAAGGCATCAAAAGAGTAAATGCGTATTATCTGACACCTTGTCAGCGCTCTGTTGAAGGGCTGGGAGGTGGGAGGGGTGAAAAATGGCAACAGGAGGGCTTCCCAATGAGGTCCCAGCACCGGGCCATTTTCCCAGCCGTGGAAACTGCAGTGGCTCGGCTGCCCGCCAACTGAAGGCTGACGGCCAAATTAAATAATTAAAAGCCCAATCGATGGCCATTTTGTGCGGATAATGCAAGGAAGCAGACTCCCAGCAGCTTCCCGAGGCGGGGGAGCCTTGCTTTCCGGAGCCTCCGTGCCCCGAAGAGGGGCCTCACAATGGTAATGGCAGCCCCCTGCAGCCCTGACACAGTCACTGGATGGGTTACCCCTTCAATCTCCAGGGCCTGCCGGCCTGCCCTGGCACAGAAATAAATTTTTCACCCTCCCTGTGAGGGCGCCTCAATATGCAAGCACCCTTTCTTTCTCTATCAGTCGCATCGCCAGCAGAGCTGATGGCCCTCTCATTGAGGTGGAAACTCGGACAGGCAGCCTGCTGTCCTTAACTGGAAGGTAGCCTCTTAATTTTCCGCCACCAGGAAGATTGCGGCTACGGTCCCGCTGCCCTCCCATGCAGGCTCAGGACCCACATTGGGTCGGGACATACCTCGTGGCGGAAAAATCCCAACCCTTATCAGGGAATGAAACATCGTGAGCTACAGTGAAATACTTTTTGTTTGGAGCGACAGTTATCAGGCAGGGGAATATGTTAACTCGGCACAAATGGCAATGAATGAGCGGCTAATCTTTTTGGTTGTACTGGTTAAGGGAAGAATGTTGGCCAGGACACTAGACGAGCTCCCTGTTTTTTTCCCCAAATAGTGCCAATGAGTCTTCAATGTTCATCCAAAGAGATACCCCATTTTAATATCTCATCCAAAGGACAGAATGTTTTGACAGTGCAGCACTCCCTCAGTACCCCACTAAAGTGTCAGCCAGGTTATTAATTCAAGTCTTGGAGTGAGGCTCAAGTAAGAAGTATTGCAATGGTTTTTTCTTTGAACCATTCATTTTGAGTCATAATGTCACAGAAGGAGGTCATTTGGCCCATCGAGTCCATGCCAGCTCACTGTAGATCAATCCGGTCAGTCCCATTCTCCCGCTCGATCCCCGTACCCCTGCAAGTTTATTTCCCCCAATTTCAATTTCCTTTTGAAATCTTTAATCGTTTCTGCTTCCAGCACCCTCATGGGCAGCAAGTTCCAGATCATTACCACTCGCTGCATAAAAAACCTCTTTCTCACATCCCCCCTGGAGTTCTTGCCAAAAACATTAAATCAGTGTCCCTTAGTCCTTGTACCATCGACTGCCTACATCTTGGGAAAAGGAAATAAAGAAAATCTTTACTTGATCATGCTGATTAAATATATTGCACCAGCCACGTTGGATTCAGACACAATCATTCAACCAAGTTGCAGTGACAAGGTTATCATTTGTAATTATATTGGTGACCATTCAGATCCCCAATAATATTGGACTCAGTAATGCCTGCCAGCTTGTTTCCCCTGATGGTGCCATCAGCATTTGCTATTTTAACGAACTGTGTTGCTTCGATGTGCTCTTCATTCACAAATTTTATATTGATGAGATTATAACACTATGTCTAGATTCTGGTAACGATTCCTCTTGATTTTTTTTATTCCCACTGGAAATGCATACAAACCTAATCTGTTTTGTATGACCACAGTCTTGACTGGATGGGTGGGTCAGATAACTAATCCACATCCACGTCAGAGCACGAACAATAGAACCATAGAAAAAGTACGGCACAGAAGGAGGCCATTCAGTCCATCATGTCCGTGCCGGCCGAAAAAACTATCCGCCCAATCTAATCCAACCTTCCAGCACTTGATCCGTAGCCCTGCCGGTTACAGCATTTCAGGTGCATGTCCAAGTACCTTTTAAAAGAATTGAGGGTTTCTTCCTCCACCACTGATCCGGACAGTGAATTCCAGATACCCACCACCCTCTGGGTGAAAAAGTTTCTCTTCATGTCCCCTCTAATCCTTCTACCAATCACCTTAAATCTGTGCCCCCTGGTAATTAACCTCTCCGCGAGGGGAAACGGGTCCTTCCTGTCTACTCTATCTAGGCTCCTCATAATTTTGTCCACCTCAATTAACTCACCCCTCAGCCTCCTCTGTTCTAAGCAAAACAACTCAAGTCTATCCAATCTTTCCTCATAGCTGCAACTTTCAAGCCTTGGTATCATTCTTGTAAATCTCCTCTGTACTCTCTCCAGAGCAATTATGTCCTTTCTGTAATGTGGTGACCAGAACTGTACACAATACTCCAGCTGTGGCCTAACCAACATTTTAAACAGTTCCTGCTTTTGTATTCTATACCTCAGCCAATAAAGGAAAGCATTCCATATGCCTTCTTCACCACTCTATCTACCCTGTCCTGCCACCTTCAGGAACCTATGGACATGCACTCCAAGGTCTCTCACTTCTTCTACCCCTCTCAATATCCCCACGTTTATTATGTATCCCCTTGCTTTATTTGCCCTCTCCAAGTGCATTACCTCACACTTCTCTGGATTGAATTCCATTTGCCACTTTCCCGCCCACTCAACCAAACCATTGATATCATTCTGGAGTCTACAGCTATCCTCTTCACTATCAACTACACGGCCAATTTTTGTGTCATCAGCAAATTTCCTAATTATGCCCCCCATATTTAAGTCCAAATCATTAATATATACCACAAACAGCAAGGGACCCAACACTGAGCCCTGCGGAATGCCACTGGAAACAGCTTTCCATTCGCAAAAACTGCTATGTCAACTACTACCCTTTGTTTCCTGTCTCTGAGCCAATTCTGGATCCAACCTGCCACATTCCCCTGTATCCCATGGGCTTTCATTTTACTGACCAGTCTGCCATGCAGGACCTTGTCAAATGCCTTGCTAAATTCCATGTAGACCACATCCACTGCACTACCCTCATCAATCCCCCTTGTTACTTTCTCAAAAAACTCAATTAAGCTAGTAAGACATGACCTTCCTCTAACAAATCCATGCTGACTATCCCTGATTAATCCTTGCCTTTCTAAGTGGCAGTTTATCCTGCCCCTCAGAATTGATTCTAACAATTTACTCACTACTGAGCAAGAAGCACACTTTTTGGCTATCCAAGTAGTACAATGGATATTTAAAAAAACTAAAGCATATCAACTGTAATCAAAACCTAACCACATACTCTTACTGCTGAGTGAGCAAGACCACAGTTTAATGTGATACTGAGCCATACAAAACAGGAAATATCTCAGGTCCATTCTTTGATCTTAGCTGTTACCCACTAGATGTCACTACAGGTGTCA
Organism: Heterodontus francisci; assembly: GCF_036365525.1. Taxonomy (NCBI): domain Eukaryota; kingdom Metazoa; phylum Chordata; class Chondrichthyes; order Heterodontiformes; family Heterodontidae; genus Heterodontus; species Heterodontus francisci. Next base: position 70,880,833 of record NC_090395.1, on the reverse strand, counting down.
TAATTAGGTTGAAGAAGCAGAGGGCAGTGGGGAAGGGAGTGTGGGAGAGAGAAGGCAATCGGCCAGAGTTCATGCTCCTAATTGCTATGTAGTAATGGAAAGTTTGGGTGTGGATGTTAGATGTTGCATGCAAACAAGATCAGGTTCCACTGCCACACCATCACTCTCTTCCCTTCCTCCACAATATCACCTGGACTAATGCCTGGCCTTTGCTCCCAGGAAGGGGTACTGGAGAATATCCATTGCCTGTGGAATCATACATCAACACCTTCAGGATAAATGGGCAAGAGGATGTAATGGAAAAACACAAACGAATGCAATATTTGTTTCCTGCAGTTGTAGTTTTTATACTTATTCATAATTAAAGACCATAAACCAATGTGTTTTGCAGAAATTGTTCACACAGCTTTAATAGTTTGGGATTTCGATGTTTTCATTATTTTTGGCATTAATAATTTACTAGTAAGTGTACATTTATTAAGGTTATTATACAGGGCAGAACAGAATCACTGAAGTTGAAGCAACAACACTGATCCATTAATCATCTCCTGACTGGAACTCAGTGTGTCGTTGATGACCCAGGAGAAGAGAAACTGTTTCTTGGAAAGCACGATATATGGAAATTCAACTTGCTGCTCTGGTAAACTTTTACTTGATGGTTTTCAGGTATTTAGTTTCACCAAACATCAACAGCAATTGAAATCAGCACGCTCATTCATTTGGTAACTGACTCTGTCATGTCTGCCTACGTGATCATGGCTTCAGTGTTCCTGTACCCATAGAAGCCACACATGTCTGCTTCACCGGAATGTCTGGTCATCCACTGCTCATTGGTCCTCCCAAAGCAATATGTCAATGCTAATGAATTAAATAATATTCTTCAAGTAACTTTGAAATAATAATCCTGGACGGTCCATGAAAATTGGCAGGGCTAAGAATAATAGAGTTGGACTAACTGGATAGCTCTTTTGAAGTGCCAGCACAGTAGGCCAAGTGGCCTCCCTCTGCTCTGTGAGATTCTGTGAAAGAATTGTATTGGAACAACTTTTCACACTACAACCAAATGACTGAAGAGAATGTCACCTGCCAAGTCAAGTTTGTCCAGGGGTTTAGAAAACAGGACCCATGGGGAAATTTGAAAACAAAGGGTGAGAATTTTAAAACTCAAGAGGTGTGGCCAAACCTGGAGCCAATGAAGGTCAGTGAGTATAGAGGGTAATGGATGAATAGGACTAGGTGTGAGTCCCACAAAACACAACTACCGCCTTTGAACTAAAAGCAAGATACTGCAGATGCTAGAACTCTGAAGTCTAAACAGAAAATGTTGGTAATATGCAGCAGGTCTGGCAGCAGCTATGGAGAGAGAAACAGAGTTAACATTTCATCAGAACTGGGAAATATTAGAAATATAATAGGTTTTAAGCAGGTAGAAAGGGGGGAGGATGGGAAAAAGGGGAAGGTCTGTGATCGGGTGGAGGGCTGGAGAGATTAAAAGTTCAGGATGCAAGGCCAAAAGGAGTGCTAATGAAACAAGTAAAGAAACAAAAGATGTGTCTAGAAGAGGTGTGAATGGCAGGATCATGAATAGTTGCTGTCCGGAAGCAAAGGACAGGGGAGAAAAAGGAGAAACAAGAGCAGCAAAGAAAAAGGAAGCAAAATGGGGGCGTAGTTTATGATCTAAAATTGTTGGACTCAATGTTGCATCCTGAAGGCTATAAAGTGTCATAGAAAGATGAGGTGCTGTTCCTCAAGCTTCCTACCAGATTTTCAGAAACGATGGAGAGAATCCCAGCATCCTGGAGTAACCAAAACGATTGTCCCCTCCTTCTGCAATATCTTGATAGAAAACCCCTCTGTGACAGGAGATCTCTTCATTGTGTTGCTATTATCTAGTCGCAGTAAAGCAGCAGGTGAGAAGCCAGCCAAGCTTTTGTTTTTAATTCTGAGCGTGTAGCATCAGATTACACACATCAATTACTGGGACAGATTGAAGCAGGAATCAGCTAGCCTAGCAGACTCTGTGCACTTTCTCTGCTCTCGTAATCAGGGAAATAAAACAAGCTGGTAGTTAATTCAGAGCACAGATCAATTATTCCAAACGCATTGTCAATACTGAACTGCAAACTCAACTTAATCTGATACACGTGCTTGGTGTTTTGTTCCACATGCTGCTTAACACAGCTTTTTCTTCCATTTAATAATAAAAAACGAGTGCAAAATATATTGCTCTGTTTCAAGTATCATAATGTGAAGTGATGAGACACAGTAAGCATAATGACACATCAGCGTGTTTTAAAAGTAATGATCCAGAGGCACGGCTGAAGGTCAGATATGATCTTGCAGTCCTATTGTTAATGGAAGCACATGGCCTCAAGACTCTATAAATAGACAGTGTAGCCGGATCTCTTGGAACTTGTATTTAAAACCATGACCCATAAAGGTAAGCAACAGTAATGGCGTTTGCATGGCTACCATTGATTTATTGGTGAGTTGGAAAAGGATGGAAGGATGTATGTTGCTGAAATGAAAGATACTCATTCATCTCAAGTTCCGGGAGCTGTGAAATGGTTTACATTTCTACAGGAGAAGTCACTGTCTGTGTAGGATGTCACTGCAGCAGAACCTGTGGACACGTTGAGGCGGAAGATGCATGATTTGAAAGAGTGTTTGCCTTTTATGAAGTTCAGAGAATAAGCAAAGCAATGAGTAGCACTGATCTAGATTTTTATTATGTTTTCTTTCCTGCCCCCCCCTTGGTCTCCCATGCCCCCACCTGTCTGCTCTCATCAACAACAATTTATATTTACAAAGCACCTTTAATATAGTAAAACATCACAAGATGCTTTACAAAAGCATTATCAGACAAAATTGGACAACGAGCCACATGAAATACTGGGACAGGTGAACAAAGGCTCGGTCAAAGAGGCAGGTTTTAAGGATCGTCTAAAAGGAGGAGAGAGAGGTGGAGAGGTTTAGGGACGGAATTCCAGAGCTTGGGGCCCAGGCAGCTGAAGGCATGTCCGCCAATGGTGGAGCGATTAAAATCAGGAATGTGGAAGAGGCCAGAATTCGGGAGTGCGGTGCTCTTGGAGGGTTGTGGGGGTGGAGGTGGTTACAGAGATAGAAAGGGGGTAAGGCCATGGAGGGATTTAAAAACAAGTTTGAGAATTTTAAAATGTTATCATTGTTGGACTGGGAGCCAGGTTTTTAATGATGCAGGGAAAAGTGGGGGCAGGAAAAGAGCAAAAGGCAAGGCTTGCAATAGGGCAGAAGGCAGGAGAGATTAAATGACAAAAGAGATGGCGGTGCAAGGCAAAAGGGGATGTTCATGGAAAAAAGTATTGTTCCAGAGCAGGTGTAAATAGTTACAGCAAGAGAACGGGGAGAAAGCATGGAAAGAGAATGCTTCCATGGAACAGGAATATAGTGGAAGAAAGGAGAAGAAAGGACCAGGGGTGCGGACCACCCCACCATCTATATGGCGATAGGGGATTCCCACTCCAAACACCAGCTCATACTTCTTTGACTCCCAATGGCTCCAGCGCAGTCATCCTCCATTAACAGCATCTGCTGTCTGAAAGAAAATGGGAGCAGTGGGAAGAGAGGGGGCGAAAGGGCTGGTGTCGCATCAGGAAGGCACTGTGGGAAGGGGGGGGGATGTTGGGGGTGATTGAGGAGTCGACCATGGTGTTTCAGAGGGGACAGTTCCTTCAGAATGCTGAAAGGGAAGAGGAATGGAGGATGTATTTGGTGATGGCATTGAATTGGAAGTGATGAAAATCAAGGAGAATGATGTAGAGGTTGGAAGGTGAGGATAAGGGGAACCCTATCAGGGATTCAATGTGTGGGGATCACAGCTGGAATTAGGAACTGCAATGCATTGGGAATTCCAAGCATGAGACCTTTGTCTTGGATACTTGGGAAACCATGACTTATTAAAGGAAAGTCTACATGGATTGAGGAAGAGATTCATGTTTAGATGACATCTTGAAGATATTCTGAAGAGATTATTGATGTGGTGAAGAGGTGAAATGCAGCTCATATGATATATTTGGATTTTAGAAAACATTTTTGACAAGGCTCCACTCGACTGTAAAAGTCAGGTGAAGACGGGTTCACAGAAAATAGGAGCAGGAGTAGGCCATTCTGCCCTTTGAGCCTGCACCACAGGTTCAGTTATGATGCTTCTTGTAGTTGGACAGCGTGCTGTTTCGGCTCAGTGCAATGACTTGTGCATGAGGCCTTAAGAGGACTGTGAAATTATACCCAGCACCTTCAAGAAGAGGAGCGGAAAGAGTATGATGAGGGGGGGGGGGGGGGCGGGGAACAGGTGATTTTATAGTCCAAATGAGTCTTATAACCCCTTACCTAAGGAAGGATATACTTGCCTTAGAGGGCCTCCAATGAAGGGTCACTAGATTGATTTGTGGGATAAGAGGATTGTCCTGTAAGGAGAAATTGAGTAGAATAGGTCCATATTCCCTGAGGTGATTTCATTGAAATCTAAAATTCTTAGAGAGCTTGACAGGGTAGGTGCAGTGGAGGCTGCTTACCCTGTCTGAAGAGTCTAAAACTAGGGTCATAGTCTTAGGATGAGGGGTCAACCATTTGGGACTAAGATGAAAATTTTCTTCTGGAATTTCTGAATCCTGGAACCCCCTCCTTAACAGCACTGTGGAAGTACCTTCACCACATGGACTGCAGCAGTTTAAGAAGGTGACTTGCCATCACCTTCTCAAGGGATGGGCAATAAATGCTGGCCTTGCAAGTGATGCTCACATCTTGAGAATGAATAAAAAATCCTCAGCCATATTTACATAGCAGCTTTAATATAGTAAAACATCACAAGGTGCTTTACAGGAGCATTATCAGACAAAATCGGACAACGAGCCACATGAAGTATTGGGACAGGTGAAAAAAGCTTAGTCAGAGGTGGGTTTTAAGGAGCATCTTAAGAGGAGAGAGAGGTGGAGAGGTTTAGAGAAGGAATTCTAGAGCTTAGGGCCCAGGCAGCTGAAGGCATGTCCGCCAATGGTGGGGCGATTAAAATCGGGGGTTCTGAATCTTTGGAATTCTTAACCCCAGAGGATTGCAATTGCTTAGCCGTTGATTATATTCAAGACCAATACACATAGATTTTCAGTTGCTCAGCAAAATAGGGATACTGTGATAGAGTAAGAGAATGGAGTTGCAGTAGAGGAGACCATAAGGCCTATTCCTGCTCTTATGTCTTATGAATCTTGTTTAAGCGTTACTGTCAAATTATGATAACACGGAGTCTGCTGGTGAGGTAGTGAGCTTTGGCCTGCTGTGAGGAATGGTATGTGTCTCCGAATGGTATGTTTTGCTTTTCAATTGCCGTTAATTGTTTTGTAAATTATCCAAAATCCCCATTGAATTGCATCTGGTTTCTGTGTATCTCATTCAGAGACTATCATCCAGGCGTGAAATATTATTGTTTAAATCAAGGTAATGACTGGTATCACAGGGGAATACTTGGTTAATGTGCCCAGAATGTAATTGGGGTGATCTAACCTGTGACTCCTCATCACACACTGCCCCTGGCAACTGGGCAGCTGAAGCCCAGGCGCCTGTGGCCTAGTTACCCACATTTCTTCCTCACCAGTTGGTTTGTAAAGCCATGGCTTAGTGGGTAGCACTCTTGCCTCTAAGTGAGAAGACTGTTAGTTCATGCCCCACTCCAGAGACTTTAGTACAAAATGTAGGCTGCGCTCCAAGTGTTAGTACTGAGGGAGTGTTGTATTGTTAGGGGTGCCACCTTTCAGGTGATACATTAAACGGATACCTTGTTAGCCTTCTCAGGTGAGTGGAAAAGATCCCATGACACTATTTCAAAGAAGATCTGTGGATTTCTCCCTGGTGGCCTGAAGAAGGGTCACTGACCTGAAACGTTAACTCTGCTTCTCTTTCCACAGATGCTGCCAGACCTACTGAGTATTTCCAGCATTTCTTGTTTTTATAACAGATTATCTGGTTGTTATCACATTGCTGTTTGTGGAAGTTTGCTGTGCTCAAATTTACAACATTACAAGAATGACTACACTTCAAAAGTGCTTCATTTTCTGTAAAGCACATTGAGATGTCCTGAGGTCATGCAATGCACTATAGAAATGCAAGTCCTTTTCTTGATTCCGAAATGAATCTCCTGTGAGATCCTACAAGGTAGGCACCAAGAGGAGACTTTTATCCTATGAGTTTGGCCAGGATCTTAACTTGTTCCCTGAGATGAAAGGACCATGTGCTGTCACAGCCTCACAAAGTTGCCCCTTAGGGACTGGGGGGCAAGTATGAGTTTTATGTCTTCGTTCCTTCATTAGTACCAAGCACTTACTAACTGTGTAAGAAGTGTGTACTGTGTATTGTTGTGTTTATATACAGCATAGGAGCAGAAGAAATCAAAAAGGGAGCAAATATGCTGTGCTTCCTTCTGTGTTATAACCATAGGGTGGTGAGAATGTGGAACTCACTACCATGTGGTTGAGGCAAATAACATAGATGGATTCAAGGGGAAGCTAGATAGCACATGAGGGGGAAAGGAATAGAAGGATATCTTAATAGGGTTAGATGAAGAAGGATAGGAGGAGGCTTATGTGGAGCATAAATGCCAGTATAGACCTGCTGGGCCGAATGGCCTGTTTTGGTGCTGTAGACTTGATGTAAAATGAAAATAGGACCAAGCAGTGAGGTCTGACTAGAATGAGTGACTCTAGGATCCATCAGTAAGTAAACTTACAGATTTAAAACTTGGCAAACTCATTTAAGTATTAAGTCACCCTCCAGTTAAGAAAACAATTAAAATGATCACAGCTTTCTGGGACCAACTGAGTGATAAATCATTCACTGATACCGACAATGTAACTAATTGACTGGGATTCATAGAATGGTGCGTGAAACTGGAGAACCAAACAAACAGGAAGAATAATTATTGCAACAGGGGAAGAATATATTTACTTTATATGAAAAAGAAATATTACACAAGATATTAACAGATACTGGGGAGTGAGCTAAAGACTGGAATATAATCAAGGGCTTTGGGTGGTTTATATATACAATAACAGATACCTGGGAGTGAGTTACAGGCTGGAATCTAATCAAGGTATCACATATGGAATTTTAATGTGTGGCGGAGTGATGGCTGCTTTTGTGGACTCATGCATTTATGTCACAAAAAGAATCAATGAAACTTTGACCACATGCAAAGAAAGACAGAAAACACTAAAAACACACATTAGATCAGTTAGTATCTGTAAAGAGAAAAAGCTGAATCAACAGGGATCAAATTGTAGAAAAGGTGAATGAATTGTGCTACCACTAGGTGAGGTGTATGACAAGAACAAGGAACAATCGTTTTGGTATACATTTGTGGTCTTCTTCCCAGAATACAGTCTCGTCAATCTGCATTCTAAACCATATTCCACAGTTGGAAGTATTGCTTAGAGCTGTCGCCTATTGGGCAATTGAATAATTCACTTTGTAAACTTTCTGTGGCTGTTGTCAGGGCTCGAACTGATAGTAAAAAATTTACTTCCCTGACCATAGGGTCAAGCCAACTGAATGATAATCTGACAGATTGCACTGATTAATGGAGAAACTGACAGGAGTTGGAAAGGCCTATACTTCAGGATACCTCAACAGTTGAGAAGAGTGTGAAGCACCTGCAATAAATATAATTATGGACCAAATGTAAGTAGCAGTGAAAGTGAATCTGAAGGACAAGTCAACATCTGTGGCCTGTCTCAGTCAGAGGTTAGTTGTTTGCTATCGGGGGTGGGGGATGAATCTTAACACCCAAATTGGATGCATTGGGATCGGATCAGATGTTACAATTTTTAAAATCTCAAGCCTGCTTCCAATCTACCCACCTCTGGGTTTAACGAAGGCAGATCACGAGGCGGGCTGCCAACCCACTCCCAGGTTAATGAGGCTGGCAGCTGCCATATAATCTGCCTTTCAGGTTCAACATTGGTCAGCCAGGTTCCCCGGGAAACCCAAAAGCTGAAGGGAGGTGAGGACAGCTTCAGAGAGAAGGTAAGTGCCTGTGGGCCAGGAGGAGCAGGAGTGCTTCCCCTCCCCCCCTCCCCCCACCCTCAAGTGCCCCTCCCCCATCAGAAACCCCTCCTGGGGTCAGGGAATGGAGAACCCCCCCCCCCCACCCACCATCGTTCCTGCTAGGATTAGACATCCCATTGCGGTCAGTGATCAGACCTAACTGCTCCTGTACCCCCCTGTTCCAGAGTCCTCCCCGCCCAGCTGGAAGCCAGGCCTGTCAGTCTGGCTGACATCTGGTTGGGGAACCTGCAAGGTGAAAAGACACACTCCGCAATGTCTGGAACTTTGCCTCCTGGCCCACTTACCCAACCACACCCCTGCTCACTTCCATCACCCGCCCCACACACACACCCCAACCTCGGTTAATATCCAGCCCAAAGTTTCAGCTTCTGTTGAATTCCTTCTTGGCCTTGGCTCTTTTTTGCAATTTTCTAAATTAAGCAAGACAGCAGAAAAGTCAATTGTTTAAGCACCAACAGGAACCACAATTTGGTGCTGTGTTGTGTGCAGAAGCACCTCACAATGTGTCTTCATTGGCCTTTTACTGAGCTGAGCACAGACTGCAGCTAATCAGTGATCCAATAGGTACTAATGATGGGGAATTTGTTTACTATTGGTGAGTCACTTATGTTGAACAGGCTGATGAGAAGGAAAATAACAAAATACTGACTCCCTTCGATGAAACTAAACTTACAGAAACTAAATAAAAGTCAAGAAAAATCCAATAAGAACAAACGAGATGAAAGATCAAAGAAGTCTATGTTGTCCCATTGGAGGGACATAGAAATGCAATCGTGGTTGCTCCTTCGAATAAGCGAAGGCGTTGCCAAGACAACAGATTTGATATGACATCACTCACAACGCTGAATTCCACAGTTCAAGCGTCTTGGCAGAATTTACAAGTCAGGTGCTTCTTTATCAGATCTTTACAGAAGAATTTTCTTATTAAAATTCATGGGCCCAATGCTTTGTTCCTGGGACTATTGTCTTCCTCACTTGTCTGTATTCCAAAATCCAGATCTCATCTCTAATTTCCTTCCCCTTTGGCCTGTTATCCTACTCCTCCCAAAATCCAATTTTTTACTTGGGTCTGATTTTCTCCCTCATTCTAGGTTCCATATTTTCCCTCTCAGGGTATCGTGTAACTTTATTATTTAAACTATATTCCCTCTCACTTGACTAATGTGACTATCTTTGTGGGTTCAATTTTACTTGCTCCCAAATCCATATATTTTTCCACCCTTGAGTCACATATTCCCAGTTCTTATATTGTATTTTCTGCGCCACTCCTCCTCCTTTGGCTATGGTAGTGATGAAAGAAAGGCTTGCATTTCTATAGCACCTTTCACAATCTCAGGACATCCCAAACCACCTTACAGCCAAAGAAGTACTCTGAAGTGTAGTCACTGTTGCAATGTAGGAAATGCAGCAACCAATTTGAGGACAGCATGCTCTTACAAACAGCAATGTGATAATGAGCAGATAATCTGCTCTGGCAATGTTAGTTGAGGGATAAATATTGGCCAGGACACTGGGAAGATTTCCTCTACTTTTCAATATAGTGCCATTGGCTCTCTTACACCCACCTGTGAGGGCAGGCAGGGCCTCGGTTTAATGTCTCATCTGAAAGACAACATCGTCGCCAGTGCAGCACCCCCTCAGCACTGCACTAAAGTGCTAGCTAAATATTGTACTGAAGTTTTAAGAGTGGGACATGAACACACAATTTCTGACTCAACAGCAAGTGTGTTACCCACTAAGCCACAGGTGTGGAGGGAGGTGAATTAGCACAAAATTAATGTTCATTCTACTCCTATTGGGCCTAGAATGAGTCCAGAGGAGGCAAGGAAGTATATAAGAGTAGCACTGGTTAATTTGCCATCCAATTTTTACCTCTATTCCTGCCTGAAGAAATATGTTACTGAACTCCCCTACCAGATTTCACAACAACATTTAGGATGCATCACACGAATAGAGGCCTGAATATTTATCAGATAGCACACCAGCCTATTTCCATCTTTATAGTGGCCAAATTGCCCATTCTTTAGATGAACACAATACTATATATATATATTTATATGTATGTGTGTATATATATATATATATATACATATAAAGCACAGACATGAAAAATACTTTATCTGTCTCTATCTCTCTATCGCTCTCTCTCTCTGTCTATCTCTTTCTATCTCTCCCTTTCATTAGAAATATGATTCCAGAAATAGCATCAAGTCTAACCTAAGAAACAAAATTCAGCTCTTATCAATCAGGGGTCACACACCAAGATTAGATCTCAGGAGTTTTGGGATTGAGATCAGCGTACTTCCCGTGATTCTCTTGTAACAGGAACTAATTTCCATTAATTATGGACAGAAATGGGAATGCTAAGCTCTCTGCCCAACATTTCAGTTTGTACTGCCAGCATGCAAAGCACTGCAGCCTGATTGCTAATTTGTAAAACTTACCCCTCCTCATGCTATAGCTAACATTGGCGAATGTAAGTGCAGTATATTACTGTAAAAGATTTTAAAAAGAGTTGAATAACATAGTTGTTGTGCCACAAAACGCTGACTGTTATTATCACGAGTCTGCATCTCCCAAGGCCTATTAACTCTGAAGTTGAGCTGGAACTCCAAACACAAAAGAGAATAAAATGAAAAGATTTCCACAGTTTCATTTTCGATTTGATAAGATACTGCATCTTGAAAATGCCTCGGGCAGGAATGGACATGTACGCACCATGTCTTACCTACCTGAAAATGTCCTCAATCAAGCTCTCAAGTGTGTCTGGCATTGAAAATCCAATCACATCTCAACTGAGTACAATTGGTTTTCAGCTGTCCTTCGATTTTGCTTGAAGGAGAGCTGAACTGGATGGAGGAGGCAATGGGCAGTCTTTATGATGTAATGCTGCAGTCAAACTCAGGTAGTTGGGATGGGGGTCAGGGGGGCAAGTGCTGGCAGCAGGGGGAGAAGGAAGACCAGTACAAAAGATTAACCAATGTGTGACTGACTGAACAACATTGATGGTCAAAGACTGAAACTTGTAATTGAAAATAGCTAGGCTTCACTTGTGAGGCTAACGCCTCCACTGAAACCAACTGCCTTGAGTTTGAAGAAAGTAAACTTAGAATGGCAACTAACTAGAATTCTAACTTCTTCCAGTTCTGAAAAGAGGCTGTCAATCTGAAAGGTTAACTTTCCCCAGATGCTGCCTGGTCTGCTGAGCATTTCTTGTTTTTATTTTAGTTTTCCGGCATCTGCAGTATTTTGTTTTCGTTTTAGCTTTCTAACTTTTTTCTTGAAAACAATAATGTTTCACAGTTGGATGATATTTTAGAGTTGAATAAATGCAATTCAAAATGATAACATAAATCACCGCTAGTAATTATGGGACAAAATTATAGCAACTTACGATGACAACAATTTATATTTATACAGCACCTTTAACATTTAAAATGTCACTGCACTCATGCACTCATCAGGACAATTCGTAAGAATTTCAATGTAAGGAACTGCGACAAATTTATACTGTATGAGAAGAGAGTGCTGATTAGTTGGCAAGTGGACTCTGATTGGTAGAGGCATTGCCATGAAGAATGCACCAGTTTAGGGTGACTGACAGTTAACTGTCAAGCTTTGTTTGAAATTTAAACCAGGCAGCTTGACTCCAACCAATCAGCACTCTCTTCTCATACAGTATAAATTTGTTGCATTTCCTTACATTGGTATTCTTACAAATTGTCCTGATGAGTGCAAGATGAAAAGCTTCGATAAAATGTCTCTGTTTTCAGCAATACCCATGTTCTGCAATACCAAACGACTATTTATATAAATGTCCCAAGTCACTTCGCAGCAATAGCCATATAAATACCATGGCGACAAGAGCAGGTCTGAATGGTCTCCTTCTGTGCTGTAACCATTCTGTGATTCTATAATTCGATGAAAATCTATCTCCTTGACCAAGTTTTTAGCCGCCTGCCCTTATATCGTCTTAGGTGGTTCACTGTCTAATTTTGCTTTTTTAAAAATTCATTCTTGGGATGTGGACATCGGTGGCTAGGCCACCATTTATTGCCCATCCCTAATTGCCCTTGAGAAGGTGATGGTGAGCTGCCTTCTTGAAGCGCTGCAGTCCATGTGGGGTAGGTACACTCACAGTGCTGTTAGGAAGGGAGTTCCAGGATTTTGACCTAGTGACAGTGAAGAAACGGCGATATAGTTCCAAGTCAGGATGGTGTGTGACTTGGAGGGGAACTTGCAGGTGATGGTGTTCCCATGCATTTGCTGCCCTTGTCCTTCCAGTTGGTAGAGGTCGCGGGTTTGAAAGGTGTTGTCTAAGGAGCCTTGATGCATTGCTGCAGTGCATCTTGTAGATGGTACACACTGCTGCCACTGTGTGTCGGTGGTGGAGGGAGTGAATGTTAGTGGATGGGGTGCCAATCAAGCGGGCTGCTTTGTCCTGGATGGTGTCGAGCTTCTTGAGTGTTGTTGGAGCTGCACCCATCCAGGCAAGTGGGGAGGATACCATCACACTCCTGACTTGTGCCTTGTAGATGGTGGACAGGCTTTGGGGAGGTGCGGTGAGTAAATCATCTCCTGACTCCCAAAAGCCTGTAGTATCTCGCTTTTAAATGTCTCCCGCTGGTTTGTCACTGAGTTTCCTTCAAGTAGCTGTATCCAGTCCACTTTTGCCAGGTCACCTCTCAGTTTCATAAAATTTGCCTTCCCCCAATTTAGAACTTTTACTTCTGTTTTATCTTTGTCCTTTTCCATGATTATGCTAAAACTAACTGCATTATGGTCACTATCTCCAAAATGGTCACCCACTGTTACTTCATCCACTTGCCCAGCTTCATTACCGAAGACTAAATCTAGAATTGCACCCAACGCAGCAGCCCATGTGTTGTTAGGGAGTTCCAGGAATTTGACCCAGTGACAATGAAGGAATGATGATATAGTTCCCAGTCAGGATGGTGTGTGACTTGGAGGGAAACTTGCAGCTGATGGTGCTCCCATGCATCTGCTGCCCTTGTCCTTCTAGGTGATAGAGGTAGCAGGTTTGGAAGGTGCTGTCGAAGAAGCCTTAAGTGAGTTGCTGCAGTGCATCTTGTAGATGGTACACACTGCAGCCACTTGCACCAGTGATGGAGGGAGTGAATGTTTAAGGTGGAGAATGAGCTGCCAATCAAGCGGGCTGCTTTGTCCTGGATGGTCTCGAGCTTCTTGAGTCTGGTTGATTCAGGATTATCAACTGTTCTGATAAGGTAAACAGTGAAAGATTGTTTCCACTGGTTGCAGAGATGAGAGGCATAAATTCAAGATGATAAACTTTTTAAAAATAGCTTTGCTGAATGAGTGCTTAAAATATGAAATTCTCTGTCACAAATCATTGTTGATACAGAGGCAATAATAAATAATCATAGAAATGGATGAGGTAATAGCTTTATAAAAAAGAATATTGGGAGTAAAAAGAGAGAACAATAAAGTGGGACAGACTAAGTGGCTAATGGAGGAAAATACTGGCACAGATGTGATGGGCCGGATGATCTGTTTCTACACTGTAATATTTTAAGTGTCAGATGCCACATTTCAAAATGTCACAGTTTGGTAAAGGTGCAAAACATTTTTTTTTGAAAGGGAAAGTTCAGTTCTTCCTTGCTGGCTTTTTGATCTTTATAGAGTCTATATTGGTTCCCAGTCCGGCAAGGCCTCAATTATTAAAATTCTCATCCTTGTGTTCAAATCACTCCATGGCCTCACCCCTCCCTATCTCTGGAACCTCCTCCAACACTACAACCCTCCATGGTCTCTACTCTCCTCATATTCTGAATTCTTTTGTCTCCCCTATTTTAATCACTCCACCATTGGCATCTGTACCTTCAGCTGCCTAGCCATAAGCTCTGAAATTCCCTGCCCAAAACCTCTCTGCCTTTCTCCCCTCATTTAAGGTGCCATTTAAAACCTACCTCTTTGGCCCAAGCTTTTGGTCTCCTGATATTTCTTTATGTGGCTCAGTGTCAAATTTGGTTTGATAATGCACCTTGGAACATTCAACCATGTTAAACACACTATATAAATGCAAATGCAGAGAACATGCAGAGACCCCCGCTGTCATGCTCACATCTCTGTCCCGGGCCTGCTGTAGTGTTCCAGTGAACATCAAAGCAAGCTAAAGGAGCAGCTCCTCATTTTCTGATTAGGCACACTTCAGCCTACCAGACTGAACATTGAGTTCAATAATTTTAGAGCATAACTAGTCCTTTTTATTTTGATTTTGTTTCATTTTTTCTTAACCATGTGCCTGCCTACTTGTTTTATCATGTTTGTGCTTTTGGCTAGGGCTGTTCATTATTCTGTCATTAACACCCTCTCGACACTAATGCTTTGTCTTTCACCACACCATTAGCACACTCTCTTTGCCTTTGCCCCATGACCTCGTTGTCAGTTAATCTCTCCGGCCCCCTGTCCTATCACACACCTTCCCTTTTGTTCTCTTTTCCCGCACTCCTGCCTCACTTGCTTAAAACCTATTATATTTCTAACCTTTGCCAGTTCTGATGAAAGATCACTGACCTGAAACGTTAACTCTGCTTCTCTCTCCACAGATGCTGCCAGACCTGCTGACTATTTCCAGCACTTTCTGTTTATTTGCAAATACAGATTGTTTTTATTCCTGATAAGGATTCACAGGTGTATAGGCAGCTACCATTCTATAGTTAAGCAATTGACCTCAGGATGTGCCCAATTACAAGGTTGAATTTCCCTGATCATCCAAAGATCTGTGGAAACTCTAGAGAAACAACCCGAATGTTATTTACGCTGTTTCTCTAGAATTTTCACCTTTCTTTTGGGCCTCCTTATCTCGAGAGACAATGGATACGCGCCTGGAGGCGGTCAGTGGTTTGTGAAGCAGCGCCTGGAGTGGCTATAAAGGCCAATTCTGGAGTGACAGGCTCTTCCACAGGTGCTGCAGAGAAATTTGTTTGTTGGGGCTGTTGCACAGTTGGCTCTCCCCTTGCGCCTCTGTCTTTTTTCCTGCCAACTACTAAGTCTCTTCGACTCGCCACAATTTAGCCCTGTCTTTATGGCTGCCCGCCAGCTCTGGCGAATGCTGGCAACTGACTCCCACGACTTGTGATCAATGTCACACGATTTCATGTCACGTTTGCAGACGTCTTTATAACGGAGACATGGACGGCCGGTGGGTCTGATACCAGTGGCGAGCTCGCTGTACAATGTGTCTTTGGGGATCCTGCCATCTTCCATGCGGCTCACATGGCCAAGCCATCTCAAGCGCCGCTGACTCAGTAGTGTGTATAAGCTGGGGGTGTTGGCCGCTTCAAGGACTTCTGTGTTGGAGATATAGTCCTGCCACCTGATGCCAAGTATTCTCCGAAGGCAGCGAAGATGGAATGAATTGAGACGTCGCTCTTGGCTGGCATACGTTGTCCAGGCCTCGCTGCCGTAGAGCAAGGTACTGAGGACACAGGCCTGATACACTCGGACTTTTGTGTTCCGTGTCAGTGCGCCATTTTCCCACACTCTCTTGGCCAGTCTGGACATAGCAGTGGAAGCCTTACCCATGCGCTTGTTGATTTCTGCATCTAGAGACAGGTTACTGGTGATAGTTGAGCCTAGGTAGGTGAACTCTTGAACCACTTCCAGAGCGTGGTCGCCAATATTGATGGATGGAGCATTTCTGACATCCTGCCCCATGATGTTCGTTTTCTTGAGGCTGATGGTTAGGCCAAATTCATTGCAGGCAGACGCAAACCTGTCGATGAGACTCTGCAGGCACTCTTCAGTGTGAGATGTTAAAGCAGCATCGTCAGCAAAGAGGAGTTCTCTGATGAGGACTTTCCGTACTTTGGACTTCGCTCTTAGACGGGCAAGGTTGAACAACCTGCCCCCTGGTCTTGTGTGGAGGAAAATTCCTTCTTCAGAGGATTTGAACGCATGTGAAAGCAGCAGGGAGAAGAAAATCCCAAAAAGTGTGGGTGCGAGAACACAGCCCTGTTTCACACCACTCAGGATAGGAAAGGGCTCTGATGAGGAGCCACCATGTTGAATTGTGCCTTTCATATTGTCATGGAATGAGGTGATGATACTTAGTAGCTTTGGTGGACATCCGATCTTTTCTAGTAGTCTGAAGAGACCACGTCTGCTGACGAGGTCAAAGGCTTTGGTGAGATCAATGAAAGCAATGTAGAGGGGCATCTGTTGTTCACGGCATTTCTCCTGTATCTGACGAAGGGAGAACAGCATGTCAATAGTCGATCTCTCTGCACGAAAGCCACACTGTGCCTCAGGGTAGAATTTTCACCACATTTATGATTATCCTGCGAACGCCCGGCTCACATCAATTCAACCTCTGCATCCTTAAAGACACAGGCAAGGTTGCACCTTAGCAGCAGAATAATACACTGAGCATTACATGCTATAATGCTCCCACCATTATATAAAAATTACCAGTACAGCACCTTTCCCGAACTCCGGACCTCCTGAAATGCTTTACAGTCAATTAAGTACTTTCTGAAGTGTGATCACTGTTGTAATTTAGGAAACATGGCAGCCAATTCACATACACCAAGGTCCCACAAACAGCAATGTGATAATGACCAGATAATCTGTGTTTGGTGATGTTGGCGGAGGGTTAAATATTGTCCAAGACACTGGGGAGAACTTCCCTGCTCTGCCAATAGTGTCTCCCAATATTTGCAATGAAATGTAGTTTTCATCTGACTTGCTGTGAGCAATGCCACAGGAGAGCTGTTAACATTGTGCAACAACCTATTGTGTGTCACTGGGTGTAACAGCCTTGTACATAATGAGATTGTGACATAAAAAAATGGCATTCATAATCTGGGCCTTGAACCAACATTCACTGCATAAAGTATTCATGATGAAGGTCTGATATCAAATATTCGGCAGCAAACTAAAATGGGAAAAAAAAGAAACAATCCCATGAAACATTAAACAGGAAAAAGAGGGGAAAAAATTAATGTCACTGCATTATTAACCAGGGAGCACATAATTTACGAGATTAGATGATTGGGGTTGAATGTGAAAAGAATTCTAGGTTGTTCAGTCATGACAGAAAGAAAATTGAATGAATATCCTTAAAGAGTAAGTAGCATTAAAACAAGGTCACAATTTTTTTGTTCTTTGCATTATTAACCAAGAAAGCTGAATTTATAAGACTCTCCTCAGCTTGTTTAAAAAATGCATCAACATGTTGGGAAACATGTTGTTTATATTTCATTGTCATATTCAGATCATTCCCTTCTCAATATTTGCTCAACACAGTACAGTCCCCATCGCTTCTAACCAGTGAGCTGGTCCTGATTTGTTGCGCCTGATATAGGAGTTGGAATGAAGTTTAAAGGGAAACGTGATGGCCACCAAAGTAGTGATTGATGCCTGGGCCCAGAGGGTGAAGACTGGAGTGTGGGGATCTGCCACTGTTCTCATCCTCCAGCTCCATATACCTGGACTTGGCAGAAAGCTCACAACAACCGGCCCGGCAATGACCTCAGGGTATCTGGCAGCTGAGATCCCGCCCACTGCCACTTTAGAGCATTTCAATCACAGAGGAAGAGTTGGATGAGGAGAAATCTCTTCACTCAGAGGGTCGTCAATCTTTGGAATTCGCTACCCTAAGGAGCTATGATTGGTCACTCGTTGAGTATATTCGAACTGAGATCAATGGACCCTAAGGGCATCAAATGATAGGTGGATAAAGGTGGGAAAATGGAGTTGAAGTAGAAGATCAGCCATGATCTTATTGAATGATGAAGCAGGCTGGAGGGGCTGTATGGACTACTCCTGCTCCTATTTCTTACGGGGAAGGAGATAAATGGGCATCTTGGAGGTGAGGAGTATCCTTAGGGGGAAAGAAGGGACAGCTGTTCTGGGAAAGTCAGAGTGACTGAACCACTTGATGAAGATTCAGAGCCAGGAGAAGGGAAAGAGATTCAAGAGGATAGGATGACTTGCATTTCTGTAGTGCTTTTCACGACTACAAACCCAAAGTGCGTGGCAGCCAATGAAATACTTTGAAACATAGTCACTGTTGTAAACGCAGCAGCCAATTTACATACAGGAAGATTCCAATGTCTTAATGATCACACATTGATGACACAAAGATAGGTAGGAAAATAACTTGTGAAGAGGGGATAAGGGGGCTACAAAGGGATATAGATAGGTTAAGTGAGTGGGCAAAGATCTGGCAAATAGAGCATAATGTGGGAAAGTGGGAAATTGGCCACCTTGACAGGAAGAATAAAAAAGAAGCATATTATCTAAATAGTGAGAGATTGCAGAGCTCTGAGATGCAGAGGGATCTGGGTGTCCTCGTGCATGAATCGCAAAAGGTTAGTATGCAGGTTCAGCAAGTAATTAGGAAAGCTAATTGAATGTTATCATTTATAGCGAGGGGAATTGAGTACAAAAGTAGGGAGGTTATGCTTCAGCTATACAGGACATTGGTGAGATCACATCTGGAGTACTGTGTACAGTACTGGTCTCCTTATTTAAGGAAGGATGTAAATGCGTTGGAGGCAGTTCAGAGAAGGTTTATTAGACTGATACCTGGAATGGGAGGGCTGTCTTACGAGGAAAGGTTGGACAGGTCAGGCTTGTATCCGCTGGAATTTAGAAGAGTAAGAGGCAACTTGATTGAAACATATAAGATCCTGAGGGGTCTTGACAGGGTGGATATGGAAAGGATGTTTCCCCTTGTGGGAGAATCTAGAACTAGGGGTCACTGTTTAAAAATAAGGAATCGCCCATTTAAGACAGAGATGAGGAGAAATTTTTTCTCTCAGAAGGTCGTGAGTCTTTGGAATTCTCTTCCTCAAAAGGTGGTGGAAGCAGAGTCTTTGAATATTTTTAAGGCAGAGGTAGATAGATTTCTTGATAAGCAAGGGGGTGAAAGGTTATCGGGGGTAGGTGGAAATGTGGAATAATCAGTTCAGCCATGAATTTATTGAATGGTGGAGCAGGCTCGAGGGGCCGAGTGGCCTACTCCTGCTCCTGCTCCTAATTCGTATGTTCATATCAAAAAATCCCTTTTAATGATGCTGGATCAACATTGGGCCAGGACATTTGGGAAAGCTCGTCTTCAAAATATTGGCCACAGGATCTTTTACGTCCACTTGAGAGGGCAGATAGGGCCTCAGCCTAACATCTCATCCGAAAGCCGGCACCTCCAATAGTGCAGCACTCCCTCAGTACTGCACCGGCGGAGTGTCGGCCTGGAGTATGTGCTGAAGTCCCTGGAGAGTTAAGAAGATAAACACTATCAAACCATAACTGGATAAATTCATCATTATTAATTAATTACAGTCAAAAATTCATTCATTTGTAACATTTATTCAAGAAGCTGATTTATTGATTGCAGTCAACTATTGAGTGAACTCCTGTTTCTGCCCAAAATACCCAGAGCTTGTAACTCAGTGCAAGAAGAAACATTGTAATTGATGCTAAAGAAATAGTAAATGGTCGGTGTTTTGTGATGCATTTAACCATTGGCAGTCTGTAGTGGTGGGGTCTGTAATATGTTTCTAAGACTCTAAATCACTGTTGACAATATTAGCTGATAAACCTTTAACTTGTTCATTTCACTTTGCTCTGACCACTGTTAAATAAAGGTGTTGAACTGCTTATTTTGAAATGTCCCCGCTCAAATAGTCCCATGAATACTTTAAGCATTCATTCACTAACCTTGCTAATGGTCATTTCTGGACCATTGTAACAGTCGCCTGGGAAGTCACCTGTGAAATGTTTCCAATTCTCAGGGTAGTGACCCAGATGAACAGGTGAGAAGGACTCCAGTTCTTAGATTCAATTCTCTCTGTGTTCTGAGTTAGTTGTTACAACAGCCAGACCAACCTCAATGTTAAGGAGCAGGGAAAAAATCAGTCAGTGTTCTCACTCTTTATTCAGTCCCTTCCCCCTCTCATTCCCAATCAGGAAGAAAAAGTGAATGCTGGATAATGAGAGGGTTGCTCGATGAAGTCCCCAATGGGAAAATTGCCTGGTAAGATTCTTCCTCTTAGTTTGTACATGAAGACTTACCAGTGGAACTGTACCCCAGGGTGAGGTGTCACTGGAACTGTACCCCAGGCTGAGGTGTCACTGGAACTGTACCCCAGGGTGAGGTATCACTCGAACTGTACGCCAGGGTGAGGTGTCGATGGAACTGTATTCCAGGGTGAGGTATCACTGGAACTGTACTCCAGGGTGAGATACCTCTGGCACTGTACCCCAGGGTGAGGTACCACTGGAACTGTACCCCAGGGTGAGGTACCACTGGAACTGTACCCCAGGGTGAGGTGTCGCTGGAACTGTACCCAGGGTGAGATACCTCTGGCACTGTACCCCAGGGTGAGGTACCTCTGGAACTGTACCCCAGGGTGAGGTGTCACTGGAACTGTACCCCAGGGTGAGGTGTCGCTGGAACTGTACCCAGGGTGAGATACCTCTGGCACTGTACCCCAGGGTGAGGTACCTCTGGAACTGTACCCCAGGGTGAGGTGTCACTGGAACTGTACCCCAGGGTGAGGTGTCGCTGGAACTGTACCCAGGGTGAGATACCACTGGAACTGTACCCCAGGGTGAGATACCACTGGAACTGTACCCCAGGGTGAGGTGTCGCTGGAACTGTACCCAGGGTGAGGTACCTCTGGAACTGTACCCCATGGTGAGGTGTCACTGGAACTGTACCCCAGGGTGAGGTGTCGCTGGAACTGTACCCAGGGTGAGATACCACTGGAACTGTACCCCAGGGTGAGGTACCACTGGAACTGTACCCCAGGGTGAGATACCACTGGAACTGTACCCCAGGGTGAGGTACCACTGGAACTGTACCCCAGGGTGAGATACCACTGGAACTGTACCCCAGGGTGAGGTGTCACTGGAACTGTACCCCAGGGTGAGATACCACTGGAACTGTACCCCAGGGTGAGGTACCACTGGAACTGTACCCCAGGGTGAGATACCACTGGAACTGTACCCCAGGGTGAGGTGTCGCTGGAACTGTACCCCAGGGTGAGATACCACTGGAACTGTACCCCAGGGTGAGGTGTCGCTGGAACTGTACCCAGGGTGAGATACCACTGGAACTGTACCCCAGGGTGAGGTACCACTGGAACTGTACCCCAGGGTGAGATACCACTGGAACTGTACCCCAGGGTGAGGTGTCACTGGAACTGTACCCCAGGGTGAGATACCACTGGAACTGTACCCCAGGGTGAGGTACCACTGGAACTGTACCCCAGGGTGAGATACCACTGGAACTGTACCCCAGGGTGAGGTGTCACTGGAACTTTACCGCAAGGTGAGTAGCAACTTCAAAACAGGAGTGAAGAAAACTGAGAAGAAGGGCTGAATATTTGCGATTGGGGTGGAAACGGAAGTCAGGACTGTTGCCAGTTCCCAAACCCACCTGTCCAGGGGAAGCAGATTAAAATCACAATATTTGTGGGGTCAACCCCCTAATTGGATTGGAGTCGAGTTTGGCGGCCAATTAGAGACCTCGGAGTTGGGAACGAAGGCAATCCAGATGAAGTGCGTGCACGATTTAACCTCCCCAGGGCAGCCATTACTGTTACTGCTTTGTGAGTGTTAGGAAGCAATCCGAAGAGCCTCAGACCACACTGCAATGTCCCATGATTAAGCAGGAGAGGCGTAGGCCTGGTACCTGAGGCAGGGCAGCCCTCAGTTCTCAGACAAACCCGAAGACGATGCTTGAGGCCATGAGGGAGAGGAGGGGGATCCTCTTCCCATGGGGTGACAGGAGGAGGCCACCCATACAGACTAAGCAGGTCTGGAGTGAGATGGCAGCCACTGCCAGTGGCAAAGGTGTCACCAGAAGATCCTGGATCCAATGCTGTAAAAGGTTCAATGACCTCATACGCTCTGGCCAGGTGAGTGCAACCCCCAACCCTCAGTACAGGCCTCTGGGTATTCACCCTCCAGTAGACACACCACCTGAGAACTCTCAGGGCACATGCTGCTCCTGAACATGGGAGGGGTGTATGCCCAGGGACCTCCCTCATCCCTCAGAATGGCTCAGAGCCATTGTGCTGCTGAGGACCTATCACCAATAAAACATGCAGCTTCTAATGGACAGGGGACAATGGAATTGGTCTCAAAGGACAGCAGTGCCTTATCACGCTCTGTTTTGTCCTTGCAGGAGAAATAGGCACATAATGCTCGGGAGAGGGCGCCAACAGGCGGTGGGGATAACACCAATGGAAGACCAAGCGATGGAGACAACCAAGATCGTGGATGAGGAGGCCCTGATGAAATGGGCACTCATGGTGGAGATGGTGATCACAGAGGGTGATGCGCTCATTAAGGGGGTGCAGTGCACTCCACCCTGTCTCACAGAATGCCGAGCACAGAGCTGCATTGGGTAGCCTCAGCAATGCAGCGGCTTCTACTCTCCTAGGCTGCTCTCATGATCTCCTGTGTCTCCCACAGGTGTAGATGTCCAGCCCACGACATCCTCTCCCTCTCCCTCTGCGGCCCCAGAAGAACAGCACGGAACTGAAGAAGCACCTTCACACCTGACAAGGGCATCATCCACCAGCACAGAAACTCTCACCTTGGTGTGTCCTCGCCACGTTTAGCTAGGGTGAGGAGCATGCAAGAGGAGGTGCCAGAGGCACAGGCAGATGTGGTAATTCCCCTCGGAGGAATGAGGTCAGGCACAGCCCTGCTCAGCTGGACACAGATGCTGGGCCTCAGGATTCACAGGAAAGGAACAGCAGCAGGAGATGAGCTCCCACATGTCAGAGGCAGTGCGGGGTCATGGACAGAGAATGGAGGAGTCCATCCAGCTCATGTGAACCACCACGGCTCAGGGCTTTGAGCACATGAGCTCCCCCATAGACAGAGTGGCCAATCTCGAGGAGAGCCATATGCAGCAGCACTTGGAGTGGATACAGGAACTACACACTGACATGTGTCATCTGGAGCGGTCAGTGGTGTGGTGGCACAGAGATGTATGGAGTAGATGCCAGTTGCGCCCCAGCTAGCATCCCCCTCCAGACATTCGTTTCCCCCGCCAAGGACTGAGGAAGTCACGGAGGAGGATGAGGTGCCACACCTCACAGGCGTCTTCTTCATCCTTGGCCTCCTTGGCAACTCTGATTATGGGAGTGTCTGTGCAGCAGGGCCCAGTGAAGGAGGTCGCCCCAGCAACAGTGCAAGTGCAGCATCCTCTGGAGATGTCCCACTGGCACCTCCACTACAAGGACGACCACCAGGCAGAGACAAGTGAACAGGCTGTCTCCAATTCCTCCGGGACCACAAGAGGAGCACCGTGTAGGAGTGGCCGAGTGCAAAGGCCACCTCCACTTCCTCCTCCTCTCCCACCTCCTGCTCCTCCTCCTTCCTCCGATGAGCTGTCTCATTCCAGAGTCTCACTGTCCTCAAGGTCCACACCTCTCCGGAGAACGACCTAATGGAGAGCGCAGCAGACCACCACAATGAGCAAGACCCTTGAAGGAGGGTATTGGAGGGACCCTCACCAGGCACAAGAATTGCATCTTCAGAAGCTTGCTCAATGGTTGTCCTAGTGAGCAGATGGCTTTGGTTACATCACCTCAGTGCCTCTGTCTCTGGCTTTCGTAGAGGGATGTTTAATCACCCCTTCAAGGGATATCCCTTGTCCCCTAGGATCCATCTATCCACAATGTTTGGGGATTGGAGTGAAGAGCTGCAGTAGCTTGGACTGCCGGAAGATAAAGAAGTTATGGCAGCTGTCAGGAAAGCAAACACACACATGCAGGAAGCTCCTGTTGTGCATTGAGGGAGTGGATGCTCTCCCTATGGATGGATCTCACTGGCCGGTCACTGAGCACACCCATGTAGCCATCAAGGCAATCAATGATGTCCTGCACCTGGGGGAATCCAATGATAGCAGCAAAACCCACTGCCCTCTCTGCCTGTGAGGCCTCATCTGCATTAAAATTAATGTATTGTGCAGGTCTGGAAAATAGGGCTGGCAGGACATGTTGACCAGTGCTGCGAGATGTGAGGTCTTGCACAACAAGGGCACAGGTGTCTGTGACCATCTGCCTGGAGAGGCACAGTCTCCTGTGGCACTGTTTCACGGTCATCTCCAGGTAGCTCCATCTTCAGCGGTAGATCCTTTGCGAAGGGTATGGCATCCATGTCCTTCTTGCCCCTAATCCCTCTCCTGTGCCCCCCTGATGCCCAGGGTTCTGCCCTTCCTGTGGAGGGTGTCACCCCCCCCCCCCCACCCCCAATGCCATGTAAAACTCTCAACTCCCCCATTAATGAGCTCTTCAAGTACCTTTTTGTTATTCATTCATGGGTTGTAAGCATCGCTGACAGGGCCAGCATTTGTTGCCCATCCCTAACTGCCCTTGAGAAGGTGGTGGTGAGCTGCTTTCTTGAACCGCTGCAGTCCTTAACTGACTTTAATCAGGGATCGGGCAGGATCGTTGTCCCACCCTCCCCTTGCCCTGGTGAACATGGCTGCTGCTGGGATTGGTATCACAAAACCAGCCCGCTGGCTGGCACCGATATTTTTGGGTCCCTTCCTCCTCCGTTTCAGCCCGACAGGGCCCGCAAATTCAGCCCTAAGTGTCTTTCTATTCACACTCAGAGGTCATACAATTCATTTTCTAGGTCACTGAAGAAAGAGAAAAAATAATTGCATTTATGTAGCTCCTTTCACAACCTCAAGTTGTCCCAAGGCGCATTACAGCCAACGAAGTATGTTTTGAAATGTAATCACTGTTTAATGTAGGAAATATAGCAGCAGATTTGTGCACAGCAAGCTCCCACAAACATCAGTGTGATAATGACCAGATAATCTGCTTTAGTGATGTTGGTTGAAGGGTAAATATTGGCCGGAACACTGGGGAGCATTCTCCTGCTCTTCTTTAAATGTTGCCATGGGATCTTTTACATCTGCCTAAGAGGACATCTGAACGATGCCTCACTTTGCATGTTAATTGAAAGTCACATCATACAAATTCATGGCTAGCTTGCATTGAATTGCAATATATATATATGTATATAAAAAATTCTGCACTGTTTTAATTCAATTGCTTATTTGAAATAATGGATTAACTCAAATGTTTTCAGGCAAAACATGGCTTCAAGTTAACAAAACTGGACCATGTGGCATGAGGTATAAAACGAATAGTAGTATGCTCAAAAGCAGTTGCACATCTGATGATCTTCAAACATGGAACCATATAGCACTTCAGCCCATCTCTCCCATACCAGTTCTGTGAAAGAGCTATCCAATAGTCCCACTCTTTCCCCATAACCCTGCAAATGTTTCCTTTCCAAGTATATATCCAACTCTCAACACTGTAAATGATCGGACAGCTTCATCTGGTGAGAGCTATTTGCTTTTTCGCTATACTATTGCAGTAGATCAGGTGTCAAATGTATTACAGAACCCTTCACGGTTGATGGAGTTATGCTGAATCCAATTTAACAAGGTTCCATAGTCATCATGGCTTATATGTATGCTTGGTGGAGCACACTGATTCAGGCAGGAGATCAATAATATTTGTCTGAGTTGTCTATTTCCCTTTAGGTTGGTGAACTTGCTTGCCTGTTTCTCTAGTCTAGGGGGCATATCCATAAAAAGTGGAAGGAAGTGAATCTGATTCAGCAAAGGAGCAGCTTTTAAGGCAACTATGTTTCAGAGTTTGAACTCACATCATGAGATCCTTAATCCAAATTTCCATTGCTCTGTGCCTTCAACTTTTTTTGTTTTTTTCGTAGTGTTTTGCTTTACTTTTCCCCTTGACCTATTTCCCAAGACCACCTAGAAATACTAGGTCACAAGAAGGATGATAAACACAGGCTAGTGAATAAATCAGGGAGAACGGAATAAAAACGTAGAATGTGACGATTACTTCCATGTACAGTCGCATAGAATAGACGCCATAGTGATAGCTGAGCTCAGACTAATCTGAATTGAACTGATTCACTCCAATAAGAGCTCATTCCGATTCTAAATTAATTATAGAATTCATACCACCAAATCAAGTCAGGAAACAAAAAGGGAGGATAGATCATGAAAGTAAATATAAGCATTTGAAGTATATTTTTGCTCAATAGCCCCATTCAAACTTGGGTATTCATGGCATTATGAAAAAAAAAGCGGACAAATTAACCCATTTCATAACTCCATCAAAAATTAGAGGCAAACCTGAGAAGACTGGCCTCAAATTTTCGATATTTAGGCAAAGCTATAGAGGCAAATTCTAATTGAGAATTAGAAATCGAATATAGCAGAAATGGACAATGATATGGAATTGAAAGACAGCTCAGAGAAGTCATTGGTCAAAGTGATGGCTTGGACCATAAAGAACCTCAAATGGAAATTTAGAATAGAAACAGTAGATGATACAATACAAACTGCTCTCAGGAATAGAGACAGGGTTCATGATCCTAAACAGCATGAGTTTAGAATCCAGAATGTAGGTTTTCCAATGTAGCAACCATAACGGACCCACATATTGTGCCCGCTTCCCAGGACTCCACATCAGATAGGCCCCAACAATGTGAGCAAAACCATCGGAAGACTACATTATCTCCCATCACCAAAGATAAGAATGTAGGAACAGGGTAGGCTATTTAACCCCTCAAGCCTTTTACACCATTCAATTAGATCAAAGATGATATGTATCTTAATTTCATTTATCCGTTTAATTCTGTTACGATCATCTAATTCATGGTTTGCATTAATATTTTACAGGTCACTATTAGTTTTGGGCAATTAAATGTGTAGCTGTAAGAATTTCAAAAGGTTGCAGGCCACCCAAGATTTAAAGTTCAAAGATTTCTCCATGAGTGCTTACAGAGACAGAGTTAGAGAGGTGAGAGCCATAAAACAGCAGGTGGTCTTGTTTAGTTGGGAGTTGCCACCATAAGGTCCAGAAGGAATCGTCCTGTCATAGTTATCAATATCAATTATTCGTGTGGATATCAGAAATCAAAGAGATGTTTGGAGTTGGTGGTAATTAGCTTAAATTGTTATCTGGGACATCCCATATGTACCACTATACTATGGAGATAGATGATGCAGGGGGATGCCTTTGGTCAGGGTTCTTTTTTTTAATTACCTGTGCTTTGGGAACATCTGGATTCAGGAGAAGAGGCCATCAGGAACCAAAGGTGTTTCAGTTTTGAGTAAGGCACAAGCTCAAGTTGGGGTCCAAAAGAGAGAGGCGTTGGATCAGAATTGGAGGATTGCCTAGCCAAAGCTAGAGGGAGAATCCCCAGGAGATCTCAGACATTGGAAGACAGTAGAGAAAATAAGAAATTGAAGAAATTCCTAAGATCTGCGGTACACTTTGGATTGGACCCAGGAGAAGTGAACAAACTGCCAAGATCCTGTAAAGTATAATGAAACTCTTGGAGTGGAAGTAAAAGTGAAACAGGGATATTCTGTTGAGATTTAGGGTTTAAAGGATAATGTCTTCATGTTTTGTTAAGGTTTTTAAATTTAAACTATGTGATTTCAAATTACAGTGTTAAACTCAGCAAAACACTACTAGCTTAACTGTTGTACAGTAAATTGTTTTTTTCTAGTCATTGTGTGGGACGTGGGCGTCGCTGGCAAGGCCAGCATTTGTTGCCCATCCCTAATTGCCCTTGAACTGAGTAGCTTGCTGGGCCATTTTAGTGGACATTTTAAGAGTCAACCGCATTGCTGTGGGTCTGGAATCGCATGGAGGCCAGACCAGGTAAGGACGGCAGATTTCGTTCCCTCATGGACATTAGTGAACCAGATGGGTTTTTACAAAGAAAAAAAACAATGGTTTCATGGTCGCCATTAAACTAGCTTTTAATTCCAGATTTATTAATTGAATTGAAATTTCACCATCTGCTGTGGTGGGATTCGAACCCATGTCCCCAGATCATTCCTAAGAAGGGTAACTGACCCAAAACGTTAACTCTGCTTCTCTTTCCACAGATGCTGCCAGACCTGCTGAGTGATTCCAGCATTTCTTGTTTTTATTCCCCAGATCATTAGCCTGGGCTCTGGATTACTAGTCTAGTCACATTACCACTATGCCACCGCCTCCCCCAAAACGTGAAATCTTGTGGTGTAATTCTTTCACTAATAACTGGGAATCCGACTTCCCCTTTTTAAAAGTTAACGGTCCCTAATGGGATCGTAACAATTCTGTAACCCTTAATACCCTTGCCTAACAAAAATCTATCAACCTCAATTTTGACATTTTCAATTGACCGCCAGAATCAACAGCTTTTTGGGGGAGAGAGTTCCAGATTTCCACAACCCTTTGTGTGTTTCCTGACATCACCCTGAATGCCTAACTCCAATTTGAAGGCTCTGCCCTCTTGCACCCAGAGGAAATAGTGTCTCCCTATCTACCCTATCAAATTACCCCTTAATCTTCAATCCTGCAATCCAAGCTTGGCAGCACACTTTGCGCTAAACCACCAACAAACTGCGACCCCCTCCACACAACTTAAATGCATCCCGATCCAACGTGATGCTTCAACCCCTGACACAGAGACAAAGGACAAGCCAAACCACCCCAATAGGTCCAAAAAGAAGTCACTGCTGCAGGGTGCGATCCTCAAGTAGTGGATGTTTAAAATTGTAACAAGATACTCTAAACAGCTCCCCAAAAAAATGTTACATAGAAAATGGAACTAACTAAACCCGTTTTGATAATTGGGGACTCTAATCTCTCCCAGACATGAAGTTGTGCACAGCAACACAAATTGACAACTTTGCTGAACCCAATCTCTGGACATGCCACAGTAATACCGGACAAATCTACAGCCTCGTCTAGAAACAACAACAAGAAAGTGGTGCTCATGGATTGACATCAATAATGGAACTCAAAGAGCACAGGCTGTAATCAAACAACTACAGTTGCCAGTGAAAATGGCAGAAATTCAAGTCCCAAACTAATTTGAGTGATTCACTTCCACAAATGGAGAAACACCTGTGCCTAATACCAACAATAACTACCATATCCTTTGGGGTGAGCCCTGAAAACATGCATTGGACAGAAAATATAGAATATATCATCCCAAACAACTGGATGAAATCTGATATGTTGATAGGGTAAGATGAAGTAAGATGGGAGGAGTCTCGTCTACAGCCTAAACACCAGTAAGGACCATTTGGGCTAAAATAGCCTACTACTGTGCT
The DNA here is from genome assembly GCF_036365525.1 of Heterodontus francisci. Lineage (NCBI taxonomy): Eukaryota > Metazoa > Chordata > Chondrichthyes > Heterodontiformes > Heterodontidae > Heterodontus > Heterodontus francisci. The sequence continues at coordinate 70,851,564 of NC_090395.1, read as the reverse complement.
ACAAATACTTTGCATTGTCGCAAGAAAGTTGGCACCGACATTGAGCAAAAAGCATCATTAATGTTCCTCGGCTCTTCGGCCTCACTGAAGCACAGGGAAAGGCTTTAAAGCAAAGGCCTCCCATTTGTACCCACTTCAAGACACTGCAAAGAGCAACTTCATGAGGTTATAAAACAAGTGTTACAGAAAAATAAAACTGACAGATTGCTTCATGTGGACATACGACTTGTTACCGGCAGAATGGATACCACCAAAAAATAGCCAAGTAATGAAATTTCATTTTTAAAAACACACTAACAGAAATAGAAGAGACAATCCTACATCATAAGAAAGGCATAATGTTACCAGAAAAGATAAGCATTGATTGAACTAAGAAATGATCCAGGTACCATCATAAACCCAGCAGATAAGGCCAGCAGCGGAGTTATTACAGGTGGACAGCAAGACCCATTTGAAGCATATAGACAACTTAATAATTCAAACCATTTCACGAGCAACACCAATATGTGAGGAAACACACACGGAAACTGAAAACATATTAACACAGCTAAAGAAATCTAAACACATCGATCAAAAACGGTTTGAATACGTATGTAGAGAGCAACTGTAACCCAAAATACACAAACATCCCAGGGCGGCGCAGTGGTTAGCACCGCAGCCTCATAGCTCCAGCGACCCAGGTTCAATTCTGGGTACTGCCTGTGTGGAGTTTGCAAGTTCTCCCTGTGGCTGCGTGGGTTTCCTCTGGGTGCTCTGGTTTCCTCCCACATGCCAAAGACTTGCAGGTTGATAGGTAAATTGGCCATTAGCAATTGCCCCTCGGTATAGGTAGGTGGTAGGGAAATATAGGGACAGGTGGGGATGTGGTAGGAATATGGAATTAGTGTAGGATTAGTATAAATGGGTGGTTGATGGTCGGCACAGACTCGGTGGGCCGAAGGGCCTGTTTCAGTGCTGTATCTCTAAACTAAACTAAATCACGTGGGCAGCGCCAGAAGAAATATCACCCAGGACAAACTATTTGGTTAGATTTTCACCTTGGCTCCCAGATGTAAAGTGCTGATATAGAAATTACCCAATTTTTATTTTCATTGCTTTCTACAGAGATGAAAATAGGGCAGTTTCTATAATAGACAGTTGATGCTCAATGTCAATTTCCTGCCTGTAAGTTAGGCATCTTCTCTATCATGTCCTAACTGTGGCGATGAATCCTAAAGACTACAACAACTTGTATTTATATAGTACCTTTAATGCAATAATATGTTCCAAGACACTTCACAGGAGCCTAATAAAGCAAAAGGACTAGCTAAACGCATTGGCTCATTCCTGAACCTCTTCTCGCAGTAACAACCAGGCTATGTTGAGGATACGTACCATTTCACAGAAATAGTAAACTCACCAGTCATACCTTCTGATGCACTGGACATCGTAAATCTGTAAACAAATATAGAAACAGACATACTCACAGTTATAAACTTATTCAGAAAATGCCTCCGGTCTAATCAGCCAGACATCTGCTACATTTGAGACTGACAAAAAAAATTTTGAATTCTCCCTTCAAATCAAAGGCATAGCCATAGGCTAAAACTTTTCTCTAAACTATTAAAATCCATATATGGCAGACTGGGAAATCAGCACCATTAAACAGTACCCCAGATGCCCTTGTGTTAGTGTCAATACTTGGATGGCATCACGGAATGAGATTTGTACATGTGCAGAAACAGAATAATAGGAAATCTTCAACATCCTCAAAACTACCACCTATCCATTAAATTGGAAGCTACAATGCGTAGGGAACACTTCAATCTTATTGATACAAGAGAATAACAGACTTGAACTCTAAAGGACTAACTGTAAGGTTCCTTCAGGTTGAACACTGACACAAGTGATGACCCTAAATCTGAAAGCCTAAAACCAAAACCCAAAACTCAACCAAACCAAAATCCAACCCCATAAACCTAACTCCTTACCCTACCCTGGAACATGTCACTAATGCTGACTCCTAGTGCCAAAACCTAGTCCCAATAGGGGCTAGTCCAACACCCAACATTAACCCTGATTCCAGCCTTTCGGCCAGTAACCCATAGATAGGGGGGAGTTTTATGCTTTCCCTCACAGTAGGTTTGGAGGCAGGGAGAGCATACTGGGATTGCTTCCTGCCACCATCCCACCTCCTCCAAAATTTAGGCAGAAACGTGAAGGCCTGTGAATGGCCTTCCTGCCCCACTGCCAATTGTGCCCCATAACTGGGCAATTAACCCACAATTAAGGGCCTCTTCCCGCCACAGCCACAACTCGGTGCAGTGGGCGGCCCTGTTGTCGCATGGGAAGCATGGCACAGAAAACCATGAGAGCTGCTTCCCAGCTCCAGTGGGGAGGGGTCCCTCATCAAAAGGCACCTAATGCCTGAACGAGAGACCCAGCATTGGGAAGGGGGACCTCCCACTGAAAGCCAAACCCCTCCGCCCTTGCTGTCTCCCCACCTCCCCTGCGGGGCTCCTCCCGCCCTGACCTACCCTATGGCCTGAGTCCTCAGCCTCCGGTAAGTACTCTTCCAGCAACAGCCACTGGTTGACTGACAGCTTTCCAAGGGCGGTACTTCCAGTGACGGGGTCCTTGATCCTATGGAAGGTCCACTGCTGTCCACATAAGTGCCTGATTGGCGCTGGATTCAGCGTGCCTTCTAGAGAAGAGGCAACATGGGGATCTCAGCATCCCTTTTACCAGCATCACGACCCCCGCCACCAGAATAAAATTCTCCCCATAGTCAGTTGCCATCCTAGGAGAACCAAAACACATACAATGACCTTAGCTGGGCTTGGAACAACAAAATATTAGCAAAAACAGAACTAGAGAAGAAGAAATTGAAAAAGGTGAGCCAAATATATGTGGCTGGACCCAACGAAAAGAAGAAAAGAAGATTTTCATTTATATATTCATGACGTCAGGAAGCCACAGTTGTAATGCAGGAAACAGAGCAACAGCAATGCAATAATGACCAGATAATCTGTTGAAAGCTGTTTGTTGAGGGATAAATATTTCTCTTTTGCTCTAAATATTTTTCACGATGATCTGATATCTCAAACTGCTTTAGAACTAATGACGGGCTTTTGAAATGTAGTTACTGATGTAATGTAGGAAATGTGGCTGCCAATTTGCACACAGCAAGATCCCACAAACAGCACTGCAATAATGACCAGATAATTTGGGTTTTTCTTGTAATGTTGATTGAGGGATAAATATTGGCCAGGACACCGGGGATAACTCCCCCCTCTTGGAGAAAAAGTGCCATAGGATCATTTACACCCACCTGAGAGGAAATTCAGAACCTCAGTTTAATGTCTTTTCTGAAAGATGCCATCTCCAACAGTGCAGCACAGTATCACAATGTTGTGTCAGCCTGGGTTTTGTACTTAGGTGTCTGGAGTGGAACTTGAACCCATGACCTCTGTCTCAGAGGCGACTGCTGCCCACTGAACCATGGCTGACACCTCAACACAACAGAAACTGCAACAATGGACGAAAGCTATAATGGAAGAAGAGGCAATTACCCTAATGTAACTTCACCCCAATCACAACCCAAGTTTCTGATGAAGGGTCACTGACCTGAAATGTTAACCCTGCTTCTCTCTCCACAGATGCTGCCAGACCTGCTGAGTATTTCCAGCATTTCTTGTTTGTGTTTCAGATTTCCAGCATCCGCAGTATTTTGCTTTTATTTCTCAAATACCAGTTCGATTTCAACACCGACATGAATCCTAAGAGAAGGTTCATTTTGTCAATGAAATCTAACAACAGTCTAAACACTAACTTCAATTTCAGTACCAATCCCAAACTATGTCTACCCCTAGTTTAGTATATGCTCTCACTCCGACCATCCCTAGTGTCAGTGACCAGCACAACTGCAACAAAATCAAGTGCTATTTTGGTACTTTTCTATTTAGACATTGATTTTGATTCATTTTGAGCCAATGTTTAGATATTTCTTAAAACTATTCATGGTGTTAATGTATTCTAATGTGAAATAAGATTGAGATGATGAGATAACATTCTTATTATGGATCAGAATAATTACCGAGACAGACAACTGGGGCATTAATATATATATATAATATATATATTATAAATAATCCCATAACTCTCTGTGTCCTGTACAACATTCTTTCCTCAACTAACAAGAGCAAAAACAAATTAACTGGTTATTTACTCATTTCCTATTTGTGGGCCATTGCTGTGTATAAATTGGTGGCCATGTTTCACTACCTAACAATGGTAACTGCACTCCAAAAGTAATCCATCGCTTGAAAGACACTTTAGAATGTCCCGAGGATGTGAAAGGTGCTAAATAAATGCACATTTGTTCTTTCTATTACTGTGAATCTTAGTATTTATGGCAGGTGCCTCATGCTACTTACCCTACCGTATGGAATTGGAGCAGTGCGAGTATTTTATCTCATTGGCCAGCAGCCAAGGATTATTTTTGTTTTGTATCTTAGCAGGGAGTCACAGAGCTACAATTTGATGCTATCTCTCTCGATTCACTCCCTAATTAATCATATCTGAGTGTAAGGCAATCTGGCGATCCTAAATCTTGATTCTTGCTAAAGGGGGTTTTAAGGATGATGGCTGACTGCACCTGGGGACAGGCACAAAGACATAAAGAAAGTGTTCATTAAGGGAACACTACCTGTATCCACCAAGCGTGATTCTCTTCTCCATACCACTTACACTGTTATAGCATTCCCTCAACCTATTTATTAACATTGGAAGGTGATCCTCTGTATACTTTGGAATGTCAGGGCTCCTTTAGCCTGTTCTGCCACTCAATTACATAGTGGCTGATCTGTATCTTAACTCCATCTACTCACCTTGGTTCCCTACCCTTAATGCCCTTGCCTAATAAGAATCTCAGTTTTGAAATTTTCAATTGAATCCCAGCCTCAACAGCTTTTTGAGGGAGAGTCTTCCAGATTTCGGTTACCCTTTGTGTGAAGAAATGCTTCCTGACAAGCCCCTGAATGACCTAACTCTAATTTTAAGATTATAAGGGCGGCACAGTGGTGCAGTGGTTAGCACCACAGCCTCACAGCTCCAGCGTCCCGGGTTCAATTCTGGGTACTGCCTGTGTGGAGTTTGCAAGTTCTCCCTGTGTCTGTGTGGGTTTCTGCTGGGTGCTCCAGTTTCCTCCCACAGCCAAAGACTTGCAGGTTGATAGCTAAATTGGCCATTGTAAATTGCCCCTAGTGCAGGTAGGTGGTGGGAATGTGGTAAGGAATATGGGATTAATATAGGGTTTATATAAATCGGTTGTTGTTGGTCGGCACAGACTCGGTGGGCCAAAGGGTCTGTTTCAGTGCTATATCTCTCTATGATTCTCTATTCCGCCTTGTTCTGGATTCTCCCACCAGAGAAAATAGTTTGTCTCTTGCTCTCCCTGTAACCTATCAATGCTCTCCCTGTAACCTATTAATCATCTTAAACACTTCAATTAGATCACCCCTTAATCCATACTCAAGGGAATACAAGCCTAATCTATGAAAACTATTCTGCTCAGAATTTCTTATTGTTACCTAATGAAAGTAAAACAAGAAGTCCAGAAGAACAGCCTACAATATTCAGCAGTGACAAACTGCATCCCGTAGATGGCATTACCACGGTCCCCTACAGACTGAAGCCATTGTTTTTGATAGAAAGTCTAAGTGTCGGTATCTTCAATATGGGCCTCCCTGAATCAGTTGATAGCTTTCTTGTCTCTAGGTAGGATCATTATGGGTTCCACTCACACACAATGTAGACTGACAGTCTCATGCAATACTGAGGGAGTGATGAAATGTTAAATGGTGGCAACATTTCAAAGGTGTAAAAGAACCCATCATATTCAACAACAACCTGCATTTATATAGCACCTTTAACATAGTAAAACATCCCAAGATGCTTCACAGGAGTGGTTAGCAGACAAATATTGGCACCGAGCCACAAAAGGAGATATCAGGACAGAGAATTAAAAGCTTGCTCAAAGAGGTGGGTTGTCAGGAGCATTTCCAAGGAGGACAGACAAGTAGAAAGATGGAGAGGTTGTAGGGAGGAAATTTCAGAGTTTAGGGCTCAGCAGCTGAAAGTGCAGCCGCCAATGGTGAAGCGATGAAAATCAGGGATGTGCAAGAGGCAAGAATTGGAACAGCCCAGAGATCTCGAAGGGTTGTAGGGCTGGTGGAGGTTACAGAGATTGAGGCATGGTAGGATTTGAAAGCAAGCATTAAAATCGAGACATTGCCAGACCGGGAGCCAATGTAAGTCAGCAAGTACAATATTCAAGTACAATATGCTGGGTATTTCCAACATTTTCTGTTTTTATTTCAGATTTCCAGCATCCGCAGTATTTTGCTTTTATTACACACAAGGTTGTTTTCAATTTTTTCTTGCCATCTTTCCTTAGTTTTTTAAATGTTAAAATTCTCATATGTGTTTTGAAATCCCTCCATGGCTTCACCACCGTCTATTTCTGTAACCTCCACCAGCCCAACAACTCTCCAAGATCTCGGCACTCCTCCAATTCTAGACTCATGTACATCCAATAATTCCACCATTAGCGGCCATGCCTTCAGTTGCCTCGGGCCTACACTCTGGAATTCCCTCTCTAAGCCTCTCCTCCTTTAAGATGCTCCTTAAAACCTACGTTTCGTCTGTCCTAATATCTCCATTTGTACCTCGGTGTCAAATTTTGTTGGATATTCCAAGCACCTTGGAATGTTATGTTAGAGATTATATGTTCATTATCTCTTTGTTGTTTGTGGTACATGGCTGTGGTCAAATAGGCTGCCACACATTTCGACATTACAACAATGACTACACTTTAAAAAAATACTTCATTAGCTATAAAGCGCTTTGTGATGGCCTGAGGCCCAGAAAGGTGCTACATTACTGCAAGGCTTGTTTACTTTGGCACAAATAAGTGCCCAAGTGGAGTTGGTATTGACTCGTCTTCTGATTTTCTCTTGCTGCCTGTCTGTAGGTATTTTCCCTCCAGTTGCTTCCTCCTGCCAGTGTGATGAGTTCTGAATTCATCACAGGATGCCCCACAGACAGACCCTTTTCCCATCAATGCACAAACACATTGCAGCCTTGGGCCATGTATTTAAACACACTTTAAACTTCTTCTCACCACCTGTTTCTAAGGGCAATTAGAGATGGGCAATAAAGGCAGCTGTGCCTCATCCTGAAAACAGAATCTAAACTCACCCTGTCCAGCAACACCTTCTGGTAAGGAGTAAAATGAAATGAGGTGAATCCCTTTCAGTAAACAAACTTGTGTTTTTATCATGCTTCACTCATCCTTCCTGCTTCTAAAGAAGCCCGACTTCACAGAAGTTTCTACCTACCTCCTCTTTATTGAACTTTGTAAACAGATGATTGGACACTGACTGCAGTTTTAAAAGGAGAAATTATTTGACCACAATTTTTTTTTTAGTATTTTTGACAGCTTGTCTGCACAGGCCAACTAATTTGCTGTTTTCAAATATTTGTTAATATGGGCTTTCACAGTATTATTTTATTAGGGAAGGCATCGCACAAGACTCTTGCTGTTTACTTACTCTGATCACTGCAGTCGGCTAGAGCATCTGTGGATGATGAGATAGCCTCAATTATCATTGATTTTAGATTATATTTAGGGACTTGCTATTGTGTTGAGATTCCTCAGGTGATGGATCTTTCTGAGTTAAATTTCAAACTTGTTTTGACAGCGCTTATTGTGTGCTCATTTATGGAATGGAAGCTAACATTCTTAAGGCACTTTTATGTACTTTACATGCCAAATGATGCTTCACCTCCCGAAGGACGTGGATGAGCTTTCCGGACGTCGATGGTGGACACTGAGGAAATGGCTTATTACCTGCACCAGCTTCCCCCCCACTTTACCCCCCTTCCACCCACCCCCCCCACCCCCGTCCCCTTCCCTGCTCCACCCTCTCAGCTCACCCCCTCACAACCCCGTCCCAGCCCGCCCCCCCCCTCGCACCATCTTCACCCCGCACCCCCTTCCCCTGCACCCCTCCCTCTACCCCTCCCCCTTGCATCCCCTCCTCCCACCGGCACCATCCTACACCTGTGTAGGGGCCCCAACAACCCCACTGCCTTGTGGGCGTCTCGGGAGAGACCAAGGCTAAGGGAGTAAACCCTAACAGAAAATCCGGAGCGGAACCCCGTAGGCGGTCATGTGTCACCTTTGGCATGTTTCCGGCAGTTCCTGCAGCCATACTGGTGCCAAACGTTGTGTCCTGCACTCCTTTGGACCCCACCAGAAAGGCCGAGAGCGGGGTTTTGACGACTGGGCAACTCTCAACCTCCATAAATTTGCCCAGGCATGCGCCATGGAGAGGTCACTCCATAGTTGCCTCACAGCGACTAAAACAACACGGAAGGCAGCAGTTACGGGTTATAAGTCCAGATAAATTGGCGTAGAAACTGGGCGCCACGGGTTGCCTTTGTCGGTGGGAGAGGTCATTGCACCTCACTGGACAGCTACCGCCCGCCTCAAACCGGGCAGCCCCCGGTCAATAAGGTTCTGTCCCGCCACAGTCTGCCTGCTTCAATGGGTGCTTGGAGCTCAGGGTCATTGCCCGAAAGGTGGACTGATACACCGCACCAAACAACACGAAAAAAGGAAAGAAGGTACCAGCCCTTCGCTTTGCAAGCTGGAACGTCAGAACTATATGTCCTGGCCTGTCGGAAGACCTTACACAAATCAACGATTCTCGGAAGACCGCCATCATTAACAACGAGCTCAGTAGATTCAATGTGGACATTGCAGCACTTCAGGAGACTCGCCTCCCCGCGAGTGGCTCTCTAGCAGAGCAAGACTACACCTTCTTCTGGCAGGGCAGGGATCCTGAAGAACCAAGACAGCATGGAGTGGGCTTCGCCATCAGAAACTCCTTGCTCAGCATGATAGAGCCTCCCTCAAATGGCTCGGAACGCATACTGTCCATCCGACTGCTCACCACCTCTGGTCCAGTACACCTACTCAGCATCTATGCTCCAACACTCTGCTCCCCACCTGAAGCTAAAGACCAGTTCTATGAACAACTCCATAACATCATTAGCAGCATCCCCAACACCGAACACCTATTCCTGCTGGGGGACTTTAATGCCAGGGTTGGGGCCGACCATGACTCATGGCCCTCCTGCCTTGGGCGCTATGGCGTTGGAAGGATGAATGAGAACGGGCAGAGACTGCTTGAGTTGTGTACCTATCATAACCTCTGCATCACCAACTCGTTCTTTCACACTAAATCCTGTCACCAGGTTTCATGGAGGCACCCAAGATCACGCCGTTGGCACCAGCTAGACTTCATTGTCACAAGGCGAGCCGCCTTAAACAGTGTTCAAATCACACGCAGCTTCCACAGTGCGGACTGCGACACCGACCACTCCCTGGTGTGCAGCAAGGTTAGACTCAGACCAAAGAAGTTGCATCATTCCAAGCAGAAGGGCCACCCGCGCATCAACACGAGCAGAATTTCTCACCCACAGCTGTTACAAAAATTTCTAAATTCACTTGTAACAGCCCTTCAAAACACTCCCACAGGGGATGCTGAGACCAAGTGGGCCCACATCAGAGACGCCATCTATGAGTCAGCTTTGACCACCTACGGCAAAAGTGCGAAGAGAAATGCAGACTGGTTTCAATCTCATAATGAAGAGCTGGAACCTGTCATAGCCGCTAAGCGCATTGCACTGTTGAACTACAAGAAAGCCCCCAGCGATTTAACATCCACAGCACTTAAAGTAGCCAGAAGCACTGCACAAAGAACAGCTAGGCGTTGCGCAAACGACTACTGGCAACACCTATGCAGTCATATTCAGCTGGCCTCAGACACCGGAAACATCAGAGGAATGTATGATGGCATGAAGAGAGCTCTTGGGCCAACCATCAAGAAGATCGCCCCCCTCAAATCTAAATCGGGGGACATAATCACTGACCAAAGCAAACAGATGGACCGCTGGGTTGAGCTACTACCTAGAACTGTACTCCAGGGAGAATGCTGTCACTGAGACTGCCCTCAATGCAGCCCAGCCTCTACCAGTCATGGATGAGCTGGACATACAGCCAACCAAATCGGAACTCAGTGATGCCATTGATTCCCTAGCCAGCGGAAAAGCCCCTGGAAAGGACAGCATTACCCCTGAAATAATCAAGAGTGCCAAGCCTGCTATACTCTCAGCACTACATGAACTGCTATGCCTGTGCTGGGACGAGGGAGCAGTACCCCAGGACATGCGCGATGCCAACATCATCACCCTCTATAAAAACAAAGGTGACCGCGGTGACTGCAACAACTACCGTGGAATCTCCCTGCTCAGCATAGTGGGGAAAGTCTTTGCTCGAGTCGCTCTGAACAGGCTCCAGAAGCTGGCCGAGCGCGTCTACCCTGAGGCACAGTGTGGCTTTCATGCAGAGAGATCGACCATTGACATGCTGTTCTCCCTTCGTCAGATACAGGAGAAATGCCGTGAACAACAGATGCCCCTCTACATTGCTTTCATTGATCTCACCAAAGCCTTTGACCTCGTCAGCAGACGTGGTCTCTTCAGACTACTAGAAAAGATTGGATGTCCACCAAAGCTACTAAGTATCATCACCTCATTCCATGACAATATGAAAGGCACAATTCAACATGGTGGCTCCTCATCAGAGCCCTTTCCTATCCTGAGTGGTGTGAAACAGGGCTGTGTTCTCGCACCCACACTTTTTGGGATTTTCTTCTCCCTGCTGCTTTCACATGCGTTCAAATCCTCTGAAGAAGGAATTTTCCTCCACACAAGATCAGGGGGCAGGTTGTTCAACCTTGCCCGTCTAAGAGCGAAGTCCAAAGTACGGAAAGTCCTCATCAGAGAACTCCTCTTTGCTGACGATGCTGCTTTAACATCTCACACTGAAGAGTGCCTGCAGAGTCTCATCGACAGGTTTGCGTCTGCCTGCAATGAATTTGGCCTAACCATCAGCCTCAAGAAAACGAACATCATGGGGCAGAATGTCAGAAATGCTCCATCCATCAATATTGGCGACCACGCTCTGGAAGTGGTTCAAGAGTTCACCTACCTAGGCTCAACTATCACCAGTAACCTGTCTCTAGATGCAGAAATCAACAAGCGCATGGGTAAGGCTTCTACTGCTATGTCCAGACTGGCCAAGAGAGTGTGGGAAAATGGGGCACTGACACGGAACACAAAAGTCCGAGTGTATCAGGCCTGTGTCCTCAGTACCTTGCTCTACGGCAGCGAGGCCTGGACAACGTATGCCAGCCAAGAGCGACGTCTCAATTCATTCCATCTTCGCTGCCTTCGGAGAATACTTGGCATCAGGTGGCAGGACTATATCTCCAACACAGAAGTCCTTGAAGCGGCCAACACCCCCAGCTTATACACACTACTGAGTCAGCGGTGCTTGAGATGGCTTGGCCATGTGAGCCGCATGGAAGATGGCAGGATCCCCAAAGACACATTGTACAGCGAGCTCGCCACTGGTATCAGACCCACCGGCCGTCCATGTCTCCGCTATAAAGACGTCTGCAAACGCGACATGAAATCGTGTGACATTGATCACAAGTCGTGGGAGTCAGTTGCCAGCATTCGCCAGAGCTGGCGGGCAGCCATAAAGACAGGGCTAAATTGTGGCGAGTCGAAGAGACTTAGTAGTTGGCAGGAAAAAAGACAGAGGCGCAAGGGGAGAGCCAACTGTGCAACAGCCCCGACAAACAAATTTCTCTGCAGCACCTGTGGAAGAGCCTGTCACTCCAGAATTGGCCTTTATAGCCACTCCAGGCGCTGCTTCACAAACCACTGACCGCCTCCAGGCGCGTATCCATTGTCTCTCGAGATAAGGAGGCCCAAAAGACAAAGACATGGGTGGAAGGGGTGTGATGGGTGAACGGGTCTTGTTGCGAGTTAAGAAAAGAGGAACAGGGAGTTCTTCCAGTGCCCTGGGTGATTGTCCTCTGGGTGAGAAGTTAAATGGTTCAGAGGGACATTAAAGATCACAGTATTTAAAGACTTGGTAGGGACCCGATCTGTACATTCTTCACTCAACCACTATTCTTTAAAAAAATACATTAAGTGATTATTCATCTCAGTACTGTTTGAATGACCTTGCTGAGCACATCGACTGTCCCACTCACTGAGGTGATGACAGTGGTTGCATTTCAAAGTAATTCTTTATTTGTGAAGAGCTCTTGGAACATTTCTGAGAGGTGTGATAAGGAACTGTATAAAAGTACGTTATTTCCTTCCCATTCATGTAAGCTTCAATTCTGTTCACCATCAGATAACCAAATATACCATTAATTACTTGTTCAGACAGCCAATTCCACAGCAGGGAAATTCAGATGATGTCATGAGCATTTAAAGTACTCATATCTGTAATAATCCCATTAAAACAAATTTAAAATAAATACACACAGGATCATAGGAAATGAGAGCAAGAGTAGGCCATTCGGCCCATTGAGCCTGCTCCGCCACTCAAACAAGTCATGGCTGATCATCTACCTCGACGCCATTTTCCCCTCTATTCCTATATCCCTTGATGTCATTAAGTATCCAGAAATCTATCAATTTCTGTCTTGAACATGCTCAATGATTGAGCTTCCAAAGCCCTCTGGGGTACAGGATTCCATAGATTCACTACACTCTGAGTAAAGAAATTCCTCCTCGTTTCAGTCTTAAACGGCCTGCCCTTATTCCGAGACTGTATCCCCTTGTTCTCGAATCACCAGTCAGAGGAAACATCCTATCCACATCTACCCTGTCACGCCCTGTAAGAATTTGGTAAGTTTCAATTAGATCACCTCTCATTCTTCAAAACTCTAGAGAATACAGGCTCAGTTTCTGCAATCTCTCCTCATAAGACAATCCCGCCATCCCAGGGATTAGTCTGGTGAACCTCCCTCGATGGCAAGTATATCCTTCCTTAGATAAGGAGACCAAACTACACAATACTCTAGGTGTGGTCTCACCAAAGCTTTATACAATTGCAGCAATATATCTTTACTCCTGTACTCAAATCCCCTTGCAATGATGGCCATTTGCCTTCTTAATTGCTTGCAGTACCTACATACAAGCTTTTAGTGACTCATGAACTTTGACATCAACACTTCCCAGCCTCTCACCATATAAGAAATACTCTGTCTTTCTATTTTTTCTACCAAAGTAGATAACTTCACACTTTTTCACATTATATTCCACCAGCCATGCTCTTGCCCATTCACTTAGCCTGTCCAAATCCCCTTGAGGCCTCCTTGCATACTCCTCACAACTTACATTCCCTCCTAGTTTTGTGTCATCAGCAAATTTGGAAATATTACAATTGGCCCCCATATCCAAATCATTTATATAGATTGTGAACAGCTGTAGCCCAAGCACTGATCCTTGTGGTACCCCACTACTAACAGCCTGCCATCCAGAGAATGACCCATTTATTCCTACTCTCTGCTTTCTGTCTGTTAACCAATTCTCAATCAACTGCAGTATATTACCCCAATCCCATGTGCTCTAATTTTGTTTACCAACCTCCTGTGTGGCACCTTATCAAAAGCCTTCTGAAAATCCAAATACACCACATCCACTGGTTCTCCTTTATCTATATTACAAGTAACATCCTCAAAAATTTCCAACAGGTTTGTAAAGCATAATTTCCCTTTCACAAATCCATGTTGACTCTGCCCAATCAAATCATTATTTTCCAAGTGTCCAGTTATCTCATCCTTTATAATATATTCTTGCATTTTCCCTACTACTGATGTCAATCTAACAGGTCTGTAGTTCTCCATTTTCTCTCTTGCTCCCTTCTTAAATAGTGGGGTTACATTTGCTACTTTCCAGTCTGCAGGAACCTTTCCAGAATCTATAGAATTTTGATAGATAGCCACCAAAACAGCCACTATTTCTAAAGCCACCTCCTTCAATAGTCTGGGATGTAGCTCATCTGGTCCGGGGAATTTATCAGCTTTCAATCCAATTAATTTTTCAAGTACTACTTCTTTATTTATACTAATTACTTTCAGTTCCTCATTTTTACAAGTCCCTTGGTTCCATAGTATTTCGGGGAGATTTTCTGTGTCCTCCTCCATGAAGACAAACACAAAGTAATTGTTTAGTCTCTCCACCATTTCATCATTCTGCACCACAAACTCTCCTGTCTCCACCTGCAATAGACCCACATTCATCCTTGCTAACCATTTCCTTTTCACATACCTGAAGAAGCTTTTACAGTCTGCCTTTATGGTTCTTGCTAGCTGGCATTCATAATCTTTTTCCCTTTCTTTATCAGTTTCTTGGTCCTCCTTTGCTGGATTCTAAATTGCTCCCAATCCTCGGGCTTACCACTTTTTCTGGCCACCTTCTTTATAAGCTGCTTCCTTTGACCTAATGCAATCTTTAACTTCTTTTGTTAGCCACAGTTGATTCACCTTTCCTGTTGAGTTTTTGAGCCTTAGAAGGATGTTTATTTGTTGTAAACTATGTAATACTTTGTTAAATACTAGCCATTGCCTGTCTACCATCAAATCTTTTAATCTATTTTCCCAATCCACCAGTGCCAACTTGTCCCTTATACCTTCATAGTTTCCTTTGTTCAGATTTAAGTTTCAGAATGAACTATATCTCTTTCAAACTTAATGTAAAATTCTATCATATTGTGATCACTATTTCCTAATGGAAGGTTGTTAATTAGTCCTTTCTTATTGCAGAATATTAAATCTAAAATAGCCCAATCCCGAATTGGTTCTTCAACATAATGTTCCAGAAACCCATCTTCATACACACTCCATGAATTCATCCTCCACAGATTAGTGCTAATTAGGGTTACCCAATCTATATGTAAATTGAATTTGCCCATTATTACTGTATTGCACATGCTACTTGCAGCTCTAATTTCCTGATTTATACCATTCCCAACACTACCATGACAGTTTAGTGGCCTATAAACAGCTCCCACCAATGTTTGCTGCCCCTTGCTGTTTCTTAGCTCCACCTGAACAGATTCTACATCTTGCTCCTTCGACCTAAGATCCTCTCTAAATTTCTTTTTGGAATGAACCAAAATTATCCCTGATGATCATTGGAAATATTTATGAAATAAAAATAGAAAATGCTAGCAGAATACAACACATCACTCAAGACCTTAAAGAGAAAGAGAGATTAACAAGTCAGACATTAACATGTCCCAGAGGTTGGCAATGTTATGTCCGATAAACACTCGAGTTGGTTTGGTAATACAATGGCTGCTTTAACTTCAGACTTGCTGAAACATTCTCCCAGAATATAACACTCAATTTAAGAGGGGACTCCAGATGGTGTTTGCTACGATGTGTTTCCTCCTATCAGGGGTGGGGGGGATGGGTGGGGGGGAGTGTCAGTAAAATATATATCACTCAACTGGGTTTCTTACCCCTTCCCACTGCCCCCCTCTCCTCTCACCCCTCACCCCACCTCCATTGGTCAGCTTCCGATGAGTGTTGGTTTAACATTCTCTTAAAATGACCATTAAATTGGCTCAGGCTTCTTGCTGAGCTCATCCATTGCCAACTCTCATCTGAAGTCTGCAGGAAGTTAAAATTGGCCCTGCAGTGAACTGTTCAACCAGGGATCTATAAGATGTAAAAGATCCTGAAATGCCTATTCGAAGAATAGCTGGGGGTCGGGAGGAGTGGGGGCGGGGTATGGTTCTCCCTGGTGCCTTGGCCAACATTCATCCCTGAACCAACACAGCCAAAAGCAGATTAACTGATCATCTCTCTCCTATCACTGTTTGTGGACCTTGCTGCAGGAATGTTGCTGCAAGACAAGAGAGACTACACTTCATAAAGTAATTAATTGGTTGAGAAGCACTTTGGGATGTGATGTGATATATAAACACGGGTTCTTTTATTTAGAGATTAATGATGTTTCAAGTCCTCTTAATATATTAGCTACTGGAGTAGCCAGATAAATATCGTGGCTACAAGAGCAGGTCAGAGGCTGGGAATCCTGCGGCAAGCAACTCGCCACCTGACTCCCCAAAGCCTGTCCACCATCTACAAGGCACAAGACAGGAGTGTGATGGAATACTCTCCACTTGCCTAGATGACTGCAGCCCCAACAACACTCAAGAGGCTCGACACCATCCAGGGCAGAGCAGCCCGCTTGATTGGCACCCCATCCACCACCTTCAACAGTCACTCCCTCCACCAGTGGCAGTAGTGTGTACCATCTATAAGATGCACTGCAGCAACGCACCAAGGCTCCTTAGACAACACCTTCCAAACCCACGACCTCTACCACCTAGAAGGACAAGGGCAGCAAATGCATGGGAACACTTCCACCTGCAAGTTCCCCTCCAAGCCACACACCATCCTGACTTGGAACTATATCGCCGTTCCTTCACTATTGCTGGATCAAAATCCTGGAACGCCCTTCCTAACAGCACTGTGGGTGTACCTACCCCACATGGACTGCAGCGGTTCAAGAAGGCAGCTCACCACCACCTTCTCAAGGGCAATTAGGGATGGGCAATAAATGCTGACCTAGCCAGCGACTCCCACATCCCATGAATGAACAAATAAAAAATACTGTCTGTCAATGATCTGAAGTCCCATTGGGCTGGGTATTTGTAATTGTTATCCCTTAACAAGACTTCCCTTTAGTTCAGGATCATGATATGATGAGACTTTCCCCTAGTATGGTTTAGAGATCATCAATGGACAGTTTATTCCCATGGTAACATGGGGGGACATATTCTCACCAAAAGTTCCCGTACCCTTACCAAGAGAAAGAGTTTGTAGGTGCCGACCTGTTTGTATGTGTGAGGTGCTTCAGGTAATTTATTACACGACAGAACTCATTAATTTCTTCACTATTGTATCAGATCTGAATTGCTGGGAGTGAGTGGATCCAACAGACTTCCATGAAATTTATGAAGCAATTACCCAAGGGCACAATCATTAGTCTTAAATTACGTCAGCCTCCCACACAAGAATAGGCTATTTCTTATATGTCACTATAATGACGGATTGGTAGAGCAGTGAGAAAAGAAATAGGTCAGGAGCCAATGTACCTGTGATCAAAAAACACCTGGCCTAGTATTACAATAATCTGAAGATACTTTCACAATGTTTTTAACTTGGCTTTTCTACCTTAAGTAGTGTTTTACATTTTCCATTGAACAATTGGATAGCGAAATGCCTACATAGTTCGGTCAACTGTAATATCACCATTTCACTTCATTAGATTCAGAATCTAATGGAATGGGCAATGGACTGTTTGTGATAGATTTTTGCCATCAAATTGGAGGCATTGTCATGTATGCAGTTAACATTTCATTTAGAGTTTCAAATTATCTGATGCTAATCATTATGCAGCTGATAAGACTGTTCACAAAAGCATATGGGACCCTTGACTTTATAAATAGAGTACAAAAGTAAAAAGGTTATGGTGAAACCATAATAAATCATGGGTTAGGTCCCACTGAAGTATTGTCATAAGAGTTTTTTTTTTAAAAACTAAGAGATCAGTGTGCCTTTAAGACTGAGGGGGGAAAGGACATTCTGTGAACTGAATGTTGACTTAGTATTTGAAGTGCAGGCTGTAAAACCTGTATCCAAGCAAGCAGAAAGTTTTATGACTCTCTTGTGACGTGGCTGTTGTTGAAGTTTCTTTTAGTCAGTTCTGCATTGTGAGAGACCAGATAGCAGTGAACTGGGGCTGTGATTAGCTGATAGACCAGAAAAATACTTATTCTGTCTGAAAATAAGCATTACATTTCATGGAAAGAAGTGTTACATTTAAGGTGTGGTTTGGCCTGCCTGAAGAGAGGGAGAAGACCCCTGGAGAGGACAAGACCCAGAGAAAGAGGAGTTGCTGCTCTCTGTGGAGAAAGGTTTCCTTTGCTGAGAGGAAACCTGCATTGTTAAAGGTAGCACGATTCCTATTGGCTCCAGTCTCTGGACAATCTCTGCCTGAAGAGTGAGTTCTGTTTTTTTTGTGTGTTTTTCTGAAATACCTGACATCTCAAGAAAGTCTCTTAGACTGCTAATTTAAGATTTAAGTAGACCTATTACTACACCTTAAGCTGCAAGATCTGTGTGACATCTGCTGCAGATGAATTGCCTTGAACGCCTACCCATCATAGATTGTTTATCAAATTCACCTGGAGAGACATTGAGTGGCATCCAACTATTCAACTCTGGGACATCTCACCAATCTGGAAATATCCTACCAGACTCTGACAAACAATTATGTTATTGTTCCTAAGAAACAGTTACAACTTAAAACACCCGTTTTCCCCAGTTAACCGATTTTTGAATGTATGTGTGTGTGCAAGAGGGTTAGAAAGAATAAGGAGTTAAAAATCTTTTCATACATATAAATTTATCCCATTATTGTTTAAGATTTTAGTTTATTAATAAATAGTTAATTTTGTTGTTGTTTAAAGAAACCTGGTTTGGTGTGCTTTATTCTGGGGGATAAACAAAGTGTTTAATTTGGCTAATTTCCAGCAGGTGGGAAACTTTATTAATATGTTGTGACCTGTGGAGTAGTGGGACTGAATTAACAGTGCATTACTCCTGTCTTGGTCGTAACAGTAGTGTCCAATTCTAGGCACCGTACTTGAGGAAGGATATCAAGGTCTTTGGAGAGGGTGCAGAGGTGATTTACTAGAATGGTACCAGGGATGAGAGACTTTGGTTATGTGGAGAGACTGGAGAAGCTGGGATTACTCTCCTTAGAGCAGAGAAGGTTAATGGGAGATATGATAAAGTTGTTCAAGATTATGGAGGGTTTTGATAAAGTAAATAAAGAGAAACTGTGTCCACTGGTAGGAGGGTCAGTAACCAGAGGACGCAGCTTTAAGATGATTGGCTAAAGAACCAGTGGGGAAGATGAGGAGAAATATTTTACACAGTGAGTTCTTATGAACTGGAAGGCACTGACTGAAAGAGCAGTGAAAGCAGATTCACTTAGTAACTTTCAAAAGAGAATTAGATAGCTGCTTGAAAGGAAGAAGTTGCAGGCCTATGGAGAAAGAGCAGGGGGCTGAGACTAATTGGACAGCTCTTTCAAAAAGCCGGCACAAGAACAACAGGCCAAATGGTCCCCTTCTGTGCTGTAAGATTCTATGATATAAAGTGAGAAGGAAGCACATTAGTGATGGAACATAGACCGTGCCAGTCAGATCAAAAGATCACAAGTTTGGATCCCAGTGCCAATTAGATAATCTTGAGAGCAGCAACAGGCGGCATCCCATAATGGGCATAGACATCCCTGAGCTACAAAGGGGACAGGCCAGTCCACTTTCTCACTGCTGCTTTACATATCAAAATTGCAACTCATGCACGTTGCCGATGCGGTGTCAGGTTGGGACGTGAAATAACTGCGATATTTGGATCCCGACCCGGAATGGAAATCCCGCCCTCTCTCCCTCTGTCTCACTCTCTCCCACACACTCACACACTCTGTCACATGCACACGCATTACTTTGGCTCACTCATTCTCACACTCGCACACACGAGCCAAGAGTGACGGCAAGCTTCCAAAATGGTGGTCCACCCATGAGGAACACCTGTTGCGGAGCCGCCGTGATATTGATCGCAGTGGCTCGTTTAAATGGCCGGGGCGGATCACATCCCCCCCCCCCTCCCCCGATGACGTGGACTGGGTGGGCACTCCGTCCCCAGCAATGTCGTCCGGTGCCACTACGCAGGCGCCAGCACCATTTTTAAAGGGCTTAGTGCCCTAAATGACAAGTTAAATTTTTAAACAAACAGTTAATCTAAAATTATTGAAACTAATTTAAAAAATATTTCCAGCCCCTCTCCCACCCCCACAATAGCCTTACATGTCATTCCTTCCCTCTTCTCCACCCACAAAATACTTACCTTCAGTACTTGACCTTCTCCCCGCACCCCCCAAGGTTCAGAAGCTTTTACTTTTACCCCTTCTCATCACCCCCTCAACCAACTGGAATTGTTTAACCCCGGTCCATCCCACTCCGTCCTGAGAACCTACCTGCTTCTCCCTCCCCACCAGTGTTCTGACATTCTTCAGTGGTCGGGGATCAGACGGTGCGGGAGTACCAGCCACCGACCGTAATATGGGAGCTGGATGGCCAGCACGACGAGGTAAGTAATTATTCCTTAATTTTAATTAGTTAACATATTTAAATTTCGGCCCCATCACCGACAGCCAGGAGGCCTCGCCGCCGCCAGTAATATGGGGGGGGGGGCCTTCCCGGTTTTGAGGCCCTGGTGGGCCTCTCCCAGAGGCATTTTCCAGGCCCCCCCCCACCCCTGCATGACCCACGACATGGGGGTGGTGGCAGTGAAAT
This sequence comes from Heterodontus francisci, assembly GCF_036365525.1. Taxonomy (NCBI): domain Eukaryota; kingdom Metazoa; phylum Chordata; class Chondrichthyes; order Heterodontiformes; family Heterodontidae; genus Heterodontus; species Heterodontus francisci. The sequence continues at coordinate 70,831,208 of NC_090395.1, read as the reverse complement.
TCAACCTGCAGGGTTGGATTCTATGAGCCTGCCAGTGATCTCGGTGGCGAGCTCAGAAAATGGCGCCCGCCCACGCGGGCCACATGCCAAAGGGCCACCACGATCTTACACGCAGCGGCTCATTTAACTAGCTCGGATGGCCCGCCAGTACCCGACCCCTCAAATCTCGTGGAGCGGGGCGGGATGTCTGTCCCCGGCAATGACGTCAGCTCCCAGTGCACAGGCTTTGGCACCCTTTTTAAAGGGCAGCCAGCCCTGATAGCTTATTTAAATATTTAAAGAAATATACACCAAAATTAAATACATTTCTTTTGCCCCTTTCCCACCCGCCCCAATAACAATTACGATAACTATTTACCCTCCCCCCTCACAAAACACTTACCTTTTAGACCTGACCTTACCACACCCCCACCCCCCCCACCCGACCGAAACTGCACAAAGTTTAAGGTTCAACCCTTCCCACCAGCCCCTGCACCCATTATGTGTATTTGACCCTGTTACCCCCCCACACTGACAAACGTACCTCCTGCCCCCTCCCCAACAGTGTTGCGCCTCATTTCCCAGATTGGGGATCTGAAGGCGCAGGAGTGCCGGCCGCCCCACCGAAGATCGTGGCGGGCCCTCAAGATCTAAGCTAAGTGTATGCAAATTAATTAATTTTATTGATTTCAATATTCAAATTGTGGTCCCATTGCCCAGTGGTGGGCAAGGGGGAGGGGGGCCGCCACGGAGTCTCACCGCCGCCAGTAAGATTGGGTTGAGCCCTGCCGCGTCGAGGGCTTCTTAAAATCCAGTCCATACTCTCATGTCACTGACACTCTCAGTTTTGACAAACTGTTAATGTCAATAAGCCTGCCAGCTCCTGACACAATGGAAATTTATCATGTCTAACAAAAGTCTTCTTGTGTTTGAAATATACAGGAAAAGAAATGTGCTACAGAGCATTGGTGGTGAAAGGCTTTTGATAATGTACTTGTGTCTACATCGCTCCTGATTTATTTCATCTCCTAGTCTTCAAGCATAATGCTCAAATCCTTGTAATCTGCAAATATCTACATTCTCTACATTTGCTGAATATTACTTTGTTAATATAACATGCTATGCACAATGAACCACCATTACTGCGTCACAAGCCTAAGTGTAGTATGACACAATGAAGAGTTTGATATCACTGGTCGGAGCATTTGCTTCACTGGAGCATATGGGTACAGTCATGTAATTATTATTACCCAAGGACAGCAGGTTTAATTTCCCTAAAAGAACATTCGTGCACCAGTTGGGATTTTATGACAATTTGACAGCTTCATGGTCACTTTTAGTGATAACTTTTTTTAAATTTCTAGATTTCTTTTGATTGGAATTCAAAAAAATAAACTGTCATAGTGAGATTTAAACTCTTGTTCTGTGGATTATTTAAATTTATCATACTTAACACTCTAATCCCGATTTAAAAATAATTAAACAGTTAAAACAGTTTGAGGTTGGATGACTCGGTAATTGTTTAGCTGGAGTTGTACTCTTGAAGACCTTGACTGATCAAAGTGCACTTTGTGGTTGGCCTACTTGGCTCAGGGTTTTCCTGAAAGTAGAATTGTAGTTGGCTCTCTTCCCCTGGTCTCTGGCTGTAGCAGTGTGTGGGCTTGGAGAGTCCACAGTCACAGACTTTTTTCAAACTTGATGTTTTCTGGAGAGAGAGAAAGAGAGAGAAAGAGAAGCACTTTTCTGCTGCTGCACATTGGTACTGCCTGTCTCTTTGTTCAAAGGAAACAAAACCAGCTTCCTCCCAGGATGGGATTTGTCCTGGCCTCTGGATAACTAGCTCAGTAATAATTACATGTGAGAGCAGCATGTGAGAGCATCTTCGCTGCCTCAGAAGAATCCTTGGCATCAGGTGGCAGGACCGTTTCTCCAATGCAGATGTCCTCGAGGCGGCCAACATCCCCAGCATATACACCCTACTGAGCCAGCGGCACTTGAGATGGCTTGGCCATGTGAGCTACATGGAAGATGGCAGGATCCCCAAAGGTGCATTGTACAGCAAGCTCGTCACTGGTATCAGACCCATCGGCCGTCCATGTCTCCGCTTTAAAGATGTCTGCAAACGTGACATGAGGTCCTGTGACATTGACCACAAGTCGTGGGAGTCAGTTGTCAGTGATCGCCAGAGCTGGCAGGCATCCATAAAGGCGGGGCTAAAGAGTGGCGAGTCGAAGAGACTTAGCAGTTGGCAAGAAAAAAGACAGAAGTGCAAGGAGAGAGCCAACTGTGTAACAACCCCGACAACCAATTTTATCTGCAGCACCTGTGGAAGAGCCTGTCACTCTAGAATTGGCCTTTATAGCCACTCCAGGCGCTGCTCCACAAACCACTGAACACCTCTAGGCGCTTACCCATTGTCTCTCAAGACAAGGAGGCCAAAGAAGAAGAGGAAGAACTAATATGCTACACATTCATGCACACATTAACACGAGAATCACACACACACAAATAGATTACAGAGGAAAAAATAGATTTGATGGTTGGATTAAAGTCCGGAATAAATAGGTTAAATACACAGTTTGAAGTTGGATGATTTGGCGATTGTCCGGCTGGAGTTGTACTCTTGAAGTCCTTGCATGGTCCCAGCCAATGTAAGACCTTTTACCTTTTTTAATCTCTTTACCCAGAGAGTGGTGACAATGTGGAACTTGCTACCATAGGGTGTAGTTGAGACAAATAGGATAGATGCATTTAAGGGAAAGCTGGATAAGTACTTGAGCTGGAATGGAATAGAAGGATCTGCTGACTGGGTGAGATGAAGTAGGGTAAGAACAGACTCATGTCAAGCCTAAAACAGGCATAGACTAATTGGGCTAAATGGCCTTTGCCTGTGCTGTAAATTCCATGTAATTCTTGATATAGGTACTTAGCTGGCATTTATCAACCATCCCTAGTCGTCTTCTTGAACCATGTGTTGAAAGCGTTATTCTTTGTATCAGTTTGGAGCAATGGAGTCACTTGCTAGGCCACTTCAGCACCCAGTTAAGAGGTAACCTCACAAAAGCAAAATACTGCAGAAGCTGGAAATCTGAAATAAAAACAGAAAATGCTCCAAGTAGGCGACTGGTCTGGCAGCACATATGGAAAGAGAAACAGAGTTAATATTTCCGATGAAATGTCACCGACCTGGAATGTTAGCTCTGTGTCCCTCTCCACAGATGCTACCAGACCTGTTGAGTATTTCCAGCATTTTCTTTTTTATATAAGAGCCAACCACTCTGGTGTGGGAATGGAGTCACATATAGGCCCAGACCTGATGCCAAGGATTCTCCGGAGGCAGCGAAGATGGAATGAATTGAGACGTCACTCTTGCCGTAGAGCAAGGTACTGAGGACACAGGCTTGATACACGCGGACTTTTGTGTTCCGTGTCAGTGCACCATTTTCCCACACCCTCTTGGCCAGTCTGGACATAGCAGTGGAAGCCTTTCCCATACGCTTGTTGATTTCTGCATCTAGAGACAGGTTACTGGTGATAGTTGAGCCTAGGTAGGTGAACTCTTGAACCACTTCCAGAGCGTGGGCGCCAATATTGATGGATGGAGCATTTCTGACATCCTGCCCCATGATGTTCGTTTTCTTGAGGCTGATGGTTAGGCCAAATTCGTTGCAGGCAGCCGCAAACCTATCGATGAGATTCTGCAGACACTCTTCAGTGTGAGATGTTAATGCAGCATCGTCAGCAAAGAGAAGTTCCCTGATGAGGACTTTCTGTACTTTGATCTTCGCTCTTAGACGGGCAAGGTTGAACAAATTGCCCCCTGATTTTGCGTGGAGGAAAATTCCTTCTTCTGAAGACTTGAACGCATGTGAGAGCAGCAGGGAGAAGAAAATTCCAAACAGTGTAGGTGTGAGAACACAGCCCTGTTTCACGCCACACAGGATAGGAAAGGGGTCTGATGAGGTGCCGCTATGCTGAATTGTGCCTTTCATATTGAAGAGCTCATTCTCACTTTGAAGAGCTGGAACCTGTCATAGCCGCTAAGCGCATTGCACTGCTGAACTACAAGAAAGCCCCCAGGGAGTTAACAACCGTAGCACTTAAAACAGCCAGAAACGCTGCACAAAGAACAGCCAGGCACTGCTCAAATGACTACTGGCAACACCTATGCAGTCATATTCAGCTGGCCTCAGACACCAGAAACATCAGAGAAATGTATGATGGCATTAAGAGAGCTTTTGGGCCAACCATCAAGAAGATCGCCCCCCTCAAATCTAAATCAGGGGACACAATCACTGACCAACACAAGCAAATGCTCCGCTGGGTGGAGCACTACCTAGAACTGTACTCCAAGGAGAATGTTGTCACTGAGACCGCCCTCAATGCAGCCCAGCCTCTGCCAGTCATGGATGAGCTGGACGTACAGCCAACAAAATCGGAACTCGGGAATGCCATTGATTCTCTAGCCAGCGGAAAAGCCCCTGGGAAGGACGGCATTACCCCTGAAATATTCAAGAGTGCCAAGCCTGCTATACTCTCAGCACTACATGAACTGCTATGCCTGTGCTGGGACGAGGGAGCAGTACCTCAGGACATGCGCGATGCCAATATCATCACCCTCTATAAAAACAAAGGCGACCCCAGTGACTGCAACAACTACCATGAAATCTCCCTGCTCAGCATAGTGGGAAAAGTCTTCGCTCCAGTCGCTTTAAACAGGCTCCAGAAAATGGCCGAGCGCGTCTGCCCTGAGGCACAGTGTGGCTTTCGAGCAGAGAGATCCACCATTGACATGCTGTTCTCCCTTCGTCAGCTACAGGAGAAATGCCGTGAACAACAGATGCCCCTCTACATTGCTTTCATTGATCTCACCAAAGCCTTTGACCTCGTCAGCAGACGTGGTCTCTTCAGCATATTTCTAATTATTTTTAAATCTGGGTTAGACTGTGAAATATAATAAACTTACCTCTTTCTTGTTTAAACTCAAGAAAACTTGCCCGATTGGTTCTTTCATGATCACATTTGAGGAAAAAGGTAAAACACTCACTGAGGTGGTAAACACAACCACTGTTTACAAAAGGAATAAACTCTGTTGCGGTCAAATAAGAGAAAGGGCAAGTGGGACGACTGTGACCCCCTCCTCACCCGGCCGTAATAACTTGCACTAATGAATGAATAATATTTTAAACAACATACTCCTCACTCTAACACACTGCTTATTATAGAACAACATTGCCTTCCATTCTATCACATTGCTCACTTAAACACGCTGGCATTGATTTTCAAGTGGCCAGTGCCACCGATGTAGGAGGTGGAAGGGGCTGGAAGTGGTGCTTATTAGTCGAGTGTTAGAGCAACGTTATTGGAGCAGCTCACTGTTTGGAGAGGGTGGAAAATCCAACAGTGCCACTGTGTTTGCCCAGATGGTGCAACTATGCTAATGGATGGGGAGAGGGCAATCGCTAGAGTTGGGTATTGTGTGGAAAAGTGTTGTTTTTTGTGGGGATGGAGGAGCATTAGTGGACCTTCTGGCCCCACAAAATCATTTTAAAATCTTGTTTTAATCCTCCTTTTTGGCAGCCTGGAATAGTCACTTTAAATTCTATGTCCAGTACCAGTTGGCCAATGATAGTGATCCTCGCGCTATTAACCCATCATTCCCCCCCCCGGGAAGGGGGTGAAAAACAGCCCCACTGTCACTGTAACCTTACCTCTCACTGTAATACACTGCTCACTGTAACGTTACTCTATTTCCTAGCTACCGACTTCATCCGTCTCCCTGGCACAAGTCTGACATTAAACCTTAGTGCCATATTTGATCCCGAGATGAGTTTCCGACCACATATTTGCACCATCACTAAGACCACTTATTTCCACCTCCGTGACATCACCTGACTTCGCCGCGTCTCAGCTCATCTGCTGCTGAAACTGTCCTTCATGCCTTTGATACACAAGACTTGACTATTACAAGTTGCTCCGGGCTAGTCTCCCACATTCTATCCTCCATAAACTTGAGGTCATCCAAATCTTGTTATCCGTGTCTTAACTCACACCAAATCCCATTCACCCATCACCCCTATGCTCGCTGTCCTACATTGGCTCCCGGTCAAGCAATGTCTTGATTTTAAAATGCTTATCCTTGTTTTCAAATCCCACCATGGCCTTGCCCCTCCCTATCTGTGTAATCTCCTCCAGTCCAACAATCCTCTGAAATATCTGCACTTATCTAATTCTGGCCTCTATTGCATCCCTGATTTTAATCGCTCTACCTAGACGCTACCATCTTCAGCTGCTTCATCAATGTCCTTCCCTCCATCATAAGGTTTGAAGTGGGGATGTCACTGATGATTGTAAAATACTAAGTACCATTCGCGACTCCTCAGATACTGAAGCAGTCTGTGTCCATATCCAGCAAGACCTGGACAACATCCAGGCTTGGGCTGATAAGTGGCAAGTAACATTCATGCCACACAACTGCCAGGTAATGACCATCTCAAACAGGAGAGAATCTAACTATCTCCTCTTAACATTCAATGGCATTACCATTGTTGAATCCCCCACTATCAACATCCTGGCGATCGCTATCGACCAGAAACTGAACTAGACCAGCCACATAAATACTGTGGATACAAGAGCAGGTCAGAGGCTGGGAATTCTTCAGTGAGTGACTCACCTCCTGTCTCCCCAATGCCTTCCACCATCTACAAGGCACGTCAGGAGTGTGATGGAATACTCTCCACTTGCCTGGATGGGTGCAGCTCCAACAACACTCAAGAAGCTCAACACCATCCAGGACAAAGCAGACCATTTACAAGATGCACTGCAGCAACTCACCAAGGCTCCTTCCAAACCTGCGACTTCTATCACCTAGGAGGACAAGGGCAGCAGAAGCATGAGAACACGATCACCTACAAGTTCCCCTCCAAGTCACACACCATCCTGACTTGGAACTATATCGCCATTCCTTCACTGTTGCTGGATCAAAATCCTGCAACTCCCTTCCTAACAGCACTGTTGTTTATACGAACACCCCAAGGACTGCAGCAGTTGAAGAAGGCAGCTCACCACCTTCTCAAGGGTAATTAGATATGAGCAATAAATGCTGGCCTAACCAGCGATGCCCACATCCCATGAACAAATAAAAAAAACATTGGTGGCCATGCCTTCAGTTGCCTAGGCTCCAAGATCTGGAGTTCCCTCCCTACCTCACTTTTCCCCTTTAAGACAGTCCTTAAAACCTACCTCTTTGACCAAGCTTTTTGTTAATGTTCCTGTGAAGTGCCTTGTGATATTTTATTACTTTAAAGGTGCTATATAAATATGTTGTTGTTGTTACCTCTCACTATAACAGACTGCTTACTATAACATTACCTCTCACCTCCCTCTAAGGTACTGCACAGTCTGACATGAATGTTTCCCATAGTGTTGCACTGTAACGTTATTTTGGAGTTTGAGGATGGAATGAAACTAAACTGAGTGCCATTGCTTTAATTTTAGTGAATAATTACATTCCAAAGCTTGAGTTGATGAGGAGAGGCCAGTGAAAGTGAGAGTGACAGTGTAATTTATTCCCTCCAGGAGGGGGAGGCGAAAGCTCGTTCCAACCAGTGTATTCTTAGCGGCCCTGTCAGTGGGACAGAAAATAATCTCAGCAATGATTTATACTTCCTGAAGGTAGACTTAATGCCGAATGTAGTTTGAATCCCAAATAATTTATCACATGATTCTCTGAGTTACAGATCCAGCTGACATCAACAACTTCCACTTTCCTTACTTTAACTAAGCTTAGTTAGTCCCGTCCAATGGTGTATTGAGTTAATACATCATCTGGCAAAAGCACGATGGTCCGATTGGCCTCCTTCTGTTCTGTATCATTCTATGATTCCACGTGGGATGGCACTGTGCCACGTTTGACACTGACTTAGTGATGAGTTAGCTCTCACCCCGAATGGCTGTTACCGTCTCTTATTCACTACCTGCCAACTTGTGCTGGAAATAAGGGGCTGGATTTTGCCACAGAGGTGTAGGTTGGTTTGGAGGCGGGTGTGGCGGCAATTTCTCACTACCGGCCGTCGTGCCAGTCTGCCACCATGTTCCTGACAGCGCCCCTTTTTGCAGGAAGGCAGCTTCTGGGAGGTAACAGCTACCGACCAGCCAGCAGCAAGTAGCCAAGTAGGCCAACCAAAGCGCCAATTAAGCAGGAGCCCCTAGATGGAATGATGGCAGCCAACCGGAGGCAGGCTAGGGAGGGCCAGAGGTGCATCCTGCAAAGCTGCCCAGCATGGATCTACCGGGCTGTAAGGGTCACAGCCGTGGCCGCAGGCCATCCTGTGGCGAGTCTCCCCCTCCGCAATGATGGCCTGGCAGTTGTGTCCATATCTTATTTTGTTTGATGTTCAATTCTTCAGAGGGCGCCTCCATGCTGAGTCACTCTTGCGGTTGCCGACCTGCCTCAGCAGCTCCCACCACTCCCAGTGGGGCTACCGTGGCTCGAGAGCTGCCTGCCCGCTGTCCTTAAGAGGACCCCTATTTGGTTCCAACATTGGTGCCCTGAGGCCCGTGGTAAAATGCAGCTTAACGTCGCTGCTTTTGCTCCAGTAAGAACAGAAACTCTGCTGCCCATATCCTAACTCACAACAAGTCCCTTTCACCTATCACCCCTGTGCTCGCTGACCTACATTGGCTCCAGGCCCAACAATGCTTCAACTCTAAAATTCTCATCCTCGTGTTCAAATCCCTCCATGGCCTCTCCCCTCCCTATCTCCGTACCCTCCTCCAGCCCTACAACTCTGGCTTCGTGTGCAGCCTTCTCTTCCTTCATTCCAATGTTGGCAACCATGTCTTCAGCAACCTAGACCTGAAACTCTGGAAATTCCTCCCCAAACCGCTTTGCCTCACCACCTCTCTCTCCTCCTTTAACACACTACATTAAAACTACGTCTTTGATTATGGTTTGGTTACCTTCCCTAATATCTCCTTTGTTTGGCTTGGTGTGGATTATTGTCTGATTGCACTCCTGCGAAGGAAATTCTAGGTGTTTGAAACAATTTGGAGCCAAGTCTTAAGAACATGATGAGGCCATTCATCTCCTCAAGCTTTCAATTAGATCATGGCTGATGTGTATCTTAAATCCAGCTACCTGCCTTGATTGCATAACCCTTAATATCCTTACCTAACAAAAAATTATCAATCTGTGTTTTGAAATTTTCAATTGACCCCCAGCCTTAACAGCTTTTTTGAGGGACAGAGTTCCAGAGTTCCGCTATCATTTGTGTGAAGAAATGTTTTCTGACATCACCCATGAACCAAGTTGCTGTAATTTTCAGTTTATACCACCTTGTTCTGGACTCCCCCACAAGAGGAAATCCTTTCTATTCACCCTCAAAAAGACCAAGATAACCAAGGCGGTTGAGTTAGAGTGAGTGACTACTCCTTGCTATCATAATTGAAATTAAGCACCAGGCTCGCTAAATAATTCTGGATCTATATTTTATCAAGGGACATCTAAAACAGCCGGCACAAGCAACATCGTTGAATGATGCTTCTCTGGAGCAAGGGTCACAGGGAGGCTAAACCAATAAGCAGCCTCATCTTTGATGCTTTTTTAAAAGCCCGAGGGAAATTTGCTTTGTGTGCAGGCTGACATAGATTAGTTGCATTGCAAATTCCCAGATAGTGAAGGGGAATCGAGCAGACTGCAAGCCCAGCTACAACGATAGAGAAAAGGACTGGGGGGGTGGGGAATGTGAAAATGTTCAAGAGCATGGAATTCTGTTTCCAACATTGCTGACAATTTGTGATCAGCTTATTAGCCAGCACTTAAGAAAATTTATTGATCGTCAGATTTGTTTTGTCTTGCCTGTCTATATTCGTTGTCTGCAGTCAGCAGGATGAATTGCCTTATCTTAATGAATGGGTAGCCATGCATATACCTTTCCTACCGCATTGAGGTTTCTTCCTATTTCTTCTTGCGTTCCTCTCAGTCAGGGATGTTAAACGCCGGAGAATAGATATGCCCCCTATTAAGGCAGCCAGTGACCATATCACGTACAGCCTGCTCCACCTAATTCTGAGTTGCTTGATTCAGAATTGGCCAGCACTAAATTCCCAACGACCTATTGTTATTTATGTTGCTCAACTCAAATTATTCACCCATCCGACTCTTAAGTCAGACAGAGCGCTCTTAAATATAAAGTTCTGTCTTTATGATAAGTGCCAGCCCAACCTTCAAAACAAACACAGCTAAATCTGTGAGTGTGATATTTTTCCAGTTCTCACACCAGCCACGGAGTCAGTTTGCCAATTTTGCGGGCAGTTTGGATTGAGCTTGTTTGTTTAGTTTAGTTTAGTTTAGAGATACAGCACTGAAACAGGCCCTTCGGCCCACCGAGTCTGTGCCGACCATCAACCACCCATTTATACTAATCCTACACTAATCCCATATTCCTACCACATCCCCACCTGTCCCTATATTTCCCTACCACCTACCTATACTAGGGGCAATTTATAATGGCCAATTTACCTACCAACCTGCAAGTCTTTTGGCTTGTGGGAGGAAACCGGAGCACCCGGAGGAAACCCACGCAGACACAGGGAGAACTTGCAAACTCCACACAGGCAGTGCCCAGAATTGAACCCGGGTCGCTGGAGCTGTGAGGCGGCGGTGCTAACCACTGCGCCACTGTGTCTGACCTTATTTCATGCAGACCCCATTATACAGACAGCTAGAACAAACTCAAATCCCTAGGCCAATTTCTAGCTCACTGCTCCAGTCAGCCCCCAAGGAACGTAATGCCTTAAAAAGAGGAAGTCCCACTTATCCATCACCCTACATTGACCTACATTGGCTCTCAGCCCACCAACGTTTCAAATTTCAAATTCTCAACCTTGAGTTCAAATCCCTCCATGACTCACCCTCCCCAATCTCTGTAATGTCCTCTAGCCCATACCACCCTCTGAGATCTCCATTGCTCCTCCAATTCTGACCTCTTGTGCATCCCCGATTATCATTGCTCCTTCTGTGGCTGTAGCTTCAGCCTCCTTTGCTCAAAGCTTTGCAATTCCCTACCTAAACCTCTTTTAACTCCTTTAAGGTGGTCCTTAAAGCCTACCACTTTTGATCAAGCTTTTGGTCACCTGTTTTAATATCTCCTTATGTGGCTCTGTGTCAAATTTTATCTGATAATGCTAATTGTTACTATTCACAAAGAAGAGGCTTTGGAATGACAAACAACTGCCTTCACACAGTCTCTCATGTCCTATTTCTAAACTATTCAGCCCATATTAGGCGATAGCCTCCACGTACAATTTCAGTCCCACGGATTTTCCTGCTCCAGTGATGGACAGGAGCATCAGATCCTTTCTCGGTACAGTCCTGCTCTGGCAGAGCTTAGCACCAATGCAAGGGGAAGGAGAGTGAGGGCTTCACTTGAATGTGGTGAAAAGAACATAAGGACGTAAGAGACGCAGGAGGATGCCTTATGGTCCTCCGACTCTGCTGTGCCGTTCAATAAGATCATGGCCGATCTTCTACGTCAATTCCGCTTTCCCACCTAGTCTCCATATCCCTCGATTCTCTTAGCTTCGAAGAATCTATTGACCTCAGTCTTGAATGCATTCAACAACGGAGCATCCACAGCTGGCTGGGGTGGAGAATTCCAACGATTCACAACCCTCTGTGTGAAGAAATTTCACCGCATTTCAGTTCGAAATGACCGACCCCTTCTCCTGAGGCTGTTACTATTAGTTCTAGGCTCTTCAGCCAGGGGAAACAACCTTTCAGCATCTACCCTGTCAAGCCCTCTCAGAAACATACATGTTTCAATTAGACGACACTAAGATTGGTGGAGTAGCAGATAGTGAAGGGGACTGTCAGAGAATAAAGCAGAATATAGAGAGATTGGAGAGTTGGGCAGAGAAATAGCAGATGGAGTTCGATCAGGGCAAATGCGAGGTGATGCATTTTGGAAGACCCAATTCAAGAGTGAACTATACAGTAAATGGAAAAGTCCTGGGGAAAATTGATGCACAGAGAGATTTGGGTGTTCAGGTCCATTGTTCCCTGAAGGTGGCAATGCAGGTCAATAGAGTGGTCAAGAAGGCATACGGCATGCTTTCCTTCATCGGACGGGGTATTGAGTACAAGAGTTGGCAGGTCATGTTACAGTTGTATAGGACTTTGGTTCGGCCACATTTGGAATACTGCGTGCAGTTCTGGTCACCACATTACCAAAAGGATGTGGATGCATTGGAGAGGGTGCAGAGGAGGTTCACCAGGATGTTGCCTGGTATGGAGGGCGCTAGCTATGAAGAGAGGTTGAGTAGATTAGGATTATTTTCATGAGAAAGGCGAAGGTTGAGGGGGGACCTGATTGAGGTGTACAAAATCATGAGAGGTATAGACAGGGTGGATAGCAAGAAGCTTTTTCCCAGAGTGGGGGATTCAAATACTAGGGGTCACGAGTTCAAAGTGAGAGGGGAAAAGTTTAGGGGGATATGTGTGGAAATTTCTTTACGCAGAGGGTGGTGGGTGCCTGGAACACGTTGCCAGCGGAGGTGGTAGATGCGAACACGATAGCGTCTTTTAAGATGTACCTAGACAGATACATGAATGGGCAGGAAGCAAAGAGATACAGACCCTTAGAAAATAGGCGACAGGTTTAGATAGAGGATCTGGATCGGCACAGGCTTGGAGGGCCGAAGGGCCTGTTCCTGTGCTGTAATTTTCTTTGTTCTTTGTTCTATAACCTTCTACTTAATCTCTCCTCAAAGGACAACCCTCTCATCCTTGAATCAATCAAGTGAACCTTTGTTACACAATGTCTAAGGCAAGTATATTCTTCCTTAGGTACGAGGACCAACACTGCACATGGTACTCCTGGTGTGGTCTCACCATAGGGGGGTGGGATTCCTGAGAAGCCAGAAGAATTCCCAGTGGATGTAAACATCCTGGGAGGAGAGAGGTGACAATTTTCAAAGGTTCACCAATTCTTTTGGTCTTCAGCTTTCTCTCATGATCCTAACCCTCACCAACACCACCCCCCTCCCCCCCACCCACTTCGCCTCCCCCAACAAACTCTCTGGTCAGTGAGGGTTCAAGGAGCAGACCACAGCACCTTGTTTTTTGAAGCATCCTTCAGTAGGATAACCAAAGATGTAGCACTGAGGAAAGAAGAAGTGGGAGGTCAAGGGTTAGAAACATATATCCTCTAATCTTTGATGACATCATCGCTTCTTATACCAACTATTGCATTAATACTGAAGCACATAGACCCCAATAAATATTGCAGTTTGTGAGATGAAAACCATTTGAGACACATTTGAGTGTCTCTGGATATATTCAGCAACCAGGGTGCGGTTGCTGCTCTTAAGGCGTCCTGGGTTCAGAGAATTGGCAGTAAAATAGAATAGAATCATAGAAAGTTTAAGGCACAGAAAGAGACCACGGCCCATTGTGTCTGTGCCAGCTGAAAAATGATTCACCTGTGCTAATCCCGCAGTGGTTAGCATCGCAGCCTCACAACTCCAGCGACCCGGGTTCAGTTCTGGGTACTGCCTGTGAGAAGTTTGCAAGTTCTCCCTGTGACCACGTGGGTTTCTGCCGGGTGCTCTGGTTTCCTCCCACCGCCAAAGACTTGCCGGTTGGTAGGTAAATTGGCCATTGTAAATTGCCCCTAGTGTAGGTAGGTGGTAGCAGAATTCAGGGGATGTGATAGGGAATATGGAATTAACGTCTTCTTCTTCTTTGGCCGCCTCCTCTTGAAAGACAATGGGTAAGTGCCTGGAGGTGGTCAGTGGTTTGTGAAGCAGTGCCTGGAGTGGCTATAAAGGCCAATTCTAGAGTGGCAGACCCTTCCACAGGTGCTGCAGATAAAATTGGTTGTCGGGGCTGTTACACAGTTGGCTCTCTCCTTGTGCTTATGACTTTTTTCCTGCCAACTGCTAAGTCTCTTCGACTCGCCACACTTTAGCCCCGCCTTTATGGTTGCCCGCCAGCTCTGGCGATCGCTGGCAACTGACTCCCACGACTTGTGATCAATGTCACAGGACTTCATGTCGCATTTGCAGACGTCTTTAAAGCGGAGACAAGGACTGCTGGTGGGTCTGATACCGGTGATGGGCTCGCTGTACAATGTGTCTTTGGGGATCCTGCCATCTTCCATGTGGCTCACATGGCCAAGCCATCTCAGGCGCCGCTGACTCAGTAGTGTGTACAAGCTGGGGATGTTGGCCGCCTCGAGGACTTCTGTGTTGGAGATACGGTCCTGCCACCTGATGCCAAGGATCCGCCGGAGGCAGCGAAGATGGAATGAATTGAGACGTTGCTCTTGTCTGACGTACATTGTCCAGGCTTCGCTGCCGTAGAGCAAGGTACTGAGGAAACAGGCTTGATATACTTGGACTTTTGTGTTCTGTGTCAGTGCGCCAATTTCCCACACTCTCTTGGCCAGTCTGGACATAGCAGTGGAAGTGTAGGATTAGTATAAATGGGTGGTTGATGGTTGGCACAGACTCAGTGGACCAAAGGGCCTGTTTCAGTGCTGTATCTCTCTATGACTCTATCTTCCAGCATTTGGTCCGTAGCCCTGCAGATTAAGGCACTTGAGGTGCATATTCAGACTGCTTTTGAATGAGTCTGAGGCAGTGAGTTCCAGACCCTCACCACCCTCTGGGTGAAAAAGGTTTTCCTCATTTCCCTTCTAATTTTTCTACCAATCACTTTAAATCTATGCTTTTACTTTAAATCTATCCACCCTAGTCTCTGCTAATTTGAATAGACCCTTCACCTCCACTCTATCCAGGCCCCTCAAAATTTTGTACATTTGAATCAGATCTCCCCTCAGCCTTCTCTGCTCCTAGGAGAACAACCCCAGTCTATCCAGTCTTTCCTCATATCTGCATTTTTCCAGTCCTGGCAACATCATCGTAAATCTCCTCTGTACCCTCTCTAGTGCAATTACATCCTTTCTGTAATGAGGTGACCAGAACTGCACACAGTACTCAAGTTGTGGCCTAACCAATTAATTATACAGTTCCAGCATAACCTCCCTGCTCTTGTATTCTATACCTTGGATATTAAAGGAAAGGATTCCAGACGCCACAGTGACGCAGTGGTTAGCACCGCAGCCTCACAGCTCCAGGGACCCGGGTTCGATTCCGGGTACTGCCTGTGTGGAGTTTGCAAGTTCTCCCTGTGTCTGCGTGGGTTTTCTCCGGGTGCTCCGGTTTCCTCCCACAAGCCAAAAAGACTTGCAGGTTGATAGGTAAATTGGCCATTATAAATTGTCACTAGTATAGGTAGGTGGTAGGGAAATATAGGGACAGGTGGGGATGTTTGGTAGGAATATGGGATTAGTGTAGGATTAGTATAAATGGGTGGTTGATGTTCGGCACAGACTCGGTGGGCCGAAGGGCCTGTTTCAGTGCTGTATCTCTAATCTAATCTAAATCTAACCACCTTATTGACCTACTACCTTCAAGGATCTATGGACATTCACTCCAAGATCCCTCACTTCTTCTACACTTCTCAGTATTTTCCTATCAGTTGTCATTCCTTTTCCTTGTTTAGCCTCCCCAAATGCATCACCTCACACTTCTTCGGATTGAATTCCATTTGCTACTTTTGTGCCCATCTGACCAGACCATCAATATCTTCCTGTAGCCTACAGCTATTCTCCTCACTATCCAACACACGGCCAATCTTTGTGTCATTGGCAAACTTCTTGATCATGCCCCCTACATTTATGTCCAAATCGTTAATATGTACAACAAAAAGCAAGGGATCCAGTACTGAGCCCTGTGGAATGCCACTGGAAACAGCCCTCCAGTCGCTAAAACACCGTCAACAATTACCCTTTGTTTCCTGCCACTGAACCGATTTTGTATCCACCTTGCTGTATTTGCCTGGATCCCATGGGATTTTATTTTTTTAACCAGTCTGCCATGTGGGACCTTGTCAAAAGCCTTGCTAAAATCCATGTAAATCACATCAACTGCACTACCCTCATCTATCTTCCTTGTTACTTCTTCAAAAAATTCAATCAAGTTGGTCAAACAAGATCTTCCCTTAACAAATCAATGCTGACTATCCTTGATTAACCTGTGCCTTTCTAAGTGACAGTTTATCCTATTTCTCAGAACAGATTCCAATAATTTTCCCACTACTGAGGTTAGACTGACTGGCCAGTATTTATTCGGTCTATCCTTTGCTCCCTTTTTAAACAGAGGTACAATGTTAGCAGTTTTCCAATCCTCCGGCACCACACCTGTATCCAGTGAGGACTGGAAAATGATGGTCAGACCCTCTGCTATTTCATCTCTTGCTTCTCGTAGGTACATTTCATCTGGCCCTGGAGATTTATCAACTTTCAAGGATGCTAATCCCATTAATACTTCCTCTCTCCCTATTTTTATCACATCCAATACTTCACACTGATCCTCCTTATCTATAATATCTACATCGTCCCCCTCTTGTGTGAAGACAGACGCAAAGTATTCATTAAGAACCATACTAACATCTTCTGCCCCTACACATAGGTTACCTTTTTGATCTTTTATGGGCCCTACTCTCTCCTTAGTTATCCTCTTACTCTTAATGTATTGATAAAACACCTTTGGGTTCACCTTGATTTTGCTTGCCAATATTCATTCATGCCCTCTCTTAGCTTTCCTAATTTCCTTTTTGATTTCACCCCTCCACTTTCTATACTCCACTCCCCCTCCTTTCTTATCCCTTTCCCTATCGCGTCTGAAAACCCTGTAACCAGGAACATTGAGCAGCCATTCTTGTCCCTCCTTAAGCCATGTTTCTATAATAGCTAAGATATCATACTGCCACATAAATATCTGTGCCCTCAGCTCATCTGCTTTATTTGTTATACTTCTTGCATTGAAATAGAAACCCTTGAGTCCCAACTGAGTCTACCCTCACGTCTCCAACCCCTGCCAAACTAGTTTGAACCCTCCCCAACGGCACTCGCAAAATGTCCCGCAAGGAACTGAATCCCCAGCTCTTTTCAGATTCCCTGCACCCTCTCCTATCCCTCCCAAATGCTGCCCTTCCCCCGGTAGTACCCCACCTCCCTTCCTATCCACCTCTATCTTGCGAGTCCTACTTAGGTTATTGGCTCAAATTTAAAATGGTTTTCACCATTGTGGGTCTAATGTAAATGAGGTCCCAGATCCAATATCAGGTGGGCCTTGGCTCTGCCTGTTCCAGTGCAGGGATTGATCCCAATACAAGTTTTCCCATTTGTATAATTTTCAGTCAAGGCTCTCTGTGTGAATACAAAACTTAAAAGAAAAAATACACAAAGGGAAAGACAAAAGAGATGAATCCAAATGGATTCAAACAAAATACAAGGGCGGCTGTGTGGGGAATGCGTTCCCTGGAAACAAGATAGCAAATCAATCAACTACAAAAGCAGATGTTGACTCATCATTCTTCATTTAAACTGACATGACTCAGCAGTAAGATTGAAAACCTGAAATCAGCCGAGGTTGGTTGGTTTCTATTGTCATTGCTCAGATTATGCACAATTTTCTTTTGATGGAGTGAATTCTGCAGTCTTTAGTTCCCTTATGTTACAGTGAGTTCCAGGGAGATGTCAGATTTGAACCCTGGTCTGTGCAAGAGTTCAGATGGAACCATGGCAGGTGTTTACTACAACTGGCCTGAATATCCCTGAACTAGGAAATGGTAAATGGACCCTATTCCTGCGACTAATCATTACCCTGTTCAACTGTCCGTGAGTGTTTGTGTCTGTGTGAGTGTATATGTGTACGTGTGTGTAAATATGTGCAATTGAGTGTGAGCATGTGCAGTGTAACTGTGTGTGTGTGCGTGTGTGCGTGAGTGTTTTAGTTTTTTAGTTTTAGTTTTAGAGATACAGCACTCAAACAGGGCCTTCGGCCCACCGAGTCTGTGCCGACCATCAACCACCCATTTATACTAATCCTACACTAATCCCATATTCCCTACCACATCCCCACCTGTCCCGATATTTCCCTACCACCTACCTATACTAGGGGCAATTTATAATGGCCAATTTACCTACCAACCTGCAAGTCTTTTGGCTTGTGGGAGGAAACCGGAGCACCCGGAGAAAACCCACGCAGACACAGGGAGAACTTGCAAACTCCACACAGGCAGTACCCAGAATTGAACCCGGGTCGCTGGAGCTGTGAGGCTGCAGTGCTAACCACTGCACCACTGTGCCGCCCTGTGTGAGAGTGTGAGAATGTTTGTGTGAGTGTGTGTGAGCATGTGTGTATGTGAGTATGTGTGAGTGTGAGCGTGTGGGAGTGCGAGCATGTGTGTAAGTGTGAGAATGTGTGTGAGTGTGAGCGTGTGTGTGAGTGAGAATGTGTGCATGAGAATGTGTGTGTATGTGTGTGTGAGCATGTGTGAGTGTGAGAATGTGTGTATGAGAATGTGTGTGTGTGAGAGGATGTGCTCAGCAGTCATACCCTCTATGTGTGTCAGCTTTGGCTCAGTGGGTAGCACTCTTGCCTCTGACTCAGAAGGTTGTGGGTTTACTGGTGAATGGGGCACTTCTGATGCACTTTTATCATATGCATTTCAAGCATTGCTTAGTCAGATACACACAGAAACAGCACAGTTAGAGAAGGTACAGTAGTATAATGGTTATGTTACTGGCCATGTGAGCCGCATGGAAGATGGCAGGATCCCCAAAGACACATTGTACAGCGAGCTCGCCACTGGTATCAGACACACCGGCCGTCCATGTCTCCGCTTTAAAGACGTCTGCAAACGCGACATGAAATCCTGTGACATTGATCACAAGTCCTGGGAGTCAGTTGCCAGCATTCGCCAGAGCTGCCGGGCAGCCATAAAGACAGGGCTAAATTGTGGCGAGTCGAAGATACTTAGTAGTTGGCAGGAAAAAAGACAGCGGCGCAAGGGGAGAGCCAACTGTGTAACAGCCCCGACAAACAAATTTCTCTGCAGCATCTGTGGAAGAGCCTGTCACTCTAGAATTGGCCTTTATAGCCACTCCAGGCGCTGCTTCACAAACCACTGACCACCTCCAGGCGCTTACCCATTGTCTCTCGGGATAAGGAGGCCAAAGAAAAAAAAAGACTGGACTAGTAATCCAGAAGCCTGGGTGAGAATGTGACAGTTTAAGACTTTGAACTCAGTTGTTAAGGACAATGAAATCTAGAATAAAAAGCTGGTATAAGGTGACCATGAATTGCTCTATTGCTGTAAAAACTTCCCAACTGTTTCATTAATGATCCATCAGGGAAGGAAATCTGCCATCCTTTCCCAGTCTGGCCTATATAGAAGGATAGAGCAGATGAATGCGTAGCTGAGGAGATGGTGCAAGAGGGAGGGCTTTAGGTTCCTGGATCACTGCGTCTGTTTCTGGTGAAGGTGGGACCTGTACAAGTTGGACGGGTTGCACCTGAACTGGAACGGGACCAACATCCTTGCTGGGAGGTTTGCTAGTGCTGGGGGTGAGGGGGGGGGGGGGGGGGGGGGAGTTTAAACTAATTTGGCAAGGGGATGGGATACAGAGTGGAGATACAGTAGGGGGTGAGGCACAGCCAAATATAGAAGAGAAACTGAGTTAGTCTGGAAGGCAGAGCAAATATAGACCTGTCAAGGCTCAAGTGAATAATGCAAGACTGGATTGCATCTATTTTAACGCAAGGAGTCTTCCCAGTAAGGCAGATGAATTGAGGGTGTTGATTAACACATGGGAATATGATATTATTGCTATCACAGAGACATGGTTGAGGGAAGGGCAGGACTGGCAGCTCTAAACTAAACTAAACTAAACTCAACATTCCAGAGTATAGAATCTTCAGGCATGACAGGGGAGGGTGTACAAGAGGAGGTGGCATTGCACTGTTGATCAAGGCGTCAATTACTGCAGTAAGGAGGGATGATATCTTAGAAGATTCCTCAAATGAGGCCATATGGGTAGAACTTAAAAACAAAAAGGGGGCATACACTTGGCTGGGAGTGTACTACAGACCTCCAAATAGTCAGGGAGAGGTAGAGGAGCAGATATGCAGGCAAATCACAGAGAGGTGCAAAAATAATAGGGTAATAATAGTAGGGGATTTCAACTTCCCCAATATCAACTGGGATAGTCTGAGTGCAAAAGGCTTCAAGGGGGCGGAATTCTTAAAGTGCATACTGGAGAGCTTTTTGAGCCAGCACATAGAAAGTCCTACAAGAGAAGGGACGGTACTGGACCTAATCCTAGGGAATGAAGCCGGACAAGTGGTAGAAGTGCCAGTGGGGGAGCATTTCGGGGATAGTGACCATAACTCTGTAAGATTTAAGGTAGTTACGGAAAAGGATGAAGATGGGCCAGAAGTAAAGGTACTAAATTGGGGGAAGGCTGATTTCAATCTGATAAAACAGGATCTGGCAAAAATGGGGTGGGAGCAGATACTTGATTTGATTTAGAGATACAGCACTGAAACAGGCCCTTGGGCCCACTGAGTCTGTGATGACCATCAACCACCCATTTATACTAATCCTACACTAATCCCATATTCCTACCACATCCTCACCTGTCCCTATATTCCCCTACCACCTACCTATACTAGGGGCAATTTATAATGGCCAATTTACCTATCAACCTGCAAGTCTTTTGACTTGTGGGAGGAAACCGGAGCACCCGGAGAAAACCCACGCAGACACAGGGAGAACTTGCAAACTCCACACAGGCAGTACCCAGAATTGAACCCGAGTCGCTGGAGCTGTGAGGCTGCGGTGCTAACCACTGCGCCACTGTGTTGTCCTTGTAGGAAAGTTTACATCAGATTAGTGGGAGTTATTCAAAAAGGAAATAGTGAGAGTTCAGGGCCAACATGTTCCCGTAAAGGGTAGTTTAGTTTAGTGATACAGCACTGAAACAGGCCCTTCGGCCCACCGAGTCTGTGCCGACCATCAACCACCCATTTATACTAATCCTACACTAATTCCATATTCCTACCACATCCCCACCTGTCCCTATATTTCCCTACCACCTACCTATACTAGGGGCAATTGCTAATGGCCAATTTACCTATCAACCTGCAAGTCTTTTGGCATGTGGGAGGAAACCGGAGCACCCGGAGGAAACCCACGCAGACACAGGGAGAACTTGCAAACTCCACACAGGCAGTACCCAGAATTGAACCCGGGTTGCTGGAGCTGTGAGGCTGCGGTGCTAACCACTGCGCCACTGTGCCGCCCTAGGACCAACAAGTCCAGGGAACCCAGGATGTCAAGGGACTTAGAGGATTGGATAAGGAAAAAAAAGGAGGCTTTTGGCAGATACAGAGCGCTGAAAATAGCAGAGGCCCGAGAGGCATATAGAAAGTGTAGGGGGGTACTTAAAAAAAGTAATTAGGAGAGCGAAGAGGGGACATGAAAAGACACTGGTGGGCAAGATAAAGGAAAATCACAAGGCGTTTTGTAAGTATATTAGGGGCAAGAGGATAACCAGGGAAAGAGTAGGGCCTATTCGGGACCAAAGTGGCAATCTGTGTGTGGGGCCAGAGGACATAGGTGAGGTTTTAAATGATTACTTTTCATCTGTGTTCACTATGGAGAAGGATGATGTAGTTGTAGAAATCAGGGAGGGGGATTGTGATATACTTGAACAAATTAGCATTGAAAGGGAGGGAGTATTAGCTGTTTTAGCGGGCTTAAAAATGGATAAATCCCCAGGTCCAGGTGAGATGTATCCCAGGCTGTTATGTGAGGCAAGGGAGAAGATAGCAAGGGCTCTGACACAAATTTTCAAATCCTCCCTGGCCACAGGAGAGGTACCAGAGGACTAAAGGACAGTGAATGTGGTACCATACTCAAGAAGGGTAGCAGGGATAAACCAGGTAATTACAGGCCAGTGAATCTAACATCAGTGGTAGGGAAACAATTGGAAAAAATTCCGAGGGACAGGATTAATCTCCACTTGGAGAGGCAGGGATTACTCAGGGATAGTCAATATGGCTTTGTCAGGGGGGGGGATCATGTCTAATAGACTTGATTGAATTTTTCAAGGAGGTGACAAGATGTGTAGATGAGGGTAAAGCAATTGATGTAGTCTATATGTACTTCAGTAAGGCTTTTAATAAGGTCCCACATGGGAGATTGGTTAAGAAGGTAAGAGTCCATGGGATCCAGGGCAATTTGGCAAAGTGGATCCAAAATTGGCTTAGTTGCAGGAGGCAGAGGGTGTTGGTCAATGGTTGTTTTTGCAATTGGAAACCTGTGACCAGTGGTGTACAACAGGGTTTGGTGCTGGGACCCTTGCTGTTTGTAGTGTACATTAATGATTTAGACGTGGATATAGGAGGTATAATCAGTAAGTTTGCAGATGACATGAACATTGGTGGTGTTGCAAATAGTGAGGAGGAAAGCCTTGGATTACAAGATGATATAGATGGGCTGGTAAGATGGACAGAGCAGTGGCAAATGGAATTTAATCCTGAGAAGTGTGAAGTGATGCATTTTGGGAGGACTAACAAGGCAAGGGAATATACAACGAATGGTAGACCCTAGGAAGTACAGACGGTCAGAGGGACCTTGGTGTACTTGTCCATAGATCACTAAAGACGGCAGCACAGGAAGATAAGGTGGTTGGGAAGGCATGTGGGATACTTGCTTTTATTAGCTGAGGCATAGAATATAAGAGCAGGGATGTTATGATGGAGCTGTATAAAATGCTAGTTAGGCCACAGCTGGAGTACTGTGTACAGTTCTGGGCACCACACTATAGGAAGGATGTGATTGTCTTGGAGAGGGTGCAGAGGAGATTCACCGGGATGTTGCCTGGGCTGGAGCATTTCAGCTATGAAGAGAGACTGGATAGGCTAGGGTTGTTTTCCTTAGGGCAGAGTAGGCTGAGGAGGGACCTGATTGAGATATACAAAATTATGAGGGGCATTGATAGGATAGATAGGAAGAAATTTTTCCCTTAGCGGGAGGGTCAATAACCAGGGGGCATAGATTTAAGGTAAGGGGCAGGAGGTTTAGAGGGGATTTGAGAAAACATTTTTTCACCCAGAGGGTGGTTGGAATCTGGAACACACTGCCTGTAGAGGTGGTAGAGGCAGGAACCATCACAACATTTAAGAAGTATTTAGATGAGCACTTGAAACGCCATAGCATACAAGGCTGTGGGCCAAGTGCTGGAAAATGGGATTAGAATAGATAGGTGCTTGATGGCTTGCACAGACACAATGGGCCGAAGGGCCTGTTTCTGTGCTGTATAACTCTATGACTACGACTCTATATGTGACTGCAGTCGCACACTGAGGTGGTTGACTCTTAACCGGCCTTTCAAGTGGCCTATCATGCCATTCAGTTGTATAAGGACAACTAGGGATGGACAATGAATGCTGGCCCTACCAGTGATGGCCACATGCCGAGAATAAATTTTAAAATAAAATAAACTATGCAGCCGAGTCCAAAACCATCCTGCTCAATGTAATTAATCCGATATTCAGAAGACCACTTCCTACCGCCTCAGTGTGTCATGGCTGTTTTTTATAAGAATTACTAAGTTCTTTCTGAGCATGATGACCAGTTTGGCCAAATTATGGGTGTTTTTTTTTTGCTGGGTTCACACCATTAGGATCTGAGCTAACCCTTGCCCTGCCGGACACAGAGCCATTTCCTTCATCCTTTCTGTTTAGGCTAGATTCAAGGCCAGATCTAAGGCTGAAAGGACTCGGAGATGGGCCAGTGTGGCACCCAGTGCCCTGTATAAAGGGAATACAACTGGAGTGCCATCAAAGCTATGGCGTTCTGCCACGACCAACACTAAGAACATCATCAGTGGTGATTAATCGGAAAAACTAGTGTTGATGGATTTTTTTAAGTCGCTGAAGATATTTTTTCCAGCTATTTTTACATTTAGACGATTGCAATATCATGAAGTATATCATATAGCTTCAGTCCAAACTTTATAACCTAAGAATCTGTCTCAAGATATCCACTCCTGCCTTTGCGCCCTGAACCTCGGTGCTTGAGGGTGAGCCCATATGGTGCTGAATCTTGCATTAGGAAATAATAACACACAGTAGGAAGGATGCTGGTGTAGGTGTCCCGACAGGTTTGACATCGCCTAGAACGTTGGCTCCAGGCAATGAGACATCTGCAAAAACCTACGTCAAACCATTGGCATCTACTCATCACTCTCCAAGGACAAGACTGATAGTTCTCAGTGTCAGTGCAGCCCCGCTTCATGAAAGAAGCCCATCTGTATTGTATCCCACATTCACTATGCAAACAGCAATGTCTTACAATTTAACGACTTACTTTTCTCTATTCCATTTTCATCTTTCCCTCCCTGACTGGTGCTAAGATCGGCTCCACAGGAGATACCCATACGGTGCTTGGCACCCCCCCACTCCCACTCATAAGAGCCATGCTTCATGTGTGAGCAAAGGAAGTGGCCTTCACTTGGCTGTTCAACCATGGAGTACTGGTCCTTGTCTGGTGTGTATGTGTTATATATATATATATATAGATTGTTTCCCCCTCTTACCTGAGAGCTGTGCCAGCAATGTAGTGGTCCAAATTTAAAATGTTCTTCACTGTCAAGGTGCACACCAGCTCTCCAGTCTGATGAGAATGAGGCCCAAACCCTGAAACCCTGCACCCAAACCAATTTCCAGGCTGTACACTTTCCTGCACCGGTCACTGGATAGCAATCAGGAGCAGGCAGGGGTGCTTCAGGGGTGCTGTGCTTCCATCTGTAGCTTCCATACCATTCATTTTAGCTGAGTTGAGCTTACAGCACAGACAGGTGATTGAACCTGGAACTTTCTGAGCCTCTAGATCTCAGTACCACAGCAACAAAAACTTGCATTTATATAGCACCATTAACATAGTAAAACATCCCAAGATGTTTCACAGGAGCGCCAATCAGACAAATATTGACACCGAGCCATATTAGGACAGATGACCAAAAGCTTGGTCAAGAAGGTCTTAAAGGAGGAAAGCGAGGTAGCGAAGGGGAGAGGTTTAGGGAGGGAGTTCCAGAACATCACGAGTTGGAATTGTATACAAGCCATCTCCATCCCATCCAGCGTTGATGAGGGGTCTGTGGTACACACAGCAATCTGGCCTGCTGTTTGACTGTCAATAGAACAAGGGTAAAATGAGGGCCCATACCAAGTGCATCCCCAAGGTTGAAAGGTTGGGTGAGGTAAATCGGGGACTGGTGATTAGATGGTGGCCAGCAAAGATTCCAAAACCCTGAAGACTGCAAGGAAGGAAGTTAATTTGCTTCTGGTAGTAATACAGCTCTCCATTATTTCCAGCTGACTGGCACTAGTGACAAACAAACTGTCAACGGAGAGCTGGGATGGTATTTGAAAGCAATCAATGCCAACTTCAGGTAGTAGGTGTGCAACAGGCAGAACAGAAACAAATCATCACAAGCAGACATGCAGACGTCTCTCTGTTCTGCTTCTACACGTCTGTGACACTTCCAGTGTCAAGCCAACCTTCTTGTTGCTGTCTTGTCATGAACCTGTCTGCACTTCTGTGAAATGGAGATAGAACGGGAGATGGAGGGGAAGACAATGGGAGGCGGGGTGAGATGGGGAAATGTCACTCGAACTCCTTGAATAAACATTTAAATTAGTCAGTGTAGTGGAGTGACAGATTAATTAACAAATCTATAAACCAGCTCAGCCAATGGGTTTTCTCTCCGTTATTCTTTCTGTAAGAATCATCTGGTGTTTGCGACCAAAACAAATAGTCACCAGTACAGAATTGTATCGAAGCTTGGTTAGACCACATTTGAAGTTATTGTGAACAGTTCAAGTCGCCATATTATAAAAAGGATATAGAGACACTGGAGAAGGTGCAAAAAAAGGATTTATGGAAAAAGTACAAGAATTGAGAGTCAATATCTATCAGGAAAGATTGCACAGGCCGGAACAACTTTCTTTAGAGAAGAGAAGGCTGAGGGAGTGGCCTGATAGAGGTCTTTGTGATTATGAAAGGAATTTGATCGGGTAGATTTAGAGAAGATGTTTTCACTCGTGGGTGGGACCAGAACTAGGGATCATAAATATAAGATAGTCACTAATAAATCCAATAGGGAATTCGGGAGAAACTTCTTTACCCAGAGGGTAGTCAGAATGTGGAACTTGCTAGCACATGGAGTAGTTGAGGCAAAGAGCACAGATGTATTTAAGGGGAAACTAAATAAGCACATGAGGGAGAAAGGAATAGAAGGATATGTTTCTGTGTCTTAAATACGTTGTAAATATATTACATTCACTAGAATTACATTGAGTCTACAGCACAGAAACACACCATTCAGCCCAACAGAAGGCTGAGGGATGAGTGAAAGAGATTTTCAAGATTATTGAAAGGGTTTGACGGGATATACTTAGAGAAGTGGCTTCCACTTATGGGAGCAAGTGCTAAGATGGCACAAAGGCGTTATTTAAACATGGCGGTGGTAGCATAATAGCAATGTTACCAGACTAGTAATCCAAAGAGGAGGTGTTGATAGGACAAGGTCACGGAGAATAACTGATTAGAAAGTCATGGAGTAAAGGCAAATGGTTTGCTCCATGACCTTCTGGTCAGCTATTCATGACCTTGTCCTATCTACACCTTCTCCTTTGTTATCTCTTGCCCCACCCCCGCTTTAGTTGCATAAAACCTATTACATTTCCAGCATTTGCCAGTTCTGATGAAGGGTTACTGACCCGAAACGTTAACTCTGCTTCTCTTTCCACAGATGCTGCCAGACCTGCTGAGTGGTTCCAGCATTTCTTGTTTTTATTTCAGATTTCCAGCATCCGCAGTATTTTGCTTTTATTTTAGGGAAGGAAATTTGTTGCCCTTACCCAGTCTGGCCTACATGTGACTCCAGACCCACAACACTATGGTTGACTCTTAACTGCCCTCTGAAATTGCCTAGCAAGCCACTCAGTTGTATCAAACTGTGACTGAAAAATCAGATAAGAACAATCCCGGTTGGGCCACTCAGTATCAACCTGGCCACTGGAAACGACAAAGGCACATTCTGCAAAATCCTCCCTACTAACATTTGGGGGCTTGTGCCAAAATTGGGAGAACTGTCCCACAAAGTCGTCATGCAGTAGCCTGACATCGTCATACTTAGCGAACCATGCCTTACAGCCAATGTCCCAGACTCCTCCATCACCATTCCTGGGTATGTCCTGTCCCACTGGCAGGAAAGGCCCACCAGAGGTGGCGGCACAGTGGTATACAGTCGGGAGGAATTTGCTCTGGGAGTCCTCAACATTGACTCCAGACCCCATGGCATCAGGTCAAACATGGGCAAGTAAACCTCCTGCTGATTACCACCTACCACCCTCCCTCAGCCGATGAATCAGTGCTTCTCCATGTTGAACACCACTAAGAAGCACTGAGGGTGGCAAGAGCACAGAATGTACTTTGGGTGGGGGACTTCAATGTCCATCACCAAGAGTGGCTCGGTAGCACCAATACGGACCGAGCTGGCTGAGTTCTGAACAACATATTTTCCAGATTGGGTCTGCGACAGGCGGTGAGGGAACCAACAAGAGGGAAAAAGCTACTTGGCTTTGTCCTCTCCAATCTAACTGTTGCAGAAGCGTGTGTCCATGAAAATATTGGTAGGAGTCTCATCTCACACTGAGGGCAACCTCCATTGTAGCACTACCGCCATGCTAAATGGGATAGAGTCAGAACAGCTTGCAGCTCAAAACTGGGCATCCAAAATTATTCAACCACAATCTGTAACCTCATGGCCCAACATATCCCCCACTCTACCATTACCATCAAGCTAGGAGACCAACAGTGGTTCAATGAGGAATGTAGGAGAGCATTCCAGAAGCACCAGCATGCATGGGGAGGCGATGGCATACTAGTATTTTCACTGGACTAGTAACCCAGAGACCCAGGTATTGCTCTGGGGGCATGGGTTCAAATCCCACCAGAGCAGAAGGTGGAATTTGAATTCAATTAGTTAATCTGGAATTTTAAAGTTCCGAAGAAGGGACACTGACCCGAAACGTTAACTCTGCTTCTCTCTCCACAGATGCTGCCAGACCTGCTGAGTATTTCCAACATTTCATGTTTTTATTTTGGTGAAACTACAACACAGGACTACATCCATGCTAAACAGCAGAAGCAGCATGCTATAGACAGAGCTAAGTAATCCCACAACCAATCTATCAGATTTAAGCTCTGCGCCACAAACATCCCCATCCTCAATGATGGAGGAGCCCGGCACATCAGTGCAAAAGACAAGACTGAAGCATTTGCAACCATCTTCAGCCAGGGTTGTGGATATACTATCCCCTACAGTAGATACAGGATGTACTGTTTCCCTGTAATTTGCAGGGAAATAAAATGCACGATCTCTTCACTTCATAAGGACAGAGGAAGTCATGGATGAGAAAAAGACAGTTGTTCCATGGATGCCCATATCTCTGGTACATTAACTCTCCCATCAGATCATTTGATAAATAATTGTATTTTGAGTGGTTCAGTGTTTTCCCCCCTATTACCTTGCTTGGTAGATTACTGAAAACATTTATCACATTTGAGTTAAGAAGACCTTTTTTCAAAATCAGCATTGTCGCCTTCTCACTACTGGCCAGTCACTTCAAACAAATAGGGATTTTTCAGGAGATGACAGAAGTAGTTTGCATATTTTCCTGTAATTGTACCATACTGGCTACTAGGAGGTTTGTGCAGGGCCAGATGTTACATTGACTGCAGGGGAAACTGCAGATAATTAGTTTCCTTTTAATTAGGTTTGTGTTCATTTTTGTTCGATCCAGCTGGTGGCCCTCTGCCTTGGAGCCAAGGCAGGCGGATGGACTAAGTTACAGATCAGCCATGATCTCGTTGAATGCCGAAACAGACTCGAGGGGGGGAGAATGGCCCACTCCTGTTTCTGCTTATGTTGCTATGAGCAGGGACATCTGTGGGGAAAGGTTGGCTTTAAGATGACTCAACTGGCACTGCAAAACTATGGAGAGAATGGAATTCACCCTCTATTGATAATGATACTGAGACCAGTCTTGACCAGTCACCAACCAGCCAGAGGTGTCTAATTAGGAATTTAGATGTAGCTAATTGCATTTCTGATGGGCAGAGGTAGATAGATTCTTGTTAGGCAAGGGAATCAAAGGTTATTGGGGGTAGATGGGAGTGTGGAATTAGAGACACAATCAGATCAGCCATGATCTTATTGAATGGCGGAGCAGGCTCGAGGGGCTGAATGGCCTACTTCTGCTCCTAATTCGTACGTTCGTATGTAAATAAAAAAGTGAATAATAGGCATTGTCCCTGGCCATGTGACCTCAATACTCATACTTCCACGATGTTGGCATGTGAACTTTAACCTTTGTTAATAAAATAGTGAGATGAAAAGCAGAGTGTGCTTTTTTATTGTTGTGTTTGGTCACTGATGGTGGTAGATGTTTGATTATCTGGTCATTATCATTCTACAATTTGTGGGAGCTTGCTGTACATAAATTGGTTGCTATTTTTCCTACATTAAAACAGCGACTACACTTCAAAAGTCTTTAATTGGCTGTAACGTGCTTTGGGACATCCTGAGGTTGTGAAGACTGCTGAATAATGCAAGTCTTTCTTTGGGTCAGCAATCTCACATTGAAACAGATCAATGCTTTCATGGTCCCAGGGCCCAATTTTAACTCACTCAAAACTCATTTGCTGACACAGTTAAAATTGGACCCTACTTTTGATCTATTTGCCTTTCTCTCAACAGAACATCCCATCTGACCAACCTTGAATATGAGTTTTTCTCTCTCCTTTTTGTACCAAAAACTGGATGGACAGTCTCAGTAACCCTACTCGAGCCCAAACTCACACTAGGCTCAAATAAAGAGTTCATCTCAATGATAATAGATATGGGTTTTCACAGCAAGCCTGAGATGAGATAACTATTGTCCCTGGGGTGGTGTGAAAGTACATACAAATCTCCTCTTCATCTCTGTGACTGCAGATGAAACAGGAAGGAAAATTTCAAACCTGAGTGAACTCACTTTAATATAGAAAAAAACTACCAATGATTTCCAAATCTTGTGTGAAAATTTGTCCAAAAAATCCTGATACATGACAGCAATATTGCCAATCAGTGCAGTAAGCCCTTGATCCACTTTGCGCTGGAGTGAGACTTTGTAAAATAATTTCACATAGGTGCTTCACACCAGCAGAGCTTGAATGAAACAATATCTTTCACAAACTTTGGATGCTCCAAAGCCTGTCATAACTAATGGAATGCTTTTGAAGTGTAGCTACCATTTATAATTCAGGCAAAGGTGACAACTGATTTGTACAATAGTATCTGCCAAATATAGCAAGAGAATTCCTCTGCTTCATTTAGTCTTATTGGATCCTTTACATCCAGCTGAGAGGTCAGACAGGGCCTTGGTTCAGCATCGCATCTGAAAGATCAGGTCTAGGCAGATAAGGCTGTGAAGGCTTTAGAGAGGATGCAGAAAAGATTTATAAGAATGGTTCCAGAGATGAGGGACGTTTTGCTACTGCTGTTGGGGAGGGTTTAAATTAGTTTGGCAGGGGGATGAGGACCTGAAGGTAGACTCAGTTGGGACAAAATCAGAAATGAAAATGGAAGGTAGAAAGTTAATGAGACATGTGTCTGGAAGACAGAGGAAACAAAGGTTAGAAAATAAAAAGAAAGAGTTTGGCAGTGCTCAAGGGTATCTATTTCAATACAAGGAGCAGAGCAAATAAAGCAGATGAGCTGAGGGCACAGATAGACACGTGGCAGTATGATATCATAGCTATTACAGAAACATGGCTTAAGGAGGGACAGGAATGGCAGCTCAACGTTTCTGGTTACAGGGTTTTCAGACGCGATAGGGAGGGGGATAAGAAAGGAGGAGTGGAAATTTTGGTCAAGGAAACTATTACAGCTGTGAGGAGGGATAATATGTTGGAAGGTTCATCAAATGAGGCCACATGGACCGAGCTAAGGAACAAAAAAGGGGCAATCATACTGCTGGGAGTGTACCATAGACCCCCAAACAGTCAGAGGGAGATAGAAGAGCAGATATGTAGGCAAATCTCTGAGAAGTGCAAGAACAATAGCACAGTAATAGTAGGGGATTTTAACTACTCCAATATTAACTGGGATAGTTTTAGTGTGAAAGGAATTAATGGAGCAAAACTCTTGAGGTGCCTTCAGGAGAACTATTTTGCCCAGTATGTGGCAAGTCCAACAAGAGAGAGAGCAGTTTTAGACTTAGTTTTAGAAAATGAAGATGGGCAGGTGGAAGGAGTGGCGGTGGGAGAGCATTTTGGTGTTAATGATCATAATTCAGTCAGTTTTAACATAATTATGGAAAAGGACAGAGATAGAACAGGAATTAGAGTTCTCAATTGGGGCAAGGCCAATTTATTAAACTGAGGAGTGATTTAGTGAAAGTGGACTGGAAACAGCTACTTGAAGGTAAATCAGAGTCAGAACAGTGGGAGGCATTCAAAGGGGAAATTCAAGGGGTTCAGAGTAAACATGTTCCCATGAGGAAAAGGGCGAGACGGCCAAATCTAGAGCCCCATGGATGTCAAGGAGCCTACAGGGTAAGATAAGGCAGAAAAGGAAAGTTTACGTCCAACACCGAGAACTCAATACTACAGAAAGCTGAGAGGAGTATCGAAAGTGGAGCCGTGAAATCAAAAAGGAAATTAGGAAAGCTAAGAGAGGGCATGAA
Source organism: Heterodontus francisci (assembly GCF_036365525.1). Taxonomy (NCBI): domain Eukaryota; kingdom Metazoa; phylum Chordata; class Chondrichthyes; order Heterodontiformes; family Heterodontidae; genus Heterodontus; species Heterodontus francisci. Next base: position 70,799,513 of record NC_090395.1, on the reverse strand, counting down.
AGAATATTGGCAAGCAAATCAAGGTGAACCCAAAGATGTTTTATCAATACATTAAGAGTAAGAGGATAACTAAGGAGAGAGTAGGGCCCATAAAAGCCCAAAAAGGTAACCTATGTTTAGGGGCGGAAGATGTTGGTATGGTTCTTAATGAATACTTTGCGTCTGTCTTCAAAAAAGAGGGGTATGATGCAGATATTATAGTTAAGGAGGAGGAGTGTGAAGTATCGGATGTGATAAAGATAGGGAGAGAGGAAATTAATGGAATTAGCATCCTCGTAAGTTGATAAATCTCCAGGGCAAGATGAAATGTACCCTAGGCTGTTAAAAGAAGCAAGAGATGAAATAGTGGAAGGTCTGACCATCATTTTCCAGTCCTTACCGGATACAGGTGTGGTGCTGGAAGATTGGAGAACTGCTAACGTTGTACCTCTGCTTAAAAAGGGTGCGAAGAATCGACCGAATAAATACAGGCCAGTCAGTCTAACCTCAGTAGTGGTCAAATTATTGGAATCAATTCTGAGAAATAGGATAAACTGTCACTTAGAAAGGCATGGATTAACCAAGGATAGTCAACATGGATTTGTTAAGGGAAGATCTTGTTTGGCCAACTTAATCAAATTTTTTGAAGAAGTACCAAGGAAGATAGATGAGGGTAGTGCAGTTGATGTTGTCTACATGGATTTTAGCAAGGCTTTTGACAAGGTCACACATGGCAGACTGGTTAAAAAAATAAAATCCCATGGGATCCAGGGAAATGCAGCAAGGTGGATACAAAATCGGCTCAGTGGCAGGAAACAAAGGGTATTTGTTGACGGTGTTTTAGCCACTGCAAGGCTGTTTCCAGTGGCGTTCCGCAGGGGTCGGTACTGGATCCCCTGCTTTTTACGGTATATATTAATGATTTGGACGTAAGTGCAGGGTGCATGATCAAGAAGTTTGTAGACGACGCAAAGATTGGCCGTGTGCTAGATTGCGAGGAGGATAGTGTAGGCTGCACGAAGATATTGATGGTCTGGTCAGATGGGCAGAAAAGTAGCAAATGGAATTCAACCTGGAGAAGTGTGAGGTGATGCATTTGGGGAGGTTAAACAAGGCAAAGGAATACACAATTAATGGGAAAATACTGAGAAATGTAGAGGAAGTGAGGGACCTTGGAGTGTCCACAGACCCTTGAAGGTAGCAGGACAGGTCGATAAGGTGGTTAAGAAGGCATATGGAATCCTTTCCTTTATTAGCCGAGGTATAGAATACAAGAGCAGGGAGGTTTTGCTGGAACTGGAACTCATTGGTTAGGCCACAACTCGAGTACTGTGTGCAGTTCTGGTCACCTCATTACAGAAAGGATGTAATTGAACCAGAGAGGGTACAGAGGAGATTTACGAGGATGTTGCCAGGACTGGAAAAATGCAGATATGAGGAAAGACTGGATAGGCTGGGGTTGTTGTCCTTGGAACAGAGAAGGCTGAGGGGAGATTTGATTGAGATGTACAAAATTTTGAGGAGCCTGGACAGAGTGGATGTGAAGGGTCTATTCACCTTAGTAGAGTGTTCATTGACTAGAAGTGATTGGTAGAAAAATTAGAGGGGAGATGAGGAAAAGCGTTTTCACCCAGAGGGTGGTGGGGGTCTGGAACTCACTGCCTGAAAGGGTAGTTGAGGCAGAGACCCTCATCTCATTCGAAAGGAGTCTGGATATGCAACTCAAGTGCCGTAATCTGCAGGGCTATGGACCAAATGCTGGAAGATAGGATTAGAATAGGTGGATCGTTTTTCAGTTGGCACAGACATGATGGGCCAAATGGCCTCTTTCTGTGCCTTAAACTTTCTATGATTCTATGACTTCAATTATGAGGATAGATTGGAGAAACTGGGATTGTTCTCCTTCGGGAAGAGAAGGTTCAGGAGATTTGATAGAGGTGTTCAAATTCACGAGGGGTCTGGACAGAGTAGTTAGAGAGAAATGATGCCCATTGGCGGAAGGGTCAAGAACCAGAAGACACAGATTTAAGGTGATTGGCAAAAGAACCAAAGGCGACATAAGGAAAAGCTTTTTTATGCCGTGAGTGGTTAGGATTTGGAATGCACTGCCTGAGAGTGTGATGGAGATGGATTCGATCGTGGCTTTCAAAAGGGAATTGGATAAACACCTGAAGAGAAAAAAATTTGCAGGGCTATGGAAAAGGGCAAGCAGTGGGGGCTGGCTGAATTACTGCTGCAGAGAGCTGTCAAAAACTCGATGGGCTGTATGGCCTCCTCTGTGCTGGAACAATTCTACGATTCTATGATAGTATCAGACTAGATGATGTCTCTGGAGCAGGAACTGAACTTGAAGCCTTCTAACTTAAAGGCAATAGTTCGACTAATAAGCAAGGCTGACACCTTGAGGAGACTTTAGATAGAGGAGCCTATCATCTCATCAGTATAGTCTTCATTTGCTAGAAGCCATTATATAACCGACTGCATTTGCCAAAAACACAATTTTTGATGAACTTGCAATGTTGGATTATTAAACATATTGCATGACACTAACTTCTAAGCGCTTCTAAAAAATATACAGAGGCAAGAGCTGAGATTGTGTGTTGAACTGCAGAGTCCTGACCTTTTGTTGTTACTTTAAGGCCTTTCATTGACCTGTTCCTGAATAATTGATGCTATCTGTGTATTTACTAGATTGCGCAGCAGAATGACTGAACTTCTACCATCCCACATATGATGAGGGATCACTTCCTTCGCTCCACTGTTGGCAGCTGTGCCTTCAGCTGCCTAGGCCCCATGCCTTTATGCATGTTGTTGGCTTTTTTTTTCAATTTAACAGTGTGAGTTCCTTCATCTCTGGCTTCATGAGCATCCCCGATTTCCATCACTCCACCATGGGTGGCAATGCCTTAGCCACCTAGGCCCTAAGCACTAGAATTCCCTCTTCACCATCTCTCTCCTCCTTAAAGATACTCCTTAGTTATAGAGTTATACAGCACAGAAACAGGCCCTTCGGCCCATCGTGTCTGTGCTGGCCATCAATTCTAATCCCATTTTCCAGCACTTGGCCTGTAGCCTTGTATGCTATGGCGTTTCAAGTGCTCATCTAAATACTTCTTAAATGTTGTGAGGGTTCCTGCCTCTATCACCCCTTCAGGCAGTGTGTTCCAGATTCCAATCAGCCTCTGGGTGATAAAAGTTTTTTCTCAAATCTCCTCTAAACCTCCTGCCCCTTACCTTAAATCTATGTTCCCTGGTTATTGACCCTTCCGCTAAGGGAAACGTTTCTGCCTATCTGTCCTATCAATGCCCCTCATAATTTTGTATACCTCAATCAGGTCCCCCGTCAGCCTTCTCTGCTCTAAGGAAAAGCATATCCAGTCTCTCTTCATAACTGAAATGCTCCAGCCCAGGCAACATCCTGGTGAATCTCCTCCTCACCCTCTCCAGTGCAATCACATCCTTAAAACCTGCCTCTTTGACCAAGCTTTTGGTCGCCTGCTTTAATACCTCCTTATGTGGCTCAGTGTCAACCTTTTACCTGATTAGGCTAGTGTGAAGCACCTTGGGACATTTTCTCATGTTAAATGTGTTATATAAATGCAAGCTGTGTTAAGGGGGTGGCATTTGAGAGGCATGGGAACGTGGGGGGCGAAACCAACATGATATTCTGGTCATTAGGGTGGGCATCATTATTGGTCTTTAAGTCTAAAATGTGGAGGAAATCAGCATTAAGTTGCCATTAATTCAGATTCATCAAGATTATTTTATCTTCTTAATAATTTGATCCTTGTATCAGCTGCCATGATGTTTTGTGCAAGGATGCTAGCCTTAGCTCAGTGCCAACACTCTCACCTCTAGTCACACGCCACATGTTATAGGATATAGTCCAGACTGACACTCCGTTGCAGTCCTGTGGTGGTGCTGCATTGTCGGAGTTTAGTTTAGTTCAGTTTAGCGATACAGCACTGAAACAGGCCCTTCGGCCCACCGAGTCTGTGCCGACCATCAACCACCCATGTTATACTAATCCTACACTAATTCCATATTCCTACCACATCCCCACCTGTCCCTATATTTCCTTACCACCTACCTATACTAGGGGCAATTTATAATGGCCAATTTACCTATCAACCTGCAAGTCTTTTGGCTTGTGGGAGGAAACCGGAGCACCCGGAGGAAACCCACGCAGACACAGGGAGAACTTGCAAACTCCACACAGGCAGTACCCAGAATTGAACCCGGGTCCCTGGAGCTGTGAGGCTGCGGTGCTAACCACTGCGCCACTGTTGCTGTATATCTCATAAGAGAATTAAACTGAGGCCCGGTCTGCACTTAGATTGTAAATAAAAGCTCCTGTTTCACACAAAGGGCAGTAAAAATCTGGAACTCTGTTCCCCAAAAGACGGTGGAGGTCAATAGATTTTTGTTGGATGTCAAGGGAATTGAATTTAAGACAGGTAAATGCAGTTCAGTTACAGATCAGCCACAATCTAATAGAATGGCTGAGCAGATTGACGGGCGGAATGGTCCATTCCTAGTCCCATGCTCTTTGAAGACTTTTCCCCTGGTACCCTGGCCAGTGTTAATTCATTCAATGTTGTAAAACAGCAATGTGATAATGGTCAGATAATCTGCCTCTAGGTGATGTTGGTTGCTCTGCTTCAAAATAGTTTCATAGGATCTTTTGTATGTATGCTTATTTTTTAAACAAATAGATATGATTTTCGCTGCTGAACACAGACTTCATCCAACATATTTGAAAGTAGATTTCTGAGCACCTTTTGTTATTCGTTTGTGGGATGTGGGCGTCGCTGGCTAGGCCAGCATTTATTGCCCATCCCTAATTGCCCGTGAACTGAGTGGCTTGTTAGGCCATTTCAGGGGGCATTTTAAGAGTCAACCACATTGCTATGGCTCTGGAGTCACATGTCGGCCAGACCAGGTAAGGACAGCAGATTTCCTTCCCTAAAAGACATTCGTGAACCAGATGGATTTTTGCACTAATCGGGGGGAGGTGGTGGCGTAGTGGTATTGTCACTGGACTAGTTACCCAGAGACCCAGGATATTGCTCTGGGGCCAATTCATATGTCTGAAATTTAAAGCTAGTCCATGAAACCATTGTTGATTGTTGCAAAAACCCATCTAATTCACTAATGTCCTTTGGGGAAGGAAATCTGCTGTCCTTACCTCGTCTGGCCTACATGTGACTCCAGACCCACAGACAATGTGGTTGACTCTGAAATGCCCTCTGAAATGGCCTAGCAAGCCACTCAGTTGCATCTAACCGCTACAAAATCACACTCCCTTCCTAACAGCACTGTGGGTGTACCTACCCCACATGGACTGCAGCGGTTCAAGAAGGCAGCTCACCACCACCTTCTCAAGGGCAATTAGGGATGGGCAATAAATGCTGGTCTAGCCAGCCCACATCCCATGAATGAATAAAAATAAACAATGGTTTCATGGTCACCATTAAATTAGCATTTAATTCCAGATTTTTTATTAATTGATTTCAAATTTCACGATCTGCTGTGGTGGGATTTGAACCCATGAAAAGACAGTTCCTCCCCCACAATAACAAGTAAAAGTCATAATGGTAAAGAACCATTGCTTGGGACTAGAAAGAGTGCCCCTCCCACAGAGAGAGAGAGATTTCTGTGTCGTTAAATAGTGACCAAAGTGAATTTTCCATCTTTCAGGTAAATTCTTGGACTCATTGCATGGAAAAACAAGAGGGGTGAAGGGAATGAATATCTGATCATTCATTTCTGTTTTCTAAATCAACAGCTATTGATTTTTTTTTGTTTTAATTACATTTTCTTGGTTCACCGCACTCCTGTGGGTTTCTTTTCCAAATCGATCAGAGTTTAATGATACGTTGTATACAGACTTGTATTTTGTGTGTGCGTTCGTCGTTTGTTATGACCTCGCTTGCATTCTTTTCTTAGTAAATTGTTCTGTCCTCTTGCACTTTGAATGAGATTTATCCCGACAGTTAATGTGCGGTTTAATGGCTCTGTGATTCGCAGACAGGGCTTGGCAGATGATGGCATGAATGGAACAGCTGTCATATACAAGCCATTCAAAAATGGCCTATCTGTTTCCTCAATTGTCGTGCTTTATTGGTGTGGGGTGAATGGCAAGGCACTTAACCCTTTCCTGGCATTTAAACAGGCTTCGTTATCCTGTGGCATCATATCCCTCACCAACTGCAAAGTCCTGAAAGGTTCAACTTTTGATAATAGCTGTCACCATTCTGCTCACAGCACAAAACAATAATCATACTAATTATATGAATGATAATGTGTAGGTTTAACTTCCTCTGTAACACATATTTTAATCCATTGATTAACACCTAAATTCTGCTGGTGATCTTTTAATATATACTGTTCACGATCACATTAAAATTAGCCCGAAGAGAAAACGAAAAGCAGCTGGATTCAGAGCCGTCCCATTTCTTTATTTCTTTTTGTGAATGTGAACACTTCAGAAAAAAATTGTTTTGCAAAGAACAGAAGAAAAGCACAGAAATGGAAGAGGGGGAATGAGGAAGAGAAGGAGGGCTGGAAGGATGGAAAAAATGAGGGGAGGAAGGAAGGAGAATTTATATTTCACATCCTCAAGATATCCCAAAGCACCTCACTGCCAATGAAGTACACTCTGAAGTGTAGTCACTGGTGAAAGGAATTGCAGCCAATTTGTGCACAGCAAGATCCCACAAACAGCAATTAAAAACATGATCACATAATCTGTTTTAGTGATGTTGGTGGAGGAATAAATATGGAACATATGAAATTGGGGAGAACTCCCCTGCTCTTCTTTCAACAACGCTGCAGGATCTTGTACGTCCACTGAGAGAGCAGACAGTAGATTGGTTTAACATTTCATCTGATAGACAGCAACTCTGACAGTGCAGCACTCCCTCAGTATTGCACAGAAGACTATGTGATTTAAAACTCTGGAGTAGGCCTTCAGCCCACAACCTTCTGACTCAGAGATGAGAGAGAGCCACTGCTGACAGTGTGGACTTCATCTCATGCATTAAATCTCCTGAGTTGCGTAACTCCCTGGAGCCTCAAAGATAATCAAAAAAGGCTGCAGAATATTCATCTGTCTTCCAATCACCAGCACCCAACCTAAGCCTTCTGCTACTGGGGAATTAAGCTCTTTCTTCCTCCCTCCTTCGCTCCCTTCCTCACTAAGGAACTTCCAAGGTGAAGTGTGTGAGTGCTGGAGAGTTTAAAATAGGCAGGTTAATGATTGCATTCAAGCAGAGAATAACTTAGTGTTAACACCAGTACACTAAAATACCAGAGAAGTAATTAGGCCCCTCAGTAATATGACACTTTTCTCACCAATACTGGGATCAAACATTCCAGGTCAATTTATGCCTTGGTTAGATGTCGAAAGGCAAGTTTAATGGACTGTCAACAATGAAGCATAGTAATTTCGCCATATGGACATTAAATTTCAAATTGGTGCTGGGAAGAAGAGAAGGCCTGTTACAAGGACTGCCAGACCCTTGGCTGGAGGACATTTGCATACCAATGAAGACAAGAGAGGTTGCTTCCCTTATCCACTTATCATAAAATGGACTTTGATCACCAGGTATTGCATGTAAGAGGAGACATTCCAGGCTCTGCTAGGACAAAAGAATCCACAAACACAGAAGTGGTTACACCAGTTGGTCACATGACTAACCTACTGGCCAACTTGGGACGATTTTTGAATTGTACAGACAGTTCGAACTCACAGAGACTGCCTGCTCCTAGACTGAGAAGACCTCTCCTGTCTGCTCCTATCTCTTTCTCACAAGCCTCTGGACCCACTGAAGACACGTAAACCTCAAGAGAGAAAAGTCTCCTATATCGAACAAGGTTTAGGAAGAATACGGGGCCGTAACGAAAAGTAAGACCAACCTACAATAAAGGACTCTACAGCGAGCTCAAAGAACAGTAACCAAAACCATCTTCAGATATTGCCTCAAACTTTTCCACTTTATTTCTTCTGCTCTTTTCTGTCTCTATCTGCATTTGTGTATCGCGTATGCATGCTAGGGTGGGCGCATCGTGTATCCGTAGGCATTAACTGGTTTAGAGTTTAAGATTAATCAACTTCTACCTTTCTTGTTTAAATCTAAGGCAACCTGTTTGATTTCTTAGCCTTACAATTGAAGCAGTGAACAGGGATTCACTAAGGGGGAGCTTAAAACACAGTGTGTTTAAAATTAAGCCGTCTTACGGTTAAACTAGGCAAAGGCTGAGAGAGAACCCCTAGAATCCTCCCACCTAGTCGTAACAGAAATTTGGGGGCTACCGTCCAGGATTTTACCCACAAACAAAGAGAAGTTGGAAGTGGGAAGCCAACTTGTTCCCAATCAAAAAAAGATCAAGATTTCAATACAGGTTTTCTTGTGGTTATGTGTGCTCAAATACGAACATGTCTGCGACTGAAGCTAGTAGCTCCCAAAGCCAGGGTGAAGTAACTTGGGATAAGTTAAAAGCACTGTCGATGGAGGAGTTGAGAAAAAATGCTGAGCAGTGTGGGATCACTGTACGTGGCAAGGCTAGGAAGTCTGAACTCCTAAGGCTAGTGGCCAATCATTTTTCCCTTGAATCTGAAGAAACAGAAACAGGGTTAGAAGTAGACCCAGACAGGGTATTGCTAGCAAGGATGCAATTCGAACAGAGGAAACTTGAATTTGAGGAAAGAGAAAAGGAAAAAGAGCGACAGGAGAGAAGGAAAGAAAGAACCTTCCAGAAGGAACGTGAAGACAAAGAGAGGGAGGAGAGAGAAAGAGAAAGAACCTTCCAGAAGGAATGCGAAGAGAGAGAGCTGAAGCAGCTTGAGTTAACTAGGGGGCGACACAGTAACCTTAGTGAAAGTATGGCCAATATGGAGGAGCATAATTCAGGGTTGGTTACAGGATTGTTAAAACTTTCCCAACTGATCCCAAAATTCAATGAGCGAGACATGGAACTGTTTTGTGTGTCTTTTGAAAAACTGGCAAGGCAGTTAAAGTGGCCAACTGAGGCCTGGACTCTGCTGTTACAGAGTAAATTAACCGGAAAAGCCCATGAGGTTTATCTTATGTTGCCAGGTGAGACTTCATCAAATTATGAACTGACAAAAAATGCTATCCTCAGGGCATATGAATTAGTACCCGAAGCCTATCGCTAAAAGTTTAGAGCCCTCAAGAAGCAAGTTAATCAAACTTACCTGGAGTTTGAGAGAAATAAGCAGCTGGCTTTTGACCAGTGGCTGACGGTTCTTAAAGTGCAGCTCAGCTATGAGAATCTCAGAAAGGTAATTTTGTTAGAGGAATTTAAAAACTCTCTCCCACTCTCCATAAAGACCCATGTAGAGGAACAGAAAGTTCACAGAGCCTGGCAAGCCGCAGTTCTGGCCAATGAATTTGCTCTCATTTATAAGTCGTCTTCCCAGGGGAAAACCTTTCCTAATTACCCTCACGAATCCGAAAAGGACAGAGGGTGGGAAGGTGATAGAAGCCCAGGCAGTCCTAGAAGGGAAGGAAAAGCAGGAGACAAAGGAGGTCCTCCTCCAGCCAAAAAGGAAGGTGCTATAAGTAGGAGTGAGACCCGGAGACCTGTGTGCTCCCATTGAAATAAAGCAGGGCATTTAAGAGCTGACTGCTAGAAACTAAAGGGAAAACCTGTAGGGTTAATCAAGGCATACCCTTTCAGTGAAGAAGTGAACCTGATGGAACGCAGAGAATAAGCTGTGGCTTCAACTACAGTAAGAGTGCAACCCAGGAAGCCTACTACTGCAAGGTTAATAGGATTCCTGAAGGTTATCAGGGTTGTGGCTGAAGGGAAGCTAACCCCATACCCCTCGAGTGGGGCAAGCAAGCCCATAGTAATTCTCAGGGACACAGTTTACTGGGAAAGGCCTGGCCTTACCCTCAGAGAGTGCAGTGAACACCAAAATGGTGGTGAATGGTATTGGAGGGCAGTGTATGCTTGTAGCTGTACACCGGGTGCATCTGCATTGTGACCTAGTTTTGGGACCGGTGGCTGTAGGGATTGTCCCTAGTTTGCCTATGGATGGGGTTGACCTGCTCCTAGGTAATGATCTGGCAGGGGTGAAGGTAGTAGCCCCCCCAGTAGTGAATGAAAGACCACAGGAGGTCAGAGAGATAGGGCAGTGGCAGGATACGGTCCCCTGCAGTTTCCCTGAATGTGTAATGAATCAGGCCATGATCAAACCAGCTCCCCCACAGGTGACTGAATTGGCACTGCAGGCAGATGGCCATGAGGTCTGTCTGTCTGAGACTTTCTTTGGAAAGTTAAAAGACCAAGGGAATAAATTAAATGGATATTCCCTAGCTGAGGCTCAGCGAGCCGACTCAGTATTGCGAGAGCACAGGCTGCCCAGTCTTGAAATTGAAGCAGAGGGAGTCCCCGATTGCTACTATTTAAAGAATGAGATACTGATGAGGAAATGGAGTTCTCCTCACAGACCTGAGAGCAAGGAGTGGACAGTAGTTCACCAGTTAGTGGTGCCGCAGAGGTACTGGAGAGAAATATTAAGAAGGGCCCTTGAGATTACAGTGGCTGTACATGTTGGTATGAGAAAGACCAAAGCCCGCATAAGACAGCAGTTTGGTCAAAACTCCACAAAGATGTGGTGGAGTACTGCAGGAGTTGCCACATGTGCCAGGTTGAGAGGAAACCCCAACCTACAGTGAAACCTGCACCCCTAAGTCCTGTTAGGAGGACCCTCCAGCAGCGGGCTGGTGAACTGTAAGTAACCCCCGCCGAGAACAAAAGGGGACAGGCAGGCACACGGCTGGCAAAAGGTTAGAAAGAGAAGGGGAAAAGTGACCAAAGGGCAGGTTAAAGGACGTCCAGGAAGAATCCCAGATGAAAACCCCTACTGTCTAGTCAGCCAACCCCGAAATATTTGAAACGTTAGACCCCACATCCTCCGATGTAAATGCAGATACTAGAAGCACCCCACCAGAGTTGCCCACATTTACAGCATTTACAGGAACCTACAGAGACAAAGAAAGATCTCTAGGGGGCAGAGAAACCATGAGGGTGATGTCTCACCTAGTCAAAGTGCCACAGGGGAGTGCAGTAGAGTCTGCACAAATAGCTGCAGGCAGGAGTGTCCCAGAGGACAAAGGGGAGGTGAGCAAAGAATCCTCCCCCACAGTCCGGAAAACAGAGAACCACCCATCCCCTGAAGTCAAAACCCTTTGCATGACTCAGCAAAGCACTGAAAGAGAGTTCAGGATGGATCCATCCACTACTGACTCTCCTGAAAAAAAAATTCCAACTCGGGGCTAAATAAATCTAACCCTCCCCCTTTGCAGACCTCAACAGGAGCAAAGACCCTAGGCACTAATAGAAACGGGCAAACTGAAGAAAAACCTCCCCAAAGCACCACATGTTTATCAGGATGCCAAAAAAGGGGTAGTTAAAGCAGCAGTGCCACCAAAAAAAGACAGGCTGTAATAAGTTTTAGGATTTATGAATGAATGAGAGAGATGCACGTATTTTCCTGTATCTTATATTTTCTCCCTCATCCCTTTTTAATGAAATGCGCTTTTTTACAAATCGCATTTCATTCCGCTGGGTGTGGCGGTGTCATGCTGGGCCCCCACATGCCAATAATGAGGCATATTAATTTCACCATATGGACATTAAATTTCAAATTGGTGCTGGGAAGAAGAGAAGGCCTGTTACAAGGACTGCCAGACACTTGGCTGGAGGACATTTGCATACCAATGGAGACAAGAGAGGTTACTTCCCTTATCCACTCATCATAAAATGGATTTTGATCACCAGGTATTGTGTGTAAGAGGAGACATTCCAGGCTCTGCTAGGACAAGAGAATCCACAAACACAGACGTGGTTACACCAGTTGGTCACATGACTAACCTGCTGGCCAACTTGGGACGATTTTTGAATTGTACAGACAGTTTGAACTCACAGAGACTGTTAGCTCCTAGACTGAGAAGACCTCTCCTGTCTGCTCCTATCTCTTTCTCACAAGCCTCTGGACCCACTGAAGACATGTGAACCTCAAGAGAGAAAAGTCTCCCACATCGAACAAGGTTTAAGAAGAATACTGGGCCCCAACGAAAAGCAAGAGCAACCTACAATCAAGGACTCTACAGCCAGCTCAAAGAACAGTAACCAACACCATCTTCAGATATTGCCTCAAACTTTTCCACTTTATTTCTTCTGCTCTTTTCTGTCTCTATCTGCATTTGTGTATCGCGTATGAATGCTAGGGTGGGCGTGTTGTGTATCCATAGGCATTAACCGGAATAAGATTAATCAACTTATACCTTTCTTGTTCACATCTAAGGAAACCTGTTTGATTTCTTAGCCTTACAATTGGAGCAGTGAACAGGGATTCACTTCTTCTACTTTGCCCTCCTTGTCTCGGGAGACAATGGGTAAGCGCCTGGAGGTGGTCAGTGGTTTCTGGAGCAAAGAAAGAACAAAGAACAAAGAACAGTACAGCACAGGAACAGGCCATTCGACCCTCCAAGCCTGCGCCGATCTTGATGCCTGCCGAAACTAACACCTTCTGCACTTCCGAGGCCCATATCCCTCTATTCCCTTCCTATTCATATATTTGTCAAGATGTCTCTTAAACGTCGCTATCGTATCTGCTTCCACCACCTCCCCTGGCAGCATGTTCCAGGCACTCACCACCCTCTGTGTAAAAAACTTGCCTCGCACATCCCTTCTAAACTTTGCCCCTCACACCTTAAACCTATGTCCCCTAGTAACTGACTCTTCCACCCTGGGAAAAAGCTTCTGACTATCCACTCTGTCCATGCCACTCATAACTTTGTAAACCTCTATCATGTCGCCCCTCCACCTCCGTCGTTCCAGTGAAAACAATCTGAGTTTTTCCAACCTCTCCTCAAAGCTAATGCCCTCCAGAGCAGGCAACATCCTGGTAAACCTCCTCTGTACCCTCTCCAAAGCCTCCACGTCCTTCTGGTAGTGTGACGACCCAGAATTGCACGCAATATTCTAAGTGTGGCCTAACTAAGTTTCTGTACAGCTGCAACATGACTTACCAATTTTTATACTCTATGCCCCGACCGATGAAGGCAAGCATGCCGTATGCCTTCTTGACTACCTTATCCACCTGCGTTGCCACTTTCAGAGACCTGTGGACCTGTACTCCCAGATCTCTCTGCCTGTCAATACTCCTAAGGGTTCTGCCATTTACTGTAAACCTCCCACCTGCATTAAACCTTCCAAAATGCATTACCTCACATTTGTCCGGATTAAACTCCATCTGCCATTTCTCCGCCCAAGTCTCCAACCGATCTATATCCTGCTGTATCCTCTGACAATCCTCATCACTATCGGCAACTCCACCAACCTTTGTGTCGTCCGCAAACTTACTAATCAGACCAGCTACATTTTCCTCCAAATCATTTATATATTCCAGCAGCGCCTGGAGAGTCTATAAAGGCCAATTCTAGAGTGACAGACTCTTCCACAGGTGCTGCAGATAAAATTGGTTGTCGGGGCTATTACTCCGTTGGCTCTCCCCTTGCGCTTCTGTCTTTTTTCCTGCCAACTGCTAAGTCGCTTCGACTCGCCACACTTTAGCCCCGCCTTTATGGCTGCCCACCAGCTCTGGTGATCACTGGCAACTGACTCCCATGACTTGTGGTCAGTGTTACAGGACTTCATGTCGCATTTGCAGACGTCTTTAAAGCGGAGACATGGACGGCCGGTGGGTCTGATACCAGTGGTGAGCTCGCTGTACAATGTGTCCTTGGGGACCCTGCCATCTTCCATGCGGCTCACATGGCCAAGCCATCTCAAGCGCCGCTGACTCAGTAGTGTGTATAAGCTGGGGATGTTGGCCGCCTCGAGGACTTCTGTGTTGGAGATGCGGTCCTGCCACCTGATGCCAAGGATTCTCCAGAGGCAGCGAGATGGAATGAATTGAGATGTCGCTCTTGGCGGACATACGTTGTCCAGGGCTCACTGCTATAGAGCAAGGTACTGAGGACACAGGCTTGATACACTCGGACTTTTGTGTTCTGTGTCAGTGCGCCATTTTCCCACACTCTCCTGGCCAGTCTGGACATAGCAGTGGTGTTTTAAAATTAAACCCTGTTATGGTTAAACCAGGCAAAGGCTGAGAGGGAACCCCTAGACTCCTCTCACCTGACCATAACACAGAACTATTGTGCTACCACAATTCCTTGGAGAGTGTACAGCAGCACAGAACTCTCCAGTTATCGGGCACCCTGCATATCACTTGGGAGAGAGAAGAAGCAAATAAACCGTGCATTATTGCAGAGATGACACCGTGTGTTGTAACAATGCATCTTAACACAACTCACATCACTGAGAAGCAAAAAGCAATGTGTTTTTACAGCATTCCTTCACTACCCGACATATGGTATACATTACAATAGTGACTAAATTTCAAACGTAAGCCATCGAATGCAAAGCACAGTGGGATGTCAGGAGGTCATGAAAAGTGTTATAGAATTTCAAGTTCTATCCTTATAAGGAGCATACACTGAAAAGGAATATTATCCAATCATTTGCGTCAAGGGTCACAATCCAAAGCAAGGATTTCTTAAAATCTGCCTGGTTGACCAGGTTTTGCTCACCTGTCCCAATATCTTCTTAGGTGGGTCCATATTTTTTTGTATTTATTTGTGGGATGATGGCATTTCTGGCTAGGCCAGCATTTATTGCCCATCCCTAATTGCCCTTGAACTCAGTGGCTTGCTAGGCCATTTCAGACAGCAGTTAAGAGTCAACCACATTACTGTGGGTCTGGAGTCACATGTAGGTCAGACCAGGTAAGGACAGCAGATTTCCTTCCCTAAAGGACATCAGTGAGCCAGATGGGTTTTTATAACAATTGACAATGGTTTCATGGTCACCACTAGACTAGCTTTTTCTAATTTAATTAATTAAATTCAAATTTCACCATCTGCCATGGTGAGATTCAAACCCATGCCCCCAAAGCATTAGACTGGGCTCTGAATTATTAATCCAGTGACATTACCGCTACACCACCACCTGCCTGATAATGCGCCTGTGAAGCATCTTGGGATGTTCTTCTATTTTAAAGGTGCTATATAAATGCAAGTTGTTGTTGAGGGACCACTCTCAAATACAATCATAGAATCTTACAGCCCACAGGGAGGCCTTTCAGCCCATCACGCCTGTGCCAGCTCTTTGAAAGAGCTTTTCAATTAGTCCCACTTCTGTCACCCTTCCCCCATTGCTCTGCCAATGCTCCAAACACAGCCAGCACCTGTGTAACAAGTGTACAGGGTTAATGTGCTCGCATCCAATTCCTGCAAGTGCTATTACAGCAAAGTAGTTAACCTGTTTATTTTAAATGGCCATTAAAACAGCACACTGCAGTGAAATGTGCCAATTTGGAGACCAGCCATTTCTACACAGTCAGGAGGAAAAACAACAGGAACAATAGTTCAATTAAATTTACAAATCGTGTTGGTTCACATGTCTTGAAATCAGGATTTTTGAATTTCTGAACAATTGCTTAAAATATTCCATTTCTGCTATTTTAATAAAAGTATAAAGGCACTGGAGTAGGTACAATCTTTTCGTAAAAAGGATGATACTGGAACTGGAAGGTTACAACAATCAGGAAAGACTGGATTCTTTTCTCTGGAAAGAAAAGTCTGAGGGTGACCTAATAACGGTCCTTAAGTTTATGAAAGGATTTGATAAAGTAGACACACAAACAATAGTCCCACCATAGAATCAAACATCACAAGAGGCCCTTCTGCCCATCAAGCCTGTGCTGGATCTTTGAAAGAGCTGGTCAATTTAGTCCAACACCCCAGCTTTTTCCTTATAACTCTTCAAATTAGTCTCTTCAAGTACGTCTTATTATCTTTTGAAACTTCCTATGAAATCTGATTTCACCACCCTTTCAAGTAGAAGAAGACTTGCATTTATATAGCATCTTTCACGACCCCCAGATGTTTCAAAGCACTTTATATCCAATGAAGTACTTTTGTAGTGTAGTGTTATGTGAGCACTTCTTTTTTTCTTTGTACAATATGTTTTAAGAAATTATAGTTGGATTTTGGACACTGATTCATCTGAAGTCTTGAAGAGGCTGAACTTTGGGTGTTTTTCTTAAAAGGAAGGTCAACAGTAGGTTGGCCAATAAAGGGGGAGGCGGTGGTGTAGTGGTATTGTCACTGGACTAGTAACCCAGAGACCCAGGGTATTTTTCTGGGGACATGGGTTCAAATCCCACCACAGCAGAAGGTGGAATTTGAATTCAATTAATAAATCTGGAATTAAAAAGCTAGTCTAATGATGACCATCCTTGTCGATTGTTGTAAAAACCCACCTGGTACACTAATGTCCTTCAGGGAAGGAAATCTGCTGTCCTTACCTGGTCTGGCCTACATGTGACTCCAGACCCAGAGCAATGTGGTCGACTCTTACATGCCCTCTGAAATGGCCGAGCAAACCACTCAGTTGTATCTAACCGCTACGAAGTCAACGGACCACCCGGCACTGAGCTAGGCACCAACAACGGCAAGCCCAGTCTTGTCGACCCTGCAAAGTCCTCTTTACTAACATCTGGGGGCTTGTGCCAAAGTTGGGAGAGCTGTCCCACAGACTAGTCAAGCAACAGCCTGACATAATCATACTCAGGGAATCATACCTGAACGACAATGTCCCAGACACTGCCATCACCATCCCTGGGTATGTCCTGTCCCATGGGCAGGACAGACCCAGCAGAGGTGGTGGTACAGTGGTCTACAGTCAGGAGGGAGTCCTCGACATTGACTCTGGACCCCATGAAGTCTTATGGCATCAGATCAAATATGGACAAGAAAACCTCTTGCTGATTACCACCTACCACCCTCCCACAGCAGATGAGTCAGTACTCCTCCATGTTGAACAGCACTTGGAGGAAGCACTGAGGGTGGCGAGGGCACAGAATGTACTCTGTGTGGGAGACTTCAATGTCCATCACCAAGAGTGGCTCAGTATCACCACTACTGGCTGAGCTGGCCGAGTCCTAAAGGACATATCTGCTAGACTGGGTATGTGGCAGGTGGTGAGGGAACCAACAAGAGGGGAAAACATACTTGACCTCGTCCTCACCAATCTGCCTGCTGCAGATGCATCTGTCCATGACAGTATTGGTAGGAGTGACCACCGCACAGTCCTTGTGGAGACGAAGTCCCACCTTCACAGTGAGGATGCCCTCCATCGTGTTGTGTGGCACGATCACCGTGCTGAATGGGATAGATTTCGAACAGATCTAGCAATGCAAAACTGGGCATCCAAGAGGCAATGTAGGCCATCAGCAGCAGCAGAATTGTACTCAACCACAATCTGTAACCTCATGGCCCGGGATATACCCCACTCTACCATTACCATCAAGCCTGGTTCAATGAAGACTGCAGGAGGGCATGCCAGGAGCGGCACCAGGCATACCTCAAAATGAGGTGTCAACCTAGTGAAGCTGCAACTCAGGACTATCTGCGTGCCAAACTGTGTAAGCAGCATGCGATAGACAGAGCTAAGCGATCCCATAACCAACGGATCAGATCTAAGCTCTGCAGTCCTGCCACATCCAGCCGTGAGTGGTGGTGGACAATCAAACAACTAACTGGAGGAGGTGGCTCCACAAATATCCCCATCGTCAACTATGGGGGAGCCCAGCACGTCAGTGCGAAAGATAAGGCAGAAGCATTTTTGCCAGAAGTGCCGAGTTGATGATCCATCTAGGCCTCCTCCTGAAGTCCCCAGCATCACAGATGCCAGACTTCAGCCAATTCGATTCACTCCGCGTGATATCAAGAAACGACTGAAAGCACTGGATACTGCAAAAGCTATGGGCCCTGACAAAATTCCAGCAATAGTACTGAAGACCTGTGCTTCAGAACTTGCCGCGCCCCTAGCCAAGCTGTTCCAGTACAGCTACAACACTGGCATCTACCCGGCAATGTGGAAAATTGCCCAGGTATGTCCTGTACACAAGAAGCAGGACAAGTCCAACCCGGCCAATTACCGCCCCATCAGCCTACTCTCAATCATCAGTAAAGTGATGGAAGGTGTCATCAACAGTGCCATCAAGCGGCACTTGCTTAGCAATAACCTGCTTCGTGACGCTCAGTTTGGGTTCCGCCAGAGCCACTCAGCTCCTGACCTCATTACAGCCTTGGTTCAAACATGGACAAAAAAGCTGAACTCAAGAGGTGAGGTGAGAGTGACTGCCCTTGACATCAAAGCAGCATTTGATCGAGTATGGCATTAAGGAGCCCTAGCAAAACTGAGGTCAATGGGAATCGGGGGGAAACCCTCTGCTAGCTGGAGTCATACCTAGCGCAAAGGAAGATGGTTGTGGTTGTTGGAGGTCAATTATCTGAGCTCCAGGACATCACTGCAGGAGTTCCTCAGGGTAGTGTCCTAGGCCCAACCATCTTCAGCTGCTTCATCAATGGCCTTCCTTCAAACATAAGGTCAGAAGTGGGGATGTTCGCTGAGGATTGCACAATGTTCAGCACCATTCATGACTCCTCAGATACTGAAGCAGTCCGTGTAGAAATGCAGCAAGACCTGGACAATATCCAGGCTTGGGCTGATAAGTGTCAAGTAACATTCGCGCCACACACGTGCCTGGCAATGACCATCTCCAACAAGAGAGAATCTAACCATCTCCCCTTGACATTCAATGGCATTACCATTGCTGAATCCCCCACAATCAACATCCTAGGGGCTACCATTGACCAGAAACTGAACTGGAGTAGCCATATAAATAGCATGACTACAAGAGCAGGTCAGAGACTAGGAATCCTGAGGTGAGTAACTCACCTCCTGACTCCCCAAAGCCTGTCCACCATCTACAAGGTACAAGTCAGGAGTATGATGGAATACTCTCCACTTGCCTGGATGGGTGCAGCTCCAACAACATTTGAAGCTCGACACCATCCAGGACAAAGCAGCCCGTTTGATTGGCACCCCATCTACAAACATTCAGTCCCTCCACCACCGACGCACAGTGGCAGCAGTCTGTACCATCTACAAGATGCACTGCAGCAGTGTTTCAAGGCTCCTTAGACAGCACCTTCCAAACCCGCAACCTCTACCAACTAGAAGGACAAGGGCGGCAAATGCATGGGAATACCACCACCTGCAAGTTCCCCTCCAAGTCACACATCATCCTGACGTGGAACTATATTGCCGTTCCTTCACTGTCTCTGGTTCAAATTCCTGGAACTCCCTTCCTAACAGCATTGTGGGTGTACCTACCCCAAATGGACTGCAGCGGTTCAAGAAGGCAGCTCACCACCCCCTTCTCAAGGGCAATTAGGGATGGGTAATAAATGCTGGCCTGGCCAGTGACGCCCAAATCCCATGAATGAATAAAAAAAACCAAATCTTACTGGAAAACATCTGTTTACAAATAACCCAGCAGGGAGTTTGTGCTTGTGACTCTGAAAAGGATGTTTACAAGAGAATGACAAACCAAGATTTATGATTTTCATATGACTTGCCTCTGGAAAGGTTTCAGTTTCATTTTTGAACCGTTAAGAAAGCCAGTGGGTGTTTGGTAAAAAGCAGAAAGGAGGAGTCGTTGTGTGCCTGCCAGGAGAAAATAGCTGATATCTCTCTCTCTTTGAAAAATCCCTGCATCTTTAAAGAATTCTTGCATCAAGTTGTACTGTTGCCTCCTGTCTTTGAAGAAATCTTGCATGTTTGCAGAAACCTCGCATCTTTGAAGGAACTTTGCATTGAATGTGTGAGAATTGAAACCTTTGTTGCTTCACACCTGATGTAAGACCTATGTGAAGCCTTCTGTAGTGGCATCTCTTGAAAGCCTACCCAGACTGTTCATCAACATCACCTGGAAACAACTGTTCTAGGAAGATTCCTAGCGGCAGCCACCTATTCGCCTTTGGGATACCTCGCCAAAACAAAGGACTTTCATGCCTTTTGAGCCGAAGTCTTTTTTTTAATTCCTTTTATTTCTTTGTTACAGCTGTAAACAAAAATCCCATTTTTTCCCGGTTAACCGGTTGTGTATGTGAGGGTATGTGTGAGGGCTGGGATAAAAGAAAGGAGCTTTAATATTTCAATTTGCATGCATGTTTACTTTATTATTGGTTAAGACGTGGGGTATAATAAATGGATAATTTTGTTCTTTATTAAAGAAACCTGGTTGGTGTGTTTTATCTGGGGGAAAAATAGAGTATATGATTGATTGTTTCGGTAAGTGGGAAAATGTAAATATATGTTGTGACCTGTGGAGAAGTGGGACTGAATTAACAGTGCACTCTTCCCGCCTTGGTCATAATAGTAGTCACTGTTGCAATGTAGGAAACACGGCAGCCAGTTTGCACACAGCAAGCTCCCACAAACAGCAATGTGATAATGACCAGAAAATCTGTTTTTATGTGATATTGACTGAGGGACAAATATTGGCCAGGACACCAGGTAATGCATTCCAGATCTTAACAATCCTCTGTGTGAAGGGTTCTTTTGTCAATTATTTTAAATCTATAAGCATTGGTTTCTGACCCACTTGCCAGAAGAAATAGTTTCTGCCTACTTGTTTTACCAGATAGTCTCATAATTTAATCTCTCTTTTTGGTCTCCCCATAACCTTCTCCGCTGTAAAGAGAACAATCCCAGCTTGTCCAATCTCTCCACATAACTGAACCCCCTCACCATCTCAGATGCCAGTCTTCAACCAGTTTGATCCACTTCATGTAATAGCGAGAAATAGCTGAATATACCGGACGCAGCAAAGGCTATGGGCCGCAAAGTTATCGTGACTGTAATGTTGAAAACCTGCGCTCCAGTTTATTACATCCTGAACTAGTTACAGTACTAACATCTATCCGACAATGTGGAAAACGACCCAGATAGGTCCTGTCTGCAAAAAAGCAGAACAAATTCAACCCAGCCAAATGCTGACCTATTAACCCACTCTCAATCATCAGTAAAGTGATGGAAGGAGTCATCGACAGTGCTGTTACTTACTCAGCTGCATTCAGTTCTGGGCATTAAAGGGTTAAATTATGAGCAACAGTTATATGGTCTACGCTTGTATTCGTTGAGTACAGAGATTAAGGGGTGATCTGATTGAAGTGTTTAAGATGGTTAAAGGATTTGACAGGGTAGATAGAAACTATTTTGAAGATTGTAACAAGGGTATGAGGTAAATAGACTTTAATATGGGCATAAGGGGAATAGACTGTAAGATATATATATTCTACCTATATAACTATGGAACTAAAGGATCTCACAAGAAGAGTGCCCCCAAGTGGACACTGCATCCTCCTACAGGAAGAGCAATTGCACGTCTCTCCCATTTATTACGATTTGCAACCACAGTATCATATGATGACTAACACCCCAGGATCTTACTTTTAGACCGAAAGCATCATCTCGTGACACGCCTGCTTTGCCCTATTCTATAAGCTATTCTTATTTCCCAGTTTACTTCCCTTGTCCCCCAAAGACACAGCGAGATGTCGACCCATGGACACTGGCTACTCCAGTCTCGTCACAAAATCCCTTTCTTTTCCTGTGAACCACAACAGTGCCTGCTGACATGCTATCCTTCTATGGAGGGCATCACATACCATTCCCATTCTGCCCTTGACGAATGTCCACACAAACACGCCTTCTAGCAGAAGGCACTGGGTGGTGATCAGAAGCAGGGCCGCAAGCCAATTTTTACCAGTCTCTGCGTGCCCTACTCCCACCCAATTCCATGTGTATTCTAAGGCACTGAGATGAATTTCATTGTCCCTGTTGCCACCCCAGCTGAATGGAAACCTGCCTGGTTTACATTGCTCATTTCCACAGTGGCCAGTGTCATGGTGGGGAGGGGAATATGTGAACATAAGAAATAGGAGCTGGAGTAGGTCATTTGGCCCTTCGAGCCTGCTCCACCATTCAACAAGATCTTCTACCTCAACTCCACCTTCCCGCAATATCCCCATATCCCTAATTCCCTTAGTACCCAAAAAACCTATCAACCCTGTTTTGAACACACTCAATGTCTGAACATTCACAACTCTCTAGGGTAGAGAATTCCAAAGATTCACCACCCTTTGACTGAAGAAATTTCTCCTTATCTCAGTCTTTAACAGCCAACCCCTTATTCTGAGACTGTGACCCCCTGTGTTCTAGCTCCCCCAGCCAGGGAAAACATTTTCTCACCATCTACCCTGTCAAGCCCCTTTAGAATTTTATATATATTTCAATTAGATCACCTCTCATTTTTCTAAATTTCAGGGAATATAGGCCTAGTCTATAGTCCCTAGTAATCTCTCTCCTCTTAGTACAATCCCCTCATCCCAGGAACCTCGCTAATGAACTTTCATTGCACTCCCTCTAGAGCAAGTATGTAATTTCTTAGATAAGGAGACCAAAACTGAACACAGTACTCCAGGTGTGGTCTCACCAAAGCCCTGTATAATTGATGTAAGACTTCATTACTCTTATACTCCAATCGCTTTTACAAAAAAAACTAACATTCCATTTTCTTTCCTATTGCTTGCTGTGCCTGCAGGTTTTCTGTGATTCATATACCAGGCCCCTCTGAATGTACATAGCATCATAGAATGGTCACAGCACAGAAGGAGACCATTTGGCCCAATCATGTCTGTGTCGGCTCTCATTTCCCAGTCTCTCACCATTCAAAAAATATCCTGCTTTTTATTTTTCCTACCAAAATAGATAACGTCACACTTTGCCATCGTATTTCATCTGCCATATTCTTCCCCACTCACCCAACCTGTCTATATCCCCATGCAGCCTTTTTGCATCCTCCTTACAGATTATTTTCCCAACTAACTTTGTATCGTCAGCAAACTTGGATACGTTACACTCAGTCCCTTCATCTAAGTCATTAAAACAGATTGTAAATAGCTGAGGCCCAAGTACTGATCCTTGCAGAGGGAGAAGAAAGACATATTCAGGCCTGTGTAATTCGAGATCATAACAACTCACTCAATATAAATATTTCTGCTCATCGCTCCTCTGGTTCTTTTGCCAATTATCTTAGAATTAAAATTACTTGAGAAGTGTGGAATGGTAAAATAAAAAGACATTCAGATGAATAGCGGCACAGTAGTAGAGATACAGGTTTTCCTCTGGGATGTAAACAATCCACTGGCTCAAGATATTCCCAGATTTGGTGCACACTTTCCAAATTCAATGTTAGATTCACTTCAAAATCCATTCTGAGCTTTATTCCAACACCCTACCCTAGTTCCGCTTTCTTCCAATCTCGGCTCCATTGGCAGTGACACTCTTGTTCCAACACTGTTGTTACAAAAGGTTTTACTTTTGTACTAAACTCTTGGACTTCTTTGTGTTTCAAAAAAAACTGAAAAAAATTATTTTGCTCAGTGAAAGACACCTGCAAAAATAATTGTAATTCCTGCAATGTTTTGAAAAGATGTTCAGAACAAGAGTTAAACTTTATGGATGTTTTGAAAGGAAGTTAAACTTGTAAAGGACAGGAAGGCCAGCAGTTTCAAGGAAATTCCAGGGGTTTGACTTTCTTCAGAGCTGTTTTTGAACCACGGGGAGACACTGTGTCTGGATATGTGACCATGTTCAGGAAGGTTCTTTTTCACTTTGGACCCTTTAAAATAGCCTGTGAATTGGACAAAGAGCAGGCATTTGAAATCGTCTGCGTTTGACAACACAACCACTAGGTGGCGCAGTACTAGCAAATGCACAAATGCAGCCTCTTCCACTGAAACGTCACTGTCTGTGATGTTCAGGCAGCTGCCAGGATTAAAGATGGCGCTGCTCAAATTGTGACAGAAAACAACTTCAACCCGAAAATCACCTGAAAGGCTGCCATCACCGCCTCAATCCCACTCCAATGGTCCCCCACTGCTCCTGCCATTGCTTCATTTGTATCATTTCTTGGATGTCTCCTGCTCAACTGTTTTGATTTTTTTTAACAAAGAAAGAACTCTGGTATGATACTGCTCCTCACTTACCCCCCTCCCCCCCAACCCTGCTCTCCAGCAGCTTGCTCCCCGCTTCCCACCCCCACCCCCATCCCGCTCTCCAGTCGTTGGCTCCCCGGTACCCCCCCACCCCCCCACCGCCCTCCTTCTGGCCGCTAGCTCCAGGCCACACCACTTGCCTCTTTTCAGCCACTTGCTCCCACGTTCGATTGTTCACCATCACACTGCCCGAAGAAGCAAGGTGGGCCATGAGGGATGACGAGACAACAGAGGATCGAGTGGCCAAGAGGAGGGAAGTGGCGCGGCCTAGAGCTAGCGGCTGGAGAGCAGAGTAATGGGGGGGTGGGAAACGACGAGCGGGGAGCGAGCAGCTGGTGAGTGGGGTGGCGGGAAGCAAGTAGCGGGGAGAGAGCGGCCGGAGAGCAGGGTGGACGGGGTGGGGGACTGGGAGCAGGGAACAATCGGCCGGGGAAGAGGGGGAGAAATGTCGAGGCCTGGAGCAAGTGGCCGAGGGGGGAGAGTGGCCAGTGGAGTGGGAGAGAGTAGCTGATGATGTTTTCCCGTGCATGTGCCAATTAGTCCTGGCAAGTGGGAAGCTGCACATGTGCAGCATCTCACTGAGAGCAGGAGACCATTGCTTGGGGCGCTCTGATGATGTTGGCGGGCCGCTGCGTTGTCAGGAGTCACTTTGCTTGACCGGCGTGGAGCCAGAGAGACAAGGCCCAGACAGGTGCTACCTCTCTCTGTGCAAAGGAGACTCACATGTCTTGAAAAGGAATCCTGCATTTGAAAGGTGGCAGATTCCCGTTGCCTCCAGTCTCTGAAGAATTTCTGCATCCAGTGAGATTCCTGCTGCCTCCTGTGTTCTAAGAAATCCTAAAATCTGAAGAATTCTTCTACTGCTAGACTGCTGTTTCAAAACCCCCAAGCAGACCTGTTGTTACACCCCTGATTGAAGACCTATGTGACGCCTGCTGCAGTTAAATTGCCATGAACACCTACCCATCACAGACTGTTTATCAACCTCGCCTGGAGAGACTTCAAGTGGCATCTGACTATTCGACTCTGGGGCACCTCACTAAACTGAAAACAGCCTACCAGAACATGAACATCAATTATTTTTTATTATTCCTTCTATTCCTAAGAAACAGCTTTAATCCAAAACATCCTTTTGAAACTGGTTACCTGTTTCTTTTTAAATGTATGTGTGCATGCATGAGGGTTAAAGGAATAAGGGTTTTTTTCATGTATAGATTTATCTCGTTAGTAATTAAGACCTTTTATTTCTTTTCCAATTAATAGTTAATGTTGTTGTTTAAAGAAACCTAGTTTGGTGTGCTTTATTCTGGGGAAAAATACGGTGTTTAACTTGGCTAGTCTTTGGGAGGTGGGGAACTTTATTTGATATGCAATGACCTGTGGAGTAGTGGGACTGAATTAACAGTGCATTACTCCCGCCTTGGTCGTAACACTGTCCAATGCTGGATCTACTCCCAACACTATTCCCCGTTTCATTCCCACTCCTATTCCAGGTCCAATGATAACTCTACTCCCAGCTCCCATGTGTCATTGGAACACATGTGAACAGGTATAGGTCATTTAGTCCCTTAAGTCTGTTCTGCCATTCAATGAGATCTTGACTGATCCGTGACCTAACCCATCTTTTCCCATATCCCTTAATACCTTACAATAACAAAAATCTATCAATCTCAGTTTTAAAATTGAAAATTGATCTAGCATCAATTTCAGTGTACGGAAGAGAGTTACAAACTTTTACCACCCATTGCATGCAGAAGTGTTTCCTAATTTCACTCCTGAAAGGTCAGGCTCTAATTTTTAGACACTGCCCCCTAGTCCTAGACACCCCAACCAGCAGAAATAGCTTCTCTCTATCCAGTCTATCGGTTCCCCTGAATGTCCTGAAAGTTTGATCAAATCACCCCTTAACCTTCTAATGTCCAATGTTACGTTTAATCCTAACACCATTCACACCTCCATTCCCAAGTTAATCCAAGCTCCAATCCTAACACCACTCCCCATTCTATTCCTAACTCCCAGGCCTAGCTGTATTCACCACTTAGAGACTGGAAATTACCAAAAGTAATGTTACAATAAGGACCATAAAGGTAACCTGTGTGTGGAGACGGAGGACATGGGTGTAGTTCTTAATGAATTTTTTGCTTCTATTTTCATAAAAGAGAGAGACGATACAAGAGGAAGAGGAGTGCGAAATATTAGATGAAATTAACATAGTAAGAGAGGAATATTAAGGGGTTGAACATTGTTGAAAATGGATAAAATTCCAGGTCCAGATGAAATGTATCCTAAGCTGTTAAGGGAAGCAAGAGAAGAAATAGTTGATGCTCTGACAATCGTTTTCCAATCCTCTCTGGTTGTAGGTGTGGTGCTAAAGAACTGGAGGACAACTAAGGTTGTACCATTGTGTAAAAAGGGAGTAAGGGATAGACTGAGTAATTAGAGGCCAGTGGTGGGAAAATTATTGGAAAACTTTCTGAGGGACAGGATAAACCATTTAGAAACACACAGATTAATTAAGGACAGTGAGTATGAATTTTTTAAGGGAAGGTGGTGTCTGACCAGCACGATTGAAATTTTAGAAGAGGTAACAAAGAGCGGGGTCGATGAGCATAGTGTATTTGATGTAGTCTATATGGATTTTAGCAAGGCTTTTGATAAGGTCCCACATGGCAGACTGGTCAGAAAAGTAAAAGCCCATGGGATCCAAGGCAAAGTGGCAAGTTGGATCCAAAATTGACACAGGGGCAGGAATGTAGTGTGTAAGATTAAGAAGTTTGCAGAGGATACAAAAATTGTCCATGTAGTTTATAATGAAGAAGAAAGCTGTAGACTGCTGGGAGGTATCAATGGACTGGCCAGGTGGACAGAACAGTGGCAAATGGAGTTCAATCCAGAGAAGTGTGCAGTAATGCATTTGGGGAGGGCAAACAAAGCAAAGGAGCACACAATGAATGGCAACATACTGAGAAGCCTAGAGGAACAGAGAGACATTGGAGTGCATGTCCACAGATGCCGGAAGGTGGCTGGACAGGTAGATAAGGTGGTCAAGAAGACATATGGGATACTTACCTTTATTAGCCAAGGCGCAGAGTGTAAGAGCTGGGGGGCTAAGCTGGAACTGTATAAAATACTAGTTAGGTCACAGCTGGTGTACTGTGTGCAGTTCTGGAACTCACTGCCTGCAAGGTTGGTAGAGGCGGGAATCCTCATAACATTTAAACAGTACTTCGCTATGACTTGAAATGCCATAGCCTACAAGGCTACAGACCAAGAGCCAGAAAATGGGAGATGATGGGCCGAATGGTCTCCTTCTGTGCTGTAAATTTTTATGATTCTATGAATAAATATAGCAGGTCAATTAAAAATAGGAACTCAATGTTCATGACCACATAAGAACGCAAAATGATGAGGGACCAAAATAATGTAGCTGCAATGAGTTAAACAAATTATTTTCAAGTTTGTTTTTTCTACTTAAACCAGCGATGGAATGATTTCAGACAGGGAATGTCAGTGAAACTCTTTGCACAAAAACATTCAACATTTAAAGGAGGGTTACTACAGATTGCTAATTAAAAATGAAAATCTGAGACTCATCACACTTTATTGAAGGTTAATGAAGCTTCCCTGGTTTAATTTTCATTGTACACAAAATTAAATCCTTTATTTATTTCATGCATGAGGTGAGATGCACTTCTGAAAAGACACGAGATTGAATAATAATAAATTTACAACATGACCTATTCCAAGTGTTCTGCACTTTGGGTGTTTATGCCCAAGTCATGTTCATTTACAATAGAGATGATTTATTGCTTACATCTAGCTATAATGTTCCTCTAAATTACCCCAAAAGAGTTATGTGTTAGAGACTAACTGGGATTGTGAACCAAAATGCTACAATTTTCAAGAGATGGACTATGGTGTGTTAATTGCTCCAGTGAGCTAGAATACTTTTCTTTCACCACTGAAGGCATGGAAGTCTCCAATCTCTATGAGGAAACGTAATGTTTTGCAAAAAAAGAACTTGGACTCATACAGCACCTTACACAACCTCAGGACATCCCAAGACAGCCAATGAGGTACAGTTGAAGTGTAGTCAGTGTTATAATGTCGGAAATGTGGCAGCCAATTTCTGCACAGCAAGGTTCCACAAACAGCAATGGGATAATGACCAGATAATCTGTTTTATTGATGTTGGTTGAGGAACACAAGGCAGACAGTACCTTGGTTTCCTGTCACATCCAAAAGGCAGTATAGCATTCCCTTAGTACCACACTGGACTGTCAGCCTAAATTATATAATCACATCACTGGAATGGGACTTGAAACCAAGACCTTCTAACTCAGATGAGAGTACAACCCATTGAGCCACAGGCATCACCTTACTCCACTCGTCATTTGTCTTGCTCTTTTCCAATCTTAGTTAAGCTTTTATTTTTAAGAATTTTGGAGGGTAGTATTGGGTTTATACACTGAGGTGAATCTGTGGTTAGAGGAATTCCATGTTCAATTGGGAAATACTGTAAATGATCATAAGGGCAGATAAATATATTGATCAAAGGGAGAGATTAGGGGAGTTGACTGAGGCATCGTTGAAAGGCTTTGAAGGTAGAGAGAGAAGTAGAGGGGGACGGAATTCCACAAGGTCAGGTTGAGAAAAATGAAAGATCTACCACCAATGGTGGTCAAAAGGAGGGCAGATTCATAGGACTAAATGCATGAATGCCTTCAAACAATAGAGAATAGGATTTAAGTAAATCACCTTAAACCAAATCCTTTCTCATTCACTCCCATAGTCCATTCCAATGGACTAAATTCATCCCCTTTCACTCATGTTGTTTACAAACCGAAATCTTTCTCTAATATTTCCATTTACAGAATCCCAAAACTTTGCCTTTCATTCTGACTGCACACAATTAAAATAGACCAAACCTCTTATTCACTTTCATTGTATCGCATTCCAATCAATCAAACCATTTACTACAGAATTCCAATGTACTGAACCCCATTCTATTCACTCCACACTGTATAGAATTCCTAATCCAAGCACAAGTGATCCTGATGATTCCAGCTTTAATGTTCATTGACTTGCCAGCACTTGCTGTCTGGGACTGTGCATGAAAATTAGCCCTGGGCAGAGGTACCAAACCAATAATGTAAGTCAACACCGAGAGAAAAAGAAAGGATGAGAAAATCAGTTAGAAAAGAACTCTTAAAGGAGCTCATTGCATAGAATTTCATAGAACTTACAAAACAGAATTAAGGTGAGGCTGCATTGTAGTAGGAGGAGTTGGAAATTCCAATGCAGCTCAATCAGTACTGGTAGTTTTTTTTTATTCTTTCATGGAGTGGGAGTGTCGCTGACAAGGCCAGCATTTGTTGCCCATCCCTAATTTCCCTTGAGAAGGTAGTGGTGAGCCGCCTTCTTGAACTACTGCAATCCATCTGGTGTAGGTACACCCACAGTGCTGATAGGGACGCAGTTCCAGGATTTTGATCCAGCGACATTGAAGGAATGACGTTATTGTTCCCAGTCAGGATTGTGTGCAGCTTGGAGGGGGACTTGCATGTGGTGGTGTTCCCATGCGTCTGCTGCCCTCGTCCATCTACGTGTCAGAGATCGCGGAATTGGAAAGTGCTGTTGAAGGAGGTATGGCGAGTTGCAGCAGTGTGTCTTGTAGATGGTACAAACTACTGCTGCTGTGCGCCAGTGCTGGAGGGAGTGAATGTTTAAGGTGGTGGATCGGGTGCCAATCAAGCGGGCTGCTTTGTCCTGGATGGTGTCGAGTTTCCAGAGTGTTGTTGCAGCTGCACCCATCCAGGCAAGTGGAGAGTATTCCATCACACACCTGACTTTTGCCTTGTAGATGGTGGACAGGCATTGGGGAGACAAGGGGTGAGTTACTTGCTGCAGAATTCCCAACCTCTGACCTGCTCTAGTAGCCACAGCATTTATATGGCTAGCCCTGTTAAGTTTCTGGTGAAAGGTAATCCCCAGGATGTTGATCATGGGGGATTCAGCGATCATAATGCTGTTGAACATCAAGGGGAGATGGTTAGATTCTCTCTTGTTGGAGATGGTCATTGCCTGGCACTTGTGTGGTGTGAATGTAACTTGCCACTTCTCAGCCCAGGCTGAGGTCTTGCTACATGTGGACTTGAGCTGCTACAATCATGGTAGTGTCCACAAACAATCTCAATGAGGAAGGAAGGTAAATGAGGAGGAGGTACTGACACAACCAATGACATTGCAGTGCAGGACGAGCCTTGAGATGCAGGTCATCTTGTACTTTCAGACACGGAAGGCAAGTGCACGAGGAAAATGGAAGAGAACGAGAATAGATGATCAATACCTCATGGGGAAAAACAGTTGCCATAATTTTCTACATTATTCATAACTTTAATTTATACATAAACAAGATTGCTGAAGTCATTATGTGGTACAAATATATTGATGTGCTGTTCCATCTGCCTGTGGAGGCTGTGACTACAATGGAGGATGCATTGGAATAATGATGGAATGCACCCCAGGCAGCTTGTCAACTAGCGAATGTGACACCTACACAGACTGTTCTCACAGGTCTCAATCTTCTAAAAAAAAACCTGTAGTTACAAAATTAATTTTCAGTTATGAAAATTAATCACTCTTCTCGCCTAAGGCACTAATAGTAACCCAAAGCCAGATTCTGCCTCTGTTGTTTATTTTTGTAAACTGTCTATAGCTTTATGAAGTCAAAATGCCCCAAGCTGCCACCATGTAGATAGGATGACCAGCGTTCTCATCTGCCTTGATGTGCTGCTATACTTTAATATTTTCCAGAACTGTGGAACTCCTTCCCTCCCTAAGTCCTTTCTACCTCAAACAAACATTTGTTTTGAATGAAAGAATTTGTCTTTATGTAGCTCCTTTTGCATCTCGGAGAGTGACATACTGCTTCATTGCCAATGAAGTACGTTTTTGAAATGTTGTCACTGTTGTATTAATCAGTCCCTCTGTTGCTCCAACTTGCCCAAACCTCTGCTGCACATATAGCCTCAATGGGGAGGAAAATCAGGCAGGGTGTGTATAGCAGGCATGATGTAAAATGGGTGGGGTTTGTAATGGGAATGGTGTGTAATGGGTGGGGTTTGTAATGGGCATGGTGTATAACGCGTGGGGTTTGTAATGTGAATGGTGTGTAATAGGCGGGGTTTGTAATGGGTGTGGTGTGTAATGGGTGGGGTTTGTAATGGGTGTGGTGTGTAATGGGTGGGGTGTGTAATGGGTGGGGTTTGTAATGGGTCGGGTATGCAATGGGTGGGGTGTATAATGGGTGGGATGTGTAATGAGCATGGAGTGTAATGGGTGGGTTTGTAATGGGTGGGGTTTGTATTGGGCATGGTGTGTAATGTGTGGGGCTTGTATTGGGCATGGAGTGTAATGTGTGGGGTTTGTAATGGATGGGGAATGTACACGGTTTGAGGTACCATCCTTCAGGTGAGACGTTAAACCGAGGCCCTATCTACCCTCCCAGGTGGACGTAAAAGATCCCACAGCCACTATTTCAAAGAAATGCAGAGGAATCCTCCCCTGTGTCCCGGCCAGTACTTAAACCTCCACCAACATCACAAAAAAACAGATGATTTGGCCATTATCGTGTTGTTTTTTGTGGGAGCTTGCTGTGCATACATCAGCTGCCATGTTTCCTACATTACAACTGTGACTACTCTTCAAAAGTATTTTATTGGCCGTAAAGTGCTTTGGGATGGCTGAGGTTTTGAAAGGCGCTATAGAAATGCGGTTCTTCCTTTTACATTGTAGACAGTGGCACTTTACATAAATTGTAGTCAACAAACAAAACAAGACTGTTTGGAAAACTCTGTCAAAACTGTTCCCTGTTGTCAGTCCCCCGGGTCCTTTGCTGTCAGTCACCAATATTTGCAAAGCTTCTGCTGTTCTCCCTCTTGTGTTTGGCTCAAAGCTGACAAGAGATGATGAAGTTAACACATCATTATATTCAATTCTATTTAGAAATACGGCAACACAGCTTACAAGACTGGCTTAGGTGAGGTTAGGTGAACACCTCTAGGTTTCATCTCCTCTCCTGAGGGCACCGTCTTGTGTAATGGTCCGGTTCCATAGGTCCCAGCAGATCCCTGGTACTTGCCCCGGGGGGAAGTGGAACCTGCTACCACAAGGGAAAAGTTGAGATGAATAGCAATGATGCATTTAAGTAAGAGGTAGATAAGTATACGAGGGAGATAGGAATAGGAGGATATGCAGATAGAGTGAGAGGAGTCGCATGCGGAGTTTAAACACCGGCATGGACTAGTTGGGCTGTATAGCCTGTTTCTGTGCTGTAGACTATGCAATGTAATTCGATGCCCCAAGTGGCACACTTCATGCATAAGTCTACGTAATGACGATTCCAATGCTCTCTTCCCATCTTCCACCCTACATAAACGTGCTCATCGAAAATGCTGCTGCCATGTCCTCACTGGCACCAAGTTCCATTCGCCCATCATTCCTATGCTCGCTGACCCACATTGCCTCCTGGTCTGACGATGTCTCAATTTTAACATTCTCATCCTGTTTTCAAATCCCTTCAAGTCTTTGCCCCTCCTTATCTCTGTAACCTTCTCCAGTCCTACCAGCCTTTGAGACTCGGCGCTCCTTCAATTCTGGCCTAAGGTGCATTCCTCATTTTAATCACTCCACCATTGGCGGCTGTGTCTTCAGCTGCTTAGACGCTAGGTTCCCTCCCTAAACCTCTCTATCTCTCTCTTTCCTCCTTTAAGACATCCTGAAAACTTATCTCTTTCTGCCTTAATATCTCATTATGTGGTTCAGTGTAAAATTTTTGTTTGTTAACGTCTCTATGAAGTGGCTTGGGATGTTTTAGAACAAAAGAAATAGGATCAGGAGTAGACCACTCGGCCCCTCGAGCCTGCTCCGCCATTCAATACGATCACGGCTGATCTTCTGCCTCAACTCCACCTTCCCGCCTGTTTCCATATCCCTGGATTCCCTGAGTGACCAAAAATCTGGACATCTCAGTCTTAAATATATTCAATGATGGAGCATCCACAACCCTCTGGGGTAGAAAATTCTATAGATTCACAACCCTTTGAGTGAAGAAATCTCTTTCTTAAATGATCAGACGCGTTATCCTGAGACTGTGCCCCCAGGTTTTAGATTCCCCAGCCAGGGGAAACAACCTCTCATTGTCAGAATCTTGTATGTTTCAGTGAGATCACCTTTCATCCTTCTAAACTCCAGAGAGTATAGGCCCAATTTACTCAGCCTCTCATCATAAGACAACCCTCTCATTCCAAGAACCAATCTAGTGAACCCATGCTGCACCAATTCCAATGCAAGTACATCCCTCCCTAGATATGGAGACCAAATCTGCTCAAGGTAGGCAACTGAAGCTCCTCCTTCTCTGCAAACTCAACATTTAAGTCACAAGGTGAATGACATTACTACATTAGAGGTGCTATATAAATGCAATTTGTATTGTTGTTTTGGCAGTTTATTCATCCATGACAGATAATTTGTCTCAGTCCAAACTTACCGTCAACTGATGTCCAAAGCTACAAGCCTTCAAGCAGTAGTCACTGGCTGGTCAGGTGCAGGATACACTGGCTCATTGACCCTTAGCCAGCCCGAGGGTGCTGAGGCCAATCGTATTGCCCCACCACCAGCTCCATGAAGATCAGCTGATTCAGCAAACGATTGGAGGTTGAGTGCCATGCCAGACAGAACGCTTACACCCCTGTGCCACCGGGGACAGCTTAAATACCTGGCTTCTTTAACAGACACTATACAGCCACACACTACCTGTAGGGGAGAGGCTGGGCAGACAAGGTGCTGTTATTTTCCTGATTTTAGTGGTTCCACCATTGGCAGCAAAGCCTTCAGCTGCCTGGGCCCTAAGCTCAGGAATCTCTTCCTGAAACCTCTGCCTCTCCACCAATCCCACTCCTCTTTTCAACCACTCCTTAAAACCTACCTCTTTCACCTATCAAAATATCTCCTTGCTGCCTTAGGGTCAAATTTTGATAAAACTCTTGTGAAGTGCTTTAGGACATTTTCTTCTTCTTCTCCTCAGGCAGTTCCTTGGGAACGAGGATGACTTTCATCCACTCCAGGGTTGTGGGTCCTTTGGTGAATGAATAGTTCAATTCTGGATCTGCACACTCTGTCACGGGTGGGGCAGGTGGTGTTTGGTGAGGTGAGTGAATGGGATGCTCGAAA
The DNA here is from genome assembly GCF_036365525.1 of Heterodontus francisci. Classification (NCBI taxonomy): domain Eukaryota; kingdom Metazoa; phylum Chordata; class Chondrichthyes; order Heterodontiformes; family Heterodontidae; genus Heterodontus; species Heterodontus francisci. The sequence goes on along the minus strand of NC_090395.1, from coordinate 70,765,284 downwards.
TTACCAACGCTCCTTCCGCTGTTTGCACTGGTCGCTGCCTGGGCATGTCGACGTTGTTCGAACTGGCTGGCACCTTCTCCATTTTGGGTGGTCTTGGTTTTTACTATGTTAAAGGCACTACATAATTGCAAGGTTGTTACTGCTGCTGGGCTACTGGCTGTTCCACACGTGAGACAGCTGCACACAAGAGCAATCATGAGTCGCTCTTGAATTCCACCCCGTCCCATCTGGAACCCTTCCCCCCCCCACACCCACAAAACAAGCCCCCTCTTCTACTGTCAAGCACAAGGTCTCCACTTGACTCCCTCCCCTGCCCCAACAAGAAAGCTAATATTAGTGGAAAGGCAGAATAGAACACACACTCCATTCCGCTTATCGGAATAGTAATATACAAACGAACATATGAATTAGGAGCAGGAGTGGCCACTCGGCCCCTCAAGCCTGCTCTGCCATTCAATAAGTTCATGGCTGAACTGATTACTCCACATTTCCACCTACCCCTGCTGCAACTACAGAACCCATTGGACTCCACAGAGAATCTTACAGCACAGAAGGAGGCCATTCAGCTCATCATGCCTATGTTGGTTCTTTGGTAGAGCTATCCGATTAATCCCACACCCTGCTCTTTCCCAATAGCCCAGAAATTTTCTCCCCTTCAAGTATTTATCCAATTCCCTTTTGAAAGTTACGACTGAATCTGCTTCCACTGCCCTTTCAGGCAGCGCATTCCAGATCACAACAACTCACTGAGTATAAAAATGTTTCCACCTGTTGCCTTTGGTTCTTTTGCCAATCACCTTTAATCTATGTCCTCTGGTTACCAACCCTTGTTTGTGACATTTTCTCCTTATTAACTCTGTCAAAACCATTCATAATTTTGAACACTTCTATTAAATCTCCCTTCCGCCTTCTCTGCTGTAAGAACAATCCCAGTTCCTCCCGTCTCTTCACATAATTGAAGTCCCTCATCCCTGATAACATTCCAGTAAATTTCCTCCGCACCCTCTCCAAGGCATTGACATCCTTCCTAAAGTACGGTGGCCAGAACTGGACACAGTACGCAAGCTGCGGCCTAACAAATGATTTGTAAAGGTTTCGCATAACCTCCTTGCTTTTGTACTCTATTTATAAAGCAAAGGAGCCTGCATATTTCTTTAACAGCCTTCTCAAGCTCGATCGGAGCACCAACCCACTGAACCCTGCTTAATTCCATTAATCTAAACTTCGATCAAAACGTGAAGCAAAGTGACACAATAGTCGCAGATCCCTTGCATAATGCACAGACAGGGAGTATACATTCCTCGATGAGAAACTGCCCTGCTGCACTTAGGATTCCAAGCTTCTAACTCTGCCCATGGAGCCTGAGGAGGAGGCCAGCCTTGTCAATATTCACAGCAGGTGCAAGCATGTACAATGTGCCAGTCTATTTATAGCAAGTTCATTTTCATGTGTTATTTTTTTCTCTCTCTCCACAGAACAGGGACGAGATCCTGCAGAGAGATCTGACTCCATGGGGAATCTGTCTTGTTTAACTGCAGGAAGCTTCTAACACAAATGAGTCGTACAGAAAAGAATGCACAAACAGCACATGTTATTTCCCTGGTAAATTGTTGTTTATCATTTTTCTCTTTCTCTTTACTCCCTGCTGCTCCCCTGCTTAAGAACTGTTTATCCATTTCCCCCCAGTCCCCCGTCCGTGCCCCACTTATATCAAGCATCTTGCAAGTTATTCCAATAACAGCATCAACCGCAACATAGCTATAATTCACTCGTAAATGAAAAAGCAGCGATTTCTAACATCTTTAACGGACTGGTTTTGTGTCATTACAGCTGGAAGGTTAAAGATGATTTGTGTCTGTTTCTGAGCTGTATTGGGTGTCAGCTCTGGCTCAATGGGTAGCAGTCTTGTCTGACTCATGAGGTTGGGAGTTCATAACAACATAAGAACATAATAGGAGCAGGAGTAGACCATATCGTCTATTCAATATGATCATGACTGAAAGCAGTTGAGGCCAAATCATTAAATATATTTAAGAAAGAGGTAGATATAGTTCTTAGGGCTAAAGGGATCAAGGGATACGGGGAGAAAGCGGGAACAGGGTACTGAGTTTGGACAATCAGCTATGATCGAATTGAATGGCGGTGCCGGCTCGAAGGGTCGAATGGCCTATTCCTGCTCCTATTTTCTATGTTTCTATGGAACTCCATTTTCCCGCCTATGCCCCATATTCCTTGATTCCCTGAGAGACCAAAAATCTGTCTATCCCAGTCTTAAATATATTAATCGATGGAGTATTCACAACTCTCTGGGGTAGAGAATTCCAAAGATTCACAACCCTTTGAGTGAAATCCAGAGAATATACTGATGTTCTTGCGACTTACAGTTCTGATGAAAGGTCACTGACTGGAACTGTTAACTGTTTCTCTCCCCCAATACTGCCTGAGTATTTCCAGCATTTTCTGTTTTTATTTCAGAGTTCCAGCATCCTCAGCATTTTGCTCTTGTATTAGACGTTATTAATCTTTCTTGTCATGAGCAATCCCCAGGGTGTGGTTTCTCCGAGTGTAGCCCTCAGGATGAACCAATCTTGGGGACAGGACCTCAAACTGGCATCTGACCCCTCCGGCTGGATTTTGTGAAGGAGGTGGAGTTCCTGCTGCCGGGCCAAAAAGGCAGGGGGAATTCTGCCTTGTTTTTTTTTCATGCCCCCCCCCCCCCCCAGCCCCACTGCCCACCCCTCCCCACCCCCCGGCGCGATCCTCTGTTGTTCCGGAGACGAAGTTTCCCAAACCGGGATCTCCATCCCTTTAAAGACGGGGTTCCCACCTCCAAGAGCTGCCAGCCAGTCACAGGGCCAGCAGCTCAGCAGTATCGTCAGCGCTCCGGCTAGTGGTGGCCCCTGCCGGTACTGCAGAGAACTCAGATCAGGCCCAGCGCTGGAACCCCGGACCTCAGGTAAGTGAGGCAGGGTCACTGGTCAAGGTGGGAGGGGGGTTGGGTGTGAAATGCAGGTGGAGGTGGGGTCCATGAAGTTGTTGGTTTTGCTGGCAGGGGTCCTCTGTGGGCCACAGATTGCTCACGAAGGAGGGACCCCTTCTAAGCCCGCAAGGAGTGCGCCTAATTTTAGAAGGCACCCGCCCTGCGTGGTGCAGGCAGCCCCTGCCACTGGTTAGAACTCATTTTATTTCTTACAATTATCGTTCCATTCCCTTCTCTCTCCCTCACCATCCCTGTATCTCTCTCTCTCTCTTTTCCCATTGGATCATTTTTTTCACCTGCTTTATTCTTTTGCTTTGTAATTGCTTCCCTTTCTACTCTCTTTCATATCAAGTCTGTCGCTTTGAAGCCTTGCAAGGATGGCTCAAGCCATCAAAACGTGTAAGAAATAAATCTTTCAAGTCATTTATAATTTTCAAGGCAACTTTCATCTTCCCATCAAAAGAGCCATCTCCGAGTTCTCTCCTGTGACCCCTGCACTGTCCTCTTTGCACTTTTTGTATGCTGTTGTAGGCTATGTTTTTGTATCATTCTACCTGCTGACTTTGGCAAGAGCTGGGCCAGCCAATATGTCCAACTGCCCCATGTGACCTGACACCAAGCCTACATAATTACGGAGACAGTTTGCATTCTCATTAATGTTTTATAAGGGGTGTTGGGGGACCATTCCTCTGCCCACCGGTGTGTCTGAGCATTTTAATGTGCTGGCTCATAAAATATTAACCTGTTCAGTTCTTCATATAAGTTCCTGATCTTTAAAGCAGCAATTGCCAATGGGAGGGTGGGAGAGTGGGGAAGGGGATTTAATTGGCTAATAAGGGGAATCGTTGGCTCCTAATAGCTGTTAATGACCCCGAGTGGACATCAACCATGGAGCTCATCAAACTCAGCTAAGATACCTACCCACATTCAAGCAGCTCGTCGACACTCATTATGCACACTCGTCCATGAGGGATGAATACTTAATAAAGGTAGCTTGATCCACCCAGTATGAGAGGTTCCTGTCCACGCTGCTGGATTCATCGTGACCATGCCTCAGATTATTGCAGAAATCAAAGACTTTTTTGCTAACAGCAAGAAGAAAGGATGCAAAATCTGTGAAGATTAAGAAGAACAAGGACAATGTAAAATTCAAAGTACGGTGCAGCAGTTAAGTATACACACTGGTCACAACAGACAAAGACAAGGCTGAAAAGCTGAAACAGTCCCTGCCTCCAGGTCTGGCTGTGAAAGAACTGAAGTGAGGAGCTGAAGTCTTCAGATGTTCAAATTTTATTGAATAAAAAAACTCTACAAAAAAAAAAACATTGGGAGAAGCAGAGAATCAGAGAATGAACAAACTTGCATTTTCATAGCACCTTTCACAACCTCAGGATGTTCAAAGCATTTACGGCCAGTGAAGTACTTTTTAAGTCCAGTCACTATTGTAATGTAGGAAATGCAGCAGCAAATTTGTGCACGTCAGGCTCCCACGAACAGTAGTGAAATAATGATCAGATAATCTGTTTCTTCGTGATGTTGGTTGAGGGCTAAATATTGTCCAGGGAGAACTCCACTGCAATTCTTTAATATAATGCTCTATCCACCTGAGACAGCAGGTTTGGTTTCTCGTCAGAAAGCGTAGTTAATTCGGAGGGCGACTCACTCCCTGATTCACTGTCCTGGATCACCTGAGTGCTATTTCCCAGGCATTCTACCTCCACCAGTGGCCAGGACTTGGAGCTAGCCCTTTCCTCTGAAAGACTGAGTGGTGGGGGAACTGTTAAGTCATAGATCAGGAAACAGTGGGTGGAGAACTGCAGGGGTGAATCATGAGAAAGTACATCAACCAACACATTTCCTATCAAGCCATCTGCTATGGAAGACCAATTATAACACCTCTGGGGCACTTTTCTCTTTACACTCAATGGTCCCAAGACGGTGGATAAACACAAAAGAGAGAAGGTGAAGTTTACAATGAAGAATAATAAGGCTCTCAATCACCTGCCAACTAGGGTACTGAGTAACAATGCAAGTTGATTTGGAAATCTGCGTCATCCAGGCTCCTGAAATGGCTCAGCATTAACCTGCGCCACTTAGTATGATATTGTGTCACACAGATAAGGAATTGTGCTAGTTTTAATCATTTCTCTGCACTGAGTTACTTGTTCTGTCTGGGGCAGCAACGGGACTGTTGGAAATAGGGCTCAATTTCCCAAGGCTAGAGAGGAAAAGAATCAGGATTGATAATCCATTAACCTGTGCTGGAGAACTGGGGCTTTTGGAAGAGGGCAAGAACGGGTTTGGCTGTGTAGGTGACGCCACAGATCCACGACCCTTCAGATGCCAAACTCCAGTAGGAGTAGCTTGGAAAGGCCACATAGCCGGCTTTATGTTGGGGATTCCGCTGTCCTTTGAAAAGGTCGGAGGCTCCACCTATCCCCAGGCAAGACCAGTGATGTAGGAGGTGCTTCCCGCATGCGCCAAGTAGCCAGCGGTTATGCCGGGTGAGACTTGGCGTACTGGCTCGCTGAATGGTGCTTGTGGGTACAACCTAGGGATCCAGGCATAGATCGCCGTAGATACCAAGTGAATTTTTAGAACTTTTCAGCGCCCTTTTAAAGAGGGAGGGGGCATTACATAGAATTACAAAGAATTTATAGCACAGAAGCAGGCTCAATTGTCTATGCCAGTTTTAATGCTCTGCACTAAGCCTCCTCCCACCCTAGTTTACCACATGAACATATCCTTCTAGCCCTTTCTTCCTCCTGTACTTACTAGCTTCTCCTTTAATGTATCTATATTATTCGCGTCAGCCAATTACTGCGGTAGCGACTTCCACATTCTCACCAGTCTCTGGATAAAGACGTTTCTCCTGAATTCCCCATTGGATATATTAGTGACTATTCATGGCCTCTGGTTTTGCTTTCCTCTACAAGTGGAAACATCTTCTCCGTGTCTCAAACCCCTTCATAATCTTAAAAACCTCTAATAAGTCACCACTCACAACTCCCTTTTCCAGAGAAAAAGCCCTGGGCTGTTCAGTCTTTCTTGATATTTATAACCTCTCAGTTCTGGTGTCATCCTTGTAAATGTTTTTTTGCATCATCTCCAGTGTCTCTGCATCTTTTTTCTAATATAGAATCCACCTCCACAATGGCCCTGCCCTTCCTCCGCAGGCCTAGCACACATCTGATGTAGATTATATCCTCTAGACACACAGGACCCTAGTGACACAAGCCCTCACAATTGACAAGTAATTTATGGAACCACTACCCGCTCCCCCCCCCCACCCCTCACCCCTCACCCCTGGCCCCACTAGCCCCGCAAACTTTGGTTCGGCTCCAGAGCTTAAAAGGCTGGGACTGACACATTGCCAATTTCTCTCCTTGTAAGGAACACAGGGGCAGGAGAAGACCATTCAGCCCCTCGAGCCTGCCCCAGCATTTAATTACATCATGGATGATCTGCACCTTAACCCCATTTACCCATCTTTGCTCCATATCACTTGATACCCCGTACCCAAGAAAAATCTATCCATCTCAGTCTTCAAAATATCAATTGTTCCCAGTATCACCAACCTTTTGGGGGCAGGAGCATTCCAAATTTCCAGCATCCTTTGTGTGAAAAGTGCTTCAGGATTTCACCCCTGAATAGCCTGGCTCTCCTAATTTTAAGACTGTGACCTCCCTTGTTCTAGGTTTTCTACCTGACAAAATAGCTATTGAATCTTTTTATCATTTTAAAAAAACCTCAATTAGATCATCCCTCAGTCTTTTAAACTCAAGAAATTGCAATGCAAGTTTGAGCAAACCTTTAAGCCCTGATATTATTGTGGTGAATCTGTGTTGCACCCCCTAGTAAGACCAATATGTCTTTCTTGAGGTGCAGCACCCGGAAGGAACAAGGAATTTGCTGAGGTGTCATACGCCTTGCATATATACTGACCTGCTAATTTCTCGCAATGGAAAGTGTCAATGTGTCTTTGTCTATTAAGAAACAAAACAGTTCTGTTTATGTAGTTTACGAAGTATGTTAAACTCACAAAGGAAAATAAACATGTACTGCATAAGAACTATTCATTTTAAAATTCTAAGTGTTCTGTTTCAGCATTTGCGACTCAGTCATCTTCAATGTACCTCAATCTAAATCCCCCTCCCTCTGTGATCTGCCTGGAACAGATCCACCAGCCTAAGCTAGTAGCATTAGTGAGATAGTCAGACAACTCGTATATGTATCGTAGCACCATTGATACACATTCTACACCCAATTTACACGCCAACACTGGCCAACTCTGCAACCTCGAGGACCCCATCTTCGGTCTTCTTGACTGCATGAATCAGGTAAAGATATTGTGTGAAATCTCATTTCCTATTTATCTCCCTCCAGGTAAAGGTCCTAATTTTATTTTCTTGTCCAGAATGTGAGGAAAAGGGAGAGAATGGGGGGGGGGGCGGGGGTGGGGGGGAGGCTGACGAGTATATTTGTTATCTGGAATGGTGAAATCGCTAAAGTGATAAATTAAATATGTATTTGATATTAGCTTGTTCATTAACAGGAACTCTATAGTGCACTGATATAGGAAATGGGAAAAATTACTCGGTGGAGAGGATGAAATGGATTTCATGATTTAATTCTTAGTTTTGAATCTCCAGCTTAAAACTAGCAGCACAGACTGTGACTCAGATCAGCTCGAACACTGCTCTTTTCTGGGCATGACACAAAATTGACAATGGAACAGAAAGGAGAGAGTCATGGTAAACTGTTACTTCTCAGGCTGGAGGAACGTGTACAATGGTGTTCCCCTCGGGAGTCACAGTTTTCTCCTTAGAGCAGAGAAGGTCAAGATGAAATTCGATAGAGCTGTTCAACACAGTAAATAAGGAGAAACGGTAGTCATGGGCAGAAGGCTCTGTAACCAAAGGACACAAATTTAGAATGATAAAAGTTTCATAGGATCGTAAAAATTAACAGCACAGAAGGAGCCTTTTTCACTCATTGTCTGTGTGCCAGTTAAGGTTAATTGGCAAAAGAATGAAAGGAAACATGAGAGAAAAAAATGTACACAGTGAGTTGTTGTGATCTGGAATGCGCTGCCTGAAAGGGCGGTGGAAGCAAATTCAATAGTAACTGTCAAAGGGGAATTGGTAAAAACCAGCGGCCGGGAGCAGGGCCTCTGCCAGGCGGGGAAGTCGCCCAGTAAAACAAGCTAGGTAACCTCCCTGTGTGATTGGGCGGGGTGGGGGGGGGGGGTGCCCTCCTCCATAGGCAATCTGTGGCCCATGGAGGGCCCCCCGCTGAGAAACAAGCCACCTACAGTCAGCCCCCACCCCCTGCACTAAACGCACCCCCTCCTTCCAACCCCCCTCGCCAGGGACCACCAGTCCGGCCCCGGCGACCTGCCTCACTTACCTTGGAAATGGGTTTGGAAATGCCAGCCCTCTGATTGGCTGGCAGCTCTTGGAGGTGGGATCCCTGTCTTTAAAGGAGCAGGGTTCCCGGTGCCAGACACTTAAATGCCTGAGCACCGTTAGATTGCACCAGGGGGGCTCCGAAACGCCCAGGTGGGGTTCCCCTTGTCTTTTGAGCCCTGCCAGGGCCACTGAATAGCAGTCAGGAGTAGAAACATTCCCCTTTTGTTTGATTGCTGTTCGGTTACTACTACTCAAGCTTGTGTAGCTGATGTCTGAGAACAAGATTGCATTTACTGCATTGTAATACCACTGCCATGGCCAACTACTGCAGCCACTACTGCTTCCCAGGCTGAAATCAACTATTTTCAGCAAAGATTGAAAACCCAAGCTAGGCCTTTATGACTCCATACCAACAACCACAATTTGCATTTATATAGCAACTTTAACATCCAAGCACTTCACAGGATTGTCAGTCAAAATTTGACATGGCGCCACATAACGAGATATTAGGACAGGTGACCAAAAGCTTGATCAAAGAGGTAGGTTTAAAGGAGCATCTTAAAGGAGGAGAGAGAGGCAGAGAGGAGGAAATTCCAAAGCGTAGGGCCCAGGCAGATGAAGGCACAGCCGCCAATGGTGGAGCGATTAAAATCAGTCCAGCTATCTCGGAGGGTTGTGGGGCTGGAGGAGATTATAGAGATAGGGAGGGGGGGCGAGTTCATGGAGGGATTTACAAATAAGGATGAGAATTTTTCAATCGAGAAATGACTTGTTAAACAGATCAGCCGTGGCTGGAAAAAAACATTTGCATATTAACAGACAGTGCTTGGAGGGACAAAGGGGCTATTCCCTGCTTCCATTTAACCCGCAATGGACTTTGAGCACCAGGTATTGTGTTTGAAAAGAGACATTCCAGGGTCATCTAAGACAGTGTATCCACAAACAGATGTGGTCAGACCAGCTCATCACATGACTAACCTGCTCGGCATCCTGGGTTTTTCTGAACTGTACAAAGAGTTTGAACTCAAAAAAGACAGTTTGCTCCGAGAGTGAGAAGACCTCTCCTGTCTGCTCCCATTTCTTTCTCACAAGTCTCTGGACTCACTGAGGACACATGAACTTCAAGAGAGAAAAGTCTCCTACATCGAACAAGGTTTAAGAAGAATACTGGGCCCCGATGAAAAGCAAGATCTACCTACAATCAAAGACTTTACAGCGAGCTTGAAGAACAGTAACCAAAACAAACTTCAGATATTGCCTCAAACTTTTCCACTTTATTTCTTCTGCTCTTTTCTGTCTCTATCTGCATGTGTGTATCGCATATGCATGCTAGCGTGGGTGCATTGCGTATCCATAAGCATTAACTAAACTAGAGTTTAAGTTTAATAAAGTTCAACCTTTTTTCTTTAAACATAAGAAAACCTGTTTGGCTAATTTATTTGCCTTATAATTGCAAGTTAGTGAACAAGGATTCACTAAGGGGGAGCTAAAAAAAAAACGGTGTGTTTAAAATAAAACTCTGTTACGTTAAGACCAGGTGAAGGCTGAGAGGGAAACCCCAGACCCCTTTCTCAACTGGTGATAACACTTACTATTTTCCTCCTCTAACCATCGTGTACAGGGGTGATTTGATCTACATGCCACTTGTAGCACAATTCTAAATGCATCTGCAAACATACGAACTGAGAAAGGTGTTTCCAATTTCAATAAAAATAGCAAGACGAAATCCCTCCCTGTGGTCTTCCTGGAACGAGCTTGCCAGTTTGTGGTTTTAATTTCCTCTGTGTGGTAGTAAAGTAAAAAAAAAAAAATCCTGAGTTATTTAAGAAGCAATTAGACTGTGTAATGTGTGGGGTTTGTCGGTTCCTGTGGAACAGGATGGAATGGCTTCACTCAACAACAACAAATGGTATTTATAAAGCACCTTTTACATAATAAAACGTTCCGAGGCTGTTCACAGGAGTGTTATCAAACAAAAACTGACACCAAGCCATAGAAGGAGATATTAGGTAAAATGACCAAAAGCTTGGTCCAAGAGGTCCAAGGAGGGTTTTAAAGGATGAAACTGAGGTAGAGAGGTGGAGAGGTTTACAGAGGGAATTCCAGAGGTGAGGGCCTAAGCAGCTGAAAGCACTGTTATCAATGGTGGAGAGATTAAAATCAGTGATACACAAAAGGCCAGAATTGGAGGACTGCAGAGAGCTTGAAAGGTTGTGGGCTTGAGGAGATTACTGAGATAGGGAGGGGCAGGGGCATGGACGCATTTGAAAACAAGGATGAGAATTTTAAAATTGAGGCATTCCTTAACCGGGAGCCACTGTAGGTCAGTGAGGAGGCGGTGGTGTAGTGGTATTGTCACTGGACTAGTAACCCAGAGACCCAGGGTATTGCTCTGGGGACATGGGTTCGAATCCCACCATAGCAGAAGGTGGAATTTGAATTCATTTAATAAATCTGGAATTTGAAAAAAAAGCTAGTCTAATGATGGCCATGTCG